>NC_036456.1:0-1295000 GCF_002775205.1 Xiphophorus maculatus | reverse complement strand
GCGAAGCCGCCCAGAGAGCACCGTCTTCGGCCTCAGCCCGGCTCACCTTTGCCTGTGCTTTCTCGCTTCCACGGAGCTCACAACCGAACCAGAGAGGCCACCGGTCCATCAGATGGACCGAGGACGCTCACCGGACCGGCCGGAGCCCACGGCCAGGGCTAGGAGCTCCAGCCAGCACCTGGGACCGCTGCGAAGCCGTCCACAGAGCACCGTCTGCAGCCTTTGCCCTGCCCGTCCTCCTCCACCGAGCTTTCACGCAGCTCACAACCGAACCAGAGAGGCCACCGGTCCATCAGATGGACCGAGGACGCTCACCGGACCGGCCGGAGCCCACGGCCAGGGCTAGGAGCTCCAGCCAGCACCTGGGACCGCTGCGAAGCCGTCCACAGAGCACCGTCTGCAGCCTTTGCCCTGCCCGTCCTCCTCCACCGAGCTTTCACGCAGCTCACAACCGAACCAGAGAGGCCACCGGTCCATCAGATGGACCGAGGACGCTCACCGGACCGGCCGGAGCCCACGGCCAGGGCTAGGAGCTCCAGCCAGCACCTGGGACCGCTGCGAAGCCGTCCACAGAGCACCGTCTTCGGCCTCAGCCCGGCTCACCTTTGCCCGTGCTTTCTCGCTTCCACGGAGCTCAGAACCGACCCAGACAGGCTCCAGGCCCATCAGATGGGCCTGGGACACTCACCGGACCGGCCCGAGCCCACTCCTGTACCGCCCCAGTGATCCACAAAGCCAGAGAGACATTGTGGAAAAACGGCTTAAAATGCTGGAAAAAGCCGAAAAAAAGTTCAATAAGGAGCCTTCTCTACGCTCTGGAACTCCCACGGAACCTGTCTGGGCTCTCACCGCACCGTCCAGAGCCCACCACAGAGATCCAGAGAAGCGGAGAGAAATTCTGGAAAAACGGCTTAAAATGCTGGAAAAAGCCGAAAAAGGGGTCTGAATCGGCCTTATCTGAGCTCCAAAAGACCCCTAAAACCTCTCTGGATCAAAACACTTTGTCATTTTTCGCTCAAAGTCCTCTTTTTCTACTCTCTCCTATAATCCCGCCGGTGGGATTTTTCTCCGTAAGGTCTCGAAATCCCGTCTATTGCCGAAGCCTTGGTGAAGCCCCGATTTTAGCGGGGATGGGCAATGGTTTGGAGGTCCGCCAAACTTTCGACGGTTATCACGGCTTCTGTGAACCGTTTAGAGACGACTCCGCCGCACAGGGCCCTTCTCTGGACCGCGGGCTGTCGGCCCATGGTTGATTTTGGCCGAAAATATGCATTTTTGACCGTTTTGACCAATTATGGTTTTCGACTTATAATTCCGCCTACGGACGTCTCAGAGGCCAACCGACCACACCAGAGGATTCTCCGGACTCTGGCCTTTCCGGCAATATGCGGCTTGCCCCGGGGAAATGCGTTTTTAAAAAAATTTATGGAGGTCGAAAATCACCGGGGCCTCCGGAGCCCCGAGGCCGACGACAGTGAGGTGCTGCGGATACGGCCGCCTGCTTGAGGGACCCCCTCTGGAAGTCCGAAAATTCAACTTTATCCCAGGACGACGGGAGTGACACGGCCGTGATCAGGGCAATATTCTGAGCTTATTGATCCTGGTTTGGAACCCCCTGGTCCCCGGGAAAGTGCCTTTTCGAACCCTTTGAGCAGTTCGGGTTTTCGATTTTTAATTCCTCCTGCGGACGTCCCAGAGGCCAAACGACCACACCAGGCTACTCTCCGGACTCTGGCCTTTCCGGCAATATGCGGCTTTCCCCGGGGAAATGCGTTTTTAAAAAAATTTATGGAGGTCGAAAATCACCGGGGCATCGGGAGCTCGAGGCCGACGACAGTGAGGTGCTGCGGATACGGCCGCCTGCTTGAGGGACCCCCTCTGGAAGTCCGAAAATTCAACTTTATCCCAGGACGACGGGAGTGACACGGCCGTGATCAGGGCAATATTCTGAGCTTATTGATCCTGGTTTGGAACCCCCTGGTCCCCGGGAAAGTGCCTTTTCGAACCCTTTGAGCAGTTCGGGTTTTCGATTTTTAATTCCTCCTGCGGACGTCCCAGAGGCCAAACGACCACACCAGGCTACTCTCCGGACTCTGGCCTTTCCGGCAATATGCGGCTTTCCCCGGGGAAATGCGTTTTTAAAAAAATTTATGGAGGTCGAAAATCACCGGGGCATCGGGAGCTCGAGGCCGACGACAGTGAGGTGCTGCGGATACGGCCGCCTGCTTGAGGGACCCCCTCTGGAAGTCCGAAAATTCAACTTTATCCCAGGACGACGGGAGTGACACGGCCGTGATCAGGGCAATATTCTGAGCTTATTGATCCTGGTCTTGAACCCCCTGGCCCCCGGGAAAGTGCCTTTTTGACCGTTTTGACCAATTATGGTTTTCGATTTTTAATTCCGCCTACGGACGTCCCAGAGGCCAAACGACCACACCAGGCTACTCTCCGGACTCTGGCCTTTCCGGCAATATGCGGCTTTCCCCGGGGAAATGCGTTTTTAAAAAAATTTATGGAGGTCGAAAATCACCGGGGCATCGGGAGCTCGAGGCCGACGACAGTGAGGTGCTGCGGATACGGCCGCCTGCTGCATGTGACCCCCTCTGGAAGTCCGAAAATTCAACTTTATCCCAGGATGATGGGAGTCACATAGGCGTGATCAGGGCATTGTGCTGGGCTTATTGATCCTGGTCTTGAACCCCCTGGCCCCCGGGAAAGTGCCTTTTTTACCGTTTTGACCAATTATGGTTTTCGATTTTTAATTCCGCCTACGGACGTCTCAGAGGCCAAACGACCACACCAGGCTACTCTCCGGACTCTGGCCTTTCCGGCAATATGCGGCTTCCCCCGGGGAAATGCGTTTTTGAAAAAATTTATGGAGGTCGAAAATCACCGGGGTCCTCCGGAGCCTCGAGGCCGAGGACGGTGAGGTGCTGCGGATACGGCCGCCCGCGCAGGTGCCCTGCCCTGGAAGTCCTGGAAGTCCTGGAACCTCACGCCCCCTCCGGACCGCGGCATCCCACTGTTAAGCACCCCTAACTCGGACTGGACCCTCCAGCACGCAAGGCCCGGAGCTCCGTGCCCCTGGGAAGGCGGCCGTCTTCGAGTCGAGAAATTTGCACTAAGTCCCGTCGACACTTAGACATTTTCTCGGCTCCGTGCCCCTGGGAAGGCGGCCGGTCTTCGAGTCGAGAAATTTGCACTGAGTCCCGTCGACACTTAGACATTTTCTCGGCTCCGTGCCCCTGGGAAGGCGGCCGGTCTTCGAGTCGAGAAATTTGCACTAAGTCCCGTCGACACTTAGACATTTTCTCGGCTCCGTGCCCCTGGGAAGGCGGCCGGTCTTCGAGTCGAGAAATTTGCACCGAGTCCCGTCGACACTTAGACATTTTCTCGGCTCCGTGCCCCTGGGAAGGCGGTGTAAGGAGGGGGTGGGAGGGAGGGTGCCCGTCCGAGCCGTAGCCCCGAGCGACTTTCGTTCCGCCGGGCCCCCCCGCGGACGGGGCGGGCCGGCCCCTAACCCTATTTAGGGCCAGGGCCAAAAAAGTGTACATTTGGGAGGAAAAAAGGGCCTTTTTCTAAAAATTCTGGAGGGCTAACCCTAGGTCGTAGGGTTACGGGGTCAGTCTCTAAAAATCCGGTTATCCCTCGTTACCCCTATGACCCCCCCTAACGATTTTTAAGACCCCCGGTCTCCCCGTCAGAGACCCCCAAAGAGGACAAACTTTTCACGAAAATCATGGCTTTTGCTCCCTCGTGGCAAGATTCGCTGTAGTAACGTGTTTCTGCCACCAGATGGCATCGTTGCCATCTCGGTGTTTATCTCAATGGGGAAAACTGCCATTTGGGTATTGGACCCGAACTTGCCACATGGGTATTCCATCAATGGGGGTGTTGCCACTTGGGTATTTTTACCCATACAACTGACACTTTGTCACATTTCACTCCATTGGGGCTTGCCAATTGGGTGTTTATGACAATGGGGGCTTGCCACCTGGGTATTCGTGAACATGGGGGCTTGCCACCTGGGTGTTTATGTCAATGGGGGCTTGCCACTTGGGGACCAGGGCAGATCATGGAGCTCATTTACCCAGGGATAGGGCACCCAAAGCCCGCATGGAGGTTGGGTGACAGACCCCTTGGACCTCCAGAGAACCAGGGGGGGACTCATGGAGCTCCTTTACCCAGGAATGGAGCACCATAACCCCGCATGGAGGTTGGATGAAACAGCCCCTGGACCTCCAGAGAACCAGGGGGACTCATGGAGCTCCTTTACCCAGGGATAGGGTATGGGGCTTGCCAAATGGGGGTATATGACCACGGGGGTGTTGCCACTTGGGGGACCAACACTTAAGCACCATTCGAACCTGGGTATCCCACACTTAGGGTTAAGCACTGTCCCAACCTGGGTACCCAAACTTGCCAAATGGGGGTATATGACCACGGGGGTGTTGCCACTTGGGGGACCAACACTTAAGCACCATTCAAACCTGGGGACCCAGACTTAAGCCAAATGGGTGTTTAGGACTATGGGGGTCTTGCCACTTTGTGGACCCACACTTAAGCACCCTTCGAACCTGGGTATCCCACACTTAGGGTTAAGCACTGTCCCAACCTGGGTACCCAAACTTGCCAAATGGGGGTATATGACCACGGGGGTGTTGCCACTTGGGGGACCAACACTTAAGCACCATTCAAACCTGGGGACCCAGACTTAAGCCAAATGGGTGTTTAGGACTATGGGGGTCTTGCCACTTTGTGGACCCACACTTAAGCACCCTTCGAACCTGGGTATCCCACACTTAAGCACCCCTCCGCGGACTACACCCACCAGTCCGCACGGCCCAGAGTCTCGTGCCCCTGGTAAGGCTCCCTTTATGGACATGGCTTGCCACTTGGGTATTCGTGAACATGGGGCTTGCCACTTGGGGGACCAAGGGTTAAGCACCGTCCCAACCTGGGTACCCACACTTGCCAAATGGGGGTATATGACCACGGGGGTGTTGCCACTTGGGGGACCAACACTTAAGCACCATTCAAACCTGGGGACCCAGACTTAAGCCAAATGGGTGTTTAGGACTATGGGGGTCTTGCCACTTTGTGGACCCACACTTAAGCACCCTTCGAACCTGGGTACCCCACACTTAAGCACCCCTCCGCGGACTACACCCACCAGTACGCATGGCCCAGAGTCTCGTGCCCCTGGTAAGGCTCCCTTTGTGAACATAGGCTGCCACCTGGGTGTTTATGTCAATGGGAGGGTTGCCACCTGGGTATTCGAGTACATGGGGCTTGCCACCTGGGTGTTTATGACAATGGGGGCTTGCCACCTGGGTATTCGTGAACATGGGGCTTGCCACCTGGGTGTTTATGTCAATGGGAGGGTTGCCACCTGGGTATTCGAGTACATGGGGCTTGCCACCTGGGTGTTTATGACAATGGGGGCTTGCCACTTGGGTATTCGTGAACATGGGGGGTTGCCACTTGGGTGTTTATGACAATGGGGGCTTGCCACTTGGGTATTCGTGAACATGGGGGGTTGCCACTTGGGTGTTTATGACAATGGGGGCTTGCCACCTGGGTATTCGTGAACATGGGGCTTGCCACCTGGGTGTTTATGTCAATGGGAGGGTTGCCACCTGGGTATTCGAGTACATGGGGCTTGCCACCTGGGTGTTTATATCAATGGGAGGCTTGCCACTTTGGGGACCAACACTTAAGGACCGTTCGAACATGGGTACCCCACACTTAAGCACCCCTCCGCGGACTAGACCCACCAGCATGCATGGCCCAGAGTCTCGCGCCCCTGGTAAGGCTCCCTTTGTGAACATGGGCTTGCCAAATGGGTATTCGGCACCATTGGGGCTTGCCACATTTCAATATAAATGCTCTGCCATCTGGGCACATTGACCCTGGCTTCCCCGTGGCACAATGGTTAAGAAGCTTGCCTCCCACCCGGCAGAGCCTGGTTCGATACCAGCTTGGGACGCTGAGCTGCAGGACTTGCCATCCGGGTATCACTTTCAAATGCATTGATGCCAAATGGGAACCAACATTCACGGGGGCTTTAAGGGGGGGTCCCGCACATTTATTGGGCCAAAGGTGGGCTCCGGTCATCACACACACTTGGAAGAATAAACGAAACCAGGCACAACCTCCTCTGATGACCCCCTGCTCTGGGGGGGCTTTGCCAAGGAATGGAGCACCATAACCCCGCATGGAGGTTGGGAGACAGACCCCTTGGACCTCCAGACAACCAGGGGGGACTCATGGAGCTTCTGTACCCAGGAATGGAGCACCATAACCCCGCATGGAGGTTGGGAGACAGACCCCTTGGACCTCCAGACAACCAGGGGGGACTCATGGAGGTTAAGTACCCAGGAATGGAGCACCATAACCCCGCAAGGAGGACAGATGAAACAGCCCCTGGACCTCCAGAGAACCAGGGCACATCATGGTGCTCAAGTACCCAGGAATGGAGCACCATAACCCCGCAAGGAGGACAGATGAAACAGCCCCTGGACCTCCAGAGAACCAGGGGGACTCATGGAGCTTAAGTACTTGGACCTCCAGAGAACCAGGGCACATCATGGTGCTCAAGTACCCAGGACTGGAGCACCATAACCCCGCATGGAGGTTGGATGAAACAGCCCCTGGACCTCCAGAGAACCAGGGGGACTCATGGAGCTTAAGTACTTGGACCTCCAGAGAACCAGGGGGACTCATGGAGGTTAAGTACCCAGGAATGGAGCACCATAACCCCGCATGGAGGTTGGATGAACCAGCCCCTGGACCTCCAGAGAACCAGGGGGACTCATGGAGCTTAAGTACTTGGACCTCCAGAGAACCAGGGCACACCATGGAGCTCAAGTACCCAGGAATGGAGCACCATAACCCCGCATGGAGGTTGGATGAACCACCCCTTGGACCTCCAGAGTAGTACCCATGAACCACCCCCATGGACCTCCAGAGAACCAGGGCACATCTTCACTGAACACTTGGACCTCCAGAGAACCAGGGCACACCATGGAGCTCAAGTACCCAGGAATGGAGCACCATAACCCCGCATGGAGGTTGGGAGACAGACCCCTTGGACCTCCAGACAACCAGGGGGGACTCATGGAGCTTCTGTACCCAGGAATGGAGCACCATAACCCCGCATGGAGGTTGGGAGACAGACCCCTTGGACCTCCAGACAACCAGGGGGGACTCATGGAGCTCATTTACCCAGGGCTAGGGCACTGACAGCCCGCATGGAGGGCAGATGAACCACCCCCATGGACCTCCAGAGAACCAGGGGGACTCATGGAGCTAAAGTACCCAGGAATGGAGCACCATAACCCCGCATGGAGGTTGGGAGACAGACCCCTTGGACCTCCAGACAACCAGGGGGGACTCATGGAGGTTAAGTACCCAGGAATGGAGCACCATAACCCCGCAAGGAGGACAGATGAAACAGCCCCTGGACCTCCAGAGAACCAGGGCACATCATGGTGCTCAAGTACCCAGGAATGGAGCACCATAACCCCGCAAGGAGGACAGATGAAACAGCCCCTGGACCTCCAGAGAACCAGGGGGACTCATGGAGCTTAAGTACTTGGACCTCCAGAGAACCAGGGCACATCATGGTGCTCAAGTACCCAGGACTGGAGCACCATAACCCCGCATGGAGGTTGGATGAAACAGCCCCTGGACCTCCAGAGAACCAGGGGGACTCATGGAGCTTAAGTACTTGGACCTCCAGAGAACCAGGGGGACTCATGGAGGTTAAGTACCCAGGAATGGAGCACCATAACCCCGCATGGAGGTTGGATGAACCAGCCCCTGGACCTCCAGAGAACCAGGGGGACTCATGGAGCTTAAGTACTTGGACCTCCAGAGAACCAGGGCACACCATGGAGCTCAAGTACCCAGGAATGGAGCACCATAACCCCGCATGGAGGTTGGATGAACCACCCCTTGGACCTCCAGAGTAGTACCCATGAACCACCCCCATGGACCTCCAGAGAACCAGGGCACATCTTCACTGAACACTTGGACCTCCAGAGAACCAGGGCACACCATGGAGCTCAAGTACCCAGGAATGGAGCACCATAACCCCGCATGGAGGACAGATGAACCACCCCCATGGACCTCCAGAGTAGTACCCATGAACCACCAGCACTCAGACACTTAGCACACCCAGCTAACCCACTTTGCCACCAAGGAACACAGGTCAGAATACCCAAGTGGCAGGCCTCCCCATCCCCCACAATGCCCGTGGACCACACTACCCATGAACCACCAGCACTCAGACACTTAGCACACCCAGCTAACCCACTTTGCCACCAAGGATCACCGGTCGGAACACCCAGGTGGCAGGCCCTCTGAGCTGAAAGTGAAAATCTGACACGATTCTATTCCTAATACAAGAGCTCCATCCAGGGGATTTTGCATGAACTGCATCTGCACCGGTATGGCACCAAAAGCGCCCAAATGGCCCATTCAAAGGAATACCGGGGTGGCAAACGAGCTCTTGCAGCCACTTGGGAATAGTGGCAGCCACTGCGGTGCAAAAGCCTATGGGAAATTTTGCCACTTCGGACCGTGGCCCTAACCCTAACCCTAACCCTACCCTAACCCTAACCCTAACCCTAACCCTAACCCTAACCCTACCCTTCCACCTGGAAGGTTGGCTCTCTCCCCACACCTATCCCGCCAGCGCCTCCTGCCCTCTTGTTTCGTGTGTTATTTTGTTCCCAGCCCCCTACCCCAAACCTAACCCTAGCCCACCCATGACCCTAAACCTAACCCCTCCAAACCCCTATTTTTAAGCCTAAGTTTATGTTGTTTTTAACCCAAGTTTGGTGATTTTTAGTTGGTTGTTAATTTAATTTTAAGGAAAGAGGAAAAGAAGAAGAGGGTGCTTAACAAAATTAAAAAGGAAAAGAAAAGAGACAGAGAAACACAGAAAAGGGAAGAACAAAGAAACAAAGAAAAAGGAAGAACAACGAAACAAAGAAAACGCCTGAAGAAGAGAAAGAAATCTCGAAACGTCGCGAAAAGAAGCTAAATAGAAACACAAGAGACAGCAAAAATAAAGACAAACATAATTCTAATTAGTAGAGTGTAAGGGAAAGAACATAAGGGGTGCCTAAAACTAAGTTGAGTTTTTTTAGTTAATGTAAGGCACACGACTCAAGGGGCAGGATGGCCAGTGCCTTCCCAGCCTTCCACCTGGAAGGTTGGCTCTCTCCCCACACCTATCCCGCCAGCGCCTCCTGCCCTCTTGTTTCGTGTGTTATTTTGTTCCCAGCCCCCTACCCCAAACCTAACCCTAGCCCACCCATGACCCTAAACCTGACCCCTCCAAACCCCTATTTTTAAGCCTAAGTTTATGTTGTTTTTAACCCAAGTTTGGTGATTTTTAGTTGGTTGTTAATTTAATTTTAAGGAAAGAGGAAAAGAAGAAGAGGGTGCTTAACAAAATTAAAAAGGAAAAGAAAAGAGACAGAGAAACACAGAAAAGGGAAGAACAAAGAAACAAAGAAAAAGGAAGAACAACGAAACAAAGAAAACGCCTGAAGAAGAGAAAGAAATCTCGAAACGTCGCGAAAAGAAGCTAAATAGAAACACAAGAGACAGCAAAAATAAAGACAAACATAATTCTAATTAGTAGAGTGTAAGGGAAAGAACATAAGGGGTGCCTAAAACTAAGTTGAGTTTTTTTAGTTAATGTAAGGCACACGACTCAAGGGGCAGGATGGCCAGTGCCTTCCCAGCCTTCCACCTGGAAGGTTGGCTCTCTCCCCACACCTATCCCGCCAGCGCCTCCTGCCCTCTTGTTTCGTGTGTTATTTTGTTCCCAGCCCCCTACCCCAAACCTAACCCTAGCCCACCCATGACCCTAAACCTGACCCCTCCAAACCCCTATTTTTAAGCCTAAGTTTATGTTGTTTTTAACCCAAGTTTGGTGATTTTTAGTTGGTTGTTAATTTAATTTTAAGGAAAGAGGAAAAGAAGAAGAGGGTGCTTAACAAAATTAAAAAGGAAAAGAAAAGAGACAGAGAAACACAGAAAAGGGAAGAACAAAGAAACAAAGAAAAAGGAAGAACAACGAAACAAAGAAAACGCCTGAAGAAGAGAAAGAAATCTCGAAACGTCGCGAAAAGAAGCTAAATAGAAACACAAGAGACAGCAAAAATAAAGACAAACATAATTCTAATTAGTAGAGTGTAAGGGAAAGAACATAAGGGGTGCCTAAAACTAAGTTGAGTTTTTTTAGTTAATGTAAGGCACACGACTCAAGGGGCAGGATGGCCAGTGCCTTCCCAGCCTTCCACCTGGAAGGTTGGCTCTCTCCCCACACCTATCCCGCCAGCGCCTCCTGCCCTCTTGTTTCGTGTGTTATTTTGTTCCCAGCCCCCTACCCCAAACCTAACCCTAGCCCACCCATGACCCTAAACCTGACCCCTCCAAACCCCTATTTTTAAGCCTAAGTTTATGTTGTTTTTAACCCAAGTTTGGTGATTTTTAGTTGGTTGTTAATTTAATTTTAAGGAAAGAGGAAAAGAAGAAGAGGGTGCTTAACAAAATTAAAAAGGAAAAGAAAAGAGACAGAGAAACACAGAAAAGGGAAGAACAAAGAAACAAAGAAAAAGGAAGAACAACGAAACAAAGAAAACGCCTGAAGAAGAGAAAGAAATCTCGAAACGTCGCGAAAAGAAGCTAAATAGAAACACAAGAGACAGCAAAAATAAAGACAAACATAATTCTAATTAGTAGAGTGTAAGGGAAAGAACATAAGGGGTGCCTAAAACTAAGTTGAGTTTTTTTAGTTAATGTAAGGCACACGACTCAAGGGGCAGGATGGCCAGTGCCTTCCCAGCCTTCCACCTGGAAGGTTGGCTCTCTCCCCACACCTAACCCTAACCCTTACCCTACCCTAACCCCTAACCCTTACCCTTACCCTAACCCTAACCCTAACCCTAACCCTAAAACAAAGAGACAGAGCAACAAAGAAACAGAAACAAAGAAACAGAAAGAACAAAGAAACAGAGAAGAACAAAGAAACAAAGAAAAAGTAAGAACAAAGAAACAAAGAAAACGCCTGAAGAAGACAAAGAAATGTCGAAACGTCGCGAAATGAAGCTAAAAGAAAACACAAGAGAAAGCACGAAAGAAGACAAAAACAATTCCAATTAGACGAAAGTAAGGGAAAGAATATAAGGGGTGCCTAAAAGCTAAGTATAGTTTTTTTTAAATTCATGTAAAGCACGCGGCTCAAGGGGCAGGATGGCCAGTGCACTTCCAGCCTTCCACGTGGAAGGTTGGCTCTCTCCCCACACCTATCCCGCCAGCGCCTCCTGTCCTATTGTGTCGTGTGTTATTTTGTTCCCAGCCCCCCACCCTAAATCTAATCCTAGCCCACCCATTAACCTAACCCTAACCTCTCCCAACCCCTATTTTTAAGCCTAAGTTTATGTTGTTTTTAACCCAAGTTTGGTGATTTTTAGTTGATTGTTAATTTACTTTAAAGGAAAGAGGAAACGAAGAAGAGGGTGCTTAAACAAAATTACAAAGAAAAACAAAGAGACAGAGCAACAAAGAAACAGAAACAAAGAAACAGAAAGAACAAAGAAACAGAGAAGAACAAAGAAACAAAGAAAAAGTAAGAACAAAGAAACAAAGAAAACGCCTGAAGAAGACAAAGAAATGTCGAAACGTCGCGAAATGAAGCTAAAAGAAAACACAAGAGAAAGCACGAAAGAAGACAAAAACAATTCCAATTAGACGAAAGTAAGGGAAAGAATATAAGGGGTGCCTAAAAGCTAAGTATAGTTTTTTTTAAATTCATGTAAAGCACGCGGCTCAAGGGGCAGGATGGCCAGTGCACTTCCAGCCTTCCACGTGGAAGGTTGGCTCTCTCCCCACACCTATCCCGCCAGCGCCTCCTGTCCTATTGTGTCGTGTGTTATTTTGTTCCCAGCCCCCCACCCTAAATCTAATCCTAGCCCACCCATTAACCTAACCCTAACCTCTCCCAACCCCTATTTTTAAGCCTAAGTTTATGTTGTTTTTAACCCAAGTTTGGTGATTTTTAGTTGATTGTTAATTTACTTTAAAGGAAAGAGGAAACGAAGAAGAGGGTGCTTAAACAAAATTACAAAGAAAAACAAAGAGACAGAGCAACAAAGAAACAGAAACAAAGAAACAGAAAGAACAAAGAAACAGAGAAGAACAAAGAAACAAAGAAAAAGTAAGAACAAAGAAACAAAGAAAACGCCTGAAGAAGACAAAGAAATGTCGAAACGTCGCGAAATGAAGCTAAAAGAAAACACAAGAGAAAGCACGAAAGAAGACAAAAACAATTCCAATTAGACGAAAGTAAGGGAAAGAATATAAGGGGTGCCTAAAAGCTAAGTATAGTTTTTTTTAAATTCATGTAAAGCACGCGGCTCAAGGGGCAGGATGGCCAGTGCACTTCCAGCCTTCCACGTGGAAGGTTGGCTCTCTCCCCACACCTATCCCGCCAGCGCCTCCTGTCCTATTGTGTCGTGTGTTATTTTGTTCCCAGCCCCCCACCCTAAATCTAATCCTAGCCCACCCATTAACCTAACCCTAACCTCTCCCAACCCCTATTTTTAAGCCTAAGTTTATGTTGTTTTTAACCCAAGTTTGGTGATTTTTAGTTGATTGTTAATTTACTTTAAAGGAAAGAGGAAACGAAGAAGAGGGTGCTTAAACAAAATTACAAAGAAAAACAAAGAGACAGAGCAACAAAGAAACAGAAACAAAGAAACAGAAAGAACAAAGAAACAGAGAAGAACAAAGAAACAAAGAAAAAGTAAGAACAAAGAAACAAAGAAAACGCCTGAAGAAGACAAAGAAATGTCGAAACGTCGCGAAATGAAGCTAAAAGAAAACACAAGAGAAAGCACGAAAGAAGACAAAAACAATTCCAATTAGACGAAAGTAAGGGAAAGAATATAAGGGGTGCCTAAAAGCTAAGTATAGTTTTTTTTAAATTCATGTAAAGCACGCGGCTCAAGGGGCAGGATGGCCAGTGCACTTCCAGCCTTCCACGTGGAAGGTTGGCTCTCTCCCCACACCTATCCCGCCAGCGCCTCCTGTCCTATTGTGTCGTGTGTTATTTTGTTCCCAGCCCCCCACCCTAAATCTAATCCTAGCCCACCCATTAACCTAACCCTAACCTCTCCCAACCCCTATTTTTAAGCCTAAGTTTATGTTGTTTTTAACCCAAGTTTGGTGATTTTTAGTTGATTGTTAATTTACTTTAAAGGAAAGAGGAAACGAAGAAGAGGGTGCTTAAACAAAATTACAAAGAAAAACAAAGAGACAGAGCAACAAAGAAACAGAAACAAAGAAACAGAAAGAACAAAGAAACAGAGAAGAACAAAGAAACAAAGAAAAAGTAAGAACAAAGAAACAAAGAAAACGCCTGAAGAAGACAAAGAAATGTCGAAACGTCGCGAAATGAAGCTAAAAGAAAACACAAGAGAAAGCACGAAAGAAGACAAAAACAATTCCAATTAGACGAAAGTAAGGGAAAGAATATAAGGGGTGCCTAAAAGCTAAGTATAGTTTTTTTTAAATTCATGTAAAGCACGCGGCTCAAGGGGCAGGATGGCCAGTGCACTTCCAGCCTTCCACGTGGAAGGTTGGCTCTCTCCCCACACCTATCCCGCCAGCGCCTCCTGTCCTATTGTGTCGTGTGTTATTTTGTTCCCAGCCCCCCACCCTAAATCTAATCCTAGCCCACCCATTAACCTAACCCTAACCTCTCCCAACCCCTATTTTTAAGCCTAAGTTTATGTTGTTTTTAACCCAAGTTTGGTGATTTTTAGTTGATTGTTAATTTACTTTAAAGGAAAGAGGAAACGAAGAAGAGGGTGCTTAAACAAAATTACAAAGAAAAACAAAGAGACAGAGCAACAAAGAAACAGAAACAAAGAAACAGAAAGAACAAAGAAACAGAGAAGAACAAAGAAACAAAGAAAAAGTAAGAACAAAGAAACAAAGAAAACGCCTGAAGAAGACAAAGAAATGTCGAAACGTCGCGAAATGAAGCTAAAAGAAAACACAAGAGAAAGCACGAAAGAAGACAAAAACAATTCCAATTAGACGAAAGTAAGGGAAAGAATATAAGGGGTGCCTAAAAGCTAAGTATAGTTTTTTTTAAATTCATGTAAAGCACGCGGCTCAAGGGGCAGGATGGCCAGTGCACTTCCAGCCTTCCACGTGGAAGGTTGGCTCTCTCCCCACACCTAACCCTTACCCTAACCTAACCCTAACCCTACCCTAACCCCTAACCCTAACCCTTACCCTAACCCTTACCCTAACCCTAACCCTATTATCAACTTATTTTTTCTTTCTTTTTCTATTTAAAAGTGATAAACACAGAGAAAACAACAAATAAAAAAATAAAAAAAGAAGAGAGTAAAGAGAAGAGACAGAGAACGAAGCTGAACGAAGAGGGAGGAGCCTCGGGAGGAGGAGGTAATAAATAGGAGGGAGCTCTCCTCCTCCTCATTCAGTTGTTGGAGAGCAGAGAGTTGAACACAACACAGAGAGAGAAAAGAGAGAAAAACAAAAGTGCCTGAAGAAGACGAAAAAAAAGTCGAAACGTCGCACATTTCATATAATTTCATTAGCTTAAAAATAAAAACAATCTTTTGATTCGGACTTTTTTATTTATTTTTTTATTTTTTGAATTAATTTTTTGGATTTATTTTCATTTTTTTAAAAAAAAACATTTCATTTGGCTTTCCATAAAAAATAAAAAATACAAAAAAATAATAAAAATATATAAAAAAACACAAAAAAATTAAAAAACATACAAAAAAGTACAAAAAATTATAAACATATCTAACTAACATAAATAAATTAAATATAAACACCTATAACTACTAATAACCTAAACTAAATATATGATTATTGTTTAAGAAATAAAGCTGCCTGAGTAAAGAAGATTAAAAAATAATAATAAAAGACAAAAACTGAAACAACCAGATATAACACACAGGGATGTGGCCGGAAGATGAGTGGAAGGTGGTCCGCTATGGAAGGAGACGGCGAGAGCATCCCCCTGGTCCATCCAACAGATGGGAGGAAGGAACGTGGAGGAGGAAGGAGAGAGCACCTCCTGCTGCCTATAGGGGGCAGGCAAGAGCATTTGGCTCCAACTTACCTCTTCCTAACCCTGAAGAAGACAAATAAAAGTCGAAACGTTGTACAAACAGGGGGCAACAAAGACAATAGGAGGCCAATTCAAAGAAAGAAGCAAAGACACAGAAAGCCATTAGCGGGCCAGTTGGGGGCCGGTGGCGTATTGTTCAGTGGATGATAGGGACGGGATGGCCAGTGCATTTGGTCTTTGACCACTTACCTAACACCTTATCAGCCCGTGCCCCCAGAGCTGGACACTGTCAGTACGCTATCCGGTCTCCAGCTGGTTAGATAAAGCCCTGTTTATGAGCCCTTACCTGGTGTTTTCATAACCCTGCCCCGAGCCCTACCCCTAACCCTAACCCTCCCTGTAAAACCTCATGTGTGAATTCAATTTTATTTTTTGTAAGTCAATGTGATTTAATTTCGATGGACAGAAAGAGGAAAAGTACATGGGGGTGCCTAAACTAAATTTAAGTTGCAGAAGAAACAGAGGGGAAAGAAACATAAGTACCTGAAGAAGACAAATAAAAGTCGAAACGTTGTACAAACAGGGGGCAACAAAGACAATAGGAGGCCAATTCAAAGAAAGAAGCAAAGACACAGAAAGCCATTAGCGGGCCAGTTGGGGGCCGGTGGCGTATTGTTCAGTGGATGATAGGGACGGGATGGCCAGTGCATTTGGTCTTTGACCACTTACCTAACACCTTCCCTTTTTCCTAATCCTAACCATTCCCTTTTTCCTAATCCTAACCATTCCCTTTTTCCTAATCCTAACCATTCCCTTTTTCCTAATCCTCCTTTCCTAACTCTAAAAATTTTTTTCTTTTTCTTTTTTATTAAAATAATAAAAAAAACATAAAAACATCTTTAAAAGTTCTTTTTTAATTTAAATATATTTCATTAAAACTAAATTCATTTAAAAAATTTGAAGACAAACAAATAATTTCATAAATACCTAATAATAAAATACTACAACATACACACGAAGTTCGACGAAGGAGGAGGAGCCTCAGTGAGGAGGAGTCTATAAATAGGAGAGCCCTTCTCTCCCTGCCTCATTTCGTGTTGAGCCAGAGCAGGGACAACATCATTAAAAAACCACTATACAGTGTACCTAAGGCCTGAGGAAGACCTATATAGGTCGAAACGTCGCAGATTAGGTACACCAAGTTCATTTCAGTTATTTAATTAAAAAATTGATTAAAAAATTGGTTAAAAATCTGAAATTTTTTTTTTGAATTTTATTCTTATTTTTTTATTTATTTATTTTTTATTTTTTCTTTTCATTAAAAAATAAAAAAATCACAAAAAAATTAATAATAACTTCATAGTATAAAAATAAAAATAAAAACATATAGAGATTATAAATACATAAAAAATAATTCATATATTATTGTTTAAGAAATAAAGCTGCCTGAGAGAAAGATAAAAAAGAAATGTGACAAAATACCTGGGAAGGGGTTGGGCACAGAGGGAGACGGGAACAACGTCCCTTTGCCCACCAACAGTGGGATGGAGGTTGGAGGAGGAAGGCCCGTGCCACCCCTGTCTTCTACGGAAGGCAGGCTAAACCCTTCTTTCCTACCCTACCCTAACCCTAACCTAACCCTACCCTACCCTAACCCTACCCTACTTGCAGGGAAGGTGGGTGGGGGCAAGGGCTGTATACACACCGAGTTTCAGCCAGAGAACCCTTACCGTATGGGACTTACAGAGAGTGAACCGGTTTTTCAAATGTATGGGTGTCAATGGCAGCTATGCTTTAGGAATGAGCTACAGCGACCAAACTCACAGGGTACCTGGGGACCCTCCATGAGTGCCTGGAGGCCAAGTATGGGCCCCATAAGTCTTTTAGTTTTTCACTTACAGAGAGTGAACCACTGACTTTTCTGGTTTTCATCCTATATCCCTCCCCCCAAGTTAAAAACGATTTAAGAAAACCTGTAAATATTTTAAACGAATTCGGTACAGAAAGGGAGACACAAAAAAGAAAGGGGGCGGAGCCTCGCCTGAGGGAGGAGATAAATAGGGCTGCAGAGCAGCTTGCAGCTCATTTCTGCTCCAGCCAGCGAAGCGACAGTATCTCCCTCAGAGCTCGGCTTTTTCTTTTTATAACTTTTTATTGCGCCCAGCCTGAAGAAGACCCGTTTCAGGGTCGAAACGTCGCGAAGGGCGCTCATTATTTTTATTTCTAAAAACTTAAAAAATTAAACAAAAAAATCTTTTTTGGAAAAAAAACAAAAAAGAAAAAAACCAATAACTTATAGATTTTATTTTTTGATCGTTTTCTCCTTTTGAAAAGGAAATTTTTTTTGTTTTATTTTTTTATTTTTACGTATTGTTTCCACAACTGGAAACCCTCCCTTAGTTTTTTATTTATTTAAATAAAAGCACAAAAAAACATATTTTACACCACACATCACAAATAACACAGACACCACACCCAAAACAAAGGACACACAACAACATGGAAGACGGATGGACGATGGTGGGACGACGCCGTCGCCGTCCGGGACTTCACCGTCCTTTCCGGGACTGGGACCGGGGAGGCTCTCCGGATTGGAGGGCCAGTGCACCTCCCTCCTATAGGAGGAATCAGTTCCCCTACCCTAACCCTATCCAAAAGAGAAATAAAATATTTTTTACAGTGTGTGGGCTGTTGTCAAAGGAAGATGACAGACATCATAACCAACAGCATAGATGTACTGGGCTTCCCGAACACCTCAGCAGAACCTTAGCCTCCATACCATGCTGCACTGATGCAGTAATTCAAATTTAAAATACTTTATTGATCACAAAGATAAATTAGATAACAGTGATACTCCAACAGGCTGCCACCCTGAGTGGCGCAATTATGGAATAATAATAATCCATGCAAAAGAAGTCCATACATATTGTACTAATTCATCACTTAACACAGCTGTACACGGTGCTATCCATTCATTGTGTTCTGCTTCTCCAACACAGAACAATGCCAACAACAAGATCATTTAATTTCCCTTCACTTTGAGACACCATCCACTATTTGCACATCCTTGACTCTCCACCCCTTCATAAAATATTCAGAGTGTGGCATTCATCCAGCTGCTGCCCCCGCCTCCCCTTCCCACATATGCCTGGCAGGCAGCCAGGGAATGTGGCCTTTTGAGGGCAACAAAGGGCAGGGAAAGTAAGAAATCTATTCAGCTTTAAAATTCAGAACAGGGGAATAGATGTTGATAATAAATGAGTTGGTCATCAAACAGGACTGGGTATTCTCATCAAGTCTGTCAACAGCTATGAATTCACATGCTCCCTCCTGATCATGTGACGATTGAGGGATGATGCAAAACTCCCAAGTAGGAGATGGGACTTGTAGTTTGGAGCCACTTTAACATGAAACAACAGCAAACTCTAATTGTTTATTTTAGAAGTCTTCAGCCTGACTGTTATGACCCATATAGGGGTCACCGAGGCACTGCAAGAAGGTCATGATATTTCCAATTAGTTGTTTTTTTGTATATTTTTGTATATTTGACTAAAATATAAACAAAAATACACATTAACATAAAAAAACATGTAAAAAATTTATAAAATGAGGTGTGCGACACAGGTGTGAATATTTTTGTTTTATTATTTAGGAAGAATTGAATATTGTTTTAACAGAAAACGGGGTGCACATACATTGAATTAAGATGCAATACGGAGTTACAGCACAGAGTGACAGAGTCAGATGGGTTCATCTTAGTTCTATCAGATACATGAAGGAGTTCACAAGCAGTCTCAGCCTTATTTTTGTTTCACTAAGGTGAGTAACGGCCACCAATCACATCATATGATTACTGCAATGAGCAGTCTTATGTATATATGACCACTTGCATGTGGCATCACACCTTTCAGAAGGGGCCAGCATGATGAAACTTACCGGAAATGGTGTCCACTGTAAGCCTCTCCATGGGCCATAACATCTTGTCAAGAAAATCCGAGCTCATCCCACTTCCCCATGCTGGAGATTTTAGTTTAACAGTAATAATAAATAAAGTTATCTTTAAAATGAATCACTCAAGTGACATCAAGGCCCAACAGTAGACTTAAGTGTCAATAAAGTTAGTTTAACAGTAATAATAAATAAAGTTATCTTTAAAATGAATCACTCAAGTGATATCTAGGCCCAACAGTAGACTTAAGTGTCAATAAAATAAATCTGGTTGTGTGTGTTGTTTTTGTCTCATGCAAACTTTGCTTTAATTCTACTTTTCTCTATTTAATCATAAGAAATCATAGTCAGTCAGAGAGAGTCATGAAGCAAGAAAAGCAGGTTTCCTGGAAAAAGAGGAAGTAAGTTCCAGCCTGCAGATTTATAAAAATAGCTGAGACTATTCCTTATTTTAAAGCATGAAAGTTTTAAAGAATGAAATCTAAAACATTTTGAGTAATTTGATAAGATTCAAAGTAAAATACTTATATTAATATTGGTTTACTTGTAATAATATTTACACGAACATTTGTGGGAACAGTTACAAGAAAAACAAGTAACTGTAACTTTGGCATCAAATAATTAGAATCATGTATTATTCTTGGTTTCTTTTCAGAAAAACATCTGTAATAACTCACATTAAGATTATAATAAGTATAATTAATAAGTTATGGTTATAAAATCATAAATGAATGCTAAATCAGAGAAGCTAAAGAAAATAAATGTGATATAAATGTGATTTTGACATTGAACTTGAAATGGTGTAAAAGGTGTAACTGCAATTAAACATCACTGATATGTTGGAGGTAGAGAGTAGGTGAAAGGTGAAAGGCAAGGAACTAACAGGAGAGCAGAGATGATCAACGCCTTATTTAGAGAGTAGGTGAAAGGTTGTGCAGGCAATGGACATAGGAGGTTGAGCAACCCTGAGACATTAGCACAGACATCAGGAAATGTCTGTAAGACAGTGATGGATATGAGATCATCTGTCTAAGCAGTCAGAAACCCTATAAAAGGTGAGTGCAAAAGAGGAACCGTTCGTTGGATCCTCCGGGCAGCTTCGAGCCAAGAGATGGACAAAGAACTCTGCAGCTGAAGAAGAGCCGGGGCCACGGAGCCGAAGACTGTCCGGCCATGGGGACCAACCCGTCAGCCCCACAACCTGTGGCTTCAAATCGCACTTCTCTCATCGGCTGGGTTCAGACCCCAAAGACAAAGATGAAGACAAAGGCAAAGACAAAGAAGAAGAACTGGTGCCTTCCTTCCTGCCAGCACCAAGTCCTGTGTGACCTCACCATCCATGCGGAGAAGAAGCTCATCAGACCTACAGAGATTCCTGCCTTCGCCGATCAACATCTTCCTCCTGCTGCAACACCTTCTTCATCATCAGACCTGCGGAGATCCTGGCCTTCATCGATCGGTGTCTTCCTCCTGCTGCAACACCTTCTTCATCATCAGACCTGCGGAGATCCTGGCCTTCATCGATCGGCGTCTTCCTCCTGCTGCAACACCTTCTTCATCATCAGACCTGCGGAGATCCTGGCCTTCATCGATCGGCGTCTTCCTCCTGCTGCAGCACCTTCTTCGTCGTCGTGCCAGGTCTGGGGTTCGAGGCGCCAGGCTCCGTCCGTCTCTCTCAAAGGTTCCTTTTTTAGTTCTCAGTGTCAGCAGTAGGGAAAGATAGACTAGATGATTGATTTTACTTATTTGATTATTTCTGCTACTGAATTAAGCTGTACTGACCCTTGCAAAACTGCCTTACTAATAAAATATTTAGCATAAAGAAAATCTAAAAGATGTTGTGGACATTCAGTTAATGAGTCACCTTAAAGTTCTTTGATGGTTGTAAAATAGCTGTGATGTTTGATTCTGGAGAGGAAGAGGTGGAAAATGTTTTATAGGTTGCTGGTAGCCCAAATTTAAAACAACATCCTTGGGACTCGCCCGAGTCACTAAAACCTACCTGGTTCAATAACAAATGCAAGTTGTAAAATAGAGAACGAGCGACCGTTAACAGGTGTGCTCTGTGAAACTAGTTGGCTGTAGGCTGCTCAGTCTGGCTAATTCACAGAGGGAAGAAGGGTGAGACACCTGGATGTAGGCCGTTAAAAATCAGGTGAATCGTTTCTCGAAACCAGCTTAAACAGAGTTTACTTCAGTTCTGGACAGGGTAAATCCCGGCAGATTTAGGAAACTCAATTAACCCGTTAGATGGAGAGCTGGTAGCACATCTCCCCTCTCAGAAGAGGAAGTAGAGAGTGAGAGAGTAGAGACAGAAAGGAGGGGGGGGGTGTTGCGCAACAACAATCTTCACGAGCAATAAAATGTCCTAAATGTTCCTCTTGTTCCAACTTTAATATCTCGGTATTTGGAAGCGTGCCCAATACTGACTGAATGGCTTTGCTCTCTTCCTTCCCAGCCATTGCCAAACCCTATCTGGGCAGACTACAACTCTAAATTAATGCAAAAAAGTAGCATAATCATTCACAAATTCTACTTATGTTTGCTGATTAGCCCAACTGAAATTCAACTGTAGATGAGAATGAAACAGAATTGCATAGGAAGCCAATGGCTAGACTAATGCTTTTACAATTAGTATGTGTGGTTTGTCCTGAAATTCTGTTGTAGGTTTATGCCCAACATGTCCTCTGTTCTGGTGAAACAATAACAGTTTTAGTTGTCCAAATAAAATTATTCCAGAAGTCCTGGAGTTGGTCCCATTTTAGGATTTTTGGAGACTTCATTAAGCATCTTATAGCTCTAGGTGTGAACTTACTGGAACCATGAGACCACCAGACAGTTGTCCTCCACTCACAGACTGTTTAAAATAAAGAATTTTCAAATTCCTTTGAGGCCTCTTTTAATTCCTTACAAGACCCATAAGCTGCAAAAATATTCATCCAGAAGACCACACCCTCACTTCAACAGGCAGGAGCACCAAACTCAATACCTGTGTTTCCATTACAAATATGCACTAATGTGTAGTTACATTCCATTAGTGTCAAAAAACACAATTTTGCAATTGCAATGTTTCCATTAAATAAGATATTGCATTGAAATAACACATGAATAAGCTTGTTCATGCAATAAGTCATAAAAATCAGTTTTTAATGACCTATTAAAAATCTTTGTAGTGATGAATGTAAACAGTTACATGAGCTATATTCATAATTCAGCCATGGCACTAATGCTCGTCCATCAGCCATCACAGGAGATGTCTGCATCTTACTTAGGTGTTGGAGCATCAATACCCGCATACTTGTTTTAGCTGAAGTTTAAACAGAAGAAATTTTCAACATGTTCAATAATAATGTTCTCATCATGTTCAGCTTATGTGACATAGCTGTGTAAAATTCCTGCCATTTTAAGGTATAAAGTGATCTTTTATAGCCATAATGACAAAGATGTATCAAACCATAATGCTGCAACCAGTAGGAAAATAAACCATTTGACTGAAGAGGCCAGTAGTGAGACGAGTTTAGGCCAATTCATGCCGAACTAAAAGAAATGCACAAAATTAGCATTGGAACATATAGGTAGAACTCTAAATAACTTATTTAGAGAGTTTATCAGCAAAAGAACTTGATTTGGGAATGAGTTTCAAGTTGTAATAAAGGGTTTACTTATTTATTCATGACCAAAAATGTTTGTTTTTAAATCGGTTTGAAATAGCCTTTTTCTTGAGTTTTTAAAGTTTATTAATATTACTTGATTTTTTTTCAGGATTTGTATATAAAATCCATATGTCCAAATCTGTTATAAAAAATCACAAGCTCTGGTTGTCATGAAGTGCGGTTGTAGGGTGGTGAGGAAAACGTGGAGGACCCAGGTTGGAATGATGAACTAATATTTAATGGTGAAAAAGGCACAAATAATCCAAAAGTCCAGGCAGCACAGATGAGCAGAAAACTAAGACTCAAATCTGGTAGCGACTGGTAACATCAAAAGCGACACAACAGAACCAACAGACTGGAACAACAAGGACCCGACAAAGACAGAGAGACACAGGTGGTATTAAATACACAAAGGGTAATCACAGAACGAGACACACCTGGGAACAATCAAGGGGTAGACAGGACAACACAGAAACTCAAAATAAACACAGAAAACCCAATCCTGACATTGGTAGGGTGTGCAGTTTTTTTAATGACTGTAAACTGACATCCTAACCTTGTTTTGGTGTAAATGCTGGAAAGTGTTTTCCACATGCATGCACATCATCTGAAAGGAGTTCCTTGAGCTGCAGACTGAACAAGGAGACGCTCTGTTCTGCTTCTAATGACTTAACATACAAAAAAGACATTCAAATTATTCACTTTGTATGACTCACTGAGGAGAAAACCTCTTTTCAAAGCATTTTCCAGACCAACAGTGAAAACACACTCACCCAGACCTCAGTGACAATGACCTGACCTGACAACACTTCCATCAGAATCTGCAGCTCAGAAGCAGAAAGTCTGTACTGCACACAAAAAATTCACCGCAGGACAAAGAGTGCTCCCACATTCCACACACATACACACGACCCAGAGTCACAAGAATGAAAGACTTCCCAGTGCAATGAAAGTGATTTAGCATCTAGATTTTAAGGGATGTATTTGTGGCTCTTTAACAAAGAATGAAGAGAACTCTCTCTGAGGGAATGGAACAGAAATCTGCAGAAAACCACAACATGGTGGATGTGAATTTGTTGCACACAGTTTATCATCTCTTTGTATTTTAATACATTATTATGCTGAAATGTAGAGTAGTGAGAGAACAAGCTAGGCATAATCCCTGGGGAGTTACAGAGGACTCTGATGACCCCGGACAGTGAAGCAGATTGAACGTCTGACCCTGACACAGCATGGAAACTGTGTGCTCAGATACATAGAGTAGAAATGTTAAAGGTGATTCAGCATTGTTCTGAGTAGATCCCTCAATCTGACACATAAAGATGGCTGTAATGAAATGACATCACACTTATATAGTACTTCATTAGGACCCTCAAAGACACTTTACATAAAATCAGTGATTTCCATTCATGCACACATTTACACGCTGATGACAAAGATTGCTGTGATTGTGACGAAACCTGCTGGGATGCATCCTGTCATATCTCTTCCAGTAGTGGACTTCTACTTTGTTTTTTTCTTTTTTTCTTTTCATTATTTGCCCCAGGCTATTTTAGTCTTTCAGTTTGATCATACTTTATTTCTGGATTTGTTTTTCACTTATTTTATTGTCTCATTCTAGCTTATTCTGTTAGTTTAGTCTCTCTTTTTAGGTCTTGGATTTATTTTATTAGATTTTGTAATTATTTCTGTTATTTAGGTTCTCTCCCTTCTGGTTTACTCTTTGGTTTTGCCTTGATCACTTTTTCATTTACTTCCCTTCCCCAGTTGCTAGTCATTTACCTCATCAAGCCTCACTGCTCCCTTCTCAGCTGCAGTCAGTTCCCCTAATAAGTTCCTTTCTCATCGCCACTCTGTCATCTGTATATCTACTTCCTGGACTCGTTACTCACCACTGGTTCCTTCTGTTTGCCCCCTTACTCTGTTGCACCTTACTTAGAGCAGTTTGCCCCGGTTCATATGCTGGGGTTTCAGGTTTTGTAAGTGTTATGGACTTATTTCATTAAACCATGGCTCATATGAACATTCTATTCTCCTGTCTTCATGTTGATCCTACTCTAATTCCTGCAACATACATGACACATTGACTTTATGAACAAGAACGCAGGTACCAGAGTTTAAAATCAGATTTTTTCTATGTTGAATGAAGTAGTGATTTTTGATACGAAAAATTCCAAACCTCTCTCCATTTTTCTGATGTGTGGTTCATGCTAGTTGGCAACCTCAAAACAAAGACATGCTACAACAAAAGATATAATTTTGTAAACATTTAAAAAAACTAGCACTTTGACATACGTAGATTTACCTGACCCGATATAGTTTTCATTTATTTTACTGTCTTTTTCTATCAAATTAACATTATTTTTGTATGTTTTTGTTTGCTTCCTAGGACTACAAATGGAAAAAAGCATCTTGCTAAATCCAGTGTATCTAAGGCAATATTGTATGTCCATTAATATGTTTTCTCCCATTCAAGTAAAATCAATTCAGTTCAAACTGGAGTGGATTATTCTACCTGGATTATATTAATCTCTGATCATGAATGACTTTATAAGATTTTTTTATTTGTAGAAGGAAAAGGGAGCTCTAACCCAGTATTGTTATTGGGTCATCAATAACCCAGCTGTGGAATGAATTACATGAGAATGAATTAAATCACATTAAATATGTTCATGCCCATTGTGCTTTAAATGGTGGAAATGGGATTTGGCTAATTGAGGAGTGTGTATGCTGTTGGTTGTGTGCTTGGCACTTTGAATTGCCTTGTTGCTGAAAATGTGCTATAGAAATAGAATTACCTTACCTTAGCTTGGCATAAGTTACACAGAAGTGTGTGTAGTTTGTTTGTCTCTGCATCTCATTAGAAACAATTGCATTCTTTGCACAAACATTCAGCTCTTGTTAAAATTTAATGACCGTCCTTTCCAGTGATGGTTTCTGCTGATGTTTAGAAAGTGACCTCAAGTTCCCAGACCCTGAACAACAGTTTGTGTTGTCTCTGTTTTTATGACTTTGTACACAAAAATAAGTATTCACAGAATTTTTTAAATAAGAAGCTTTTTCACTTTTAGTGTCCTAAAAAGCAAGGTATACATATCTTATATCTTATTCCTATTGCTCTGAATGCTCTGGCATTATTTTTGTGTGCAGATCTTGAGAAAAATATGTTTTTTAATAGTCTTTTAGCTCTGAATGAGCTTGTTATTGCTGCGGCAATAGTTTCCTGTTTACATGGCTATCAGTTCAAATGCCCCTGTAAAGAAAGAGTTCATTGTTCATGGCACAGCCTCAATCATTTTTATGGAATTGAAACAAGCAACAGAAGGCAAAAGATTGAGCTCAGCTTATATCTGCGCATGTAGCAGCGATTCTGTTATGTCTAGCTGCTACAAAGGTTAGTTTAATTTAAAACTATTGATACATTACAAGCAGAATGCCACCAAAATAAATATTTCTGCACAGATAGCTGATGTAAAGATTTTGGATATGGCTGTGGTTTTTTTCTACCTGGGAACTCTGGGATAATCTGCAGCAGGAAACTGACAAACTATCGAGAAAAACACAGAACTTCTGCCAAATGTTCAGGTTTTGCATCGTTTCACAACCTGGTAAAAAGTTTTTATAAATATTTTCGCAGTTCGTACATAAAGTGGAAAATGTAGAATTGTATTTAAGTATTTTCCAGATTTTTCTAACAATGAAAAGGGAAACGCATCAATATATATTTTTTTCCTGAGTTTAGTCCTCGCACAAATTTCTGGATAAGAAAATCCAGAAATTTGTGCAAGGATGTCGATGTCCACCCTCCGTCCATATCCATCCAGCCATCCATCCAACGATGTTTTCCCATGTCTCTGTCTACCTTTTAAGTCTTTGCAGGTTCCATACTTAAAGTTATACTAAAATATCTAAAATATACTTCCCCACCATATCCCATAACACAAAATATTTTTCGCTTCTATTTAATAAAGTCAATAAAGTATAAAACCTAAAAATAGGAATGCTCAATTCAATTTTTTGCGCTTTATTTATACAGCACCAATTCATAAAACATTTCATCCAAGGACATTTTAAATAACAAAAACGTCAATTCAGTCCAGTCATACAGACAGATTCAAAGTCAATTACACACATTCCTTGTTATTCTAGTTGTGCACTCAAGCTAAATTTATTACTTGAATTGGTTAAAAATGTTTTCTGTCAAAGGAAACCCATCGAGTCATTGCTTCCTCCTGCATGAGCACATGGAGAGTGGATATGTTGCCTCATTGACTTTACAGCAATCCCTCACACTGAGCAAGAATGTAGCAACAGTGGAGAGGAAAACATCCATTTCAACAAGAAGAAACCTCCAGCAGAAACAGAACTACAAAAACACAAATGAGCACTGACTCAGGAGTCTTTTCTATATTTTAGTGGCTTCATTTAGGGGGAAAACTGAGCTAAACAGATCAGAGCAGAGGCAGATTTAGTCCTTAGGGTGAAAGAGAGCACATACTCATCATTTCATCCCTTTCCCTGTTGCAGTTGCCCTGTTGTGTGACTAAAGATAAATGCATGAACGAGTTTCTCATCAGAAAAGAAACAATCATTGATTTATGACGACTGCTGAGCACCTTTGGTTATCTAAACTAGAGATCCACAAATACAATATTATCTGTATTGGACCTGATATTGAAAGGAATTCTAGATCAGGAAATAGTGACAATGTGTCCAATGCTTAAGGTCATATCTATTCAGTCTAATTCTATGCTTTGTGTTCTGAACAACATCATGCTTTAATATTGATTTTACATTATATTTAGAATTTCTAATAGCACTTTCTGAACCAATTTTACATGGTTGACCAAAGTAGTCAACCTATTGTTTTTGTCGGTTTCAGTTTCTTTATTATTTCTTTCACTTTGGCTATTCTATTCCTAATTGCACTGACTGTACATATTAAAGATGTTGGTTTTACATGTTTGACCAAGACTGTGAAGCTATTGGTGTCATGTTTGGCATAGTCGACTTCACCACAATCTGGTATTACAAACTTGGATGCTGTTAAGATAAGTAAGAAGGTTATTTGCAGCACCAGGACTGCACAGGAGAACTGAAGGTAAGAGGTAAGGACCGGCAGGCATTTGCACTGATGAAGAAAAAGGTGAGTAATTAATAAGTGGACTGGATGAGAGATCAATATGCAGACAGGAAGGAGACAAAATGATCCTGTAGAGCACAGGTGTCAAACTCCAGTCCTCAAGGGCCACTGCCCTGCAAATTTTAGATGTGCCGCTGTTGCACCACCTGAATAGAATAATTAGCTCATTAGCAAGGCTCTGGAGTACCTATCTACACAAGATGGAGGTAATTAAGACATTTCATTCCAGTGTTTTGTAGCTGTGGCACATCTAAAAACTGCAGGACAGAGGTCCTCAGGCTGGAGTTTGACACCCCTGCTATAGAGGCATCCACTGACACAGATCAGCTGTGAGTAGGTGAGCGATATTGAGAATTTGTTCTCTGAATGATGTCTTCAGGCTTCGGGGAAAGCGATGGACTGTTGGATAGAGGACAGGCAGGTGAGCAGTTGATTGAGATCCAAAGCAGAGGAATAGACCGGGATGGTGGCCAGGGAACAAAGGAGGGCAGACCAAGATAAGCCAGAATGAACAGGGAATGCTGGTATCAGTGTTGAAGCTGAACAGGAGAACCAGCGTCAGCTGTGACAGAGATCAGACCAGGACCGAGGACAGTACTATGACTAAGTTCTACTAAGAAACAACCAGGTTACCACAATAGAAACATCTGGCGTCTGCCACAGGAATCCAGCTCCTATTCAGAGGCACCTCCAGATTAGTTCAAATATCTGCAGCTGGAGTTGCACCTGCCTGTCTCACCCTGCAGGAGAAAAGGTAAGACACACACTCACAAGATGACAGTTGGTATTTTTAAGCATGCTGTGTTGGTTCAGAGTTATTAAATAAATTTGTAATTCAGTACATTTTTGTCTGTGTTTAATATAAGAAATGTTTTAAGTCATTAAAACACTGTTTTAAGTGGATCAGTGAATCCCTAGTCACATCATCATGATGATAATGTATTTATGATTGAATTTGTCTTTTACTTTTGCACAGTAAATGCTATTTGAGTTTTGTATGGTAGGATGAGTTTCTTGAGTTGCCCTGGCGACCTGTCCAGAGTGACCTCTATCCCAATCATCGCTTTAGATAGGCACCAGCCCCCCTTGGATAATAGATGGATGGAAGTTGGGAAGGTTTTGTCTTGTATGCTCCATGAGATTCCAGACTAATTTCAGTTGGTGGAAAAACAGCAAGACTTTATTTATCATCACATATGGGGAGATGCCTCTGCCTGATGTCTGGGAGCACAAAGCCAGGAGGAGCATTGGGATGCAGGCAGTTTGTTTTTTTAGTTGTTTTTTTTTTTTTTAAAGGAAGTCATAATGCAGGGTAGGCATGTGGAGAGGGGGATGAAAGACAAGGGTGCACATTGCTGAAAATGTGACAAATATTGTAATTTTTGGGTCAATTTTTTCACAATTTCAAAATATCAGTGCTAACTAAAGCTCTCCATGTATTTGGAAGGATGACTCAGTTATAAGGAAGAAATCTTCACTTCCCTGAGGATGCAATGGTTTCTGGAGGAATAACTGAAAAAATTGGATTAGATATTTTATTGACACTTTTTTCAGCATAGAAACATAATCAAACTGTATTTGTGGAGATATTAAGTGTGCTTTTTTTCAGTTCCTCAGATAAAGTAATTTGCAGATGTGACTAGTGAAGACCTTCAATGGTTTAAAAATAAAAGATCTCATAAAAATACCTCGACAATTAAAAATTAAAGTTAATGGATTATGCAACAAAAATAACCTGCAGCTGAACACCGAGAAGACCAAGGAGGTTATCGTGGACTTCAGGAGGAACGCTGATCCACATCCACCCATCCACATTAAGGGGACAGTGGTGGAGCATGTGGACATCTTTAAGTTCCTGGGAGTCCACATCTCCGAGGACCTGACTTGGACGACCAGCTGCACCAAACTCATTAAGAAGGCGCATCAGCGCCTCTTCTTCATGAGGACCCTGAGGAAGAACCACCTGTCCTCAGAGATCCTCACGAACTTCTACCGCTGCACCATTGAGAGCATCCTCACCAACTGTATTACAGCTTGGTACGTGAACTGCTCTGTCTCTGACCAGCAGGCGCTGCAGAGGGAGGTGAAAACTGCCCAGTATATCGCCGGGGCACCGCTCCCTGCCATCAAGGACATCTACAGGAAGCGGTGTTTGAAAAGGGCCGGGAAAATCACAAAGGACTTCACTCACCCAGCACACACACTCTTTTCCCTCCTGCCCTCTGGGAGGCGTTACAGAAGCCTACGGACCAGAACCACCAGGCACCAGAACAGCTTCTTCCCCACAGCTGTCACGCTTTTGAACGCCTCCTGACATAAAACATAAACTATAAGGACTGTACTCCCCTATCCTCTCATACAACAGTAACACATGGACTATCCTCACCCTAACCCTGCAATGACAATAAAGTTGAATTCTATTCTATTCTAAACTTCATTTGAGGCACCATTTCTCTGTATCAATTTTAAATGACCTAATATTTGATGATGCAACTCAGTGAAATTCTTGGGACCCTGAATGCTTTTTTGTGTTTTCATTCCTTCACTGGAAATGTCTTCTCATATTTATTTATTTTACATTTTACACATTAATCATCAATTATGCTGTTGTCCTATTTGGATCATTAAATAGTTGCTTGAATGAAAACAGAAAGAGGAGCTCGTACTGTGCACACACATACGAACGCATACACAAACACACTTGCATGCGACTACCACTTGTGTTTGTGTGTACACACACAAACACAAGTATCTTGGTGGGGTTTGCAGATAAACAGTGGTGGCAGCTGCTACCATGGCAACACCATTGTGCTCCCTCCCCCTTCCCCCTCTCCCCGACCAATCCTCCCCCCACCCTCGTTCTGGCTGGGTCGGTGCTTGGCTCAGCCGTAGAGGGAGGACTGAAGACGAGAGACAGGCACTTCTTTTCACACAGAGGGGTGGACAGGAAGAGAAGAGGGACTAAAATCTAGTGGAGTGAACTGGAGTGAGTTGGTTGTTTTTGGTGCTGGGGGACAGGATGAGTGAGGACAACCACTCCTACAGGCTGGACCCCAGCGATCGCATCAATGGGCTGGGGCAGAGGAGAAAGAGACCCAAGAAGGTAAGTGGATGGACGGGATTCCACATGGTGCTGGGTGTGGGGATGGAGAGGTGGAGCAGATTATGGGGTTTATTGTGCTGTTTTTACTTGATATCCTTCCTTGATGGCTCCTGTCTCCATCTTTGGACAACATGAAGAGTTTTTCAATCAAGCTAGCTGGACCTGCTGAGGCCAGCTGGACCTCCTCTCTTCCCTGTGTTGTTGTTGTGTACTCCTCCATGTAGTAGTAGGAGGAGGGAAAAGAGGAGGCTCCTCTCATACACTGACAGGGTGGGTCCCTGCTCTGCTCCTCTGTCGCTCTTTGTGTGCCTCTGTTGTTAACTTTGATCAGCCTCCTCACAGAATGTTGATGATGATGATTTATTTCAGACATTTCACCAACAAAACATAATAATAATAAACACTTTCATGTTTCTAAGTGTAAATACAATACCTTTCTAGTAAATACACCACTTATTTGGTGACTGAGTCTGAAAAGGAGTATGAAGTTTAACTTGTATATCATACCCCTTTTCCATACATTAAATCATAGCATAAATAGTCTTCCTGTTTCCAGTATCCTTTCCAAACATGAAACAATAATAATAATAGTATAATACTGCAGCACCTACCTGATTTCTGCAGCACCTAAGACATGCAGCCTTCTGCCAACCTCCAGTGGGACACATTTTTATGATTAGTAAGGCATGTTAGAAATTTTTAATTCAAAAATACTTTATTAATCCCAAAGGGAAACTAAAACTAAGAGTTATTGAAGATGGTGATGGCTGGTAGCAGGAAAGATCTTCTGCAGCAGTCTGTACTGCACTGAATCTGAAGAAGCCTCTGACTGAAGATGGTTTGCCTTCCCAAGACAGTCTTGTGAAGAGGATGGTCAGGGTTGCCCGTAAATTTCTTGATCCTATGAAGAATCCTTCTTTGCATTGTCATCTCCAGAGGCTAACCAGTCGTCCCCAGAACGGAACCAGCCTTCCTTAGATCCCTAATGAGCCTTTTTAGGTCCTTGGTTCTGATGCTGCTGCCCCAACAGATGACAGCAGAAGAGATGAAGCTCTCAACAATTGACTTGTACAAGATCTGCAGCATTTTGCTGCAAACCTTGAAGGATCTTAGCTTCCTTGAGAAGTCCAGTCTGCTCTGTTCCTTCTTATAGATTCTTCACTGTTGTGTCTCCAGTCCAGTCTGTTGTCCAGATTAACACTGAGGTATTTATATTTCTCAACCGCCTCCACTTCTTTTCCCAAGATGGAAATTGAGTTTGATCTAACCCTGTTCCTCCTGAAATCAACAATTATCTCCTTTGTTTTGTTCACATTTAACATGAGATCATTGTTCCCACACCATGACACAAAGCGCTCCACCAGCTCTCTGTATTCAGCCTCTTGTCCATCTCATACAACCAACAACTGCAGAGTCATCTGAGTATTTGTGTAGATGACATAAGTTTAAACTTGTGCTGGAAGTCTGAAGTGTACAGAGTGAAAAGGAATGGTGAGAGAACAGTTTCTAAATTCTGTAGCATTTTGAAGGTTTTTTATTCATGCATATGACCTCACTCAGGGTACCAAAACATTTGTCTTCATCAAACCCAGTACTCGTATATTTCTATATCTGTACATTTTATGCACATTTTTAATCTTTGTGAATAATTTCCCCTCAAAATTGATCTTTTATATGTTTTGTTCTATAAAAATAATATAATTTGCTCCCTGAATATTTTTGTATTCTTAGACCATCTCTAAATTAAGTTTGTGTAATGTATATTTCTTCTCAAGTCAGTGGTTTAGATGTATACCCCAGACAACAGCCAGTTTAGCAGTCCAAATGAAATGGCAACTAACATGAAGCAGCTTCACATTAGAAATGTTTTTGCTAAAATTATGCAATGTTACTATGTTTATATCAAATTTATTAAAAAAATATTTTTAATATATTTGTTGAATCTGTCACTGCCATGACAGTTTGAGACAGATCATCTGTGAAAACATCAAGCTCCTGTGCTAACTTGTGCTAAATAATTTAATGTACTGAGTTACCAGTTATGGGTTGGTATCAAGACTTTTTGTTATAAAGGTTATGCAGCTGGGTTTGTGCAAGTCCCTTACAATTTTTGAACATGCAGTGTGTTTTTGACACACTGCAGTTGCACCAGCTCCAAACAGTGTGAAGCTGTTAGAAGCTTCACACAATATTTTGAAAATATTATTTCAAAATAATATTTTCGAAATATTATGTCAATTTCGAAAATCCCTGCAGGTGTGTTGAAATCGGTGATCTTTGATCATTCATTGTCACACATACTTTGATGATTTTGGAGCTCCCAACAACAAAAAGCGGTCTACAATGTCATGTTGTGTCCAATGTTTTGGGGGAACACCTCAGCTGCAAGCAACATCTAATTAGTGTTATATTTTGTCTCGTCCTATGGAGAGACTGAGTCAGTGGGCTGAGCAGCCATCTTTAACTTTAGCTTTCTTCTTCCATGTGTTGATGTGCCACTGGGCAAGATACTGAAGTCTGATCTTGCATGCCTTTCTAATCATATGTATGCAGATGACTTCCAGCTATCTTTTTCTTTTAATCATGGTATGACTGCTGGCGTTGGAAATCACCAGCAGATTAAACTGCATTCAATTGCCATGTGAATTTTAAGAAAAGTTTTGAAATGTCACAAAAAACATTTTTAAAAACAGAGAAATGCAAATTAGGTGTGTTTCCGTCTGATAGGTATTTTCTCAACCTACATAAAAATAACCACAGACAACGTTTATTAGTTTTCTACCAGGCTTCTGCAGAAGGAGAAATCACAGAGGACAGCTTCTGCAAGCCATTCACTGCGAGTTCTAAAACCCTCCTGTTAGAGCTTGCCTTTTATTTTCACAGGAGGGAGAGATAAAAGAAATAACATTTCCTTTACAGCAATACATTGCGTCAACATGACGAAATTGGCCTGGTTGATTCACTCCAACCAGTAGATGATGTTAGAATTATTATGTGTTGTCACTCTTGCATTAGTAGTTTCTCATTGATCGCTCTTATATTAGTAGTTTACTAGCTTGCTTTTCATTTAAAGGTTTAAGTTTTACTGTGTATGAATCAATGCTATGTTGAAGCGTTTTGACCAACATTTACAGAATGTCTCTGTTGCATGATTATCTCTAACAAACAGAATGTTACCCTCGCCCTTGTGAGAAATCGCTCTCATGAGAAAGTACTGGATGACCTGTGTGCAGAGACATTGCTAGAGGTTACAGACTAGCATTGATGACATTGCTCTGAAAAAAGGAGAGAGTCTTGTGCTCTGAGCTGGAGTTTAAAATGCAAAATTCCTGGTAAGGCACAGACTCACCAGTGGGAGGGAATGATCCATCACCCCATCCCAGCCTGGAGTGCCTCTCAACAGCCACTCCAGTGGCACTGTTTATGCCTTCAACTTAGTGTAAAACCGTTTTAGCAAAGTTTAGGAAGTTGTTTTGAATTTTGCCGTTTTTTAACATGATACTTCAAAATGAGCATAAACAACTTTGATTTCAGAAAGTCAGTAGCTATGTTTCTATCATGAAATGGATGATTGAATCAAACTCTCATTGTGACTCCTGACAACACCGGTTATAAAGTTGTTAGCTTTTTTGATTCCTTCATTTCTAAGGCGCAATCTAATCAGAGAACTCTTGGTGGGTTTTTTTATTAATTGTTCTAAAAATTATTTTGTTTCTAAAAGTGTAGAGATTGAAAACGAAATTTGCATGCACCTAATAGTGACTTATTAGACACCTAAATTAGCTAATTTATCCTGACAACGTTGCTGGAGCTCAGAGACAGTTCTGTGTTGTGAAAAATCAGAAGAAGAAGAAGAAGCAGTCAGTTTACTCTGAATATCTTTTAGCATGACTCTTAGATTGAGGGAAAGCAAGGCCTCTGGCTGAGACAGGTAAGCAAGACAGTAATGCTGAAACTACAAATTAAATTGTTGGTGAAAGCAGAGGCAAAGCATTTGGCAGCAGGGAGCATTCAGGATCAATGAATGAATTATTGATATAGTCCCTTCCCCCATGCTTATATAGGCTCACTGCATCTCACAAACACACCATTATGGTGACCTACAGGAACTAATACAACATTCACTTCCCAGCCTGCTTTACGTTGGGACACTAAGTGTGCTCAGGTTTCTGTTATCAGAAAGCAGGAAGTTGCAGGTTAATACAGTGTTTTCTTCCTGACAGCTCAGTAATCTTTAGCTGCTTCAGTTAAAACCCATTTCCCTCTACTGCTGATCCAAAAGATGTTTATAACACAACCCGCAGTATCTCTGCTCCCTTGCTGGACAAGGGACACAGAGAAGTCAGGAGAGATCTTTAATTTTTCTGATGAGAACAGGGGAGTTTTCTCATGATCATGATCTGTCCAGGTAGGTTCAGACCATCTGAAAAACACAGATCAGTGCTGTTTTTCATCAGAAATGGGATTGTGATACTTGTCAGGGTGATATTTATCTGTAATTTAGCAGTATCCGTTTCAAACCTGTACAGTCATAATCCATCACATATGACCTCTGGGACTGATGCTTCTCTTTTTTCTAATTGGGGTTGAAAAGCAGCTCCTAGAAAAATTTATCAACCTTTTAAACTAGTGTGTAAAGGGTTGTATAATCCCAGGAAGTTTTGCAGGTCTGGGAATAAAACAGCAAGATTGCTTTGAGTGACAAACTTTTTTTCTTGAGAACATCTAAAATATTCAAAAGAAATTGCAGCTTCAGCAGCTGATATACTTTGGCAAAATTCATCTTGACATGCTATTGGTGGCACTCGCAAAGCAACCAATCCAGGAGTGCCATTTATTTTCCTTGGTGCTGACAGGATGTGCCACCAAGAGCAGAAATAAGGATGACCATGGATGTTGGCTACTGCGGTAGCGCCAAGACAGTTTCCACTGAATATATTAATGCATCTTAAGCTAAATTTGGTGTTTAAAGTATTATGGTAGGCAGTTATAAGCGTTTTTACTTGGAATCTCAAGTATTTTGGGATTTTAGCTATTTGCACTATATTATTTACGTTTTTTATGTTGCCTTTAGGTCTTATTAAAGATTGACATCAGGAACAGATGTTGCTACTCAAGTGTGTGAGAGAGATTACTGTAAATCAGAGTTTTACTGATTAAAAACAGACAAAATGATTGAGGAAGTCACATTTAAATTGGCTTTAGCCTTTCATGTTAGCAATTAGCATTATTAATGTTGCATTACAAACTTAAGACAAGAGGTTCTGTTTTCTCAAAGAAATATAGAGCCTTACTTTAAAGAATAAGAAAACAACTTAGCTCCTTCATGTTATATGCTAAGGTCAGCTCCTCATCCCTCTTTCACTAGTTTGACAAAATGTTCCCAAAATCGATAGAAATATTTGGTAGACATGACTTTTCCATTTACAAAAAAACTAGGTACGAAATGGCCAAAACTGCAGACGTATGAAATAAAAACAGAATAAACTTGCTTCCTATGAAATGTTTAATTATACCTTTTTTATGGCAGCTTCTCACAGTTTTGGTGCTTCCCCTTACTTGACTTTTAACCATCCCACTAATAATAAAAATTATCTCTGCTCAGTCTCCTTGCTGAAATAGCTTCCACACTTCAGTGTGTTGTTAGCGTGACATTTAGTATGGTGAATTCAGTGACTAGAAGAGGACTTTTGGTTTTTCTGGCCAGCTGGTCCCCAGTAAGGCTCAGTCAAGTCAAAAATCGGCCGATTTTTGAAACCAGCTTACACTCTATACAGTTCTAACTGATTTGTTTTTCTTTAAAAGATGGGACAAATACTTACAATCCCAGCATAATCTTCTTTTCCAGCTGAGTTCTCTCTAACTCAGATGTGGGGCTATAAGTGGTATTTGTGGATCATAAACAATCAATTGGGAGATTACCGTATTTTTGGGAGATTACCGTATATTTGAGCCACAACAGGTCTTGCCACTATGGTAAGCAGCCGCCGACTTCATTTTCCCCCATAAAAGAAGAAGCGTGCCGTTTCATTTCCATTTGTGTGTTTGTGTAGATCCCAAAATGGCTCCTATTAAGAGACACGCTTACGACACAAAGTTTAAGCTCAAGGCGATCAGTCACGCAGTAGAACACTGGAATAGAGCAGCAGCAAGAGAAGTTAACATGAACAAATCAATGGTGCGGAAGTGGAGGAAGCAACAGCTGTTTATTCATTTTGGGAATGAACAGAGTTGTCAGAACGCTGGTTTGTAATTTATTAATAAAGTTTGACTGACCTGACTGTTTTGTTGACATTCCCTTTAGCACAGCTCCATCTAATGGATGCATAACGTAACCCCAGCCTCTACTGTAGCGTCTATTCTATGCGCCTTATAATGCGGTGTGCCTTATATATGAAAAAAGTTTTAAAATAGGCCATTCATTGAAGGTGCACCTTATAATGCGGTGCGCCTTATAGTGCAGAAAATACGGTAAGCTGAATATCCTTTCTCTCTTCTACAGACTGGCCTCCCATAATAATAGACAAAGATTCTAATTAGTTTTACTCATCCAAGATCACAGTAAATGTCATGATTATTTCTTTTTACCTGTTAGTGACATTTTAATGTTTCAAGCCCCTTCTCCATGGGAGTGGTTTTAACTGGTTCTTCCCCAGTCAGCCCCAGTCAGATTGGTCTCCATGTACAGATTGTGTGTGGTTCCCCTCTATTTTTTGGTGCTGCATCGAGAGAAGGGGACACGAGCCGGTACTGAGCACAATAATTTTATTGTGAGGGTTAGGGTAAGAGTTAGGCGTTTTACACAAGATATTTTTCAGGTCTCTTATCTTGACACAACTGCGGAAACATCTGCACATTGTCTAGAAACTTCGTTAATGGAAAAAAAACATATCTTGCAGAAGTACAAAAACACAGCGGCTATCATACTAAAATAAATGGACAAAAAGTATCAGCATTTCTATCAACTGGTCTCACTGCACACAAAGATATGTATTCCAATTATATTTTTTACTATAAGGATTCTATTTCTACAGCTGAATCAAGAGATTATTCCACTTTAATCAGTTCTTATGAGGGTAACTCCAAAGCCATATTTTCTGTACTTGCAAACATTACCAAACCACTAGATTCTCTTCAACCTGTATTCCTCGGATTTTTGTAACACTCTAGTGTATTTTTTTCTTCTAAGGTAGTACATACCCACCAGTAACTTTTACCCACTGTTGCCTTAATTTCACTTCTTCCAGTTCAAGTTGTCCCCTACTAATTCATTTTCGGTCTTCAGCGTCCCCTCAGTTGATAACGTCACCAAATTATTTAAAAAAACAAAATCTTGAACCTGTCGTTTAGATTCTCTTCCAACGTTCTTGTTAATGCTTTTCTCCCCTCTCTGTCCCCTGTCATCACTGACATCATACATTCTTCCCTTACTACTGGTGTTGTTCCCCTGGTACTCAAAACAGCTGCCATTACCTCAATACTTAACGCCCTGGCGGTGTCCCATCCATGGGACAAATCTAGTTTGTCTGAATTCTCTGCCTTTTTCGCCACCAGTTAAGGGGTTAAGAAACCTGGTTTAGAGGTTTCTTAACCCCTTAAGAAACCTCAATGTCCTATCCTCAATGTCCTATCTCATATCTACCATTAATTTCAAAAATTCTTGAAAAAACACTTGGTGCCCAACTTCATTCTTATATGAATCCAGCAATAATTTATATGAATAATCCCAATTTGGTTTCCGTCCACTCCACAGTACCGAGAAAGCAATTCTTAAAATAACCAATTACCTCCTCCTTGCTGCTGACTCTAGTTTATTATCCATACTACTTCTGCTTGATCTAACTGTGGCTTTTGATACAATTTCATATAACATCCTCCTTGACATCTCTTGGTATTGTAAATACACTTGTGAACTGGTTTCATTCATACCTCTCAGTCGGGAATCGGTTTGTTCAGTTAAAATCATTTACCTCTCATCCTGTTCCCGCTCCCTGGGGCTCTGTTCTGGGACCCTTCTTGTTAATCATTAACCTTCTACCCCTTGGTTATATTTTTCGCAAACATAATATTCAGTTTCACTGCTACGCGGATGACATCCAGCTATTTCTCAACCAAACCTAATTCTATGCTTCTCTTTCATCCCTCACTGATTGTCTTCTTGAAATAAAACACTGGCTCACCCTTAACCTTCTTAAATTAAACTGCAATAAAACTGAACTTCTCTTAATTGGTACTAAATCAATCCTAAGTAAACTTAATAACTTCTCAATTTTAGTTGATAACTCCTCAATTTTTCCCTCCCCTCAGGTTGAGTCTGGGTGTTATCCTCGATAGCACTCTCTCCTTTGCCTCCCTTGTCAACAATATCAGTCAGTCAGCCTACTTTCATCTCTGAAATATTCATTGTCTCAGTCCTTCTCTCACTCCTCACTCTACTGCTGTTCTGGTCCACAGTCTGGTCACTTCTCATTTAGATTGCTGTAATTCTCTTTTCTTTGGTCTGTAATTTCTCCATAAATTACAAATGGTTCAAAATTCAGCCGCTTGTATCATCACATGGACCCCTTCAATTTATCAAATCACACCTTTTCTACAACAACTCCATTGGCTTCCCATCTCATATTGCATCAACTATAAAATGCTCCTAATTTTCAAAGTGGTTCACAACCTCATCCCCTCCCCATATCTTTTGGAGCTCCTTCACATTGCTACACCCACCTGTACCCTAAGATCCTTTTCTTCTGTTCTCTCTGTTCCCCCATCCGTCTTGTCACTATCGCGAGCAGAGCATTGAGCCGCTCTGCTCACAAATTCTGGATCTCACTCCCCACCTGATCTCCGTAACATCGACTCTTTGCCAGTCTGTAGATGAGGGAAAGGATATTCAGCTTAATCTCCCAATTGATTGTTTATGATCCACAAATACCACTTACTAACCCTAACCCACTTCAAGTCCAAACTCAAAACCCATCTGTTTCAAGTAGCTTATAGTCTTTGATTGCAATTGCATTGTCTATTTAAATCTTGTTTTGTACTAATTTTTACTATAAATTTCCATTTTGTTTGTTTTTATGTAAAATTTGTAAGATGATCTTGAGTGTCCAGAAAGGGGCCTACAAATAAAATGTATTATTATTCTTTATTATTATATGAAGGTATATTTATATGAAGGTTTACATGAATGTCTGTATGCAAGTGTTACACTTCAGACTTCTTGTTGGTAACTTTATTCAAGCAGTGATGCACAAACAAATGCTGAGGTTTTCTCATTGGGATTTTTAAATCAAAGATGGGAAATTCATATTCTGGCAAGCTGTAAACAGCTACTTCCCCTGCTATGATGTGTTGGCTCAATTTACACATGAAAGTAAGGAGGTTTCAGCTTTCTTTCACAAGGAAAAAGCTCTTATCCTATCATTGAACCACTCAAAGGTGACATTAAATATCCCAACATATGCCCAGGGTTAAGTAAGAATTAGTTCTTGGACATGTGGACTTCTCACCAGACTAGATAACTGAGAATTTTCTCTAGGGAGGAATATGGAACCAACAATAACAACAGTGTAAGAGCATGAAAGAAAGTATGGTATATTAATTTCAATAAAATGTCTTATACATAGGTAAGATACAAACTAAATACGAACAGAACCAGAGCATACGAATATTCCACATTCCTTTTCTGTTTTGTAATACATTTCTTCATGTCATATGAACTGGAATAGCAGCAAATTTCCTGAATTTTTTAATGAATAGTTTTTAGGGCTCGAGTACTGGTTTAGTCCTGTCACTGTGGTTGATATTGGACATTTGATTGGTAGCCACAAATCAGAAGATCTGACTTACTGCAAAAAAGGAAATAAAAAGTCAGTTCTAATCTGTTGATCAATTACTGGGTTACTGCTCTGCTCTGTGACCTAACATGACTTGAAGTGATTGGAAGAAATGAACAAGTACTCAGGATGTCTGGCTGCTGCAGCGGGACTCTTCAAACGGCTCCAACTGCAGATAAATAAATTAGACTTGAAATCTGTGTTTGTACATTTCATCTGTATTTGAGCCTTGCACACTTATATTAGTCTTTAGGCAGTCTTTAGGGATGCGATTAGGATTATGTTTAGAGTAAAGTATGAACTGACATTAAGAATGACATTTGCTCTGTGCATGCACACCCAACAGGTCACATCGTCAGTCATGTTGGAAGCCTGGTTTCAGTTTCTGCATGTAGCTGAAATGTGGGTATATGAGTGACTATCGACCAATTTTTTAAAATACCCATAGTTGTGTAATTTTTTTTTTTTTACACTTTTCATTCTAGGTTTAGCACTTTAATCTCCTTTGATGTGAATGCTAGTCTGCTTGACCCCACCATGCTATCTTCTTATTCTGGACAGTAAACAACAACCACAGATGGTATGTGAGGATGACAATTTGATATTGTCATGGCAACCAAGATTCTTGCCGCCAAATGGAAAGCCTCTAGCTGACAACATCCGAAGCCACATTTCAGGTCTACAAACTGAAATGTTCGGATTTTATTTTGAAAATTTTGGGCAGAAGGTTTACAATTTATGTATTTGATTTTCTTTTAAATAATGAAACTGGATTTGGAAAATGTCTGACTGAGGAAGAGCAAGGGTAATAAAGCAATATTTGAAGAAATCATTTTAACAATCTGATTGTGCTTCAGTGTCAGTGTTAGCCTGACATCAGTATTAGGAGATAACTTGAGTCTGTCTTCTGTTTAGACTTCAGTTGCTGCCATAGCAGATGCACAGTAAGAATGAAAGGCAAATCTGCCCATATCTGATTCAGCTTAGGATCTGTGCAGCTATCTACTGACAACTTTTGATATTAGAAAATTTGATCATTACTGGGGTTAGGGTTACTTGGTGTGTAATAGTGGTGGTTCAGGGGTACCTCAGTTGTAAAGTCACAGTTTAGTGCATTTTTATCTGATTCAGTCAAAAAACGAAAAGCTCCATAAATAGATTTTTTTATGTTGTCAACAATGAACAAAGAATGTGTTATTATAATTTGGTGATTGAGGAATCAGACAAATTTTAAAACTCCCTGCACCAGTGTTGTAGTCAAGACTACTTAACCTGAGACCAAGACAAGACTAAGACCAGAGTGTATCAAGACCGAGACAAGACCAAGACTTTTAGGCTCCTAGACCAAGTCAAGACCAAGACTGAGGGAAGTCGAGACCGAGTCAAGACCAAGACCAGCGCCCCACGCTACATGACACAATAAAATGTGAAATATCATCAAAATTGCTAATCAAATTGATCTGAAAGATTCACATTCCCATAAAAACACCTAGATATTAAATACTTAAGAGCTGAAATAATTTTAACCAATATTAAAAGCAGAACAAACACGTTGCTCTACTTATCTAAAAAGATAATGCCCTGGTCCCATATCAGTCATGTCAGAAATCACCACTGTCTACACCATTAAACATAGCAATTGAGGCAATGCCCTTGCAGTAAACAACCCTCAACTATGAACACTGATCAGAGAGCAACAAGCAAGAAGTAACCAAGCTTATGGTGCTCACCATGACTGTTCTCACCCTCTCTCCCACTCCATGAAGCCAGGCAACACATGCTGCCATCGTGGCAGACATTACAGCTGCCACTTTGAACGAAAACAATCAATGAACAATGTGCATGCTCTGCGTACTCTTTCGTTCTACTGTTTTATTTATTTGCTAATAAATATCAATGTATATAATTAAATAAAATGATAGTTACTGCAGTGTACACAGAGCTTTACAAGAACAAAAAATGGCTCTCAGTGAGGCTCCGGTCATATCTTCTTAGTAAAGAGAAGTTCAGGAGACTCGGATCCAGGGGCAGGGCTTCAGGAGGAGCTGGGAGGGAGGGGGGGGGGGGCTGGATGGGAGGCAGAATATGACTTCAGGGATCCAAGACTTTATCACCTTTGAAGAGAGCTGGAAAAGATGGGCTCGCGACTGTTGAGTATGATGTATATAAGATTGCACAAAAAATTGTAGTAGGTTGCCCCAGGCATTGTTGACTCATGGTTGCTAAAACCTTTACAAGACCTACTGATTTTAGTAACGTCATAGTAGGTGTAAAATATTGAACAAAATGTTGTGCTACCTGACTAGCTTTATTTTCACTCTTACATTTAACTTTATGACACGCAAAATTACAAGAGGATCGCCAACATTGTCTCCAAGTGTATTCTGGGTAAAGCTTGTCACCAGCCGTCTGCCAACATCATCATCAGTCTCTTAGGAACAGATGGCAAACTAGCTAGAGCATTTTTACGGACTAAGTTAACATGAGTGGAGCTCCAAGGAGAGGCAAAGTGATGGCACGCGCGTAGACGCAGCTGCTTTGTGCTCACCAACTTGAAATTTGTCTTTACCACTCTGCTCGGTTAAAAACACCTACAACCGACAAAATTTACTGGCCATTGGTCAAGCAATCGAGGGAAGTCTGTCACAGGAGCTCTTCCGTGTCCACAACAACATTCCGGTTGATATTGCACGGACACCGGGCTCTCCCTGGATTACAATCCCAGTATCTATGACAGGGCGACGGCGCAGAGATCGTAAATAAAAGAGGGGATGTCGCAGCGGCGTGTTAGCGAGGCTCAAGAAACAGCCACACAAACCACCGCTACCAAGCATTTTTCTCTCTAACGTGAGGTCTCTCGCTAACAAACTGGACGAATGGAAGCTGTGGATTGCAACTGACAACCTCATCTGGGAATGCTGCATTCTGTTGATCACGGAGACGTGGTTAAATCCAACCATACCGGACAATCAAAGTTGCTCGGGTAAGAAAAGAAGAGGTGGACTATGCGTTTATGTAAATAACAGCTGGTGTATGAACTCCACAGTAGTTGTTAGCCACTGTTCTCCAGGCGTGGAGTTCTTCACAATTAAATGCAGACCCCCGATACCTCCCATGTGAGTTTAACGCCATTCTACTCACTGCGGTTTTCATAGCACCGGATGCTAACGCTAGCTCGGCCGTGGGACTCCTGCATGATACTATCAGCAACAACCAGAACAAGTACCCCGAAGCTGTTCACATCGTCTCTGGGGAATTTAATCATGCTGATCTGAAATCAGTCCTCCCCAAATTCCATCAACACATAAAGTGCACAACCAGGGGTGATAAAACTCTGGACAAGATGTACACAAACATCAGACAGGCATACAGGGCTAAACCCTTAGCACACCTTGGTCAGTCTGATCACGTGTCCCCGCTACTGGATCCCTGCGGAAACGTGTCCCCAGTACAACCCGGACTGTCACCATCTGGCCTGAGTGTGCCTCTCACCAACTACAGGACTGCTTCCAGAGAACTGACTGGGAGGTTTTTGCACATCAGGACCTGGAGAACTACACCTCAGCAGTCTTGGACTACATCAGGTTCTGTACGGACAATGTCACCAGGAACAGACTCATGAGGATCTATCCGAATAGGAAACCCTGGATGACTAAGGAGGTCCGGGGCCTCTTGAAAGCCAGGAACACTGCTTTCAGGTCTGGGGACAAAGCACTCTACAGTTCTGCCAGAGCCAACCTGAGAAGAGGCATCTGCCAAGCTAAGGCATCATACAGAGGGAGAATAGAGAAGCAGCTCAGGAGCAACAACACCAGGCAGGTGTGGCAGGGTGTCCAGCACATTACAAGCTACAGATCCAGCAACCAGCCATGCACGGAGGGAACCACTTCCCTGGCAGAGGAGATGAATATCTTCTTTGCCCGCTTTGAGGCGACACCTCAGGCTCCATCACAGCTGCCTGTCCACAGCAGCTCTGCTCTCACAGTAGAAGAGTGTGAGGTGAGGCAGGTGATGAGGAAGGTGAACCCAAAGAAGGCTGCAGGACCTGATGGTGTGTCGGGACGGGACTGTGCAGACCAACTGGCTGGAATCTTCACAAAGATTTTTAACCAGTCCCTGTCTCAAGCCACTGTCCCTCCCTGCCTAAAGTCCTCTACCATTGTCCCCCTGCCGAAAAGAACCAACATCAACACCCTGAACGACTACCGTCCAGTGGCACTCACACCGATCATCATGAAGTGCTTCGAGAGACTGGTGCAGAGTCACATCCTCGCTGGCCTGCCTGATGAGCTGGACCCTCTCCAATTTGCCTACAAAGCAAAGAGGTCCACAGAGGACGCTGTATCCACAGCACTTCATGCTGCCCTTACCCACTTAGAGAAGCAGGGTAGCTACGTCAGAATGCCCTTCGTGGACTTCAGCTCAGCATTTAATACCATACTTCCCCAACGTCTGGTGTCCAAGCTAGCAAACCTTGGGCTCCCATCAGTCACCTGCAGTTGGATCCTGGACTTCCTAACAGGTCGCTCCCAGAGGGTCAGACTGGGCCCCCACACCTCCACTGCTCTGAGCCTGAACACCGGATCGCCACAGGGTTGCGTGCTCAGCCCACTTTTCTACACCCTCTACACTCATGACTGTGTCTCCAACCACCTCAGCAACAAGATCATAAAGTTTGCAGATGACACGACTGTTGTCGGTCTCATCTCAGGCGGGAAGGGGGAGCTGGAGTACAGGGATGAGGTGAAGTGGCTGTCAGAGTGGTGCAAAGTCAATAACCTGCTCCTCAACACCTCCAAAACAAAGGAGCTGGTGATCGACTTCAGGAAGAACAAAACGGACATCCAGCCTCTCACCATCAGTGGGACCTGTGTAGAGAGGGTCCCAGTGTTCAGGTTTCCGGGCATGGAGTTGGAGGACAAGATAACCTGGAGCACCAACACCAAGGAGCTGTTGAAGAAGGCACAGCAGAGACTGTACTTTCTGAGAATACTCAAGAAGAACCGTCTCCCCTCAGACCTGCTGCAGGCCTTCTATCACTGCTCCATAGAGAGTGTGCTCACATACAGTCTGTGTGTCTGCTATGGCAGTAGCACATCTGCGGACAAGAAGGCGCTCCAGAGGGTTTTTAGGGCAGCAGAGAGAACCATAGGCTGCCCCCTCCCCACTATGGAACAGATTTACACTTCCAGGCTCCACAAGAAAGTTTTGGACATTTTAAATGACTCGTCACACCCTGGCCATGGTCTCTTCCAGCTGCTGCCATCAGACAAGAGATACAGAGCAATAAAAACCAGGACAAATCGCCTAAAAAACTGTTTTTACCCGATGGCACTAAATTCAAAGGCATAAGAACTTCTGCTCTTGACACCACTTTGTTAGAAATGTAAATTCTGTTGTGACACCTCCAGGCGCTGCTACCATCTTCTGATGTCTATTTATTTCTCATTTTGTATTATTTATTTTTTTATCTTTGTATATTATGTATATACACATAACCTGCATCTTAACTCGAGTCAAGCAAATCTCAATCTCGTAATCTGTTGATGACAATGACAAATAAATCTTATCTTATCTAAAAAAAAAATGATGGAAAAAAGAGAGCAAGTAAAACCCAAAAACTGGACCCATATTTTGTCTTGGAGATGAACCGGAGTTTTTTGTTGGCAGCAATTCAGACCCGCCAAAATTCCAGCCCAGCGAAGGAGCAGGACTAGTTACAGGTAGCAACTCTGACATTATTCACAATGTGTGAGTTAACTGTAGACTGATTGTAAACTGTATCAGCCCATCCGCCTAGCTTACATCCCCTTTTCTCTCTGTTGGTGATACAGTGGTAATGTCAGGGACTGAAGGCTGAGTTATAGTCTCGCTTTTGACAGTTTGGTTAGAGCCAAGACAGCGGTATGGCGTTTATAGTTAAGGTTTACGTTGGAGCCGCTTGGAAGAGCATCTTCCAGTCTGTGTGAACGTAACTCGGCGCGCGCAATCTGCGCCGAGTAACACACATCCAGAGGTGCACGAGGTGCTGAGACACGCTGTGCATGCGGCGCATGCCACTGCATGTCGCGCGCTGCTGCGTGCTCGGTTCAACGAGTCAACAGTAAACCCAGCTTCAGCAGTTGCTAGTTGCTCCAGGCTCTGAGTTAAAATTGATAAAGTGTCAAAATGATCCGATCGCTCTCCGTGGTTCTGAACTGCTTTGAATAAATACTGTGGGTTCTCTGTGTTCCACCAGGACCGTTAACCAGTGTCAGGACCCGACCAGAACCCCTGAGTGTAAATTACCTCGAGAAATAATGAGATTTGGTTATATATAAAAATAGGCTTTAATGCAATGTGTAACCTTCCTCACTTGGTTGTTAGTCACCTTCTTCACTAGTATGACACAGAATGAAACTCTCTTTACAATGTGACTTCTGACTGCATGCAAGTGGCGCCACAGCTGAAAAATAAAAGACTCAGTTAGTGTCGTGACTGAGTGGTCAGCTACTAACACCAACTGGCGCAACTCCCACTCATAGGGTCATATTTTTCCAGCCCAACCACGAGAAAACTTTACAAATTATATTCATAGATGTTAAATGTTCTTACAGTATTTTGTTAATTGTTGAACTAGAAAAATATGACCCTAAGTAAAACAAAAAAAAAAATAGTGAAGAGCTGCTTCACTGGCACCTTCCTCCACCAGAATTCTGAGGAATGCTGGTGGGGGAAACCGTGAGAGCGCCTGAAGGACCCGTTGCATGCAGTTACTCATCACACCGCTCTAAATATATGCATAGATTAAAAATCTCATTATAAATACATACTATTATTGTTATTTTGGTTAAAATTCACATACATACACACTTTTCTCTCTGTTACACATGCATGTCACACAAATGGAACAGATACAGAGTTACATTCACCGTTCAGCGCTGGGCCACACTTAGCTGATCTTATGGATGGAACTAGGTGTGGTAGGAGGCGGTGAGGTAGGCACAGCAAAGCCAGGTAGATTTGAAAATGTTGGTGTTTAATGATAAATAATCCAAATAACACAGCCAGGAAGATTCAACAAGTTCAAATCCCAGGCAGCACTGCTGAGCGGAGAACCAGGGCTCAACACAGATAGCAACTGAGAACACGAATGAACTGAAGAACACATGCAACAGACAGATGCCAAAATGAGACGAGGACCCCACAAAGACACAGACACACAGGTGACACTAAATACACAGGAGGTAATCAGGGAACAAGACACACCTGGGAACTAATCAAAGGGAGACATGACAACACGGAGACACAGGAACCTCAAAATAAACACACAGAAAAACACAGAACATAACAAAGTGAGGCAAAGATTGTAGCGTGAGTTTAGCTTTTTATTCTTCTCTGCAATCTGTTCCCTCCAAAGCTTGTCTAATCAGTTTCAGTCTGTTTATGCATGCCTGGCGTCAGTCATACAAAACCATGTTTGTGTAATCTGTAGCATGTGCGTGTCAGGAGATTAAAAAGGAGGTTAAAAGACAGAGGAAAAGATAGAATCTATAACATACTCAGACACTAATGACAACAAACACACATTACAGCAATATACTTGAAAATAAACACAAAATAAGGTAAAAACATTGTTAGTTTGAATGAATGAAAATGTTTAGATATATTTAAATAGCACATTTTTATAATGAAATTGCCAACTAGCTAAAGTTAATGTTGGCCACAAAGTTTAAAGAAAGTAAAACTCACTTCGTATCCATGGATGTATAACGAGGCGTATATCTTAAAACCATTCTCCAGCTTACTTGTTGGAGCTACGGATCGATGTACATCATTAATTGTTACCTTGGTGAAGCCCTGCAAGCACCTAGTTGAAAACGCCATTTTCAATAGACCGGAAACGACCGAGCAGCTTATCCCCGAACACAGAAGTTGACGTGCATATACTATAGTGTTTTTGAGGTTTGACATTAGGTTTGCCTACAATTGCCTATTGATCTGCGTATCTTGTATAAATGTGTGTGTGTTTGTGAGTGCGACTGGGTGAATGTGACTCCAGTGTAAAGCGCTTTGAGTTGTCAAAAATGACTGGAAAAGTACTATATAAACTCAGTCCATTTACCATTTCTTAGCTGACAGGAGTCAGAGATGCTCTTCTGCATACCTTGGTTGTAACGAGTGGCTATTTGAACTACTGTTGCCGTTCTATCAGCTTGAACCAGTCTGGCCATTCTCCTCTGACATCAACAAGGCATTTGCGCCCACAGAACTGCCACTTACTGGATATTTTCTCTTTTTTGGACCATTCTCTGTAAACCCTAGAGATGGTTGTGCGTGAAAATTCCAGTAGATCAGCAGTTTCTGAAATACTCAGACCAGCCTGTCTGGCACCAACAACCATGCCATGTTCAAAGTCACTTAACCACCTTTCTTCCCCGTTCTGATGCTCAGTTTAAACTGCAGCAGATCGTCTTGGCCATGTCTACTTGCCTAAATGCATTGAGGTGCTGCCATGCGATTGGCTAATTCAACATTTACATTAATGAGCAGTTTGACAGGTGTACGTCCCCAGCCCCGGGGTCGCGAACAGGTACCGGTCTGTGGACCAATTGGTACTGGGCCGCGTAAGAATTAATTAAATATTTCCATTTTATGTATTATTTGAGTCTGGAGGATCTTTTATTTTGAAAATCCTTTAACCGGATTCTCTCGGTTACGTCTTGCGCGCCAACATTGAGCCACAATCAGCAAAATGAGTAAGAAACAGATCAGATTCTTTGGAAAGTTTCTTTATGAAGGCAAAAGGCCCAGAGAAGAGACAGGAGAATGGATTTATCCCTGTAGGTGATTCCCACATTCCAAGCTCCGCATGAAATGGTGACTGGCTCGTTAATGAGGCAATGAAGCTTCAAACTGCTTCTCCATGTAGAGACCAAGCACCCTGTGCATAAGCAACACCCAGATGGGACCGTCTCGTTGCAGAGAAACAAGCTCAGGGCTCCCATTAGTCGTTTTTGTGAGTTAAAACTTTCACAAAAGCAAAATGTTTGTTTTTGTGGCGCATCTGTATCTTATTTTGAAGGGATATGCAAACGTTACCATAACAACTAGAGTCAAGAGAGCGTTAGGGCAGTGGTCGAGATGAGAGGAGTAGAGCTTGTGAGTTTTAAGTCTGGTACACACGGCACGATTTAAGGATTGTCGGCTGATTTTCCAAACTTCTGTGACCACAGAGCTGATAAAAGTCCAACAGGTTTGATCTGTTCGTGTGTCCAGCCACACGGCAGGAGCAACACACCACACACGAACCGATTCCGCTCACGAACATCCCGATTCCAGAAGAAAATCCAGTAAAACCCCTAACATACCATAGGTGAATTTAGAATAATCAAACACGGATGAATGACGATGTAGAAACAGTGATAGTCTGTGGACTCATTTTAAGCGATAAAAGACGTAACAAAAAGAAAAGGCGTTTGATAAAAGACGGAGGGAGCAGCCGCTCTATTTGCTGCACCGTGATTTGGAGGTGAGTTATGTTTTTCAGCAGTTAAAATTTTTAACTGAATAAATATAACCACATATAATAAACATGTATAAATATGACCTTTACATGTAGTAATAAACATGTCCGCCAGACTCTCAGTTGCGATGTGAGCTGTTTGGGATTCCCCTCCGTTCTGTCATCGCGCTTTCTGATTGGCTACCTGTCACATTCAACAGTCTCTCCCAGTCAGGAAAAACCCTCCAGGCTGCAATAATTGGGCAAAGACAATGTTGAATATGCCCGATTTTAGATCGGGCATATTCAACACACCACCACGTAACACACCACACACTGCAGGACGTTGCAAGATTGCCTTAAAGGAAAAATTGGGGCAAAAAAAAGAAAAAAAGGCTTTGCAGCTCTGAGGGAACACCAACATGTAGAAGCATTATCTGTTCCTCTCCCATCTCCCCCTCCCTGAGCCGCTGCAAAATTGCCAAGTCTTGACTGGTCCGCGGTAATAAAAAGGTTGGGGACCACTGGTGTACATAATAAAGTGGTCGGTGAGTGTATATGACAGTAGGGATTGGCCAGCAAGGTATCCCACAATGCATTGGGCCACCATCAGCGGCAACTAATTAAATAAACCACTTTTTTATCTGTCACAAAAAGTAATATATTTCAAATCCATAGCCGTGTCCAAATTCAGGGTCTGCAGCTGTTGAAAGACCCAGTCTATCTTGGAAGGCAGTTTTATATTAATAGTTTTATATAAAGATATGGTTAATTAATGTTTTTACATTGTTTCAAGATGCAAGTTTGTACAAGCTAAAATATAAAAATGGCATCTAGTAAATGAAATTTCAGCATTTTATTTTATTTTTCAGAGCATTTTAATTAATTGTTTTACTTTCTTTAAAAAGGACACTCACTGGTTGTTCTTTTGATGTAAACCAAATCCACTATACGATCACTGTAATTTTCAATTATTTTATTTTGGTTGCTGTATGATGGGTAATCCTCAGAGCCATGAGGACCACTGTCGAGGAGTTTCTTTCATGCCAGAGACTGACTTTACCTTGGTGCCCATGTGTGAAATGCAGATGGAGAATTAAAGAAAACAACTGATGCCAGATTGAGCACTTTGTCGTTCATTTCTGCACTAAGAGAAGCCACCAGATCCACATAGGCCACATATGCACTTTGTTGTCTTCCTAACATAATGGGCTTTTAAATTTTCATGGATTTCTAAGCGGTCCTGAATTAAGAAGACGATGGCTTGTAAATATCCGTCGCTACCAGTTAAAGCTAACGCCGCACAACAAAGTTTACAGCCTTCACTTCACTCCGGATCAACTTCTTCAGCCTAAAGAAGAAGGTAAAGGAGCCTCCTGTGTTATTTCCATGGAATCACTTCTGTATTCAGCCTGAAAGAGAGTTTATGGGAACGAGAGAGCAGACCAGAGCCAGACAACCGAGCAACTGATCCGCCTGTAAACACCGTCCTGCTTCACAAGAAGTATGCAAAATTAATAATGCGAAATAACACGGAGACCTTAAGGAACACGACCATATTTTTCTAAAAGCAACAACTTTGAACCTGAACCATCAGCTGAACTAGAACTCTGACACCAGAGCTGCTCTACTGTTAAGCTATGGGCTTGTTGTTCCTCATGCTTCAGAAGCAAAAAGCCTGAACCGTAAAATCCCCCGTTACTTGGTCTCTGACACTAACAACAATAAACCACGTATTAGACTTGAACACAAGGTAAAAACATTGTCCGTTAGAATGGATGAAAAATGTTTAGATACTTAAATAGCACGTTTTTACAAGAAAAATGTCAGAGAATATTTCCTACTAGCATAAGCTGAAGCTAATGTTAGCCACAAAGTTTAAAGTAAAACTCACCTTCGTATCTGTGTATAACGAGGCGAACATCTTAAAACCTTTCTCCAGCTTATTTGTCGGGGCTTTGGATCGATGTACATCATTAATTGTTACCATGGACAAGCCCTGCAAATACCGAGTGTAAAGAGCCTTTTTCAATAGATCGGAAAAGATTGAGCCGCTTTTCCCCGAACGCGGAAGCTGAGGTGCAAAGAGCCCATTGAATACATTGGTACTGAGCCACAATGAATCATGGGATATGGTGGGCTGTGAAGGGTACACCAGACCCATCGTTAAAATCTGGGGAAAAGGAAGGCCGCATTTGAAAGAGTCTTTGAATTCGGACAGGACTTGTCACCGTGCTGTGACGTAAGCGGTCTACAAATCTGACCTTTGAAGGATGCAGCCCTTGAATTCGGACATGGCTCATATGTGAACCTCCAAGAATAGCCAGATCTATTTTTATAGTTGGTTGTAATGATCACTGTGGCCTCTAAAAGTTGATGTGTCTGTTTCATCCAGCAAACATGGGGAAAAAAAACTAAAGCCTGCTCCTCAGTGTAAACTCCAAATGATGGTGTGACGCTATATAAATCCCATGATGCAGGATAGGCGGTTTTCATTAACATGTTCCCTGAACACTAATCTGGTCCTGAGATATGGATGGGAATTAGTCTCCACTTTGTGTTTGCTGTGTTTTGAAACATGCAGCGGACATCTTTGCTCGATGGAAGTAATCTCTGAATGGAGCAAAAAGAGCTTCAGATAAAGAAATTGCTGTAGGGAACTTAATTAAATTCAGTTAGCTGGGTTTAGTTAAGAGAATGATTTAAAGTCAAATCAGTTACATACACAAAACGTTTACACCAGGTCTGAACATTTATTCTGATCTTTTCACTCTTTTAAGACAGGAAACTCAGATATCTCCAACCTGGAGCTCAAATATTTATTTAATTCTATTGAATTTGCTCCTTTACTAACTAACTGTGAACATGTTTACATGGTCACTCTTCCCTTTATTGTTTCTCTGTCTCAATATTTGAATTCTAGGTCAGTTGAAAAGTCTTCTCTATTTTTATCCACCTAATCCCCTTTAAGAATGCACACACCCCTCAGAGGTCGTGCATAGACATGTGTGTTTGTGTGTGAAGTCCACTGCAGTGTGTTAATACCTCCAGCATGTTACGCACTAATCCACACACCACCGGCAATACTGTTCTTCCTACCCCACCCCCTGCCAAACACCAACACACACATCTCTCCATCTCACTCACATGTCAGTAGCGGCAACCACACTTCCATGTTGGCTTGGAAACATTGGATATATTTGACCTGGGGGAGTTGGAGCCTGGTTGGGAGCATTTATGAGCACAGCCATGGTGGTGGGAGCAACAGGCCAGGCAGGCTCTGACCGACAGGTTAGCAGCACATTTTCACCGTTAGGATGTAGTTGACTTGTTGTGTGGCAGACTGCACTACAACTGTCTCCTTAAGTGTAGTAAATAAAGCTAAGACTGAATTATTCCTTGCCATTTAAGCATTATTTCTCAATTAATATGTGACTTTTTTGTGTTTGTTTTTCATCCTTTATGATTTGTAGGACTTTCCTATGTAATGCTCCATCTAAAAAATATTTAGGAAAGAAATGTGGATAAGTTTTACAAAGTTGTTTTATTCTAGTCAATTGCAAAATAGCTTGAAATTCTGTTAATATGCAACAAGTGCAAAAGAAGTTATTTCTTCATGAAAAAGTTGTAGATATTTTACTTAAATGAATGTTAGTTTATGCTAGGATTTGTTACTTAATTGTACATCATTTTTTATTTGAAGATTCAGCTGATTCTGCTTTCACTTGTGTTTATGAGGACAGTGGGATATGCTCATGATCTTTCCCAGTAAAACAAGAAAACAAGGATGATTATTCATTGAGGATGATTGCATATTTTCTGCAGTTTGCATTGAGCGCTTTGTTTGCACTTGGCACTTCATGGTTTCTAATTATAAACAGCAGTTCAGATTTCTTTTTGTACCCTCTGAGTTTACAGCACCTAATCTCTCATAGCTGTCTTTTTTTCCCCTGGATTAAAATCCTAGAAACTCATTAGCTGTGAGTAAGTAAGTTAAGTAAGTTTTTGAATCACATTTGAAACTTGTCTTCATGAGGTGTCATAGAGCCAAACTGGCAGAAGAGTAGACATTCCAGTTACAGATCCAGAATGTGTTTACAGGACAAGTTTTTAATTTGTATTTTTAAGTCTATTTAATGATGTATAACTGTGCGTATTCGTCACAGCTAAACATTAGTAATTGAAATCATTAGATCTGATTTTAACCAAACTTCTGCCTTCAGCAAGCAATCATTTTTCAATAGCCGAGGGTCAAGAGGGTCACCTATGGAGAAAGAGGAGATCAGGTGCGAAGTGAGATAAACGTGATTGGTTTTGGTGATCGGCAACAAGAGACAGTGATCGGCGATCTCCCATCATACCCTTTTTCAGGGAAATGGGACGATTATGATCGGTGGCCGATCGATCAGGACACCTCTAGTTGACATATATAATCACATTTACCTATCAAGCTTCAGTATAGTGGAGCATTTATGATGCTGCACTCATGTTTAAATGAGGCGATCAATATTTAAAGTAAAGGGCTGTTAATCATTAGACCTAAAGATACAAGTCAGGGAGGGTCAGGGTTGTATTTAACACACCAGTGAGTGGTCGTCTGTATTTTTAAAAGCGTTTTTGCTTCTAAGGACATGGAGTCGGGTCGAGGATGTTTTAAAAAGATGCGGGTTTCCGTCTCTAGGCAACCGTGATGGCAGCGTCGGTCCATAGCATTCAGGGGTCCTTTAGCTCTCACCACGAGAATTTAGCTGACCTTAATATTTCCTGTGTTTTATTTTGGTCATTATTGTTAAACTTAGTGTTGATGTCTGTATGACTGTATGACAGGGCACATTGGATTTGGTCCATGGCAGCCTTGCTTCTGACAGACTTACCGAAGCCATTTACTACCAGTACCTTAAACTTTATCATTATATCAAATACAAGAACACATACCCACCGACACACGCACACACACGCACCTCCGCATGCCCACGCACCCCTTTCTATCCCCATACACGCACACGCACACACACACACGGAGCTCATTAAGTGAGGAGAGGTTATAGTACAGGGCTAATGAAAGCCATGAGACCAGATTATCCAGCAGAGAACCTCTTGCCGCTGGCAACACACTTTTGTTGCTAAGCAACGGGTGGAGCACAATCTGTGTTAAAGAGAAGTGGAGTATTTTGCTTCCTGAGAGTGTTGCTGTGTTGTCTAATCTGTATCTCCATGTTTGACCAGTCTAAGAAACCACAATGACATAACCCCTTCATGGTCAATTATTAAAATTACACAAGAGGGGATTGTTATGTCCCAACCCCTCTAAGGGACAAGGGTGTACAGAAAATGGATGGATGGATTGTTATGCCAGGAAATTGCAAACACCTTAGGAATATTGCTTTAGCATGTTCCCTAGTGAGCTACACAGTAGTGCAGTGTAGCTGCCTTGCAGTAAGAAGGTCCTGAGTTCGATTCCTGGCCTGGGGTCTTTCTGCATGGAGTCTGCATGTTCTCCATGTGCATGCATGGGTTCTCTCCGAGTACTCCGGCTTCCTCCCACAGTCCAAAAACATGACTGTTAGGTCAATTGGTCTCTCCAACCCCCCCATTGTTTGTCCTATCTGTCTCTGTGTTGCCCTGCGACAGACTGGCGACCTATCCAGGTGACCCGGCCTCTCGCCCGGAACGTTCACTGGAGATAGGCACCAGCACCTCCCGACCCCTCTACGGACAAGGGTGTTAGAAAATGGATGGATGTTTTCTGGTCAGATTAATCTGTATTGGCCCCTTGGGGCCCATCAGCCAACTGAGACAGCAACTATTGCTGCTGCTTTCTGTATTAGTAAGATGAAAGATGAAATGGCTAAGTCTCCACAGCAGTGGATTTAAATGTTAATGAATAACCAATCATCCCCCCCAGAGCGAGGGGCAAAACACCAAAAGCTGCGTGTAAAATCTGCATTTATACATTGCCCAATCCCCAACAGACCAGCTTCCCTCGTGCATATCATTGTGTGATGCATTGTGTTTTAACGGTTCAGAGGAAAAGAGCATCACACATGAGAACATGTGACATAATCAGATTCTCACAGACGAAGATCTTAATAAATGGGTTAATGATGGTGTTTTGCTGATGGTCAGCCTGCAAATTAATAGCTTCTCCTTGTCTGTTCTACATCCTAGAGAAAGCCCACCAACCCCCACAAGGACAGATATTTCCTCTAAGCAGGTCCCCACTCAGAGGCTGGAAGGATTTTTCTTTTTCCTGAGACATCTGTGGTTGGAGGAGCTGTGAAAGTTGCAAACAGGCAGAATCAAAACAACTACATTCCATTTATATAGTTGCATACAAAAATACTTGGTAATTTTGTTTGTACTTTTAAATACAGTAGAAATATATCATCCAACTCCCTTTCTTGTCTTTTACCTACTTGTTATACATCTAATATATCAAGATCAAATTGTTTTTGTGCATTTATCTTTAAAGGGGTAATATTATTTAAAATATTTTTTTTAGCTTTACATCATGTTATAATGATATTCCTTCATCATAAACAAACTTGGAGTGTTGCCTTGATTATTATTTCTAAATGTTATGTTAAACACATAATTTTGTTAGCAGACAGAGTATTATGTCATTCACAATGATCTTACATTACTATACTTCCTAAAATGTGTGCACACAAAGTTAAAAATGACAACATTGTATTAATATTACATTTTATTTTAGAAAAACAGGCATAGATCTGAAAACATATCTGACTCCTTTTTGGCTGTCAGAACAACAGTCTCTTGTTCATGGAAGAACAACATCCATGAGGTTAAGCCTGGTTCTGTATGAACCAAGGAAACAGTATGTGTTGGGGTAACCCAAGTTTGACTCTGGTTGGCGTCACTCTGGTTCCTCCCACTATGATGCATAACGAAGAAACTTCTTGACAGTTTCACTGTAGTCCTTATCAGTCAGCTTTGGATCAAACTGCCGAGCAGCAGCTGAAAACACAAAAATAAGAGTGAGCAAGGAACTGGTTAGAAAGACAATAAAAACATTCGAAAAGTTTTGAAACACATTGAAATTTTAAATAATGTAATAGTTATAGGTCTGAGAACAAACACACATATGGTTCCCCTTGTACACTCACTTAAATTAATAAGGTCATCAAAATTAATATTCATGAATATTTATCTTAATGTTAGTTGACATCAGTTCATAGCTGGTGAAGCACTGACTTAATCAGATTTATAAACATAGACACCTTGCATGTTATTTACATATGGGAATTCCACACATGACAACACTATAGGGCAGGGGTGGGCACTCCTGGTCCTCGAGGGCCGGTGTCCTGCAACTCTTAGATGTCTCCCTGGTCCAACACACCTGAATCCAACAGCTGAATCTCCTCCTAAGTGCAGTCAAGTTCTCCAGAGTCCTGTTAACGACCTCATTATTTGACTCAGGTGTGTTGAAGTAGAGATGCATCTAAAAGTTGCAGGACACCGGCCCTCGAGGACCAGGAGTGCCCACCCCTGCTATAGGGCGTTGTCATGCGTGTCATGCGTATAAAAGATTATACTTTTACATGTCATCCATAGCCGCGCTGCCACGGTAGAATAATTCTGTTAACTCAATGAAACATGGAAATGTAGGTATTATTAATTTAGTGCTATACTTCACAGCTAAGGGAAAAACCAAAGTACTACATCTCGAAACCACTTCTTTCTCGCCCTTTGCATCAGCCAAGCTACACGCAGACTCATTGCCATAGCAACTGTCAACAATGGCACTTTATGTTTCAGGATTCAACACCAAAAAACACTCAAATATTTCACACAAATAACAGAACATTCAGTCTGTTGCAGTAGTATGGTTTTAGGGTTAATGTTTTATTAATTATTTATTTTAAGTTTATTTGATAGGGACAAACAGACATAGACAATGTGAGCAGAACAGCGGCCCCATGTTTGCGTCATAGTGCAACAGCTATTGTTCATCACTTGTCTCTAAATGGGCTTTTAAAAAGTACCTCTAAAGAATTTAAGTGATAATCATTTAAAATAGCACAACATATTTTTGACGATATCTACAAACAAACAGTGAAACATAAAATATCAAAAATGGATTCAGTTCTGTTTTTGACATAACTAGAGTTTTGTTTGTTTTTTGAACGTATTAAAACTGATTACAGACTTTAGGAAGTGAGGAACAACTTCCTAAAGTGAGTTCAACAGGAAGTGAGTTCTAAACTACAGATCCTCTCATGGACAGAGCACTTTGAGAAAAAGTGGTCCTTACAATTTCTATCTAAAGTTGCTCTAGTAGATCTGCTGTTGCCCTGCAGCTGTCAGGATTTGAGTTTTCTGTGTATTTATTTTCAGTTTCTGTGTCTCAGAGTCTCCGTGTTGTCCTGTCTTCCTCTTGATTGTTCCCAGATGTGTCTCGTTTCCATTACCCTTTGTGTATTTAGCCCCACTTGTGTTCTTTGTTCCCCATCCGGTCCTAGTTGTTTGTATGCGTCAATGCATTCTTGTCCATTCGTGTACCCAGTTGCTGCCTGTGTTGAGCCCGGGTCTTCCACTCAGCAGTGCTGCCTGGCCTTTTGGACTGTTTATTATTAAACATTTTCTTTTCATTTTCAACCTGGGTCTGCTGCGTCTGCCTCACCATCTCACCGCACCGCTTTATGACAGCAGCCTCTTTATGCAGTTGCTTAATGGTGTAGGTGCATATCCATTTAAACACTAAAAAAATTAATTTTAAAAATTATAATTTATAAATTCAGGAAAGTCCAAAATGCCAAATGTAGCCAAAATGTGACAATGATGGAATGTGATTGGCCTTTGATATAAAACTTTTAAAGCCCGATTATAGAGACTTGGGGTTTGAGTAGTCTGAGACCAGACAGTAGCTCAATAGGAAAAATGTGGGGATCATTGAGTTCAAAAACATCTCTGCAGAGTAAAGTGTTAGACAATTCCTCATAATGTTATATTTGATCTAACAGTTTTGCTGATTTTATCAACATGACTTAGACTTAGACTTAGACTGACTTTATTGTCATTTTGCATGCACAGGGTGTATACAGAATGAAACATGGCTCCTAAAATGTAACTGAGCATCCAGAATTATTCTTAGATTTTTCTTGTGATACTTGCTCAATAGGGGCCCCATTGATCTGCATATTCAAGGACTGTAATGATGTTGTCTTGATTGAAAAGCAAATGCACTTTGATTTCTTTGTATTGAGAGTTAAGCAAGAATCCTTTAGACTTAGACTTACTTTATTGTCATTTTACATGCACAGGGTGTATACAGAACTAATTTTGGTTGCATACGGCTCAGGACAATGTTTTGGGCTTTCAATGTTGTGAGGTTACTCCAGAATAAAAATAAAATACAGTATAAAATATGAATATAAATATAAATATAAAATATAAAGTTCAGGACTGACAGTAAAAAGGGAGTTACTTAGCTCTGTACATGTGCAAGGTATAAAGTGGAGACCAGTTTTTGAGTGCAGTCCAGTTAAGAGTTCAGCAGTCTGATGGCAAGTGGGAAAAAACTGTTTCGGAACCTGGTGGACCTGCACCGGATGCTGCAGAACCTCTTTCCAGAGGGCAGCAGGGAGAACAGTCCATGGTGGGGGTGTGAGGGGTCACTGACGATGTTTCGGCCTCGGGACACGCAGCGCTGGGATGAAATGTCCTGAATGGAGGTAAGGGGGGCCCCGATGATCCTCTCCGCTGTCCGCACCACTCTCCTCACGTTCTTCCAGTCGGAGGCGCTGCAGCCTCCACACCACACAGAGAGGCAGCTGGTCAGAATGCTCTCTATGGTGCTTCTGTAGAACGTCTTGAGGATGGGTGGGGCCAGGTGTGCTCGTCTCATCCTCCGCAGGAAATACAAACGTTTCTGTGCCCTCTTGACCAGAGACATAGTGTTCACAGTCCAGGTGAGGTCGTTAGTGATGTGCACCCCCAGGAATTTGGTGCTGCTGACCACCTCCACAGCCGAGCTGTTGATGAGCAGTGGAGCGTGGCTGGGCCGGTTCTTCCTGAAGTCGACGATCATCTCCTTCGTCTTGTCAACGTTCAGGATCAGGCTGTTGTCTCTGCACCAGTCCACCAGCTGCTCCACCTCCTCTCTGTAGTCCAGGTCGTTGTCGTCTCTGATGAGGCCCACCACCGTTGTGTCGTCCGCGAACTTCACGATGTGATTGGTGGCTAACCTGGGGACGCAGTCGTGTGTCATCAGTGTGAACAGCAGAGGGCTCAGGACGCAACCCTGAGGGGAGCCTGTGCTGAGGGTGATGACATCGGAGGTGTGTTGTCCGATCCGGACTGACTGAGGTCTGTCGGTGAGGAAGTCTAGCAGCCAGTTGCACAGGGGTTGCTGAAGCCCAGGTGTCCCAGTTTTCCTGCCAGATGCTGTGGGATGATTGTGTTGAATGCTGAGCTGAAGTCCAGGAACAACATCCGCACATGAGTGTTCTTCTCCTCCAGGTGAGCCAGGCTCAGGTGTAGGGCGGAGGAGATAGTGTCCTCAGTGGAGCGGTTTCGGCGGTAGGCAAACTGGAACGGGTCGAATGTGGAGGGGAGTCTGGAGACGATGTGTTCTTTTACCAGCCTTTCAAAGCACTTCATCATGATGGGAGTCAGTGCCACAGGCCGGTAATCGTTGAAAGAGGTGACTTGATGTTTCTTTGGCACCGGAATGATGGTGGCAGTTTTGAGACAGGCTGGCACTGTGGCTTGGTCCAGTGAGGTGTTAAAAATGTCTGTTAGGACACCAGCCAGCTGACCTGCTCATTCCCTGAACCCCCGCCCAGGTATGTTGTCGGGGTCTGGGGCCTTCCGTGGGTTGACTCTTTTCAGAGTCTTCAACACATCGACTGTGTCGAGGCAGAGTGCCTCCTCTTCCTGGTGGGGAACAGTTTTCTTTGCAGGAGTACTGTTCAGTGCCTCGAACCTCCCAAATAAATTATTGAGTCCATTTAGAAAGACAGCATCAACTTCACCCACTGGGGGGGAGGATGGATTGTAATCTGTGATCGCCTTTATGCCTTGCCACATACTCCTGGTGTTGCTGGTGTCGTGGAAGAACTCCTGTATTTTCTGACTGTGGGTTCGCTTTGCTAACCTGATAGCACGGTTCAAGTTGGCTCTCGCTGTCCTCAGTGTCTCCTTGTTGCCAGACTTGAAGGCTGAGTTCCGTGCTTTTAGCATTTCACGTACCTCCTTAGTCATCCAGGGTTTTTGGTTGGCCCGGTGATAATGCTCTTAGTGATGCTGACGTCCTCTGTGTACTTGTTGATGTAGGCTGACACAGTCATGGCGTACTCATCGATGTTGATCTGGTCGTTGTAAGTGGCTGCTGCCTTGAACATCTCCCAGTCAGAGCGCTCAAAACAGTCCTGAAGTGCCTCCATGGCCCCCTCCGTCCACACTCTCACCTGCCTCACTGTAGGTTTTGTTCTGATCAGCAGGGGCTTGTATGCAGGAATTAGCATAACAGATAGGTGGTCTGAAGAGCCAAGGTGGGGGCGGGGGGCTGCTCTGAATGCTTCTTTTATGTTGGTGTAGGCCAAGTCTAGAGTATTCACTCCCCTGGTTGGAAAATCCACATACTGGTTGAAGTGAGGGAGAACAGTCTTCATGTTGGCCTGGTTAAAATCCCCAGCAATGATGAAAACGCCCTCTGTGTGTGAGGATTGCAACTCACTGATGGTCCGGTAGAGAACACTCATAGCCTCTTTAGTGTTAGCACTGGGGGGCACATACACGGCAGGGATGCTAACCACAGTAAACTCCCTGGGCAGGTAGAATGGTCTGCAGTTAACAGTCAGAAGCTCGATGTCCGGGGAGCAGTAACTGGCGACACTCATGGCATTTTTACACCAGTTGTTGTTGATGTAGATACACAGCCCCCCTCCTCAGGTTTTACCGCTGAGAGCGCTGCTCCTGTCTGCACGGAATGTAGCGAGCCCCTCCAGGCTAACAACATTGTCCGGTATGGACGAGTTGAGCCATGTCTCCGTCAGAATGAGAGCGCAGCAGTTCCTCAGCTCTCTCTTTGAAGACAGTTCTAGTTGCAGATGGTCTATTTTGTTGTCCAGAGAGCGGACGTTGGAGAGGAAGATGGATGGAAGCGGCGATCTGTGGGGGTTAGCGTTTAGCTTAGCTTTTAGTCCACTTCGACAGCTGCGCTTCCGCTGCCGGTCGCACCGCCTTCGCTTTCTCCTCCTCCGGCTAGTGCTGCTAGGCGTGTCCGCTGCGCCGTGGGCCGCTGGGTCTTGCCTCCGTATCACTCCAAGATCACGTAAACACTCCAGAGTAGTCGTATTTATGAGTCCGAAATCACTTGATGATCGTAATTCCAGCAGACACTGGCGATCATATGCTAACTTACTGAGTGGATGCAAAGTTTGTAGCATTTTAGGCAGCGTATTTTGCTCAAATACTCTCAAGTTGTCGAGAGCCCATGCAGCCGCAGCCATTTTGGGCGCCGCCATCTTTATGTATTCCTAGCCATGATGATAATCTCTGCAGGCTGTTCTGAAGTTTTTCACTGACTACAGTACTGCTTTTGTCCAATGTGTAAACAACGGTGTCATCAGTATACTCTTGCAGGTTAACTTCAGGACAAATTTCAGGAAGACTGTTAAACTAAAAAGGACCGGACCTAAGATGGTTCCTTGTGGAATCCCTGTTACTGTTTTGCAGAAGACAGATTTACTATTATTAATGACAAAACATTGTTCATAATCTTTCAAAAATGATTGAAACCAAGACAATGACCGTTCTGAGAAATTAAATGATGAAAGCCCTGAGATCAGTAAATTGTGATTCACCGTTTCAAAAGCCTTTTTCAGGTCAAAGAAAACTGCACCAGTGATTTGTCCTGTCAAATGATTATTTAACCTTTTCAAGCAGCAAACTTATATCAGTCTCTGTGGAATGATCATGTCTGAAGCCAAACTGAAGAGGATGCAGAAGATTGTTACTTTCTAAATACAATAGTAGTTGTTCTAGAATAATTTTCTCCAGCACTTTTGACATGAACGAGACTTATTGGCCTGTAGTAACTGATTTCATGGGGACTTCCTGTTTTAAAAATCGGTTTCACCAAAGCTTTTATCCACGCATCGGGAAATTGCCCTGTTCTGATGGAAATATTAACTGTGAGTTAAAGGTTCTACTAAAATATTGCTGTATTTTTTAAAAAACACAGTGTCTAAATTATACATATCCTTTTCGTAAGAATTTCTTAAACTATTGATAGCGTTTTGAATGTCAGAGTAATGAATTTCCTTTATCTCAAACAAATCAGAACACTTTTTGGTTGGTTTTATACCATGTATATCCATTGGAGCTGGTAGAAACTTCGATGCCAAGTCAACTGAAGAGAGGAAAAAATCATTAAACATTGTTGCTAGCTGAGCAGGATCAGTTATGATTTTTCCTGCTACCGCAAGTTCATATTTGTAATTAGTGCATGCATTGGGATCCAGTAAACTGTTTAACTGTTTCCAGATCGTCTTACCATTCCCTCCTGCTTGTGACAAAACATTTATGTAATATTTAGCTTTAGATTTGTACATTTCTTTAACTGCTCTGTTCCTCAAACTTTTAAAAAACAGCCAATCTGTGGTCCTTTTGTTTTTAAGAAAATATTTTAGAGCATAGTCTCTCTTTTTCATTAACTGCCAAATGTCATCCGATACCCAGGGCAGCTGTATTTTTCTCCATCCCTTCATTTGAGTTTTTAGAAACTTATTCATAGTACTAGAAACATTGAGAATATATGGGTAGGTCACAAGGAAAGACCTGAGGGAGAGGCAACAGGAATATATTACTAGAAGCAACTTCAGAGAAAACACAGAGAGTAAACTCAGAGGGGTGCAGAGTACCATTACTGGCAAACACTCAGGCGTCGAAGTGCTGGAAGTCTGCTCCTCATATACTCCTGGATGATGGGTGATTGATCACAGGTGCGCTGACCTCAGTCAGAGGTGTTGCTCTAGTCACCATCTAGTGGATTAAAAGGGAAGCAGCAGGCAACAAAAATCCTACAAAGAACCAAAATCCCTGATCCCAACAGTGAGTCTGATGGACATCAGACGATATGTGAAAACAACATGAATGTTTATTCAGCATTTCGTACAAAGAATATCAACAGAAATGATAATGAGAGGAACTGGAGAGAAACTGGTACCGCAGTTGATAAACCCAGTAGCTTTTCAGCTATCCGTCATTAATGTGACATAAATAGGTTATAAAGATAAGGTTATTCATTCAGTCAGGGCTTGATGCTGACACTAGCTCTTTTAAAATGAGTCTGCAAAATATCACTCTTGTTTCTACATCGTTATCCATATTTGTTTATTCTAAATTCATGTATGGTATGTTGGGGGTTTTACGTGATTTTCTTCTGGAACTGCGATGTTCGTGAGTGGAATCGGTTCGTGTGTGGTGTGTTGCTCCTGCCGTGTGGCTGGACACACGAACAGATCGAACCTGTTGGACTTTTATCCGCTCGTGTCGTGTGTGGTCACAGAGGTTTGGAAAATTGGTCGACGATTCTTAAATCGTGCCGTGTGAACCAGGCTCACAAGCTCTACTCCTCTCGTCTCGACCACTGCCCTACTGCTCTCTGACTCTGGTCGCTATGGCAACGTTTACGCATCTCTCCAAAATAAAATACAAAAAGGAAAATTTTACTTTCATGAAAATTTTAACTCACGATAAAGCTAAATTAATGGGAGCCCCGAGCTTGTTTCTCTGCAACGAGACGGTCCCATCTGGGAGACAATGACATCTGAGGTGTTGCTTATGCACAGGGTGTCTGGTCTCTAACTGGTGAAGCAGTTTGAAGCTTCATTCCCTCATTAGCTAGCCGGACGCTGCATATCATGCAGAGCTTGTAATGTGGGAAGCCCGGGATAAATCCATTCTCCTGTCTCTTCTTGCCCTTTTCCCCTTTGCAAAGAAACTTTTCAAAGACATCTGATCTGTTTCTTACTCATTTTGCTGCTTGTGGGCTCAATGTTGGTGACATAACCTAGAAAATCTAGTTAAAGGATGTTCAAAATAAAAGATCCTTCAGACTCAGATAATACATTAAATGGAAATGTTTAATTATTTCTTGTGCGGCCCGGTACCAATTGGTCCACGCCCCGGGGATAGGGGACAACTGTCATAAAGGGATTCATAATTCTTTATCTCTATGGCCTTTCAAGTTCGGCCTGCGAGGATTTTATTGATTGATGATGATGTCCAGACTTTTGTCGTTCTTTGGGGGACCAATAAACCACCTTAAAATGACTGGCCCCGTGCCTGGAGTATGGCAGTTTTTCTTCTCCCAGCGCTGTTGCCTGGTGGCTGATTCATAGCAAATGGCGGGGAAGAGCGCTGAAGGTGTATTTATACAGGTGAGCAGATAGACTGAAAACTGCGGGTGGCTGTTTTGTAGTTTATGCTTAACGTGAGTGTAGCTTTGAGGACAAACTGGAAAATAAATTTCATATCATCCCATCTCAACAAATGGGTGGCAGAGCTAATTGTGGCCACATCTACCAACACATAGCTGGTAAATGTATTTCTGTGTGTGATGAACGAAGGAGTCAAATCCCATCACTAACATGAACACAAAAACTAGAAATAGCTGGGCAAAGTGAGAGTTCATCTATTAAATTGAAGATGAATACAGAAAGGAAAACCTGGAACATACGTAGACATTTTTATTAGTGTATTTGTCAGCCTGCCTCTACTGTTAAATTGAATATAATTTCAGATTTTTGTTTAATTTTTCTTCAGGTTAACTTAGAAAGTGAGCTATTCTTGTTGCAAGTTAATTTTCTAAACTACAGAAAAGTTAGTTTTAGAGAAGCTCAAATATGAAAACTTGGATTGATGTCAATATCTGATAGTAACGCTGCCATTATGTTAGATTTATCAATGTTTTATTTTGTTTTTTTTTAATCTGATTTTATTTTAATCAAAATAATCATATTTTGATTAATCTTAAAAATAATCGATAGATTACTCGATTGCTAAAATATTCATTTACAACAGACACTTACATACAATAGATCAAGACTATCAGTCAACTGGGAAGCAAGCATGTTGAATGCTGTCTGGCACCAAATGAGAGATATTTTTTCTGGCAAAGGACGCTTCAACATCCGTCCAGAGACTCCTGGTATTTAGTATTTGGGAAAATGAGTTCATGTTTCTTCTTTTTTCATTTGCTTATCTAAACTTGTCCATCACATTTTAAATTCTATAAATAAGGAATTTCAATATGGACATTTTGATTTGTTTTATATATTTTGTGCTTTGGCTTCTTTTTTCTGTTTTGTCTGATTACACCTGTTGACCGGAACCTGTGAACAGTCTAGCAGAGCTTTGTTTTCTATGTGATAAGTTCGGTGTAATACATGTTGCATTTCAGTTTTGATGCTCTTCCAGGATCTAACAAAGACAGTTAATGCACAATTGGGCTACCAATAACTCTGATTCTGACTGAACCACTTTATCAATTTAACAGAGCTCATCTCAAATCTTTTTTCTATGTTTTCTTGCAGGTAAGTTCACATGGATGCAGGAGGAGTTCACTCTCATGTTTGTTGGCACAGCTGATCAGGTCCTGCTGCAGGATGCATCTGCACTTGTGACTGAAACACTAGGATAAGCATACAGCTAAGTAGCAATGCAGGTGTGTGCATGCGTGTGTGAGACTACACCTCAGTACTTGTTGAGTAAACATCCTCAAGGTCAGTCATTGAAACGACTTGTGTTGCTTCTGTTTATCCTCCTACACATGGTGAGCAGAGACATTTAGAAATGTTATCTTTGCCTTGCATATTGGACAAATGGACTTTATTCAAACAATCTCCAACCCAGCACAGAATCAGTTTGGTTCAGGAGTTGTGGTTATGATAGGGTAACCAAATAGCAGCAGCTATTGTTTACAGTGTTTGAAGTGAGTTGATCAGAAAATGGTCACCTCTGCCATGCTTCCCTTCAGTCATGTGAAAATGCCCAGGGCTTCCAGCTCTGTTAGGATCTGTCAGGTTGTGAGCTAGAATCAGCAGACAGTTCTTTAATTACCCTGAGAGCCTCAGTAGATTATCGGTATGAAACAAAGTCCATTCATCCCTCCCTCTCTGTTTGAGAAACTATGGATTTACATCAGTGCTCCATGCATCCTGCATTCTACATGTCAATCCATAAATACAGGCTTTGTTTTACAGCTCAAACTGTAGACAACCAGAGGAGTGTTTTCAAAAACTTTATTTGCAAATATATTTATTCTCAAATTAACACAGCTGGTGCAAGCACTGATTATGCAACAGTGCTGAAGGTCCTGGGTGTCAATCTCTGTTAGCGTTTTTCTGCATGGAGTTTGCATGTTCTCTCTGTATATGATTATTTTGCCTCCAGATACTCCAGCTTCCTCCTTTACTGCAGAAACATATCTGTTAGTTAACTATGTGGTGCCATTTGTAAAGTTACTCTGTCAACAGTGTCAGAAAAAAAATGGAGGATCACTTTTCAATCAATTTTTTCACCATGTTATTTTTTCAATTATATGTCACAGTTTCAATAAAAAATTTTGATTAGCAAGCAAAATATTTTGTTAGCAAGGTAATTTTTTTCTTAGAAAGCTACATACTTAGCTTGAGGTTATATATCAAAATATTTATTTTCAAACTAAATAGCTAAATTTTAACTTGCTAACTAAATATTTTACTTTCTAGTCTACATATTTTGCTTGCTAATTACATATCTTGTTTTAATTTGTGACATTTATAAATTAATAAATAACATGGTGAAAAGTTGACATTGAAACATGAAACCTGATTTCTTTCGCTGTCATTTTTTGACTGTGTGGGACCTCATGGTTTGCCTTCTTGTGAAAGAGGTTCATATCTATATTAAGTCCAATTCAGATCTATATTAATTGAGGTTATTGAATGGCTCAGGGCTTCATGGGAATTTAATTCTTCAGTCCACAATTGTTTTGTGGATCTGGAGAAAGTCTCTGACCGTGTCTTCTGTCCCGTTTACTGGAGGCAGCTGCAGGGCGAGGGGGTTCTCTTCCTCTCTGGGGTCTATATTGAAATACTTGTGTGTTTTGTTTACAAGTGAACGCAGGAATGGGATAGGAGATGATACGAAGCAATGAGAACTTTTCTCATGTTTGTTGTACTGAAAAAGGTAAAGCACTCCCTTCTACTTCTTGAGATTCCCAATACAGAGCTACAGATTAGTGTCTGTTGGAATAGGCGTGCCTGTGTATCCTTTCTAGATTTTTATGGCGGGATTTTACTGCCAGAAGTCGAGAGCACACATTTTCAGTTGCAAGCAGCATTTCATCTCTTTGTTCTTAAAACTTGTAATGTTTGGACTCAAAACCTCTGCTCTCATTCAATTATTCTCTGTGCTCTCTCAAATCTTTGTGTTCATTCTCAGACGTTCTCCTCGCTCACAAAACTCTCTCTCTGCTTGCTTGCAAATTCTTTTCTGTGTAACAGAACAAAATTTACCTTTGCCTTTCAGCCATCCCGGCCAATAGAAGTCATGCTCTTCAGATCACTGCCTGTTCCGCCATGACGGATGTCAAAACAACCTATTTGTTTCTTTAAAGCCTGAGAAAAAACACACATCTGTAGTCTAATATTACTTTTGTTGATTTCACTTTAAAAATGGTCAAAGGATGCTGTGCAGTTTGCTGCACAAACAGACAAGGATGAAAACCAATCTTGTCATTTTATTGTATAACTTTTAATGAGGAAAGACGTGGTGACGGTCAGCCTTCTGTTAACTTTGTCGCTAGTGACAGAGTAACAAGCCAGTGTTGGAGACTGGGTTAGGTTTAGGGTTCGTTGATGCAGGGGATTCCTTAAGAGCCAGTGAGTTAAAATCAACCAAAGTTTATTAAAAGTACAAGATGTATTTTGGAGATCCACTTACACATCAAGCATGCATACAGAGTTACCTAAAGGCAATCCCAGTGAGATCTGAAGTCCTTTCTGAGTGTCTTCTATAACGTAACAATCCCTCTATCTGTCTTGCTCTGCGCTGTCCAACATTAACGCAGACCTGGCTTCTCCCGCCCCCTTTGCTCAAGGCCTATAGTAATAAAAAGTGCTTATTGGGGTTGTAGAGCAAAGATGCTAGCTTTGGGGAAAACATCTTTGATATGTAATGTCATGATCTGTGTTTTTCTGTGTATTTATTTTTGAGTTTCCTGTGTCCTTGAGTCCCTTCGTTGTCCTGTCTTCCCTCGATTACTCCCAGGTGTGTCTCATTCCCTGATTACCTCCTGTGTATTTAGTCTCACCTGTGTCTCTGTGTCGGGTCCTTGTCGTGTGTCTAAGCAGTCGTGTGTTGTCATTTGTCCTTTGTATGTCCTGTTGCTACCAGTGCTGAGCCTCTGCCTTTTGCTTTGCTGTGCGGCCAGGATTTTGGACTGTTTTTGGATTTGTTTGCACCTTGTTCTCATTATTAAATCACCATAATCATCTCATCCTGGGTCTGCTGCGTCTGCCTCACCATTCACACCACCGCACTCCATGACATGTAACCACAGATCCTGTCCTGGGATAAAAGTTAACTACCATTTGGTTTGTCTCGTCTTTGATCCTTTTGGTTCCTGACCCCACTTGTAACTAACACAGTAAATTCATGATTATACATCAATGTAGCATTCAATAAAGATCATTTCATAATACTGTCTCTGTGATGCACCAATCACAACTCTCTCCCCCATCTGTTTCCAGTTCTTTTTTTGATCCAGCCATTGTTTCATATAGAGATTAAGATTATAATCAGAATTTATGTATTAGAATCACAAACATCATTTACTTGTTTGTTCATCGTCAGGCTTCATGTGGTTTTCACGTTACCTATTTTACATATATTGTCCATTTGATGTGCATCAGCTCATGAGTTGAACAGTTGGATAGAATACCTTCATAGAGCTTCATCTCAACATCACTACTCTTCACCCCCTCCGCTCATCCCCACACTCTGCTGTGTCCATTGACTCCGCCCACTTTGCTGGAATTTTCAGCTTTCAGACAGGGGATTATTTAGATTTTAAAGAATCATGACATGCTTTCAAAAGGGTACTGTTGATTTTTATCAGTTTAATGGTTTTCTATTAATAGCTCTGGAACTAATAATCCAGATAGATTGATAGATCATTGTAGCAGATGCTCTTTCAGTGCAGAAAGAGCATGTGCTAAAATCAATAGTAGTCACACCCACTAGAAAAAAACAAATGCACCCTAGAGAAAGCGCCCACCCTCAGGGGATGGTTGCCAGGCAACAGTACATTTTGTTCTGCCAGAGAGCAGAAAAGAATTTGCAAGCGAGCAGAGAGGTTTACAAGTAGAGAGTTAATCTGTGAAGAGCGAGGAGAAAATCTGAGAGTGAACACAAGATTTGAGAGAGCACAGAGAATATTTGAAAGAGAGCAGAAGTTTTGAGTCCAAACATTAAAAGTTTTGAGAACAAAGAGATGAAATGCTGCTTGCAACTGAAAATGTGTGCTCTCGACTTATGGCAGTAAAATGTCCCCATACAAATCTAGGAAGGATACCCAGACACACCTATTCCAACAGACACTCTTTCAAAAGCAAATAAAATGATTGAACAGATAAATGAAAGAACAGCAGGAATGATAGATTATTTTTCTGAGGGATCACTGAAAAGAGAAATAATAAAATGAAGTAATATACAGACCAGAAAAGAAAGGCTCTTTCAAACCCAAACATACTTAGAAGTTAAATGAATTTGCATTCATCTATTTGCAATGTGCATTACAAAGAGATCTGTACCCCTCCACGAACGAGGCTGCACACCTCTTGTAATGTTTGTACTGACCAGTAGATGGCAGCATTGAATAAAAACTAAGAAGGTTAGTGTTATAAAGGAAAGTGCAGTAAATGACTTCACAAAAACATTAATGATTTGCTAGAGCAGCACATAAAGGCCATGTTTGCACCATTAGTATAATACTAACATTGTAATGGTAGTTATAACTACATACAGTATATAATAACAATGCAGGTTTAGGCTTCATAGATGCCATTTGCAAACAGTCTAGCTGTTTAATATTGCTCGCAATAATTTTGTCACTGCATTACACTGCTGTCTTAGGGTGAGCCAGGTTAACCCAAATCACACATTTCTGCTGATGGTGGTTTCAGCAGCATGGACAGGGACTGCCTGATAAGTCTGTGATGTGAAAAACATTCATGTCTGTTGGATGCTTTTTGCAGCAGCACTTCATCCTGTTTTCCTTTTAGATTTAAACAATGTGTGACCTTTCTCCACATCCGCAGACATGTGTGAATACGCCTTTAGAGTAAAGAGATTGATGTATTTTTCTTTGTGTTTGCTCCAGAGCTGTGAGATCTCCAGAGCAGCCAGCAAGCAGACGATACCATGATTGGTTGTAGTAACAGGGGAGATCTCAGAAACAACAAAGCACATCTTATCCCCTCTGTCTTCTGTCAGAGTGGCACCTCCCTACCTACTTTTCCAAAGGACAGACGCTGATACTCCCTTTGTCCTCTGGCTCCTCCCACTCTCTGTTTCCTCTGGCACCTCCCTTTACTGTCTCCTTATCATTTTTCATACCGTGCCAACTCGTGCCTGATCAGAAGGGAGTAAATCAAAGGTTTCCTACGTTTCCATGGCACCCTCTCCTTTCTCTGCGGGCTGAGCTGGGAGGGAGGGGTGGAGTTCCCCCTGCCTTTCTGTCTCTTCCAAGCTTCTGGATTGGCTGTTGGACTTACCTCTCTGTGATGTGTGCCAGAGCAGCATTCTTCTTTTTCCGACCTTGTCTCAGATGCAGTTGCCCAGGCACCAGGGACGGAGGCTTTCAGCACACACTCAGACTTTGTGTCTGGGTGAGGAGATCTGCTGGGTTAGAGGACTAAGCCGGACAGTTTGTCCTTGGAAACTGCCCCGGTGAGGTAAGGCTGATATCCGTGGACTGACAGGTCCTTGGAGCTATTCAGACGAGGTTTCTGAGAAGACTTCTGAAAGTGATCTAAAGGTCTTGTCTCTGTGGGAACAGTGAGAGGCCATGGCTCACGCCGCAGCTCAACTTAAGAAGGCCAGGTCCGAGATGGACCAGCCTCCGGACCTAAAGGCTCTGGAGAAAGCTAGAGAGAAGAGGCGCCGTTCCAGGGAACGGGCTGAACGCAAGCGGAAGGTAGCGCACTTAGAACCATCCACCCCTTCCCACTCTTATGGACAGTCGGTGCTTCAGTGTCAGTGGTCATTAGTTCAAGTCTCCTCATCATCATCATCATCAAATGTCACCTCACCCTTTGAAACCAAAGGAATCTTTGACAAAGTCATATATAAAAGACTTAACATGAGTTGTCATCATTTTCTGTATTCTGGCTGAAAATGTTAATTTCCATCCTCACGATTCTGTCATCATCCAGGTAATAGTTGGGGAATTCATGCGGATGTAAACCTGAACATAGTCAAGAGTCTACTGATCAGGAAAAAAAGCAATATCGAGATGCAGCAAACTTTGTTCAGTGGTGTAAACCATTTGCCAACCATTAAACCTCATCCAACACACATCACTGTCAGCTTCGATTCCAGCGCAAGTAAAACAACTGAATGCAGGCTGCGTGAACCTTGAGGCCAATATTGTGGCTCTTTCTCTGGTGTGAGCTATAGTCTGTTTTGATAAAGCTCTGTTCATCTGTAGGCATATTTACTCAAGGAGGTTTGTGGTCCATCATGTGCTTTGAGTGCAGGTTCAATGTGTGATGTCTGCATTTTTGCAGGCGAACAGAATAGGCTCCCTGCTGTGCTTTCATTGGTAAAAGTTCACCTCTGACATAATTTTAATGCAGTGTTTCCTCCATTATGCTAATTCAGACAATATGGTCTTTTTCTATGTTTTGACAGCACAAGGCATGTTGTCATTAAATGTAAACTATAATCAGACTGGATCACTGCTTGCTGAGCTTGTTTAATAAAAGGAGGAACAGTAAAGTTTGCTTCATTTTCTAAGCCTAACATCTAATTGAACAGAACAATCTGAATGAACTACACTGTTGAATAGGAACCAGTTAAATTGGAGTAAGGTAGTCTTTCTTTTTGTCAGAACTGAATCACCTTCTTTCATCTCTGTTTGAATGGACTGAGATGCCAGGGTTTCCCCCAGAAAACTTGCTCAGTCCAGTGCTCAGGGTGCCGAGGCGGTCCACCGGCGGTCCACTATGTTTTTGTATTAAAAGATGTTAAGTAGACAGGAAATGTAAAAATATTACTGAGTAATTATATGGTATGGGAAACCATTGCCAGTGAAATGCTGTTTAAACCCACAACTGGTCTTAAAAACAATAAAGAAAATAAAAAAAAACAATTAAATGAATATCAATTATTTGCTCTTCTGTTTAATCCAAATTAAGTCAGCGGCTCCGTGAGGCCCCTCAGGGCTTCAGGGGCCCCATAAATGCTAATATTTTAACACAGACCACAGATACATAAAAGTAACATTTATTTATTGAGATTAGCAACAATCTGATGCTGTGAGTTTAATCTTTGATTTTGAGCTCTGTTTGTTCACAAATACAAATTAATAAGTTGCAATTATAATTTATTGCTTTTTAGGTTGGCTAATTAAACTACTCCCCCTCTCCCAGATTTCCCTAACTAACCCTAATAGAGAAGTTGTTAGAGGTGCTGTGCTGATGATTTTAGCAGCAAGAGGGGCCCTTAAGTCAAATTCTGCTCAAGGCCTCATACAGCCTTCGACCGGCCCTGCATGATGAGTTAAATCCGTTGCACTGCGCAGAGATGTGGAACAAACGGGACATTTAATTTAATGCTGCTAATGAGGCTTTAGTAGCTCTTCCATTTTGTGTCTGCTGAGATTTTAATAAGAGTCACAGAAACTGTTGTGGTTCCTCAAGTTTGTGGGACGAGTTTTTCAGATCTCCGCGAGGCGGCGCGAATTAACTCTGGCTGACTAAGTGGAGGAAGCATTTCATATGGTTTGATTATTCATAACCAAAAAAATAATACTAAAAATAATAAAGTAATATAAAACCAGCGTGATGCGTGACAACGAGGAGAGCGCGAAATCTCCTCACCGGGCTGAACCTGCATGATGAGGTTAGCGCTGGTTGGTTAACCGACCAACCGGGAACACAGACATGAACTTTACCAGGAAGACTAAGTTTTGTTGTCAAACTGTTTTAGTGAGGAATCAGACATGAAAATTGAAACATCAACAATACAAATTTGTCCTCTTTTTGATGTGAACATAAAACATAAAGACAATACAAAATCAAAACAAAACAAAAATTACATAAATAAACAGAAACATTCTCAAGACCCACCCACCTCCCCTTTCCTTAGAAAGGATTCTCACACCGAGAATCAAATCAAATTCTCTTCAAATAGAGTTGTCAATATATTGCTGAAGGGGTTGCCAAGTTCTATTGAATCACTTTAAGTTATTTGCTAATGAGAACCGTATTCTTTCCAGATGAGTGAGCCTTACCAGTCCCTCCAGCCACAATTTAACCTCTGATTTTTTCCAGAACATCAACACTAGCTTTTTTCCTATGATAAAGGCATAAGGTAATAATTGTTGTTGGTATTTATTAAATTGAGAAAACTGAACAGAAACTCCGAGTACAATCAGAAGTGGGTCCAGCTTCAACTCTGTACGGAACATATCTGATAAAGTTTTGAATATGCCACCAAAATGGGGTAAAATTGTACACAAAAAGTAAGAATGGAGAAGTGTGGCTTCTTCTATATGGCATTTGTCACACAGTGGGGATGTGTTAGGGAAAATTTTATGTAACTTCACCTTACAGTAATGAAGCCTGTGAATGATTTTAAATTGAATAAGACAGTGTCTAGAATTGGCAGAACAGTTGTAAATATTCTCTAGCTCAGCCTTCCAGAGTTTGTCACTTATCTCCGTTCCTAATTCCTGCTCCCAGCCTGTTCTAAGGCCCTGCATGGAATGCGAGGATCTGGATAATAACACATTGTAAATCTGGGAGATTGGATGTCCTTCCCCACCACCCATCTTAAAGAGTTTGTCAAATTCATTAGGTATTATATTCTCTAAAGTGTGCATGTGTTTTTTGACATATGCCCTGACCTGTAGATATCTAAAATGATTGTGTTTATGGAGACCAAATTTGGCCTGAAGTTGAGAGAAAGAGGCAAAATTACCACCCACCAACAGGTCACCAATAGTACTGATGCCTAAATCTTTCCATTGTGTATAACCTGAATCTAAAGTGGAAGGGACAAATGAGGGATTCTTTGCTATTGGTAATAACGTAGATATAGATTCAATACCAAACTGGGATTTTATCTGTTTCCATATAGTACTGTGGATGATAGTTATTGTTGTATGCCAAGGTATCTATACTTGTTGGTGACAGAATAAGAGCACCAATTTCATGAGGGCTGCAGTCTTCTCTTTCCATTGTGATCCACTTGGATTGTGTAAAATTGCAATCTAGCCAAATTGTAATAATGCGAAGCGTACAAGACTAATAGTAGAATGAAAAGTTTGGGAGGGTCAGTTCACCCTCCAATTTAGCCTTGCAAAGGTGAGCATTGCTAATTCGGTGCGTTTTATAGTCCCACAGAAAAGGAACGATTGTAAAATCAAGTTTCTTAAAAAAATTCTTAGGTACAAAAATGAAAATATTTTGAAACAGATAAAGGATCTGAGCGAGAAAAACCATTTTTATTGCATTGATTCTTCCTACCAGGGAAATGGGGAGAGATCTCTAAAACTGAATGTTATTTTGCTGCTTCACCACAAGGGGGAGAAATGAGCTTCATAAAATGAATTAAAGTCCCTAGTAATCTCTATTCCAAAGTAGGTGAACTTGTTATTAGCAATTTTAAATGGCATACTTTCCAAGATTGAAGAATCTTTGAGCTTAATTGGCATCAGTTCACTCAGACCATTTGATCATATAACCAGAAAACCAGCCAAAATGAAAAATTGTATCTAGGAGCGTTGGTATAGTACACTGAAGATTGGTTATGAACAGTATAATATCATCCGCATATAAGGAAATTTTATTTGTTGCCCTTTAGTAATGTATCCCTGTGTAAGGGGGTTTGCACGAATTGATTGTGCAAGGGGTTCTAGGGCTAAGGCGAAAGGCAAGGGTCAGAGCTGGGAACATAAAGTTTATAGCGTAGACAGAGTCACACGCTGGGCAGCGTGTTGAGATGTAAATGTCCCACATAATTCTTCGTTCACAAATATAAATCATTCTCACCACTCCCTCAACCCTCACCTCTAAAAGCGCCACTACAAGTTATTCCTGTGGTTCACATAGAGCTGCACAACCAGAGCTAACGCAGTGCGTTTAAACTGTTTCTGTTACCTTGATTTGGAGTTCTCCAAAGAAACATATTTCGTCACAGGAGGTTGATGTAAATATCCATACAGGTATAGTTTGTGTAAAGTTTGAGTGAAAGGATCCATGCGCGAGCCGGGCTGAGATAAACTTAAAGCAGCGGCAGCGTGTGAGGCAACGAGCAGAGGCTCCAGGTGTGTTATTGGTCCGCTCTCTGGCTTTGAATGCATAAACTATAAACCTATCTTCTATAAACGTATCTTTTAGGAATAAATCTACTCCAAACTCTCAGAGCAACAGAGAAGCTTGCAAGCAGGCTTAAAAAAAGCGATTATTATTTTTTTAATCATTATTTTCCTAAAAACAAAACAAGCTACTCCTCCTACAGGAGGCTAGTAAAGCATGGCAGGCCGCCAGACTTATAATACACTGGGGGAACCATGGATATGCAGGGCTGAATGAGTTTCAGTCACGTTTCAGAGCTCCTCATAGGTCTTGGAGGAAGTCACCAATATTCTCTTGGCTTCAAATCATGGACTTCTCTGTTTTAGTTTTGCTAGATCTGCTTTTGACACACTTCACCACAATATTCTCTTAGAACGCCTTTAACATGACAGTATCAAGGAAACAGCACTAGTCTGTCATCTAAATTCTGCAGGACATTGGCTCTTGAGGCCTTGATCTGATGATCCCTGATATATATACTTCCCATCAGAAAGCATGAGATAAAATTCCACTGTTATGCTGATGATATTCAGCTCTCTATATATCCATAAACCAGCTCTTTAAATTTTGTTATAACCATGTGTCTTTCATCTCTGGAATATTTTTAAAATGATCCTGTAAGGAATATCCTGTGTAGGAGTGATGCTGAAAAACTACTTCATGCATTTGTTATTTCAAATCTGTAATTCTTTACTATCAGGAAGTCTACAGAAAACAGCTGATCCAAAATCCTGCAGATTTCTGATGAAAATTGAAAAGAGGAATCATATTTTCCCTCTTTTAGCTTCATTGTTTATCTGTTAAATCCAGAATAAAATTTAAGATTTTACTTCTCGCATATAAAAGCCATTACTAATCATCTGAGTAATCAGGAGTGTCTCTGGAAATTTTAGAAACATGTAGGACAATGCATTTGAGTGCTGCAAATGATTTTATCAGTTTACTGGTGGACATTGTGGTGGTCTTTGAAATCTACATATTTTAAACTTTAACATTATGGATCAAAATCAGAATCACTTATATTGCCACTGCAATATAATTGTTTTGATGTATTGATGCAAAAATAAATAGTGAAATAAAACATGAATACGAAAAAGAAAAATATGTATGCATGTGCAGAGTATCAGGTGGATAATATGACTGTTAATTTACTATTATTTATCAATCTAATGGCTGAGAGAAAGAAACTGCTCTTGTGGTGGGAAGTAATCTTCCACCTGAGGGGATGAGGTCACACAGGCTGTGTTCAAGGTGAGAAGGATCGGCCACAATTCAACCTGCTCGACTTAAAGTCCTGGGGGAGTACAGGTCCTGTACAGGTCAGAGGTTATAGCCGGTCACCTTCTCAGAAGTGTGCATGACGTGCAATAATCCATGTTTGTCCCTCATTGTGTCATGAATTGACATCATTACAAATTGACACAATTTGTAGGATAAAGCGGTGAGACCCAGACATGAGTAGAAAATGGTTGGTTTAATGAACAGGCAATACAGAGGACAACGGGGAAGAACAACAGAGGATCCAACAAGGAACAGGAGGCACAGGTGAACTTAAATACACACGGGGGAAAATGAGGGAACAAGAGACAGATGAGAACACGACAGCATAGGGACTAATTTAACTAATAAACAAAAACCTACATCCTTGCAGGTTATGGACCCAGTGTACAATGCAGTGATGGAGGAGGTGAGGATAGATTCAATGATGACTGTATAAAACTGCACTTAATGCTAAAGTTCTTTTTTTGTTTGTTCAAATTCAAGTTTATATTGTAGTTTACATTTAAGTTTAACATAGCCTCCATTAGATGTCAGTGTGAACAGTTGAATAACTCTGGCAGAAGAGCATTCAAAGAGGCGATATCACATGCAGCATGCTGTGGCATAAGAAAGCCAGAACATGCACCTTATTTGATGCCACTGGATTATCAGGTTCTGAAATTGTATTCCTTGTCTTAAATAAAAAAATAGGCCGGCAACGGAAAACATTGGCTAGAGCGATTTTGACATATCTGACGTTGAATGTAAACAAGCATGCACACCCATTGAACTTAAAACGTCGGAGGCTTTTTTGACACGCCTAAAGCGTCTAGTGTACAGTCAGCATTATAGTTAAGTATTCCTCTGGCTGCCTTGGGTTCACATTTTGTCACCATCTGCAGAAGAACAGCGTGCTGCTTAGCTGTGACATGTTCTTTCACTGTTAACCTGTCAAAATGAACTTTACAACACATATAGTTTGGACTATGGAGTAGCGCATAAGTGAATTATCAGGAAAAACTACTTTAACAAGTAAAGCACAGCCATGAATCCTGAAGGCATCAGTTCATATGGCAGTGGTGGAGGCTCCTCCCACCACCACATCGTGTTAGTATTTTTATCTTTATATTAGTTACAGCTTATAGTCTGTTTAAGTTAGTTAGTCATTTAGACATATATTTTCTAATGGATGCACACTTTAGTTAATGTCTGTCTGAATGGTTAACTTACACTTGTTCTTTGTGTGAGGTGCTGCTGATACAAACCAGCTGCAGGAGGAAACCTGGAACAACCATTTGTTTTTTAAAAGACTGAAGGGGGGAGACTTTGTTGTTTCAAGTTGATTTTAATTAGTTAATTTTGTCACTCAAATATTCACTTATTATTGTTGTGCCAAGTTAAAGTTAGTTTAGCTTTATTTGTTTCATAGGACGCTTTAATTAATTTTGTATTTGTTGGCTCTTTGTTATGTTGTGTCTCCCTCTTGTGGTAGCTTTAGGTTACGCCACCCCTATTTAAGCCTTTTGTTCTGTTTGCAGGTCAGTTTTGTTTGTGTTCAGAGTTCAGTTGACCTCAGTTAATCCATCCATCCATCCATTTTCTGTTCACCCTTGTCCCTAATGGGGTCGGGAGGGTTGCTGGTGCCCATCTCCAGCTACGTTCCAGGCGAGAGGCGGGCTACACCCTGGACAGGTCGCCAGTCTGTCGCAGGGCACACAGAGACATACAGGACAAACAACCATGCACACACACACACTCACACCTAGGGAGAATTTAGAGAAACCAATTGACCTAACAGTCATGTCCTCAATTAAATTGGGCCCAAATTTGTTATTTATTCTTTGACTTATTCCTGCATTAAATCTTTATGTTTTGTTCACTATTTTGGGAATAATTAAATTGAACCTTTTCTACTTTGAACACTTTTTTTGTCCTCGTTTGAGTCTGGTCCCTCACAGGCAGATTCAAATTCTGCTGCTTGTCTGCAGAAAACATCTTATCCAGAGTAAGTCACCTTGACAACAGAGCCAGCTGTTACGTTACAAACTTGTCTGACTCTCATGTCGTGCCTACTTGGTTCATCATCCCCCCAAAGGAACTGTTATGAAGCTTCTTCTACTAATTGAAATGGATCGAACAATTACATAATACTCCCGTTTAATCTTTCCCTCTCCTACTTCTTTTTCCTGTTACTATGTCTAAATGATAGCAGCAGATTGAATGTGTGGTTTAAATCTACTACAGGGCCTGTTTGCGGTAGTAATCCACTTGCTTTTTCTTCAGCGCAGTTTCTGTGTCATTTGTGCTTTTCAGTTTTAACCTCCTCAGCGCATTACTCATTTAGTAAATACACTTCAACTAAAACATTGGAGTTGTATTTTTAGGGAGCTTGAGAAACAGATTGACATAAGCGATTCATAAAGGATGTTTTACATAACACCTGCCCAGAGAGCTTTGAAGGCTGAATGAAAAGAGTTTTGAAGGGCAGAGACTGACAGATCATTCTAATGAAATGGCCTCTTGGTTCAACATTATGCTGCAAGGAGTACTTGTTATAGAACTTATGGTTAAAGTGTTTCCCCCTCATTCCTCTGTTACGCCAGAGTGGAAGCTTTTCTGTTACAGTGAAGAGACAGCAGGATTTATGAGATCTTTAAGAGATGAACGTGTAGATATTCAAATCAGCTAAAGAATCCTGATTCAGAGTGAGGTTGAAGACAATGTTTTGGGCCAGTGACATGACTGGTACACAACTTTACATTTAACCTAAAATAGATGCTTATGTTTCTATTTTGACATGCAGATGTTTTAAAAGTTTTTAATTGTGCTTTTATAAATTGCATGTTGCTCCACTATATAATTTGAAGCATTCTGCTGGGTATCTTTAGATAAAAAACTAATTGGAATAATTAATTTGAGCATACTGTACTGTTTGATAACTAGGATAAATGGGAATATGTGCATAATTAAATTGAAATAATTTTTTGTAAAGCACCTGGAGACATTTGTTTGTGAATTGGTCCTTTTTTATTGTCAATATGGCTGACAATGCATGGCAACTAATTAATTAAAGACCCTGCAATTAAACATTAAACATTTAACTTTAAACATTTTAAAGGAGCCCCACCACTAATGTTTTTAAGTGGAGTTTTGGGCTCTCTTATTGTAGTTAAAATTGAAAATAGTTTAGCTTACTTTGAATTGTACATGAAATCCATGTGCCTATATTTCTTCATGAATATGTCTGTCACTCTGTTAGAATCATCCTTGTTTGCATTCATTTTTAAAAGTGTCTGCTTCATTGGAGATGATCTCTCCATCATCTCCTTCAGGATGACTTCAGGATGATCCATTGCCAGCTGAAACATCATCACCCATGCAGTAATTATCCAATAGGAGGCTTGTACCTATTTGCTTAGTTAAATCCAGGTGGCAGCTTTATTTTTGGCCAGGGAGTGTAATGTCCCCAGAAGAGGCTAAATTTAGATGGAATATTGCAACTATTGTGGCTTTATTGTCAGTTCTAATCTATGTGGAAAGGCATTACAAAGCGGATGGCTTTGCAGTGATTGGATCAAACAATGTATCAATAAAATTGAGGTTTTTTTATCAGGCCCCTAGTATGTTGTCTCTGTACTGGTTTGTATGACACATTAAACCTTCCACCCACTTCCATTCCATTCCAATATTGTGCTATCCCAGTGGCAAAGCCTCTGGTCTAATCTGTGGCCACAGCTGAGTGCACAGCTGATAGTCTTCATAATCTCTGCTGTTTACCCACCCCCACACTTCCCTGCGCTCTTTTACAGCACCTCTGTTTTGCTACATGGTCCATCTTTCAATTTACCTTTTGGTCTTCATAAGACATTATTCAAAAACCTAAAACTGTTTGAATCTTCCAGAAGTTAATTTACATTAATGAACAACTTGAACTTGTTCTGCAATAAAAGAGTACATTTTTCACCCTAGCTACCCATGCATGCAAACCACCTCACTGAGTGGTACATGGATGCTGGTCATGTACCACAGTGTGATGCTGAACTGGGATTGGTAAAATCCCGGATTAGAGCATTTATAATCTGGCTGCTGTGGCACTGTGGGACCCTGCAGCTCAACAGAAATACCAATCCTGTCACCATTAGAAACGTGTGGGGGAAAGGGTTCTGCTGTGGACATAAGTTGAGACACAAACTAGTTAACAGAACTATAAGTAGCAGCTTCAGAAGAAGGAGTAGAGGTGATACTTTGGTTCTATTCTTAGGGGTCTCAATATTTTCTCATGTTTCCTATGTGATGTCTGCTGCCTACCCTACATTACTGCAATCTGTGCTTCTTTGTGAAATGGCTTAATAATTTTGTTCATTATTATAGGCCATCTATGTCATAATGCGAGGTTTCTAGGACTCTTAAGGCAAGCAACAACTACGGACACCAAAACAGTTTTAACAGATTTATTTGGTAACTGAATGTGCTGGAGAGTGTGTGGAGGGGCGTCGATCAGCGGCAGCAGGGAGGAACTGGGCCAGCGGAGGAACTGCAAAGGGCGAGCGGTTAAAGTGGGAAGTAATGAAGGGAATGATGGCATAACCTGATGGTGACTTACGGGCTGCGGGTTGAGGTAAGCAGAGGAGGATACATGGGGGTCCGGCAGGATTTTCCAGATGGGGGAAGTTTCAGCAGGCGATTGAGGGTGGACAGGCAGCAGCTGAGTGGTGGGCGTGATGCACCCAGGTGCAAGGCAAAACAGAGCAGCTAGGATCCGATTCTTCAGGTGGGGCCGGTTCAGAGAGTGTACAGCTCGGGTTCACTGTAGAGGGAGGAGCAGACGAAAAGGAGTCAGAAAAAGGAGAACACTGGGAATACAGCACTGACAGCTAGAGAGTACCACTGTAGAAGCGGAACCATCTGGCATCCGACTCTGGAAGCCGCTCCCCTTTAAGGACCTTGCAGATTGGAGGTGATGAGCAACAGCTGGATCCCATCAGCCTGCCACCCTGTGAAAGAGAAGGAACCACTCCCTGCCGAACCCAACAGTACCCCCCCCTTCAACGGACGCCACCTGGCGGCCGACCCGAGGAAGATGCGGCGGAGCGCTCAAAAGAGGATATGAGGGTTGGGTCCAGGATAAAGGACCGAGGAACCCAAGACCGGTCCTCAGGGCCATAACCCTCCCAGTCCACCAGGTACTGCCGACCCCGTCCACGAGGACGCACATCCACAATGCGCCGAACGGTGCAAACCGGGTGACCACCAACAACCCGGGCGGGCGGAGGGGGCTCGGACGGAGGGCACAAGGGACTAGAGACGTAGGGCCTGATCTGAGAAACGTGAAACACAGGGTGGACACGGAAATGAGAGGGCAACTTAAGGCGGACAGCAGAAGGGCCAAGGACGGTGTCAATAACAAACGGACCCAGAAACCTGGGGGACAACTTGCGGGAACAGGATTTCAGAGGAAAGTTCCTTGAAGCCAACCAAACGCGTTGGCCGGGCGAGAAGGTGGGGGCTGGAATTCTCCTTCTATCTGCCAGACGCTTATTCTGAGCAGACGTTCGTTGAAGGGCGACCTTAGTCTGGTTCCAAATACGTTGGCAGTTTTGCATGTAATGTCTGACAGATGGAATGACTGCATCTGGGAAGGATGTAGGCAGTAGGGAAGGTTGGAACCCTTGAGACGCCTCGAAAGGAGACAACCCCGTCGCAGACGATATGTGCGTGTTATGGGCATACTCTACCCACGGCAAGTGAACACTCCAAGAGGTGGGATTGGAGGCGCAGAGGCAGCGCAGGATGTTTTCCAGTTCCTGGTTAAGCCGTTCACATTGCCCATTGGTTTGAGGATGGAACCCCGAAGACAAACATGGCCGGGCCCCGAGCACAGAACAGAAGTTCCGCCAGAGCTGGGAACTGAACTGAGGGCCCCTGTCAGAGACAACCTCTGTGGGGATACCATGAAGGCAAAAAACATGGCGAAAGAGAAGTCTAGCTGTCTCGGCAGCCGAGGGGAGTTTAGCGAGAGCGACCAAATGGCAGGCCTTGGAAAAACGGTCTATAATGGTGAGGATGACATTCTTCTGTTTGGATGTGGGGAGACCAGTAACAAAATCTATGGAGATGTGGGACCAGGGACGACTAGGAATGGACAGTGGCTGTAACAGACCTGACGGTGGGCGATGTGATGTCTTGTTCCTAGCACAAGTGGAACAGGCAGAGACAAATTCAATGGCATCCTTATTGAGTGTGGGCCACCAAAAGTAACGACGCAGGAAGCCGATGGTACGGCTTATACCAGGATGGCCGGAGAAGCCGGAGGAGTGTGCCCAATGGATGGCACGACCCCAGACTGAGGCGGGAACATACTGCCGGTTGGGGGGACCACCTCCTGGATCTGGGTCGGTGGTCAGAGCCTTCTGGATGGCCCTCTCCACATCCCAGGTGAGGGACTCAATGGTGCAGGAGGCTGGGAGTATGGATCTGGGAGTCTCGATAGGGTCATTTGGAGAGTGGAGTCTGGAGAGGGCGTCTGGCTTGGTGTTCTTGGAACCCGGGCGATAGGTGATGTTGAGGTTGAAACGGGAGAAAAAAAGAGACCAACAGAACTGGCGTGGGTTCAGGCGTTTGGCAGACTGCAGGTAAGCCAGATTCTTATGGTCTGTCCAAATGATGACCGGGAGCTCAGTACCCTCGAGCCAGTGTCTCCACTCCTCAAGGGCCAGTTTAATGGCCAAGAGCTCCCGATCACCTATGTCATACCTGCTTTCGGTGGGGGTAAACTTCTTAGAGAAGAAGGCACATGGGTGTAGCTTGCCATCTTTGGGAGAGCGCTGTGACAGGATAGCCCCCACACCAGTTTCAGATGCATCCACCTCCACTGTAAATTGAGCAGAAGGGTCAGGGTGAATGAGAATAGGAGCATCCACAAACCTTCTCTTTAGCTCAACAAAAGCGAGTCCGGCCTCTGGGGTCCAGCTGAAGGGGTGTTTGGTGGAGGTCAGAGTGGTGAGAGGGGTAGCGATGGCACTGAAGTTTCGGATGAACCGCCTGTAAAAGTTAGCGAACCCCAGAAAGCGCTGGAGTTGCTTTCTAGAGTTCGGAACCGGCCACTCCTCAACAGCCTTGATCTTAGCCGGGTCCGTCTTCACCTGCCCGCCCTCAAACACAAAACCAAGAAAGGTAATGGACGTAACATGGAACTGACACTTCTCTGCCTTGACGAAGAGCCGGTTTTCCAGCAACCTTTGGAGGACCAATCTGACATGCCGGCGGTGTTCATGCATGCTGTTGGAAAAGATGAGAATGTCGTCAAGGTAGACAAAAACAAACACATTGAGATAGTCCCGAAGGACATCATTAACAAGATTCTGAAAGGTAGCGGGGGCATTGCAGAGGCCAAAGGGCATAACCAGATACTCAAAATGACCAAAGTGGGTCTTGAATGCAGTTTTCCATTCGTCACCCTCTCGAATGCGAATGAGATGATACGCATTGCGCAGGTCTAGCTTGGAGAAGATGGAGGCTTGGTGAACAGGTTCAAACACTGAGGACAACAACGGGAGTGAATATTTATTCTTTACGGTGATTTGATTAAGACCTCTATAATCAATACAGGGCCGGAGAGTGTTATCCTTCTTCGACACGAAGAAGAATCCTGCGCCCAGGGGGGAAGACGAATGACGAATGAGACCAGCCTTAAGTGAGTCATTAATGTACTGCTCCAGTGTCTCCCTCTCTTGCTTCGAGATGTTAAACAGCCGGCTGGAAGGAAGTGGGGCTCCCGGAAGGAGGTCGATACAGCAGTCATAGGGACGATGAGGAGGGAGAGACTGAGCGAGATCTTTACTGAAAACCCGATGGAGGTCATGGTATTCAGTAGGAATATTTGTGAGATCGGGTTCACCAATCAGCTGGGGTTGCTCAGAGGGCAAAGCCGGTTTAGCAGATTGCAGACATTGGTTTAAACAGTAAGGACTCCACGATTCGATGCGAGCCTCGGCCCAATTAATGTGAGGATTGTGTTTGCGGAGCCAGGGGAACCCAAGGACCAGAGGAGCATCTTTAGTAGGAAACACGAAGCATTGAACGAGCTCCTGGTGGTTGCCTGAGACGTGGAGGGAAAACGGGTCGGTTTGATGGGTGATGTTGGCCATGGGACTACCGTCTAAGGCAGCCACCCGCAGGGGAGAAGGTAAAGCCTGGACCGGGACCTGATATTGCGCAACCAAAGCAGGGTGTATGAGATTCTGCTCTGAACCGGAGTCTACCAAAACTTGTAAGGGATAAGAATCCTGCTGAACGGTGAGAAAAGCAGGAAGATTTAGCCGGAGATAACCAGTCTCTTCAGATTCGCCTGCCAGAACCCCCAGACTTACTGGCGGGCCAGGGCGTTTGGGCGAATCGGGCAGGCTGAGATGAAATGTTGAGGGGAGCCGCAGTAAAGACAACAGCCAGAGGCTAAACGGCGCTGCCGTTCCTCTGGAGTTAGCCGGGCTCGGCCTAACTGCATGGGTTCGGGCTGGTTCTGAATTGGAGGACTGGATGAGTCTGAGCTGGAAGAACCCCTTCCGAAGGAGAACTGAGATGACTGGGAATTTGAGGATCGGGACCTAGTTCTAAGTCGATTATCGATCCTGATGGCCAGGTTAATTAATTCGTCCAGGGAGTCAGGTTCGTCTCGACAAGCCAGCTCATCTTTTAATCTATCATTCAAGGCTTGTTGGAAGGCTCCCTTAAGAGCTGGCTCATTCCAACCTGCCTCTGTTCCCAGGGTGCGAAATTCAACAGCGAAATCTGCCACAGACTTATTTCCCTGCCTTAAACCCCAAATTCTTTTTGAAGCAACTTCTTCCCCCAGCTTGGGACAAAACGTCAGTTTAAAGAGTTCTATGAATTCATCAAAAGGTAGATAGTTGATGTTTTCTTCGTCCACTACGGTCTCCGCCCATCTAAGCGCTCGATCTCTTAACAATCCTACTATAAAAGAAATCTTGCTGGCGTCATCCGGAAATGAGCGGGGAGAGCGGCGAAAGGCTAGTGAACATTGCAGCAGAAAACCCTTGCTTTTCCCCAGCTCACCTGAGTACTGTTCGGGAATGGGCATGATGACGTCACGGGACGGTGAAGGAGCGGAGGCAGACGAAGTAGGAGCGGCGGCAGCCGAAGTAGGAGCCGGCGCGGGGTCTGGAGCAGGAGCTGGAGCGGGTTTAATTCTGTCCTGCAAAATCTGGAGCTGATTAGACATTTGGTGTAAGTGCTGGAGTATGGAGTTCTGCTGATGCAGCACGCTATTAATTGTGGCGTCGTGCCGGTCCAGGAGGACGCCCTGTTCGGACAGAGCGGTCCGTAGTTGTGCTGCAGAGTCCGATTGGCCAGATGGTTCTGTCATAATGCGAGGTTTCTAGGACTCTTAAGGCAAGCAACAACTACGGACACCAAAACAGTTTTAACAGATTTATTTGGTAACTGAATGTGCTGGAGAGTGTGTGGAGGGGCGTCGATCAGCGGCAGCAGGGAGGAACTGGGCCAGCGGAGGAACTGCAAAGGGCGAGCGGTTAAAGTGGGAAGTAATGAAGGGAATGATGGCATAACCTGATGGTGACTTACGGGCTGCGGGTTGAGGTAAGCAGAGGAGGGTACATGGGGGTCCGGCAGGATTTTCCAGATGGGGGAAGTTTCAGCAGGCGATTGAGGGTGGACAGGCAGCAGCTGAGTGGTGGGCGTGATGCACCCAGGTGCAAGGCAAAACAGAGCAGCTAGGATCCGATTCTTCAGGTGGGGCCGGTTCAGAGAGTGTACAGCTCGGGTTCACTGTAGAGGGAGGAGCAGACGAAAAGGAGTCAGAAAAAGGAGAACACTGGGAATACAGCACTGACAGCTAGAGAGTACCACTGTAGGAGCGGAACCATCTGGCATCCAACTCTGGAAGCCGCTCCCCTTTAAGGACCTTGCAGATTGGAGGTGATGAGCAACAGCTGGATCCCATCAGCCTGCCACCCTGTGAAAGAGAAGGAACCACTCCCTGCCGAACCCAACAATCTAGGTATCTGGAAGATCTGAACAAACAAGGTTCAGTGAGAATTTGCATAAAACTGGTCTGATGTTGGGATCTAACAGCGGCAGAACAGTTGTTGATGATGATGATGATGATGATGATGATATGATGCATAATGAAAGTGGAAAACATAACCCAAAAGTGCTTAGTTGAAGAGTAAACTATTAGGAAATATGTCTGCCTTACAGTCTTTTATTCAAAACCTTGTTATTTAGAGTCTTCTTTACTTAGTTCTGCATTTTGGGGACATTTGTCCATTTTTGGTTTTTCATTAAATGCTGTCTAATGCTGTCTAAATTCCAATATAATACATACATAGTCTTTCTGTTTGGTAAGTTTAACAATGACTGTATGGAAGGGCTAGGCTTTGTGGATGAATAATAATCAGCTGGCTTGAAACACAAAAATTCTATCTCTTTCCAAACAGTGAAATCATCAGTATGGAAGTTGTTTCAAGAAAACTTGAAGATACCAATTTTCAGTAAAGGTGAGTTCTGTAAAAATGAAGTCAGAGGTAGTACAGCTGTAAGACTTAAAAACAAAAAGGAACTCCCCACATATCAGTGATTTGGTTGGTATCTGATGTGTTTTCCACATTTCTAATCAATCCTCAACTGTAATTGTAACATCCAGCTCTTATTCCCATCTTTCTTTTATAAACTTAGTTGATCGCTTACTCATTATCGATTTTGATATAAAGTAGGTATAATTTAAATTTTTATTCCATTGAATGAATTCATCACAGTATGAATCACACCATTCATTTCAACAGAGGGATCCAATCTGATTTCTATGTCATAGTCTCTCAGTTGTAGGTGTCTGTCAAATTTGTGTTCATCTATATTATACTTGAGCTGGAGAGTTTTTTGAAAACTCACCAGCCCCCTGTTGTTCCGTAGAGTATACCATGCTGTGACCCCTTGTTTACTCATTGTTTGAATCCTTTATCTTATATTGCTGGCTTAAAATCACTATCATATGCTACCTATCTGAACACTGTCATGCCCTTCTTTATCCTGTTTTTTAAGTATTTTGAACCATAGTCCCAGTGTAAATACTCTAATTGGATCCATGTATTTATTAATCTTCTCATATCTACCTTAGTCTCGAATAACACACTGAATTTGGTATTCTCCATACTTTCTCCATATCCTTCCACTTTGCTGTGTAATCTTCTTTGCCCCAACATATAACTTGCTGAGCTGAGTTGCATAGAAGTACTCCTTTAATTTTGGGAGATCCATACCCCCTTTGTCTTTCAATAGCTGGAGAGTTTCATATCTAACTCTAGGCTTTTTGACACCCAAATGAATATCTTGTATTATCTTGTCCGAGGTCACAAATTTTGTTTGGGCAACCTCCATTGGTAATGACTGGAGCAAATACAGAAGTCTTGGCTGCACATTCATTTTTTTAAATTTTTTTTTTACCCCTCCAGGGGGTCTTTTTGTGCGCTCTAGTGTCCCTTATATGACAGTAGACTGACAGGAAACGGGGAAGGAGAGGGGGGAAGACATGCGGCAAATGTCGTCAGGTCCGGGAGTCGAACCTGCGACGGCCGCATCGAGGACTCAAGGCCTCCAAATATGGGTCGCGCTAACCGCTACGCCACCACGGCACGCCCCTGCACATTCATTTTTATAGTTTAAATTCTTGAGGTCAGATCTACAATTAGAGTAGATGGCTGGTTTTTTTTGTTTTTGTTTTTTTTGTATCTCGTGGCTTATTTTATCATAATTTGCTTTGTAAAGTGTAGATAATCCTTCAGTGATGTTAACTCCCAGGTTATCATATTCCATTTGAGTGGAAACAATTAATGAATTTCTTTTGAAGAAGTATTATTGAGTGTTAAAAAGTTTGTTTTGATTTAATTCATTTTGTATTTTCTCCATGAAGAGAGCAAACAGTGTAGGTGATAGACAGTGCCCCTGTTTGGTTGATCTGTGTACTGAATTTGTCAGGCTTCCATTTCTGTTGATTCTCTCTCTGGGATTGTGGTATAATGTCTTTCTACTGTTAAGTCCACCAGGTCCTTTTGGTGGGGTAACATTAAAGGAGACCACACAAGGATTTTCTGACTTCAAGAAAATAGATTTTTATTAAATTATGCTAAAGAAATAAAACCTGAAAAGGGAATACCTGAAATGAGAAACCAAATTAAATTAATGCAAAACCCATAACCAAAAATAAGCAAAGCCAAAACAACCCTAACAAAAACCAACCAGAAGATACAACACAAACCAAACCAAATGGGGTTTTGAGGAAGGAGAAGGAAAAGCCTTCCTCTATGCTGCGTGCATGGCAGCATTAAAGTAGGAGAGCAGCAATCAGGGCAAAACACAACCCCTGCAGAAGGCCTGTCTCCAGAACCCTGGAAGAAAAAAGGGCACTTTTTACATTGCAGCTGTAACAATCCACTGTATTGATTTACTACTGAATCCAAATTGTTCTAATGTTTTATATAGAAATTCCCAATAAAATGTTCTTCCTGCATAGACACTTACCAGTGTGGTAATTTGTATTTTCTGTTGTACTTGATTTGCTTAATGTCACAAATCCTGTTGCACCCTTCTTTCTATGAGCTGTGGTATAGATTCCTGAGGACATACTTCTTTGGCCTCATCTGAAAGCTCGAGTTTTTTTTTTTAAAAGTTACTCCAGATATCTAGCTGTGGAGCTCCCCTCCAAGTTTTCAAGTCTAAGACTGAAGACTTGGATATTGTTCCTCCTTGATCTCCCATCGAGGTTGGTTAGTTTGTCTAGCATTCGCTGTGTTTGCTCCAATGTCTTTGTTAGTACCTCATTATTATCCATCTTTCACATCTCCACCTCAACTATGCATGTCTGGGCCTTGCTGATGTTCATTTGCTGTGCCTGTAGCTCTTGGTTGTTCTTGGACAGTTAAGTCTATTTCTTGTCCAAGATTTGTTATTTCTTTCTTCAGCTCGCCCTTAAGTAAGGTTATTTCCAGGCATAGCTCTTTTTTAAGGGCTCTAATATGTCCTCTCATAGTAGCAAACCCGTTTTGCAGCGTCTCCATGCTATTGTGTTCTTCCATTTTCTTGTCTGTCTTGCCTTTTATAATTTTTTGTTTTTTCTTGTTTATTCCACTCATGCTTTAGTTTTGTCTATTGAGTTATTATTTCATTGTGGGTATTTTTTACCCGTTCCATAAAAGTCAACAACACAGAAAAAGAGTCACTAGAATTCTCACAGTTCTGTAAAAATGTTGCTGGAGGAGCCTCAAAAATCAATAACCAATAGAAAAAGAAAAAAGTGGATAAGTTGACAACAGCACTTCTTTCGTTCTGATTCATCTTGACCCTTGAATAAAAATAACGATAGAATGCATTCTGTGATATTCTTGATTTGTTTTTAATTGGAACAGTGTCTCATATCAAAGTAAGATTATTTAATAAATCTCCTTAACACCAACTTTGCTGGAATCTTTCAAAATTTGCCCCGGGGTGAGGTTTAGCATTCAGAGGGGAATTTGTTAAACTTTTAGCTGCTTCTGCATACTCCTTAATAATTCCCTGTCTCCCTTCCGGAAGGCAATTTTTTTTCTTAGCAGCTCCTTCAGGTCACCAGTGGTAAATCAGGGTTTCCTCCAGAGTTTCATAAGCCTGATGGACCACCGGGCTTTACTTACATCCCCAGCAGGCCAAGCATTGTTTATTTATTTATTATAAGATTTTTTTCTTATACATTGCTGTAACAGTGATAGCAAAGGCAGGTTAAAGAATCTTTTTGGTGAAACGGTTGGAAGCACAATGGCAACAATATAGTCAGTATGTGAACACACAAGGTGCCTGAGGTCAGGTGTTTTTTATTCACTGGAACTCCATATCCACGGAGTTGTTAGTTGTTTACACACTAACAACTTCAGTGAATAAAGTAACAAGTAAGGGTAAAACATTTTCAGATATATGACACAACTGAGGTGCAAAATTTTAATAATTATTTTCATAGTATTTTTTATGGTTGTCTTTTTTAAGATTTTATAGTTGGTGCTTATAGGTATTGGAAAGTCTTCCAATAACACATAATGACCTAGTTATTATTTCCTGTCAACTTTTTTTTTCACTGGAAAACATGGTCGGCCACTGGATGACTGACATAGTGCCCCCATCACTGGGCTTAGAGAGTTCTGGGATAAACCCTGGTAAAAAGTTTGTCGGTAGGGAAACATCTGACTGTTCTGGTGGGGGTTTATATTACCGGTCACACTTTTAGTCCATTTTGCTGGCTCAGTTTGTACCCTCAAGATAACCCTGCAGGCCTTCTTCAATTTCCTTTAAACATCTTTTCACAGTTCTTTAGTCACAGTTTACCTCTGAACAACAGGTTTATAACCTGAGCAGAAAAAAACAAGGCTGTGATCTTATATGCCAAAAGGAGCTCATGCCTTGGAGAAGTTTGGATTGCTGAAATTTAAATTAAACAAATAGTGTTTTCTTTTCCCTGGCAGAACAACTGACAAACTGTTGAAAAGTTGGAAGAGAAGCAGAGAGTATGGCATGATCAAGATCACCAGAACCACCACAAACACACTTTTGTGTTGCGTAAGCAACAAAGCAGCCGATGGCATCACATGCATTGTCAGCAACTGCTACTATAGTTCAATATCCAGGCTACATAGATGACACTTTACTTGGATTACACAGTCTCTTATTGACAAGCACAATAACTAGTGTTTTCTGCTGATGCTGTCAGTTTAAGAGGTCTTAAGAGGTCCCAGCCCTTTCGCTGGGAATGGTGAGACATCTGGAAATTCATCCAGGCATGAAAAATCTCTGTTTCCATGGCAACAGTTTTCAAGTTTCTATAATTCATGTTTTAATTTTTCATTTTAGTTCATGTTCGTGGTGCTGCAGAAACCTCTAAGTGAGATTTACTGAGTTTAATACTGATTGTAGCAAACATCTGAATGTTTTTGTCAGCGGGAAGACTTTAGATCCCAGATGTTAAGTTTGATTGGATGTTGAACTGCTGCATCATATTACTTTATACCGCTGTTGGTTGCAACTCCTTCCGTGTCTCAGTTCAGCTAATGTGAGAACCAGGTATTGCCTGATGTTTTGTGTTGAGATAAATGCAGAACGTACCAGAAGGCCTCTTTTGGGACATAATTCATTGTGTTTTCTGTTAGGGTAATCCCACCTTTACTTATTGAGGCCGAATTTTAACAACAAAAACATGATGTTTTTTCATGTCAGAAAAGCACAGCATTTTACCTTAATAGAAGAAGGAGATTGGGTTGTATCTAACATCTCTCCCTCATCTCTTAGCCAGCAAGCCATATGGCCCGTACAGATTAAAAGGCATTTGTTGTTTGCGCCTGCCCCGCCTGGTGGATTACCTACCACTGGGTTGGGTATGTTTGTGTGTTGGATGTAAGGAAAGATGAAGGCTGTGTTGGCAAACTAATGAGTAAAAAAAGGACAGAAACATTCTTGTTAAGACTGCTTGTTGAAGGACTGCATGACCTCTGAGTTAAATGTGAAGTTTGGCCTTTAATCAGCACATATTATATTGGCTGCTTTATCTGAATGAAGATTTTGACAAAGAGGGTTCTTGCGAGATTGGCTTGGACATTAATGAAATTACATGGATTGGAAGTGAATGAAATTGAAAAGGGTGTGACTTGTCAGAACTGGTTAATCTGGCTATATATTAAATCTGACAGAGGATTAAGGATTTTGTGAGGATTCCACTTGATTCTCATCTCCCTTCAGTGCTCCATCTGGGATTTTTCCCATTGAGCTAGATTTCTTTGTTTCATTTTCAACCGGATCAATCAGCGAACAGAAGGAGTTGTGAAAGATTACGTTGGTTTTCTGCATTATTTTAGAATTCCATTCTGGCTAAATAGGGTTGTAGTCTGGTAATGGCAGTGGCCCATTTACTTGGTCTGGCGAGATGACTTGCTGCAGAGCGCTGTGAACAGCTTGAAGAAGGATTTGGTGGAATTGAAAGAAAAATGCAAGGATATGGAAAGACAAATTCAGGGGCCCATAAATGCTAATATTTGAACACAGGCCAGATATTTAATGATAAATATAATAATGTTTATAATATTCAGCAATTATTTTTATCTGTCACTAGGAGCACATTCAACAGTTGAATTTAGAGTGGACACAGTGAGTGTTGGAGCAATGTTTGGAATGGGATCCAGGCCTTGAGCTACTCAGCCATTGCGCCTCTTCTCCATCATCACCTCCTGTCCCCAGCCAGCCATCCTGGTGCGTCTCCCAGAGGTGCAGAGATGCCATCTGTGGTGGAGAGGAAGAGCTGCATGCAACATCCACCTTGTTGTATTTTAACCCTATCACGCATGGAGTCTTACACTCCTGCGTCTGGCCAGGAGCATCTGGAATGACCTGCATGCCGGTAGTTGAATTTCCAGATGAAGGTGAAGACGGCAGGCAGCATACAGACAGTTTATGTCTTGGCAGTGGGGAACTCTGGGTTCTGGTCACAGAGCGGTCATCCCAAACCAGTCTATTTGGACTATCCAGGTCAGATTTCCAGACCTTTATGGGGATTTATTCCAAGGAGAATATAGCTGCAGTGTTGTGTGCTTTTAAAATTTGTAATTCTTTCTTTCTGAATATAAATATTTCACTTGTTCCAAACATTTCCAATACATCTGTTGTAAATACTTATCAACAAAGGGTTTAAAAAATTATTTTTTCCCAATTGCTAATTTTTGAGAACAAAAGCACAGTTTTACCACACACATTACTGAAGATCCTGTTGGAATAATAAACAGTAACTTGATGAAAATCTCTGGTCTATATCAGTCATATACAATGTCAAGGAATCTCACTGAGCCATGGATTAATATCTTAAAAATGTTTTACTTTGGAAATATGTTAAATAAGTCAAATCTTGTTGCAAAGTACTCCTGCAGAAATAAATAGGTGAACATTTTGAGTTATGATGACAGATGATTCCTTTATGTCCCTCTGTGTTTGCTGCAATGTCGGACCAGTTGGTATGAGAGGTCAGACCTCTCATACCGTTTGAAGCGTATGAGAGGGCTATTTGTCGTCTGAGGAAAGATGGTGTGCTCTGAGTTCTGAAATTTTTCAGAAATGTATGGAAATTAATGGCTGATAGCGTGAGCATATCCTGTCGCATGACCTCGCTCTGAAGCACCTTGACAGAAAACTGTAAGCCCTAGATAAATTTCGAAAACATTTTATGGGAGCAGGCATGCGTTCCCATGTCATGACCGACTTTGATACCAATAGGGCTATATTTGTGGGCTTGAGGGTGAGTGAAAAAATATTTTGGGGTCAAAAATGTACTCTGTCTCTCATTCTAGCGGAGCGGCAGTTACACTCTAATTTTACGAAAAATCTAAACTTTGGTGTGCTTGGAGACAAGTTGTGGACAAACCGTAATTCGTATCGACGACAGTGGCAGTGACTAACTTTAGCTTTAATAACATTAAACTACATAATTTTTAAAGTTTAATCAGTAATAACAATTATTTATAACGAATTTATGTCAGATCATGATTTCTTGGTTAATGTCAAGTTGTCATAACAAAGACATTTTGAATTAAAAGTGTCATGATTTACCAAATGACACTTTATGACAACAATCATAAATATTCATAAAGAATCCTTCATGTTCATGACAGGTGTTATGTCATGTTTATGACAGTGTCATGGCAGTCTTATTCACAACCTGTCAAATAAAGTGTTACTGAAAGGAGTTACATAAATATTCAATTTTACTTTTGGAAATACTTCTTTAAATTGAATTGAGGAATCCTAGATGGAATTCAAAGTTGTTCTTTAATTTGCTTTTTTTATGTGATATACCAGTAAACATACACACAACTTCATGTTGCATAGTTTGTTTCAAAGTCTTAGTAAAGGCGATATAGGTGACAGCTAAAAATATGGTGACATCTGAAATTAAAGAGACCAGAATGCGAAATTTCATACCTATATATTATACAGTATTGTAGCATTTGGGTCTCATACTGTTGCAGGTATACACTATCTGTGGTGCCACCTCCCCCTGGGTTGGCTGGCTACTATGTGGACCACATTCTCTCTCTTCTCTCTGCATACACAGTTTGGCCTGTGGGTGTAAAAATAGCCAGTCACATAGTTGGTGGGGAATGGGGGAGGGGAAAGTAGAGGTTGTTAGTCAATGGTCAGAGTAGGAATCAGCATCGAGGAAAAGCTTGCACTGCTGGCTGTACAGTGTCATTTGACTTGATTCCAGTAAAGTGGTACATCATTGAGAGGCAAGTTGAGTTCTGCTCAGACTGAGGGGTTTACCCCCTGGATGGCAACTTTTAAGGGAGAGGCAGGGAAAAAGTGATAATCCAAATGATCAAATGCACTCTCATAGATTCTTCTACTTTTGGTTGGGAAAGATCTGAATGTCGTACACCATGGGCAACGCAGCCATGTGTAAGGTGTGTGGTACAGACAAGGGCCTAAGAACTGCTGGGAACCAGTCCAACCTGGACAAGAACACTTTGCCAGAATGCTACTGCCCTGAACATTTTCCTGTGCAGCCTTCACTAATGCTGGTAAGAACTTGCATTAACAGGTGCAGCACAGAGAAATGCATGTTTGGAGTATTTTAGGAGATTTGTGCAGACAACATTTCAACTGTTTTTTTTTCTGCTTTGAACCCTTAGAAGTTACTGTCGGCTCTTCTTTGTAAATGTTAATGCTATTTTTACTTTGCCTGCTTGCAATCTGTCATTTCTCATAAAAGCCCTGTGGTCTTAAGCCCTTTGGTGAAAACGCTAATAATAACATCTAGAATATCTACAGTACGCTCATCTATTGTCTTATGCTCATCAAACCTCACAGACAGAGAAGCAGTTATTAAAGCCATTGCCAGGAAGTGGAGGAAGTGTTTGTTCCAGCATTGGTGTGTAAAAGTGTGTATGGGTTGGGGTGGGTAGTTCCATCTCACTTTGAAAGCCAAAGTGAAATTCTACAGCAGCATGCGGACTCCAACTGCTGCTGTTTGTTGACTGTTGATGCTATGGAGCTTCAACTCTCTCAATATTTACAAATGCACCAAACACGATTCATAAATGGACAGAACAACATTTCTACTTGTATTTTTGATGCAAACACAAAAAAATTTGATTTACAAGCTGCTTCTGGCCTGTGGGCTTCACTGCATTTGTGTGATGCATTTGTGCCATGTGATGCATCATGATGTGTAGAGGTCTACTGAGAGGAAAGCCTGCTCCCCACAGTCCTCTGTGCAGCCTTATCCACCCTCTGCAGAGCCGGCCTCTCAGCAGCAGTGCAGCTGCTGTGCTACAAGTGATGCAGGTGCAGAGAATGCTCTCCACCACACAGCGACAGAAGCTCCACAGGACTGAGTTCCCAAGTCCAGCTCTCCGCAGCTTCCTGAGGAAGTAGAGATGCTGGTGGGCCTTCCTGACCAAATGTGAGGTGTTGGTACTCCAGGTGAGGTCACTGGATATATGCACACCCAGGTACCTGTAGCTGGAGACCAACTCCAATGTACAGGGGCTGAAGAGGAGCCTTGTTCCTTCTGAAATCCACCACCATCTCCCTGGTCTTCTTCACTTTGATGCAGAGATTATTTTCTCCGCACTACTTCACCAGGTGTTTTACAGGAAGAAGCTCCACTGCTGATGCCATCTCATCGGTGAGCCACACAGCCCTCATCCACCTGGAGAGCAGGAACTCCTACACCCGTCTGCTCTTCCTGGATTTCTCCTCAAACTTCAACACCATCATCCCACAGACCCTGGTGCAGAAGCTCTCCTCTCTTGGACTGAGTTCCACACTGGGGAACTGGATTCTGGACTTCCTGACCAACAGACCTCAGACTGTCAGGATCCACAACACCATCTCCTCCTCCATCACCCTCAGCACTGGCTCACCGCAGGGCTGCGTGCTGAGCCTTCTCCTCTTCACCCTGTGGACATATGACTGCTTGGCAAGACACTCCAGCTGTCATTTAGCTGTCAACTTTACACTAGACTTAATGCAGTCGGAGAAGTATCCTGTCAAAGATTTGAAGGTGGTTGCCTTGAAAATGTAACTTAACTCAACAAGAAAACTCTTTTGGTTTTAACTCAGAAATTAAAGCTCATAAAGTTGACTTAACAAGAGAGAAGTTGTCTAAAAAAATTTTAAAAGTATATTAAGCTTGAATTATGAGTTTTAAGTTGGTGCTGCAATTTAAATCAAAGAATTATTTCATATACAGGAAAAAACTTCATTCACCCGCTAACTTCATCTGAGTAACTTCATCTAGCTATACTCATCATAGCATATATATATGACATATGAATTATATGTATATGTGTGTGTGTATGTATATATAGATCCATTCAAAAGCTTGAAAAAAGACAACCGCACTGCTGACTTCTCCACTGCTCAGTGCAACTCCCCACAATCCTTTGCTGCGTCACTATTACTGTCACATGATCAAATAAATGCCACATAACCAATCTTCTCCCTTCTCCCTCCAGAAACGGCAACAAGACCCAAATAAGTATTGGTTGTAAATATCGATTCAGTTTATATATCAAACCAATACTGACATGTTTAAAATGGCTATCAGCCCACAACAATGATAGTGGCAATATATCATGCATCCCTAGTAATTTACACCGTAAGATTGTTATTAAGAACAGTCGGTAGAGTTCATTTAAATTGGCTGTTTATAGGAAGGAACTTGTTATGAAATAGACTTTACAAAATGTCAATAGCTTAAGCAGTTGGAGCTTTTAGTCAGTATATTCTCCAGCTTGACTCCAGTGCCAGTTTGCTGTTTCTTGATTTGAACAGCTGAAAGATTGGGAAGAAGTCAACCTTATTTATTTTTTCTGTTCACTTTGTGGAGTTCACCAGCACTTGTGGCAGTGATACAGCCGCATGGTATGATACTGCCGCCACCATCTTCGACAGATGCTTAATTTTTCTTAGGTTTGATAGATTGACTTTGAATACCCTAAGCATTTGTTTTGAATCTTGGTGATTCTATTGTCTTTTCATATTAGTGGGATAGTTTGTGACACACCTAAATAACTTACAACTGAATCTTCTGTAACATGGAAATGTGAAAATTGAGTGATTGTTGTTTACTAGTAATGTAGATTTTAAAGTCGCCATGAAGATCACAATTTGAAATTCAAAGTTCATCATGTTCAGGCCCAACTGTTCTTTTGGAGTCATGTGATACCTGCAGACAAACTGTTGTGTTAATTGAATTGCTGTCTTAATCTCAATTTATGGAACTACAATCACTGGCTAATGTGCACTACACAAAGGAGCTTTTAATATCATAAATGAAGACAAGTGCTAACAAGAGACACTGTTATTCTGTCCAGATCCCTCTGATCTTGTTTTTATGCAACTGTCTTTGTGAGCTAAAGCCTGAAATAGTTTTGGTTTAAATCAGGGCTGTCCAAACTTGGTCCTGGAGGGCCGGCATCCTGCATGTTTTACTTCTCTCCCTGGTTTAATGCACCTGGATCAAATGATGGCTCATTAGAGCCCTAAGAAGAACACTGACATGCTGAAAAGGTTGTTGGTACCACCAGGGACAGAACTAGAACATGCAGGATGCTGCCCTCCAGGACCAACTTTGGGCACCCCTGGTTTAAATGATCAGGCCAATTAAAGATAAACTTGGATATTCAAGCTTTAACTTTACTGCTAACTCATATGTCGATTTATTTAATAATTTAGCTGTAACAAGTTTGTTGCATTGATAATGTTGCTTCTTTTTTTATATGTTGTTTTTGATTAAAGTTCAACTAATTACAGCCCCTGCTATTAATGCAATCAAGTCATTCTATGGAGTCCCACCACAATTTTTTATGTACATATTTAGATGTAAAAATATGTAATAATCGGTTTGATGTCACATCTTTCCATAGAGGCTGGAAGAGAGCTCTGGCCTTCCATGTTTTCTGTGCTTACTCTGCAGGCTTCTCTGACAGACAGAAAAGCCAGTTGTCATGGTTACCGCTTTAGAAGGCAATGCTTGTCTCTGTGTTAAGTGGGTGGGGGTAAGATGCTCCCAGGCTGAATAGTGATCTCTGAGAGTGGAAGTGCTGGTGACGACTAAGGCGGTGGCTTTGCATTATTGATGCATTCCAGAGAAACAGACAGTGACTTTGTAAATGAATGTTTGATGGAAAATGTTCATGCTCAAGCTTAAGAACAGAGATTTGTTATACTTGCCAGATTTAATTAAGCCAGAAGGTAAAACGTCCAGACACAAGACCAAACCTAAGCAGGAACAAAGAAAGGACATGTTGGAGAAGTTGTGAAGGATGCTGGGGTGCGATTGTTTTCCATGTACCTCATTGTAAATGCCTTTACAGTGTTTGTATTGTCATTCAGCCCAGACTTGATCTTCAGGACAACCTGACCAAACACATCGACATTTCATCTAGAGAGGCAAATTAAGCCCCATTTCATCTATGACTTAGGAAACATTTTCTGTAGGATTCAGTTTATCTCCATTTATCTGCATTACCATATAGTTTTTATTTAAAGACATTGCTTGAGGGTTCTCTTGGTCTAAGTGTCACTATAGCAACCAGTCGGTTACACAAGGATGATTAAAACAAGGTTTCATAAACCATGACTCTGCTGCTATGAAGAGGAAGTATGTATTCAGCCAGGCTAAGCTGTTTTACAGTCATTCTATGGAAATAATGTAACTATGTGACTATTTTTTCTCGATACTAAAATGATTTTTATTTAATATGCTTTTTTCTGGTGAAGAAGAAGATGAGCATTTTAGAAAATAAAATATATTTTTGCACCTGTATTTTAGAAATGCTAGTTGAAATTATATTTTAATGCATTTACTGAATACTGCAGTTAACTGCATAATTTAAAAAGTTTGATGGAGATGCATGTTTACCATACAGTTGAACATGCATCTCAAACAAAACCTGTAAAGTTTATATGGACATTTTTGAGTTTCTGTTCAAAGGATGACACTAAGCAATGAGTCACTTGAATTTGAAGATCAGTATCCTATTATACTGTTGTGTTTTAGTAGCTATGTTTCTATCAAGAAGTTATCTATCAATCAATCAATCAAATTTTATTTGCATAGCACGTTTCAGCAGCAAGGCATTTCAAAGTGCTTTACATCATAACAAACACAAAAACACAAAGTCATGCAACATAGAATCAACATGACATTTAGTCAAGTGTCGTCATTAAATTCGGAATTGTTTATGTTTCAAAAGCAACTCTAAACAGGAAAGTTTTTAGTCGAGATTTAAAGGACCATCTACTGGCCAGACCACATACTTAGGCATACAATTTTCCCCCAAGCTGCCAGAGATGTTTCACTTTATTTTTACCCCACTATTGGAAACAATAAAAGATTACTTAAAACAGTGGATGACAATACCTCTCTCAATTATAGAACCCAGTAACACCATTAAGAAGATGATACTACCTAAGCTCAACTACTTAGTCACCATGATCCAGACCCAATCAGTAGCATTTTTCACCACTCTGGACAAATAAAAACGTAGAATAAAACTAACAATGTTGCATCAAATAAAACTCCAAGGTGGCCTAGAAGCACTAAATTTTCACCATTACTACTTAGCTAACCAATTACAATACCTCATCAAATAGATGCACTCAACCCATCACTTCCATCCCTTTTCTGGATAGAACTGCATAGACATATTAATAAAAGACCTACCATTCATTAGCAACACAATTAGACATCACAACTGTTTCAAAAATCCAGCAATTGCCAAAAATCTGACAGCTTGGTAGAAAAGCAATAAAATAACAAACTCTATATTCTCACCCACAACTAGAGTAATCCAGATTTCACTGCAAATAAATGATCCTGTCTAGAACTACATGGAAGAAAAAAGGCATTACATACCTCCACCACATTCCTGATAAGCATAACTTCTTAACATTTCAACTAGGGGTGCACCGATTGCAGTTTCTGGCCAATCGCTGATTACCAATCTTTCAAAAAGCCTAACTTACCGATTCCTATTTTGGCCGATACCCGTTTTTTGTCTGAGATGTTGCTCAATATATCAAGAATGTTGCTGAATTGGCAACAATGGGGTACCTATTGTTAACTGTAAATGTGCAGACATGACCTGGTTGGCTGGTTTGTCAGTAAAACTTCTCTCACGGGAGAAAAGAAAAACACAGTGGTTGATTTTTAGACCTTTGCTGAGGTTGGTAACATTGGTAGATAAGATCAGCTTCGCATGTAAAAATCGGCCGATCTCCCAAAATTAAGGGAATGGGTGCACCCCTAATTTCAACAGCTTATTGCTAAATACAACATTGACAAGAAACAGTTTCTTCAATATATTCCATTAAGACAATAAAAAAAATCAAAAATAACATCAATAACTTTCACCTAGGACAATCATTCCTACTCGATATCATCAACAAAATCACAAAGTCTCCAAAAACACTCTCAAAACTATAAAAACTAATATTGTCAACAAACAATGCACTTCAAATTTTGATCACTAAATGGGAAAAAAGATCTTACCATCCATACAGATAATCAATTTTGGAATAATTTTCAGCATGTCCAACAACACCAACATACTGTTGAAACAATATAAAATAATCCATAGAACACATTTCACACAGCACATGGTGCACATCATGGGACTTAGAGAATCAGACATTTGCACACACTGTACACTTAATACGACTGATGACCACCTCCACACATTCTGGCTCTGTCCACTAATCCAAAATGTCTGGAAAGAAACAATCACCAAACTGTCTCAAATCTCTGGCCACAACATCCCGCTATCCCCTTCCGTCTGCTTACTTGGTGATCTAGATCAGTGGTCCCCAACCTTTTTATCACCGCGGACCAGTCAAGGTTTGGCAATTTTACTGCGACCCGGGGGGACGGCTAGGGAGGAGGTCACATGACACAATTTTAAATTGTTTTGCCCCGATTTTCCACAAATGAAAATCTTAGAACGTTCCGAGTTCTAAGATTGTCACTTGTGATAATCGTACGATTATCCTGTCTGTGTAGTGTGTTACCTAGAACATCGGGACCGCTCCGATCTAAAATCCGGCATATTCAACATTGTCTTTGCCCGACTATCGCAGCATGTGGGGTTTTTCCTGACTGGGAGCCAGAATGCATCCTGTTGAATGTGACAGGTAGCAAATCAGAAAGCGCGGTGATGTAAAAACGGAGGGGAATCCGTTTTTTTAATGGGAATGGCAACTGAGAGTCTGGTTTAGTGCATAGTGCAGCCATTTTTTATCCAACGTTTTTTCTTTTTATTACATCTTTTATCGCTTAAAATAAGTCCACAAACTATCACTACTGCTTCTACATCATCGGACATGTTTGTTACTCTAAATTCATGTACGGTATGTTGGGGGGTTTTACTGGATCTTCTTCTGGAATCTGGATGTTTGTGAGCAAAATCGGAACCAATGGAACCTGTTGGACATTTATCAGCTATGTGGTCACAGAAGTTTGGAAAATTGGCCAACAATCCTTAAATTGTGCCGTGTGAACCAGACCTAAAACTCACAAGCTCTCCTCTCTTCTTGACCACTGCCCTAACGCTCTCTGACTCTGGTCGCTATGGTATTGTTTACATATCCCTTCAAAATAAGATACAGATACTCCACAAAAACGAATATTTTACTTTCGTAAAAATTTTAACTGACGATAATGACTAATGGGAGCCCTGAGCTTGTTTCTCTGCAAAGAGACGGTTCCATCTGGGAGTGATGAGAGACAACAACACCTGAGGCGTTGCTTATGCACAGGGTGCCTGGTCTCTACAAGCAGTTTGAAGGCTTCATTGCCTCATTAACGAGCCGGTCACCATATCATGCAGAGCTTGGAATGTGGGAATCAACTACCGGGATAAATCCATTCTCCTGTCTCTTCTCTGAACCTTTTTCCCTTCGCAAAGAAACTTTCCAAAGACATCTGATCTGTTTCTTACTCATTTTGCTGCTTGTGGCTCAATGTTGGCGCGCAAGATGTAACCGAGAGAATCCGGTTAAAGGATTTTCAAAATGAAAGATCCTCCAGACTCAAATAATTGGGGGTTAGGGTTGGGGACCACTGATCTAGATGAACTGAACATCAACTTCAAACAGACACCAATTGACTATGTTCTGTGTTTTGTTTTTGTTTTAAATGTATCCATTTTAATGAATAAGTTCTTGTTTGTGTTTTTGTGTTTGCTTTATTTTTTCCTCTTTTTGGCTATTTGATTTCTATTGCTGTAACTTGTTGTATTCTTTGGTTAATTATTTTGTAGATCAGTACCCCTTTTTGCTTTTTGTCACTCTATGATGTACATACACTAGCTGGTGAATAAAAAAAATAAACTTATTGAGCACTTTACAATGTGCTCAAAAATACATAGCTAATGATTAAGACAGATAACCTATCCTACAGAAATTATGTTCTATGGATTTAATACCGCAGCAATCATTAGATCTCCAATAAAACTTGATTTTTACTATAGATTCTTTCCATTTGCAAAGCATGTGGGATGAATGTCACACTTCTAATTTTACCTCAGATAGAAGGCAATGCAACAAAAGATGAAAGTGGCACTCAAATATTGCAGTAACAACATTACTTAATATAAGTCAGCTGATCCTTGAATAAATAAAGAAAAGAGGCAGCAGCATACGTAAAAAATTCGTATCCAGACACAATAGCACACCCAGGTCTATATTGAGTTCCAACAATCAATCAATCAATCAATTTTATTTATAAAGCACCCTTCATACTACAAGCAGCTCAAAGTGCTGTACAGATCAATTACCCACCCCAACATGGAAAAACACACAACTGCATGGAAATTCACAGACTAAGCAGAAATGTTTGAATTCAGGAAATACAGTTAAAAAGATGGGTCTTGAACTGCTCCTAAAGATAGCAACATTTTCTGCAGCCCTCAGGTTCTCTGCCAGGCTGTTCCACAAAACTGGGGCCATAATACTGGGTAGAAGTCTCACCATCAGTGTGAGTTCATTTAAACCAGGCTCACATTGGATGTGACACAGATCCTTCAAAGACACAAAAGGACTTGACTTTGCAGAACATGATACTTATTTTATCACAGTTAGACCCACCTAACATACACTTAAAAACACTAACACAACTGTAACACATTTGAATGAAAGTCCACCTGCTGCCTTGAAAATGCAATTTAAGTCAACAAAAAATTGTATTGGTTTTGATTTACAAACTAACATTCATGAAGTTGATTTAACAATAAGAGATAAATTGTCTAAACACTGTTTTTTAAGTTCATTAATCTTGAATTGTGAGTTTTAACTTAATCCTGCAAGTTTGACCAAATAATTATTCCACAAAGTCTTCCCTCACAAATAAGAGCACTCTCTTCTGTGTTATTTTCAGTCATGTTATGAAATTAAAATGACTACTTATTTTACTTTACAACAGGAGTGCCCAAAGTCAGTTCTCGAGTGCTGGCATCCTGCATGTTTTACTTCTCTCCCTGGTTTAACACACCTGGATCAAATGGTGGCTCATTACAGGCCTAAAGAGAACATTGACTTGCTGAGGAGGTTGTTACCACAAGGGAGAGGATGAAACATGCAGGACCGACTTTAGGCACCACTGCTTTAGAATAATTTAAATTCTTGATTCAAGTTACATGAATGTGATTTCTGATCTGATAATGAATTTTATTGAACATCAATGAATTCTGCTCAAAAACATGTACGGTAGTATGAACAGAACATTATCCTCAAGCTTTGCTAACTGTCAGCTGCGTTAAAATAAACATTTGCCTTAAAAACACAGAAGAGTCAAATCAATGTAACATACTTCCATCTCACTCATGGCACAACACAAGTTGCAAAGCCATGCTGCTAAGCACTCTGGGAAATAGTTCCTGTCCCGTCCTTTTTCAGTTTTTTTAGAGCTAACCTAAAAACTGGTTTATTCAACTCTTGGAGGTTTGACAAAATTCATAAAGTTAACACAACTTATTATCTTTCACAAACTCACAGACTTAGGTTCACAAACTAAAACTCACTAAATGTAGTTGCCCTAAAGAGTAGAAGATAGTAGACGCAACAAAATGTGGCTCAAATGTTTTACAGTGCAGAAAAAGCAAGATAGATGAACAGTGTAGGTTTATAAACCTACACTACCCTCCTGAGACCCTGCATCCTCATATGAGGACATTACATTTTTGCTGTTCTGCACCATGATACTTAATTTGTAAGAATTTTGACCAATTGCCCTCATCTGGGGGCCCTGCCTGCATCACCTAGTGGTCTCATAATGAAATTACACTCATTTGGAAAAAAAACAACATGGCGGGGATGACAGCGAACGTCTTCTACGACAGCTCCCGACAGAAACATGGACAAGGTAAAAATCCTAATCAAATTTTATGATTGAAACTAGTTTATTTATGCACAATAATGTCTGTAGCTTCACGTGGCATGCTTATTTGATATATTTGAGTAATATTAGCAAGCTACAACGTCTGTAAACATGACGTACTTCTTTAAGGACATCAGGTCTACCTTCAGTGCAAAAACGTAAAATTTTTCCAAGAGCATTTGTGTTATTTCTAGTCAAAATGTCAAATTTCTAGTCAAAATAAGTCTTATTACACTTAAAATAAGACTCATCCTGTAAAAAGTAACTTGTTTTTAGACAATCACCACTTGTTTCAAGCGAACTTTCACTAAAAAATAAGTAGAATAATTTGCCAGTGGAGCAAGTTTTTATTTCCTATTACAAGGAAATAGATTGTGCATTTTTATCATTACATTATTGTTTGAGTTTGCTATGACACGTTCATAATGATGCTCATAAATAGGCCTGTCGCGATAAACGATAAATCGATTAATGTACGATAAATTAAAACTATCAACGTCATTTCAATTATCGGCATTATCGTCTCTTCCGGCCTTTTTCTCTTTCTGTTAATGACACTGAATGAAAAAAGGCTCAACTCCGGTGCTCTCCACTGACCCTCCCTTCCTCATTTCCTTAGTGTAAAGCCCAGCGGACACGACACAATCTTAGAGCTGTCGGCCGATTGTCGGCCGTTTTCAAAACCTGAGAGACCAAACATTAGCCGACAGAAATCCTAGCTATAACCGTTCGATCGGGTTCGGTCCTGCCGTGTGGTGTCCAACAATGGGCACAAAATAATGGCTACAAGTTCAGTGAACTAATTTTAAAACCAGGCATTAATCAATGCTTTACTACAATCTACCTGCAATGCATGTGGCTAGTGTCAGCGTAAATTCCTGACCGAATGAAAATCATTAGAACCTATTTACGTCACGTTAACGAAGAACAGCTGAAAAGTTACCGGGTTTATCAACTGCAGTAGCAATTTCGCTCTGTCTCCTCCTCTTGTCATTTCTATATTCTTTGCATGTTGAATAAACATTAATGTTGTTTCCACATATCATCTCCAATGTCCGCTGGACTTCGGGTTGCGCCGTGTCAGCTGTTTGGGATTCCCCTCCGTAATTTCCCCTCAGAAAGCACGGAGGAGAATCCGGGCTTTCTGATTGGCTACCTGTCACATTCAACAGGTGTAGTTAAAGCTCCCAGTCCGGGAAAAACCCCTGATTTAGATCGGAGCGGCAACGACAATCTACAGTAACACACCACACAATCTTAGAAAGACCAACGTTTTAAGATTGTTGTAAGAGGAGCAAAAATCATGTAGTGTGAATTATTGCATCAGGTAGTCGATGTGCCCATCTTCTCTATTTAAATCTAATTATTACTGAAGGGCAACATAATATACAGACTTCATAATCTGCACTCTTTTGGTTGAATGCAGTATTTATTTCCGCTTTGGCTTTATGTTGTTTAGTTTTTATCAAGTACATTTTTTGTTAATGGAGACTGAGAATCCATTTTGTTTTTGGTTGTTTTGTTTATTTTGTTTATCAGTTCCAGTGTTAAATATTCTTCTGAAAATAAAGTGTATCTTTCTTTGGCAGGAAATCGCATGCATTATTACGTCATTTACATTACATCAGTGTAAAAAGGTCTTCAAACAATATTATCGTTTATCGCAATAATTTTTTGAGACAATTAATCGCTCAGCAAAATTTGCTATCGTGACAGGCCTACTCATAAACGTTGCACTTTTCCATGCAAAGCCTTTCACAAAGGCAAGCAGGAATACTTGAATTAATGACTGAGTTCGCTATGACATGTTCATAATGAAGTTCATAAAGTTTGCACTTTTCCATGCAAAAGCTGCACACTTTTATCTGCACTTTTATGTTTGTTGACAGTATAAAATAAAGTTTTGTACTTTGTTAACCAATGGTGTCTTCATTATGAAAGTCTGGACAGAAAGCAGCGTAAATGTACATACTGTGAAACACAGATGTAAATAATAACATTGATTGAATGGTCTTATCATCACACAGATAGACCCAATGTCATCGTCTGAGGACATTGGGTTTTGAGATAACCACTTATTGTAGAAAGCTAAAATTTCATTTTTAGGCTAATTGGGTCCTTATGATCCCAAACGACAAGGAAAAAATGTATATGCAAAAACAGACCCATTGTCCTCATATGAGGGCATTGGTTTTGACATAGTTCAAGAGCACATAGAAAGCTAAAATTTAATTTCAACTAAAATTAGGTCATACTAATCCCAAATAGTAAGGAGACATAAAAAATGCACATCAAACAAAAGCCCGGGTCTCAGGAGGCTACAGATAAAATGACTAAGCACAACTGATGGTTATTGCCAGAGGGAGCTGATGCATATTAATTTTCTGCATAGGGATTTCGTAACTTCAAAAGTTTACTTTATAACAAAAAAACTATTAAAATTGTATGTTGCCTGAACTGGTCAGCAGTTAGCTGCCATGTCACCAGCACAAGCATAGCTGTGAAAAAGTCCATCTAAAATCACTCAGTCTCATTACCAGACTAATATAAAAAAGGTACTACACTTAGTGTCTTTATGTTAATCAAATTTACAGTTTCTGATACATTCCCATTCAATTTATGGCTGTGGCAGTAAAACCACATTTACATTAAAATCTCCTAACCTCAACAGTAGAATGCTGAGGGTGAGGGTAGAGGGATTTTAAACTATACACATTTATCTCCATATTTAACCATATCTAAAAGTTCTAATAGTATAGAAAACATTAAGGATCATATTTCCATGAGAAAGGAAAGACAAAAGTTTGTGAAGTATACAGAAGCACATGTAATATTAGTCCAGAGTTGCTGATCTTTTGTGATCCAGTGCAGTTTTCTGCAGCAAGCAAACAATAGCTGACTGTGGGTCAACTTGAAAAGTCAGATCACAGCTGTTAGTATGTGTGTGTGATGTAGACATCAGCGCTGCAGTGTCGGTACTGCATCCTCTTCTCTGATATCAGACTGCAGTATTGCGGACAGGCTAGGATAAAGAAGATGGCTACACGTTTCATACAATCCTTAACCTTTATCAGAGACAATGTTTGTGTTCAGATACCATTGGCAATGCAATGGTATCTGAACCATTGCATTGCCTGAAACAGCTCACCTATGTGAGCTGTTTCAGGACTTCTGTAGCTGACTCTGGGCTCTCTGCTCAAAGCAGCATGAATGTGGTAAAAATAAGCATCACACAGTGCTTTTCCACAGGAGGAGCAGAGTTCTGGGAGCTTTGAACAAGCTGTGCGTAAGCCAGGATTTAGCTTGGATGAAGACACAGAAAGGACAAAACTGCTGAATCATTCTGGACAGCTTCCAACTGTAGTTCACCCAGCATCCAAAAACAGACAGGAGACATGTCCTTCCCAGTTGGGGATGCACATACATTGATAGGACGATTTACTCATAGTGCATGTTGAAACAAGCATACAAATTGCTATACATGAACTGTACAGAAATACATTTAATGTACAATACATCAAATAAAGCCTCTAAAGCTGTCAAAACTTTTAAAAAAAACTTGTACTTAGTCAAACCATCACTCAATATTGTGATACATGTTAATGCCCTGTGAAATGTATTGTCTTGCTGTAATTAGACCCGAGCAGCAAAGCGCTGCGAAGGCCTATTGTTTCTTATTCTTATTCTTCCGTCAAATGAAGTGGCTTTTTGGGGGCTTTATCATATTCAAAAAGTCCCCAAAGTTGGCGGACAGGTCAAGACTGCAAAAAAATTACGTATTTTAAGGGCGAGGCAAAAATTGCAACAGAAACGGCTCAACAGCGCCACCTAGCAACTTTCAAAATAGACATTGTTTATTGACCTTAGTTTATTGTACAAACATGACATTTGGCACACTTGTACAACTCCCCAAGATGCACAGAAAAGTCTCTTGGGTCCAAGGTCTACATCAAACAGGAAGTTGGCCATTTTGGATGGAAGGTCCCATTTTAATTTTTTATTTATTTATTTTTTTTACCCCTCCAGGGGGTCTTTTGTGGGCTCTAGTGTCCCCTATACGACAGTAGGCTGACAGGAAACGGGGAAGGAGAGGGGGGAAGACATGCAGCAAATATCGTCGGGTCCGGGAGTCGAACCCGCGATGGCCGTTTCGAGGACTGAAGGCCTCCAAATACGGGTCGCGCTAACCGCTACACCACCACGGCACGCCTGGAAGGTACCATTTGGACCCCATTTTGGCCGTTTACAGCCCCCGCATTTGATCAAACTCCTCCTAGGGATTTTAATCGATCGCCTTCAAACTTGCGTTCATAAGGCATGTCTGATTCAAAGTTGTCAAAATGGTGAGTTTTTGTGCATGCTGAGGGGGTGTTGCCAGGAGTCAAAGTTCACCTACTCGCCATGAAACATGAAACTGTTGTATCTCCTACACAGAAGCTCACAGAGCCACCAAACTTTCAGTGATTGATCATCATATAGAACCCTACTATACCCAATGGTCAAATGATGAAATTACTTCAGCCACGCCCCCTGAGAACAGGAAGTGTCATGTTTTGCTGTGACCTGTCGCTATCTGACCCGTTTGACTTAATCAACATGAAACTGTATCCATAGACAGAAGACATGTTGGTGTGATGTGGATTCCAACCTTGACTGGTTTTGATAAAGCAGTTGGGCGTGGCGAAGTGACTGATAACTCCATTGCCATACGTTTGGCTCTGAATTCCACAGTTTTGAGCTGAGATGTTCCAAACTCACTGGGACGGATCCTTATCCACCCCCCAACAGGAATCCGTAAAGGTTGTTGATGGGCATGGCCTAATTTCCATAGAGTGCCCCCTAGAATATTTTTAAAAAATCAGCTCCGAGCCATGCTCTACCCAGAATTATGAATATTTTGCAATCAAACATGACTGCAAAACATTTCCTTTCAGATCAGAATGTAGTTTTTTTGTTTTGTTTGTGTTTGTTTTTTAGGTAACAGCAGCTGTTGAAATACTAGTACATCAACAACTTGGAATGTTGTATAAGTTAAATGTTTCTTACCAGTCATCTCAGAAACTGGAACTCATATTTGTATTCCACAGAATCATCACAGTGATTTATTCATTCTTGTACCAAAACCTACAAAAAAGTCTCTTGGAGCCATGGTCCAAACCCAACAGGAAGTCAGCCATTTTGGATCAAAGTTGCCATCATGTCCTTTTTATTGATGTCGTATCTGAACGAACTGGTCCTACGGCGTTTGACCTACAGACTTCAAAATTACTAAGCACACTCTTGAGGGATAGTAGGTCAAAAGTTATCGTACAATTTTTTGTACATCAAAGCATGTGGGTGTGGCCAAGTGTCAAACTTTGACTATTTGCCATAAAACATCAAGGTGCAATAATTTCCACAGGCAAGGTCAGAGCTGCATCAGACTTTCCATGTCTCATTATAGATCAGCCCTGATCCCATTCACACGGCCAATTATTGACATCACCTAAGCCCCGCCCCTTTGCAACAGGAAGTCACCTGTTTTTTTCTGCTGGTTGTCTTACTTTTACTCTATGATTCATATGGGTTAATCCTGTACCAAGTGACATTGATGATATGACAATGAAATATGTCAATGCTGGCTGAACCGTATGGGTGTGGCAGAACAGCGAATTTCACTCCCTCGCCGTTTGCATACGATAGTCTCTAAATCACACATGCATCATACAATTTATACCCAACTTGTTGTGATTGACTCTTGTGAATCTCTTAAAAGCCCAATAACATTACATTGTAATTTTAGTCCACCCTAGCTTAATCCATCAGCTATATCTCCTCTCTACATCAGCTGATCTGCACCAGATTTGGGTGCGTCGTCAGGGAGCGCTGCTGAATGCATCGATGCATATCGCCTTGCAGACGGGTGGGGGAACCATGCAAGAGCTTTCGTGGTGGTGAGCGGATGGCGGTGCTGGGGCCCACGTGGTCACCAATAGGCTTGAGCGGTGCAGAGCTGCGAGGGCCATTCGAAGCTGGTTGCAGCTTTAATTTTATTCGTAACTGGCCGTGTTCACCATTATAAATTATTCATGTCTGTTGCAAAGCTTTGCTAAAAAGTGACTATAATTTGTACAGCAGCTAAATTAACTCTTCTGTGACCTAAATATATTCTGTATGTTTTTTTCCTGTCTCTTTCAGTCGGATAGCAACACCAGTTTTCTGCGAGCAGCGAGAGCTGGGAACATCGACAAAGTTTTGGAATATCTTAAAGGAGGTGTGGACATCAGCACCTGTAACCAGGTAGGAAATAGAACTCCATCCATCCACCCAACAATGTATTTATGGCAACTTTAAGGGCACTGTCATCTGAGCCTAAATTCCTTCACACCTACCCAGTACCGACTACATACGTTACTTCTGTTTACAGACTTGTTTCTACTTCTCTACGTAGACTTAGACTTAGACTTAGACTGACTTTAGTGTCATTTTGCATGCACAGGGTGTATACAGAACGAAATTTCGTTGCATACAGCTCAGGACAATGTTTTGAGGTTCCAATGTTGTGAGGTTACTCCAGAATAAAATAAAATACAGTATAAAATATGAATATAAATATGAATATAAAATATAAAGTGCAGGACTGACAGTAAAATAGAAGTTACTTAGCTATGTATATGTGCAAGGTATGAAGTGGAGACCAGTTTTTGAGTGCAGTCCAGTTAAGAGTTCAGCAGTCTGATGGCAAGTGGGAAAAAGCTGTTTCGGAACCTGGTGGACCTGCACCGGATGCTGCAGAACCTCTTTCCAGAGGGCAGCAGGGAGAACAGTCCATGGTGGGGGTCTGAGGGGTCACTGATGATGTTTCGGCCTCGGGACACGCAGCGCTGGGATGAAATGTCCTGAATGGAGGGAAGGGGGGCCCCAATGATCCTCTCTGCTGTCCGCACCACTCTCCTCACGTTCTTCCAGTCAGAGGCGCTGCAGCCTCCACACCACACAGAGAGGCAGCTGGTCAGAATGCTCTCTATGGTGCTTCTGTAGAACGTCTAGAGGATGGGCGGGGGCAGGTGTGCTCTTCTCATCCTCCGCGGGAAATACAAGCATTTCTGTGCCCTCTTGACCAGAGACGTGTTGTTCACAGTCCAGGTGAGGTCGTTTGTGATGTGCACCCCCAGGAATTTGGTGCTGCTGACCACCTCCACAGCCGAGCTGTTGATGAGCAGTGGAGCGTGGCTGGGCCGGTTCTTCCTGAAGTCGACGATCATCTCCTTCGTCTTGTCAACGTTCAGGATCAGGCTGTTGTCTCTGCACCAGTCCACCAGCTGCTCCACCTCCTCTCTGTAGTCCAGGTCGTTGTCGTCTCTGATGAGGCCCACCACCGTTGTGTCGTCCGCGAACTTCACGATGTGATTGGTGGCTAACCTGGGGACGCAGTCGTGTGTCATCAGTGTGAACAGCAGAGGGCTCAGGACGCAACCCTGAGGGGAGCCTGTGCTGAGGGTGATGACATCGGAGGTGTGTTGTCCGATCCGGACTGACTGAGGTCTGTCGGTGAGGAAGTCTAGCAGCCAGTTGCACAGGGGTTGCTGAAGCCCAGGTGTCCCAGTTTTCCTGCCAGATGCTGTGGGATGATTGTGTTGAATGCTGAGCTGAAGTCCAGGAACAACATCCGCACATGAGTGTTCTTCTCCTCCAGGTGAGCCAGGCTCAGGTGTAGGGCGGAGGAGATAGTGTCCTCAGTGGAGCGGTTTCGGCGGTAGGCAAACTGGAACGGGTCGAATGTGGAGGGGAGTCTGGAGACGATGTGTTCTTTTACCAGCCTTTCAAAGCACTTCATCATGATGGGAGTCAGTGCCACAGGCCGGTAATCGTTGAAAGAGGTGACTTGATGTTTCTTTGGCACCGGAATGATGGTGGCAGTTTTGAGACAGGCTGGCACTGTGGCTTGGTCCAGTGAGGTGTTAAAAATGTCTGTTAGGACACCAGCCAGCTGACCTGCTCATTCCCTGAACCCCCGCCCAGGTATGTTGTCGGGGTCTGGGGCCTTCCGTGGGTTGACTCTTTTCAGAGTCTTCAACACATCGACTGTGTCGAGGCAGAGTGCCTCCTCTTCCTGGTGGGGAACAGTTTTCTTTGCAGGAGTACTGTTCAGTGCCTCGAACCTCCCAAATAAATGATTGAGTCCATTTAGAAAGACAGCATCAACTTCACCCACTGGGGGGGAGGATGGATTGTAATCTGTGATCGCCTTTATGCCTTGCCACATACTCCTGGTGTTGCTGGTGTCGTGGAAGAACTCCTGTATTTTCTGACTGTGGGTTCGCTTTGCTAACCTGATAGCACGGTTCAAGTTGGCTCTCGCTGTCCTCAGTGCCTCCTTGTTGCCAGACTTGAAGGCTGAGTTCCGTGCTTTTAGCATTTCACGTACCTCCTTAGTCATCCAGGGTTTTTGGTTGGCCCGGTGATAATGCTCTTAGTGATGCTGACGTCCTCTGTGTACTTGTTGATGTAGGCTGACACAGTCATGGCGTACTCATCGATGTTGATCTGGTCGTTGTAAGTGGCTGCTGCCTTGAACATCTCCCAGTCAGAGCACTCAAAACAGTCCTGAAGTGCCTCCATGGCCCCCTCCGTCCACACTCTCACCTGCCTCACTGTAGGTTTTGTTCTGATCAGCAGGGGCTTGTATGCAGGAATTAGCATAACAGATACTGTAGGTGGTCTGAATAGCCAAGGTGGGGGCGGGGGGCTGCTCTGAATGCTTCTTTGATTTTGGTGTAGGCCAAGTCTAGAGTATTTCCTCCCCTGGTTGGAAAATCCACATACTGGTTGAAGTGAGGGAGAACAGTCTTCATGTTGGCCTGGTTAAAATCCCCAGCAATGATGAAAATGCCTTCTGTGTGTGAGGATTGCAACTCACTGATGGTCCGGTAGAGAACACTCATAGCCTCTTTAGTGTTAGCACTGGGGGGCACATACACAGCAGTGATGCTAACAACAGTAAACTCCCTGGGCAGGTAGAATGGTCTGCAGTTAACAGTCAGAAGCTCGATGTTCGGGGAGCAGTAACTGGCGACATTCATGGCATTTTTACACCAGTTGTTGTTTATGTAGATACACAGTCCCCCTCCTCAGGTTTTACCGCTGAGAGCGCTGCTCCTGTCTGCGCAGAATATAGCGAGCCCCTCCAGGCTAACAACATTGTCCGGTATGGACGAGTTGAGCCATTTCTCTGTCAGAATAAGAGCGCAGCAGTTCCTCAACTCTCTCTTTGAAGACAGTTCTAGTTGCAGATGGTCTATTTTGTTGTCCAGAGAGCGGACGTTAGAGAGGAAGATGGACGGAAGCGGCGATCTGTGGGGGTTAGCGTTTAGCTTAGCTGTGAGTCCACTTCGACAGCCGCGCTTCCGCTGCCAGTCACACCGCCTTCGCTTTCTCCTCCTCCGGCTAGTGCTGCTAGGCGAGTCCGTTGCGCCGTGGGCTGCTGGGTCTTGGTTCCGTAGCACTCTGAGATCACGTAAACACTCCAGAGTAGTCGTATTTATGAGTCCGAAATCACTTGATGATCGTAATTCCAGCAGACGCTGGCGATCATATGCTAACTTACTGAGTGGATGCAAAGTTTGTAGCGTTTTAGGCGGCGTATTTTGCTCAAATACTCGCAAGTTGTCGAGAGCCCATGCAGCCGCAGCCATTTCGGGCGCCGCCATCATAGATCTAATTATGAAAAGTTTGGTTGATTCAGAGAGATTCTTTATTTAGGTCCGGTCATTATCTAGTCTCCTCTAAGCCCATTAAATTCCCAGCACCAGTGAAGGAGAGAGGTGAAACCTGATGGTGTGTAAACAGGCCTGGCCTAGCAACAGCAAGTAAACAAGGGTCACATGAAATGGAAGTGTAAAATTTGCCACTGGCTATGTGGTGTGTGGAGGATGTTTTTATTATCAGCTAATGTAACAGGAATGATGTTGGCACTGATCGTTCTTACTCTTGAAGCTATTTTAAACTGTAGTAAGGTAAGGTAATTTTATTTATGTAGCACATTTTCAGCAACAAGGCAATACAAAGGGCTTAGAACATGCTTTGCGGAAGGTTGAACTGATGGAAAATTGCAAAGTACAAATGATGTACACAGAAGTAAATACATAACAGGTCAGTTTGCAGCAGCAGGAGATGCAGCAAGGACTTGCAGTGTTTTTGAAAATGCCTGCTGAAACACTACAAAGAATTATAGTATACACTCCTATGTTGCTGTTTTATAACTTAACGATTGATTGTGGAATTAAAACTATGTCCAAACATAGTTTTAACATCAAGAACTGTCTTGATGTATTACGTTGTTGTTACACAGCATTGTTAGTGTCAATATTATCATTATCGTTAATTCTATTAGAGCTGTTATTAGCATATCATTGTATTATATTAAGCAAGAATCTGAAAGTAGAATGAAGGCATACTGATGCAATACATATAAATAGGATTAAGTCATTTTGTGATGTTTCTGGAGGAGTGGGTTTTAATATGTATATACGTCTTCCCATTTGAACATTTATTGTGTCTTACATTGCTGTAATTTTATTTGTAACTTGCCGTGTTCAATAAAGTTCAAAATACAAGTCAGTGTTATGATTTCCTACTAATCCATCATTACTGTTTTCTTTAAAAAAAAAACCCCACAAAAAACCCTACATGTATGTATGCTGAAAAACATCATACCTGACAAACTTCTTTGGTACCTCTAACTGCACTGAGATAAGAACTATTTAAGTCCAGGACAACAATATCAATCAATCAATCAAATTTTATTTGTATAGCACATTTCAGCAGCAAGACATTTCAAAGTGCTTTACATCATTACAAACACAGAATCACAATGCAATATAGAATCAATCATTAAGTCAAGTTACAATTGTAATTGATTACATTTCAAATACAATTCTAAACAGGTGGGTTTTCAGTTGAGATTTAAAAGAAGTCAGTGTTTCAGCTGTTTTACAGTTTTCTGGAAGTTTGTTCCAAATTTGTGGTGCATAGATGCTGAAAGCTGCTTCTCCACAATACCAATAATACAGGCATAAGAGTCAGTTTTGTGGTGGGTACATGCTAGGCTACAAACATTTGTGTGATAAACACAAGTGTAGATCCGAGTTTATAATTGGTTTATGTGTTAGTATGTCATTATTTCAGTGACGACCCAGTGTGACTGTGAGTTTCTGTACAATCCCTCCAGAGCCGGCCCAAGCCTCTATGGGGCCCTACGCAAAATTTGGTTTTGGGCCCCACTATTTCTGCTGACAATGCGGATTTCTGGAATCAACAGTTAGACGATTAGATCATTCGCACACCTGCTATAAACTTATTGCATCTCCAATGGTGCTGTTTGTATTATACCTTATGCATGTATAATATAGGATACATTTATCAGCCTGTCGATTTCTGGGTTAATTTTGGGGGATCGTTATCGGCCAATTCTTCCATGTGAAGCCCATCTTATCCGCTGATCTTATTTTTGTCAGCAAAGGTTTAAAAATCAGTCTCTGTCCTCTTCTGCTCTGTAGTGAGAGGTTTGACTGACAGACTGGCCCACCAGGTCAGGTCTGCACATTTACAGTTAGCAATATTCATCCACTGTTGCCAACTCAGTGACTTTCTTGCTGTATTTAGCGACATTTCAGACAAAAAAATTCATATCAACTAAAATTAAAATCAGCAGGTCAGGTTTTTAAAGATCGATAACCAGGGATCGGCCAGAAAACTGCAGTCAGTGCAGCCAAACTTAAGATGGAATACACACGAACATATTCATGACAATCTTTGATTAAATAAATTTCTTTTAAGCGTTACTCCAATAGCTAGAAATGTAATTTATACCAGGTGAGTCTTTCTTCCCTGAGAATGTGGACTAGTACCGCTTCCGGACTGATTCTGAGCCTTCAAATGATTTTAACAAAAGTTTCACATAACTTAGAAGTTGATGTAAAAATAATGTTTGTTTTAGCCACAAAATGATTTTGCTCAGCAGCAAACAACATATCCCCAACTACAGCAGAGAGCAGCTCATCGATGAAGCAGCTATGTAGCCTGACATAAAAACATTTTGCTAGACAATATCAAACATTGAGAAGTTTTAATTATTGTTATCAAATGTTAACAAACACTCCGTTTTGAAGCCAAAAACCTCTGAAATATCCAGAGCCAATCATGAGAATCAACTCATGTAAAGTTAAAACTTAGTTTCACACAAAGACGCTAGCATAAATGTTTGGCTGCTGGACTGGACCGTTCCAGGTCGCTATCAAGCTAATTTTCTATTAGCAGCTTTACGAATCTTTTACATTACATTACATTACCAAAGCACATTAAAACAAATCTTTATCTTGGGTTTTTGTCTATTCTTCCTCTTTCTTCTCTCCCTCCCTGAAGGATAAGTCCTTTTTTGAGACATTGTTTTGCTAACTTAACTTCTGACCGGAGCTATGGACGTTTGGATGCTCTGCACAGCAGCTCATGTTACTGGTGAAGCTTGCATGATCTACCACAGCCACCAGGGGGCCCCAAGAACATTTGTTGTTGTTTTTATCCATAAAATAATAATTTCTACATACATGATCAAATATTTTATTTTAAAAACAAATCACTTTATGATGAAATTGTGTGTTTTTGATATTATAATGACAGAAATTATTACATATATATATATATTTTAAAAATCAGCTTCACTGAGAGGGCCCCTTAATGAAGCTAAGGCATAAGGCTGAATTTAGCCAACTTAGTTTCCTCCTTCAAAAGCTGTTTCTCAGTGTCACCAATGTTACAAATCGCTGACTTTGTAAGTTTTTTTTTAACACTTTATTTGATGGGGTGTGAATAAGCCCTTTATGACACTGTCATAAACATGACATAACACCTGTCATGAACATGAGTAAGTCTTCATGAATATTTATGACTGTTATCATAAAGTGTCATTTGGTAAATCATGACACTTAATACAAAGTTGACATTATTCAAAGTGTCTTTGTTATGACAACTCCAGTAAGACTATTTCTATAGTTTCTCAAAAAAGTTACTGAAGTAAATATTCCTAGTTAGTAGTTTTGGTCACAACTAACAAAGAAGGTAGATTCTCTAACCCTAAGCAGTACTCATAAATGTTAGTTCTGCAAAAGTGTGAAATCAACATAGTATTTAGCAGAAATTAATACTAACGAACTAAAGTGCTAACTTCAGTTCAAATTATATTTGTCTTAGAGGTGTCCTTGAAAAACTATTATACATGAGTATAATATAATTTTGACATAATTTACATGTTCTGTAATGGCCTTAGATATTCTCTTTATGATTATATCTTGGTCTCTACTGTCTATGTTTTATTTTGTTCTTGTGGGTTTCTAACTACCTGAATAATTCTTAACAGTCAATATCAAAATCTTACAGACTTTATTCAACTGAAACTTTACACCTTAGAATTTATCTGAAAATAAAATTCAGGGGAAGCTAGGTGTTCTAAATGTTTTCAAAATTAGCAGATACTCTAAAGCACTAAGCAGAACTGACACACAGATCTGAATTAAGTGGACTCAGAAGAAGTGACATTATTGTTGCATCACACATCACAATCAGACTTTGTTTAATCACACTCCCTTTTTCTTATCCTTAGTATCATTCTTGTGTTTGTGTCATTTGAGCTGCTCCAACATCACATGACACTGCTGTGCACACTGAAGATATTAATAGAGGTCTTAAAAACTACTACAAGGTTGAAATCAATAGGATGTGCCCATTTTATGCTTTGTTTAAAGCTCTACCTATCACAGATCAGTGCCAGAGCAATAACATTATAGTTCAGATATAGTTAGTGCGTAACTGTGTGTGTATCTGCACACACAGAATCACAAACACACTCAACTATTTATAGCTTCATTCCCAGGAAGCGCTCTGGTCCACTGCAGCATTACAAGGTTCCACATGTAATCTAACGTTGATAAGCAGCTGTTCACACTGTGTCCTAGAAAGATGGACACAGAAGATGACAATCACACTTCTTTAGTGATAGACTTAAACGACAAGGTTGTAAGTATTTTGTCCAAATGTGACAGTTTGTCTACATTCTCGTTGCCGTGTCTTACAAGCTCTGATATTTCCTTCTTTTATTCCCAGAATGGTCTGAATGCTCTGCATCTGGCTGCCAAGGAAGGTCATGTGGATCTGGTCCAGGAGCTGTTAGATCGGGGTGCTTCTGTGGATTCATCCACAAAGGTAAGATATGATATATCCATGCATCTAACATCAGCTGTAGTCGTTGTACATGTTTACATATCCAGTCCTAACATGTAATATTGTTCTATAGATAAGCCACCTGTTTTCATTCACTGTTTCAACTTAGCAGTAAACACGTTGTTGTCGGCTTGTTGCAGAGTTAAGCTCAGTTCTTTGGCTGAGCTTGACCTATTGCTCCATGACCGCTGATCTTTCCTCTGTGAGTCTGAAATCTGACACCAGACAGACAAGTCAGTCTTTATCGAGCTTCCTTTTTAAAAAAACTTCTAGTCCTGTTTAAACCAACTTATCTTTCATTTCAAAGAGATTTCCTCTGCAGTTATGACAGATGTTGTTCATTGAGAAAAACAAGGTCTGCATGTTTTTACTCCTGAAACAGAGCTCCAGAGTAAAGGTGGAGGGCTAAAGGAAAACGATACGTAAAGTGGGGCCAGTGCCTGGGGGCCTCGCCCCTCCAAAGAGAATACCCATCTTGCCATAAGCTGCAATATGAGAAGGAGTAACTTCCGGTTTGTCATGTTGCAACGAACCTTGATGATGCTCCAAAGTGCAAGTGTTAGCAAACATTATGCAGGAAAGTATTTCTAAATGGAGGAAGAATTTTAAAGTTACACAAATGATTACTGTGAGCATGTAGTCTTTAATATATGCAACTGTAAACTTTTTCTCACTGTATCTTATGACATGGACTGTGTTTGTGAGACATACTGGAAGTGGATTCTTTACTTTGTGGATTTGGTGAAGGTGTCATGGGAGTTTAAGTTCCCTATTCAGTTGTTGTGGCGATATGGCAAAACTCTTAGCCTTAAACTGATTGTGTGGCCCAATCAGTTTAAGAGTTGTCCAGTCTCTGTTTTAACAAAGCCTGCAGTGCCAGCCTGGCTGTTGTAAACAGTTATTTTAGTACTCAAGTAATCTATTGATTACTCTGAAGATTAATCAAGTAATCGACAAAAATATTTAATAAAATGAAATATTGATAAATATTCGCATAACAGCAGTATTAATATTGGTTGTCAGTATCGGCACAAATTCTAATACTTATGCATCCCTAACAATTATTTTTCTGAAGTTTAGAAAATTAACCTGTAACAACAGCTTATTTTTAAGTTGACATGGACAAAAATTATGCACTCACCGGCCACTTTAATAGGTACATCTTGCTAGTACTGTGTTGGACCCCTTTCGCCTTCAGAACTGCCTTAATCCATCATTACATAGATTCAACAAGGTACTGTATTAATTTTATTGTGGAACAATTACAGCGCTCTTGATCAATCCAAAATATTATTAACCTCTCAAACCTGAATATTTACAAAAGTTTTTTTTTTTTTTACCGTTTCTAGGACAATATCTTTGTGTACACAATTATTGGGCAACTAGTAGTGTGCAGAATTATTATATTATTATAGTTATAATTATTATATCTTAATTAAAACAGAAAATTTTCCTGTCTCACTAATTTAATGTCATCCGTTAAAGTGAGAATTATAAACATACAACTCAAAATTGACAAATAAACATTTCTGACATTTAAAAAATAAATCAGTGACCTTTATAGTCAGCCTTCTTTTCCATAACACTTAGAAGCCTTCCATTCATGGAGTCTGTCAGTTTCTTGATCTGTTGACGATCAACTTTTTGTGCAGCAGCAGCCACAGCCTCCCAGACACTGATCAGAGATGTGAACTGTTTTCCTTCACCATAAATCTCCTGTTTAAGAAAGGCCCACAGGTTGTCAATGGGGTTTAGGTCTGGTGAGGAAGGGGACCACTTCATTATTTTTTCATCTTTAAGGCCTTTCATAGTACTTTGATGCATGCGATGGAGCATTGTCCTGCATAAAAATCATGGTCTTCTTGAAAGATGCAGACTTTTTTCTGTACCACAACTTGAAGAAAGTGTCTTCTAAAAACTGGCTGTAGGTTTAGGACTTGATTTTGAGTCCAACTTCAACCAGAAAAGGTCCAACTAGCTCATCTTTAATAATACCAGCGCCCTGCCTCCACCTTGCTAGTGTCTGATGTGAAGTGGAGCTCTGTGCCTATTACTGATCCAGCCACAGGTCCATCCATCTGGTCCGTCAGGAGTCACTCTCATCTCATGAGTCCATAAAACCTTTGAAAAATCTGTCTTCAGATCTGTCTTGGCCCAGTCTTCATGTTCCAACTAATGTGTCTTGTTCGATGGCGGTCGGGTTTAAGCGTTCCTTATCTTGGCCAAGTCTCTGAACATCTTGTACTTCTGGGCACTGCAGGTAGGTTGCAGTTCTGGAAAATGACCGCACTGGAAGATAATGTAGCTTCACGTTTGATTCTTTTCAAATCTCTGGCAGTTAATTAACGTCTTTTTTTCCTCAACACATTTCTTGCAACCCTGTTAGCTACTTGCAATAAAACGTTTGATGGTTGTGTGATCACGCCCCAGTATCTTAGTAATTTCAAAAGTGCTGCTTCCCTCTGAAATACTTTTTAGAGTTTCTTAAATCTCTTTTTTGGCTCATTTTGCCTGAGGAAAAGAAGCTGCCTAATAATTATACCCATCTTGATATAGAGTGTTGATCTTCTTAGCCCCACCCCCCTTATTAAACAAATACACATCAGCTGATGTGTTCATATTCAACAAGGTTCAGGTTTAAACAGCTTGGAGTTGGAAAATATGCACCCAAATGATGATATGATCCAGACTGAAACTTGCCTAACAATTGTGCACACAGTCTACTTACAGAGCATACAGTTTTGCCTTTTGGCTGTTAAAATAATCAAAAAATAATAGAAGAATAGAGCTTGAGAAGAGGCATCTAACTGTGTGGAAGAGAAAGCCCTATCTGTATCCTACTCTTTTTGTCTTGACCAGTACTCATTTATGTGCTTCTTATTAACAACAGTTACCGTAATGTTAATTTGAAGTCAGGAAAAAAATCCTTCTCACCTGAACGTATTTCCTGTTTTTTCAGAAAGGAAACACAGCCCTGCACATATCTTCTCTGGCTGGTCAGGCAGAAGTTGTGAAGATCCTGACCAAACGAGGAGCTGACATCAATTCACAGTCTCAGGTCTACCACTGTTCTCATCTTCCACAGCTGTTGGTTCCAACATTTCTCTCTCAAGCCAGGACTTTACTGCTGTAACTTTTTTGAGAATTACTAAATAATTGTGTAAGACCTTACGAGTAACCATTAGGTTTGGGATTTCCAGAATGGATTCACTCCTCTCTACATGGCAGCCCAGGAGAATCACATGGATGTGGTGCGCTACTTGCTTGAGAATGGAGGCAACCAGAGCATTGCAACAGAAGTGAGTAATCTGAGGTTTCTCTTTTTGCCAAATGTTAAAACCATTATCACTTTTTGTGGATATGTTATTAATCATATTCCTTGTAAGTATTGTGCATGGATACATGGTAAATAACCATCAAATTTTTTCTCCGTCTTCTCTCATCTAGGATGGTTTTACACCCCTGGCAATTGCCCTCCAGCAGGGACACAACCAGGTGGTCTCCATCTTACTGGAAAACGATACCAAAGGCAAGGTTCGCCTGCCTGCCTTGCACATTGCCGCACGCAAGGATGATACCAAATCAGCCGCCCTGCTACTTCAGAATGATCACAATGCCGATGTCCAGTCGAAGGTATGGCCGTTGTTCATTGTGATGAGTTAGGCTTGGCATGTATGAAAGTAAAGTAGCTCATGTGGTGCTTGGTGCTTTTGTCAGTGTTTTATATGGAGGGTAGACCGAGCTACGTGAAATATGCAGAGCTATTATGTTGAAATGAGCTGTTTGTGACATTCCTGGTTTTACATCTGGTAGTCAGTCATCATTGGACCATTGTGAGTCTCCTGGTAGTGCTAGCAGCTTTAGCTCACTAACAGTAGCAGTTCACCACATAAGTGATAACTATTTTCCTTCATCGATCAAACTGTGGTTGGTATCTGGATAAGTAGTAATGAGATTACTTCTACCTACAGTGATCATTATCTACAGTCTTGATCATATACATGTATAGTTGTAGCCAGAGGGAAATGGGTATTATGCTATAGTTTGTTTGATGCTTTTGTATGAATGTAATCTCTGATCTTAAAAAATATTTTCATAAGAATGTAAATATGACTGCAAAAACAAGCCTGTCTTTAATCCATCTTGGCCTTCCACAACTCTACCAACTGAGCTGGTTACATCTTGTGTCAGTGTGTGCTTCTATCAGAGAAGCTGACATTGCAGACTTAGATTCATATTTGATTTGTTCTTCATCCATGGATGGATCATTCAGCATGCTAAAAACATGAACAAATTAAGTTTCATTTGTAGATCTAGCATTCTGCGATTCTAAAACTATTATTAAAAAGGTGTAATTACCAATAACATCAAAACCAAGTGAAACAAACAAAAAGTAGGTTTTAGAGTTCCTGAGTCGAGGAGTTGAGAATTAGCTTTACTGAGAGCAACAGCAACAGGGCTGGTTATAATGCTACCATCATCCCCTACTTCACACCTACTCACAACTCAACTCAGTGGCAAACTCTTGGGACCTTTCAGGGATACATCAACTTTCCACAGCATATGTTTTGCCTTGCATTTTACATAATGAGGCTTGTACAACTCACACAGATCCTGACTTAAAGGTGTCTTTTAAAACGTAAACTCACCTCTAATGGGCTCATACAAGGGAACCTTTAAAGTGTCACTCAAAACTCACAATCAGCTCTGTTTGCACTTATGAGTTGCAAATAAGATATTTTCTACATGAGCTGATACCCACATGACTGCAAACCATCTAAGAGGGAAAACAGCTTTGATCTAAAAGGTTCTTGTTTCTTCCAACTGCAATGGGTTTGAGCAGCATTGATTCAGTCATTAGAGCTTAAATGAACTACAGGACGTAATCAGACCCAAGATATTTAGCAATCATTGTGTCTTGTCATTGCAAGCACATTTCTTTTTCCTTTCAGATTAGTTCAATCCAGGCCAAACGTGAACTGATTCATTCTTTCTCTTATGACAAAGTGTTGAATCATAAACAGAATGTATTTGAAATTAGCATATTATCCAGATACTAATCACAGCATGTTTAAATAGTATAACCAAGGTTTCTATACTTAGTTAATGCCAGCACCTCTAGTTTGTTGTGATGTAGTTTTTGATACAAATCTGCTTAAATGTGTGTAGTGTCTGGTTTCCTATCAGTCTCTATGCATCTCTCTCTCCGTTTCTGTCATTCAGTGTCGCTGTGCCTGCCACGTCACTCCTGGTCCTGCCACTAACCGGGTCTCTCTTTCTTTTCCTTTTTCTCTCTTTAAATGCTCCCTTTCACACACTTCCCCTCATCACTCCTTCCTCCCTTTCCTCGCTGTACCGATGTCTAAGTGTAGCAATGTCCAGTGCATGGAGTGTGCCACTGTCTGCAGGTTGTATCTAAGGCTGCATGCTTAGGGGACAGATGATCAGATGATCCTAACAAATGTTTTGGACCATCAGCTAGTGGTGGGAGGGGTTATGAAGACAACCTGAAGTTGATGGGACTTTACGTACCAGTTGATGGAACTAGAATGTAATATTTTTTAGTTGGGACTTTTTTCTGACCTAGTTTTGTGGTTTTAAGTCACGTGGCTAGAAGGTTTATATCAGTACCCACAAGTCCATTCAGTCTTTCTACATTGAAGCACCTTATGAATTCCTGCTGAAAAACAAGTTATTTACAGTTACAGTTATTGACATATAAAAAATTGACATACAAAAAATTATAAAAAAACTTCAATTGATCTATTTACTTCAGTTACCCAAAAAATCCTAAGATATTTATTCATTTATTTTTGAAAAAAACAAATTCAGCAATTAAAGAGTTAATAAAGTTAAAAATACAAAACAAACTAAAGACAAATTCAAACAAAAGAAACAAATTAAATTCAAAAACTGTCTAATTTGTAAATACGTATTTCTTGGAAAGGAAATCAATGTGATGTTTCCTTTAAGTGGACTGAAAAAGCTACTTTTTTCTAATTTGATTCTGTATTTATTTTAGCCCAAATTCAATGAAATGAGAACATATAAAACAAACAATATGCATGTATTAAAAAACGTCTTCTGAAAAACGTTCACAAAAACATAGTTTTATCTTACAGTTTGAAATCGATCCTACATTTATAGTTTTAATTTACAAAGATATTGTTATGGATAACCAGCAGAAACATTTATAGAATAAATATATTTTCAGTTACATTTTTATCATACGTTTTTATGTGTAGAAAGATGTTTGTGTTACTTCTCATTTTGAAGTTGTAGAACCGTTTTATCCAAAGCCAGTGTTGTAACCAGAGTGATACCAGTCAGCCAGTTTGCTTATTTAGCAATTCAGCACTAATTGTATATGCTTTTCTACATCACAACCTGTTAGTGTTGCGTTTTAGTAATAATACTTCATAAAGCCACAGTGATTTCCCAGAATTTCAGTTACTTTAGTGAACGTTCTCTCCTATAACACAGAAAATTCACAGTATAGAATAGAAATAGTCTTTATTGTATCTTAGAAGGTAAATTCAGGTATAACAGCAGCAAATATGTGGGCAAGTCAAATCAAGTGGGTTCACAAAAACATAAAAAAATATAAATCGTTAGTAAGTACAATACATTGCAAAGTAAGGGCAAGTTTAGAACATAAAAAATAATACAGCTATTAAAAGGCAATGTATTTTAGGAGCTTACACAATACTTCCCCTCCTTATACAGCTTTTTCCTGACAAGATCCTTTCAGGAGTTTGTACAGTATTCAGAAGAACTTACAGGTGTTTTTCCTGGAACATATTGACCCTTTGCATCTACGTTACTTAATCATTCGAGGTGCCATGACGTACACCTTGGAAGTGAGGGATGGGAGTATTGAACAGAGCAACTGAAATTGTTTTTCCAACTTGTTTTTGCCAGTTTATTCATGGCTTCTACTAGTTCAAGTCAATCTAATTTGTCTGTAAATTTAGCACACCTGGTAGGGGCTTGTAGAGGCAATATTTACAAAAGTTGAAAATAGCTTAGAAATTGACCCATGCCTGACTTTGCCTGAATTCATACCACAGGATTTACAGAAAGTATTCAACCCCATCTATATTTTTCACTTTTTGTTTAATCGCAGCTGTTTGCTAAAATAAAAAAAGTTAATATTATTTCTCATAAATGTACACTCAGCATCCCATCTTGACAGAAAAAAACAAAAATGTAGACATTTCTGCAAGTTTATTAAAAAAGAAAAACTGAAACATCACATGGTCATAAGTATTCAGACCCTTTGCTGTGACACTCATATTTAACTCATGCTGCCCATTTTTTCTGATCCTCTTTGAGGTGGTTCTACTCCTTCATTGGAGTCCAGCTGTGTTTAATTAATCTGACTGGACTTGATTAGGAAAAACACACACCTGTCTATATAAGACCTCACAGCTCACAGTGCAGGTCAGAGCAAATGAGAATCATGAGGTGGAAGAAACTACCCAAGGAGCTCAGAGACAGAATTGTAGAAAGGCACAGACCAGGCCAAGGTTACACAAGAATTTTTGCAGCACTCATGGTTCCTAAGAGCACATTGGCCTTCGTAATCCTTAATGGAAAAAGTTTGGGATGAGCAGAACTCTTCCTCAACCTGGCTGTCCAGCTAAACGGAGCAATCGTAGGAAAAGAGCTATGGTGAGAGAGAAAAAGAAGAACCCAAAGATGAGCTCCAGAGATGCAGTAGGGAGATGGTCAACAATCACTGCAGCTCTCCAGTCGGGGCTTTATGGCAGAGTGGCTCGACGGAAGCCTCTCCTCAAGACATAGGAAAGCCTGCATAGAGTTTACCAAAAAAACACATGAAACACTCCCAGACTATGAGAAATAAAATTTTCTGGTCTGATGAGACAGAGATTGAACTTTTTGGCATTAATTTTAAGCGATATGTGTGGAGGAAACCAGGCACTGCTCATCACCTGCCCAGTACAATCCCAACAGCGAAACGATGGGGTGTTTTTTAGCTGCAGGGACAGGACGACCGCTTACAGTTGAAGCAAAGATGAATGTGGCCAAAAACAGAGATATCCTGGAAGAAAACCTCTTCCAGAGAGCTCAGGACCTCAAATGGGTCGAAGGTTCACTTTCCAACAAAACAATGACCTGAAACACACAGCTATAATAACAAAGGAGTGGCTTCGGAACAACTCTGAGCCAGACTGAGCCCTGACCTAAACCCAATTAAGCATCTCTGGAGAGACCTGAAAATGGCTCCACCAACATTCACCATCCAACCTGACGGAACTGGAGAAGATCTGAAGAAAGAATGGCAGAGGTTCCCCAAATCCAGGTGTGAAAAAGCGTGCTTCTAATCACTACTGAGCAAAGGGTCTGAATAGAATAAAATAGAATAGAATTCAACTTTATTGTCATTGCACTGTCACAAGTACAAGCAACGAGATGTAGTTTGCATCTATCCAGAAGTGCTCTACGAGATATAAATATTTATTTACAGATGTACAAGACTATGTATGTATGGACTATAACGGGTTATAGCAAGAGATATAGATATTGTGTATAAATATAAATATGGGAGCTATATGCACAGATTATACAGAATATACAAGAATGTTAGGGAATGGATTATAGATAAATAATGGCAGATAAAATTTACAGGTTGCATGTGTGTGTGAAGAAAACAGTCCGTGATGTGTGTGTGTGTGAGGATAGTCCATGTGTTATTGTTGTATGAGAGGATAGGGGAGTACAGTCCTTATAGTTTATGTTTTGTGTCAGGAGGCGTTCAAAAGCGTGACAGCTGTGGGAAAGAAGCTGTTCTGGTGCCTGGTGGTTCTGGTCCGTAGGCTTCTGTAACGCCTCCCAGAGGGCAGGAGGGAAAAGAATGTGTGTGCTGGGTGAGTGGAGTCCTTTGTGAATTTCCCGGCCCTTTTCAAACACAGCTTCCTGTAGATGTCCATGATGGCAGGGAGCGGTGCCCCGGCGATATACTGGGCAGTTTTCACCACCCTCTGCAGCGCCTGCTGGTCAGAGACAGAGCAGTTCACGTACCAAGCTGTAATACAGTTGGTGAGGATGCTCTCAATGGTGCAGCGGTAGAAGTTCGTGAGGATCTCTGAGGACAGGTGGTTCTTCCTCGGGGTCCTCATGAAGAAGAGGTGCTGATGCGCCTTCTTAATGAGTTTGGTGCAGCTGGTCATCCACGTCAGGTCCTCGGAGATGTGGACTCCCAGGAACTTAAAGGTGTCCACACGCTCCACCACTGTCCCCTTAATGTGGATGGGTGGATGTGGGTCAGTGTTCCTCCTGAAGTCCACGATAAGCTCCTTGGTCTTCTCGGTGTTCAGCTGCAGGTTGTTTTTGTCGCACCACTCAGCCAGACGGTCTACCTCCTCCCTGTAAGCGGCCTCGTCATTATCTCTGATGAGGCCGATCACCGTGGTGTCGTCTGCAAACTTGATGATGGCGTTAGAGTCATGGACAGGTCTGCAGTCGTAGGTGAAGAGGGAGTAGAGGAAGGGACTCATCACACAGCCTTGTGGCACTCCGGTGTTTATGATGATGGTGGATGAGAAGTGGTTGTCCAGCCGGACATGTTGAGGTCGACTGGTCAGGAAGTCGAGCAACCAGTTACATATGAGTGAACTGATGCCGAGGTCTGTGAGTTTGGTAATGAGTTGTGATGGGATGACAGTGTTGAATGCTGAACTGAAATCTAAGAACAGCAGTCTGGCGTAAGTGTTCTTACTGTCCAGGTGAGAAAGGACAGAGTGCAGCGCTATAGAGACTACATCCTCTGTGCTCCTGTTCTGCCTGTATGCAAATTGGTGGGGGTCTAGTGTGGGGGGGAGACAGGATCTGAGGTGTGCTAGGACCAGCCGCTCCAAGCACTTGGTAATGATGGGGGTAAGGGCTACCGGGCGGTAGTCATTGAGTCTGGTTGGGTTGGGATTCTTGGGGATTGGGACGATGGAGGTAGACTTGAAGCAGGTCGGTACCACAGCGCGGGCCGGGGACAGGTTGAAGATGTCCGTCAGCACTCCTGCCAGCTCCCCAGAGCATACTTATGACCATGTGACATTTCAGTTTTTCTTTTTTAATAAATTTGCAAAAATGTCTACATTTTTGTTTTTTTCTGTCAAGGTATGAACTTTTTTGATTTTAGCAAATGGTTTCAATGAAACTGAGTGAAAAATTGAAAGGGGTCTGAATACTTTCCATACCCACTGTATGTCATAATTGGCCTTTTCCCTTACACCAGAGCAGCCTTAAAAACGTGCAAAAGACTAGATGCTACTTTTTTCTTTTTTTGACGGTGCAGCTTTGTCTCCATATTATTAATGGTTAGACACGTACCTTCTCCATAAAGCAATATTTGGTTGTTTTGACGTCCGTCATGGCACAGTGAGTTCTGAAGAGCGTAACATCACATGCAAAAGGTTAATAAGTTAAATATTCCAGGAACCAGGGTATAATGAGTTGACCTCTAACCTGGTAGGAACTGCTGCATAGACAGTCTTCACCCGCTTTAATATAAGAGCATGAATATAAAGAATTAAAAAATTCTTAACAGTCGATAAGCAACACAGATACCAGACTTTATTCAGCTGAAAGTTTACAAAACAGATAAGTAAATTAGTTCTTTCAAATTTATCCAGAAAAAATTATTTAGGAGAAGTTAATTGTTTTCAAAGTTAGCAAAAATGCTAAACATAACATTTGCTTTGCTAATAGCACATTAGCTAAGAGTGCCTAAAACTGGACTGCGTTGGTCCTTGAAGGTACACTGCAAGTTTGAGGAAAATCATCTTTGAGATGTGGGAAAGCAACCTGTAATTTAAAATAGTTAATATGCTATATTATAACTATTTGTAGCATTCCAATGCAGTACTTAAGTCTTTTCACTATAATATATGTTGGTGAAATAAATTTTGACTTAAATAATGTCAATCAATTTCAAAGACAAATCACATTATGTATCTGAAACAGGGAAAAAAATAAGCCACTCTAGCCACGTCACTTCCCAGATTAGAATTTGGCTGCACAGCATCCTCTGCTGTGCATGGACTACAGTGGAGTAATGTGTAAAACAAAGCTAACTGAACTGGTCTTTCCCTCCCTCATTCCCTCTGCAACAGATGATGGTCAATAGGACTACTGAGGTATACACATCCCCCTTTAATTCACACAGATTTCTTTCTTTATCATCCCTTTTTCTTTCTGTCCACCACCATACCTTGTCTTGCAAAGTAACCATCATTTGGGTCATTTTATACTTTCTCTGTCATTTTATACTTTCTCTGTTTCAGTTGATTTGGTACGGTTTATTCAGATTCCACCACGTATGGCTGACAGGAATGGCTAAAGTTGCTGTCCCCTGCACAGTCCACAAATTTCATTATGTTGCATTAATATCACTGAATCTTTATTTTCCTTTATTATGTTTATTCCCCTAAGAAATTCATTTTTCCATCTGGAATCCTCAGTGCATTTTTAAATATCATAAGCATCTCTGAGTAACATAATGAATTGAAATGAATGCACTTTCCTTCTGTGACGTCCTAATTTGATGCATATTGTGCTGATGCCTTCATGAGAAAGCTGTCTGTTATTCTGTTATATAAAGCGATAATGTCTGTTTCTGTTGGTGTTGCATGGTCGCTCTTGTCGCACTCTTTACTAGTTGCTGAAGAGTTAAAGTAGAAGCAATGTACTGACGCATGACTGATATAATATTACACAAGTGCTTTAATGAATGACCAAGGCTGCCAAAATGAAACCGAAATATTTTAAAATCAAACTTTATTTCCCAGTAGGGTTTGGTGAAAGATCATTTTAACCTCAAGTTAAAACTGAGTGAAGGGTCAGTTTCCCCAGTCTGCTGAGGGATGCAGCTAGTTCAGAATTACAGCTACATTCTTTAATTTCCATGCTGTGAAACATTCCAGCAACAGTTTATCCATAATTATCAGAGATCAAGCATTAGGAATTCCATAGAGCATACTAAGAAAAATGATTCTGTGGTGAAGTAAATTTAACATAACTGAATCTGTGAAATCAACAATAAAAATTCAAGTTAGTATCTTTACACACAGTATTGAGGTCACAAATATTTATTAAAGATACAAGACATTGTTACTTTTTTTCTGAAAATAAATTGTTTAAGTACCAAGAGCCTATCGTGTGTTGTGGAAATGTCAGTTATCAAAGAATGAGAGTCTGTTCCAATAACTAGAGAAAGATTAATCCTTCTCTTTATTTTTATTCAAAGGCAAAAACGTTTGAAGACCCACCTCACTGAACACAGTAAAAGAGCCCCGAACAACACAGATCACATGATTACAGTATATAGTCACAGCAAAGAAGAACACTGCCAAAGTCTGAACTTATCTCCATTACTAGGTGGATAACAACGCCACATCTTTATCCAGTGTCATGCAACAGCCCTTCACCTCATTGGAAAGAACGCTTTTTAGTTAAGACTTTTTGAAAACCCACATCCTACATGTATAGCAGGAAATGAGAGCTGACAAGGATTCCAACCACAACTTCTAGTTCTTTATCAGTCACTCATAGTTGCAGGCTCTCTCACACTTACACAGTAACAAAAATTAAAGAAAAACACAAAACACTATTTATCCTTGTTGAGATCAAATTAAGAGGAAATAGTTAAAATCAAATTTTCTATTACACTTAACTTCATCTACACAACAAAAGAAAATCTTGTTGTCTTTATTGTGTTTCATTCAGTATTTCAAAACACCAAATATTACCCATAAGCCATCAGAGTTCCCAGGCACCAACAGACCAACTGTCATTTGAAGTAAAGGCAATTTTCAGCTAGCAGAAGTCATTAATGTGATGTTTTAGTTTATGTACCGCTAAACAAAATCTATAAAATTATTTGTAATACTTAAATTGCACAACATGAATTCATTTGTTTTTATGGTTTGCAATAATTGATTTTTTAGGACATTGTGACAGTAGGGATTGGCCAGCAAAGTATCCCACAATGCATTGTGTTGCCAACAGTAATTTATTAAACCATTTTTTTATTGGTCACCAAAATTATTTTTAAGATGTTTAAGGTGAAAACATCAGTATGAAACTGCTTTCAGTGCAGTAGAGCACTTGTTGGCTAGTTTATAGCATTTTTATTTGCATGAAACATCACCATGTATGCTCATTTTTATTCAAGGATATTTTTTTTAATTGGCATACCTCCTTGCTTGTTTGTGGTACAAAATATGTATTTGTGGTATAATATTTGGACTTTTATGATATATCCATCCATCCATCCATCCATCTTCCTCCGCTTATCCGAGGTCGGGTCGCGGGGGTAGCAGCTTCAGAAGGGAGGCCCAGACTTCCCTCTCCCCGGCCACTTCTTCCAGCTCTTCCGGGGGAATCCCGAGGCGTTCCCAGGCCAGCCGAGAGACATAGTCTCTCCAGCGTGTCCTGGGTCTTCCCCGGGGCCTCCTCCCGGTGGGACGTGCCCGGAACACCTCACCAGGGAGGCATCCAGGAGGCATCCTGACCAGATGCCCAAGCCACCTCAACTGGCTCCTCTCGATGTGAAGGAGCAGCGGCTCTACTCTGAGTCCCTCCCGGATGACTGAGCTTCTCACCCTATCTCTAAGGGAGAGCCCAGCCACCCTACGGAGAAAACCCATTTCGGCCGCTTGTATCCGCGATCTCGTTCTTTCGGTCATGACCCAAAGCTCATGACCATAGATGAGGGTGGGAACGTAGATCGACCGGTAAATCGAGAGCTTCGCTTTTTGGCTCAGCTCTCTCTTCACCACGACGGACCGGTACAGCGCCCGCTTGACAGCAGACGCTGCGCCAATCCGCCTGTCGATCTCCCGCTCCCTTCTTCCCCCATTCGTGAACAAGATCCCGAGATACTTAAACTCCTCCACTTCGGGCAGGACACCCCCCCTGACCCGGAGAAGGCACTCTACCCTTTTCCGGCTCAAGACCATGGCCTCGGATTTGGAGGCACTGATCCCCATCCCGGCCGCTTCACACTCGGCTGCGAACCGCTCCAGCGAGAGCTGCAGATCACGATCCGATGAAGCCAAAAGGACCACATCGTCTGCGAAAAGCAGAGATGAGATCCTAAGGCCACCAAATCGGATCCCCTCAACACCTTGGCTGCGCCTAGAAATTCTGTCCATAAAAGTGATGAACAGAATCGGTGACAAAGGGCAGCCCTGGCGGAGTCCAACTCTAACCGGAAACGAGCCCGACTTACTGCCGGCGATGCGGACCAGACTCTGACACCGGTCATACAGGGACCTGACAGCCCGTATCAAAGGGCCCGGTACCCCATACTCCCGGAGAACCCCCCACAGGGCTCCCCGAGGGACACGGTCGAACGCCTTCTCCAAGTTCACAAAACACATGTAGACTGGTTGGGCAAACTCCCATGCACCCTCCAGGACCCTGCCGAGGGTGTAGAGCTGGTCCAGTGTTCCACGACCAGGACGAAAACCACACTGCTCTTCCTGAATCCGAGGTTCGACTATCCGACGGACCCTCCTCTCCAGGACCCCTGAATAGACCTTGCCAGGGAGGCTTAAGAGTGTGACCCCTCTATAATTGGAGCACACCCTCCGGTCCCCCTTTTTGAACAGGGGGACCACCACCCCAGTCTGCCAATCCAGGGGAACTGCCCCCGATGTCCATGCGATATTGCAGAGTCGCGTCAACCAACACAACCCTATAACATCCAGAGCCTTAAGGAACTCCGGGCGGATCTCATCCACCCCCGGGGCCCTGCCACCGAGGAGCTTTTTAACCACCTCGGCGACCTCGCCCCCAGAGATTGGAGAGCCCAACCCAGAGTCCCCAGGCTCCGCTTCCTCAGTGGAAGGCATGTTGGTGGGATTGAGGAGGTCTTCGAAGTACTCTGCCCACCGACCCACAACGTCCCGAGTAGAGGTCAGCAGCACACCATCCCCACTATAAACAGTGTTTGTGCTGCACCGCTTCCCCCCCCTGAGACGCCGGATGGTGGACCAGAATCGCCTCGAAGCCGTGCGGAAGTCTTTCTCCATGGCCTCTCCAAACTCCTCCCACGCCCGAGTTTTTGCCTCAGCAACCGCCCGAGCTGCATGCCGCTTCGCCTGCCGGTACCCATCAGCTGCTTCCGGAGTCCCACAGGCCAAAAAGGCCCGATAGGACTCCTTCTTCAGCCTGACGGCATCCCTCACCGAAGGTGTCCACCAACGGGTTCGAGGGTTGCCGCCGCGACAGGCACCGACAGCCTTGCGGCCACAGCTCCGATCGGCCGCCTCGACAATGGAGGCACGGAACACGGTCCACTCAGACTCCATGTCCCCCCCCTCCCCCGGGACGTGTTTGAAGTTTTGCCGGAGATGGGAGTTAAAGCTCCGTCTCACAGGGGATTCCGCCAGACGTTCCCAGCAGACCCTCACAACACGTTTGGGCCTGCCAGGTCTGACCGGCTTTCGCCCCCACCACCGGACCCAACTCACCACCAGGTAGTGGTCAGTGGACAGCTCCGCACCTCTCTTCACCCGAGTGTCCAAGACATACGGCCGCAGATCCGATGAAACGATGACAAAGTCGATCATCGAACTGCGGCCTAGGGTGTCCTGGTGCCAAGTGCACATATGGACACCCTTATGCTTGAACATGGTGTTCGTTATGGACAATCCATGGCGAGCACAGAAGTCCAGCAACAGAACACCGCTCGAGTTCAGGTCGGGCGGGCCGTTCCTCCCAACCACGCCCCTCCAGGTCTCACTGTCGCTGCCCACGTGAGCGTTGAAGTCCCCCAGCAGAACAAGGGAGTCCCCAGGAGGAGCACTCTCCTCCTGGGGTGACCTGGGGAGCACTTTTATGATATAATTGAATTAAATTAAAATTAAATTTATGACCACTCCACTCTGCCTGAAGATGTAGCCTTGGATTGCCAGTGGATTGTGTCTGCTTATTTTTTCATCTGGAGGTTTCTTTAATTTCACTGTTTGCTCTTTTGTTATTTTTTTGTGTTCAGCTGAGTACATTTTATACTCATACAGGCCTAACCCCAGCTACCATCATCAAGGTTAAAGCATAATAACAAGAGATTGGTTTTAAAGATACAATATTATAGTACAGTATCATTGAAAGCGTAAAAATGTAGTCCATTAAACAGGATTTAAAACTGCTCTTTGTTCTGCAGTCTGAAAACTAGAAAAGACTCTTCTTTTTCACAGATTAATGCACAGCAACATTCAAAACTCAACCCTGTTGTTATAACGGCAGCCCTGGCCATTCACATTTAAAAGATTACTGATATAACCTCTTTTAAAATACATACTTTTAAAAGAAAATTAGAAAATAACATTGTCTGTTATTGTTTTCTGAATAGGAGGCATGTGACACTTAGTGTGAATAAAGCATTTACACTTAAATGGATCCACAATTAGTTGAACATGTTGGCCTAAATATGTTGCAATTTTGCTGTTAGCTAAAAAATGCTATTTATGATGTGTCAAAACTCACAATTACCTGAAAATATTTGTTTTTCATTACATTTTCATTCATGGAGGTCACCATTTTTTCACTTGTGCCATGCATGGTGGGTTGGTGACCTGGTTTGGTTTGTTCTGCACTGGAATGTACAGAGTGAACACAGGAAGGTTATCTTTACTGTAGTTAATTTTATCACTATTTTCTTCACTATATTTATGATTGGTGTAAATTCAAAGTCACAGCATCGCTGTTGGGTTAGATTAAAATAAACAAAAAATATAGAGGTGAATCTGGACCACTTCCCACATGAAAAAAAAGAAGAGCATAATGGGAAAGAGCTGAGCACAACTTCCGAAGGACTCGCATTTGTGCTTTCAACATTTCTCTCCAGAAGAGTTTGAATCATTTGTACAAGCAAAATTGATAAAAGATTTAACAGGTGGTTGTTGCCTTTGCAAGCTAAAAACATATGTTGTGCTGACAGTTTTTATCCACAAAATGCCTAAACCCTGGCACCGGCTAGCAAGACAAACATACTGGGAGAAACATCAGAGACAAGCAGCGCTGGAAGCTCCTTTAAACAATAAAGAAGCTATTGCTACTGCCACCAGTACCGAATATGAAATCACAGACCCAACACCGAACCAAAGACCAGAGCCTAAATAGGTGTTACTGGACTGAAGACCAGATCCAACACAGACCACTTACTGGATCACACAGTCCCACCAAACCTACATGTCATTCATTGTTTCATTTATGAAGCTGAAGGTGGCAGCAGCATCACTAACACCAGTTTTCTGGATAACTCTTTCCTCTTCATCTTCATTGTGATTTCTACATTCCCATCAATTTCAATGCGCTCTGGTTCAAATTGAAAAGACTTAACAATGTTACTTGTTGCTGTTTTGGCTGAATGGCGCTAGCAAAATTGGACCTAGTGTAGATCATTTACCCAGAATGCATTGCAGCATAAACAACATGGCAACATCCGTGTGTTTTAATAATAATATTAATAATATTTTATTAGAATTTATAACAAACAGACTACAGTATTATTACTGTATTGATTTAACATCTAAAATAAATGTTTTTCAAATAAAGTCTATTGTTACAACTAATCGTGGATCCCTTTAAAACATATTACATACACTTTGTACAACAACACCACCATTTTTTCACAATAAATTTTTCCTGAAATCATATCTGTTTGCTAAATGCCAGAAAAATAACAGCAATTTAAAATTTCTTTACATTTGGCTAAATGGTTAGAGTCACTGTCCAATTGGAAGACACATCCAACCTTTAACTGCCTGGCTGATATCTTTAGATGTTGCTTAAGTATTTCCATATAATCTTCTTATCAGGGTATCTATCTTGTTCAATTTACAACCCCTCCTATTTTTTCTTCCAAATTTAACTTTTGCTATAATGAAAAAAACACTTAAACTTTTGTTTTCAAGACATGTCTTGTGGTCTGATGAAACTAAAGGTTTGTCTCTGAGTGAATTTGCAAATCTGGCTTTTTATGCTGCTTTTTGAGCAATGGCTTCTTCCTGTCTGAATGACATTTCAGCCAAGGTTGCTACAGGTCTCTCTTAACAGCCTCATTAGCATTTTTATTAGCTTTTGTTCTGGAGTTGATTTGTACATTTCCTACCAGAATCCGTTCATCTGTGGAACAGAACTCAACTCCTTTCTGAAAGGCCTTATGGTTGAACTTCGCCATGCTGTTTATTCTTGCATATATTTGTTTAAAACTGATATTCAACTGAAATTTAATTTTGTGAAATGAAGCCTAGGCAGAAATTCAAACTGGAAGTCTCTCTTCAGCCTCCCCGGCATCATCCAGTCACTGCATCATGCGCTTCTACCACAGCCTATCAGCAACGGACCATGCCTCATTGTAACCAATCATCGAGCAAGTCTCCATTTATAAGGCCTCCATTGGTGGTTCTCTCTGCTCGCCACCTGAGCTTCAACCCAACTCCGCCCCTTCTCCACTCTTGTTCTCCCGCCTCATTCAGGCTTTCATCCTCTCTTTGGCCTCCACCACCAGTGTCCCGGCCTCAGGGGGGAAGACGTCTCTGGTCCTCATCCTGAGCTGCTCATCCAGGCTTATTGCAGGTCACATGTACATGAAGTCAACTGCTGGGATCAGAGCGCCAAAACTTTAATTTATTCATGGCAAATAAAACTTTCTAATTGGAGCTTTTTGGAGACTCACAAGTTAATTGAACTTGTGAGTCCATAAATAACATCATCATCCAGGTTTGCATTAACAATTAAGAGGCACGGTAATCTTAGTCTATGTAAATTTCGACCTTGAAGAATGTAATAACAATCTCTCGTTCTGGAATTTATCAAATAGATATGATGTTGGTAACCCTAACTGACAAGAACATTTAAATGTATCCAGTGTATGTAAAAACCTGTCTTCATTTATTTTGCCTAACAGCATTGCACTGAGGAGCATGATGCATCCACAGTTCTTTAATTTGCACCATTCTGAGCTTTTAACTGTGTAATGTTTGAAACCATCTCGTTAGTCACTGTTTTCTCCACACTCTTGTAAACAACTTTTTCACATTAAATCGGACCAACACTTACAGAATGGCAAGGTAAGGCAAGAATTTCACAACTCCTCCAACCTGCTCTGCAATCTCTAACTTTCCCCATATATTTCTCATTGCTAGCTCTAATGACTCTATGATGTACTGTCAACATAGTGCACTGGTTTTAATGGGAACCATAAATTTTGCCTTGTGCCATCTATTGAGTTTTATTATTAGCTGCTTTTAATTTTGACTAGATAATGTTTTTGTCCATCTTCATCTCAGTCTGGATGACGATCTGTTTAGTTTTTTGGAGGAAGAGTTCTTAATTTCTATAATGTTCACCTTGCATGAAAAATGAGTTTGTCTTTCCAAATTATTTGTGGGTGTTACATGTGTGACTTGTATATTTTTTGGGGGGAGTGTCCTCTTTTCCAGTTCACTCTTTGTTGATAACTGATGCTTGAAGTGACCACTGCATGCTTTGAAGCCTGAAGCTACTCAGGGTCAATATTGCAGGACCTGGAGGTAGAACTGATGCTTACTTTTGTTTTCCATTTTGTCTTTTTCTATTCCTCATGTCTGTGTCCCAGAGTGGATTTACCCCGCTGCACATTGCTGCCCATTATGGAAATGTCAATGTGGCCACTCTCCTACTCAACCGTGGAGCAGCCGTGGATTTCACAGCCAGGGTGATCTTACACCACCGAGCTTTTACCCAAACAAATGAGCACTGTAATTTTACACAAACAGTTTGGAACTTTAAAAGTCATTTTAGTTTGGCATCAATTCACATACTGTACATTGCAAAAAATCGAATTTCATTTCAATGGAGACAAGCAGGTCCACTTAATATAAAATCACATTGAAATATAATAAAATCCTGGGCGTGCTGTGGTGGCGTAGGGGACAGAACGACCCATGTTTGGAGGCCTTGAGTCCTCCACGCGGCCATCGCCGGTTTGACTCCCGGACCCGACAATATTTGCCGCATGTCTTCCCCCCTCTCCTTTCCTGTCAGCCTACTTTCATATAAGGGACACTAGAGCCCACAAAAGACCCCTGGAGGGGAGAGAAAAAAAAGAAATATAATAAAAGCCATACCAAGACAGCATGGTCATAGACTCAGATTAAGTTTACTTTATGTACAATAAATACAGTTATATTTAATAAAAATGCTTTCTGTTGAGGTTCATTAATCAGATTCAAAGTAGCTTTTAAAAATTGACAACATTTCAGCGGCTATTAAAGCTACATTTCTGTGTTAATAAAAATCTAAAAAAGCTTAGATTTTATTTAGTTTTATTTCAACACAGTTTGATAATAAAATTTTAAAATTTTCTGCAACCTTAAGCTCTTAATCTTTCTGTCAGATTCTCCTTCTTCAATCTGTCCTCTTTTCTGCAGAATGGAATAACTCCTTTACATGTGGCGTCTAAACGTGGCAACACCAACATGGTTCGCCTATTGCTGGATCGGGGCTCTCAGATCGATGCTAAAACACGGGTTGGTACCACAGACACAGAACCAAAGACAAAGTTGTTTCCTTCCTGACTGTTTAGATCAGGGGTGCCCAAAGTGGGTCCTCGAGGGCCGGGATCCTGCATGTTTTAGTTCTCTCTTTTAGCAAGTCATCGTAGCCCTTCTAATTAGCCATCATTTGATGCAGGTATGTTAAACCTCGGAGAGAATTAAAACATGCAGGATGCCGGCCCACCAGGACCCACTTTGGACACCCCTGGTTTAGATGAACATCCTTTCCTGACTGCTGTCCAGCTTCTCGGGTTCATTCCTTCTCTCAGATTTCCAGGGAACACCAGTAACATTTTATTTTAACATTTTCAATGGTAAACAAAGTGTGATATTAATGTTTGGTATTTAGAGCAGATGTGAAAAATGTTTTTTTTTCCAGTTAAGCTGGACAGAAGTGGATTAAATTTAGAGTCTTAACCCAGCTGATGTTTGGTTGGATGCCAGATAGTTGGCATCCAAACATGTTATTAGCTCTTTTTGTGTTATTAGCTCTTTTTGGTTTGTAACATGTAGAAACGTCATGTAGTCTCTGGCAGCATCTGAACTGAACCACCTGACAATTTTATAGCAGCTGTTTTAGGTTAAGTCATTATCCATGACTTAACCTAAAACAGGCTAAACTGAGTTGATTAACCTAAGCTAACATCTCTGCAGCATTTTGCATGCTGATATAACAGAGCCAGTATCTGAGCCTGTCAAACAGATTAAATGTTTCTGTAAAACACAGGGAAATGATGAGACAGACAATTGTTAAAGTTTATCAATGCCTGGCTTCTACCATATTGGAGAGGGACAACCTTTGACCTCACTAGACTGTCTTACAGAGCACAGTCTAGCACAGCGGTGGAACTACAATTTAAATAGTCATTCCCAAAGTGACTTTTTGCTGTACTTTTGTCTCTTTTAAACAAACAAAAACATTTTATGTGATTACACATTAGTGTGTCACTGAGACATTTCTGTCCAATGTGTGATGCAGGATGGCCTTACCCCCCTCCACTGTGCCGCTCGAAGTGGACATGAGACAGCAGTGGAGCTACTGCTGGAGAGAGGAGCCCCTTTACTGGCCAGGACAAAGGTGGGTCACACTGTATTTATGCTTATCTGTCGGGTCTGTTCTGATCACACAGGATCAAATATCAACCCAAAACTCTCCAAATAAAGTCTTTGGGATTGAATCAAAAATGATAAAAAGCCATGAAGCTGTTGTGGAACAGGAGAGCTTCCTCACTCCAACCATTGTTTCTGTCAATGTTTTTGTATGCACAAACAGCAAAATTCAAAATAACTGCCTCAATTTCACAAAAAAAGTATATATGCACGATTAAAGAGCATCTAACTCACATCTTTACCTCTTTTTGGCTTTTTCGAAAAATAGTTAATATCCTAAAGGGAAATGGAAACAAGTGTTGAATTAACCCACTGGGGAACAATAATTTCAATCTTCTATCTAAAAAGGATCAACATTGCTGTGTTACCCAAGTCACAGTACCAGGTGGCAATAATGTCCTCAATACAAGAGTAAAATTCAATAGAAGAAGATCTTAAAGACATCAAAGCAGTGCTAAGTCAAGAAAAGAGTTATTGCTCATGCTGTATGTTGATGAAGCCTGATAGTAGAAGCAGGCCCTGGTTCTACTCTTTGCTCTGAACTCTTGGCTGCTGAGAAACGATTCATCTTATGACATTTCTTTTCTATTTAATCACTTGTTGATCTCTCAGAATGGGCTGTCCCCACTACACATGGCGGCACAAGGCGACCATGTCGAATGCGTCAAACACCTTCTGCAGCACAAAGCTCCTGTTGATGATGTCACACTGGACTACCTGACAGCGCTGCATGTGGCAGCTCACTGTGGTCACTACAGAGTCACCAAACTGCTGCTGGATAAAAGAGCCAACCCTAACGCCAGAGCTCTGGTAGGTTAGGAAGACAGAGAGGAAAGATTCAGCAGGTAGCAGATTTACAATGTATGGGTGAAATGTACCTGATGGCTGTATGTGCTGTTGCTTGTCACACGTCCTCCACAGAATGGCTTCACTCCACTGCACATAGCCTGTAAAAAGAACCGGGTAAAAGTGATGGAGCTGCTGGTTAAATATGGAGCGTCAATCCAGGCAATTACAGAGGTGATTTAAACAACATCCATTTTATATATTAGCTCATTTCTAGTGATATTACTTTTCAGGTTTCACTGCCAGCTTGCAGTTGTAAATAAGTATGCAGAATGTTTTTAATCTCTCCTGCTTGGTTAAATGACTTAGCCATGACCGTTTATGACACAGAGGGATGATGATTATTTGTTTATATTAGGAGCAGAGGAGACGTCACACTGTGTGAGGCAGCTGGATTTTCATGAACCATATAATTGCGCAATTCGACAGTTCAAAAATAAATGTGCTTAATGGAAACGCGCCAATTTTGAAAAAACTAGTTTTTCAATGAAAAGATTTTGTGGCTAAGATGGAGTGTTTTTTTTTTTTTTGGCAATATCAAAATTGGTTTATTTCACAAACCTGTAATGAAAACACTCTTTTTGCATCACGAGTCACACAGTCAGCAGCTGGATGTTGATTAAAAATGTTGCCATCCAGCTGCCATGAAAAAGACGACAGGAAGAAATTGGAATATTATGGCACATGACTTATTGACTTATTATGACTTATTATGTGAACAAACTTATTCACGTGTGATTTTATTTGCATTTCTTATTTAATGGAAATACCACAATTCCATAGTTGTCTTTCTTTGACATTAGTGGAATATTGACAAAGTTTTGGGTACATTTGTAATGGAAATGCATCCAGTGTTACACAGCTCTGTAATTAAACATTTAACAATTACTTTTACACAAAAGTTTCAGTTGTCTTTTAATTCAGAGATGAGTTTTAAGTTGTCATAGACAACTATTAAGAATGATCAGCATAAATAAATATGTTCACTTTAGAAGCTTTTTTATATGCTTCTTCTGACAGCTAACGTTGCTCAGTGACAACTTTTAAAACAAAGAGTAGCTACTGTTGTCAATGTGACCTGGCAGCAATTATCGTACACTCACTGATCAATGGCAAATCGTAAAATAGGCCAACTTTGATAATCAGAGCTTCTCTGCTTTGTAATTATATTAATATCTGAAATATTATTTTTTTATATGCATATGCAGTGGTGAGCATACTTCTAATAGTGGAGCAAATTTTTTGTTTAGTACTTTAGCATTTTGCAAACTTTGGATAACTGTAAAGCTGTAACTTACTTGACTGTTTTTAAACTTTCAGTTTAATAAAACAAAAAAAGTCTAAGACCAGGCATGATATAAACACAAAAAGTGATCAGAGTTTATCATTTTTTGCCTCTTAACTAGTCTTTTGCAACACTGTAGAGCACTGATCTTTTATTCACACCATGTGTCTGCATTCTGCTGCCTGTTTAGTCTGGCCTGACTCCCATCCACGTAGCAGCTTTTATGGGTCACCTGAATATCGTCCTGCTCCTGCTGCAGAACGGAGCCTCAGCGGATGTCAGCAATATAGTGAGTAATGGGGAAGGGCAGGAGCAGGAGGGAGCTGACACAGCATTTCGGTTACATCTGACACGGTGTGTTACCTGCTGTACACAGCGTGGAGAAACAGCGTTACACATGGCAGCCAGGGCTGGCCAGGTGGAGGTGGTCAGATGTCTGCTGAGAAATGGAGCGATGGTGGACGCTCAGGCACGGGTGAGATTAATTTCGTCACATGTCTTGCACTTATCTATACCTGTGTCATCAATATTAGGTCTGCTGTTTGATTAAAAACTGTCATCCCCTCCCTCCCCATCCTGTCCAGGAGGACCAGACTCCTCTTCACATCGCGTCCCGTCTCGGGAAAACAGAGATCGTGCAGCTGTTGCTACAGCACATGGCCCATCCTGATGCTGCCACAACCAATGGCTATACCCCGCTCCACATCTCTGCCAGGGAGGGGCAGGTGGAGACCGCTTCAGTGCTACTGGAGGCTGGGGCTTCCCATTCATTGGCTACGAAGGTGCGTGGTGGGGGAGCCATTTAATCTTTGTCTAACTCGATGAGGTGGATGTTCAGTCTTACCAAATGAATCTACTCTGTCACTTAGGACATGCATGCTGCTAACAGATTTGAGCCAAAACATATTAGCTGTTATTATGGCAAAAAACAACAATCTATTTTAAATGCAACAAGCTAACTTTAAATTAAGTTCATGAAAAGGTCTTACAAAACAACTTTAGATACACAACACGTGGCATTATCTTAATTTATATTTTAAATGCAGCTTAAGTGTGTGAACTTCCTTAATAGAAGAAATTACCAATGCAATGGATAGTAAGAAATGAGCTGTATGGGGTTTTCATAGATCTAAAGAAAGCTTTTGACACAATAAATCATGATATTTTAATTAAAAAAATAGAATGTTATGGAATTCGGGGAGTAGTTTTGAATTGGACGAGGAGTTATTTAAAGAGCAGAAAACTATTTGTGAATATGGGAGAGATTGAATCTGATTGTCTGGAGATTGTATGTCAGAACTCTGACCCTTGAGTTCTGACCCTCAAGGGTCAGAACTGGGACCAGTTTGAGTTCATTTGTATATAAACGACATAAGCAAAGTGTCTAATGTATTAAAATGTGTGTTATTTGCTGACGACATAAATATTCTAGTCTCTGGTGAAAACTTACAACAACTTCTTTACATAGTCGCCTCAGAAATCAGTAAATTAAAGAAATGGTTTGACAATAATAAATTATTACTAAATTTGGACAAGACTAAAATCATAGTTTTTGGAAACTGCTACAAAAATACTCCAATTCAAGTTCAGACAGAGTGTAACTCTAGAAGGGGTTTATGTTAAGTTTCTCGGTGTAATAATAGATGACAAAATCAGTTGGAAACCTCATATTAAACATTTACAGAATAAACTAAGTAAAAGCATATTAATCCTGGCCAAAGCTAGACATATTCTGAATAATAAACCACTTCATATTCTATGTAACTCTCTGATTTTGCCATATTTAACATATTGTTCAGAAGTGTGGGGAATTAATTACTGTTAGGTCTAAATTACCTAAACACAGACACAAAGAAGAGACAAGAGTCAGAGTTTGGTTTTACCTGCAGGGAGAGCACAGTTGAAACCCAGTTACAGATTTCTGCCTATGCTCTGAAGCTTCAACTGAGTCTTGCCCTGCTTTTATTAGAATTAGGAACTTCCTAGTTACATGACAGAGTGCAGCCCTGAGGGGAGGGGGAACAGAGAACAGCTGCACATTCACATGAACACAACTCATTCCTACATTCCTCAAAGGCATATTTCATAAGATAAGACTATAGAATTGCAGTTCCTCTGGGCAATTGGCACCGGACTGTCTTGTTCATGGTATCCTCCTTTTTCACTCCTCAGCAGGCCACTTCCAGAGTTTCTGCAAACACTTCAAAACACTCAAAGCACTTCAAAACACTCAAAACACATCATTAAAATGTAAATGCAAAGGTAAATTAAATGGATGGTAATATAAAATAAAGGTAAAGCAAATAAATGATAATAAAATATAAAATACTTCCAACAATTACCAAAGCTCTTTACATCCACTAAGTATCCTACAGAAACCAGCCGTTAGAATCATCCATAATGTTGGTTATTATGAGCACACAAACCCGTTACTCTTTCAATCTAGAATTCTTAAATTGGAAAAGCTGGTGCAATTTAAAATTCAATTTATTTCAAATTATGAAATAAATTAAAATTATGTTTAAGACATCTAATAAACTGCTACCTGAACTCATACAGAACATGTTTTATGAAAGAGAAAGGGGGATATAACGTAAGGGGTTACTCCAACTTAAGGATTCGTAGTTTATGAACAACAAGAAAGAGCTTTTGTATTTCAATTCATGGGGCAAAGTTATGGAACAAGTTAAATGAGGAGTTAAAACAAAGTCAAAATTTAATACAATTTAAAAGAAAATATAAGGTGGTCATTTTCACAAGATATAGAAATATGGATGAGAGATGGCACTAATGTGTATATGTAAACTGAGGCTAAGACATATGACTGTGTGGGTATGGATGTATATACTTGGACATATGTAAACCCAGATAAAATGGAAAATTAATTAATCTGTTTATTTTTAGGTTTGATTTGATTTATTAATGAGGGTACATCTGAAAATATTGTATGGGTTTATGGGGTAGGAGTTCATAGGTTTATTACTTCTTCTTGCTCCTGAGATATGGCGTATGCAATTTATTTAGCCTAGCATCAGTGAATCTGTGATCGATCTCATGGTCTGTTGAAGAAGCCTATTGACGCACATTCACCTGAATTACTTAGGCCTGACTTGACATAGTCGCACCTCCTGTGTCTGGTTTGGTCTTTGTGAAATGGATAAAGCCAGGGCGAACTGATGGCTTTGGCCTTGATCAAGCCAAGTCAAGCCAAGCTTTATCACTTATCCTGTAGTTCACAGGTGTCAAACTCCAGTCCTCAAGGGCCACTGTCCTGCAACTTTTAGATGTGCCTCTGTTGCACCACCTGAATAGAATAATTAGGTCATAAGACTCTGGAGAACTGATCTACACAAGAAGGAGGTAATGAAGCCATTTCATTCCAGTGTATTGTACTTGTGGCACATCTAAAACCTGCAGGACACCGACCCTTAAGGACTGGAGTTTGACACTTGTGCTGTAGTTCATAGTCCTTGCGCCTTGTCTCTGTGTAGCTGGTTATATGCTGCTGGCCCCTGTACTAAGTGCCAGTCTGTGAAAGCTTCATGAGAGGTGAGTTGCATTTTTCAGCACATAGCATAGAAAAGCGTTAACAATACATAAGACATTACCTTTATTAACTTAGACACATGGAGAGTAATGAATACTTACTAGATACATGGCACCAGCTTTTGTACTTTTAGTGTTTTTAATACTGTAAAACACTCTATGTGCTAAATTCCTTGTCTTCATTAAAAACTACACAACACAGAGTCAAGGGGTTACTTGGACTAACCTGGTTCAGTGTCGTGAAGCAGAACCCAGTTACACTAAACTAAGATACGATAAACTAAGCCAAACTAATATAAGATAGGAAAAGCTAAGCTAAACTAAGCTACACTAAACTGAGATAAGATAAGCTTTATTGTCCAAAGGAAATTTGTACTGGGTACAGACACTACCCCAAACCTAACCCTTAGTCTAAAATCCATACGCATATTAGGTTCACATTTAATCTAATATGCTTAACTTAACACTTTGCACTGGATACATTCTAAAACAAAAAATAATAGTAAATAACATAAAATCTTTAAGATCAAAACCTACAGTCACATTTTAGTGTTTGTTGCTATTAAAGGTTTTGATAAAGTGGAACAAATTTGTTCTTGTGGCGGTTCAGTCTGCATGCAGACTAAACGGGTCCAGTCAAAGTCAAGACCTCAGCCTGAATAAAATGCTGTGGTGCAGATGCTAAGAGAGCTAAAGGTGCGTTGGCCCACAGAACACTGGGCCTGTGATTAAGATCTAACTGGAGTAAGTTTGATTTATTTCGAATATGATAGGATAAAATCATGCACAAGAACAAGGAATGTAAAAGACACATAATTTTGTACTACATTAATTTTAACATGCTTAACACCAGTACATGTGACAGAATCCATGGCCTAACAAAGGTCTGCTCCCAACAGGGGCAGGGCTTTTTCATAAACACAATCACAATAAATAATAATAATTACGGTTTATTATTACAATAATAATAAATGCACTGATCATGTGGTGTCTTCCAACACTGACCTTGTTTGCTTCTTCATACTAAATACATCAAGGCTCCCCCTGCAGGGTGTATAATCAAACTGAAGTCAGATGTTTGTTGCATATTTTTATTTATTTTTTTATTATTCCTAAGAATCGAATCAAGGTGTAAGTTTACCAGCTGAAAGCTAATTTTAATGTAACAGAATAGTCATGCTATACGACAGCAGTTTTATGTAGCTTCCTGTTCTATTCATGCTATCTGAATCTCATCTTTCAGTTGATTCTATTAACATATACAGTGTATCACAAAAGTGAGTACACCCCTCACATTCCTGCAGATATTTAAGTATACCTTTTCATGGGACAACACTGACAAAATTACACTTTGACACAATGAAAAGTAATATATAACTATAATTATATAACTGCTGTACAAGACAGCAGTGTACAGTTATTCTTCCCTCAAAATAACTCTATATACAGCCATTAATGCCTACCCTAACCTGGCAACAAAAGTGAGTACACCCTGTTGTTATGCAATAGCCAGCCCCGCCCTAAACCTCCCAACACCCATGGCTGACCACCTCTCCGTCTAATGGGTCCGGAAAAACCTCTCGACCTACGAGTATTACCCGAGGTAATACTCGGTCTAGTAGAGATGATCCCTCTCTCTCTCTCTATATATATATATATATGTGTGTGTGTGTGTATATACTGTATATATACAGTATATACAGTACAGACCAAAAGTTTGGACACCTTTCTAATTCAATGGGTTTTCTTTATTTTCATGACTATTTATAAGGCAAGAAATCCCACTTATTAACCTGACAGGACACACCTATGAAGTGAAAACCTTTTCAGGTGACGACCTCTTGAGCTCATCAAGAAAATGCAGAGTGTGTGCAAAGCAGTAATCACAGCAAAATGTTGCTACTTTGAAGAAACTAGAATATAAGGGCTATTTTCAGTTGTTTTACACTTTTTTGTTTAGTGCATATTTCCGCGTGTGTTATTCATTGTTTTGATGCCTTCAGTGTGAATCTACAATGTCAATAGTCATGAAAATAAAGGAAACTCATTGAATTAAAAGGTGTGTCCAAACCTTTGGTCTGTACTGTATATATATATATATATATATACTGTATATATAAGTACATTATGGTACATAAGGGTACCATAAATGACTGTATTTCAATCTGTAGAAACTCACACAGAGAAAAAGCAGCAGTTAGAAAGTTTTATTGACCCGAATATTCTTTGGCGTTCGGACACCGGCAGAAGACGTGTGTTGAGAATCGCAGCGAGTTTAGACGATCAGCTTGGGGCAAAGCTCAGTGCAGTCTTCCCCCGGGTCCGGACACTGGTGGTGGAGCAGAGCCTGGAAGGTGCCCGGGAGGATGAGGGTGGAGATGGAGAGGAGGTGGGTTGAAGCAGGGTTGAAGCAGGTGGATGCGTGGTTGTTTGGCCTTTTGAAGGAGCTCTTGAGTGGTGATTGGCTGAGGAAGAGTGACAATCCGGTGCTGATTGGCTGAGGCGGAGGTGTGCTAATTGATGATACTGGTAGTCTGGAGAGAGTCTTACAGCTTGAATTTATGCCTAGGCTTCATTTGTATAGCACCTTATCAAGTGTCCTCCCACCAGGCCCCCTGGCTTGAACAAGCAACCTGCTGATTGCGGGTGAACTCCTACCACCGTCACCAGCATTGCCCCTAAATAAATCAAGTGAAGTATCATGTAAAATGAAAGATGTAATGCTCCACTTGTGAATTTAAATCTGTTGGGATGACCTTGGCACTCTGACAACATGTCTGAGTGGCATGCTGCCGGACAGAACACAGTTTTAAAAAAATTCACCAATTCTTTAAAGTATATATTTCTACAGTATTTTTCTGATTTTATGTATAGATCTTTCAACATCTCCTGGTCTTACCGTCTCTTCTCTCTACAGAAAGGGTTTACTCCTCTGCATGTGGCTGCCAAGTATGGAAACCTAGATGTGGTTAAACTGCTGATGCAGCGCTGTGCGCCTCCTGATTCTGCTGGAAAGGTAAACATCCAACGTAGACCCATTCTGTTTAGATTCCCTTAGCAAACACTGGATTATCAGCTAGATGAATATGTACAATATGTTCACGTGTCTTGCATGTGAATATAAAACTGGTGGTTTTCTGTATTAAGGACCTGTTTACTGCCAGAGAACTGGTAAGCTTCTGTTGTACTTAAAGCCAGGTATTTCTTAATCTGCCTCACCAAGTCAGACATTAATCAGAAAGGTCAACAGGAGCTATTTTTTCTTCTTCATATTGACTCATTGTGTTGTCCTCTAGTCAACCTAACAGTGAGTGAGTGTTTGGTTTCCCTGCTTCACTAGCTGCTCCTTAATCCTCATGCACTCACCATTCCTCCCCAACAGAATGGCCTCACTCCCCTCCATGTTGCAGCACATTATGATAACCAACAGGTGGCGCTCCTGCTTTTGGACAAAGGAGCGTCTCCCCATGCAATGGCTAAGGTGAGGCTCTATAGCACATAGTTCATGATGAGGGGAATCACTTGGTTCACACCAAAAGTCTTTCTCTTCTTTCACTGGCACTAAAATCATTTACTTTGATTCTGTTTTCCAACCAGACTGGTTTAATAAATATAATAAGAGGTCAAATTTTAAGATTTTGTCAAAGATTTTAGGCAGTGTTTACACATTTTTTTTGGTTTTTTAGCATGTTTTTTGTAGCGTACTACAAAAAACTTTTATTGAAACTAAGCCATTCAATAAAAGTTTAAATGCCTTTTATTATAAAGCATTAAAGTTAATCAAGTAAGTCAATTTCTGTACCCATTTATCCATTTAGCAGTGTTTGCAAAAATGTGTTGGCCTGTCAGACATTACCGACATATTTAGTACAATTTAGTATTGTTCACAGGGCAACACACAGACACAGGGCAAACAACCATACACACACATGCACAACCAGTCCTAAAGGAAATTGAGATAACACCAAAAATGTGTACTTTTGAACTGTAAGGGGTAAGTTACCAATATATTATCATTTGTATATTTATTCATGTATTTTCAGGCACACTTGTGCTTTTTCTGTGTGCTATGGTGGCCAATCGACAACATTTTGTTATCAATTTCACTGTCACTTCTTTCTGTAACGACAATAAAATAAATCTAAGCTTCTATGTTTGAGTTTAAGGTAGCCATAGTAGCTACATGGAAAAGAATCTTCTTACTGCAAAGCATCAAGCGCTACTAGTTGCAGCCCTACTAGATTTATGTAAAGAGTCAACATCTCTCAGGCTCTAACAGTTAATGTGAATGTCAACAACCTTTTAGTGTGTTTTAGTTTAGGCCACACTGAGAAAAGGATTCTGTGGTGAAGTAAATTTAACACAGCTGAACCTGTGAAATCAGTAATAAAGATTCAAGTTTGTACCTTTACACAAATAGCACTGAGTTCAAAAATATTTGTTCAAGATACAAGACGTTGCAATTTTTTTCAGAAGATAAATTGTTTAAGTGCTAAGAGCCTACCTTTCCAAGTTCATCCACACACAGATCCTGTCCTGGACGAGATCCAACCCCACAGAGATCGTCTGAAAATGCTTTGGAGTTGGCACCATACCTTTGGCATGTGCCTTTGCCCTCACAGCCAGAAGTTGCTAAACAAGAACATGTGGATCATCTGAAGCCTCCTATACTGTTATGCTTTCCTTTAACACAAGACAAATCAGCTAATTAAAATGATTCATCACGTCTTGATGAGATGCCTGTATTTACAGAAAATGAGCTGATTATTCTGTGCAGAAATTGCAATAAAATTAGTATTTAATGAACATTTTCCAAAAAGTTATTTCCAAAGAACTGACATGAGTCTTTACTGAACTACATTTCCACACCTTGTATCCTAATAGACCTGATGTCTTAAAGGTTTGTAGCTTTAAAACTACAATTTATTTAAAGTTTTGTATACTTGACAAATGGCCAATGCTTTTGTTTTGGTCAGAACAATTGAGAACATTCAACCTAACGTCTGCCTCTCATGAACCAGAACGGCTACACTCCTCTGCATATTGCGGCTAAGAAGAACCAGATGGACATTGCCACAGTGCTGCTGCAATACGGCGCAGAGACCAACATCCTGACCAAGCAGGGGGTCACACCACTCCATCTGGCCTCCCAGGAGGGTCACACACACATGACGGCTCTGTTAATCAGCAAAGGAGCCCAGATTAATGTTTCCACCAAGGTAATGTTGACCACCAAACTTGGTATAAGGCAATGTTATCTATTTGTATTGTGTCACTTCCGTATGTTACTTCTCTGTTTGCTCAAGCAGAGTGGCCTAACCGCACTCCATCTGGCCGCCCAAGAAGACAGAGTATCGGTTGCTGAGATTCTCTCCAAGAACGGTGCCAACTTGGACCACCAGACTAAAGTATGAGAAAGGAGTTCCTGTTTTATTTCTGCTCTTTTGTCAATTAGGCACTAATGTTCCACTTCATTAAATATGAAGTGGAACATTAGATTTAATGTCTCTGATACAGAACCAAGTCATTTAAGAGAAGTATTGACTGTTACTGATCATAACCCACTACCTTTTGGTTACTGATCTTCCTTCTGTTATTTTTGCCCGCATAAGATTAACCAAATCATAGCTGGAAAGTCTGATCTCTAGGGTTTCCCTTCTGCTGCCTCTCCTGGTGTTTTTTTAAATCACCAATGCTTTCTATGGTTTGAGAACTGGAATGACCAAAACAGCCAAAACAGGTTTTTTCTACACTCAACAAGTCTGAGATTATATAACTTCACAACATTCCTGTCTCTTTTGGACTATTATTCATGAATTCACCAGGACAATATCTAAAAAAAATGGTATATCATTGCACTTTTTTTTTAATGACTGTGGATATCATGTTCACTGTTGTCATTTATATGCAGCTGCTGGTCGTCAGACATATTTGCTGCTTTTTGTTTAGAAATGTACTGGTTTTCCTTCTGTTGTATCTGACTGTGCTGACGGTTAAGTCTGACATCCAGCTTGGACTTTGTTACCAGGCTTTTTCCCATATGTTTGTCCCAAAAGTTAGGGAAGACCTGGGAAAGAGAGCAGTTAAATGTGCTGCTCAAATGGTTGGAATAATTTTCAGCAAGATTTTAAATTGACAGAGAAAGTGACTCTCAGTGAACTAAAGATTAAAGACTGTGAAGAAGAGACTTTAGCTGGCATTTTTTTGATAATTTAGTTTTTTATTAGCTGTTTTTATTATTTTATGCTTTGATACTTTTAAGAGTAAAACATATTGATTTTTCTGATTTAATATAAAAGTTGATATTTGTAAACAGTGCTGCTATCTTGCCAACTCTTGAAAAAGAGATTTGATCTCAATGAAGTTTTTCATTTGGTTAAATGAAGGTTAGAACCGTAGAATACAGAATGTGGCAATTGTGGTTTGCCACAAATAGGAATTTTCTGGCCTATCACCATCTTTAGAAAGCCTCACCCGAGAATTACAATTTTGGTTCATCAACTTTTTTGTCTGAAAAGTTGCTAACAAAGTTGCTTAGTTGGCAGTGGTGTGGGTGAAGTTAGCCGAACTCATGCAGACATGACCTGGTGGACGGGTGGTCAGTCTGCTCTCTCTCACTGCAGAAAAAAAGGGACAGTGGCTGATCTTTAGAGATCTGTGCATAAGATTAGTTCTTCATGTTAGTATCTCTCTCCTAAAATGAAGGAAATCAGGGCCAATTCATCAGTGCAGGGAAAGTCAAAGGTGTTCTAAGAATTTGTAGATTCTGACAACAACTCGTGATATTATTTAATAATAACAACAGTCAGACTAGCTTTTACATTATTTGAATGTCACTGAGTTTATAGCCTTTACATGCACTTTTTGTGGCCCCATTGATTTCTGGTGTTCCCTTGGACATTAAGTGTTCTTCAAAATTTGGTAATCTATTGAAATTAAGATAGTGAGGTTTGGACTTTTGAATCATCCATATCAGCATCCAAAATGTGTTTTAATCCTTTCACTTAGCATGTTTTTATATTCAAAAATATGCTATATATGTTTCCGTGATACCTGATTGGAGAAATAAGATGTTTTTACTTTTTCATAGCTGGGCTACACCCCACTAATTGTAGCGTGTCACTATGGTAATGTCAAGATGGTGAACTTCCTTCTTCAAAACGGGGCCAGTGTCAACGCCAAGACAAAGGTACTGATGTAACTGAAGTTATTGCAGATTATTCAGCTTTAGTCGTTTCTTAATCATCATTCCATTTCCCTTCCCAGAGTGGATACACTCCGCTTCATCAAGCGGCCCAGCAAGGAAACACACACATCATCAATGTTTTGCTTCAGTATGGGGCCAAGCCCAACGCCATTACTGTGGTTTGTATATACTCAGTGAAAGCAGATGCAAACTCGAATGCAAATACAGGCATCTGGAATCTACTTCCTGTCCCCAGAATGGAAATACTGCGCTGGGTATAGCTCGGAGGCTGGGCTATATCTCTGTGGTGGACACATTGCGAGTCGTCACTGAGGAGATCATCACCACGACTACTGTATGGCACAAACACTGCAGAAATCTCTGAGTGAATTTACACTTAACAAACAAATGTGATGTTAAAAGGAGGAAAATGACACAGGGTTTTCAAAATCTTTAAAGCTGTTGAAGAATGGGAGACAATGCACATATGGAGGTCTTAGTCCTCGACGCAGCTGTCACAGGTTCAAGTCCTGGCCCCATGACCCTCCCACTTTCCTGTCTGACTGCTCTCAAATAAAGGCCACAAAAGCCAATAGAAAATAAAAAATAAAAATTGAAGAAGGCGCTCTGTTCAGAGACCAACAAGGAATTTTTTGTCCCAAAACCAACATTCCACGTGTGATGGAATACTGCACATCACCCCGAACACACCATCCTCACAATGAAAAATGTATGCAGGCATCATGCTGTGGGATGCTTTTCTTTAGAGATTCACAATTATTTAATTGGCCTAGTCAAAGTTCTGATCTACAACTTGCTGTTCAGATGCTCTCCAACCAGTTTGCAAAGAAGAAATGTGTAAAAATGGCAATACTGGTAGGCCCAAACAACCCATAAACAAGACCTACAGCTTCATTCGCTGTGAAATACTACTGCATGAAAAATCTTTTCAAGTTTTCATTTGTTAAAAAGAAAAAAAAACAAGATGAAAACCATGTGTCATTTTCCCTCAACTTCACAGTTATTCTCTACTTTGTGCCGATCTGTCACCTTCATCCCCAGACATCCACTGAAGTCTGTGGTTGTAATATGACCAAAAATGGAGAACTTCTTGGGTGTGAAGATTTTATTCTGTAAGGTCAAAATATTTTAGATTCTGCTTCAGCATCTTTATTTCATCATCAGTTTTTATTCCAATTACCAAAAGTTGGATTGAGAGCAGTTTAGGGTCTACACCAGACTCTATTATGGTATGGAGTTGTCATGTAACGGTGTGAGAGGTGGTGAGGCAGACGCAGCAGACCCAGGATGCCGTGAGAAAAGATGGTTTTAATGAAGAATAAAGTCAACACAGTCCAAAACTAGTCCAAAAACACAGGCAGCACGACTGAGCGGAAGCCAGGCCTCAACGCCGGTAGCAACAGGTTTTACAAATGGACACACGAAGGACTGAGCGCACATTAGACAAGGACCCGACAAAGACACAGACACATAGGTGACACTAAATACAAGGGAGGGTAATTAGGGAACGAGAAACACCTGGGGACAATCAAGGGGAAGACAGGACAACATAGAAACTCAGAAACACAGATACTCGAAATAAACACACAGAAAAACACGGAACATGACAGGAGTTGTATCAGTGTAATTAATATAAGTTCATTTATGCTATAGCAGTATACTGAGATGGGATTTATTTTGTTAAAATTTAAGCTGTTTTATCTAATAAACCATGAGGCTTATGGGTGTTATGTGTCAACAACATTTAATCATGAATGTTTCCTCTCTGTGGACAGACGGTGACAGAGAAACACAAGCTGAATGTGCCTGAAACCATGACTGAAGTACTGGATGTATCAGATGAAGAAGGTAAGTCACAAGGCACTTAATGTCATGTTACTATGTCACTTAATGACATTTTACTATGTCACTTAATGACATGTTACTATGTCACTTAATGAAATGTTACTATGTCACTTAATGACATGTTACTATGTCACTTAATGACATGTTACTATGTCGCTTAATGACATTTTACAATGTCACTTAATTTTAGGTTACTATGTCACTTAATGACATGTTACTATGTCACTTAATGACATGTTAATATGTCACTTCATGTCATGTTACTATGTGACTTAATGACATGTTACTGTCACTTAATTTCATGTTACTATGTCACTTAATGACATTTTACAATGTCACTTAATTTTAGGTTACTATGTCACTTAATGTCATGTTGCTACTGTATGTCACTTAATGACATGTTACTATGACACTTAATTTCATGTTACTATGTCACTTAATGACATTTTACTATGTCACTTAATGACATGTTACTATGTCACTTAATGAAATGTTACTATGTCACTTAATGACATTTTACAATGTCACTTAATTTTAGGTTACTATGTCACTTAATGACATGTTACTATGTCACTTAATGAAATGTTACTATGTCACTTAATGTCATGTTACTATGTCACTTAATGACATGTTACTATGTCACTTAATGACATGTTACTGTCACTTAATTGAATGTTACTGTCACTTAATGACGTAATACTATGTCACTTAATGACATGTTACTATGTGACTTAATGTCATGTTACTACTGTATGTCACTTAATGACATGTTACTATGTCACTTAATGACATTTTACTATGTCACTTAATGACATGTTACTGTGTCACTTAATGACATGTTACTATGTCACTTAATGTCATATTACTATGTCACTTAATGACATGTTACTATGTCACTTATTGTCATGTTACTATGTCACTTAATGTCATATTACTATGTCACTTGATGACATGTTACTATGTCACTTAATGACATGTTACTATGTCACTTAATGACATGTTACTATGTCACTTAATGTCATGTTACTATGTCACTTAATGAAATGTTACTATGTCACTTAATGACATTTTACAATGTCAGTTAATTTTAGGTTACTATGTCACTTAATGACATGTTACTATGTCACTTAATGAAATGTTACTATGTCACTTAATGTCATATTACTATGTCACTTAATTTCATGTTACTATGTCACTTAATGACATGTTACTATGTCACTTAATGACATTTTACTATGTCACTTAATGACATATTACTGTGTCACTTAATGACATGTTACTATGTCACTTAATGTCATATTACTATGTCACTTAATGACATGTTACTATGTCACTTAATTTCATGTTACTATGTCACTTAATGACATGTTACTGTCACTTAATTTCATGTTACTATGTCACTTATTGTCATGTTACTATGTCACTTAATGTCATATTACTATGTCACTTAATGACATGTTACTATGTCACTTAATGAGATGTTACTATGTCACTTAATGACATTTTACTATGTCACTTAATGACATGTTACTATGTCACTTAATGACATGTTACTGTGACACTTAATGACATTTTAGTATGTCACTTAATTTCAGGTTACTATGTCACTTAATGACATGTTACTATGTCAATTAATGTCATATTACTGTCACTTAATGACATGTTACTATGTCACTTAATGACATTTTACTGTCACTTAATGACATGTTACTATGTCACTTAATTTCATGTTACTATGTCACTTAATTTCATGTTACTATGTCACTTAATTACTTGTTACTATGTCACTTAATGACACATTACAATGTCACTTCATGTCATGTTACTATGTCACTTAATGACATGTTACTATGTCACTTAATGACATGTTATTGTCACTTAATGACATGTTACTGTGACACTTAATGACGTAATACTATGTCACTTAATGACATGTTACTATGTGACTTAATGTCATGTTACTACTGTATGTCACTTAATGACATGTTACTATGTCACTTAATGACATTTTACTATGTCACTTAATGACATGTTACTGTGTCACTTAATGACATGTTACTATGTCACTTAATGTCATATTACTATGTCACTTAATGACATGTTACTATGTCACTTATTGTCATGTTACTATGTCACTTAATGTCATATTACTATGTCACTTAATGACATGTTACTATGTCACTTAATGTCATGTTACTATGTCACTTAATGAAATGTTACTATGTCACTTAATGACATTTTACAATATCAGTTAATTTTAGGTTACTATGTCACTTAATGACATGTTACTATGTCACTTAATGAAATGTTACTATGTCACTTAATGTCATATTACTATGTCACTTAATTTCATGTTACTATGTCACTTAATGACATGTTACTATGTCACTTAATGACATTTTACTATGTCACTTAATGACATATTACTGTGTCACTTAATGACATGTTACTATGTCACTTAATGTCATATTACTATGTCACTTAATGACATGTTACTATGTCACTTAATGTCATATTACTATGTCACTTAATTTCATGTTACTATGTCACTTAATGACATGTTACTATGTCACTTAATGACATTTTACTATGTCACTTAATGACATATTACTGTGTCACTTAATGACATGTTACTATGTCACTTAATGTCATATTACTATGTCACTTAATGACATGTTACTATGTCACTTAATGAGATGTTACTATGTCACTTAATGACATTTTACTATGTCACTTAATGACATGTTACTATGTCACTTAATGACATGTTACTGTGACACTTAATGACATTTTAGTATGTCACTTAATTTCAGGTTACTATGTCACTTAATGACATGTTACTATGTCAATTAATGTCATATTACTGTCACTTAATGACATGTTACTATGTCACTTAATGACATTTTACTGTCACTTAATGACATGTTACTATGTCACTTAATTTCATGTTACTATGTCACTTAATTTCATGTTACTATGTCACTTAATTACTTGTTACTATGTCACTTAATGACACATTACAATGTCACTTCATGTCATGTTACTATGTCACTTAATGACATGTTACTATGTCACTTAATGACATGTTATTGTCACTTAATGACATGTTACTGTGACACTTAATGACGTAATACTATGTCACTTAATGACATGTTACTATGTGACTTAATGTCATGTTACTACTGTATGTCACTTAATGACATGTTACTATGTCACTTAATGACATTTTACTATGTCACTTAATGACATGTTACTGTGTCACTTAATGACATGTTACTATGTCACTTAATGTCATATTACTATGTCACTTAATGACATGTTACTATGTCACTTATTGTCATGTTACTATGTCACTTAATGTCATATTACTATGTCACTTGATGACATGTTACTATGTCACTTAATGACATGTTACTATGTCACTTAATGACATGTTACTATGTCACTTAATGTCATGTTACTATGTCACTTAATGAAATGTTACTATGTCACTTAATGACATTTTACAATATCAGTTAATTTTAGGTTACTATGTCACTTAATGACATGTTACTATGTCACTTAATGAAATGTTACTATGTCACTTAATGTCATATTACTATGTCACTTAATTTCATGTTACTATGTCACTTAATGACATGTTACTATGTCACTTAATGACATTTTACTATGTCACTTAATGACATATTACTGTGTCACTTAATGACATGTTACTATGTCACTTAATGTCATATTACTATGTCACTTAATGACATGTTACTATGTCACTTAATGTCATATTACTATGTCACTTAATTTCATGTTACTATGTCACTTAATGACATGTTACTATGTCACTTAATGACATTTTACTATGTCACTTAATGACATATTACTGTGTCACTTAATGACATGTTACTATGTCACTTAATGTCATATTACTATGTCACTTAATGACATGTTACTATGTCACTTATTGTCATGTTACTATGTCACTTAATGTCATATTACTATGTCACTTAATGACATGTTACTATGTCACTTAATGAGATGTTACTATGTCACTTAATGACATTTTACTATGTCACTTAATGACATGTTACTATGTCACTTAATGACATGTTACTGTGACACTTAATGACATTTTAGTATGTCACTTAATTTCATGTTACTATGTCACTTAATTTCATGTTACTATGTCACTTAATTACTTGTTACTATGTCACTTAATGACATGTTACTATGTCACTTAATGACATGTTACTATGTCACTTAATGACATGTTACTATGTCACTTAATGACATGTTATTGTCACTTAATTGAATGTTACTGTCACTTAATGACGTGTTACTATGTCACTTAATGACATGTTACTATGTCACTTAATGTCATGTTACTATGTCACTTAATGACATGTTACTATTTCACTTAATGTCATTTTACTATATCACTTAATGACATGTTACTATGTCACTTAATGACATTTTACTATGTCACTTAATGACATGTTACTATGTCACTTAATGACATGTTATTGTCACTTAATTTAATGTTACTGTCACTTAATGACGTGTTACTATGTCACTTAATGACATGTTACTATGTCACTTAATGACATGTTACTATGACACTTAAATTCATGTTACTATGTCACTTAATGTCATGTTACTATGTCACTTAATGACATGTTACTATTTCACTTAATGTCATTTTACTATATCACTTAATGACATGTTACTATGTCACTTAATGACATTTTACTATGTCACTTAATGACATCTTACTATGTCACTTAATGACATGTTATTGTCACTTAATTGAATGTTACTGTCACTTAATGACGTGTTACTATGTCACTTAATGACATGTTACTATGTCACTTAATGACATGTTACTATGACACTTAAATTCATGTTACTATGTCACTTAATGTCATGTTACTGTCACTTAATTTAATGTTACTATGTCATTTAATGACATGTTACTATGTCACTTAATGTCATTTTACTATATCACTTAATGACATGTTACTATGTCACTTAATGACATGTTACTATGTCACTTTACTTCTTGTTACTATGTCACTTAATGACATGTTACTATGTCACTTGATGACATGTTACTATGTCACTTAATGACATGTTACTGTCACTTAATGACATGTTACTGCCACTTTATTTCATGTTACTATATCACTTTTATCATGTTACTATGCCACTTCATGACATTTTACTATGTCACTTAATGAGATGTTACTATGTCACTTAATGACATTTTACTATGTCACTTAATGACATGTTACTATGTCACTTAATGAAATGTTACTATGTCACTTAATGACATGTTACTGTGACACTTAATGACATTTTAGTATGTCACTTAATTTCAGGTTACTATGTCACTTAATGACAGGTTACTATGTCAATTAATGTCATATTACTGTCACTTAATGACATGTTACTATGTCACTTAATGACATTTTACTGTCACTTAATGACATGTTACTATGTCACTTAATTTCATTTTACTATGTCACTAAATTTCATGTTACTATGTCACTTAATTACTTGTTACTATGTCACTTAATGACACATTACAGTGTCACTTCATGTCATGTTACTATGTCACTTAATGACATGTTACTATGTCACTTAATGACATGTTACTATGTCACTTAATGACATGTTACTATGTCACTTAATGACATGTTATTGTCACTTAATTGAATGTTACTGTCACTTAATGACATTTTACTATGTCACTTAATGACATGTTACTATGTCACTTAATGAAATGTTACTATGTCACTTAATGACATGTTTCTGTGACACTTAATGACATTTTAGTATGTCACTTAATTTCAGGTTACTATGTCACTTAATGACATGTGACTATGTCAATTAATGTCATATTACTGTCACTTAATGACATTTTACTGTCACTTAATGACATGTTACTATGTCACTTAATTTCATGTTACTATGTCACTTAATGACTTGTTATTATGTTACTTAATGACACATAACAATGTAACTTCATGTCATGTTACTATGTCACTTAATGACATGTTACTATGTCACTTAATGACATGTTACTATGTCACTTTACTTCTTGTTACTATGTCACTTAATGACATGTTACTATGTCACTTGATGACATGTTACTATGTCACTTAATGACATGTTACTGTCACTTAATGACATGTTACTGCCACTTTATTTCATGTTACTATATCACTTTTATCATGTTACTATGCCACTTCATGACATGTTACTATGTCACTTAATGAGATGTTACTATGTCACTTAATGACATTTTACTATGTCACTTAATGACATGTTACTATGTCACTTAATGAAATGTTACTATGTCACTTAATGACATGTTACTGTGACACTTAATGACATTTTAGTATGTCACTTAATTTCAGGTTACTATGTCACTTAATGACAGGTTACTATGTCAATTAATGTCATATTACTGTCACTTAATGACATGTTACTATGTCACTTAATGACATTTTACTGTCACTTAATGACATGTTACTATGTCACTTAATTTCATTTTACTATGTCACTAAATTTCATGTTACTATGTCACTTAATTACTTGTTACTATGTCACTTAATGACACATTACAATGTCACTTCATGTCATGTTACTATGTCACTTAATGACATGTTACTATGTCACTTAATGACATGTTACTATGTCACTTAATGACATGTTATTGTCACTTAATTGAATGTTACTGTCACTTAATGACATTTTACTATGTCACTTAATGACATGTTACTATGTCACTTAATGAAATGTTACTATGTCACTTAATGACATGTTTCTGTGACACTTAATGACATTTTAGTATGTCACTTAATTTCAGGTTACTATGTCACTTAATGACATGTGACTATGTCAATTAATGTCATATTACTGTCACTTAATGACATTTTACTGTCACTTAATGACATGTTACTATGTCACTTAATTTCATGTTACTATGTCACTTAATAACTTGTTATTATGTTACTTAATGACACATAACAATGTAACTTCATGTCATGTTACTATGTCACTTAATGACATGTTACTATGTCACTTAATGACATGTTACTATGTCACTTAATGACATGTTACTATGTCACTTTATGACATGTTACTATGTCACTTAATGACATGTTATTGTCACTTAATTGAATGTTACTGTCACTTAATGACGTGTTACTATGTCACTTAATGACATGTTACTATGTCACTTAATGACATGTTACTATGACACTTAAATTCATGTTAATATGTCACTTAATGTCATGTTACTATGTCACTTAATGACATGTTACTATTTCACTTAATGTCATTTTACTATATCACTTAATGACATGTTACTATGTCACTTAATGACATTTTACTATGTCACTTAATGACATTTTACTATGTCACTTAATGACATGTTACTATGTCACTTAATGACATTTTACTATGTCACTTAATGACATGTTACAATGTCACTTAATGACATTTTACTATGTCACTTAATTTCAGGTTACTATGTCACTTAATGACATGTTACTATGTCAATTAATGTCATATTACTGTCACTTAATGACATGTTACTATGTCACTTAATGACATTTTACTGTCACTTAATGACATGTTACTATGTCACTTAATTTCATGTTACTATGTCACTTAATTTCATGTTACTATGTCACTTAATTACTTGTTATTATGTTACTTAATGACACATAACAATGTAACTTCATGTCATGTTACTATGTCACTTAATGACATGTTACTATGTCACTTAATGACATGTTACTATGTCACTTAATGACATGTTACTATGTCACTTAATGACATGTTACTATGTCACTTAATTTCATGTTACTGTCATTTAATTTCATGTTACTATGTCACTTAATGACATGTTACTATGTCACTTATTGTCATGTTACTATGTCACTTAATGACATGTTACTATGTCACTTAACTTCTTGTTATTATGTTACTTAATGACACATAACAATGTAACTTCATGTCATGTTACTATGTCACTTAATGACATGTTACTATGTCACTTAATGACATGTTACTATGTCACTTTACTTCTTGTTACTATGTCACTTAATGACATGTTACTATGTCACTTGATGACATGTTACTATGTCACTTAATGACATGTTACTGTCACTTAATGACATGTTACTGCCACTTTATTTCATGTTACTATATCACTTTTATCATGTTACTATGCCACTTCATGACATGTTACTATGTCACTTAATGAGATGTTACTATGTCACTTAATGACATTTTACTATGTCACTTAATGACATGTTACTATGTCACTTAATGAAATGTTACTATGTCACTTAATGACATGTTACTGTGACACTTAATGACATTTTAGTATGTCACTTAATTTCAGGTTACTATGTCACTTAATGACAGGTTACTATGTCAATTAATGTCATATTACTGTCACTTAATGACATGTTACTATGTCACTTAATGACATTTTACTGTCACTTAATGACATGTTACTATGTCACTTAATTTCATTTTACTATGTCACTAAATTTCATGTTACTATGTCACTTAATTACTTGTTACTATGTCACTTAATGACACATTACAATGTCACTTCATGTCATGTTACTATGTCACTTAATGACATGTTACTATGTCACTTAATGACATGTTACTATGTCACTTAATGACATGTTATTGTCACTTAATTGAATGTTACTGTCACTTAATGACATTTTACTATGTCACTTAATGACATGTTACTATGTCACTTAATGAAATGTTACTATGTCACTTAATGACATGTTTCTGTGACACTTAATGACATTTTAGTATGTCACTTAATTTCAGGTTACTATGTCACTTAATGACATGTGACTATGTCAATTAATGTCATATTACTGTCACTTAATGACATTTTACTGTCACTTAATGACATGTTACTATGTCACTTAATTTCATGTTACTATGTCACTTAATAACTTGTTATTATGTTACTTAATGACACATAACAATGTAACTTCATGTCATGTTACTATGTCACTTAATGACATGTTACTATGTCACTTAATGACATGTTACTATGTCACTTAATGACATGTTACTATGTCACTTTATGACATGTTACTATGTCACTTAATGACATGTTATTGTCACTTAATTGAATGTTACTGTCACTTAATGACGTGTTACTATGTCACTTAATGACATGTTACTATGTCACTTAATGACATGTTACTATGACACTTAAATTCATGTTAATATGTCACTTAATGTCATGTTACTATGTCACTTAATGACATGTTACTATTTCACTTAATGTCATTTTACTATATCACTTAATGACATGTTACTATGTCACTTAATGACATTTTACTATGTCACTTAATGACATTTTACTATGTCACTTAATGACATGTTACTGTCACTTAATGACATTTTACTATGTCACTTAATGACATGTTACAATGTCACTTAATGACATTTTACTATGTCACTTAATTTCAGGTTACTATGTCACTTAATGACATGTTACTATGTCAATTAATGTCATATTACTGTCACTTAATGACATGTTACTATGTCACTTAATGACATTTTACTGTCACTTAATGACATGTTACTATGTCACTTAATTTCATGTTACTATGTCACTTAATTTCATGTTACTATGTCACTTAATTACTTGTTATTATGTTACTTAATGACACATAACAATGTAACTTCATGTCATGTTACTATGTCACTTAATGACATGTTACTATGTCACTTAATGACATGTTACTATGTCACTTAATGACATGTTACTATGTCACTTAATGACATGTTACTATGTCACTTAATTTCATGTTACTGTCATTTAATTTCATGTTACTATGTCACTTAATGACATGTTACTATGTCACTTATTGTCATGTTACTATGTCACTTAATGACATGTTACTATGTCACTTAACTTCTTGTTATTATGTTACTTAATGACACATAACAATGTAACTTCATGTCATGTTACTATGTCACTTAATGACATGTTACTATGTCACTTAATGACATGTTACTATGTCACTTTACTTCTTGTTACTATGTCACTTAATGACATGTTACTATGTCACTTGATGACATGTTACTATGTCACTTAATGACATGTTACTGTCACTTAATGACATGTTACTGCCACTTTATTTCATGTTACTATATCACTTTTATCATGTTACTATGCCACTTCATGACATGTTACTATGTCACTTAATGAGATGTTACTATGTCACTTAATGACATTTTACTATGTCACTTAATGACATGTTACTATGTCACTTAATGAAATGTTACTATGTCACTTAATGACATGTTACTGTGACACTTAATGACATTTTAGTATGTCACTTAATTTCAGGTTACTATGTCACTTAATGACATGTTACTATGTCACTTAATGACATGTTACTATGTCACTTAATGACATGTTATTGTCACTTAATTGAATGTTACTGTCACTTAATGACATTTTACTATGTCACTTAATGACATGTTACTATGTCACTTAATGAAATGTTACTATGTCACTTAATGACATGTTTCTGTGACACTTAATGACATTTTAGTATGTCACTTAATTTCAGGTTACTATGTCACTTAATGACATGTGACTATGTCAATTAATGTCATATTACTGTCACTTAATGACATTTTACTGTCACTTAATGACATGTTACTATGTCACTTAATTTCATGTTACTATGTCACTTAATAACTTGTTATTATGTTACTTAATGACACATAACAATGTAACTTCATGTCATGTTACTATGTCACTTAATGACATGTTACTATGTCACTTAATGACATGTTACTATGTCACTTAATGACATGTTACTATGTCACTTTATGACATGTTACTATGTCACTTAATGACATGTTATTGTCACTTAATTGAATGTTACTGTCACTTAATGACGTGTTACTATGTCACTTAATGACATGTTACTATGTCACTTAATGACATGTTACTATGACACTTAAATTCATGTTAATATGTCACTTAATGTCATGTTACTATGTCACTTAATGACATGTTACTATTTCACTTAATGTCATTTTACTATATCACTTAATGACATGTTACTATGTCACTTAATGACATTTTACTATGTCACTTAATGACATTTTACTATGTCACTTAATGACATGTTACTGTCACTTAATGACATTTTACTATGTCACTTAATGACATGTTACAATGTCACTTAATGACATTTTACTATGTCACTTAATTTCAGGTTACTATGTCACTTAATGACATGTTACTATGTCAATTAATGTCATATTACTGTCACTTAATGACATGTTACTATGTCACTTAATGACATTTTACTGTCACTTAATGACATGTTACTATGTCACTTAATTTCATGTTACTATGTCACTTAATTTCATGTTACTATGTCACTTAATTACTTGTTATTATGTTACTTAATGACACATAACAATGTAACTTCATGTCATGTTACTATGTCACTTAATGACATGTTACTATGTCACTTAATGACATGTTACTATGTCACTTAATGACATGTTACTATGTCACTTAATGACATGTTACTATGTCACTTAATTTCATGTTACTGTCATTTAATTTCATGTTACTATGTCACTTAATGACATGTTACTATGTCACTTATTGTCATGTTACTATGTCACTTAATGACATGTTACTATGTCACTTAACTTCTTGTTATTATGTTACTTAATGACACATAACAATGTAACTTCATGTCATGTTACTATGTCACTTAATGACATGTTACTATGTCACTTAATGACATGTTACTATGTCACTTTACTTCTTGTTACTATGTCACTTAATGACATGTTACTATGTCACTTGATGACATGTTACTATGTCACTTAATGACATGTTACTGTCACTTAATGACATGTTACTGCCACTTTATTTCATGTTACTATATCACTTTTATCATGTTACTATGCCACTTCATGACATGTTACTATGTCACTTAATGAGATGTTACTATGTCACTTAATGACATTTTACTATGTCACTTAATGACATGTTACTATGTCACTTAATGAAATGTTACTATGTCACTTAATGACATGTTACTGTGACACTTAATGACATTTTAGTATGTCACTTAATTTCAGGTTACTATGTCACTTAATGACAGGTTACTATGTCAATTAATGTCATATTACTGTCACTTAATGACATGTTACTATGTCACTTAATGACATTTTACTGTCACTTAATGACATGTTACTATGTCACTTAATTTCATTTTACTATGTCACTAAATTTCATGTTACTATGTCACTTAATTACTTGTTACTATGTCACTTAATGACACATTACAATGTCACTTCATGTCATGTTACTATGTCACTTAATGACATGTTACTATGTCACTTAATGACATGTTACTATGTCACTTAATGACATGTTATTGTCACTTAATTGAATGTTACTGTCACTTAATGACATTTTACTATGTCACTTAATGACATGTTACTATGTCACTTAATGAAATGTTACTATGTCACTTAATGACATGTTTCTGTGACACTTAATGACATTTTAGTATGTCACTTAATTTCAGGTTACTATGTCACTTAATGACATGTGACTATGTCAATTAATGTCATATTACTGTCACTTAATGACATTTTACTGTCACTTAATGACATGTTACTATGTCACTTAATTTAATGTTACTATGTCACTTAATAACTTGTTATTATGTTACTTAATGACACATAACAATGTAACTTCATGTCATGTTACTATGTCACTTAATGACATGTTACTATGTCACTTAATGACATGTTACTATGTCACTTAATGACATGTTACTATGTCACTTTATGACATGTTACTATGTCACTTAATGACATGTTATTGTCACTTAATTGAATGTTACTGTCACTTAATGACGTGTTACTATGTCACTTAATGACATGTTACTATGTCACTTAATGACATGTTACTATGACACTTAAATTCATGTTAATATGTCACTTAATGTCATGTTACTATGTCACTTAATGACATGTTACTATTTCACTTAATGTCATTTTACTATATCACTTAATGACATGTTACTATGTCACTTAATGACATTTTACTATGTCACTTAATGACATTTTACTATGTCACTTAATGACATGTTACTATGTCACTTAATGACATTTTACTATGTCACTTAATGACATGTTACAATGTCACTTAATGACATTTTACTATGTCACTTAATGACATTTTACTATGTCACTTAATTTCATGTTACTATGTCACTTAATGACATTTTACTATGTCACTTAATGATGTTTTACTGTGACACTTAATTTCATGTTACTATGTCACTTAATGACATGTTACTATGTCACTTAATGACATGTTACTATGTCACTTAATGACATGTTATTGTCACTTAATTGAATGTTACTGTCACTTAATGACATTTTACTATGTCACTTAATGACATGTTACTATGTCACTTAATGAAATGTTACTATGTCACTTAATGACATGTTACTGTGACACTTAATGACATTTTAGTATGTCACTTAATTTCAGGTTACTATGTCACTTAATGACATGTTACTATGTCAATTAATGTCATATTACTGTCACTTAATGACATGTTACTATGTCACTTAATGACATTTTACTGTCACTTAATGACATGTTACTATGTCACTTAATTTCATGTTACTATGTCACTTAATTTCATGTTACTATGTCACTTAATTACTTGTTATTATGTTACTTAATGACACATAACAATGTAACTTCATGTCATGTTACTATGTCACTTAATGACATGTTACTATGTCACTTAATGACATGTTACTATGTCACTTAATGACATGTTACTATGTCACTTAATGACATGTTACTATGTCACTTAATTTCATGTTACTGTCATTTAATTTCATGTTACTATGTCACTTAATGACATGTTACTATGTCACTTATTGTCATGTTACTATGTCACTTAATGACATGTTACTATGTCACTTAACTTCTTGTTATTATGTTACTTAATGACACATAACAATGTAACTTCATGTCATGTTACTATGTCACTTAATGACATGTTACTATGTCACTTAATGACATATTACTATGTCACTTGATGACATGTTACTATGTCACTTAATGACATGTTACTGTCACTTAATGACATGTTACTGCCACTTTATTTCATGTTACTATATCACTTTTATCATGTTACTATGCCACTTCATGACATGTTACTATGTCACTTAATGAGATGTTACTATGTCACTTAATGACATTTTACTATGTCACTTAATGACATGTTACTATGTCACTTATTGAAATGTTACTATGTCACTTAATGACATGTTACTGTGACACTTAATGACATTTTAGTATGTCACTTAATTTCAGGTTACTATGTCACTTAATGACAGGTTACTATGTCAATTAATGTCATATTACTGTCACTTAATGACATGTTACTATGTCACTTAATGACATTTTACTGTCACTTAATGACATGTTACTATGTCACTTAATTTCATTTTACTATGTCACTAAATTTCATGTTACTATGTCACTTAATTACTTGTTACTATGTCACTTAATGACACATTACAATGTCACTTCATGTCATGTTACTATGTCACTTAATGACATGTTACTATGTCACTTAATGACATGTTACTATGTCACTTAATGACATGTTATTGTCACTTAATTGAATGTTACTGTCACTTAATGACATTTTACTATGTCACTTAATGACATGTTACTATGTCACTTAATGAAATGTTACTATGTCACTTAATGACATGTTTCTGTGACACTTAATGACATTTTAGTATGTCACTTAATTTCAGGTTACTATGTCACTTAATGACATGTGACTATGTCAATTAATGTCATATTACTGTCACTTAATGACATTTTACTGTCACTTAATGACATGTTACTATGTCACTTAATTTAATGTTACTATGTCACTTAATAACTTGTTATTATGTTACTTAATGACACATAACAATGTAACTTCATGTCATGTTACTATGTCACTTAATGACATGTTACTATGTCACTTAATGACATGTTACTATGTCACTTAATGACATGTTACTATGTCACTTTATGACATGTTATTGTCACTTAATTGAATGTTACTGTCACTTAATGACGTGTTACTATGTCACTTAATGACATGTTACTATGTCACTTAATGACATGTTACTATGACACTTAAATTCATGTTAATATGTCACTTAATGTCATGTTACTATGTCACTTAATGACATGTTACTATTTCACTTAATGTCATTTTACTATATCACTTAATGACATGTTACTATGTCACTTAATGACATTTTACTATGTCACTTAATGACATGTTACTATGTCACTTAATGACATTTTACTATGTCACTTAATGACATTTTACTATGTCACTTAATTTCATGTTACTATGTCACTTAATGACATTTTACTATGTCACTTAATGATGTTTTACTGTGACACTTAATTTCATGTTACTATGTCACTTAATGACATGTTACTATGTCACTTAATGACATTTTACTATGTCACTTAATGACATTTTACTGTCACTTAATGACATGTTACTATGTCACTTAATTTCATTTTACTATGTCACTTAATTTCATGTTACTATGTCACTTAATTACTTGTTACTATGTCACTTAATGACACATTACAATGTCACTTCATGTCATGTTACTATGTCACTTAATGACATGTTACTATGTCACTTAATGACATGTTACTATGTCACTTAATGACATGTTATTGTCACTTAATTGAATGTTACTGTCACTTAATGACATTTTACTACGTCACTTAATGACATGTTACTATGTCACTTAATGAAATGTTACTATGTCACTTAATGACATGTTACTGTGACACTTAATGACATTTTAGTATGTCACTTAATTTCAGGTTACTATGTCACTTAATGACATGTTACTATGTCAATTAATGTCATATTACTGTCACTTAATGACATGTTACTATGTCACTTAATGACATTTTACTGTCACTTAATGACATGTTACTATGTCACTTAATTTCATGTTACTATGTCACTTAATTTCATGTTACTATGTCACTTAATTACTTGTTATTATGTTACTTAATGACACATAACAATGTAACTTCATGTCATGTTACTATGTCACTTAATGACATGTTACTATGTCACTTAATGACATGTTACTATGTCACTTAATGACATGTTACTATGTCACTTAATGACATGTTACTATGTCACTTAATTTCATGTTACTGTCATTTAATTTCATGTTACTATGTCACTTAATGACATGTTACTATGTCACTTATTGTCATGTTACTATGTCACTTAATGACATGTTACTATGTCACTTAACTTCTTGTTACTATGTCACTTAATGACATGTTACCATGTCACTTAATGACATTTTGCTATGTCACTTAATTTCAGGTTACTATGTCACTTAATGACATGTTACTATGTCACTTAATGTCATATTACTATGTCACTTAATGAGGCATCGTGACAGACATCTGATGCGAGGGACAGAAGCATTGAACAAAAAGACTGAAATAATTTCCTTTGCCAGTGTTTTCATGGTTTCTACTTATCACTGTGTCATAAACAGTGTTTATCTTACATCTTACAAAACATGAAGGAAACACACAGGGAGCCAGGAAACAAACCGACCTGGTGGCATAAGGTTAATGGAAGAAACTAGTGAGGAGTGTGTGAAAGAGAATATTTTAAATACTGGGATCTTGATTACTAGAACAATGGAGCAGTTCTATGTAGAAACAGGGTGCAGCTGTGTGGAGACAGCAGAAGGCAGGCCGAGGGAGAGGGAGAGAGATCGCACAGAAGGGCAAGGAAAACAAGCTGAGGAGGAGGCAGAACATAATTCTAAAATTAATGAATATAAAGAATATTAATAAAGGTGATCTAAATAAATAGCAAAGAAAATATTGATGTAAAGTATGAAATAAGCAAAGGCTGATCTAAATCAAAACATGAAAAGAGAGAATAAGAAATAACTAAAGCCAAACACAGATTGCGTCAGTGTTGCAGATGACACAAGGTGCATGAGCTGCTGCAATCATTGCATTTGTTTGGTGTTAGACAATCAATATAGTTGATTAGGGAAGGAATTCAGTAAATTCTAATAGTCCTACAGCATTTTCATAAGATGAAGTTAAATATTGAGTTTACTGAGTTTAAATGATATACTCATTACAAAAGTCCTCATTTCATCTTTTAGTTATCAATGTATATAACTTTTAGTTAACCAGGTAAGTTCACTGCAAACAAATTCTCATTTTCAACAATGACCTATTGAGAAAAAATGTAAACATCATGCAACATCATATAATTTTTGACCAGTAGATGTTTACTCCTCTTAATAGCAGTTTTGATTTAAAATGACTCTTTTTTTCTGAAGGTGATGACACAATGACCGGTGATGGCGGAGAGTATCTGAGGCCTGAAGACCTCAAGGAACTGGGAGATGATTCCCTGCCAGGACAATACCTGGATGGGATGAACTACCTCCGTTTCAGCCTAGAGGGGACGCGCACTGAGAGGTACCAGATGCTTCACCACACAACTTCACTGATCTACAGCCAAGAACAACACATCTCAGACAAAAACTATTATACAGTGAAGTGAAAATCCATTGGTGAAATATAGAAATCAGTGCTCAAAGGTTCAAACACCCTTTACCATTGTCCACTCTGCTAGAGAACATGTTTTCTTCAAACATTGCTTTGCCTTTCTAACACTATTTAATCCCATTAAGTCTGTGGAGCTGCACCTTCTTTAAATATGTTTTTATATTACATATATCATCAGAATATTGCCCTGTGTACGGTATATACATGCAGTGCTGTGCAAAGGTGCCAAAGCACCTCAGAATGTTTGTTACCACCAAAGAGCCAGACTTTGTTATAATCATCCAGAATGTCTTGAAGCGGTTGATCATCTGATTTTTGGGAGGTACAACATTCTACTCTGAATATTGTCTGTTTTTTAACTTTCTTCATGCAGATCCTATTATGTAAAGTACATTGTGTGTCTTCACACAAGTGAGGAAACTGAACAAGTTGATAAAGAAATAGGAAACAAATCTTGACAGATTCACCATCTTTAAGTTAATCCTTCCTAAACATTTTCTCTTTGAGAAAAAAGTGGTTTTAAGATAAGATAAGATAAGATAAATCTTTATTGTCATTGTCACAAGGACAACGAAATTCAAAGGGTGCCATCAGTCGGTGCACATGCCCAAAAACAAAAAATAACTGTCTCACAATTCATATACAACGCAAGAATCAACAAACAACTGGCAGAAAATAAAAATAAGAACAGCCACATTATCACATACATCATTTATGATGATTAATGGTTGTTTTTGATTGTATTTAGTTTTGTTATTGCTATCGGGTACAAACTGTCTCTGAGACGGTTGGATCTTGTTCTGGTTGCTCTGTATCTTCTGCCTGAAGGCAGCAGTGTGAACAGAGAATGTCCAGGGTGAGAAGTGTCCTTTGTGATGTGTTGTGCTTTTCTTAGACAGCGGTCACTGTGCAGGTCCTCCAGTGAGGGGAGAGGGCAGCCAATGATTTTTTGAGCTGTATTCACAACCCTTTGGAGAGCTTTCCTTTGAGCCGTAGTGCTGCTGTTGTACCAGACGCAGATACAGTAGGTCAGTATGCTCTCTATGGAGCACTTGTAGAAGGACACCAGCAGCTTCTCCTTGATGTTGTTCCTCCTGAGAACCCTCAGGAAGTACAGTCTTTGCTGGGCCTTTTTTATCAGCTCGAAGGTGTTCATGTTCCATGTGAGGCCCTGCTCAATGTGGACCCCCAGGAAACGGAAATCAGCTACCCTCTCCACACATTTTCCCCCAATGGTTAGTGGTGTAATGTCCGTTTTATTCCTCCTATAATCTATTATGAGTTCTTTTGTCTTTGAGTTGTTGAGGAGCAGATTGTTCTACCTGGACCACTGCAACAGCCGCTCCACCTCACCCCTGTAGGCGGACTCGTCGCCTCCTGAGATTAGCCCCACCACTGTGGGGTCATCAGCAAACTTGATGATGGTGTTGCTGTGGTGGGCAAAGGTGCAGTCGTATGTGTACAGACAATAGAGCAGGGGGCTCAGCACACAGCCCTGTGGAGAGCCAGTACTAAGGCTGAGGGCAGTGGATGTATGTTTTCCCACCCTAACTCTCTGCTGTCGGTTGGTCAGTAAGCTCAGAATCCACATGCAGGTGGAGTGAGGGAGGCCCAGGTCCCCCAATTTGTCCACCAGTCTGTGAGGGAGGATGGTATTAAAAGCAGAGCTGTAGTCTACATAGAGCATCCGCACATAGCTCCCCTGCTGCTCCAGATGTGACAGAGCAGCATGGAGGGCCGTGATCACAGCGTCCTCTGTGGATCTGTTGGCTCTGTAGGTGAACTGGTGGTGGTCAAAGCCAGGAGGGAGAAGTGCTGTGATGTGACCCCGGACCAGTTTTTCAAAACACTTCGTCACCACAGGGGTTAGTGCCACAGGCCGGTAGTCGTTGAGGCAGGAGATGTGAGGTTTCTTGGGTATGGGGACTATGGTGGAAGATTTCAGGCAGGATAGGACTGTAGACAGGGCTAGGGACTGGTTGAAGATCCTGGTGAAGACTCCAGCCAGCTGATCGGCGCAGTCTTTCAGGACACGTCCAGGGACGCCATCAGGTCCAGCAGCCTTCCTTGGATTGACAGCCCGCAGTGTGCGCCTCGTGCTCCTCTACAATGAGGAGTGTGGTGTTGTGGGTTGCTTGGTGTAGTGTGGCTGCCTCTGTTGGCTTCACCTCAAAGCGAGCAAAGAAGAGGTTCAGCTCCTCTGCCAGCGTGGCATCGCCTTCCGCAGCTGCGAGGTTGGTCCTGTAGTTGGTGAGATGCTGGATTCCCTGCCACACCTGCCTGCTGTTGTTGCTGTCAAGGTAGCCCTCTATCCTCCTCCTGTAGTCAGACTTAGCCATTCTGATGCCGCTCTTCAAGTTAGCTCGGGCTGTACTGTAGACGGTCCTGTCCCCAGACCTGAAGGCGGTATTCCTGGTCTTTAGCAGTCGCTGGACCTCCTGAGTCATCCAGGGCTTCTGCTTTGGGAAGACTCGGATGCGTTTATCCACAGCTACAGTGTCAATACAGTACTTGATGTAGCACAGTACACTGTCCGTAAAAACCTCCAGGTCCTGATGTTCAAAAACATCCCAGTTTGTCCTGTCGAAACAGTCCTGCAGCTGCTGTGTCGCATCCTTGGGTCAGGATTTGATGGTTTTGGTGATGGTTGGAGCAGTTTTCCTGAGGGGGGCATAAGCAGGAATTAAATGCAGGGACAGGTGATCGGACTGACCCAGGTGAGGAAGTGGTCTAGCCCTGTAGCTTAGCTTGATGTTGGAGTAGACTTTGTCCAGAGTGTTAGCCTCTCTTGTAGCACACTTTACATGCTGGTGGAATTTGGGGAGCGCTGTCTGCATGGCTGAAGTCCCCCGCTATGATGTGCACAGCATCTGGACAGATGCTCTGCAGATGGCTAATGCTGCCATGCAAAAATCCAATAGCTGTTTTAGCATTAGCATCCGGTGGGATGTAAACAGCGGTTACCATGACTACGGTGAACTCTCTGGGGAGGTATATATGGGGGTGTGCTGTGGTGGCGCAGTGGTGGTGCAGGGGGTTAGCACGCCTCACATTTGGAGGCCTTAGACCTGTGGATGTCGCGGGTTTGACTCCCGGTCCCGACGACCTTTGCCGCATGTCCTCCTTCAAAAATGGTGCCGCTCAGCTGGCTGCCTGCAGATGCAGCTCCCGTCGTGTGTGTGTTAATCTGTGTATAAAAAATTCTTGCTGTAACTGCGAAATAATTTCCCTGCTGGGATGAATAAAGTAATTCTTCTTCTTCTTCTTCTTCTTCTTCTTCATATTGGTCTGCATCTAACAGTCACATACTCCAGGTCTGGGGAGCAATGGCTGATGACAGTCCCTGTGTTAGTAACCAGGTGTTGTTCACGTACACACAGAGCCCTCCTCCTCTGCTCTTTCCGGAGTCTTTCATTCTGTCGTGGCGCTGTACTGTGTAGCCTGCTAGCTCAATTTTGAGTTATTCTTTAATGTTTTTTGTGCATTATTTTTCCTTTGTTGTGGTGCAGGGTATGATGAATGAATAATGAATAAGACCTACATCTCCAGGTTTCATTAAGTTAACAGAATCTTTCTACCATGTCAATGCAGCTATGGATGGTGTTATGTTTATTGTGTTTAATATTGCTAGTGTTATTATTAGTTGAAATACGCCACCTTGTGGTCACTTTAAGTTATTGTTTAAGTTAATAGTAGAAGAAGAATATGGACAGGAAGTGCTTTGCCCAGAATCAAATGGCCTCTCCACACTCCTCCTAGTTCTTTCTTGGTGTTTGTTAAAGCGTTGTCTTTTCACAAAAAAAGAAGGAGAAGAAAATTATTGAACTATCACTGAAGTAAACTTTATTAACCAGTCATCGCCGTCAGGATTTTCTTCATCTTTCAAGATTGTTTAGCTGTTTGGATAGCTAGTGCGAGTATCTAGTGAGGCCAATAACAGATGGCATATTAAAGAATAGCCTTTTTCCCCTCCAGGGTTGTTTGCATGCGTGAAATTTCCACATGTAGACAATAATATTGAAAGGAGTCAGTGAAAGTATTCATGCATCTGATCTGATGCCTAACTGCCTGCTATTTAGACACAACAGTGTTGAATGTGAGTCTCAATATCTCAATGAGATATTGTAAGTCTCAAGGCGAAAAAAAAATCCTTTAAGTAAATCATTCACATGGTAGGGTTAGGGTTACTATTTAACCATAAGCCAATATAGAAAAATACAAGTTGGATTTTTCATTCTCAGCTACTTTCGCCACAAAGTTGTACTTCATTTTTGCCCATTTTGGCTAAAATGTGCTGAAAAGGAGAACAAAACCGGACAACATCCAGAAGTTAGATCAGCTGATCAAACTTCACTAAAATATAAACATATGAGTGATCACTGAAGACTTTTGTACAGAGCTTTATGAAAAACTCCGTTCTTCCTGAGCTTGAGAGAACTAACACTCTTGTGTGTCTCCCTCCTCTTCATGTATCCCTTCTCACTCATCCATAGTGGAGTCCAAAGGTATGTTCTGACTCAGGCCTGATGCACTAGCATAGGGGCTCTCTAACATCAGTATTTCAACCAGAGGAATATCCAGTCCTACACTCTGTCTGGTCTTAGTGAGACCTTTCATTGAATGACATTTGATTCTAAATGTGACATTCATTGAATTTAGGAGCTCAGGTCAGAAATAACTAACTCTCAGCTGCACAAAATGATCTAGTCAGTTATTGGACACTGATGCCTGTTTGTGTTGGAAATGATTAGTGTTAAATGTTAAGCTAATTACCAATTCTGTCTAGAGAAATTAATTTCCCAGCTCTTGACCTTCACTGGTTTGACGGTTTATTCTGATATTTTGTGCTCCAGTTTATTCTGATATTTTGTGCTCCAGTTCAGACAGGTCCTTCACACCCACCCATCATAGCTACTATTCTCCAAGACATGATGGTATGATGGACGAGATGCTCACCTCTCACCAGGTACTCCCATTTGTTAAAAGTATTTCAGACAAAACCTTGCTGCTTTTCATAAAACAAACTAATCAGGACAAAGAAAAGATTGCTAAAGGCTAGACTTTGACTGTGACAGCCAGGAGTCCATGTCCTGTGTCTGTCAAATCCAACTCTAACATAACCCTCTCAAAATTAACAGCTACAAAGAGCCAATTATGGTGCAGCACATTCTGGCTTAATGTCTTGAATTTGGTGTTGCCCAAAGAACATTGTTCTAGTCTTGTGGTTCAGGTGCAACTTTGACAAAACATAATTCTTAGTGAAGGAATGTGTCATGAGTGGCTTATGAGAAATTTTCCAAATGTTCTGAGTAATTTTTAATTATATTTGTTTGATTCTAGGTTTCATCACTTGCGAGGGAGAATGAGAGAGATTCCTACAGACTGAGTTGGGGAACAGAGAACCTGGATAATATTGCTTTGTCCTCCAGCCCCATTCATTCAGGGTAGGCTAAGTTCCAGTGTTGGACAAAATTAACGATGATACAAACATTCCATGTTAAATACAATTGTGTAGGCTTTGGCTTAAATATGCAGAATTTTCTATGAAGGCATACTGACCTTATCAGATCTGGGAAAAGGACAAACGGATGCAGCAATATTTCAAATGAAAGTCTGATCTGAAGTTGTATTTATAGTGCAGGCTAAACAGTTATTAGAAGTCTGACATCTCCATGAACGAGAAGTTTATGGAGTCTTCTCGTTCTCCACAATATCCAGTCAGCTCTGCTTTTGTTCTGTATTTTATCATGCAAACCACACCTGTTCTTCAGTCTCAACATACTGTCTTATTTCAAACAAAAATCTGAGGTTGAGCTTGCAGTTTCAGCTGAACATATACACAGCAGTAGACTAAATTGACACTAAACTTTGCAAGAAAGAATATATATATATATATATATATATATATATATATATATATATATATATATATATATATATATATATATATATATATATATATATATATACAATGTATATATATATATATATATATATCTATTTATAGATATATACTTCCGCTAATGGTGACAGTTGTTCAGACTGTCATCATTTACTTTCATGTTTACTTCCACAAACACTGAGCAATTCTTCTCTTTTATGGCAGTTGGCAAAATACTGAGCACATTCTCTATGTGTGACATTATTGCGCCCTCTACTGGATATGTGGGACGATTCCAGGTCGTTTGCCGTTAGCACTGGAGAACACATACAGGTCGCATATATTTGGAAGTGTGAATGGCCACTTCAAAAATATCCGATTTGACAACAAATGGGATATTGGGTCACTTCAGATTACTTTTCACATAAAGACCAAAAACATGTTTTTTAATTCTATAACAACAATCTTTTCCTTCCTTGCTCTGATTTTCCTCTCATGGTTTGTTTTTTTCATTTTTTTTTCAAACTGATTCTGCTCAACTTTTAATGCCTCCCGATGTGACTCTTGGTTTTAGCCGTTCCTCTCAGTGCCATGATCATGGAGACCACAGCAGGTGACCCTCTGCATCTTGGTTTAATCACATTTTCCTTCATCATCATCACCACTCTTCCTCCACTTGCACGTGCACTCCTCTTGGAGAGGTCATGTTTGTGTGTCTGTCCTCAGTAAACATTGCCTCACATGTTCTCAGGCTCACAGTATTGAAAGCTTTGTGAATCGAACTAAAACCTCCAAGTTTTAAACCTGTATTGTTCTGCAGACCTCATGTCTCTTCATTTTCCCTCCACATAAGGCGGGAAGCTACAAGTTAAAACAGCAAAAGTCTGAAAAAACTGAGGCGATGAAGGTTGAGGACACGTCTGTTGATTACATAGACCGTCTCATGAAGTTTGCATTTCCACAACACGGCCTCTATGTTGTCGTGTCTCACACCATATTTTGGGGATACATTATTCTGAGCCTTGTAACTCTGTGGGTGTGTTGCAGAATCAAACCATGGATTAAGTTGTTAATAGAACATCTGTTGTTGTGATATGGAACATCATTCCAGTCAGTTTCTCCCACATTTAAATGTTTGATGTGTGAATGGTGAGAAAACAGACACCAGTTTCTGCTCTAGATTTATATGTGAATATTGTTTTTGAACATTCTATTTACTGAACATTTTCAACCTCAGCACATACAATTTGCTAAAACCAATTGAACCTTTTCGCATTCCCAGAGGCAGTGAAATCTTGTCCCTAAAATCAGTGGCAGTTTCTAATATGAGTGACATGGGCAACTGCACAGAGCAGCATCTTTGGGGCAGGAGGTGCGGTTTGTGCTCAGATGAAAAATCAAGAGGCATAATTTCAGATTTTGTAAAACTTATCTTGTATCCAGAAATTTGACTGAATTCTTCCACACAATTGATTAGCACAGGTATCGAGTTTGATGGGTCTGTTAATGTCAAGAAAATGTAATCCTCATACAACAAAAGGTTGTAGTGTGTTCCCCTGAAAACTGTTCCCGGGATATTTGATGATTGCCAGACAGCAATTGCTAATGGCTGGATTCCTAAGGAAAACAACAAATAATGGCAACTCTTGAGCTCTTTGAAAGTATCTGAACATCCACCCTAGGGACGTTAATTGGACGATTAGAAGCACATAATTCTGGATGTTTTCCTTATTTTGGAATATCTATAATATGAGCTAAGTACACACATTTTGGGAGTTCCCCTTCTTCAAAAAACTTGTCAAACACATCTTGTCATAGTTTAATTTAACTTTTTATCTTTTTCTAAAACTATGCACAGAATCCATCAGCCCCTGGGCTTTTATCTGATTGGAGAGAGGAGATTTCACAGAAATCGATGAAAGTATTTTAACATCTTTCGGTTAGAAAGACCTCTAACAGAGAAGTATTTTAGCAGTTTAGCTCGTTCATCTGTAAACTCAGACTTTCCTCTCTCCCTGAAGGATAAGCCCTACAATGTTTTGCTTGCTTATCTTCTACTGGATCTTTGGACGTTTGGATGATTTCTGCACATTGCAAGGCAGTTCATATTACTGATGAAGTGTGCGTGACCTACGGGCCAGCAGGGGGCCCCCAAGAGCATTTTTTCTTTTCTTTTTGTCCATAAAATAATGATTTCTTCATACATTATCAAATATATATATATATATATATATATATATATATATATATATATATATATATATATATATATATATTATTGTAAAAACAAATCACTTCATAATGAAATTGTGTGTTTTTGATATTATAATGACATAGAAATCATTACTAAAAAAAACAGTTCCACTGAGGGAGCATCTTCTTGTATGTGTCCTTTGGTATTTTGATGATTTGTCTTTGGTGATGAATTTCAAACCTGGGTTTAGAACACCTCCTCACCATCACCCTAATCTTTAGTTTCCTCCACAGATTTTTGGAGTCCTCATCTGACTCCAAAACTGGAATCAAATGGTGACACCCTGGGAAATATGCTCTTATCAGCTTGTAAAATTTAAGTGCCTTCTGCTTGGGTGTGGCTTTTGTGAGTTCCTCCTCATTCAACTCCTCATTTGGAGACAAATGGAGATTTGTCTCCATTTGTAGATCCTGCGGGATCCTCCTTGCATTTTGGAACAAGTTGGGCCAACATGGGTATTACGTGCAAACGATTTGATTGGCAGTAGACTGCATTTGTTGATTGGTCATTGGATTTACATCACAGTATGAGTGAAAGCGATATTTCCAAACTCCTCAAACATCAATATCTCAACCACTATTTTCAATCCGTAGTATTTGGCAAGATGACTGCAAATTGATAATTCCAGGGTCAAACCTTGAGGTCCAAACCTTTCTATCAAATGTGGCAAAAGAGCCCACACAGCATCAACTGGACAGAGCAACCCTACGCCCTCACAGCTCACAGCTTGCTCATGTTCCCACATTCCCACTTATTCATGCCCTCTAACAGGAACACACTGCCAGTGGAGATGCACCCAACGTGACTAAAAGTGAACCAGATATTAACTGGATAGAGTGAGACTTGACAATGGAGAAGGTTCTTTGAGATATTAAAGAAAATAACTTACTCTATTACAGGGGTCTCAAACTCCAGTCCTCGAGGGCCGCAGACCTACAGTTTTTAGATGTGCCACAGGTACAAAACGCTGGAATGAAATGGCTTAATTACCTCCTCCTTGTGTAGATCAGTTCTCCAGAGCCTTGCTAATGACCTAATTATTCTATTCAGGTGTGGTGCAGCAGAGGCACATCTAAAGGTTGTGGCCCTCGAGGACTGGAGTTTGAGACCCCTGCTCTATTAGTTTTGGTGTCTGTGGCCTCATCACCAAATGTTAACAGTGACATATGTTTTCATTTGTGAAAAATTTCCTTTTCCGCTTTAGCTTCCTGGTCAGCTTCATGGTGGACGCCAGAGGTGGAGCCATGCGTGGTTGCCGACATAATGGCCTCCGGATCATCATTCCACCCAAGAAATGCAGCGCCCCAACAAGGGTCACCTGTCGACTGGTGAAACGGCACCGTCTGGCCACCATGCCCCCTATGGTGGAAGGCGAGGGTCTGGCCAGCAGGCTCATTGAAGTGGGGCCATCTGGAGCCCAGTTTCTTGGGTAAGGCTACAGGTGGAGACTTAAAGTAGACACAGACTATTGGAAGAGTTATGCCAGCAGACAAATATAGTAATTCTACAGAAATATGTAATAACATGTTTATTAGTCTTGGAAGCACACTTAGAATGACAAGAAGTGCTCATCATTTAAAGTGCATATTTCACTTTAAATGCATGTTGAAGCCTTTGTGTCATAACAGGTCTGAAATTTTTTTTTTTTTTGCAAAAATGACCCATATTTCAAAATATAAGGTATTAGTACCTACACTACCTAGCGACCACGGTTAATGACATAGATGGAGGAGAACGTTCCAGACTGTGTTGCTAAACACATTGAATAAGACCTGGAGGAGGTGAATAATCCTGAGCATTAAATCAGCTACATGTTTAAGATTGAAGGCTCACAACCAGAAGTTAGAACTGTTGACAGCACAGTAAACAGAGATCATATAAATTGTAGAAGAGCAGATATTGGAATGGAAAACAACATGCACACAAACCAGGGTTGCCACCTTTCAGATATGAAAATAAGTGACACTCACCACAGTGGGCTGCCCACAGAAGTGGTACACTTAATTTTATGGCTGTTTTTTTTTTGTAAAAACAAAAACTCAGTAGTGCAACCATTTCAAATATGGATTAGAGTGCCCAAAAATTTGCTCTCCAATCAGATTAGTATAATTTCAACCTGTTAAGTGGAAGTAGCTTAAGCTTCAAATCAGCAAATATAAAAAGTACTTGGTAAAAAGTGAAATAGTCAAGTACTGAATAACTGATCATAACACCCTATTTAATATTTTAAATTCATGTCAAACAGCCTAATGTAAGTTCTGTGCAAATTCTGGTATTATAAATAATAATACCAAAATATTTTGAAGGAGTTGGGCTCAGAGGCTGGTTCTAGACCAAATTTACTACGGGGGTTGGGGTAGTCAGTGTTTTTTCATAGGGGCAATTAAAAAAGAATTAAATAAAAAACAGGGCAATATTGTATAAATGAACCAAAGAGCCTCTGAGCTGCAGGTCTGTGTCTGGTGCAGTTTTGTTAGTATGTTTTTTCTTCATTCTTGTAGCTTGATAGGAAGTCAGGTTATCCAAACTGGCAACCCACATACAGTAAATAAAAGTGAAATAATATTGACCACCAAACACTATCATTGTTTCACACTATCAAAAAACCCCAAGAAACGTTTTAATGTAGGACAAATAAACATTTTCTCTTCACAATATTTATTTATTTACTGTTAATCTATTAGTATAATTTGTTCCTTAAATTGCCATTTACATTATTTTGGCTATCATACTATTATATGAGAAAATCTATCATCCAAAATGAACATCCAAGTAAATAATCAAACCATAATAGTCTACTAAAAGCACAATAAAAACTTAATCAATCATATCAAAATGTTCTGTGCCATATCAGCCTCAGGAGATGATTGAGGGATGAAGAGACTCTGATGTCTGGTTCTTTAGGTTCTGGCGGGTCTGCAGTGTTCCTCTCCTGATCCATTCTGTCTTTTGTCGTACAGTAACACACTGCGCCACTGAATATTCCTGATACATTGTAAGTTATTTTTTTAATGCCTGTATTTATCCTCACTGAACTTGCTGAGCCTGGGATGGGTGTCTTCCCACTCACATCTGTACTTTTGCAAGAGTTTTTGCCGTTAAGGTCATGGTGGAGTACAGTTTAAAAAGACGCGGGTTGATAGCAGCTCACTTTGGCTGTGTAGTGTTCGTCTCTAAGCAACCATACCAACAGTGTTGGACTGCAGTATTCTGGAGGGTCCTTTGTACATACAATTAGAGTCAAAAATATTCATATTTCAGGAAAATTGAATAACTCTCTCCAACCACCTTCTTCCAGGTCAAAGCTCCGACTCTGGTTTGTCTCTTCTCCCCATCATTGTTTTTCTTCCCCTTGCTGCTTCTGCTGTGTTATGATGGTACTGCAGTGGATTTCAGCCTGATTTTGTAATGTCTTCTGGATCCCATCTAATACTCATTTGGGTTGCTTTTGTTGTAAGCCTCCTCACAGAAGTATGCACTGCAGATTGCCATGTTAGTTGACATACTATTGGGAGTGAAATCTTGACTTCCCAGCTGGACAAATCTCCCGCAGACCTAAAATAATTTTTTTTCTGTTGTTTTTTTCCACCACCACACCCAGACCAGTTGCAGCCTGATCAACCACACATACGTTTTAATCACACCTGAGCAAACAAAACCTCCTTGAGCTCAGCAATCAGACAGCAGGGCTCCGTTCTCCTCCAGTTACATCATGCAAACCACACGATTTTTCTAGAAGCAGAGCTTTTTTGGTGATTCAATACTTTAAAACTTTCGCTAGCTAGTTACAGGCCAAATACAGCAACCATATTTACAATTTGACCTTAGAAAATACTTTTCTACCATTTAAAAGAACCTTAAATATGCACATTAAGATGCATTAACAGTGTGAGAAAGGTGGGGGGACCTTCTGTATTCTTGATTGCTCGACTTACAATTTGCTGCCCTCTTTCTTTCAGACTGATTTTCCCCAGCTTCTGCCTAACTTCAGCTGTTTGTGTATCTGTTCTTGCTTCCTGCCAGTGCCAGGGTCTGCCAGTCTTTGCTCTCCAGCATGCCCAGTTTGATTTCATAACAGCTCCTGTCTAACTACTTTTAACTGTTAATCCTTAATCTTAACTATGGCTTTTCTTATGAATTCCACCTACAGAAATGCACCGCGATTGGTTTTATATGTGGCTGGCTATGTCCTCTACTGGTAAAATGTGGGAATATATCAAAATATACTGTAAGTTACAATATTAGGCTATCCAATGGACAATTAGCCTTTATGTGCAGACAAGCTGGAAGTTCTCTAGCACAGTTATGATATTCTAATTAACGCTTTATTATATTTATGGTTATACAGCACCATCCTGGTAATAATATGTTAAAGGTCTGAGAATTTATTTCATTAGAAATAAATGGAAAATCTTTCCAATTTTCAAGTGTCTAAGATAAGCAGACCTCTGTGTCACACCCCAGGATAACGTGGATACTGTTTAGGTTCTTTGGAACACAAATCAATGCAATCACGCTTTAGTTATTAAATCACTGCTGCAACATATCAACAACTATACTGTGCTGTTTGTAAAGTTTCACATCAAAACTTAACAGCAATTATTTGAGTTACTTAGCCTCAACCCAAAAATGGGGGTTGGGGAATATAAATACCACAGTGTTCATCTGGACAACAGACCGGACTGGAGGCACAACAGTGAAGAATCTATAAGAAGGAACAGAGCAGACTGTACTTCTTGAGGAAGCTAAGATCCTTCAAGGTTTGCAGCAAGATACTGCAGATCTTCTATCAGTCTGTTGTTGAGAGCTTCATCTCTTCTGCCATCATCTGTTAGGGCAGCAGCATCAGAACCAGGGACCTCAAAGGGCTCAACAGCCTGATGAAGAAGGCTGGTTCTGTTCTCGGGACGATTGTGGAACCTCTGCAGATGATGATGCAAAGAAGGATTCTTCATAAAAGCAAGAAAATTATGGGCAATCCTGAAAATGCTCTTCACATGACTGTCTTGAGAGAACAGAGTCTTTAGTCAGAGGCTTCTTCAAATTTCCTGCAACACAGACATCTACAGTAGATTTTTCCTGGCAACAAAACTCTTTGAAGAACAACATTTAAATTCCTTTCAGGATCAGTAAAGTATTTTTGAATCTGAATTGAGTTGAATTGATTTTTCAGAGTTATATTTTCACAATGTCATTCATTCATTTATAGATATCAAATTTTCTAACTAAATATTTCCTAAGTAAACAAAATAATTTACTTCAAGCTAACTATTTACCTTATAAAAAAATTTAGTTAGCAAGGTAATATTTAGTTTGAAACAAAATATTTAGTTTGCAGTTAAATGTTTAATTCCAAGGTGAATATTTAGTTTGAAGCCTAATATTTAGTTTGCAAGCAATGTTTTTATAGACTCAAACTAAATTTTGGCTTGCTAGCTGAATATTTGGTTAGCAGGCTAAATATTCAGCATAAGGCTAACTACATGTTTACCTCACAAAGAAAAATTGCCTTGCTAAATATTTAGATTAGTTAGCCAGCTAAACATTTAGCCCCCAAATCTTTGGTTATTTTGTCCGTCATGAGGGAGAAAAATAGCGGTTCATTTGTCAAAGTCATATTTTCACCATGTTATACATTTATTTATGAGAGTTTAAACTAAATATGTAATTAGTAAGCTAAGCTGCTAAGTATTCAGTTTAAAGTTAAACATTTAGTGGCAAGTTAAATATTATTTTGCTAACTACAAATTTTGTTATAATGTAAATAGTTGACTTGGAGCAAAATATTTTGACTTTGAAAATTCAACCCCTTTTGTTCCCCTTATGATTGGCTAAAAAACTCAAATGATTGCCATTAAGTTTTGTCTGCGCAACTTTACAAACGGCATACCATAAAAAACACCCATAATATAGTATTTTTCCATACTGAAATCTGGTTGATTATGCTTTTGCAGTAAGAAGTCCAGATTTGAATGTTTTTTGTGCCGGATGCTGTAACCTTCAATAGACTTTTTAAATGATGTGTCTTTGTATTTCTTTCTTTCTTTTTTTTGAGAGAACAATCACATGCTTACAAAACAATTAGATTTTCCATTCAACCAAAACATTGTGTGCTTTCTCCTCCACTCTGCTGCGGATGGATGCTTGGCGTATCACACAGTAAACTCCACCTCCCCACAGCCCCTCCACCTTTAAATGAGGGAGAGAGTTTGGTTAGCAGAATCCTCCAGCTTGGTCCACCGGGGACTAAATTTCTTGGGTAGGGTGATAAGGCTTTATAAAGCATAGAATATTGCAAGGGAAACAATCTATGGATGCCAGCCTCAGTTTCTGCCTTTCACTTCATATATTATTTCTGCATGTTTTTTCATATTTTGTAACCCCTTCCCTTAATGTCTGGAACCTCACTTTATGTGTTGCACTTCTGTCTGTTGCTTTGCCTCACCCTCTTTATGCTTTATTCTTTAGTTTTTTCATAGAAACTGTTCTTGTCACTTGTAATCCCCACCACATTCGACAAAAAAGTCAGGTACCCAGAATGATTGGTTAATGTTAACATGATTTGGTATGAGTGGCATATAGAAGGCTGTGATGGGCCAACCACAGTTTGATGGACATGCACACCTTGCATATGTATAGAACAGATCTGAGCAACCAGAACGACATTAGAGAGCATAACAATGACCAAAGAGCAAAATATTCTGTCTGAAAAACATCTAACCAACGAGGTCACCCTGTCTTTTCTCAGTTCCAGCAGATGTTTGCCAACATGCCATTGGAGAAAACTCTTTTTACTCTGATATGCTTGTTCTACCACCCTTTATATTGGCAGTACAATAAAATAGGTTGTATTTATAAACTTTTTTTTTAAGTATTGTAACCACTGCAGTCACATGACCCTCAGTCAGTTTCACTGCATTTTTGCCATTCTGTCTGGGTACTTAGCTTTTTGTCACTAAGTGTACAGCTCTCTTTATCAGTTTGTAAAATTGAAATGGTTGTTTGGCAATAGTAAGCTGACTGTAGTGTTGTTTTGCTGCTCTTTAGCACTAAGCTACAAACTAGAAATTCTGGCAAATAATTCTTAGTAGTTGGTCAGTGAACAACACTGTTGAAATTTACATCATTAAATGTTTTGCTGCATCTTTTACTGAGTCAGCATGATCCATACAGTTTACAGTAGGAAAGCATTGTATTTAATGACGGATTCCTTGATGTATTCATCAGCAACAGTGTCAATTTAAAAAGTAGGATTGCCAGGCCAAAGAACCATTTCACATGAAAATGAGCTTTTGCATTTGTAGTTTTATATTTGTGGCCTTTTCTTTCTACATGCTGAAGGAATATTTCACTTTTGTAGATATTTGATGGACAGTGAAGTATCTTAACTGATCTTATTTCAGTTATATAAATGCTTATATGTAAGAAGTACTTCAGCTAATATCATAATAATATTCAGCTATTAAATATCTGCTTTGCATTCCAATAGAATTCATAAACAGTGACTTCAGGCCTATCAACAAATCTCGGTGTAACTTTTGCACTTTGCTCAGTAGTTTAGCCAGTTTGACACTAATTTGGACATGTCAAAGAATTCTTTAACAAATTTCACCCATGCTCTGAGATTTCATGTATGTTGCACATATTTACCACTGCAATGGAATTTATGCAGTTTACTCTCTGATGTTTCAGCAATGAACTCAAACCACTAGTCAGTCACTCTGTCTGCACTGATTAAACTTCAGTTACCTCAGCCTCACTGAGGCCAAGGCACCAAACAATTGCTGGCACAATGTTATCTTCCATCAGACCATAATCTGAGTGATATACTTTATCTTCCCTCATCTCCTCTAGTCCTGTGATTGTTGAAATCCCCCACTTTGCCTCACTCCGAGGGAAGGAGCGGGAGTTGGTGATCCTCAGAAGTGAGGCAGGAGAAAGCTGGAAGGAGCATCAGTGTGAATACACACCAGAGGAACTCAATCGGATTCTGAATGGCATGGATGAGGGTCAGTGTCTGGGTGCTAGTGGCCCGAAACAAGCCTGAACAAAAATACAACTTAATCATACATATGGAGAGTTGTTTGTGAAGGTAGAATAATCTGGGTTTTTTAGCCTGTCGTAAGAAAATGAAATGGGGGTTCATTTTATTAAATCGTAATTACACCATGCTATTCATTAATTTATCAATTTCAAACAAAATATTTAATTAAATTAATTAGTTTACAAACTAAATAGATCTTAGGTTTGTATATATTTAATTTACAAACTAAATATTGGTTAGCTAAAACTAAATATTTAGTTAACAAGCTAAATATTTAGCTCCAAACTAAATGTTTAGTTACACTAATTATTTAGCCTTAATTTAAATATTCAGTTAACATGCTAAATATTTAGTTTGAAGATAAATATTTAGCAGTTAGCTAAATGTTGACCTGTAAAGCTGGTCAAGTCATGGCTGCCATTAGTGAACGTCTGTGTGGCCAACAAAAGGGCTCATCCTCTGTTTTAAGCTGAAATGTTGGATATGTTGAGAGGAGAAACAATGGAGACGCGACATGAGCAACAACGGAAGTGAATCAGTCACCAGCAGAAGTTTATGCAGAGGGTTAGGGTTAAATAAAATAAAAGACCCAGCTTTTATTTTGGTACTTCTGCTTATCGCCAAGTGACTTTGCATAATAGCCAAATATTTAAATGTGTGCTAAATATTTTGGTTGAAACTAAGGAAGCTTTAAACTAAATATTTAGCTTGAGGTTAAATACACTAGAGTTTAAAACAAAATATACAAAATATTGAATTAAAAACAAAATTTATAGTCAAGAATATTTAAACGCATTTAATTCCAAAATAAATACTAGTTTGAAACTAAACATTTAGCTTGCTGACTAAATATTTAATTCAATATTTTGTTTATAATTGTGGCATTTATGAATGAATGAATAATATAGTATGACTTTGAAAAATAAACTCCCATTGTTTTCTGTTATAATAGGCTAAATAATCTAAATTATTGCTGCTCATTTTTAAGGGTTTAACTTTGCAAGCAGCACCTCGTACATGGAAGTCCTGACATTTGTCCTGTTTCACGTCCTGCCTTTAGAACTGGACCCACCAGAGGAACTGGAAAGGAAACGCCTTTGCAGAATTATTACAAGAGACTTCCCCCAATATTTTGCAGTGGTGTCACGCATCAAGCAGGACAATAATTTGATTGGTCCTGAAGGAGGCATCCTAAGCAGTACTGTTGTGCCTCAAGTCCAGGCAGTTTTTCCAGAGGGGGCGCTCACCAAGAGGATTAGAGTTGGACTTCAGGTTACTCATTGAACCTGCAGTCACACTTTGATACCAAACCACCTGGTTTTGTTCATTTTTTGTCATCTTCTTTTACAGGCTCAGCCAGTGAATGCAAGTGTAGTGAGAAAGATCCTTGGAAACAAGGCCTCCTTCAGTCCCATTGTCACCCTGGAGCCTCGCAGGAGAAAGTTCCATAAACCCATTACCATGACCATCCCTGTCCCCAAGAGCAACTCTGACCCAATTCTTAATGGTTTTGGAGGGGACACGCCCACATTACGACTTCTCTGTAGCATAACTGGTCAGAAAATGCTCATGCATACTTTTGTAAAACTAAGCGGTGCTGTTAAGACCCTTTCTTACTCTAAGCAAATAATTTTGTGTCAATGTTCAGGAGGAACAACGCCTGCACAGTGGGAGGACATAACAGGGACAACACCATTAACATTTATTAATGACTGTGTCTCCTTCACCACCAACGTTTCTGCAAGGTAAGAATGTTGAGTCCTGCCTATGACAAATTATTTGTTGAATTTTGGGTGACTGAGCTCCCACCATGTAGATTTCTGCTGCTTCTTATTTCAAGGTTCTGGCTGATAGACTGTCAACAAGTCCAGGAATCTGTCAACTTCTCCACTCAAGTGTATCGAGAGATCATCTGCGTTCCCTACATGGCCAAGTTTGTGATCTTTGCCAAGACCCATGACCCAATTGAGGCCCGGTTACGCTGTTTTTGCATGACTGATGACAAGATTGATAAAACACTGGAGCAGCAGGAGAACTTCACTGAGGTGGCTCGGAGCCGGGATGTAGAGGTGAGATCGAAGGTTGGACCCAGAATTGATCAAAGCCTCATACTGTGGGAAGCCATTACAGACTACTGAGAAAATTAATATAGTTTATTTATTTAGTTTTTGTTACATATTTGCTATGCTTTTTTATAGACTCGACACCACCAGTAACAAATACATTTTTTTTCTTTTTATTTAAATTGACTTGTGAGAGGGTTTATAAGAAAGAAGGGCTGGAATGAATCCATGGTCCATGGTCCACCACAAGTCATCCTTGGCACCTTCACATAGGCAGTAGATAAGTAGAATGCAATAAAGAGCTGTATCCTGTCATCTTTCTATAATAATAGCTTTTTTGTCAAAAGTGATTTTGGATATAAAAACTACCAGCCCCTTTTTCACTGTCAAAGGATAACAAGTGCAAAACAAAACGACTTATGACAAAAAATGACAGGCCATTTATTTTAGGAAGGTGATGATTTGGTGGGCTATTTACACACTCTACTGACTAATTTTGTCAGGTACTGGAAGGGAAACCTATATATGCAGACTGTTTTGGAAACCTGGTTCCGCTCACCAAAAGTGGCCAACATCATCTGTTCAGCTTCTATGCCTTTAAGGAGAACAGGCTAGCACTCTTCATCAAAGTAAGAATGGTTCCTTGCTACATTACACCAGAACATAAAGCTGTTTTTTATTCTGTCATTTACATGTTCTAGTACATATTAAAGCATAAGCCAGTTCTGTGATCTGCCTGCTTATGTAGATCCGAGACAACACCCAGGAGCCATGTGGTCGACTGTCATTCATGAAGGAACCTAGGAACTACAGGTCACTTCACCAAAATGCCATATGCAACCTCAATATCACGCTTCCATCTTATAGCAAAGTAAGAACTCTACAAAAATCTTTTCTCCATCTATGCATTCCTGTGTTAAAACTGGCATCCAGTGAGCCAGTCTTATCAAATGTTTAGCTTTTAATAATGTTGGACTTGGTGGCAATTTTTGCTAATGATATGGCCAAGGTGAAATTATTATTTGATATTCAATAGTGGTATGAAAACACAAATGACAACGATGACCTGAATAAATGTAGAACAGAAAAATGTTATCCATATCAACCTGGTTCTTTGTAAAAACATAAATCTTTGGTTAGATAATCAATAAATTACAGATTAATAAATAATCAGTTATCTGTAAATGAGCAGATTTCCTTTTGGTTCAGTTTCACTTGCCACACCCCCCCTCTGAGTCATATCTGCCCTGTAGAATCAGCAGAACCTGCATGACAGCATGACATGAGCTAAAACATTTGAAATGCCAACAAATGCTCCATTGCAGGAAACCCAGAAACCAGTGACATTTATCAGCCCAAAAGGGAGTAAAGATGGGAATCATTATCCACATATACAAAATGCATGCAACAGAGTGGCACAGTTACTCCAAAATAATATTGACTCATCTAAGAGGTGACAGAGAAGCATTGACAATGTCAACATGTCTTGTCACAACAAGACAGGGAGGCTGGATAGACTGACTGAGACTCCAGAGGAAAATAGCTGGGGGGGGAACCGGCTTGTTGGGGGGGAGGATTAACCAGCCTTTTCTTAAATACATGAACAAACCTTTAAGTAACCTTTCAAATAAAATTCTCATGTTTATTAATATAAAATAAAGGGCAAAGATGTAAACAGTGACTTGTATAAAATGTTGAGTAACTATGTTCAAATTTTCATAAACATTAGTTTATATGTTGCAGAAATCTAATGTTTCCAATCTCTGAAGTTTATTTCTCTATATACAAAATCAATCTACTTAAGAGCAGCAATAATAATATTACTCAAGTAAAAGAAAAAAAGTACAATGCCGTAAAACTACTCATATACAGTAAGTACCACAAAGTTACTCACGTTAATGTAACCAGTTCTACCCACTTTTGAACATACATAACAGCAAAATTAGTAGCCTATTTTTAACCAGCTTAGCATGATATATTGTCATGGATTAGTCATCATTTAGCTAACATTATCTGCATTCAAAAGCATTACGCAACTCACTCAATTAGTTTGTGAAAAAATGTGCAAAGTCCTTTGCCTTTGCTGCCATGATTCTCACACATCCATTTCTGCACAGCAGCAGCAGTTCTCCATCGCTGCTGCACAGCTGTAAAACTGGAGCGAGCATCTTAGGGGTCATGTTACATTTAAAGGCGGCTCAGAAAAACTTATGACATGTTAACAATGGATTAAACAGATGCAACAGCTGAAAAATGTCTGGGGAACGTTCCCACATTTCCCCGAGAAGTGTGAGAACCCCTGCTGTATCAAAACGAGATAGGAATAACAGAAAGTTGGCCACTCTGAGGGAAAAATAAAAAAACTGCTTCCAGGCCAGGGGGGCACAGCAGACTATTTCCTGACCTAAAACTAACACAGAATTTCAAAAGCAGATCATCAAGCTGACAATCAAACATGGTGGTGGTGGAGTGATTGCCTGAGATGCTTTGTTGATTCAGCAAAAGAGAAAGTCCAACAAACCGCTCAAGACCTTTAGCTTAATCAAACTTGAATTATGCAGCAGAACAATGATCCAAACTCCTTCTGAATGGCATCAATAAACAAAAGGAAAGTTTTGGATTTGACTTTTTCTCCTTAAAAAATGAAATCATAATTCAAAACCTGTTTTTTGTGTTTGATATACAAAACATTTAAGTATGACTTTTTAAAAATGCCAAAGCAGAAGAAATCTGTAAGGGGTAAATGGTTTGTATGGCACTATATGTAAATTTGAACATATCAAGTGGCAAACAATCATTGCCACAACAATCATTGCCAGCATTATTATATTACTGTTGCACCAGGCAACGCCATCTCCAGGTATGAAGACGGAGGGTTGTGAAAGCAATGGTGTGTTTGTAGTGCAGCTTTTCAGGTGTAATCCATAGTCCAGACTTTAACTAGACAGTGTTTATCTCCATGTCTGTCAGTTGAAGTTTGACAGATGTGATAGGCTGTGTTTGTTACTACATTGAGAATTTATTTCCACCTGTCTTTACTGTTCCTGTGTTTATATCTGCACTCCCTTCTGCTTCCTGCTACTTTTTGCTCTCATAAGGACTCAGATTCAGACCAAGAGCATGAGGAACAGGTAAAAGCAGCCACTGCTTCCTCTTCCCCTTTCCTCCCAGCTGATCATCCGGTTCACTGCCTAACCATTAGCACTAAATGGGTTTTTGCAATGTCCTAGCTTGTTTATGACATAGTTAATAAGATTAGAATCTCTTTAAGATACATTAATGAATGTGATGTACAGTATCTGTTGAGTGTAATTTTTACTAAGTAGTTGTGTTGGTGATTTTTACACAGCCATGGTCATCTAAGCAAACTAACTGTAAGCCATTCTATGTGTTCTCTTTCAGACCGGCAGAACCTTTGAGAAATGTAAGCTACTCTTTTCATTTCTTCTATTCTTAAAGAAATTCTGGACACAAAACACATTTTGATGTGTAATGTCTAATTTAATGTCATTATTCTAACAAAAGCAATGATGTGAGGAATATATCCAATGTACATAAAAATAACTAAAAACATACCACATCCAGTCTGCTCTCATAATTCAAGCCTTATGAGCTCTACATCATGTCCATGTTGTTGTTCTGTTTCTCCTGAGGCTTAGCTGCTTCTCTTGCCTTTTCTTTTAGTTTCACCTTTACGATTGTCATTCATTTAACAATTTAACCTTCAGAGTTAAAATTGGGGGAAATAAAAGAGAAGATAAAAACGTATTTGTGATGGTATTTGTTCTTATGCAGGTCTAACAAAATATTCCCTCTGCAACATTTGTAAATTAGAAAAAGGGTCCATGCGCATCTTGTTTTGTATAACTGTTTTAATAAGTTCAATATGGATAGCTAAAATTCTCGCGAAAACAATTTATGCTTTTAATGTAGTGCTTGCTGTAGCTTCTGGTATTGTGGTAAATCAAGCAGCAGTTCTCCACCTAACCCACCTCCCAAGCCTTGCCATCCAACACTAAAACCTTTAAGTATTTAGAATAAAGCTCAAACCATAACTCATGTTACACATGAAGCATACTTAATGCACAGGAATTACATAGTGCTGCATGCATGTGCACATATTGACAGACGGAGGGTTTTTCTAAACGAACCACAAGCAAAATTTTTTTGCTCACTCCATTTACACTCTTCCATGTCCTCACCCTTAGCACTTCCCTTAGCTTTGCATGGAAATAACTTGCCTAACATTACTTTGTGTGTTTCTGTGTGTGTGTGTATGAATGTTTATTTCTATATCATTACTGAGAACTCATTTCTTCAGTTAGGTTTTTGTCTTTTTATTTAGAAGTCGCTCATTAATGTATTTTCTCATGATTTTTTAAACATTGTTGCAGATTTTTAAATTCCTAAAGGATCAAGCATGTTTTAAGAACACATTGGTGCAGTTCATAGCAGTTTTAAAGTGCTTTACAAATAAATTAACATTGACAATCATTATCAGTAGCATTTCACTGGCTTTCTTTAGCTGTCAATTGTTTTCTTTTTTTTTAAAAGCCATTTTGTCCATCATTACATGACATATGTCCTACTTCTGAGCAATCTTGAGATCCTTCAGCATCATCATGTCTTGCGTTGTCCATTTTTATCTTGTACATATTGACTTCTAGGCTCTTCCTTATACTTGGCATATTTTGTTTTGCTTAATGGTCTGGTCTTGCGAGTGTGGGTGTGAGAACTTAAGCAAGTTATTTCCTGCTCATATTATTTCTCATTGTCTTTTTGTTTGTTTGTTTTGTTTTTGTTGGAATTAGCTCAATCATAATTTCCATGAGAAAGTATAAGCCTAATTCCTCTGATGCCTACTGTAGAACCCATTGTGAATATTATGTCCAATGATCCCTGCTGCCTGTTCCAATCTTATCCTGACCACCTTCTCCAATGTTTGTCTCCTTTCATTTGAATTTTTGCTTTTCTTTACTCCTTACTTGTTCTTCTTCCAAATGGAAGATGAAGAGACGGAGACTTCAGTCCTGAAATCTGAGCTGATTCGAGAACCAGATCTTCTGTCCGACGTGTCAGAGATGAAACAGGATTTGATCAAAATGACTGCCATCTTGACCGCAGACTCAACAGAGAAATCCCCTTCCTTAGGAAGGTGTGGTCTGGAGAAGGGGACAGACGAAGTTTCTGGAGAACCTTTAGAAATAATGGAAAAGGACCTGGAGAAAGTCAAGGAGGACCTTGAGAAAGTCAGTGAGATACTGAGAAGTGGAACATATGAGGGTGAGGTGGGAGAGGAGGCAGCTAATGCAACAACAATAGCTGAAGAGTGGGTACTCCTCTCAGACTCTGAAATAGAAGAGGCAAAAAAAATGGCTGCCCTAGGAGTTCAGGAGCCCATTTTGCGTGACAGTAAGGCTAAGAGAGGGGCTCCTAGACCAAAAGCTATCAAGAGCAGTGGTGACCTTAAAGAATACCTCCTGGATGCACCAGTGAGTGCCAAAGTAAAGACTAAAAAAGAGACAGGTGTCCAAGAAAAATTCACTGATATACTACGGAAAAGTGCAAAACCGTCAACTCAAGTCAAATCCCATGAAAGAAGCATAACTGGTGATGTTAAAAAAACAGTTAGAAGGAAGGGAAAAGATCAGGAGCAGGCAGAGGGATCAACAGAGGCAGGAGCTCTTCTTAGTGTACCAACAGCTCCCACTCCTGCATCACCTGTGTCCCCAGTGATTGAAGAAACCCCTATAGGGTCAATAAAGGACAAAGTCAAAGCCTTACAACAAAAAGTTGAGGCTGAACAAAAGAGCAAAAAACCCACTGGAAGCAAACCCTCACATTTGCCTGTTATAAGTAAATCGTCCTCAAAAGCCAAAGAATCATCTAAATCCAAACTTCCTAAATCCCCAAAAGCTGAATCAGAAAAGCTTGAGGAAACAATGTCAGTTAAAGAACTGATGCAAGCATTCCAAACAGGACAGGATCCCTCAAAGAGAAAGTCGGGGTTATTTGAGGTTAAAACAGCTACATCAAGATCAGAGAAAGCCACACCATCTCAATCTGTTCAGTCAAAATCTATGACGAAAGCAATGACCTCACATGCCTCACAAGGTCAAGAAGTATTGATGGATCCCAAAAATGCCAAAAAACAGACCACTTTGCAGGAAATATATAAAGAAATCAAATCTAGCACTCACTCAGAACCATCTGAGACACTAGACTTTGGAAATGGTGGCATTGATGATAGCTCTGACAACTGTAAACATGAGGGTGTGGCCAAATCACTAAGTGGCAGTTCTGGAGATCACCTTAACTCAGAGGACAGTTGCAAACATGAGGGACTGACCAGTTCAGGCACAACCCCTGAGAGACTGTCTGGACTACAGTCAACTAAAACATTGTCATCAACTTCCACAAAAGTTAAAGACCTTACAGACAAGGACAAGTCTGGAGACTCTGGTGTAGGGACTTCTGGTGACCAGGTATCTGCAGAATTGACACTCTGTGTCTCTTCCAGCGAGGCTGCAGATGACCACACAACAAGTGAGTCAATGTCTGTTAGGAGGGCTGAATTTAAGCCAACTAGACCTCAAAACCTTATTAAGAGAGTTTCAGAAACTGTAGAAACATTTCTTAGTGATGACGATAGCCCTGATGATCAGATAGCATTGCCATTAGTTGGTTCTCCAGTCTCTAGATCCCTATGTAAGTATGATGAAAGCTTTGATCTACCTTTAAAGCAAGAACCGGATGCCCTCAGTCCATTAGCTGATGACTCTTTGACAATAAGCCACAGAGACTCTCTAGAAGGTAGCCCTCTGATTGAAGAAAATTCTTCCCATAAATCCCCAGACTCTATTGAGCCCAGTCCAACCACAGAATCATCCCCTCGTGATTCCCTGGAGAGCAGTCCTGTACAGCAAAAAAGCCACCCATCGTTCCCACCAGTACGCAATGCTAATAAGTCATCTAACCACACATCACCCTCTAAGGCTAAAGACCTCCCCCAAGATGCTTTTCATGGTAGGCTGCTTGGAGACCCTGAAATTAGTGCTGATGATGACAGTTGTGAGCAGACATCTCAGATGACAAGTTCGGGTAAGAGTCTCCTCTCCCCTGATACACCTAGTTCTGAAGAGGTAAGTTATGAGGTAAACCCCAGGCTCCTTGATAACGCATTCCTGTGCATTTCATTCAAACCGGCTGCTATCCCTGAAGACCCAGCAGAGGATGATGCAACATACTATGAAGCTAAGAAAAAAATCACTCCAGAGGAGGAAATGTTTAAGATGGCTACCAAAATAAAAACATTTAATCAAATGGAACAAGAACCAAAGAGCAACAGGAGGTTTAGCAAAGATCTGTTTTTCTCAGGAGATGGCAAGACAGGGGATAACAGTTGTGAAACATTAAAGCCCAGCAGTGAAAAGCTTTCGCAAAGTGAATGTCGACTCAATAGACACACAGAAGATTCAAAATTAGCTCATTTTATTGGTCCAGATATTAAAGTACAACCTCCCTCTCCTTTTTCAGCAGGTGTGCATGATGGAACCCAGAGCAAAGAGGTCAAGAATACATCAGCCACTGTCACTTCCGAGGGATCTCATTCTGTCTCAGACCAGCATCATTCAAAATCCAATCTGAAAACTTCATGGGAAGAAGTCCCATCGTCTACTGAAGCTGTTAACCGTGTTGGTAACACAACATCAGCAACTTCAAGCATTGAAAACAGGACAGATGAACAAAAACAGGAGAGTTTGAAAAGGTCAAGTGATAATGTAGATAATAGAGGTCATATGTTAGATGTTAGCAAGGTACAGACAGGTATGCAAAAACCAAATTGCAATGTAACAGATGAGGTGAAAGAGGATAGTTGGGGTCATGCAGGAGCACCAAAAGCTGGCCTTTGTCCTGGAGTTGCTACAAGTCAAACAAAATATGAAGTCTTTATCTACAATGATAGTGAAGAAGAGAATGAGGAATCAAATCTTCCTAGAACTGAATCAAAAGGAGTAACTGCAAGAGTGGAGACTGAGTCATGGTCTGCCATGCGAGAAGATGATGTCACTTTTGCAGCCCGTGTAAAAGACGAAGAACAGAAGATCCTGAATCTGGTGATGGACCGTCAGTCTGTGCAAGCAACTCCAGACACCACACCTGGTAGAACACCAACAGAAGAGAGCACTCCTACCAGTGAGCCCAACCCTTTTCTTTTCCAGGAAGGGAAGCTCTTTGAAATGACACGGAGTGGTGCGATTGATATGACTAAGAGAAGCTATGAGGAGGAGGGGGGTGGCTTTGCTTTTTTTCAGATAGGTGACCAGTTTTTAGAGGAGCCTACCGTAAATGAGCCCAGGCAAGAAAGTAGATCAGCTGGAGAATCAGCAATAGGTCTCAATTTAACACTGGAGCTTAAAATTGGGGAAGATGAAATATTAAAAGATGTTACTGATTCACAGCTTCAGTCCCTATCTGAGGGAGATCAGTTAGGCTGTAAAGCTGATACGTCCAAGTCTAAAATTCCTAAAATGGGCATTTCAGCGTCTACTAAAACTTCAAAGAAAGATCTGGTATGCCCTGAACCTTTTGAAACTAAAACAGAAAACATCATAAGTGAAGGATTATTAGATTTAGAAACAACTGAACAACCAATAACAAATGTACAGACTGCAGAAACTACTGTAACTAGATCGGTTTACTCTGAGCAAGGCCAAGAGTCCTCTGATTCCTCCCCAGAAGAGACAAAGTCAGTGGTAGAAGCCCACAAAACAACAGGCAAGCAGCCACTTAAAGGTGCTTCCCAAAATGGTAAGAAGATACAAAGCACAGCCAAAGCACAAGCTAGGTCTGTTCCTCAAAGTCGAGCAAAATCTATAATTCCCTCACCCTCTCATGTATCACCCCCCTTAACAGCTGTTAAAAAAGAGACCTACTTTACTTTAGACTCTAAATCCAGGATACCTATCAAGGCTAGCTCTGCCAAACCTGATTCTCATGCCAAACGTGTGGAATCCGCTCAAGAGAAAAAGCTTAAAGTTCCTGTAAAAAAGGGCACTAGGAGAAAATCTGAGACAGATGCAGGTCCTTCTGTGGATTTTAAAACGAAGACACAATCTTCTAAAGCCAAAAGCTTCTGTGAGGGGGAGTCTACCAGATCACCTATTAAAAAGGTGCAGGATTGTCCCGTGAGTGTTGAGTCTACAAGATCTAAAGGTTTTCAGTCTAGGTTGCCAGTCCGTGGCAAAACTACTCACTCATCTCATTCAACAACAACAACTAAACCAAAAAGTAAACCACAGAAACAGTCTATTGAGTTCTTTGAAGAGATCAGTGATGAAGCAGCAAAAATCGTGGCAAGGTTGGCACAGGCTGAGACAGATAAAGATGAAGAAGCTGTGACTGCTCTCTCAGATGATGAGAGCAGTCTTATTGATCCATCCATTATTGAAAGAGAACCCTTCCCAGATCTGCGGTTCCCACCCTCAGGAGACGTCTTTCCCATTAGACCACTGTGGGACGAACCTGTTGAGACACAGATGCAGCGAATTCCAGATGATAAAGTCCAAAGTCAAGGTATCCCCCAGTTACAGGGGCTATTCTTTATCTCTTCTACCTCATTAGTGCTCTAGCTGTAAAAGTGCTGCCTCTCTGTCTCTTGTAGTTTTGTCCCTTTGTAGCTGAAGATCCCTTGTTGCTGTGTTACTGGAGATCTATTGTCTATGTATTGCCATCTCTCTTTCCTTCTATGTATTTTGAACATCTCAAGACTGATCTAAAGGCTTTATAAAACCACTGAAAATTATTTTACTTACTCATTAGAAAATTGAAAACAAAAATTAGGTTCAAAGAAAAAAAAGGATTTCTATAAAGTGCTTAGAAAGCCAAACTGGTAACTGGAATTAAAAAAAGAAAGCCAGTGAATCCTTTTTAGATCATGTTTGTTAATGTAATTTATCTTGTGACCTTGACCGTTCATGAATGTCTGGTGGTGTTTGCAGTAGATCCACAGGATGAAGCAGAAAGAAATGAACAACGGTTGGCCATTATAGCTGATCACCTGGGCTTCAGTTGGACGGGTGAGTCACACTATGTAGCACACGTCAAGCTAAAGCTTTCAAAATGTGTATTCTTTCTTATTAAAACAAAATCTGGATGTTTTGTTCTTGGAACCACAGATTGAATTTAACTTATCTTCTTCCCTGCCAACAGAGTTAGCACGAGAATTGGAATTCAGTGAGGAGAAGATCAACATGATAAGAACTGAAAACCCAAACTCTCTGCAAGATCAAAGCCATGCCCTTCTGAACCTTTGGACTGTGACAGAAGGACACAGTGCCTCAGGTCAGTATTTCTAACATTGAGCTGAAATCAGATGAACTGTATAAAAAGGCACTTTGTCATTGTTTTGTTTGCAAAAATTCTAGCCCTAACCCTCAAATTTACATATAGTTACTTAGTCTTGCTCTACTCTCTCACTCTCTACTTCCTCTTCTGAGAGGGGAGATGTGCTACCAGCTCTCCGTCTAACGGATGAAATGAGTTTCCTAAATCTGCTGGGATTTACCCTGTCCAGAACTGAAGTAAACTTTGTTTAAAGCTGGTGTCGAGAAAATATTTGCCTGGTTTCTGACAACCTCCATTCAGATACTCCACCCTTCTTCCCCCTGTGAATTAGCCAGACTGAGCAAACTGCAGCCAACTAGTTTCACAGGGCACACCTGTTAACGGTCGCTCTCTCTCTTTATTACAACTTGCACTTGTTACTAGGTTGGTTTTAGTGACTCAGGTGAGTCCCAAGGATGTTGTTTTACATATAGGTTTGGGCTAAAAGCAAACTATAAAATATTTTCCACCTTTTCCTCTCCAGAATCAAACATCATAGCTATTTTACAACCATCAAAGAACTTTAAGGTGACTCATTAATTGAATGTCCACAACATCTTTTAGATTTTCTTTACACTAAATATTTTAATAGTAAGGCAATTTTGCACGGCTCAGTACAGATTAATTCAGTAGCAGAAAAAAATCAAATAAGTAAAATCAATCAGCCTATCTTTCCCTAATGCTGACACTGGCAACTAAAAACCAGTGTCTGTAAGGACACTGGGTGGGGACCCAGAAATTCAACCACACACAGGAGTTGCAAAGGAAAAAATGTTTAATAAAATTTTCAGATACTGGTTGCGGCTCAGGATGTGGTCATCCAACACAGCACTGAGAGGAGAGGAGAGAAGGCTGGTGATGCACTGATAGAGTTTTAACTTAGAAATGTTCAGCTTAACTGACCTGTAGTGCAATGGACGGGTGGAGCAGAGAACCCAGGAAGAGACTAAGACGATAATCCGGCAGAGGTCATACACAGGAGAGCAGAGAGAGCAAACTTAGCTTGAGGGTCAGGCAATAGTCGATGGTTGTGAGGCAAAGCTTGGGTCAAGGTCCAGAAATCCAGAACAGTTGGGATCCATGAAGGGCTTGGCAGGGGGGGGTCAATCCGTGGACAGAAAAGGGTCGAAGAAACACTGAAGGCTTTCAAGGAAACGCTGGATCTCTACTGGCTCGTGGCTGTTGATAATCTGGCAAGGAGGCAGAGGCTGAGAGGAGTTTAAGTAGGGCAGGGACCAGGTGGAACAGGTAAGCAATCAGCAGGCGTGGCATGTGAACTGAATGAGTGTTTACGCACAGCATGGACAGGACAGAACAGGAATCATGACAGTGTCAGCATTGGTCAAAGACGAATTCTGACACAGAGTGGCCGTCAAAGACGTCCGTCTGCCTCGCCACACTCTGTCCGTCTTTAAGAGATGGACAGAGTATGGCGTTTTGAACCCCAGAGCGGGCCTGATGATGAATAAGGTGTTCCAGCAGGAGGACGATGTTGATTGACGAAGGCAGGGATCTCTGTAGGTCTGATGACCTTTCGTCTCTGCATCGATGTTGAGGTCACACAGGACTTGGGTGCTGGCAGGAAGAGTACTGATTCAGAGCCGCAGCTCTTAGGTCTTAAGATGACTTGCTCATGTGTGTAGCATTCCTCAGCTTCTTGTCTTGTAGCCCTGAAGCTCCCTTCACCTTGCCTCACAATCTTTCTGATGATGTAAATGAGCTGACCTCATGGAAGGAAGGCACCGGTTCTTCGGCACCTTTGTCTTTGCCTTTATCTTCATCTTTGTCTTTGGGGTCTGAACCCAGCTGATGAGAGAAGTGTGATTTGAAGCCACAAAAACTGCGGGTCTGACCGGTTGGTCCCCATGCGCCGGACAGTCTTTGGCTCTGTGGCCCCGGCTCTTCTTCAGCTGCAGAGTTCTTTGTCCATTTCAATCTTGGCTCGAAGCTGCCTGGAGGATCCAACCAAAGGTTCCTCTTTTGCAATCACCTTTTATAGGGTTTATCCACCCTTTTGGTGCGTTTGCATTGGCTAGCACTGTTGCTGTGCTTGTTTCATTGGCTGACTGCTTGGACAGATGATCTCATATCCATCACTGTCTTAGAGACATTATGTCTTGATGTCTGTGCTAATGTCTCAGGGTTGCTCAACGGTCCTCCTACGTTCATTGCCTGCACAACCTTTTCTTTAAAAAGTTTAAGTTGTTCAACAATCTGTTTCCAAATAAGGCGTTGATCATCTCTGCTCTCCTGTTAGTTCCCCCTTTTCCCTTAACCTTTCACTTTTCACCTTTCACCTACCATCTACCTCCAACATATCAATGATGTTTAATTGCAGTTACACGTTTTACATCATTTTAAGTTCAATGTCAAACTAACATTTATAAATTCTTTAGCTTCTCTCATTCATTTATAATTTATATAACCATAACTTATTAGTTACTCTTATTATAATCTTAATGTGAGTTATTACAAATGACCTTCTGAAAAGTAACCAAGAATAATCTATTATTGTAATTATTTGATACCAAAGTTACAGTTACTTGTTTTACTTCTAAGTGTTCCCACAAGTGTAAGTGTAAGTATTATTATAAGTAAACCAATATTAATATAAGTATTTTACTTTGGGTCTAATTCAATTACTCAAAATATTTAGATTTCATTCTTTAAAACTTTCATGCTTTGAAATAAAGTTTAAGTCTACTGTTGGGTCTAGATGTCACTTGTGTGATTAATTTTAAAGATAACTTTATTTATTATTACTGCTAAACAGAGGTGAGACCAAGTCACTGTGTTGCAAGTCTCAAGTAAGTCTCAAGTCTTTGTCCTCAAGTCCGAGTCAAGTCTCAAGTAAAGACAGGCAAAAGTCGAGTCAAGTCTCAAGTCAGGAACCTTTAATTTCAAGTCATTTCGAGTCGTTTTTATTTTATTTTTTTTTAATTTGCAATTATACATAAAATTCCCATAATAGACCATTTGTTCGTTTTAAAATATGTATTTATCTCAAATGATAGAACATGTGTAGCTGAACACAAAGTATAAAAAACATTTTTAAATTGGACCACTTTATTGCCCAGTTCTGTTAAACTTGATATTCAATAAAAAAAGACGAAAATGCTGACATTTCCACAGCACAATACAAAGAACCATAACAGCAGTTTTTTCCTCTTTTCTCTGACCTGTCAAAACAATATATTGTCAATATAATTTCCCAACGTAGATGTCTTCAAATACACCAACCATCCTTAGATGATACTAGACCCGGCTCATCATCATGATGGGACAGAGAGACTCTGTTCCCTGTGTTCAGGTCCAGAATCTGCTTTCTGTTCCGGAGCCCCGCTCACTATCCACCGGCTTCCTAAGCTAACACGGTGCACATTATTTGTGGAGGCATTTGAAGGACCGGATTTATGGTAAATAATCACCAATTTAACCCGGAGTACACATGCTAACACGAAGTTAGCTAAAGTCTACGGAGCCCTCTAGGGGACATGGGGATTTTTTTTTTCTTTTGCGTTCCCTCGCAAAACTTTTGCGTTACCTCGCAATACTTTTGCGTTACCTCGCAAAACTTTTGCGTTCCCTCGCAAAACTCGAAATGACTTGAAATTAAAGGTTCCTGACTTGAGACTTGACTCGACTTTTGCCTGTCTTTACTTGAGACTTGACTCGGACTTGAGGACAAAGACTTGAGACTTACTTGAGACTTGCAACACAGTGACTTGGTCACACCTCTGATTATTATTTGTTGATATAATTCTTTAATGAAGCTACAAACGTTTAGGACCTTAGTGAATATTTTGATAAACGTGTCAGAAGAGGAAGTTCTGGTCTCATCGTCCTGGCGGTGTTCAGCTTGTCACCAACTGTCGAGATCAACTCAAAACCTTCCAGTGATCGACGTATTGAGCCCCCTGATCTACCGTAACACACCAAACACTACAGGATGATCTGTTACGAACTCGTAAGCGACAATGTTAGAACGGCCGGTGTTCTAACATTGTCTTATGGGGAAAAATAGGGGCAAAACAACCTTGTAGTGTGAATTATTGCATCAGGTAGTCGATGTGCCCATTTTCTCTATTTAAATCTAATTATTACTGAAGGGCAACATAATATACAGACTTCATAATCTGCACTCTTTTGGTTGAATGCAGTATTTATTTCCACTTTGGCTTTATGTTGTTTAGTTTTTTTTCAAGTACATTTTTTGTTAATGGAGACTGAGAATCCATTTTATTTTTGGTTGTTTTGTTTATTTTGTTGATCAGTTCCAGTGTTTAGTGTTCTTTTGAAAATAAAGTGTATCTATCTTTGGCAGGAAATTGCATGCATTATTACATCATTTCCATTACATCAGTGTAAAAAGGTCTTCAAACAATATTATCGTTTATCGCAATAATTTCTGAGACAATTAATCGTTGAGCAAAATTTGTTATCGGGACAGGCCTAGGAATACCAAAGAATGACACGTGCCAGCTATGCTAACACTGATGTTTGAAAGCAGCCTAAAATGAACAGTAAAGCTCCTGTATCTGCGATGATAATAATGCTCCATACTCTAAAGTTCAACATTGAATTTCCGCCACTTCCTGGACACACAATTATCACGTTTAAACAAGATACGTATCACGTCTAAGATAAGTATCACGCTATAGCGTGATAGCATTCAAAATATTTTTTTCCCTGTGTGATAGCAATGCGCTGCCATACAAATCAAACCAAAATTAATACTGTTCCATCTGAGGACAGTCGGGAATAAAACCCACTTCCGTTTTTCAGTTGAATGTGTTTGGCTCATTTGTCTACACTGGGCCACACATGTATACAGGCATGTATACATGAATTACAGCCACATTGGCAGAAACTAGTCTAAATTGTTGGGAAAAGTTTCATTTGTCTTAATATGAATGAATTTATTTGGAAATGTTTTAATAGTTTGAAACATCTCCTTTACTAGAAGGTGTGAATCACTTCAGAGCTTTTCCTGGTTACCATAGCAATAGCAACTGATGTTACACTTCTACCTAACTGATGACGTCATTAGGATCAGATGCTTTGTGTCATAGGTCTATGACATCAGCTCTGAAACCTCTTAAATAGTTTGTCACTTGTGTTCTAGAGCCATACCTGCAGAACCCAGCGGATTTATAGTGAATTGTTCTCTTTGCACCGTGAGACAGAAACGGAAGATGGACTCCCCTCGTTTACCCAAGATTATTATTCCTATGGTAAGGACAAAGAAGATACAACCAAATGAAGAACTGTACCAAGCTTTACGACTTCAAGAGCAGGAAAAATCTTCAAACACCGTTGTTTCATACTGGACGATATATACAAAAAATGCAGAACATGAACAAAAAATGAGACAAAGAGCTGTGTCCACAGCTAATTGCAATGAGGTTACTGGGAAAGACAAACATGACAAACAGTTTAAGAAGCCTTTGTCATGTAAAAAAGAACAGAAACCCATCATACAGGACCTGAAGAAAAAAGAAGTTGCAAAAGACACTTTAGAGGAGAACATTTTTTCTAAAGAAATGGCTATGCGGGAGACAAATGAAGACTTTCCTTCTATATCTGTGTTTCAACACCAGCGTGAGATGAGGCTTCCTGAAAAGGTCCTTTCTCAACAGGATTGTAAGAAGATTGTTTACGACAATCTAGACAAAATAAAGAGGAAAGAAGCTGCCAATTACATTCTTCTGGAGAACAAGCGTTGTGCAGAGAGGGCCAATCAGCAGTTACTCCAGAAGTTGCAAGAGGAAAGAGAAAGGAAGCAGAAAGATGAAATAAAACAGTCTCTGACTGATACCTGGGATGCTCAAATTCAATATAAACAACAGAAGGAGGAGAAACAAGCTAAACTTGAAAGGCAATACAGGGCTGCCATGATGGAGTCAGATAGACTCCATCAAACTGAGGAAATTGAGACGAGTAGACGGAAGAAAGAACAATGCCGGAAATTTTTGAGACAGAATGAGACTCTGCGTACCAAAGAAAAAAAGAAATCTAGTGATTACAGTTTAGAGGACGTACTAAAGAAATGTGATGTTCTTTTACAGAAAAAGCATTGTGACATGTTTTCCGAGGATGAGACTGCCACAGTGTCACATAAAATACAGCAGCAACAGAAAACTCCAACGCAAAACCCTCTGGCTGATGAATTGGCTGCCAGACATAAACGCAAAGAGAAAAAGAAGAGGGAAATGGACAGGACTGAAAGGCAAGGGGTTCTTCCTGGATATCGAGGTGAGGAAAGTAGACAGAAGAAGGCGGCTCAGCAGAACCTGAAGACACAGAACAACGTTACTGAGCCAGGAAGAGCTGTTCATCATCAATCGGTCGTTCTAGATCGTGACACTCACTGTGACATTGCTGATAACAACAGAAGTCTTGAAATGCGTAAAAAAATCGTGTACGACCAACTTTCACTTATAAAGAAAAAAGAAGATATGAAAAGGACTTTTATGGAGGAAAAGTTAATGGAAGACATTAAACATCGGGAAGCTGCAGAGCAGAAGCTTGAAAAACTGGAGAAGGAGAAAAAAGCTGCAGCTAACATGTGTCTGATTGATTCGTGGGGTTCCCAGATACGACGCAAACAGCAGGAGAAAAAGGAACTTCGTGAGGCTGAGAGGAGAGACATGCTGTCCTTAATTGAGCTGGACAGAGTGTGTGGAGGTGAAAGTAGTAGAAAAATCAGCCATCAAAAATGCAGACAGCCTGTTCAGGGGACTCTGCCAGCAGCAAGACCAGGGAGAAGCAGCTCCAAGTCCTGTGCGGGAAGAACCAGCAATGCTTGCAGATCTTCACTGAGTCGTCAGAAGGTTAGCAGTACCACGCCTGTCAGACTTCCCTCACTGGACTCTAGCTCTATGCACCTCCCTGAGGATTGCCAAGAGACTGAGAATGACATTGTAAAACTCCCATCCATTCCCATACAAAATGAATAATTGTTTCTCAGCTGGCCAAGGAATGCGAGGGGATTCCCCTGGAGCTGAGGAGAGGGAAGTCTGGGCCTCCATACTTAGGCTTCTGCCCCCACGACCCGACAAGCAGAAGACAATGGATGGATGGATGGATGGATGGATGGATGGATGGATGGCTCTTCAAACCAGTCTTTCCTTTGTCTTCTGCCTGTCTGTGAAAACAGCGACTATCACTTTTCGTTTACATAACATCTTTGTAAGATTGTTAGCTACGTCAGACATATGAGGCCTTATCTTTGAAGGTAGCATACACGGTATTAGTAAGTTTAAGTTATTGTTAGTCATTTTAACAAAAGGTTTTCTCTGGGTGCTCCAGTTTTCCTACAAAAACGATAGACAGACCGACAGACAGACAGATAGATAGATAGATAGATAGATAGATAGATAGATAGATAGATAGATAGATAGATAGATAGATAGATAGATAGATAGATAGATAGATAGATAGATAGATAGATAGATAGATAGATAGATAGATAGATAGATAGATAGATAGATACTTTATTAGTAAAATGAAGTAATCCTACTTCAAATATAAGTTTTCTCTGGGTGCTCCAGTTTCTCTAAAAACACAAGTCACAGACAGACAGACATTGTAATTTGCTCTCTTAGTAAAATCAAATAATCTTGCTTTAAACAAAAGGTTTTCTCTGGGTGCTCCAGTTTTCCTACAAAAACGACAGACAGATAGATAGATGTGAGGCCTTTTAATTGTTATAATTAAAAAGCCTCAAACTTATTATTATGACATTAAAAGTGTCATAATAATGACACTTTTAATGTCATCATTATACATATATATGTATACATATATACATATAACTCTTTCCAATTCAATATATACTATATATATATATATATATATATATATATATATATATATATGTATATAAATTTATATGTATGTGTATAAACACATATCACTCTTTCCAATTCAATATATACTATATATATATATAGATAGATAGATTTATATGTATGTGTATAAACCAGAGGTGTGACCAAGTCACTGTGTTGCAAGTCTCAAGTAAGTCTCAAGTCTTTGTCCTCAAGTCCGAGTCAAGTCTCAAGTAAAGACAGGCAAAAGTTGAGTCAAGTCTCAAGTCAGGAACCTTTAATTTCAAGTCATTTCGAGTCGTTTTTATTTTATTTTATTTTTATAATTTGCAATTATACAAAAAATTCAAATAATAGACCATTTGTTCGTTTTAAAATATGTATTTATCTCAAATGATAGAACATGTGTAGCTGAACACAAAGTATAAAAAACATTTTTAAATTGGACCACTTTATTGCCCAGTTCTGTTAAACTTGATATTCAATAAAAAAAGACGAAAATGCTGACATTTCCACAGCACAATACAAAGAACCATAACAGCAGTTTTTTCCTCTTTTCTCTGACCTGTCAAAACAATATATTGTCAATATAATTTCCCAACGTAGATGTCTTCAAATACACCAACCATCCTTAGATGATACTAGACCCGGCTCATCATCATGATGGGACAGAGAGACTCTGTTCCCTGTGTTCAGGTCCAGAATCTGCTTTCTGTTCCGGAGCCCCGCTCACTATCCACCGGCTTCCTAAGCTAACACGGTGCACATTATTTGTGGAGGCATTTGAAGGACCGGATTTATGGTAAATAATCACCAATTTAACCCGGAGTACACATGCTAACACGAAGTTAGCTAAAGTCAACTATCTTACAGCAAAAGAAAAGCGCCACCTACTGATCTTTGTGAAGCTTCAAATGCCGGACAAAGTTGGACGTCGTGGCATCTCCATCCGATATTCTCTTCTTGCATGTTTTACAAGTTGCAGTTCGTTTTTTAGTCGAAAGTTCATAATCTACGTAGCCAAAAGAAATTACTTGCGGAAGCATATTCAAGCGGTTATTTCGTATTTCGTTCCCTGAGCTCTGTAGCTTTGCCGCGTTTTTTTTAAACGTCCAAATCCTGTTAATTTGATTGGTTGTGCTGCAGCTACGTACACATACATACATAAGGAGAGAGGAAAACCATAGTGACGGTCTGCGCATATTGATACGGAATGAGTGAAATTAATTAATGACGCCACTTTATAAATAATGTGTTTTAAATTTTAAGACTTTTGAGTAAAAAATATCAAGTCTTTTCAAGTAAACAGCTTCAAGTCGAGTCAAGTCCCAAGTCAATGGCATGAAAGTCAAAGTCAAGTCCGAGTCTTTGAGCATTTTTTCAAGTCAAGTCTCAAGTCGTGATTTTAACGACTCGAGTCTGACTCGAGTCCAAGTCATGTGACTCGAGTCCCCACCTCTGCTGTTAAATAATAACAGGGGAAGTGGGATGAGCTCAGGTTTTCTTGACAGTACATAACATGAGCCTGATTCTACTGCAGCACAGCAGCATGCAGGTGGACCAGATGAGTTTGATTGCAAAAGGACATTTTTAAATGAAAAAAATGGCACCGGCTCAGCTGGTTGCCTGCAGATGCAGCTCCCATCGTGTGTGTGTTAATCTGTGTATAAAAAAAAAAATTCTTGCTGTAACTGCGAAATAATTTCCCTGCTGGGATGAATAAAGTAATTCTTCTTCTTCTTCTTCTTCTTCTTCTTCTTCTTCTTCTTCTTCTTCGTGTGAGAGGAGGGTGTTTGAGGAAGATCGGAAGAAGAGCGATTGAGCGAGTGATTGTATACTTTCTATCTTTGTTTTTTCTTACTGTTTTCACTGGGTATTTGTGTTACTTGTTTTATCTGTAAATTCGTTTAGTTTTCGTCACGTTTTAAGGGGTTTTTTTGTGGGTTCGGGTGTGGCCGTCAGGCCGGCGTCTTAGGACGCCATGGTGGGTGTTGGTGGTGGGTCTTTCTCCACGCTGACACGGAAGAACGGCATCAAGGTGGGTGCTGGTTCTCCGTGCAGCGTGGAGGAAGTTTGCTTGGCTGTGGGTGAGGTGATTGGGCACGGAAATATTAGGTCTGCAGCACGAATGAATGGAGCGGTGGTGTTGTTTGTTGAGACAGTGGAGCAGGCTCAGCGTTTGGTGGAAGCGGGCGTGTCTGTCAACGGCTTGTTTTTACATGTTTCGCCTTTAACTTTACCTGCAACTAAGGTAATGTTATCAAATGTTCCTCCTTTTATTAGCGATGATTTTCTGATATAAGAGTTGTCACGACACGGTAAAGTGGTGTCGCCGATAAGGAAGGTTTTATCTGGCTGTAAGTCACCTTTACTGAAACACGTTGTATCGCACAGAAGACAACTGTTTATGATATTAAACCGTCGGGACGAAGAACTAAATTTGAGGTTTCATGTTAAAATAGATGATTTTGATTACATGTTGTTTGCCACTTCTTCCAACATGAAGTGTTTTGGTTGTGGACAAGAGGGACACATTATAAAAATGTGTCCAGACAAGGCCGCGCCGGCCCCGCCGGGCTCGGCGAAGCAGCAGCCCGCTGCTGCTGAGCAGGAGGGGGCCTCACCTCGTGAGGTTAGTGCGGCGGGGGAACCCGCGGCTGCTGTGGAGGAACCCGCTGCTGCGGCGGGGGAACCCGCTGCAGAAGAACCAGCAGAGGGTATTGTTGAGGTGTCAGTGGTGGACAGTGGGATGAGTGTGTGTGTGGGAACGGAGGGGTGCACGGTGGTGTGTAGTGATGGGGTGAATGGTGGTGAGGGTGAAAGTGTGGAGGGAGAGAATGTCGGTGTGCAGGGAGGACAGGAGGAGGAGGTGAAGGGCAGTGAGGAGCATTTAGTGTGTGGGGATCAGGGAGGGATAGGTGAGGTGGAGGTAGGAGGACAGAATGAAAGGAGGAACAGTGTAGAGTCGGTTTTGGGAACTGGATTGGAGGGAGAGACAGAGGAGGTGATGGAAGTGGAGGCTTCTGCCCCGGTAAAGAGGCGAAGCAAACGGAGGAATGTGGTGGCTGCTGTACAGGCCAGCAGGCAGGTCAGCAAGCTGGCTGGAGAGAGGAGGGAAGTGTCGGACAGCAGCGACGCTGAGAGCTGGTTCTCTGACACCAGCGAGGCGTCAGTGACTCAAACAAATAGTAAAGAACCAAGATACCCTGTCGAGTCTTACAGAACGTTTTTAAAACAAACTAAAGGGCTGAAAGGAGTAAAGATAGAAAGTTATTTTCCAGATCTGAGAATCTTTTACTCCTCTGCGAGACATCACATTAGGAACAACGAGGTATCGGGTTTTGAAAAGACAGAAATATTTAGATTAAAGAAAGCAATGTCAAAAGCGAGAAAACTTTTTTGAGTAAAAATGATGCACAGTGATTTTTTAGAATTTTTATTATTATTATTTTTTATAGTCTTTTTGTGTGTTGGTTTTAGCTTCTTACCCAATATGGATTCTTTTAAAATCGCAACTTTGAATCTTAACGGGGCGAGGGAGGCTGAGAAACGGGCTTTGATTTACCAAACACTGAACCAAAAGAAAATAGATGTTATTTATTTACAGGAAACTCATAGCGATCATTTAATTGAGACGGACTGGGGCAGAGAGTGGAGGGGGGAGGTCATTTTAAGCCACGGCACCTCCCAGAGTGCAGGGGTGGGCTTCCTGTTCTCTAAGGCTTTCACCCCGAACTCCACAGAAGTAGAGCATGTCGTTCAAGGGAGGTGTCTTTTAGTTAAAGCAAAGTTTGATATTTTTAGTCTGGTTTTTATTAATATTTATGCTCCGACCACCAATGCAGAGAAAAAGCGTTTTTTTGAACAAATTGGGGAAAGGTTGGGTGATTGTGGGTCTGAGGATTATGTTTTTATAGGTGGGGATTTTAATTGTACAGAAAACGAGTTTTTAGATCGTAATCATGCAGAGCCGCATCCAGCAGCCCAACATGCTCTGCGGCGGCTGGTCTCGTCTCACGGCCTGGTGGACGTATGGAGGAGGATGCATGCAGGCTCCAGGCAGTATACATGGTCCCACATTAAGGAAAACCGAATCTCTTTAGCTCGACTTGATCGTTTTTATTGTTTTAAACACCATTTTAATGTGTTTAAAACATGCCAGATTTTACCGGTGGCTTTTACCGATCATTCGTTGCTTTTAGGTGGTGTTTTTATTAGAAACATTTTACCTAGGAGCGCTTACTGGCATTTTAACGCGGCTTTAACTTATGATCAGGGTTTTAAGGAGATTTTAGGTTATTTTTGGACTGGTTTTAGACAGAGAAAGGCTGATTTTACTTGTCTGAGACAGTGGTGGGACCATGGCAAAGTTCAGATAAAACTGCTGAGTCAGCAGCACACCCTTAATGTCACCCGTGACATTACCGGATCTATCAGAGATCTGGAGATGAACATTGTGGAATTAGAACGACTTAGTGAATCCACAGGAAATCGAGAGTATATTGAAGCTCTCAGATCAAAAAGGCTAGTTTTAGCAAACCTGCTGGAGAATAAAGTCCAAGGCGCTTTGGTCAGGTCCCGGGTCCAGAACATCACGGAGATGGATGCTCCCTCTAGCTTTTTTTTCAGCTTGGAGAGGAAGCACGGGCAGAGGAAGCAGATCCACTCTCTGCTGTCGGACACGGGGCAGTCACTGAGTGAACCAGTGCAGATCAGGAGGAGGGCTGTGGAGTTTTACCGTTCTCTGTTCCACAGCGAATATGAGAAGAACGAGGAACGTTTAGAGGAGTTCTGCAGTGAACTGCCTCAGGTCTCTGAAGAGACCAACACTGACCTGGAGCACCCCCTGGGGATCCAGGAACTCCACACAGCCCTTCTCAGCATGCAGGGCCAGAAGTCCCCGGGCATTGACGGGCTCACGGTTGAGTTTTACAAGGCCTACTGGGATCTTCTGGCCCAAGATTTGCTCGACGTCTACAATGAGTGTCTGCACACTGGTTCACTCCCCTTGTCCTGCCGAAGGGCGGTCATCACCCTGTTGCCCAAGAAGGGGAACTTGCAGGAGATAAAGAACTGGCGCCCCGTGTCCCTCCTCTGTACCGACTACAAGATCCTCTCCAAGGCCCTGGCCACGAGGCTGGGGAAGGCTATGGAGCAAGTCATCCACCGGGATCAGACATATTGCGTCCCCAGCAGGTCCATGGTAGATAACATCTACCTCATTCGGGATGTTTTGGAAGTCTCCGGTTCATTAGGTTTGCAAATTGGCTTGATTTCATTAGATCAAGAAAAGGCATTCGACCGCGTCGAACACGGCTTCCTCTGGGAAACCATGAGGAGGTTTGGGTTCGGCGAGGGTCTTATCGCCAAGATCCAGGTTCTGTACAGTGGCATTGAGAGTGTGCTGAAGATCAACGGTAGCCTGTGTGCTCCTTTTAGGGTGTGTAGAGGCGTTCGACAGGGCTGCGCGCTCTCGGGGATGCTCTACGCACTCTCCCTGGAACCCCTCCTCCGGAAAATACGCTCGAGTGTTTATGGTCTGGTTTTACCTGGTTTTAAGGACAATATGGTTTTATCTGCCTACGCTGACGATGTTGTTGTTTTTGTAAAAGATCAGCAAGATGTCACTGTTTTAACCAAGATCACTGAAAAGTTTTTTACTCTGTCCGCTGCGAGGGTGAACTGGGGAAAGAGTGCAGCCCTGGCCGTCGGCGAGTGGTCTGCAGGGCTCCCAGTTCTCCCTCAGGGTCTTTTATGGAAGAAGGACGGTTTTAAATATCTTGGTGTGTTTTTAGGCAGTACACATATTGTGAACAAGAACTGGGACGACATTGAACAAAAAATAAAAAATAAACTGTCAAAATGGAAGTGGCTTCACCCACAAATGTCCTATCGGGGCAGAGTGTTGGTGTTAAACAACCTTGTCGCTTCGCAGCTGTGGCACAAGCTCGCTGTTTTAGACCCACCGTCTGGCTTACTGGTAAAAATTCAGTCAGAGATGGTTGATTTTTTTTGGAACGGTCGACACTGGGTGCCACAGTCCGTTTTATTTTTACCGAGAGAGGAGGGGGGCCAGGGTCTTGTCCACCTGGCTAGCAGAACAGCTACCGTGCGTTTACAGTTCCTGCAAAAGTTTCTTACAAGATCTCCTGTATGGAAAGATGTGGCCAGCTGCATCCTCAGACGTGTGAATTCTCTGGGGTTGGATGCTGCTCTGTTTTTAACTGATTTTAGTCTTTTAAAGTTAAAAGGGTTGCCTCAGTTTTATCAGAGTGTTTTTAAATCGTGTGCTTTTTTTAAACTGCACAGATCAAAAACGCATAATTCTCTGCATTGGCTTTTAGAGGAACCGTTGGTCTGTGGAGCAAAAATGGATGTCCGGGATAGCACCGTGCCGGGCCTTGCTGAGGTGCTGTCCAGGTCCGGGACGGTGACCGTGCGGCGGCTGGTGGAGGTGGCTGGACCGGACTTCACTAACATCCAGGAAGTCGGCCAGCTGCTTGGGGTCCGGTCCGCCAGACTGACACAGCGCTTCCTGGAGCTGATAAAGGGGCGGATGACGGCCGAGGAGAGGAGGCTGTTGCAGCTGTATGCCACGAAGGAGTGCCTGCCTGACTCAAACGACATGTTCCCGGATGTGTCCCTGGTCCCAGATGTTGAGGAAGACTGCGGTCCCTTGCTGCACTTTACGGACTCTGGGGCGGACTTAAATAACAGCAGCGCAAAAGTGCTGTACAAATACTGTGTCAAGATCCTACACAAGAGAACTCTCTGCAAAAGATCCGTCAGCGTGTGGAGCGACAGACTCGGAGGACAAAAACCTCAATGGAGGACTTTATACAAGCCTCCAATCAAAAAACGGACTGGTGATCTGCAGTGGCGGATTTTGCACGGCGCTATCGCCACAAACTCGTTTTTATCGGTCATCAGTCCTGGGGTTTTAAACGAGTGTCCATTTTGCAGTTTGTCTGAGAGTGTGTTTCATGTTTTTACGGAGTGTGTACGGTTAACTAGTTTTTTAAATTTTTTAAGGAGTATTTTTAGCCTTTTTGGCATGGTTTTTACCAATTCCCTATTTATTAACGGTGTACATCACAGTCGATCTACAAGTTTTAAATCTCGTCTTTTAAATTTTTTAATAGCCGAAGCCAAAATGGCTATTTATATAACTCGACGAGACAAAATGCAGGCTGGACCTCAACTCGACGCGGTGGCTCTGTGGAAGGTCAATATTAAGGCCAGGTTGAGATTAGAGTTTTGTTTCTACAGAGCCACCAGGAATCTGAGGGGTTTTTTAGAACTGTGGGGTTTTCATAATGTATTGTGCACCATTTCCGATCAGGGAGACCTAAAATATAATAAGCTGCTATTGTAAATATTTATTGTGTTTTTTAGTGTCCTTTGACCTGATCATGTATTGTTTTTATTGTTGTTAAAATATTGTGCAATAAATGTTTTGTTAAAAATCAAAAAAAAAAATCTTCTTCTTCTAAAGGAAACAAGATTGTGTAAAAGAATTTAGGTTAGGTTAAAAAAGGAAAATACTCTGGCCCACACTCGAGCACAGTAGATGGCGATAATGCATCTTAATGCATTATTGCCCGCCATTAAAACCAAGAAGGAGAAGAAGAATAGCTTGATTGTGGAGGAAGAGCTGAGAAGGAAAACAGAGAAGGGTGACAGGCCAGAATCATAGCAGTAATGTTTGAAACCATCTTATTAGTTGTAGTTTTCTTCATGCTTTTGTAAACAATTGTACGTTCAACACATCTACTGTGCATACACTGTGCATAGTGTATGTACATTTTTGACTTATATTTTAATTCCAATAATTATCTCTCACTGTTTTGGCATGTGGCAAGTACAAATTATTTTGGTGAATCTAATCTGAAACAGGAAAATCTTTTTCTGATTGAATGTCAAATTGAGGAAAATAGTTCTGTGTAGTTTAACACAGTATGTGTAAATATCTGGTTTCAACTGAACAGGAATGACCCAAATTTCTTCTTTTTCAGAGTTAATATTTTATTTTTTAATTGTCTTTCTTTGGTGTTTCAGCAGAATCAACACTTATAAAGAGGCTGACAAAGATCAACCGGATGGACATTGTTCATCTTATTGAAACCAAGATAAACAAATCTGCAGAAGAGGAGACATCTTCACATACCTATGCAGAGATTGAACAAACCCTCATGCTGGACCATAGTGAAGGTGTGAAAAGTTACAATATTTTTTTTCTTTATTTTACACAGACTAGTGATTTGGATGTTATCAAACTGGTTGTGGAACTTTTAAATATTTAAACAAACAAGCTTTTGTGTTTCGTCCTCACCCGAATGCTCCAACAGGTTTTGGCACCATTCATGAAGACATTGACAGTCCAAGGTCAAGCAGATGTAAAGAAGCTGCTGGCAGAATCCCAGTTTTAGTTCAAGAAGTACCTGTGGTATCAGCAGAGGAGCTATCTACTAGTTTATCATCGCTTCAAGAAACATCAGGACGATTTGAGGCAGGTCAAATGGCTACAGAATTCATGAAAAAAGCCCAGAAAGAAAAACTACAAAGAGAGTTGGAAACAACAAAGTAAGTTGAAATTTTGTGAATTAACAGAAGTGCAAGGCCTTCATAAATGCTAATATTTTAACACAGACCATATTTATATAAGTGTAACATTTGTTAATTGAAAATATGAATCCTGCTAAATTAGCCCTCTATGGCATGACTTTTTATTTTTGTGGGGAAGAAATATTTTCCTGCATTCTTTGGGAGCTTGGTGGTCCCTAATTACATGTCAATCATAAAATCGGACTCTGACACCTCCTGGAACCAGATTTGGGTTTGTTGCCTCAGGGTAACATTGGTCTAGAACACCAAGATTGTCTACACTGATTATGAGAAATGAAATACAAATCAAACAAAAACTATATTCATAAAAGAACTATTTTTTGGACAAAAATATGTCAAAAATCATGCCCCCCAAAAAATAAAATAAAGGAGCAATGTGAGGTACAGCTATGTGGTTTGTTGCCTGAGGGCAACGCCATGCCATAGAGGGTTAGATATAATGGTTTCAGCATACATTAATTAAAAGTTATTTAACATTAAATTGTTTAACATTTATATTTTGTATTTCAACTACCGGGCAAGTTTACTTTGTAAAAGTTCAAAGAACAATCTTCAAAGTTAGATTATTTTGTTATGATAGCTACAATCTGATGCTGTGAGTTTAATCTTTGAGTTTGAGCTCTGTTTGTTCACAAATACATCTCCGTAAAATACAATCATCACTAATTGCTTTTAAGGTTGGCCAATTAAACAAGGCCCCTGTCGCATATTTATCTAAATCCATGGTGAAATGCTGTTAGTGGTGATGGGGCCCCTAAATCAAATTCTGCACAAAGCCTCATTCAACCTTGGACCGGCCCTGCATGATGAGCTAAATCCTCTGCACTGCGTATCTCTCCTGGATACAGAGGGACAAATTGGAGATTTTATATATGTGGCTCTTTCATTTCATGTCTGTTGAGTTTTTCAAAAGCACCACAGAAACTGTTTTGGTTGCCTGAGCTTTATAGGTTTTTCAGATTTCCGCGCTGAGGTAAACTTAAGAAATCACGCAGCAACAGCGTGAGGGAACGCGCAGAGGCACCAGTGCTGTGATTGGTCTGCGTGCCTAGCTTTGTGGCCAGTTAAATGCATCAACAGGCCACAAAAAGATGAGTTTATTCCTAAAACTCATCTTTTAGGAATAATTCTGCTATTATTATTCACACTGCTAACATTTCACACATCATGTGAAATGTTCAGTGCAACAGAGACTCTTGCAGGCCAACTTATTTTTTTTAAAAAAGTAATAAAATAATAATTTTTCTTCTTTTTTTTCAAAAAACAAAAACAAGCAATGCTTAGCCTGGTGGGGGGGAAGTATAGCTTGACTGGCTGCTATGCTTATAATACACTGAGGAAACCCTGCAGTCACTGTATGTTAGGTGTGAGTCCCAGTCAATTCATCCTTAGTTTGTGAAACTACATTGAGTTTTTCCCACTCAAGTCTAATCACCATTAGGATGAATTGTTTAGTCTACTTTAATTGAACTCTAGTCAAAGTAGACTAAGCACTGGACTTTCTGGGTCTAGAAAGTCCAGTTTGAATGGGAAGTTGTGAATGTGTAATTTAACTTTTATGTGGTCCAAAAAAGGGAACTCTGGTTCATCTACAAACGTAGGTCTGTGTTTGGTTGAAGTGAACTCTGGTGGGGTTCAAATGCATTATTGAATGCCAAGTGGACTGATGACTGAAAGGGAGGGGTAAATACAACTAAAGCAAACACGTGCATCTTGCACTAAAAGGAGCAACGGCTTGTGCACTTTAGCCAAAAACAAAAGAGAAATCATACAACTGCTAAAATCTGACAGAACTCCCTTACATGAAGCTATTTTGTGAGGAAGTTGTGCTACATGTCTTGTTCAGGGCTTTTGTGTCATTTCCCCTAGTGGTTTTTGGTGCAGCGACACCACAGGCAAGTGGATAAACATGTTTTTCAAAGCTTTTTGTTTGTTTGACACAGAGCAGTGTAGAAAAATGCACCAGCTGAAATGTAACATGTCTACTGAGTCTACTGGACTATTAGGTGTGAAAACACTAAGTTACAAACTGAAGTTCTCATTTCTGAAACTATGACCCAGCAGGATCATAACATTATTATCTTTTCTGTTTTTTGACCAAGGCTCAGCACTGAGGTATATGAAAGGCACGTGACCAGTTTTGACATCCAGAAGAAATTTATGTTTAACTTTAATATGCATGATGTATTTCTACAGATTACTTTTGGATTTTTCTAATGTCACTGCATGAACAAATATGACATTGTTGTTTTCTTGCAGCTCATCACAAAATATATATGAAGAAGTGACAGACCTGGTACATGTTGGGAGTTACAAGCAAGTAAGTCCTTTATTCACTTTGTACCGCACCTCTCCCTACAACCTCCGTTCTCACGTGATAGACCCTGTGTACAAAGGGGGGCCCAAATTGTGTGCCCAGGTCACCCCACCTCCAAAATCCACTTTTGAATCATGTGAAGATGAAGGAGCTGTTCAAAGCGAAGGGGCAGAGGGTGGCGAGGAGTGGAGTTTGGAGTGTCTACGAACTACTCTTACAGGAGACAGCATAGATTACGTATCCCCATCAGCTCTGCAAGAGACTTTCAACAGCTCTCGAACAGGTCTTTGTGAAGATCGACCGCTGTCCATGACTGATTTTGGTGACAGCTTGTTTGAGTATGAACAAGTTGAACAGGACTTCAAAGAACTTTCTATGGAACTCACCAAACCTGATGAGGCTTCTGAAAAAGGATCAGCAACACAACAATCTACGAGTGAACAGCTTGCTTTGCCCACATCAGGGTTCCCAGTCAGGACAGAATGCACACATTCCAAGCAAACGGCCACACTAAGTCTGGATGAAGTGTCACACCGACTTTATAAAGGCCTGTATTTGAATGGTGTTGAATCCATGGATTCAGAGGCTCAGGATCTCTCTGTAATAGCTGAGAGTTCACCCCTTCAAGCAGTCAGAAAAGATGAAGTTCAGGCAACTCATAGCCTCACAAAGGGTAGCATAGAATTAGAGAAAGGACATTTTCATTCAGTAGATTTTGTTTCAAGCATACCCAGGGTTGAGTATGGCTTTGAAAAAGCAAAGTCACTCAGAGCACCATCTCTGCCTAAGTATGAATCAATGCCTGGAATAATTTCTGGCCTTCAAAGCTCACATGAGTGTTCTCCAGATACTGTAATACTCCTAAGTGAGTCCAGGGCCTCCTCACCCGAGTCTGTCTCATTGGTAAATGAGCTGAATTTACTTTCCCCAGATTCTCCAGTGCCACAGTTTAGGCCCTTATCCCCACTTCCACCACCTCTCTTATCATGGGAACTTGGAGAGGATGGGACTGCAGCCCCAAGGTCAAACCATGCTCTTTTGCTCTTAACATTGGATACAGAAGAAAGACCATTAAGACCAATGGTTTCAAACAAAAGACCAATTGGAAGTGCAGTATCACCAGTCAGTGTCTATAGTGGTGAGCAGTCCATGTCACCTCATTCATTAACTTTTAACATGGAGGACAGAGCATCGTCTCCTGAGTCCATTATTGCTGAAACGGTATATTCGCTTTTTGAACCCGATCATTATGGTTTCCATAAGTTCAGCTCATTATCTCCACCATCATTATCTCCTGTCCAACACTTTAGACAATCTCCTTGTGAGCCTTTTCAGTATGAAGGTATGCCATCTTCACCAGAGTCAGAAAACTGGCCTGATCCAGTTTTTTTAAGTAGAGCCCACTGTTCCAGATTATTCGGCCCTGGTACAGAAACCAGCTCAATGTCTTCAGTGCTATTTCATCATGAAGAACAAGCTTTATCACCTTCTCTTGTTACATCTGGAGATGAATCTGTGTCAGCAGAATTATCAGAGATGCATACAGCTTCCTCCACTAAATCAACAAATGCAACTTTGGCTTCCAAAACTGATGATCACCTGCTAAAATCATTGTTATGTGATGCACAGAAAAATCAACAAACACTAACAAAGTTACAATGTGAAAATGAAGATGACTGGTTTATTTCTCTGCATAATGTTGAGGAGAGATCTGTTTCTTCAGATTCAGTGTCTGAATACAGACCAATGTCACCACAGTCCACACTGTTAGACATTAGAAGACATTCTCCTGAATCAGACACAGTTGATGAGTGTCTGTACCCAGATTCTCCGATACCACAGTATATGTCCTTTACACATCATGCAGTTCTAGGAAATTATTACGCATCCTCAACTGAATCTGTATTGTCAGATGTTAAGTACGAAGCCATGCCTCTGTTGTCATGTTTTGATGATAGGCCACTATCTCCTGATTCTTGTGGTTCTGAGACTGATTATAGATTATTGACTTATCCTGAAACAGACCAACTTGTTCACAAAGAGTTTGCACTTGAATTTGCACAAACTGTCGTTATTCCAAAAGAATCAAGTCTTGGTAAATTTGAAACAACACAAAGTACAGAGACAGAAGAAAGGTCGGCCAGACTAGTACAACAGAATTCATCCCAAACAGAGTCGCTACAAGTTGACGGTACAGAGTCAGACCAAAACATTGCTCCACCCCTGGAAAAAACAAAGCTTCTGTCAACTGATGGCAGTAAAACACAACTATCTCCAGTTTATTCAGAGGCAAAAAATTCAAATGTGAATGTTAAATGTGCTACATCAGTTAGAATGAAAATGTTTGGTGAGACATCCTTACTGTCTTTGTTTCAACAACCTACATCTGAGGATCTGAAATGCTCATTACTATCAACTTCAGACACTCCTGAAGAGTTTTCAGCTTTCTGGCCTGCAGTCAAAACAGAACAGCCTCCATTAGGCTACAGTTTAGCTTATGATGCAGAACCTTCCAGGATAATTTCTCAAATCCATGATCCACAGTATTCAAGAGAAACATTTAGAAGCAAAGAAGGAAACCATCAATTTTATGGCACATTATTAGACTATAATCAGGAAAATTCAGGAGGAGCTATTGATGATCAAACCAATTATTTGTCAGTAGAAATGTACAAACGGTCATTATCACCTGACTCCGAAGCACAATTCCAGCCATTGTCACCTGAATCGCTAATGCGGCTAGAAATGGTAAGGCCAGACTCTTCTCTGTCAGGCAGATCTGCAGGTAGTCACCAAGTCTTAACACTAGACTCCCCTATTCCTCAGTTCCAGACCTCCTTCACAGATGCTTCAATACTTTGTGTCAGATCAGTGTCACCAGAATCAAGTTTATCAGATCTGGAAATAGAGTTAGGTTTAAACATTTTATTTTTTGAGGACAGACCATCATCTCCTGATTCAGTATCATCTGTCAGTGCAAATAAGACACGATCAATCGACTCTCCTGTTCTCAGTTTTGAAATGTTTTCATCAGAATCTTTTATAAGAGAGACATCTGACCGATCTTCATTAAATGATTCTGTCTACCCAGCTGATGAGTACGGATGTGTCTCTTTGGCAACAATACCCTTTGAGAACAGACCCCCATTTTTTAATTCTGTTGATGAAAACGAACCCCATTCACATGAATCTCCTGTACCGGAGTTTGGACAAAGTTCATCAGAAACTCATTTAACACTATGGGAGAGATCCTTTTCACCTGTTTCAATGTGTTCAGATGCAGAGTTCAGCTCTGCGTCAGTGGAATCATTATATGGTGAAAGCTGGCCTTCATCTGTAGATTCTGTTGACAGAAACTATCCTCTCTCAACAGAATCCCCCATTCCTGAGTTTGGCCTATTTTTAACAGACTTCCATCCTCAAACCACCCTGCAGGGATCTGTGTTCACTGTTTCAAGTTCCTCAGACATGCATTATGGGTCTGCTTCTCTGGAATCATTATTTGGTGAGAGTCCATCCATGTGTTCCTTTGAGGAAGATAGGTCATTTTCAAATGAGTCACCAATACCAGAGTTTGAACAAGTTGTGCAAGACTATGATCAGTCTGCACAAGGTAGATATTCTTCACCTGTTTCTGTTAAATCAGATATAGAGTATGGCTGTATCTCTTTAGAATTGCTATTCAATGCCAGCAGATCTTCTTCAGTAGATTTTGTTAATGAAACATACCTCTTGTTACCAGAATCCCCTATCCCAGAGTTTAGCCAGGTTTTACTGGACCCCCATGTCTCAACCATTCTGGATGGATGCCTGTCTCCTGTTTCAGTGGCTTCAGACATGCAGTCTCGATCTGTCTCTTTGGAATCATTATTTGGTGAGAGCCGACCTCCATCTGTTGATTCCATGGATGAAAGTGGACCACTTTCACATGAGTCACCCATTGCAGAGTTGGGAGAAATTCTTGTAGAATCTGATCTGACTTCACTTGAAGGGCATTCATCGCCTGTTTCTGCTATGTCAGAAATTGAATTTGGGTTTGTGTCTATAACATCAGCATTTAATGAGAGCAGGCAGTCATCTGCTAAGAAAAGCTGTCCTGTTTCACTAGACTCATGCATTCCAGAGTTTGAACACACTTTGGTAAAAGTTAATATGAACACACAACAGAGATCCTTGTCACCCAGTTCAGTTCTTTCAGATCTAGACTGTGTGATGTCAGATATTGAATATGCACAATCAGATGTAGACTTATCTATTTCAGAACAGAGACCCGACTCACCAGAATCACAGGCATCTGAGACCATGGTGATAGTACAGACCAATACTTCTACTTATTTAAAAGAAATCAGGGTACCAGTCTACAGACTTGTTTTTGATGCAGAACTTTGGAAGCTTATCTCTCAAATACAAGATCCTCAGTACAGTGGGGAGACATTCTTTAGTAAAACAGGAGTTTTTGAATATGTTGGAACCCGAACTGAGTATTTTCCAGAATCCCCTGTAGTAAGAACAAGCGAGTTGGAGGATAATACAGGCAATGTAGAATTAGAATCCAGATCTTTGTCTCTTTTGGAAATGACTACAAATGTTAAAACATCAGATTCCAACTTGTGTCTAGATTCTCAAGGTCCCAGATTTTCCTTTCAACACCTCAACATTCCTCAGTCTCTGCTAGATTCACCAGCATCAACTGTGTCAGATGAAGATTCAGAACATTGCATGCTCACAATTTTCAGTGGAAGCACACATCAATCAATGATTTCAGCAACATCTGTTGATGACAGGAGTGCAATATCACATGATTCACCCTTCCCAGATTTCCCAGATTTCAGGCCAGAGTCAGTTACAGCTTATTCAATACCAATACAAGAAGGTGAATGTCAAACCCTGTTACTTGATTCAACTGTAAGTCAGTTCAAAGCAGAAGAAACTGAACGTTTTCCCTCATTTGTTGGATTCAGGTCAGAATCTCCTCCATCAGTTCCTTCACACTTGGAGTGTGCTCATCTAATAAGTATATCGAGGCAAACTGAAGACATATCAAATGCATTCGAGTCAAAAGCCAAGCTTCAAAAGAGACCTTTGTCATCTGATTCTGAGTCAGAGTGTAGGTCTATATCACATGTGTCTCTGACTTTCATTTTCAAATCAACATCCCCTGAATCTGTTGGTTCTCCAAATGAATTCAGAGCGCTCTCCCCGGATTCTCCAATTCCAGAGTTTAGGAAAGTACTACAGGAATCCATAAACAGATACTGTGAGCTTAGATCTTCTTCCCCAGAGTCAGTGTCATCAGATTTGGACATGAAAATGAATTGGGGGGTGACGTGGTTTGAGGAACAGTGTCTATCTCCTGACTCTATAGCCTTAGGTAGTGAATACAAAAGTCTTCCAGCTGATTCTCCAGTACCTGACTTTAGACAACTTTTCTCAGTTGCTCATGTTGATTCCAATCATTCAGATTTGGATTTTGCTCCCTTCATTTCTCAGCTGTTTGAAGATGAAGTTAAAGAAAGACCAAATTCCCCAGAGTCAAATCTGTCTTTGCATGAATACCAACATTTATCCCCAGACTCACCAATACCTCAATACACACACAGGGAGGAAAACACATTAATATGTGGTTCTGCATCTCCTGTGTATTCAGATGAGGAGTTAGAGATAGAGTTTTGTGAGTCCCAGCTTATTGAGGACAGAGGAACATCTTCTGGTTCATCAGCTGAATCTGAATTCAGACCAGACTCCCCCATTCCTGATTTTACTCAGGCGCTACAAGAGTCCTTCAATTCACACTTAGCTTTAAGGTTCTCATCCCTAACCTCACTATCTTCAGATGAAGAAACCAATTTAGAATTGGACATATCTATGCCTTGTCTTTTTGAAGACCGAGCAGTAACTCCTGGTTCTTCAATATCACAAGATGAATTGAGACCAGACTCGAGGATTCCTGAATTTACATTTAATCATGCTGAAATATGTCACATGAATGTAATGTTTTCATCTTCTGAGTCATTGGCTTCAGACAAAAATTTGGAGATTGATTTGTGTACAACTTGGCTTTTTGAAGACAGAGCGGCATCTCCTGGTTCAACAACATCCAAAGAAGAGTTTGACGCTCTTTCATCAGACTCTCCCATTCTCACACTTACTCAAATACCAGAAAAATCCACAGTTTCTCTCTTTGTTTCAAGGTCTACTTCACCAGAATCAGTGTATTCAAATTTGGAAATGGAATTATCTTCCTCTCTGATGACAGATGATTGCCCCCTATTGCCTCAAAGTCAATATGGATTGCTTTCTCCAGATTCACCTGTTCCTGACTTTACACTGGACTTTACTGATAGTCATCATAAGATACGTTACAACAGGTCATCATCAATTGAATCAGAGGCTTCAGAAAGTGAATATGCCCCTTTAATTTCACAGACTTTTGATTTTGAGGACAGTGTAGAATTCTGCCCATCAGGACAGTCAGATGATGAGCTTGGATGTTTGTCTCCCAACTCTCCTTTACCCCTGCACCCCATAGCCTTATCTTCTAATGTAAGGGTCAGATACAGGTCCACTTCTCCCGAGTTTGAGTTCTTAGAGGAAGATGTGGAGACTGATTTGTGTATGACTTGGCTTTTTGGAGTCCGAGCAGAATCTCCTTGTTCAAGAATATCCAAAGAAGAGTTGAGACCACTTTCGCCAGATTCACCTATTCCCATATTTAGACAACAGGACTCCATAATACCTAACTTGGAACTAAGGTCCACGTCACCTGAATCAGTGTTTTCAGATTTAGAAATGCCTTCAGAGTTTCCCAGCTTAACTGAAAGTAGACCTTCTTCCCCAAAATCTTCAACATCAATCAGGCTTTCACCTGATTCTCCTCTACCTGACCTTGTGCAGCCAGTGTTTGAACTACCTAAGGCAATTTTTAGAAGTAGGTCGATATCCCCTGAGTCAACTTGTTCAGAGGTTGAATATATTGTGTTAAGCATGGGGTCATTATTGTATGACAACAGACAATCTTCTCCAAGTTCAGGAGCATCTGGACATGAAAACCAGGCACGGTGTCCTGACTTGTTAAGATCTGATTACAAAGAACCAATGCGAGAACATGTTATAGTAAATGTTGGCTATAGATCACCATCCCCTGAGTCTATTGAGTCAGATGTTGAAAACGCTTTAGGTGAACTTTTGATAGCAATGGGATTTGGTGTTGAACATAGGAAAGATTCTCTTCTGTCAATAGAGTCACAGATTCAAGACAGGTCATTTTCAACTGAGTCCATACCAGATTTCAAATCCATGTCACCTGATGAATTGATGTCACTTAGAAGCAATAGAAGTGAATCTCCAGAGTCAATTGAGGAAAACACAAGATTATCACCAGACTCAGCACTTCCTTCTTTTACTCAGAATGTACTTGAGACTGTAATACAGGAAGCATACACTAGGGCTTCATCCCCTGAGTCTCTGCTGTCAGATACTGAATATTACTTGGTAAATTATTCATTTGACAAAGGACTTGAAGACAAAAGAACAGTGTCACCTCAGTCAGAAAGATCAGATATTGAATATCCTCCTGAATCTCCAGTACCTGATTTTACTCAGACATTTGCAGAATCTGCTGTGATTGTAACAAGCTATCCATCAATAGAATTTTCATATTCTGATGAAATGTCACAGCTATCAATACCATTTTATGCAGAAGCGAGAACGTATACACTAGAATCATTGGAGTTAGAGAAAGAGGAGCATTTAGCACCCAAATCATCACTGGTTGAAACCAGTGATCACAGTGTTTCAGAAACATCAGTTGAGCCTCTCCCACCTGCCACTGTACCTCAGTTCAGTCTTTTTTATGGCGCTGAGCTATGGAAGCTGATTTCTCAGGTACGAGATCCTCAGTATGCAGGAGAAACCTTTATTAATAAAACAGCTTTCTTGCAGTTTATTTGTAACAAAGATACATATGAAAGGAATGTTACAAATAATCAACAGGACAATAGAATAAAAAACAAAAATGACAAAGATCGATCATCCTTATTAACACATTCAGAAGTTACTCATCAGTTCTCTTCTACAGAAACAAAAAGAGCAATTAACACACAGCTGACAGAATCACCACTTCCAGTGATTGAACACATTTTATCAGGAACAGCTCTTTACAAGCAACTAGACATTGAATCTACAGAGACGCAGTTGTGGTGTAATCCTATGCTATCTACCTCAGTATCTGACAAAAAGAGCGATCATCTCTACAGATCTCCAGAATGTCTCAGTCCAAATTTACCAGAGGTGGAAGACGCTAGAGTATCACCCGAATCTGCTAAATCTGTCAGTAAATTTGGGCCCATCTCACCAGATGCCACCTTACCAGAACTGAGGTTGGCATTGTCAGAATGTGTCAGGAATCTCAGAACAACATCATCTCCTAAATCTAAAGCTTCAGATCTTGATTTATTGCAACTGAATTCAGACATTTTAGAATGCAGGCCTTCACCTCCAGAATCTGCTCTGTTTGAGAATCAGGATGAGAGTCACAGGCCTTTGTCATCTCAGTCACAGTCACTTGTGTCTTTCCAATTAGCCATGTCTGACCAAAGACCATCATCTCCAGAAACCGTTTCAGAATGGGTTCAGAATAGGTCACTTTCTCCAGACTCCCCCATCCCTCAGTTTGCTCCGGTATCACAGGTCTACCCCATGAAACATCTTATCTTAGGCCCATCTTCAGATTCTGAATCCAGTGATTCTACTGATATGTCAGATGGAAACACTAGCCGACCCTCCTCACCTGAATCCATTTCATCCATCAATGAGTTCAGTTGGTTATTTCCTGATTCACCAGTTCCTGAATTTATGATAATTTTAACTTCTTGTTTTATGGATCCCACTTATTATGATAGATCCCCCTCCCCTGTGTCTTTGTCATCAGACTCTGAGTTTGTAGCCTTACCCGTTGACTGTTGGACTGACGATAACCCCAGACCTCTGAGCCCTGCAAGCCTTGAATCTGAGAAGAAATTTTGTTTTGATGATGAGCTCAGTTCAGAGGTTTCACCCCACACATGGGGTGAAACATCTTCCTTACAACCAGAACAGTCTTTATCATTTCCTCAGACAAAGTTAGCGACTGTGTCGCTCATTAAATCTGCTAAAGAAAATTGCCCTCATCTGCAACAAATGACAGAATCCAAGTCAAAATTCTGGATATGCAAAGAAGACATTTTCCACAGTTCAAAAGCAGATGAAAATGCCAGAGAATACTTGTCTCCAAAGCCATCAACAGCTAAAGATGCAAAACAAAAGGAAACAAGGACCCAACAAAAAAGTGGTGAAGAACTACAGAGCAAACCAGCCCATCATAGGGTAAGACATAGAGCATGAGAATGCACCAATAACCTTTTGATAACTCTTTTGATAACACACTGCTTTTAACTCAGGACGTGCCGGGCTAACGCTATAGGAACAGAGGCCTTTGATACTTTGAAGGAGTTTTGGATTTTTTTTGGGTTGTTAATATTACTAACCACTTTCTATTTTCCTCTGGTTCATTTTTGTGTGATGATGAAGTACTGCAACATTTTCTTACACCAGGATAACCAAGTCCAGGTCTGGAGAACTAATATTCTTTAACTTAATAAATAAATCCCCTCTCCATAAAACCTGAACCAAATGACTGAATTGCTATTTGGTTCAGTAATGAGTATTTCCTTTGCTTCAGATATGTTAGAGAAGGGATGCATCTAAAAGTTGCAAATCCTCAAGGACTGGACTTGGGCACCCCCGGCTTAGATATACATTATGTTGGTCTGACTGTTGGGTGATTTAAACAATACAAGTTTAATTTAAATTGTGCACTAATGAGTTAAAATGCTCATGTCTTTCAGAGGTTCACATAACCTCTGTGCAGATGTAATAAACTTACGTAAATAATTTCATTCCAGGTTCCCCCAGACTTTCGAACATTTGATACCCAGTGCAACCAGTTTCCTGTCACAGCAGCAACAAATGGTGGCAGTAAAACTACAGAGCTGTTCTTTGATGATAAGCCAATCACATCAGAACCCATACTCCCACTTGACCAGGCTTCATACAAAACACACCGAACTGTTCCTCCTGTACTCTCTGTGCATGAGAAAGCTTCAAATGTAAAGTCCCATGTGTCCAGAGAGAATCCAGGCACATGGGACTTTATGCAAGTTCAGTCCAGTGAACCTTTTTCAGCCGAGTCAGATGAGTTTTTGGTACCAACTGATTATAAGACAATATTTTCTAGTCAACAAGCCCTGGGAATTCCTGAAGCATTTTCCGATGATTTGAGTCCAGTGTCTCCGGTGTTTAGTGGTCCCAGCTCAGCACAATTTGCCTCTCAAGATACTGTCAGCGAAGAGTCAGAAGTCACCGAAGACTTTACATTTTCTCTAGGCTTCCTCTCTGAATTGGAGAGAACAGCATCGGAATTTGAATCAAACACTACAACCAACCGCCAGAAAAAATCAAGTAAGGTTGTTGAGTCTTCACGTCCATCAGATTCAGATCCAGAATTCTTTGACTGCCAACAAGACTTTTTTGAATCGGAAGATGTGATGCCAGAAGATGAGATAACTTATTTTTCTGAGCACTCTTCAATAAGCCCAACAAGTAGTTCAGATATGGGCCTACTGAAAGTCCGCCCTGACCACACCACTCAACGTTTCCTTCAAGTAGAACCTAAAAGGCAACAGTCTTCTGGCAGTGAAAGTCTTGATGAATTTGCTTATGATTCACGGGAGTGTGCTGCAGAGGGCAGCTTTCCCATTTGTGAGCAGCTGCTATCTAGAGATCAAGCTGGGTTTTACGATGATGATGACTTCCTGGGAATGGTAAGAGGATGAGCATGAGCACAATGCTGCACTGGTTTCTGACTTACCTAATTTCAGACAGATTGCCGTTGCATACAAGATGTAGAAAAAAAAACCTAGATCGATTTTATGAAACTGATGTGCACGAGAGCATAAATTTAAAAGGCAAAGATGATTCCGCTCTTTGCAGTTGTTCATTTTGATGCACAGTTGAGATTAACAAGCTGCTCTGAAGAGTTCTAATACATACACCACTGTTTGCATCAATTGGTGTGTGCATGTTGTTTCCCCCCTTAGTGTCAAAAATGAAAACACTGAACATTTCTACATTTCTTTCTCCCATCTGACATTTCAATTCATTGTCCTGAGCAGTAGATAAGCTGGCTCTTATTGCTGCATGTTTGTTTTAGTTGAACATTGTTGCTTTATTGTGCCTTCTCTTCATCTCATGTTACTTTTATGTACAGCATTTTGAATTTATTTCCCTTGTTTAGCAAGGACAGAAGATGTGTGTGGTTAAGAGAAAAGCCTAAGCATGGGTTGCCTGCAGCAGTTTGTTGTAGTACTACTGCAGAAAACATGACATTCACCCATGCTGGTTGTGTGCTGTCTCCAGGAGATAGCAGAGGAGCTAGGAGCACTGTCCTCTGATAGCTCAGAGGAGGAGGTGCTGACCACCAGAGTGGTCCGACGCAGAATAATCATTCAGGTAACATAAAAGATGATGCAACACCATAAAGAGGTGGAGTGGGTTGTAGGGTTTCACAGGTTCTTAAAGGTTTTCTGTAGTGAAACTGAACTTTCAAGATAAAACATTTATTGTAACAATAACTAGGTCAACATCCGTCTCAAAAAGCTTCTGTCTTTTAAAATATAAAAATGTTTTCAGTGAGTGTAATCTCCCTGAAAACCATGTTAGTGTTCATAACCATACTCTCAGAACTTCTCAGTTTAAAGAATGAACAGTTTTCCACTCACTAAAGATGTAATTAAAATGTAACGACTGATGGGAGCTGATTACCAATAAAACGAAGGGTTTGTTTTATTATCCATAAACCAATATCAAATAACTACTGAGTAACTAAAGCAGATTAACATTTTTTGCTACCAAAAAAAATGACCATGAATTATAATTTAAAGAAAGATTAATGACCAGGAAATTAACCACCAAACGTGAGATCCAATTGCTGTTTTAACTTTCATAGAAACTGCATGAGTCTGACAGCCCTGCCTGAACCCAGGCGGGACAAGATCATCTTAGACAGATTGCCACCAATGGTATTCTGCAACTGATTTGTTTCTGCAGGCAGATATCCTGCCAGACATTCCACCACAGACTGTGACTGAAGAGAAGTACACAGATGAGCATGGCAACATGGTAGTGAAGAAGGTAAGAAATGCAAGACAATAACAGAGAATCCAAACAGTAGGGTGCCGACCCTCTCACCGTAATTGTCCATTTGCATTCATCATCACCAGATCACGCGGAAGGTGATTCGTAAATGTATGTCTCCGGATGGGTCAGAAACACAGGAAGTGAGCATTGAGGGCTCCCACCAGGAGATGGTGAAGATAGAGGAAGGAGATGCTGTGTCCAGAGTGGCAAAGAGAACTGTGCTTCACAGCAAGGGAGAGCAGAAAGAGGTGGGTCCCATTTCCCGGGCTATCTCTACAGTCGGAATCAGACCCTTACCAAATAAAACCAGACCCAGACCAAATAAAACAAATTTTTTTCTAAAATTAAATCAGATTAAACTTTGCGTTTTGGGTTTGTTCGAATGAACAATTTTTTTTTATTTGCTAAATACAGATCCACCCACAAATTATCTATCCACCTTATTCCTGGGAGGCTTACTGGGGAAACGATTATGGGTCTTACTTCCGGCGCTTAGCGGAAGTAGCAGGATTTCATTGTAATTCGTAGAGTTTTTTGCTAATCTATATTCATGATAGAAATTACATCTCTCTTTTTGGTTATAATATTTAGTTAAACTTGTTCACGGACACACCGTCTGCTATCAGAGAGCTGCTCAGTACAGAGGATCGTAATTGTGAGTTTAATCACGGGGAGAGATAGGAACACCATCATTACGTTTTGTTACGGAATGACCGTGAATTAGCAGCGCTGCTAGCAGCTCGTTTCTCTGAAGAACTGACAGTAATAAAGAAGAGAAAAGCAGAGAAGCTGGTCAGAGATCTGAGCTGACGTTCTGCGCAGACAGTGTAAAACACCAGAACTACATAATATTAGCTTGGTGTGATATGAATTTTATTTTTTGTGTGAATTTAAAAAACAATAAAGTTCATGATCTGAGTCTTTATCATTATGTTTGGGCCAGGACCATTTTTTATAAGACAAAAAAATATATATATATGGGTTTGTTTAGTCCATCACAACCAGAACCTCGAGGTTCTCCGGTGCTGACTGTTGCTGCAAATCAGCGGAGAAACAACCGCAGCTGCTGCACTCCAGACCGTAATAGGGAGAATCTCCCCACTGGGCTAGAACCGAATCACACATTAACCTGTTATAGAGAACAACTTGCCACTGGAAAGTGTCTGCCCTTTCGGAGCTCAGTAACTGTTGTGCTGTTTGTGGCTGTACTTTAATAATCAGATCAAGTTTAATTAGTGGCAGCAACAGGTGTGTCTTGAACGGCTCCCAAAACAAAAGCGGTAGTTTTCATCGTCCACCGACAGATTAGGAAACAAAAAGAATCTGGCTAAAAATTCTAAACTTGAACAGAGAACCCAAAATGCTTTATGTGATCATTTCATTGTGAGAAGTCAAGGGAAGAAAACCCGCGTCTGCATCTGAAGCAGGGTTATTTGTGGCCATTTCTTCAAGTCGCCATCCCTCCCCACTGTCGTAAGGACAGATACAGGAAATCCTTCCTGCCACATGCCATCTCACTGTACAATAAAAGCTAAATCACTGTTCTGCACTAATCAGTCCAATTTTGCACAACTGCACTGTGGCACACTTGCTGTACATATATTTACATATACATATTGTATCTGCATTTTTGAATCTATGCAAGGACTGCTCTAAGCTGCTTTTTATATTGACAGCATGTTATATTTTATTTTTATTTTGTCTATATTGCTACTTGTGTGTCTTGTCTCTATGATGCTGTAACTGCGAAATAATTTCCCTGCTGGGATGAATAAAGTAATTCTATTCTATTCTATTCTATTCTATTCTATTCTATTCTATTCTATTCTACTCTATTAGCTGTAGGTAGCGGTAAAACAATATTGCCATATGTAAGCTGTAATAGCTGGAGTTCCCACATATTTTATAGGCTAAAACCTCTGTGGAAAGTCAGTTAGCGAGTTGCTAATATGTAAACAAATGGCGGTTCCGGTTAGCGGTGGAAGACGCGCCCATAAACCATGCAAAACCTCATGGGTGCTATGAAAAAGATGGTTAGGATTGAGTAGTGCCAAAACATGGACTTTGTTTTAAGCCACTTTATTAACCAGTTTGGTTGTGGGCTTCGAATCATTGGGAGAGCCATTTGGACCCTTAACTTCTTTCCTGATGTTTTTAGATGTAGATTCAATATTTTTACATATTGAATACATCATGATGGCATCTATTTCATGATGTACAACAGTTCCTCCTCCCATGGTGTGGGCCTGATTGGCAAAACAGGCCCACACCACGATGCTGCCACCCTCTTGAAAAACTGTGTGAATTGGTTTTTGTTAAGCAGACGTGTCAACTGGTTCTTCTCTGGACTTTTATTTTGAGGAATCAAGGCAATGAGAAATGAGAATCTGTAGCAAGACTTCAAAATTTCTCTTCACAGACAGTCTCCATCCAATCTGACTGACTTTAAACTGAAGGATGTCCAATAATGTCAGTTTGTAGAAACACCTTTGACTCTTTTAGGGTTTGTTTCTACCAACTTTTTAACATCTACAAAGTGTTGACTCAAAAAGAAAAACACAAAATATTTCTTAGATTTTTACATAGGAAATGTACTGACAGTAAGGTTTCATTTTTGTTTAACAGTCATAATGGTGGCCAACCACTACAAGTATAAGATAAGATAAGAGATAGATAAGATAAGATAACTCTTTATTGTCATTGTCACAAGAACAACAAAATTTAACTATAATATAATAATATAATAATAATATAACTATAATGTGCTGTGTTGGTTTATCATTTAAAATTCCATGAAATAATGAACATATAACACCAATTCACAACAAATATCATCTTTAGGTAAAGAAGGCATTAAAGTTTGTGGGTGTGGCTTGACAAAATGCAAAACTCTTTTTGGGGTATGAACAGGATTGCACTGTTTTAAGGTTAAGTTCTATATGCACAATTGATCTATTGCTGTTAGGCCTGTCGCGATAAACGGTAAATCAATTAATCGTAAGATAAATTAAAACTATCGACGTCATTTTAATTATCGGCTTTATTGTCTCTTCCGTCCTTTTTCTCTTTCTGTTGATGACACTGAATGAAAAAAGGCTTAACTCCGGTGCTCTCCACTGACCCTCCTTCCTCATTTTACTTAGTGTAACGCCCAGCGCACGAGCTGTCGGCCGATTGTCTGCCCATTTTCAAAACCTGACTGACCACACATTAGCCGACAGAAATCCAAGGTTTAACGGTTCGATCGGTTCGTTCCTGCCGTGTGGTGTCCAACAATGGGCACAAAATATTGGCTACAACTCCAGTGAACTAATTTTAAAATCAGGCATTAATCAATGCTTTACTACAGTCTACCTGCAATGCATGTGGCTAGTGTCAGTGTAAAGTCCTGACTGAATGAAAATCATTAGAACCTATTTATGTCACGTTAATGAAGAACAGCTGAAAAGTTACCGGGTTTATCAACTGCGGTAGCAATTTCGCTCCAACTCCTCCTCTTGTCATTTCTATATTCTTTGCATGTTGAATAAACATTAATGTTGTTTCCACATATCATCTCCAATGTCCGCTGGACTTCGGGTTGCGCCGTGTCAGCTGTTTGGGATTCCCCGACGTAATTTCCCCTCAGAAAACACTGAGGAGAATCCTGGCTTTCTGATTGGCTACCTGTCACATTCAACAGGTGTAGTTAAAGCGCCCAGTGGGTGAAAACCCCTGATTTAGATCGGAGCGGCAACGACGATCTACCGTAACACAGCACACAATCTTAGAAAGACCAACGTTTTAAGATTGTTCTAAAGGGAAAAATAGGAGCAAAAAATCATGTAGTGTGAATTATTGCATCAGGTAGTCGATGTGCCCATCTTCTCTATTTAAATCTAAGTATTACTGAAGGGCAACATAATATACAGACTTCATAATCTGCACTCTTTTGGTTGAATGCTGTATTTATTTCCACTTTGGCTTTATGTTGTTTAGTTTTTTTTTTTCAAGTGAGTTTTTTGTTAATGGAGACTGAGAATCCATTTTATTTTTGTTTTTGGTTGTTTTGTTTATTTTGTTTATCATTTCCAGTGTTAAATATTTTTTGAAAATAAAGTGTATCTTTCTTTGGCAGGAAATCACATGCATTATTACGTCATTTCCATTAAATCAGTGTAAAAGGGTCTTCAAACAATATTATCGTTTATTGCAATAATTTTTGAGACAATTAATCGTTGAGCAAAATTTGCTATCGTGACAGGCCTAATTGCTGTGTTTAATACTGTGGAAGTTCCCCAACAGTTCCTTGGTGTGTTTTTGTTCTGTCTCCAGCTGACCTTTTCTGAACCCCTGGCTCTGGGTGCCACCACAGTATCAGAGTTTGAGATGGAACCTGTTCAGGGTCGAAAAGTCAGCAAAGTTGTCAAGACGACCGTGGTGAGGGGTGAGAGGATGGAGAAGCAGAAAGGAGACCCCTTGTTGTCTGCAGACCTCCCCTCAGCCCAGGAGGACTTTGAGAAGGTCAGTGTGTCCGAATAGAAAAGTTGAGATTCTGATCTGCTTGTTTTCTTATCTCTTATATGCAAAGTGTGATGTTTTTCAGTTACCTGTTTGCTGAGCAGAAGTTTCTCTACCTGATGTGTCTCCTCTCCCTCACTTTTCCCCTCCAGGCTTTGAGTTATGCTGGAGGTTTTGGCAAAGTGCTGCTGCCTCATGTGGTAGAGAAGGAGATGGTACAGGAGGACGGTTCTGTGGTTAAAAGGTTGGGCTATGTGAAGACAAGCTGTTAGGCATGGTGTGACTTCCCCTTCTTATCTTCAGTGCCTAAACTTTGCAAAGAGTAAAGTTTTGGCTCTTGATTTGTTCAAGTTTTGAACTAACTGATTGCTGTTGGGGCAAGACACAAATTCTATGAAAAACTAAACTCACTTTTTTGCTGTAAATCTGTTCTGTCAGAGCTTCTACCCAGGATGCATTACTGTATACTGGAGCAGTATTACAATGAAATGAAATGTACCCGATTTTGAAGAGAGCGGAAAATCATAATATTTAAATGTGGCAAGTGTGATGAGTATTTATATTTGGTCTACTTGTTCAAGACTGGCAAATAATTCTGCTCCTCAAAGAAGGAAAGCAGGGTTTGTTCAAAGCTTGGTTTGATCTGAGTGGAGAACTTTCCAAAGGGTCACTTAGTTGTCAGAGCCTTAAGATTCTTAGAAGCCATGGTCAACAAGGTACCTTTAGGAGTTGATGACATTTTCTTTGAGATCCAAAAGACACTTGATGTTATGGGGTTGTTGTGGTTGACACGTATCTCAGTGTTACAAGCAGGACTGGTATGGCAGACAAGATTGATGGTCACAATTTGTAATAATCCCAAAGGAAAATACATGTAATTCAAACTATTAAAGTTTCATCAAGAAGTTGTTATAGATGTTGATGACTATTGCAAGGATCTTCTGTGTTAAGGTGTACCCAAAGAATCTTCAGAGGTTCCAGCACAAAACCAGCCTTCTTTATCTGCTTATTGGGCTTTTTTAAGCCTCTGATGCTGCTACACCAACCCAACAGATGATGGCAGAAGAGAGCGCACTCTCCACAGGAGGCAATTTTTCTGCAATCATTGAAGGATCTAAGTTTCCTCGAGAAGTCCAATCTGCTCTGTCCCTTTCTGACCCTGAGCTCATCCCCAACACAATGTTGGACTCCATCAAAGCTGACTCAACAGTTCTGTTCATGGTGTTCATGGAGGGGATCTTAAGATGCCAATTGTGGAGAGGAATTTAGGAAATGTATCTCCTGAACCTTCTCCAGTCGTTCACGGCTGTGTCATCAATACATAATGTTTGTGGTTGAAGTTGGGTTTTATGGTTTGCTGTTGGGGCAAAAGTTGGGATCATAAGAGCACATCATTGGATGAATTCAGTCAATCAATCCATCAGTATTGATCCCAAAGGGAAATGAACCAGAAAATTTCTGCAGCCAGAATCTTCTTCATTTCAACATGAAAATCAGCAATGCTATGCATAAGATGGGACTTTAGTTCCATTAAGAATAATATAGTAATGATTTATTGTCTTTTTATCTATATTAGAAACATAAAATAGAATGAGGAAAATAAGTATTTGAACACCTGTGAAAAGCAATATTAATATTTGGTGCAGTAGCTGTTGTTTGCAATTACAGAGGTGATTGCAAACAAACCAACAGCTTTGGTTTCCTTAGTTTTTCACCAAGTTTCACTGCAGCAGAGATTTTGGCCCCGTCCTCCACACAGATCTTCTCTAGATCAGGTTCTGGCCATTCCAGAACCTCTTTGGTTATCCTGGCTGTGTTCTTTGGGTTATTGCCATGTTGGAAGATCCAGCCACGACCCATCTTCAATGCTCTAACTGAGGGAAGGAGGTTGTTCCCCACAATCGAGACATGGCCCCAGTCATCCTCTCCTTAATAAGTGTAGAACACCATGTGCAGAAAAACACCCCAAAGTAGGGTGCTTCAGTATGATGGTGTTTTTGGGATGGCACTCATCATTCTTTGTCCTCCAAATACGGCGAGTGGGATTAACACCAAAAAGTTCTATTTTGGTCTCATCTGACCACATAACTTTCTCCTCTGGATCATCCAAATGGTCATGAGCCAGAAAGATTATAACCCTGAAGATTATAACTCCAGGTTTATCTTTCAAGTGTTTCTGAGTTTTATTGCAGTTTAATTTGAATTGAAATTAGCGCTTTAGAAATTAACTTCCACTAAATACAATGTTGGTGTAGTGTTGGTTAGTGGAGCTAATATTTAGGATTAGCAGCAGCAGTCAAGATTAGTACTGGATGGATTGATGGCAAGAGTGGTTGACGCCATCCTGCCTCTGGTCTAAGGACATGCAGTGTGAAACACTTCAGGACTTAATAAAGCTTTATACCACTTCATACTTTAGGGTTAACACAACTAACGTTTTAGTTTGTGGTGTCGCCACTGATCACAGGATGTGGCAGCAGATTAATCAAGTGAACTTTTTAGTTTTGTTGGAAATCGGAATTCTGGAAACCAAAAATGTTTTACCAACCTCAAATGGTAGAATCCAGATTGTTGGGAATTTGAACTCACGTCTATGTTTGGTTTATGTAATTATTCATAATTGTAATCAATAAGTTCTTGTCAATTAAAATATTAATAAAATTAAATATTCTTTAGTTTTTAACTTATGAACTCTCACGAAGGAATGAATTCAGATCAGCAGAAGAAACTCTTCACACAACAAGGAGTGATCATTTCTTAAGAGTCTGAGGATTTATTAATACAATACTAAATCAGGGAAATAACATGCCGTTCCATGTTGCTCTTTTTCCCTCCAGGTCAGTCAGTAATTAAGTGTGTTCATATGTTCTGACCTGACCTGACTGTCAGTCTCACTCCTCTTCATGTCTGCTTCCTCCTGCAGAAGCCAGATGTTTAAGTCACGCAGCCAGAAGAGGACCGTGGTGAGGGATGCCCAGGGGAAGCATGTACACCTGGAACGTCTGGACGACACCCCGGACGCTCTGCAGCCTGATGCCCTGCAGCAGCACTTGCGCCACCTGCTCCAAAGGTACTGTGAGGATGACCAGGAGGAGGAGGAAGATGAGGAAGAGGAGCAGGAGAGCCATGACTGAGCAGCTACTTCCACTGAACTCTTACTACATTTTCCGAAATGTTTGGTGACGTTTCTCAGAACCAGATGTTCTCCTCTCAAGTTGTTGGTTTGTAGATTTCAGAACAGGATTTGTGCTTTAACAATTTTTTTCCCATTTACATTTTTGACCAAAGAAAGCACCTCTCAAAGTTTTAGATCTTTTATTTCATAGTGTTCAGTTCATTGTTGTTCAAGGGAGCTTCTTGCACCTCATTCATGGGCCTCTTCTTCAAGAACTTTTGTAAAGATTTATACATAAAGAAGATGAAAGGAATCTAGATGTGGCTGGACAGAAAATCTACAAATTGTTACAGCATTTAATACAGCATGAAAACCTGCTGTACATGTACTGATATAGCTGGAGAAATTACTCATAACATTACTGTTCCATGGAGATAATAAAATGGTGATGTGTGTGTGTGTGTTTCAGAGCCAAACCTATATCATCATAGCTTTTATCTTCATCATGCATCAACCCTTATTTCAGTTTAAGTCCAGTGTGTCACATTGTAGCGTTGTAGAGCCTCCTCTGGCATGTGACTGTAAATAGTGTGTTTATTGAAAAAGAAAGTAGTGATGAGGAATGTGTCACCTGGAGCACCTCTCCCCACCCATAGGTTCTACTTTGTTCTGCAAACTGGAATTCCAAACTTTTAACAGCGAAAAGTCTAAGTCAGATTTGCTGGTCAATACAAACTCATATTTCTCTGAAGACAAGTTTATGAAGAAACTGCTGAATGGAATTGGCTTTGAAAAAGACTTGTTAAAGGCTGGGGGTTATGTGAGGTAGTAATCAGTAGTCATTCCTACTTGTGCAGTAGAGCAATGTTTTATTGGCCTGGCCATCACTTTTGTATGTAGTTCACTTGATTCTTATTTCCCTTCAGTGCTCAGTCTCATTGAGTTTCATTTCTCTCATAGATTTTCTACCAGGCCAATCGGCAAACAGGAGATATAGTGAACGGTGACGTTGATTTTTCTGCACTGTTTTAGAATTGTAGTCTATCTGTAGTTTTAGCAATGGCAGCGGAAGAGAAGGAAGCTTTCAAATATCAAAGTAACATTAACAGCAGCATCATTTAGATCAGCTCTCCTCTCTTCACAGTGGATCAAATCTGATCGTTGTTCACAGCACAGCACAGGAAAGCTTCTTAGCATAGAAGTGGCACATATGTAAAGGGCAAACATTAGCAGTTGGGTAAAATTTAAAACTTCAACACAATCCATGCCTCCAGGAAGCTATCGTTTTGTTCTCTGAACGAAGTGAAGTGGCTGGTTTTTACCAGGATAACAATTTATCAACATGAGTTTACTTAGAAAGACAAATTAATGAAAGCAAATAGTTGACAGCAAAGCAGATTTCCACTTCAAGGTCCTGGTGTTCCTCTCAGTTTCTACAAACTCAAGCTGCTTAATCCTGACAAGCAAATGCCCCATTTCACACTATTTTTAAGAATTTTTCCTCTTCAGCTTCTTTGGGAAGGAATTCTTAGACATAAAGTAAAAGAGAAGAGATTTATCACCACAACAGTGGGCAGTCGAATTCTTTAAAACTAGCTTTGTTGTTTTTGTCAACATCTGCTTCTTTAGCTGCTGTGTGTTTGGCGCCACCCTCTGTCTGGGAGCCTCACAGGGACCCTGCGACAAAATGTACCTTATACATGGGCTTTGTGTTGAAGTGGACAGCAGAGCTTTGAATCAGGTTCTCTGAAGCAAGTCGAGCTCAGACGTCCCTAGGCAACACTGTAGTAATTATAAAATGTGATCATATTTCATGTGTTTTGTTGCTGCTTGCAAAGCTGGACATCTGCATTTCTATATAAAATAGTTACAAGTGGCTGGTATCAGTCCACCTGATCAGCTGAGACTCGTTTTTCAATCTCTGTATAATCACAGGTAGAAGCAGAGGGACATATGGGGCTATATGGTTAGTTTGACTAAATCTGTCTGATTTAGCTAGATAATTAGCTAAACAGACTGATTATTGTTAATTCTGAAGCTGACGACCAACTAAAATCAAAACTGTTCTTCAGTCCAAATCAAATCTGATTGTCCTGAAACAACCTTTGTGAAGGACCTGAGGTTACGAGGTACTGTTGTTACCACTGTTCACTCAGAAACCAGCTGAAGTCCAGGCTCTTTCTTGCATGTCATCACAAATGTTTCCTTTCTTATTTATTCCCATCATTTTTAGACCTGCAGCACCTCGAGCTGACAGTGTGTGTTTGGTTGTGTGTTTGAAAGGGTTCAAAAGCTGAATGTAAATACTGAAAATTGACATGGTGTGTTTTTTGTGCTCTGGCTATTTTGGTTTTGTTGACCAGACTGATTAGGTGCAGTGATCACTTCATGTTTTACTTTGCCACTGAGTGTGATGGAATGGCAGAACAAAACCTGTGGTGTCCACAGCAGTCAATGATAGAAGCATCTTGTTTCCATGGTGATCTCAATATATCCATATTAACAATGCAAGTATCTATGCGGGCATGTATGACTGAATTATAATAAATGCACTTGAAACGTCAAAAGGCATAGCAGCTGCAGTGTGTACATGGCAAAACAATAAACTGTACATGTGCCCAACAGGAAGTGATGTCATTATTTTCTAATTGAGGAGCATTCAACTTAAATTGACATATTTCCATTTTCTAAGACTGGAAGCCTGACCTGCCAATTCCAATTTCGGCGAATACGAGGGTGTTTTTTATTCCGAAAGTCAATACAGATAAAAAAAAACCCAACAAAAACAAAAACAGTCTGACTAAATATTTAGTCAGCGGCTAAATATTTAACTCTAAGCCAAATAAAACCTCAAAGGTTGAGCCCACTTTGACAAGTGTATTTGCTTATTAGTTAAATATTCACTTTGAAGCTAAGTGTTTAGCTTCATTATAATTAGATTGGTATAGCTCAGAGCTAAATATCTAAATAAATAACTAACTGAATATATTAACATGATGAAAATATGACTTTGAAAAATAAACTAGTTTCCACTCTTATGATGGGTTAATAACCCAAATTATTGTAGTTAACTTTTGATTGTGTGACTTTACACTACTGCTGGGTTTCAGATGACGTAGAATCGACGTCACCCAATGCAAATTGAGGGCAAGAATGCCCAAAGTCTGAGTCATGTACAGTTGCTCCAACTGTTCTTATAGATAATGATATTATAGATTAACGTTATTTTCGTTTTGAACAAAGGGAGTTAATTTTAAAAAACCTACAAAAGACAAAGAGAAAAGTGGATCAACAATCTCCTGCTGCCCAGTATATCGCCGGGGCACCGCTCCCTGCCATCAAGGACATCTACAGGAAGCTGTGTTTGAAAAGGGCCGGGAAATTCACAAAGGACTCCACTCACCCAGCACACACACTCTTTTCCCTCCTACCCTCTGGGAGGCGTTACAGAAGCCTACGGACCAGAACCACCAGGCACCAGAACAGCTTCTTTCCCACAGCTGTCACGCTTTTGAACGCCTCCTGACATAAAACATAAACTATAAGGACTGTACTCCCCTATCCTCTCATACAACAATAACACATGGACTATTCTCACACACACACATCATGGACTGTTTTCTTCACACACACACATACAACCTGTAAATTTTATCTGCCATTATTTATCTTGTATTATATTATATACATATATAATCCGTTCCCTAACATTCTTGTATAATCTGTGCATATAGCTCCCATATTTATATTTATACACAATATCTATATCTCTTGCTATAACCCCTTATAGTCCATACATACATAGTCTTGTACATCTGTAAATAAATATTTATATCTCGTAGAGCACTTCTGGATAGATGCAAACTACATCTCGTTGCTTGTACTTGTGACAGTGCAATGACAATAAAGTTGAATTCTATTCTATTCTATTCTAAAAGCAGGAGGTGCAGAAACTAACGATGCCACAGTTTGCAGCAACCACTTTCCACCAGGTAGCGATCGCATCGTTTAAATTGTATTTTCGAATATTTTATATTTATTTTGGATATTTTCGGATAGTTACTTAGTTACCTTACATTTATATGCAAGGTAAAATATATTATTTTTACTCCCCAGCTTGGTAGTCTGCAGAGTGCTAATGTTGTTAGCAGCTAATTCAGTGCCGAGTCCCAGACAGAAAATATATTTATTCAGTGGGACATTCATGCAAAAAAAAAAAAAAAGCTAAATAAATTAAATATAACCTACACAGCATACAGTCACAGTGAGCTGTGACTATTCCCCCACATGTCTGGACACAAACATGGGATTTCTGTAGGTCGCTGTGAAACGTTGAACTTGAATCCAGCGTCCTACGACTCAACAACTACGTACAACTCCAGCATGAATTTGGGTTTACAGAAGCTAAATAAATTATTTACGAGGAAATCCAAGCTCATACAAGTAACATGGGTTAGTTCATTGTTAGCGGTAGCATAGACTAATTACTATGCTACCGCTCACTACAACTCACTACTCACCAGGCAGAAACCAGTCGGTCCTAAATGATTGACCCAACCTGAAACTATAATTTTATTCTCCAAGCTTTTGAAAACTTTCACCTGGCTCATCATATAATATGAGGTCTGCAACTCCAGATAGTTAGTTATGTGGATCGTTGCAATACCGGGTAAATCCTCAAGATGATAAGAGAAGTCTTTTTTTTTTACCGAGATAATATGGATCATATCTTAAATATACCCATATTTTTTCGCAATACCTCGTCTGCTCCAGCCCATTTAGAGAATTATCGTACTCGCTGTGATCCATTTTGCTCTGTTTTGAACTAAAGAAATCCACTTCCAGACCTACATCTGAATTTCACAAGTCATCCAAGCCAAGTGTCTGAAACCCAGCAATAGCTGCGGTGGGTTTGAATAGTAAATACAAACACTGAAATTGATTTTAAAAATGCACATTTGTTCTAAATGACATTTTATTTGACATTTCCTTAATGCACATTAGGCTTGGCCCATCAGTATATTGTAGAAAGCATGATGTGATTATACCAAATAACTCCGTGAAGTTGTATAGACAAAAGAAAAAAAAGGGAAAAAAATCCAACAATGAAGAAAATGATCAAAGGCCCTGAACATCTCACATTTTGAGCCCATTTCCCTTTAATCCCATGGCGCCACCACAATGACAAGAATTAAGCATAATAAGAGGGTTATTATGATCATTATGATACTCATTTCCTATTAAATGAATAACTAAATAATAATAACTGAAACCTTAACCAAAAGTTGTCGTGAACTTGTACTTTGGACCAGGTGCTGAGAAACGTTGGCAAACAGTTACGACAAAGGAGGGAATCACAAAAACCGGAGCCTAAAAGAGGAAGTTATCAACAAACATCAATATCACATTATAAAATGTAACAAATTCGAACAGAGAAAATTTTCATCAAGAGCTACTCACTGTATGAGAATATGTAAGACTCTAGAAACTCCATGTCAGCTTACATTCTCACAGAACAGGCTCCCCCTACACCTGCAGAGGTGGTGGCAGTTGAAGGTGACAAAATATCAGGTTTTACTTGACTTTCCTTTTAGACAAACACCTAATACACTTGGTGGCACTAGCAAACCAGAGAGCTGAATGGATTTTCACTTTAAGGATGGATTCAAGAAAAAGTGCATTGATCACTGAAACTTATTTATCAAAGCAAGCTTGACTCTGAGCATAACAGATGGCAGAACTGAAAAGATACATGAGCAAGAAGGAGGTACAGTGTGTGACATTTTGGTCATTGTGCCTCAGCGTTACATAATATATGAATACATGGAATGCTAAAAATTTTTTATGAAGTTTCACATCTTAACAGCCTATAAAATGACCAGGCAGCACCTGAAAGCACCCCTGTTAAAACATACAGATCTAAAAGAGGTGAAACCAAAGCTCAGGTAATAAACACACAGCACACATTCTCACTACAAAATCATTAATCCCTCGATTGACTTCTGTTGACTTTTCAACATGAGTGCAGCAGCAGCTACAATATGTAAACAACACACTGAGGGTGGAGCTATAGCAAAGGGATTGGCTTTGGGATGTTGGGTCCACATGGTGGGTGGGGTTTGGTCAGCTGTCTGGCTGGAGGCTGTTTGTGGTCCAAGAGTGTCACCTCAACTGCAACACATTTCACATGACCGTTAGATAAAACATGGTTTCACTTGATTCGTCACCATGTGGTTGTGCACCATATTTTCGTACTTGGTGGGAACGGTGAGTGAGCCGGAGCGGTGGAAGTGGATGTTCTGCCACTTGCTATCACGGCGGTGCCAGATGCGGGTCTCCTCGGACTGCATGGTACGCGGCATGCCGTTGCTGTCGATGTACTGTGTGAGGCGGATGTAGGCGATGCAGGCCGCCTCGTCCCCGATCAGGTGGACGTGGGGGTTCAACAGGATGGTGTGGATGGGCAGTTTCCCCTTAGACAGAGCTACGGAGAACAAAAGTAAACCAACCGGAAAACCTGAGAAAACCCATGAACATACAGGCGATCTTCTTAATCTTTGAGCAGTGATGTGATAAAATGGAGATCTGAGATTCGACAAAATACAGGTAGACTTTTTACCAGAAAATTTCACAATGCAAACATGAACATCAAGTCTTCAACCCAATGCTGAGCTCCAAGTAACCAGGTAACCAAGGGTACAGAAGCTGCAGTAGCCAAAACACTTACAGAAGCTACTGCATCACAGACAGCAGCTAATTCAGTGAAATTCAGTCCAGTCCAGACTGTAAACCAGCTGATCTTCTTTCTTTTTATGGCAGTTCAGTCATGTTTGCCTTACAACTTGAATAAGTTGGTCAGGCCATGAAATTAGCATATCATATAAAGTTCATTTTCCAGAGCAGGATTTTTATACCTATATTACCATGAATGATGTGATATGTGCCACAGTGCTGTGACCATACAGTTATACAGAAATATTTGTCTTGTGTCATCAGCATGCATGGTAAAAAATGTAACACTCTGAGAAAGGAAAACAATATAGCTATTGAATAATTTAAAGTGTATGAATACTTTTTATGTATGCAATCACACATTAGCAGTATATAACCTCACCAGTCACTTTATACACCTGTCCAACTGCTCATTAACACAAATGTTGAATTAGCCAATCGCATGACAGCAACTCAATGCATTTAGGCAAGTAGACATGGCCAAGACAATCTGCTGCAGTTGAAATCGAGCATCAGAATGGAGAAGAAAAGTGATTTAAGTGACTTTGAACATGGCATGGTTGTTGGTGCGAGACGGGCTGGTCTGAGTATTTCAGAAACTGCTGATCTACTGGAATTTTCACGCACAACCATCTCTAGGGTTTACAGAGAATGGTCCAAAAAGAGAAAATATCCAGTAAGTGGCAGTTCTGTAGGCCAAATGCCTTGATGATGCCAGAGGTCAGAGGAGAATGGCCAGACTGGTTCGAGCTGATAGAATGGCAACAATAACTCAAATAGCCACTCATTACAACCGAGATATGCAGAAGAGCATCTGTGACTCCTGTCAGCTAAAAACAGGAAACTGAGGCTACAATTCGCACAGACTCACCAAAATTGGACAATAGAAGATTGGAAAAACGTTGCCTGGTCTGATGAGTCTCGATTTCTGCTGCATCATTCGGTTGGTAGGGTCAGAATTTGGCGTCAACATCATGAAAGCATGGATCCATCCTGCATTGTATCAACAGTTCAGGCTGGTGGTGGTGCAATGAGGTGGCGGATATTTTCCTGGCACACTTTGGGCCCATTAGTATCAATTGAGCATTGTGTCAATGCCACAGCCTACCTAAGTATTGTTGCTGACCATGTCCATCCCTTTATGACCACAGTGTACTCATTTTCTGATGGCTACTTCCAGCAGGATAACGCACTGACATGAAGTGTGAATCATCTCAGACTGGTTTCTTGAACACGACAATGAGTTCACTGAACTCGAATGACCTCCACAGTCACCAGATCTCAATCCAATAGAACACCTTTGGGATGTGGTGGAACGGGAGAATTTCATCATGGATGTGCAGCCGACAAATATGCAGCAACTGCTCAATGCTATCATGTCAATATGGACCAGAGGAATGTTTCCAGTACCTTGTTGAATCTATGCCATAACTTAAGGCAGTTCTGAAGGGGGTCCAACAGGGTACTAGCAAGGTGTACTTAATAAAGTGGACAGACTGCGCAAAAACTTGACTTGTGAAAAGGTTACTGAAAGATTTTTCTTTCAGCAACACGTTCTCACTCCCGACTCGTCATATATTGACGCTTGGGCAGGTTCCCTCAGCGTCACATATTGACGCGTCGGGTACCCCGTTCGCGTCAATAATTGATGAGAAGGGTTCTCTCATTGAATGCTGTACGGCTCCCTAAGCGTCCAAAACAGACGATCTAGGAACAAATAAGATGACGAGTCTGTCCTATTTTTGTAAAAGGCACACAATTCGTGCATAGCAGATGTATTTGTAGGTTTTTAACAATTTAGTTAATTTTACTTCAGTTTTAAAAGATCCTCCGGTTCTCTGAAGCCGCGATTTTATCTACATTTCTGTTTATTTTTTAACAGCAGACACGAATTACACCAGTTTCACTGATTTCATCGTAACGTCATGATTGTAAAGGACATAATATTCTAATTTTTACACAATAATAAAGAAAGACAGGAATACGTATGTTATTTGGAGTTTATGAGGTTACAGATAATAGCGGCATGCACCTCCAAAGTCGTTTGCAGTCCATTAATAATAAAAAAAAGAATTTTAATAAAAATGTTCAAGAAGAGTGAGGGTGCATTTCCTTTTGTGATTACATGCCAGACGGTTGTGTAAACGTTTGATTAAAATAAAAATAAGGACAGATCCCACCCGTCCATTAATCTAAGAAGAAGAAGAATAAGAAGAAGCTGACGTCATCGCATGCGACATTGGACCCCGGTGAGTACAAACCTGAATCTGTCAGAAATGGTTCTGTATTATAAAACAAAAGAAAATACTACAGAATGTTACGTTATAAAGTTGCTGATTGCAGTTGTAGGACTTGGAGCCCAGAGAGTTCAGCTGAACCTGCACTTAATACATTTAATTAGCCATGATAGAGTCACAGAATTGTTTGTTGTATAATTTGAGGGTTGCTATAACATCCCTAGGCTGTGATGGCTCCAAGAGGCTAATGTAGCTAGCTAGCTAATGTAGATAGCGGCAACAATAATTAAAGAAATACATGTTACAAATGTGTCCAAATGTCTTCAACCATTCGCGGCACAGTCCTACTACCATTAAGTCCTACAACTGCAATCAGCAACTTTATAACGTAACATTCTGTAGTATTTTCTTTTGTTTTATAATACAGAACCATTTCTGACAGATTCAGGTTTGTACTCACCGGGGTCCAATGTCGCATGCGATGACGTCAGCTTCTTCTTCTTCTTCTTCTTCTTCTTAGATTAATGGACGGGTGGGATCTGTCCTTATTTTTATTTTAATCAAACGTTTACACAACCGTCTGGCATGTAATCACAAAAGGAAATGCACCCTCACTCTTCTTAAACATTTTTATTAAAATTCTTTTTTTTATTATTAATGGACTGCAAACGACTTCGGAGGTGCATGCCGCTATTATCTGTAACCTCATAAACTCCAAATAACATGCGTATTCCTGTCTTTCTTTATTATTGTGTAAAAATTAGGATGTTATGTCCTTTACAATCATGACGTTACGATGAAATCAGTGAAACTGGTGTAATTCGTGTCTGCTGTTAAAAAATAAACAGAAATGTAGATAAAATCGCGGCTTCAGAGAACCGGAGGATCTTTTAAAACTGAAGTAAAAATAACTAAATTGTTAAAAACCTACAAATACATCTGCTATGCACGAATTGTGTGCCTTTTACAAAAATAGAACAGACTCGTCATCTTATTTGTTCCTAGATCGTTGGTTTTGGACGCTTAGGGAGCCGTACAGCATTCAATGAGAGAACCCTTCTCATCAATTATTGACGCGAACGGGGTACCCGACGCGTCAATATATGACGAGTCGGGAGTGAGAATGTGTTGGAAAAACACCTTTGAGATGTTTTCTACTGGATGTTCATGTCTGACCAGCTTTTCATTTCACAGCTACATGAATGTATCTCCTCTTCTGCACACTTACTTTCAGAAATGCTCAATATACTAGAGCTATAGTTACTACCTACTTGTCTATTTGCTGCTCAGTAGTCATGGATTCACCTATTTTTATAGAGCATGGAGCTTGGGAAGCTGAAATACAATGACAAAATGCTACTTGGCATGCGATTGGCTGTCGTTCGCAAAGCATTCAATTCATTTATTGATTGTAACTCCAAAGAGCCGCTAATGTAGATATAGACATTAGTGGCTATGGTAGTCTTATGCATATTAATGTATGATAAGGTATATTTGTTGTTTGAACTATTAAAATAGGCAGTCATAGGAGTTTATAGAGGCGGTCTCAAATATTTTAAGATTTTAGCTATTTGCAGATAGTTATTGTCCCCAATAACTGGCCGTAAATACCAGGGGTGTACTGTACATCTGGACCTAAACAATAAAATAAATATAGAAAAATATAAGCTACATTTTTCTAGCTTATAGAAAAAGCTAGAAAAATCTAGCTATATTTATTTTGAACAGACAATAAAAAGTAAAAACAGAAAAGTATAAAAAATAATCATGCCAATTGACATACAAACATTTAAATCTTCCAATACCAGAAAATCTCTGAACTACTTGTTATATGAGTAACAAGAGAAAAAAAAGAGTATATTACCAACCAATTTTTGAATTGGCTTTCCAACAAGAAACCTTGAACCTTGAACCCAGAATTTTCAAAAAAAAATTTACCGTTTTCAAAATAGAAGCGGTGAAACTCTGTGCCTTCGACCAGGTTTCCCAAAGCCTCAGGTTCAAATGATGTGAGACCAGGGTCACAAATCTTCCTGAAACAGAACACCAGACAATCACATTTGAGTTGCCTGAAGAGAGAAAGTTACAGCAACACATGTAGAGACATGTGAAGCTAGATGAACTCACGTGTAGGCCTCAAAGTCTCCGTTGTTGATGGCCTCAATCAGCTGTTCTGTCACTTTGATGATCTCCTGCTTACGGGCTGCAAAAGACACACTCAAGAAAGTTACTGTTTGTTGTAAACTGAAACACAAGTTGGAATTTTGAGCTTTATGAGAGCACTGATCCAACATTACAGGATGATCATACTCAGGAAGGGAAGCTCACATCAGTTTGAGGCATGGCTCACACACAGAGAAGAATGAATTAGAGGCTGGTTGGAGGTGAAGGTGATAGAACTCAATACAACATCAACATTACCTTTCATGCTAAAGAGGTAACCTAGGAGACAATGAATGCAAATAGTAAGTAGTGCTCGGATACAGCATCCTTCACACAGAAACCTTTTGTACCTTGGACAGCTTCAGTGTCGTTTCCAGCTAACTGAACACTGACACTCTGCTGGCCGGCCACATGTCCAAGAATGGTCACCAAGACCAGGATACCACCTACTGATGACTGACACATGCTTCTGCTGAAAAGGTCTGAAAACAAGCCGCTCCGCTGTCACACTAAGGCAGGAGAAGCGTCCTGCATCCAACACCACCACCTGGTTCTGATTGACTGTTTGTGACGCTGCTGAAATACTGTCCTCATGGACTTTACTTTGCAAATAAAGACACTACAGATAAGGTTGCTGATGCACATCCAGCTAAAAAAAACAACAGCTCATCACAAAACTCAAAGCCCTGAACTTTTAGACAGATGAAGACAGAGTTGTGTGAAGAAGAGTCGTTTCCCAGTGAAAGTATGCAACTTTTATAAAAAATCTATTTTTTACATATTTGTCACTGACCGATCTGTCTGAAGAAATGCATCACTCCTGACCAAAATCCACCAATCAGAGCCAGGAGGAGGCTCTTAGCCCTGCCACAGAAACTGATATGATCGCTGCTTAATATGCTACTGGCAGAGAAGCAACTTACCTTTACAGGAAAACTGTTTACCTGCTGTGATTAGCATTCACTACAGGTTCTGCTGTATCAATTTATAAAGTTGGGCTCTTCTCCCTTCTACCAGTGCTCCCAGTACTTTCTTGAAACAACCAATCAGAGTCAGGAGGCGGGTCTTAGTTATATGAATCTGGCCTGTTTGCTGGCCGCTGCCTTTTTCCACTTTCTATCAGTCTTATATAATGTCACCGCCTAGTGACAGTTTCAGGAAATATGTAAAGCAAAAAACAACTGTATGTAACTTTTTTTGTAAAAGTTACATACTGCATCTTTACCATTTTATCAAAATATCTTGTGGTGATAAGAACCATTTAGTATTTGTTTTGTGTAACTATTCACTAATATTGGTGTTATGTTTCTCACAGAAACATAGTTGGGTGGCAATAATAAATCACCTGTACTAATTGAATCAGCGCCTCCTAGTTACAATTTTTAAGTGACAATAGAAAACATAAACTAGGAGGAATGGTTAATGCAATACTTCAGGATTCGCTAAACTGTGAAAAATGCCCTAAAAGGTCTAAAGGTGCTTTAAGGTCTTTTTGACTCTTGAGCATCAGGGAATTGAGATAAAAAACACATAAACAACCCCTGACACTATACAAATCCAATACATATGTGAAACATTTCTTCATTGGCTTTAATGAGCTTTTATCTCTTATATGCATTGATTATGACTGTTAAATAATTTCAACATGCATGTTGACGAGTCTGAAGACAGATGGGCAATAAAGCTCTGTGATATTCTTGATAATTTTGGTCTAATTCAGCATGTTTAATAAACACACAATCAAGGACACACACTGGATCTGATTATCAGTAAGGGTGTGAATATTTCCACCCAGTGTGTGAAAAGCTGTCATATATTTTTAAAAATAGCTAAAAAGCCTTATTTTATTGTTTTTTACTTTTTTTGAGTGTTGATTCATGAGCTTGAGCGGACAAATTTCCAATCTGTAGCTTTTAAAAACAAATATGCATTCCTCTGTAGCTCTGTCAAGTTTCTATTGTAGGTTGCCATTTTGTTTTGTTTTTCCCGGTAAATCTTGGTCTTTCATTGTTTTCTTTGTTGTTAAGATAGTATTTACGAGATGTTTTGCTTATATTTGTAAGATGCATTTTTAGAAGGGGTCCTGTGAGTTTTAGTGGAAGCCTTTTTAAAAAAAATAAAAAATAAAAGTCCAACGCTGCAGACGTTCCACTGCACTCTGTTAAAGGGACCAGCTTCGCTTTGCATCTAGTGTTGGGATAAATCGGCTCATTTACAGAGTAGCTGGAAAACATTAAACTCAAAAATATGGACGCCAATAATAGCGTCCATATGTTGCCCCATCTGATCATTTCTGTTCTCTTTGATAGAGTCCATTGACTCACTCAGCAAAATAGCTACTGTCAGAAAATGTTCTTTCACAAACAACAGAGCAGAAACTTTTAATCACATCTACTCTTCCACCTCGCCTTTTAGATGTAACCGTATAAATTTCATCCATTTGCTAATGAAAACTTTTAAAATATTCTTCAGTGCATCATAGAGACATGTAAGCACTATAAATATTTCTACCAATGCTAAAAAATTTGGAGGTAATTCCACAGATAATTATTGGTATTTGTAGAGTGGAAACATAAAATTGTGAGCCATCAGCTGGAAATCATCTTTTCCTTTGAGACAAAAGTTGCCACATATATCATACTGCATGAGACCATGACAACACATGGGCAGGCACACTGTGGTCTTAGTAATACATTTATTAGATTTATTAGATCAGTTAAAGGATTTTGAGACAAAGCAAGATTCATTTTGTAATCAGCTGTTATATCCATGTGGTTTTCAATGTGTTACCTTTTGCAGCTGAAACTATATGAAATCTGTCATTAGATGTTCAAATCTGTTTTTGAATAGTTTCTGAATTAATATATTTTATATTGAATTTTTCAATAGAGCTCGGCTCTGTTTAGCAATTGTTCTAAAGGTTGCCAAAGGTGGTTTTCAAAACATGAACATGAGTGTTTAATGTGTTTTCTTCAGTATTCCTGGTAAATGTGTCGTTACCAACTCTGACCAGTAGCTGGCACTGTCCCCGAATTTATGCACTAATTTAGATCAGCAAAGTGTAACTATTGAGATCTGACACACTGAAAGGTTTTTCAACTCCAAAATCCCATTGAATTGTTACATCAGTATGAAACAATTAAAACATCCATGTTTTAATTGAAAGCAGATCCACAGCAGTTATCCACCTTTAACTTTAACACCTCGAATATGATTTAATACCCTGCAAATAAACAGAGCTAAGATCAGAAACACATTCACAGTGTTTGGATCAAATAAGCATTCTTAGCTCAAAAAATGTGCCAATGCTGTTAAAGATCTATTCTTTGAATACATATTTAGAAATATATCTATAAACAGATTGTAGATCTGTTTATAAAGGACATGAACTATAATGAGTTCTTTTAGACAACCGCTGTCCAAGAAGGTGTAGTTTGGCTATCTTTTAATAAGTGTCAAGGACAATTATTTGTGAAGCTGGTAATTTTAATCAAATTTACCAAGTTGGGGCACCACCTGATTATCAGAAATTACTAGCTAAACAGCTCTTGGTCTGTATCAGTTATTGTTAGATGAGGTGTGGTATTGTAGAGCAACTGGTGTGTGTTCAAACAACCAGGTCACAATACAAAGCACAAATGAAAATAAGACATTTAATTATTTGCTAATTAATTACCTGGTCTCAGACAGATGGATGCCATGTGACATTTGAAATCAGCAGCTCAGCTAATAAACCCAAAAGACACAACAGTTGTTTAACATCTTAGTAACCTTTCAGCAAGACCTTAAGCTATGTGTTCAACCTAAAAAAAAGCAGGTGTCCTTTTCCTTCCACATTGGCCGTGTTTATATCGACATTTTTTTAAGTACTGTGGTGGAAAATTACTACAAGTTAACATCTGCTAATCATGTTCTACTAAATGCTTGTGAACTCTCACCAAAAGAACTATTTGGGTTACATGTAGAAGGTTTGAAGTTGTTTTCTACAGCTGCATCGGAACCAGACTGTCTCGTCTCTTCTTTTCTGTTTTCAATTCCTTATCCTTGGTATAAAACTCATGTCAGCCTGGCTGAGCTTTTCATCCAGACCTGCTTCATTATTGATTGTCCTACAAGCTCTCTGTATTGTGCACAATATATGAATAAACCTGATTGAGTGATTTCACCTGACAGTGCTTGGTAAAATGAATTTTTTCCACAACAGTGCATCGTGAAATATAATGTTAGAGAAGGTTGATGAAAATGGCAAAAGTTCAAAATAACTTCTTCAATTTCGCAAAAAAGGTTTTTCGCTTACTTGAGGCTTTGGGTTTTCTAAAAGAGAGTTAATGTCCTAAGGGGGGATGGAAACCCATTCACTGAGTAAATTCTGACACAGCAAACTGTCCCATTGACTGTAGGCACTGTGCCTTACCAGGGGCACCAAACGCATAAAAATGTCTAAGCTTAACCCTGTGAGTCCAGCCTAGTTCACTTTTTTTTCTTTTCTGCGACATTTTTGCATACAATTTGCACAACAGTTAGAAGAAAAAATAGCTAATGATGCAGTACTTGGCACACTGTCACAGAAAATTCCAAAACAATGCACCGAAGTGTGTGGTTGAAATGAAAGACGACATAAAAAGGTTCAACAGTTGAGAATAATTTCGTACCGTGAAATGGTTAAACTTGTATAGACATCCAATTGTTGAAATTAGCAGTTTATCTGAATAATTGCTGATTTTCTTCTTTAAAGCCAATGGATAAGGAACAGTATTATTTCTGTACTTTTCTCTACTTACTTACACTTGGAAAATATCTGGAGCAGTGTCCAGGGTTTATTCAAGGATTCAAGGTTTTTTTTAATTGTCATACCAACTTTGCTTGTTTGTGGTACAAAATATATAGGACCTTAAAAGGACCCCGGACATCATGTAGGTTTCTTGATTAATCTTAAAATCACAGAAACTGCAGACAGTTTACTTAGAACCTGAACTCTGTGTCTGTAGAACTTGAGTTCACTTTTTCAATGAAAACTGACATGGAAAGAACAGCCTGTTGTCTGTTTGGATCTAAAACATTGAATTAAAAAAAATCTTGATAAGTAAAAATATCATCCTAGTTACCACCAGTATTTCTAAGCAACATGAATCGAAGTTAGGAAATGGACTTTAGCTCAGCTCAAGATTGTAGCTTCCTTCTGGCTATGTTACCATGACACTTACAGTGGGAGTCGGTGGGATCTTGGTCAGCCAGTGGCGCTCTGTGCTGGGTGTCAGTGCCCTGTGTGGGGGCATACTGGGGACCGCAGTGGGATGCAGTGGAATGGTCAGAGAAAAGGACCAGGAGGACAGACGTGATGAAAAGGAGCAGGTAGGCAGCCATCAGTGACCATAGGATGAACTGGCTGCACTCTTCACCACTAGGCCAAACGCTTGGAGAATACCAGCAGGAGGAAAAGGAAGAGGAGGAGGAGGACGAAGAATGTGAGAGCAAAGGGGGAAAGGCTGAGTACTTTAGGTGCTTCAGGTGGAAGATTTGGTGACTAGAGTAAGGAGAGTGTGCTGAGGATGATGGGAAATGAGATGGAAATGCAGCAGGGATGACAAAGAAAATGAGATGGAAATATGGTAAACATGAAGAAATACATGCAGTATGAGCAGCAAATGACAATTTGTTCTTCACTCTTTAACCAGCAAGGAACAAATCACACTGACAACAAAAAGCAGAAGACAGTAATGGAACCCTTTCTCTCCAAAATGGTGGCTCTGAGAAGCCTGCAGCTCCGTAATGCTGCATCACATCATGTTATGGGAGGTGCCTCAACAGAACAATCTAGGAACGGCAGTTCAGAAAAGGTACAGATCTGGCAACCCACTGTACTGATGCACTATACTGGCTGATGCAGATGACACTGTCAAGTTTTAGGGCAACATTTTCCCTGACAATTGCAACTTCATCTAAACCCCCTTAAAAAAATAAAATAAATAAATCACAAAGTATTCTATATAAATGCACAGTAGGCAGAACTGGGCAAGGCAGTGGAATGGTCAGAGAAAAGGACCAGGAGGACAAATGTGATGAATTCAGAGAAAAGCCAAGTTGGGTACAACCTTTCATTCCTTCATCATTTCATACAGTTTTTCTCTAATAAATAGTGGTACTTCCAGTTTTTTTGACAATAGAAAAAAGTTTTCCATCCATCCATTCTTAGTGCAGCATCTCAAAAAGGCTGGTTCCTTTCTCCAGCAGTTAGAGGAGAGGTGAGGTACACTCCATGCAGAAACATCCTGGATTCAAAGCCCTGACCTTCTAAGAACAGCTCCGCTTTGGAGCCCAAATCTTTTTCAAGTCCAATTAAAACAGAAAATTAAACAAGAATAGTAGTATGTTTTTTTTTACACATCTACAAAAGCCAGACTTAGATATTGTCTCAGCGCTGCTAGAATTAATTTATCTTTTCTCTCTTTCTCCCTCCTGTTTCTCTTCTTTCCTTGATTTCAAACTCAGATGCACTTTGTGGTCATGAGACCACATTTTCTTTATCTAGCCTAAATGTTAGCCCTCAAAATGCAGAGTTTTACAACTCTTTGTCTCAAAGTGGTGGGTAGGTCAGAGTCTGGACCTGACCTCCCCCCTTTTGTTTAGATCCTGATCCTCTCTGGTCTTCACTCTGAGGCCTGTTTTATCCTGGTTTCATCCAGAGGGACTGGTCTCATACGGGTTCCGGAGGAGCAGATGTTAGCGCCATACTCTTGTTAATATTTTGCATTGTACCATTTCAATACATCAATCCCATTTGAAATTTGGTGTTAGAATTTGATATCTGCCATTTATATTGAGAAGGGTGGAGAAAGTAGCTGGTTGTTCTCCTGGATTTAGCCCGCATTTTCCAATATTTAATAATGATAAGCTGTTGATTGATGATACCCTTATATAGGGCTAATTTATGGGGAGAGAGAGCTACTTACTTTTCAGGACATATGCACCACGTTTAACACGCCAGTTAGCTAATTTTTCATTTAAAAAATGAAAAATAAATTCTGTTAAAGGTACAACAAAGTTTATTTCAAGACTCTTATCAGTTATGGTTGAAGCAGACATACAGACCTCTGGAATCAGATTTGATTTGGAAGAAACACGTCCCAGATGTGGAACCATCATTTGAATGGGATAAAGTGTGGGCTAATGTGAGCTTAGCTTCTAGAAATCCTGATCATCAACAAATACATTACAATCTGTTTTTTCCCTTTTTCTCGCCTTTTCTTTTTTCATCTGTTGATTTTTGTGTTATTATATTAGCATTCACATGTATGTAAATTCTTATCCAACACTTTTTTATTTTGTAAAGTGCAAATGATCATCTGTTCTACAATGTAAAAGATAAAATAAAAATTTGATTTGAACCATAAAGAGGAACCGTTAGTCTCTACACACTCAACACATACCCTGATCCAAATCAATGTCAACATCTTCCCAGTAAAGTACATCCAACTGTCCATGAACATCCTGGACAGCAAGCCTGTCCAGCAAAAAAATATATCTTAATATGCAGTTTTCACAAAGAAAACTCAACAATTCACCCTAATATATACTGTACATGGCAACTATACCACATCTCTGAAATGACACCCTGGCTTTTCTAAACTGTTAAAACCTTTTCTACATGTCATTTACTATGCATCATATTCTCCAACTTTGATTTGTATTTCCCCCGCAGTAATTTTTAATCAATTTAATCACAGTCACTTACCACATAATTAATTTATTTTGTCTTTTTGCTTATTATTTTTCGTTTGTTTGAAGTGTGTTTTTTATCTTTGATTTCTCTTTCAGTCACTACATAAATGCACATGTATATCAGTAGAATGTCACTTCATACATTCAAACACAAACATCCAAATAATACGTAGGAACTTAAACTGGCGTCTTGGAATGTGTGAAGCTTTAAAACCCTGGCCAGACACATTTCACTCTGTCACCCATAAGTTGTTTTCAAGAATTTATGTTTTTCTTGTCAACAACAAAATTACTCAGTGCATAATTGAAACTTCAGTACTTCAAGCATGGTCACTAAGCAAGTATACTTAGCAACCATGCTTGAATATTTCTTACTTTACTCATTAAATAATGTAACAGAACCCAGGACCCAGGATGTTCATGTCAGAATCGCAAGCAAAAGATTGAGAAGCGCAAGAAAAAAACGCTGAGTTCAACCAAAAAAAGGGAGCATAAAAAAAAACTTAGACTCAAGCAAAAATTTTGGCTGTCAACCAAAAAAATTCTGATATGCAAAAATAAAAAATTCAAACAAAAATGTGTGATTTCAATAAAAAAAAGCTTTTAAAGGAATTTGTTTTGTTTAAAAAAATAATTCTTACAATTAGATTGAGATAAATTTCTTTTGTTTAAAACTTTTTTTGAAAATCCAAATTTTTTGATCACAACAAATTTTTTGTTTGTTTGACATGATTTTTTTTTTGAATATTTGTGAAACAAATTTTACTCCATATTCAACACCTTCATTCAAAAAAGACTGAGCATTTATTCTGGAGATGAACGACTCTCCTAATACAGCGCCATTGTTATTATGGGAAACAGGAAAATCAATATTGATAGGTAAAATAATAGCATATTCATCACACGAGAAAAAACAACAAATAGAATAAACTGTAGAAAAACAAATAAGTTATTTAACTCATTCTTACAATACTAATCCAGATTAACAAATTAAGAAAGAACTAACTAACTGAAAACATCAATGGGGAAAAATTATCCATAAAAAAACTAAAATATAACTTCCAATAAAATAATATGGTTGGTCATGATTTGGCAAATCAGCTTAAACATATAAAAGAACATTCTATTCATTCAAGCTATTTTAAATTCAATTTGTCCAGGTCCCTCTTGAAATTGAGATCCAGATCTCAATGGGGTTTACCTGGTTAAATAAAGGAAATAAAAAAAGAAGAGAGAAACAGTTGAAAACCCCCAAGAAACTAGCAATGTTTTTAAATCTTTCTATGTCGGTTATATACACCAGATCATAATCCAAAACAAAATGAAATAGAATTCCTCTCAAAAAAATGTCTTGCTTATCCACTGAAAAAGTTAATATGTTAGATGTTCCACTCACAACAGTTGAACTTCATAACTCACTTCTTAAAAACAACAAATCGCCTGGACCTGCTGGATTAACTACCGAGTTCAACAAACTATTCTGGCTCATTTTATCACCACTTTTCTGTAAGGTAATAAATGAAATCAAATCTAATTTTATGGTACCACCACAGATGAACACAGCTTTCATAACATTACTCTTGAAACCCAATAAGGACCCGATGCTACCATGCACTGAACTTAATGAACATAAATCTACAAATTATTACTAAAGCACTCACAGCAAGAATAAACAAACATTCCTACATTAATTCACTCAGAGCAAATTGGCTTTCATCATCATCAATCACTTTATTTTGGTAAATTGTTCACATTAACAAAGAAAATAACAAAAGGAAAAAAACAACAATAAACAAACGCATAATTTACCAAAAAAAGGAGTAGGCTGAAGCCAGGCTTATTCTTGCCTACCCTTTATTATACCCAACAACCCACCAGGACATCTTCACAATACATACATAACAGCATAAGATTTGATCATTTTACATTTTATAAATCTCTTTTAAAGCTCACCAAGAAAGGACAGAACTTAAAATCATCATTCAATTCATTCTACAATTTCACACCAATAACTGAAACACATCTAGACTTTATCCAAACCTCGCAAATTATATTTATTTTCTCTTAGCTTAAATCATTTCTGAATACCAGAAGGAAGACTTTTATTCAATGCTTTATACATTATTTCCAGTATTTTTATATAAACAATATCTTTAAATTTTAATGTATTACTTTGAATAAAGAGTTTATGAGTTGGTTCACGGTATCCCACCTTATTAATAAGCCTTATAGCTGTTTTTGCAACTTAACTAATATATCAATGGTTGTTTTACTTGCATTTCCCCACATTTCTGAGCAATAAGACAAATAAGGCATAACCAAAGAGGAATATATAATACGCAAGCCTTTAGCATCTATTAAATCTTTTATTTTAACCAATATTCCAATAGTTTTTGCAACTTTATTTCTAATATATTCTATGTGAGGCTTCCAACTGAGTTTATTGTCTATAATAATCCCTAAAAATTTTGTCTCATAAACTCTTTCGATTTCAACTCCATTTATGCATAACTTTACATTATTATAGATCTGATTACCAGAGAATACCATGAATTTAGTTTTTCCTTCATTAAACGACAATTTATTGTAATAAAACCATGTTTTCTACTCAGCTAAATCTTTTTCTACTGTTTTTATTATTTCATCCATATTTTTTCCATAAAAAAAGACATTTGTATCATCAGCAAACATTATAAACTGGATACTGCAAAATTATCGTTTAAAGAGTGTATAAATAATTTAGGTCCTAGGACTGAGCCTTGAGGAAGACCAGATTTCACTATGTCTGTTTGTGACTTTGTGTTGTTAATTTGTACATATTGTAATCTATTACTCAAGTAACTCTCTAACCACTGATAAGTAACCCCCCATAGGCCATACAGTTCACATTTACCTAATAGTCATGGATGGTCAATAGTATCAAATGCCTTACATAGGTTAATAAACACACCTACGGTACTAAGCTTCTGGTCAACTGCTGCAGCAATGAGCTCCACAAACTCCATAAAGTTGTGGAGCAGTTGTTCCTGCTGCTCATTCAGTATATTATGTTTATTAAGAAAGGAGTCCAATCTTTTTATGAATAATTTTTCCAACATTTTTTAAAAATTGTGATAGGAATGATATCGGCCTTTAATTTGTTCATATTAGATTGTCTCCACTTTTATGGACTGGAAAAACCTTTGCAATCTTCATTTTGTCAGGAAAGGTTCCAGTTAATAACCTGTTACAAATACAGGTGAGAGATTTAATAATACTATAAATTACCTCTTTCACAATAGCCATATCAATATCATTACAATCTTTGGATTTCTTATTTTTAAAATTTTTAACTATACCTCACTTTCACTCTCTATTCCCAGGAAAAAAACACAACACTAATTATGTTTTCCATCTCTAACTTTTCCAATCCGTTTACTATATTAGGACCAATATTTACAAAGTACTTATTAAAGTCTTCAACAATATCCTCTTTTTTCCACTATAGTGTTGTGTTTAATACATATTGGGAAATTCCTATCTTTTTTACTTTTAATAATACTATTATCTACTGTATATTCCATGTACCCTTAATATCATTGCAGTATTTTTGCAGCAACCTATCATAATAATCCTGCTTTCCTTTCTCAGTACTGATGTTATTTTTATACATTTTATAGTTTTCCTGAAATTCTTAATAAAATCCTTACATAACTTGTTTTTCTTTTTAAATGCCTTCTCCAAACTCTCTGTCATCCAGGGAGTTGATCTATTTTTAAATATTTGTTTATATTCTTTAAGGGGACAATAATAATTGTAAATTCTGACAAATATTTCCAAAAACATATTATATGACTTATTAACATCAACATAAACATTTAGCTAATTATATTTCAATAATTCTACTTTCATTTCTTCCAGAGCTTCAGGTGATTTTATTCTAACTAAATTAGTCATTTACTTTGTCATATTTAAGTTAAACTGATTACTAATATCCAACATACTAAACATGGCAAATGATCAGTTATATCAGTGACCAACAATCCACTTTTTGTTTTCACATTGAACTTATTTATAAAAACATTATCAATCAATGACGCACTGTCTTTAGTTATTCATGTACAGTAGGTCTTAGGATTAACGGATAGAAACATTGTATTTATACATCCTGTTGTTTTAGTATTCTCTTTATATTTCAACAAATCAATATTAAAATCTCCACAAGTAAAAGTAAACTCTTCATTGTGCCTTTCATACGTCTCTAATATTTTCTTACTAAACTCATCTATGGAAGAGCCAGGAGTTCAATAAACACGACTAGTGAACATTTGCTCCCTCAGTTTTAACAGATAAACATTCCATCAAGTTGTCAACTGAAAGTGTCATTTTAGCAATAACCGTACATCTCAATCCAGACCTAACAAACAGTTTCATCATCACCTGAGGAGAAGCAGCTTTCAGCATCTATGCACCATAAATTTGGAACAAACTTCCAGAAAACTGTAAAACAGCTGAAACACTGACTTTGTTTAAATCTCAACCAAAATCCCACCTGTTTAGGATTGTATTTGAAACGTAATCAAACAAAAATTTTATGATGGAATCTGACTTAATGTCATGTTTTGATTGTTGATTCTATGTTGAAATTGCACAAAAATCCATGAGGGACGGCGGAGTCCCAGAGAGAAATTCCATGAGAGGTGTATGGAGCCTGGTGCCGGAAGAAAAATGGCGAGTGACTGAGGGTCACTGTGCGTAACACAAACCCTGTAAATTCTAGACACTAACAGGTACCATAGAATTGCACAAAAATCCATGAGGGACGGCGGAGTCCCTGCTTGAAATTCCGTGAGAGGTGTATGGAGCCTTGTGCCAGCAGCCCATTAAAATGCTGTCTACATTGTTTTTTTTTAAACTTTATTTTTATTAAATTTTTAAACATACAATTACATACATTCGAACATGAGGGCTAGGGCAGGTGGTATGTATTCACACTGATGGACATTACAATGTTACAATGTTTTAAACAGTGAAATCACTGTTTAAAATCACTAATGGTAAGCAACAAGGAAAACTCCCAGGTGTCTGTCCGAGTGATGTGGAGTCACAACATCATCTGTTACACACCTTTGGCAATAAAATGATCCCATTTTTCCCAGAGTTTCTCTCCTTTCTCCTTCTTGAGCCGTATTGTAAAAGTCAACATTTCCATATCGTGGATCAGGTTTATAATATTCACAAGAAGCTTCAGAGTTGGAGGTCTAGGTTGGAGCCAACATTTAGTAATCGCTTTCTTGCTTGCAATCAAAAGTATCTTCAGCAAGTATGCTTCCCCATTACTGAGTCCCTCAGGAAGTATTCAGAGGTACATAACGGAAAATGAAAAGGCTAAAGTTATACCCAGGATTTCATAGATTACTCGATTAACATCCCTCCAGAAAGTCTTCAACACAGGACAATCCAAAAAAATATGAAAGCAGCCCGCAGAAACCACAACGCACTCCCTCCAGCAACAGAGCTGTGAACCACCCAGCTTCGATCTCTGCTTCGGTGTAATAAAAAATCTGATTAGGTTCTTCCGGCCGAAATTGCACCATGTTAAGGAATTTGTGGTAGACAGAGTGTTCCTCCAAATATGCATCCAAGCCTCAGGTAAAATTATTACTTCTGCTTCCTTTTCCCATCGTTGTCTAATATAATTAGTCGAGTTCTTATTCATAGATGTTAAGTTTTGTATTTTTGCCAGCATATGAATCCATAAATCTTTGTAATATTCCTGGCTCTGCATCCAGGTCAGGGGTTTTGATTTCCTTCCTAAAGAAACTTCGGACCTGCAAATAACGGTAGAAATCTTCTCTGCCCATCTCATAAGTCCGGCACAAATCCTCAAATTTTGCTAATTCCCCATTTTTAATTATATCACAGAATATAATATCCTGTATATTATATGCAGTGATTCCCTGTTTCGCCCATCTTCTATATTTGTGGTCTATCGATGCTGGGAGGAAACGCGGTGGTACGGGTGGTACGCAGGCCAACTCAATACTGCTATCTGTTTGTGGAGATTAAACTTTTTAACCACCTCTGCCCACTTTTTCAAAGAGACATTCAAACATAAATTTTGTAGTTGGTATACCTGGGGCAGCCCATCCAGGCATCCCAGAACAGACTGTATGGGAAAGTCCAACAGAGAAAGCTCAATGTCTTTCCATTTAGCCTCATAGGCTGGATTACACCAGTACACCAGAGGTTTAATCTGGGCAGACAAGTAATAATCCACCAGGCAAGGCAGGCCCATCCCGCCCTCATCCCCAGGCAGCTGCAGGGTCGAGTATCTTACTCTTGGCCTTTTATTGCTTGAAAAATGCTTATCCCAATCCCTAAATTGTTTTGCTGGAACCTCTACTGGAAGTGCTGCAAATATGTACAATAGTCTTGGAAGAACATTTATTTTTATTGTTCGGATTCTGCTGCCGAAGTCAAGGGGAAGCAGGCTCCACCTGTCCAGGTCCTCATATATTTTCTTATTTATTCGTTTATAATTAATTTCATATAATTGAGCCAAATTTTTTGTTAGTATAACACCCAAATACTCTATTTGTAGTTGATGCCAATTGAATTGATAACTATTTATTAGCTGTTTTGATGGGACAAAATGGAAGGTCAAAATTTGAGTCTTTTGTATGTTGAGTTTATAACCTGAGAGTCTGCCATATGTTTCCAGAATGTTCATAAGTGATGGAATACCAGATTCAGGGTTTTTAATTACTACTAGAACATCATCCGCATACAAGCATATTTTGTTTTTCCACATTCCCTATTGTCACCCCCTCCAACCCAGACTCCTCTCTAATAACCTGAGCCAGTGGTTCGATGAAAAGATTAAAGAGTAGAGGGCTTAATGGGCAGCCCTGCCTACATCCTCGTTGTAATGTTATTTGATTCGAAAGGCTTCCATTAATTTTAATTCTTGCTTTTGGCGAAGTATACATATTTTTTATACATTTAATAAATTGATCGCAAAACCCAAATCTTTTCATTACTACAAACAAAAACTCCCACCCTACAGTATCATATGCCTTCTCGGCATCTAAGCTGAGAAGGAGTTCACTTGATTTTTCTTTAAATATGTGATCAATAACATTAACGGCCCTTCTTATACTGTCATGCGTTTGTCTATTACCAATGAAGCCCGTCTGATCCTCATCTATCAGGAAAGGCATCAGGATTCTTAATCTCTTAGCTAATATTGCAGCATATAGTTTGTAGTCTATATTTAAAACACTAATTGGTCTATACCCTTTAGGGTCCGTTTTGTCTTTCCCCACCTTTGGTATGACCAATATAAACGCTTCTCGCCATGATGACGGGAGAGCGCCCCCTGCCAGGGTGTAATTGAAGGAAGCCTTTAATAGTGGGAGAACAGATTCCTTCATGGCCTTATACCACTCAGGAGGGAACCCATCACAGCCCGGTGATTTGCTGGCCTTAAGATTTGATATCCCACGGTCAACTTCCTCAGCTGATATTTCTGCCATTAACTTGTCATTCTGGTTTTTTTCCCAGAGATGGAAGATCCAAGGAGTTTGAATTGTTTGATTATCCATTTTGTCTGGCTGTGTGTACAGAGCTGCATAATACCCTTCGAATGATCTCTGAATTTTGTCAAGTTTATTAGTTATTTTGTTAGTTTTTGGGTTCCAAACTTTATAAATTGTGTTTTCCACCTGTTGTTTCCTAAGCCTCCACTAGAGCACCTTGGCAGCTTTAGACCCTGCCTCATAGTACCTCTGCCTCATATATTTAAGTTTTTTTTCAATTTCCTCACTTAAAATTTTGTGAATCTCCTGCTTAGTATGCCTCATTTGTTCTAAGGAGGGACATTTGTTAATTGAATGCAGTTGCTCCAGTCTTTTTAAATTTTCCTGCAAGTCTGTTAGGTTTTTCTCTCTAATCTTCTTCAAATTAGTACATTTTGCAATTATTTCCCCCCTAATATATGCTTTAGCCGCATCCCACAGAATTGTAGGGCTAACTGTCCCATTATCATTAAATTCTAAGTAACTTTTAAACTCCTCTTTCATTTCTGTTTTGAATGCAGTACTATTTAATAAACTTGTGTTGAGCCTCCACAAAGTGTGTTTAGGATTTCTAGTTAAATTAATTTTCATATTTAACCCAGAATGATCAGAAATGTCTCTTTGGCCTATTATACAATCTTTCACTCTGTGAAGGTCCCTATTGAACATAAAAAAATAATCAATTCTAGTATGTACTGTATGTTATGCCTAGTAGAGTAAAAAGTAAATCTACGATCATGTTTATGGAAGTATCTTCACATATCTGTGAGTCCCAATTCCTGAAGGATTTTATTGAATTGCTTTTCTAAGTGAGTCCTTCTTCGCTCTCTGCTAGTTGTATCTATTTTTGGGTTTAGGAGTAAATTAAAATCGCCTACACATATACATGTGTCGTCTGCTTCTGCGGCCACAAGACTAAATACCTCCTTAAAGAAATCTATACTACTACCGGGGGGAGCATATATATTACACATGGTGATCTTTTCCTGTTCCAACTTCCCCTTTAACAACACAAATCTGCCTTCTTTATCTTTATGTTCTGAAATAAAATAAAATCCGATGTTGTTTGATATAAGAATGGCTACCCCTCTTTTTTTCCCCGATCTGTGAGAAGCAAAATATGTTTTTCTATAACCCATTTTCTTTATTTTCTCATGTTCTTCATTTGACAAATGTGTTTCCTGTAAGAAACCAATGCCAACCTGCTCTCGTTTAAACTTTGAAATGATCTTGCTTCTTTTAATGGGATTTTTTATACCATTCACATTCAGCGTCTGTATATTATAACACTGCATATCCTCTAGACACCAATATGTTTTTTCCACCTGCATAACAACACTCCTAGCCCTCAGAACACACAAAGAACAGAAATACATAAAAACAGAACTTGTCATAACAATGAACAGGTCTTCCAAATAGGAGGATCCCGTATTCCTCTTAATGTAGGGGGAAGTGCCACTAAGTGGGCCTCCTGTCTAGTTGCCTACTTAAAGGAAGGAAACTGAAAAAACTAATTTAAGAGTCACCTGCATCGGTTCTTCATTACTCCAATTATGAAGGGGGGGCTCACAGTCCTCACCATACTCCTGCGCAGAGACAGCTATCCCGTGACACACTGGTACTAATCAGATGGTCTACTTCTCTCGCTGCAAGATGATCAAATGTTTCTTCGATGGGGATAAGGAAGATTATTCCACCATAGCAACGTCCTCTCCGCCTGGCCGCTGAAACACCTTCAGCTTTTCCCGTGCGCTCTGTCGCAGGCCAGGCGCGCTCCCAACGCGTCGTGGTCCCACTATATTCGTTGACAGAAGATTGTTGATCGCCTCCGCTGTGATGACTTTGGACCTGTTTGCAGTCAAACAGGTCCAAAGTCAATAGGACTTTAATTTCCTCCTTTAAGCTCATTCTCACTTGCGCTAACTCCTTCTTCATTTCTGATTTGAGGTCCCGCATGCCCTCCGCCATTACTTCACTCACCACCTTTCTTAGTGAGCTAATTGTAGCAGGCAAGGCCTCATCCGCCATCTTATCTCCTTCCTCGACCGCGTGTGCTCCGCAGGCTTTGCTTTCGTGTCGCATTTCCGAGTTCCGAGACTGGACTCGTCCCTTCTTGTTTTTATCCCCACTCATTCTTCTTGAGAGAGAGTAACTTTTAACGCGCTAAACCTTGGATTAGGGGGGGTTTTATATCTAGCGACGCAGGACCTCTTTTCTATGCTGCCACACTGTTAGGGAACGTTTGAAACGTAATCAATTACAAATTTATTGATGGAACTTGACTTAATGTTGTGTTTTGATTGTTGATTCTATGTTGCATTGTGTTTCTGTGTTTGTAATAATGTAAAGCACTTTGAAATGCCTTGCTGCTGAAATATACAGATAAAATTTGATTGATTGACCTCTTCTTTGGTTGAACCTATAAAGACTGAACATTTGATATCCAGACCGTCCAGCAGATTGTGTCCCTCAGATTGTTACCACACTAAATTTATCATAAAATTTTTCAAGGTAGCTTTTTATCTGAGAAAAGTTGCTGTGCATACTCCTACTATTAAAGTGAATTAATGACCTGACATTAATAATGTCTTCAGAATAATATTCACAGTGCTGTTCAGTATTATAACTGGAATTGGTCTCTGGGTCTATATCAGTTGGATCATAAAATTTATGATCTGTAAGATCAAAACACTTAAATTTAATTCTTTGACTCATGACTAAATGATATATTCTTCACTTCCATCAGTATGTTCAGAACTAAACAAAACAGAAATGCAAAAAATCAAAGCATAGAAATTGTAACTCCAGCAGTATCTAGTCAATGTTCATCTATATTTCTCCAGCTCAACAACATTTCTCATGGTTAGAACCTCAGTTTGCTCAGGAGAACCATTAAGTTTTATCAGTGTCTTACAATTCCTGGTCCATGTTGCCTGTATTTTTTTCTCTTTTTTCAATATCCTGGCTTGGTAAGCAATCTCTGCATTCTTCTTTGTGAGGTTTTCATTCACAAACACATCTGTTCCCTTTAGTTTTTCTACAACTTTTAGCAGTTCAGTTTTGTGTTTTGTACTCACAAATCAAAGGATGATATTTGGTCTTTTTTTTTTACTGTCCAGCAGAATCCCTTTGCTGCTGAAGAACTTGATAACTTCCTGTTCAAGAGAAACTAGTTCATCTTGTGGTGCATCTTCCCCTTTCTTGTCTTCTGCTGTTGTCCTACGTATGTGCGGTGCGTCGTCTTGAGTCCAGATTTCACCACGTCCTCCTTCCTTGCAAACTGTTCCAGGTCCTCCACTCTCTTTCCAACTCTTCTGTCTTCTCATCCTTTTATTTGATAATTGCTTTCAGTTGTTGAATTTCTCCAATCAAACGCATCAGACATGTTTGTTGCTTCACCACCTGACTCAGTTCTTCTGACATAACATTCAATGACAGCTTGAGTTCTTCCATATCTTTTGTTAAACTTAAAGATATTTTGCTACTTGTCAGCTGCTGAGAATCCTGATAGTTAACAAGGCCTTTGCTGGCTGTTCAAGCACATTTAGTAAAAGTGCTTAACATTGAAAAAAATGGCAGAAATGGTCCTACAAGTCCAAACATTAGTTGAATATCAAAGTGCAAAACTTCAACATTTGCTTGGATGCTGAGTTGTATATCAGATATTCAATAGATTTCCACTTAATTGCAGGCCAGATCCACAAACTCCCTCCTAGCCAGTGGCCAACTTTACCAAAAACAAAAACCCAACTGATAGTACATGTAGATCAGGGTGCTCAACCGGTCGATCGCGGGAAGGTTTTGAGTAGATCTCGACAGTAAGGTGACAAACTGAACGCCGCCAGGACGATGAGACCAGAACTTCCTCTTCTGACGGCTTATCAAAAATATTCACTAGATATTCACAAGATCCTAAACGTTTATAGCTTCGTTAAAGAATAATAATTTTTTTTTAAATCAACAAAACGTATTAAAATTAATATTCTCAGTAATTATTGTTTCAACAAGGTGTTGCACAATTCAGTGCCTTTCAGTTCCATTAACAAAAACAAGAATAGGCTGATTAATAATCGAGAAATAAATATCAAGCCTGGAAACTTGATATTGTAACGGACTGAATGTCAAATATCTAGGAATAAATACTTTCCTCAGGCTGTCAGAATTATTTGTTCATACCCCAAAGTGTCCCTCAGAAAACTTGCTAAGCCTGGTGGCTGGGCACTAGGGCAGTCATTCCTCCAGTGGCCTGTCGTGTTTTTGAGTTAAAAAATGTTTAAAGTTGACAAGAAATTTGAAAATATCACTTGATAATTATACAGTCATGGCCAAAAGTATTGAGAATGACACAAATATTATATTTTCACATGATCTGCTGCCCTCTGGTTTTCATGTGTGTATGTCAGATGTTGTCATCACATACAGAAATACAATTGCAATCATATTATGAGTAACAAAAGCTTTTAATGACAGTTAGAATGAGTTAATGCAGCAAGTCAATATTTGCAGTGTACACCCCTCTTCTTCAGGATCTCTGCAATTCTCCTTGGCATGCTCTCAATCAATTTCTGGACCAAATCCTGACTGATAGCAGTCCATTCTTGCACAATCAATGCTTGCATTTTGTCAGAATTCCTAGGTCTTCGTTTGTCCACCCGTCTCTTGATGATTGACCACAAGTTTTCAATGGGATTAAGATCAGGGGAGTTTCCAGGCCATGGACCCAAAATCTCTATGTTTTGTTCCCTGAGCCAGTTAGATATCACCTTTGCTTTATGGCAAGGTGTTCCATCATGCTGGAAAAGGCATTGTTCATCACCAAACTGCTCTTGGACGGTTGGGAGAAGTTGCTCTCGGAGGACATTCTGGTACCATTCTTTATTCATGGCTGTGTTTTTAGGTAAGACTGTGAGAGAGCCGACTCCCTTGGCTGAGAAGCAACCCCACACATGAATGGTTTCAGGATGCTTTACAGTTGGCATGAGACAAGACTGGTGGTAGCGCTCACCTTGTCTTCTCCGAACAAGCTGTTTTCCAGATGTCCCAAACAATCGGAAAGGGGATTCATCAGAGAAAATGACTTTACTCCAGTCCTCAGCAGTCCACTCCCTGTACCTTTTGCAGAATATCGGTCTGTCCCTGATGTTTTTCCTGGAGAGAAGTGGCTTCTTTGCTGCCCTCCTTGAGACCAGGCCTTGCTCCAAGAGTCTCCGCCTCACAGTGTGTGCAGATGCACTCACACCTGCCTGCTGCCATTCCTGAGCAAGCTCTGCACTGCTGGTAGCCCGATCCCTCAGCTGAAACACTTTTAAGAGACGGTCCTGGCGCTTGCTGGTCTTTCTTGGGCGCCCTGGAGCCGTTTTGGCAACAATGGAACCTCTCTCCTTGAAGTTCTTGATGATGCGATAGATTGTTGACTGAGGTGCAATCTTTCTAGCTGCGATTTTCTTTCCTGTTAGGCCATTTTTGTGCAGTGCAATGATGACTGCACGTGTTTCTTTCAAGGTAACCATGGTTCACAGAAGAGAAACAATGATGCCAAGCACCAGCCTCTTTTTAAAGTGTCCAGTGGTGTCATTCTTACTTAATCATGACAGATTGATCTCCAGCCCTGTCCTCATCACCACCCACACCAGTGTTAATGGAGCAATCACTGAAACAATGTTAGCTGGTCCTTTTAAGGCAGGGCTGCAATGAAGTTGAAATGTGTTTTGGGGGATAAAGTTCATTTTCTAGGCAAATATTGACTTTGCAATTTTTTGCTGTTACGCTGATCACTCTTTATAACATTCTGGAGTATATGCAAATTCCTGTTATAAAAACTGAAGCAGTAGACTTTGTAAATATTAACATTTGAATCATTCTCAAAACATTTGGCCATGACTGTATGTTATTAAAAGATTGGAAGATTAATACCTGAACACCAGCTATAAAATCTTAAAAACGCAAATATTTGTAAAGACTTAAAAAAAATAAGCAATGCTTAGCCTAGCTTCGTTTCATTGTTACGCTGATGATTGTCAGATTTATTTGCCCCTGAAGCAAAAGGATGTACATTCTATCAAACATCTCCTGGCATGTCTAGGTGATATTAAAGCTTGGTTGGCCTTGAACTTTTTAAATTTTAATGAAAACAAAACAGAGGTGATGGTGTTTGGACCCAGTGGCTCCTGTGAGTCCTCCTCTGTTGACCTGGGACCCTTGGAGGTTTATTTTAAACCTGTTATTACAGATCTTGGTTTTAAGGTGGACAGTGATTTTAAATTGGATAGCCAAATCAGAGCCGTGGTTAAGTCCAGCTTTTATCATTTAAGGCGATTGGCGTCAGTGAAATCTTTTCTTTCCAGGCAGCATTTTGAAACAGTGATCCATGCTTTTATTTCAACTCGATTGGATTACTGTAACGCACTTTATCTGGGAGTTAGTCAGTCGCTGCTCTCACGTCTGCAGCTAGTACAGAATGCTGCTGCACGACTGCTGACAGGAACTCGAAAGAGGGAACACGTGACCCCTGTCCTGGCCTCACTTCACTGGCTGCCGGTATATTTTAGAATTCATTTTAAAATTCTTATGTTTGTTTTTAAATCACTACATAATCTTGCCCCGGCTTACCTCTCTGAGCTTCTTCACCCATACATACCTTATCGGTCTCTTAGGTCCGCAGATCAGCTGCTTTTGGAGGTACCGAGATCAAGAAGGAAGCTCAGGGGGGACAGGGCTTTCTCTGTCATGGGCCCCAAATTATGGAACAACTTGCCTTTGCAGGTCAGGGAGGCCCCTTCACTGTCCACTTTTAAAGCTCGTCTTAAAACCCATCTATTTTATTTGGCTTTTAACTCTAGCGGGATCTAGTTTTAAATTGTATGTTTTTTTTTTGTTTTTAAACTGTAAGTTTTTATTTTATGTTTTTTTTATTGTTATGTTGTGTTTTGATGTACAGCACTTTGTATCAGCTGTGGTTGTTTTAAAGTGCTTTATAAATAAAGTTGGTATGGTATGGTATGGTAGTGGGGGCACAAGTAAAGCCTGGTGGCAACCTCGCTAGCTAAACAGATTGAAGATGACCTTAAATGCTGGACAAACCTTCCATTGTCACCATCGGCCATATATCCACAATTAAAACAAAGATACTTCCACAACTTGGTTATCTATTCTCAGTCCTCTCAATTACCCCCACACAAAACTGGTTTAAATCAACTGACACATGTATCTCTAAGTTCTATTGGAAAAATGAAAAACCTAAAATATCACTAACAACTTTGCAAAAAAAAAAAAGAATTTTTGGAGGATTAGAGGCAGCCAACTTTCAATTTTATTTCCTAGCAAATCAATTGCAATATATAGTAAAATTGATTTAATTTGCCAGTCAAAATAACTCATGGTTAAACAGAGCAAAACCAATACAACACCTCATTATCAGAATTGCCATTTTCTATGCAAACAAAAAGATTTAAGTACTTTCAAATGCCCACAATAAACAACCTGATGGAAAGTTACGAGAATCACTGTTGTGGAAAGAGGACCCCCCAAAAAAACCTTCCAGATACAAAATAACAAAATGGTAATGGCAAATTAATCAGGCATTGGGATTACTGAAAAGCAGAAGAGAACAGCCGATGTGATTCATGTGGCCATCACAAGCAAAACACATATTAGGAAAATGAGAGCAGAGAAATACCAAGGGCTCACCCCTAAAGAAAGTCTGGCACCTGAAAGCAACTGTAGTGCCCATGATCATTGGAGAACTAGGGGCAGTGACCCTCACACAATAGATTTTTTTTTCTAAAATATGCCTGAAGAAACAGAGATCTCAGTCCAGAAGAGTGTAGTCCTGGAAACACAAAACATACTACAAAGAGCCCAGAAGCTTCCAGGACTCTGGTAGAAGACCCAAGCTGAAGATGAACAGCTACCCACCCAACATGGGGGAACCAGGGATGGGCGAGAGAAGAGCTATGTATGATGCGTTCAATACTTATACTTGGCAGGTGAACTGCTGTATGATTATCTACAATGTCCAAACTCATTCAAAACTGTCCTTTTAATAAACTGAAGCTAAATTCTCTTTCTTCTATTTCTGTTTTGCTTGCCCCAGAGGGACCAAACATTTAGTGAAACACTTTCTCTTTCTGGAACATCCAAATAATAAGGTCAGTGTGATGGCTGCAGTTACAGCCATCACACTGATAGTTCTTTCTCCACCCTTCTCAATTAATAGTTCAGTCAGTCTCACCACATTTATATTTGGGTTTCTTTAAGTCTAGGATTTAATTTACAGAATAACTAGTTTTGTTTAGAAGGAAACATCAATAACACTGTATTCTGGAATAAGTGCGCAAATTTTAGTTTACACTGTTATGTTTTGCTTGATTTAACCTTTGTTTGTTGTTTGAGTAACTTCAGTGTCGGCTGCTCCAGTCCTTCAGGAGAACAAAAAGGTGGAGAAGGGGCGCAGCAAGCCTGAGACTGCAAATTGGTTCATAACACTACTCATCATCAAGAGGGGGGAATGACATATTCCTACGTTAGCTTCAGTTAGGTTTTGTGTGTTCTCCCCTTTGTGTCTTCTATGTGGCCTGATCAGCCAGTATTTAAGTTTCTCCTTTGTCTCATTTAGGTAGGTCTGTTTCTTTGAGTCAGTCTGAGTTGAATTCTGTTACTTTGACCTCTTTTATGGGCCCAATTTTGTATTTTTTCATTATTTACCTAAGTTTTTGTTTTGGGTTAAATAAAAGAAACAACTCTTTTTGAATTTAAACCTGTGCCTGGCTCTCTTTTGACTGCACAAACCATCACAGTCAGTTAAACAGTCCATCACTATGCACCAAGCTCATTTTAACTGTAGTTAAAAGACTCACTAATACAGCATCTAGATCAGGGTTGTCAAACTCCAGTCCTTAAGGGTCGGTGTCCTGCAGGTTTTAGATGTGCTACAGGTACAAAACACTGGAATGAAATGGCTTAATTACCTCCTCCTTGTGTAGATCAGTTCTCCAGACCCTTGCAATGACCTAATTATTCTATTCAGGTGGTGCAACAGAGGCATATCTAAAAGTTGCAGGACAGTGGCCCTTGAGGACTGGAGTTTGACACCCCTGATCTAGATCAATTACTCCATGTTCCTGTATGTGTCAGCTAATACGTATAAACTGACTAAAACTTATTTACAAAAAGATAACATTTGAGAATACACAATGATTGAACACACAAGTAAGAGTCAGAGAAAAACCAAACCAAGGTTTAAGCAGGAGAAATGTCCACAGCCTCTTACCTCTTACATCCTCATCCTCTATGGTAGTGTTGGCACTCTCGCTGGACTCCTGTACAAAGCACAAATATGAACATATGTTCTTCATATATACAGTAAACTGTAGCCATCACAAAGAAAAGGTAAGAACAGGCACCAGGCTTAGATAGATATGAGATTGGTCATCTTAAAGTTATCTAGTGGAGTACTAAACAAAGAGGATGCAAAGAAATGGTATTGTATGATGATGGCTTAGCTTCAAGTGATGAAAGAATAAGTCTGACGGTCAGAGTTCTGTGGTATCCAAATCTTACTAATTTCACCAGCATTGAAAAATATTGTTTAAATTTGAGACACAATAAATGATAGGACAGTTTAAATTTAACCTACACTTGACATTTCTCATTTTTGTCAAGTTCAGTTTTCTCTTCCAAACAAGTCTGCTTTAGGTTGAGTTTGTGTGACGTTTCCAGAACAGAAACATGGTGAATCCAAAGAATCAGCATTGGAATCAATGACGAAACTGAACTTCCGATACCCCTTTATGGTCTGCTACCAACGTACCGTGCTGCACAGACAACCCCAACCTCAGAATAAATTATTGTCTATGTATGTCTGTGACTTTCATAACAATATTTTAGGATAATGTTTATGATTTTTTACCCTTCACAGCAACGTTCACAGTGAAATCGTATTGACTGTTTCAGCTTTCTATCTGTTTCATGTGATCTGCTCTGCACTGTACAAACAGTTGATGAAGTAGCAGAAAAAGCTGCCCAGAAAGAAGCTAAACTTTACTTTTTAAATGTTACCACTATTAAAGAACTGCTATCTACGGAGCCCCCTAGGGGACATGGAGGATTTTTTTTTTTTGTGAGGGAACACAATACTTTTGAGGTAACGCAAAAGTATTGTGTAACCCAGGTGACCACCATGACCCAATCACCTTCCCTTTGAGCTGCCCCTTTAAATTGATTGTTGTGTGCTTCCGGGTTTCTCCTCTTTTCTCCAAACATTGCTGCTGCTCATTGTTGGCTGTCTGATCGGTTGTTTATAAAACAACCAGAGCGCTTAGATTGACTCATCGGTTGTTTTGTCTTTGAGACTTGAAGATTTGCGGTGAGTGTTGAATGTCATCTGACTGTTGTTGTATAATAGCTGTACTGATCGCGCCGCTAATGTTGCCTCCCGTTAAACCACTCAGGTTGTGATCTATTGCCAAAATCGAACAAGTTACCACACCTCCTCAGGCAATCATTACTCGACGGTGAGTATAAAACAAAACGGGGAATTATTTTCGTTCTGCTCCGCTAGTTAGCGTTAGAAATCAACTCGACAATCAATGGCTCACATCAAATTGTTCTACTTATTACTTGCTTAATGGCAGCCGAATTAAAGACCACACCTTTAACATTTAAGGGTTTGTTTTTCAATTTTAGATTTGATTATTTTTTTCATGATTTCTTATTGGTGTTTGCACTCCATGTTGGTGCAACAATGGAATTTGGTACCTAATATGATTTAGTTTGTAGCTACTTTGATCAATCACATTTTAAGTCGATTGATTTGATTCAATATTAGTTGTTTGTAATGATTGCTAATTAGATTACTTAATTGATTTTGAACTTGAATTATGAAGTGCACTTTTTTAAAAGGATTTCTTTTTTCTTGATGTTGTTAAAATATAGGAAGAATGTATTTAACAGTCTTATTGCCCCCCCTTTAGTACAAATGAACCAAATGTGTTATCTGGCCTTTTAGGTCAGGTTTTTTTTCTTCCTTGGATTCACCTCTTTGACGAAGGAAGATGGCGAGCTACCCACCCACCACCTGGTGGTAGGAAACGGAACTGCATTTTTTCCTACAGGAAATGAACTAAAACTCTTAAGGAGTATTGCAAGGGGAAAATACTTGTCTCCTTTTTGCTTTTGGACTTATTGTGGACTCTATTGGATTCTGACATATCACTGATTATAATAATTATTTTGTTGGGTTGTTTTTTTTTCCTCCTTCCGTTTTTTTGGAAAATTTATTGTTTTGTTGTTTTGGTATTATTATTATTATTATTATTGTTATTATAGCCACTGCAATAAATAGCAGTATTAACTTTACTTTTGCATCAGTTGTATTAATTATTCACCATTATCATGACTCCGTATCGTACCTAGTTCTAATTATATAAGCTGGTTAATATTACAACTTGCAGTCAGAGCTGCGCAGTGAAGAAAGCGCTACAAGTGGCGAGCTAGCCAGGAGTCTTGTAATGGGTGAATAATTGAACAACTCCACAGTATCTTTAATTTGGATGTTAGTAACAAAAAGGAAAAAAAAAGAAAAATGGATGTCGTTACTCAGTTGGGTTTAAACATGCAACGATCTGTGTTAGTTACTGGCACTCAGAGCGATGATGATGAAAAAGAGATAGTTGAACGTTTACAATGTTATGGTGCAGTAAAGGAGGTTTTTCATGTTAATGATCCACAAAGTGCATTTTATAAAAACCTGATTGTCGATTTTGAAGAAGATTCTTCATTAATTGCATTACAACCCCTTTTCCCATATGATTACCCTTCTCGAACCAGATTAGATATGATATTTCATGTTACCTCTCTTGCTTCAGAATATGCAGCCGCAGTGAGTAGCAGCAGTTCCCCCATGGATTACATTGATGAGTTGAAGAACATAGCTACGCGAAGCGGAAAACGATTTGAGGAGGTTCTTAAAGGTGTGATGGACCAAATCAGCACACATTTGGAGATGGCAGGAGGTGATGATGGAGATGATGAGGACAAGAAAGATGACATCCTCACCTTAGCACAACCTGTGCAAAGCCAGCAGACATTGCTATCTGTGCCTCAAGCGGTTTCAGCCCCTCCAACCCATTCATATACTGATTGGCAGGGAGAGCCACCTGGAGCTAGCCGCTCTCCTACACCGCCAATCCAGAGAGTTTCTTTGTCAGGGAATGACCTTATTCCACAGAATGTTCAAAAAGTTGTGGTGGAGTATGTTGTAAAAAATAGTGACTTTTCTACATCCTCACTTAAACTCCGCTCATTTTCAGGAAAAATTCCAAAACCAAGCAATGAAGCGGATTATGACTCATGGCGATCCCAAATAGAGTTGCTGCTTGCTGATCCCAGCCTTTCCAGACTGCATATTAATCGGCGAATTGTTGAAAGTTTGTTATCACCAGCTGCCGATTTGATTAAATGTTTGAGCCCGGGTGCATCACCTTCCACCCTTCTTCAAGTCCTTGATTCAGCTTTTCAAACAGTACAAGATGGAGAGGAGCTGTTTGCTCAGTTTCTGAACATTTTCCAGAATCCTGGTGAGCGGCCATCCTCTTATCTCCAGCGATTGCAGCTGACTCTCAGCACAGTAATAAAAAGAGGAGGAATATTACCAAGAGACAAGGATATGTATTTACTTAGACAGTTCTGTCGTGGATGCTGGGACAATTCAGTTATCTCCAAGTTACAGCTTGAGGAAAAGAAAAGCAATCCTCCACCATTTTCTGAACTCCTGTTGTCACTCCGAACAGAAGAGGACAGACAAATTGCTAAAGAATCTCTAATGAGAAAGCACATCCAGTCATCTAAACAGAAAGTGACCATTCAGTCTCAAAGTACTTGCTCTTGTGGTCATGAGACAGTTAATGAAGAACTGAAAGAATTAAAAAAGCAGATTCAACAACTCCAACAACAGATGTCTTCCTTTATGTCTAAAAAGACATCCGTTAGTGTAAAATCAGAGTTACGGCAGACCAAGTCTAAGCCAGGTACCAGTTTTACCTCACCTCAGACTGCTGGAAGACCAAAGGCAGGATATTGCTTTAACTGTGGTGAAGATGGTCATATTTCTTCCCATTGTAGTAATAAAGCTAATCCAGGCCTTGTGGAACATAAGAAGAGACAGCTCCGTCAGAAACAACAAGCATGGGATGAAAAAAATTCGAGCCAGCCGTTAAACTAAATGCAGTTTCTGCTGAGGGACACTCAGGAGCTGCTACTATTAGCTGTCCCAAACCCCATTCTGAATTGTCTTGTGTATTACCCAAGGGTCTTATTGGCATGAAGAGCATGGGCCAGATTCAAATAAAAGGAACCACCTTCAGCTGTCTTCTTGACAGTGGGTCGCAAGTCACTACAGTACCACATTCATTTTATAATATGCACCTTTTTGACCATGAAATTATGCCTTTGAACAGTCTGTTGGAAGTTGAGGGTGCTAATGGTCAAAATGTGCCATACCTTGGGTACATTGAATTAAATTTGACTTTTCCACCTGAATTTCTTGGCTCACCAATTGATGTGGACACCCTAGCTTTGGTGGTTCCAGACACCAAAACTACACATCCACTTTTACTAGTAGGCACAAATACCCTTGACATTGCTTACAAAAAGCACCTTGAGAGCCAGTCTACTACTTTTAAGCCCATTACCTTTGGGTATCAAACTGTCCTGAAGATCCTGCAGCGCAGGCATACTCAAACCACATCTGAAAATCCAGTTGTCCTAACTCTGCAGTCTGACCAACCACAAACAATATTATCTGGTCAAACTGTTGTTCTTGAGGGATGTTTGACCGCACGGTTACTGAGGGAAGAGAAGGTGGTTGTTGTTGAATACCCAGCTTCTTCCTGTCTGCCTGGCGGACTTTTGGTTAACACCTGTCTCATTAATATACCTCAACATCGGCCTTGTAATCTGCCAGTTGTGGTAACTAATGAGTCAAACCATCCTGTCATCATCCCCGCCAGAGCAGCCATTGCAGAGATTGCTGCGTTCCAGTCTGTTATCTCAAAAGAGCATAGTGTCAAAATCCATGAGTCTGCAGCGCCATTAACAACTCCGCTTCAATATAATTTTGGAGAATCACCTCTAACACCAGAATGGAAAAGTCGGATCATTTCAAAGCTCAACAACATACCAGAGGTCTTTGCCAAACACGACCTTGATTTTGGTCGAACAGACAAAGTAAAACATCAGATAAGATTGTCTGACCCGACACCATTTAAACAGAGACCACGCCTTATACATCCACAGGATGTTGATGCTGTGAGAAAGCATCTGCAAGAATTGTTTGAGTCTGGAATAATCCGTGAATCCGAGTCTCCATTTGCCTCACCCATTGTGGTGGTTCGTAAGAAAAATGGCTCTGTACGTCTTTGTATTGATTATCGAAAACTCAACATGCAAACTATTAAAGATGCTTATGCTCTTCCGAAGCTAGAAGATGCATTTACTGCACTGGCAGGCTCTAAATGGTTCTCTGTGCTGGACCTAAAATCTGGGTATTACCAGATAGAGATGGAGGAAGCTGATAAGGACAAGACAGCATTTGTTTGTCCTTTAGGCTTCTGGGAATTTAATCGCATGCCGCAGGGAGTGACCAATGCTCCAAGCACATTTCAGCGACTTATGGAAAAATGTATGGGTGAGCTCCATCTGAAAGAGGTCTTGGTTTTTATTGACGATTTGATCATCTTCGCACCAACTCTTGAAGAACATGAAGAAAGATTGATGAAAGTCCTAAACAAATTAAAGGACTTTGGACTAAAACTGTCTGTTGAAAAATGCGTGTTCTTCCAAACTTCAGTGAAGTATCTCGGCCATGTTGTGTCCCAGGATGGTGTGGAGACAGATCCTGATAAAATTTCCACTCTTGCATCTTGGCCGGTGCCAAAGAATTTGAAAGAACTAAGATCATTCCTGGGATTTGCAGGATATTATCGACGATTTGTGAAGGATTATTCTACAATCGTCAAGCCGCTACATGACCTCACTGCCGGCTATCCACCTAACCGAAAGAAACCAAAACCTATGTTGAAACCCCAAAACTATTTTAACCCAAAAGAGCCTTTTGCTGAACGTTGGACTGAATCTTGTCAGCATGCATTTAAAACTATTATTGAAAAACTTACTACTTCTCCTGTACTTGCATTTGCAGATCCTAGTAAGCCATACATTCTCCATACTGATGCCAGTTCTGCAGGTCTTGGAGCAGTGCTATATCAAGAAATTGATGGCAAAAGTCGAGTTGTAGCTTATGCAAGTAGAGGTCTGTCCAGAAGTGAATCAAACTACCCAGCACATAAATTAGAATTTCTGGCACTGAAATGGGCAGTTACTGAGAAGTTTAATGACTACCTATATGGCACACAATTCACTGTGGTCACAGACAGCAATCCATTGACCTACCTATTGACATCAGCTAAGCTTGATGCTACAAGTTATAGATGGCTCTCTGCTCTGTCCACATTTACCTTTAAGATTGTTTACAGAGCAGGAAAATTGAATGCTGATGCTGATGGGCTGTCCCGACGACCACATTCTGAAATGCCTGATGATTTTAAATCTTGCAAAGAAAGGGAGAGAGTGTTGAAGTTCGTTCAACATCATCTCGAGGAGCCAGGTTGCACCTCTCTTGACCAGCACATTGTTGAAGCCATCTGTGACCGCCAATTGGTGCTCAGTTCAAGCAATGACCATGCCTTTGTTCTTTCTTTGACTGCCCATGTGGAAAGCTTACCTGACAGTTACACGAACGACACCCAATTTGCTACCTCTGTTCTCCCTCGGTTTTCCACTGCTGATCTTGCTGCTAAACAGCGAGCTGATTCCACCATCCAACATGTGATTGCTCAGCTTGAGAGAGGGGAATCTCCCCCGCCATCACTGAGGGATGTACTTCCAGATTTGCCACTACTGTTGAGAGAAGTAAATAAATTGGAGCTCCGTAACAACCTTCTTCTCAGGAGACGGCAAGTGGGAAACAGAGTAGCCTATCAGTTAGTGTTACCAGAGGAGTGTCGGCATATGGTGATGGTTCAGCTTCATGATCGTATGGGCCACCTTGGGATCGAGAGGACCTTAGATTTAATTCGTTCTCGGTTTTTCTGGCCACGCATGTCTGCTGATATTTATAACAAAATCAAGACCTGTGAACGATGTGTAAAAAGGAAAACCTTACCTGAACATGCTGCACCTCTCGTTAACATCAAGACATCAAGACCTCTAGAGTTGGTGTGCATGGACTTCTTGTCTTTGGAGCCAGACCGCAGAGTGAAAGATATTCTTGTGATTACAGATCACTTCACAAAGTATGCTGTCGCTGTTCCAACACCAAATCAGAAAGCTCGAACTGTTGCTAAATGCTTGTGGGAAAATTTCTTTGTCCACTATGGCATTCCAGAGAGGCTACACAGTGACCAAGGACCGGATTTTGAGTCCCGTACCATCAAAGAACTTTGTGATATTGCTGGCATCCATAAAGGAAGGACAACTCCTTATCACCCAAGAGGTAACCCAGTGGAAAGATTCAATCGTACATTGCTTAACATGTTGGGGACATTAAGTGAGCAGAATAAATCACGATGGAAAGATTTTGTGAAACCACTTGTACATGCATATAATTGCACTAAGAATGATGTCACAGGGTTTTCTCCATATGAACTAATGTTTGGTCGTCAACCTCGTCTTCCCATAGATGTGGCTTTTGGGTTACCACTGGAAGAAGACACCACTACCTCTCACCTGCAATATGTCCAAGGATTGAAAGCACGCCTGCAAGACAGTTATCAGCTGGCTGTGGAGAACTCAGAGAAGGTGATGTCCCGCAACAAGATCTCTTTCGATCGGCATGTCACTAATTCTGAACTTGCCGTGGGAGACAGGGTCCTTGTTAGAAACGTCCGACTGAGAGGAAAGCAAAAATTGGCTGACAAATGGGAACCTGACATATATGTAGTGGTAAAGAGGGCTGGCAATCTCCCTGTTTATACTGTAAAACCAGAGAACCAGGATAAACCTCTCAGAACACTTCATCGTGATCTTTTGTTGCCCTGTAATTACTTACCTGAGCAGAGCTCTAAAAAAAACTTGCCTATGAAGAGAAAAAAACATCTGTCTGTGAACTTACCTGATCCTGACGATAAAGAAACATCAGAGGATGAGATCATTTCACCTATATATGATCCCTCTTCTTTTGAGCCTATGGAATTTATCACTACTGTTAATTTACCATTACCTCCTGTCCAACAATCTGTTCCACCTGTAGATCTACCTGAAGTTCCTGATCAGCCCCCATCCTCTGCTGCAGAAGAGGATTTAGAACAGGAATTTCCAGTTGTCTCAGATGAGTTAATGGGATTACAACCTGTGGACAGAGAGGCAATATCCATCAGTTCAAAATCTGATGATTCTGCTGGAGGCCCTGCAGCTGAGGGAAGTCCTGTTCCTGAGCCAGTCACTCCAGAACCCTCCACTAGTAATATTGAACCAGACGTGGACTCAGATGCTAAATCAGAATCATTAAGCCCAGAATCAGAACCATTATTGCGAAGATCAACCCGAGCAAGAAGACCACCAGAACGTCTACAGTACTCTCAACTGGGCCACCCACTGTTGAAGAGCATCCAGTTATTGTTTCATGGTTTGACCACTGCATTCTCACATGCTCTTGAAGAGACTGAGGAGGATGAACGCATAACTGTCCCTGCCATCCAGACTCAACCTGGTCCATGTACGGGGACGTGCATGGGATTAGGGGGGGAATGTGTAACCCAGGTGACCACCATGACCCAATCACCTTCCCTTTGAGCTGCCCCTTTAAATTGATTGTTGTGTGCTTCCGGGTTTCTCCTCTTTTCTCCAAACATTGCTGCTGCTCATTGTTGGCTGTCTGATCGGTTGTTTATAAAACAACCAGAGCGCTTAGATTGACTCATCGGTTGTTTTGTCTTTGAGACTTGAAGATTTGCGGTGAGTGTTGAATGTCATCTGACTGTTGTTGTATAATAGCTGTACTGATCGCGCCGCTAATGTTGCCTCCCGTTAAACCACTCAGGTTGTGATCTATTGCCAAAATCGAACAAGTTACCACACCTCCTCAGGCAATCATTACTCGACGGTGAGTATAAAACAAAACGGGGAATTATTTTCGTTCTGCTCCGCTAGTTAGCGTTAGAAATCAACTCGACAATCAATGGCTCACATCAAATTGTTCTACTTATTACTTGCTTAATGGCAGCCGAATTAAAGACCACACCTTTAACATTTAAGGGTTTGTTTTTCAATTTTAGATTTGATTATTTTTTTCATGATTTCTTATTGGTGTTTGCACTCCATGTTGGTGCAACAATGGAATTTGGTACCTAATATGATTTAGTTTGTAGCTACTTTGATCAATCACATTTTAAGTCGATTGATTTGATTCAATATTAGTTGTTTGTAATGATTGCTAATTAGATTACTTAATTGATTTTGAACTTGAATTATGAAGTGCACTTTTTTAAAAGGATTTCTTTTTTCTTGATGTTGTTAAAATATAGGAAGAATGTATTTAACAGTCTTATTGCCCCCCCTTTAGTACAAATGAACCAAATGTGTTATCTGGCCTTTTAGGTCAGGTTTTTTTTCTTCCTTGGATTCACCTCTTTGACGAAGGAAGATGGCGAGCTACCCACCCACCACCTGGTGGTAGGAAACGGAACTGCATTTTTTCCTACAGGAAATGAACTAAAACTCTTAAGGAGTATTGCAAGGGGAAAATACTTGTCTCCTTTTTGCTTTTGGACTTATTGTGGACTCTATTGGATTCTGACATATCACTGATTATAATAATTATTTTGTTGGGTTGTTTTTTTTTCCTCCTTCCGTTTTTTTGGAAAATTTATTGTTTTGTTGTTTTGGTATTATTATTATTATTATTATTATTATAGCCACTGCAATAAATAGCAGTATTAACTTTACTTTTGCATCAGTTGTATTAATTATTCACCATTATCATGACTCCGTATCGTACCTAGTTCTAATTATATAAGCTGGTTAATATTACAACTTGCAGTCAGAGCTGCGCAGTGAAGAAAGCGCTACAATTGCGTTCCCTCGCAATAATGTACTGATCAGTTCATGCGGGATAATTGAATACTGTAAGCCTTTCTTACGGTGCCCATCGTACTTTCTGCTATATAGGGCTTTTGTAAGGTTTTTCCATGTTTGTTAATATCTCTTTGTGAAATATCTGAAGCTTTATATCTCTTTCGTTAGGATAGAAAGGCACCACAAACCTATGATATAAACAGAAACTTTCTGCAAGTAGGAAAGAAATAAAAATACACCCAAACCATTTGGACTATTTCTGAGTTATTATAATGGGGTAATGAGTCATCAGACAGTTTTGATTGTGTCTCTTATTGGTCTGAATGGTTTAAAGGGCCGTTTTCATGTGCAGTTCCATCTCAATCTTACACAAAAAGTTAGTGAAGAAATCGATTTTCAATTGTTTTTTGCACCAAAGAGTTAAGAATTAACACGTTTTCACTGAGGCTCTTAAAATGTATATATTTGAAAATTTAAATTAACATTTGTGACTGTATACAAAGAAGATGAGCAAATATTAGAGTAAGCATATTGCGAGGGAATGCAAAAATTCCTATTTATTAATGAGTCATATCTGCTAATGTTAGCCTAGCCTATTCATATCCCATATAGACATGGGACTGGTGTTCATGAGTATGTGAAGCATCGGACTGGAACTGCCTTTTCCTCAATGTCTGACCAATATCAGAAAACAAATCCTGATCAGGACATCATAATAATACTATACATCACTTTGGTAGTTAATAGTCATTTTTAAAGTGCTTTGTGAATAGATTGACATTGACATCTATAGATTAGTTTCATAACATTTTTTCATGCAAGACATTAACGTGTAAATAGAGAAATGTGAATCAAACAGTAAGTAATGGGTGTTTTCAAAGAGTTTTCTTAAAACAAGGTCTACTGAAGAGTTCATATTAGTTGAATGTTTGAATAAATATAATAAAGTTACTTCAAAAACATGAAAAGAAAATTGTACCACCTGTTCAAGCATATACATTAGGTGGTTTTAATAAAGTAAAAAATAAAAGATGATTTTATTAATCTAGTGAGAGATGTGATATGTGTCGAGTTTTTATTTGGTATAGACAAATAACACTCATACTATGCACAGCAACATTTAATGTATACTACACTATGACCTAGCACACCATCAGGTAACAGCGTAGCACAAAGCTTGAAAACAAGCATGCATGTGTTCCCACAATGTCAGTTTATGAGTTTATAAATTATACGTGATAACATTGATCAAAATGTCTGCACAAGCTCACGATCAACACATGGTAGATGTGCTTGTGCTGACCTGAAAGGGATTTGAACAGGAACAGTTTGGTATTCATGCTGTTGCATGGTTCCCATGTTGTTCCAAGCATGCAAAATCCTTTTGTCTCAAAACTGTAAGACTGATGTCATGATGATAGAGCTTTGTATAGTTTAAACACACTGAAATGGGAGGCGAGAATCATTCTGTGATTTAGATAATAAAATGAATGAATGAATTATTTTGGAAACACAATCCATTTTATAATTGAAAAAAAAAAAAAAACATGCAACAATTTTGCGTGCAGACATTATTTTCTCACATAACATGAACTTTTCACAACCAACAGAACACAAAAATGTTCAGAAGCAACAGTAAAGCTTGGCTCTAAGCAGCAGGGCAGTAGTAAACTACAGCTTCAGATCAGCTGGATACCTTGTTTCCATCAGCTGGATTGTGGATAACAGTGGTTTGAGGCTCCTATTTTGAAAGGACCCACAGCAGGACAAAAACAGCAGGTTGGTGCAAAGTGACAGTATTAGGAGGCAATATTAATATACAGATGTGATGGCAGGCAAAGATATGAAACAGAAAATAATGCAAAGAAAATGAAGATTTACAACAGCAGCAGAACTGATAGATGGAACCATGTGAGAGCAGAAACTGGAGAACATCCATCATTTTCACCTCACGTTTAATTAGCTTGTACTACTAAACATGATTTGAAACAAGGAAATCACAGTAGAATATCTGTTAACACACATCACATGAGGCATTCAACAGCAAACTAACAGTCCACCACACACAACTTTACAAACATGTCGCTAGAAACTTAGAAAGGTCATACAGATAACAAAAGGAGAACCTGATGGCAGTCCAGTCCGTGGTACTGCTGAACTACTTCCTGTTCACTGTGGCTGCATTTCCATACCACACCTGAGACAAAATAATCTCTTGCAAAGCTGGAGGGTCTTCATTATGTGCTTTGTTGAACGTTGTTGGCCTAGTTTAAGACATCAGCAGCTGACCACTTTTAGATGCATCGGAGTACCATGAATTCAGTTTCACTATGCCTGGACAGTTTGTCAGCCAGATCAGCATCTAAACTTTCTGTTCCAAAAGATGTTCAGACCCATGATCATATATACTGTATGTGACTTGAAACATGCAGATTTTTTCAGCAGATTACTGCAGAGAGTATTCTCAGATGTCTCAATTGCACCTCATTATTTCTCCAGGTAAAGTGCCACGAGCCAACTCTGAGTGTTCTTAGGGGTAGAAAAGTAACAGATTCAGACTAAGCCACCATACTGTTCTATGCTATAGTTCTAAGGCTAAACGAATAATTGTAGATGAATGCATCAATCATCAACAGCAACCTGGACTGCAGGTGTTCTGAATGTATGTACTGTCTCTGACTGACAGAAGACCTTTTCCAAGATTCCAACAAATTACAAGTCTCCTATCCTCAAGCACAACAATGACTAACCATGAGCCTGTTGCCAGATCAATCTGAAAGAAAGCATCTTTCCTTGGGATGCTTTTAGTAGTAGTTCCTGACCATTGTGGACTGGGACCATCCAACAGGACCTTCACCTCTACAAATGTCAGACTCTGTGTCCGACATTTTTGTGTCATACACTTTACCATTGGTTGAAACCAATGTGTTTCGACCTTTATAGCAGTAGACCAGCTGGATATTTGCTAAAGTTGTTCTTTAGCCACCCATTTATGAACAAGCAAAGGGAGCTTAGACAAGGGTTCACCTTTGCAGCTTTAAGGTTGACATGTTGGTCAAAAATGCCCAAATTCATGGCTTGATCTTTACTTTTTTCTTGTTTTTCCAGTACAGAATGTTAAGTATCCCATAAATTGTTAAGTGACAACACCTAAAGATACTCAAGATTTTTCACTTCAGATATTGGTGGTCAGAGTAATCTGACTGGCTGTGGTAAGAATGGTACATGGGAACTCGGTTAGGGGTTAGAATGACTCATTCTTTGCAAAGCAGAATAATGTGCATATACTATATTTAGATAAGTGGTCTCCAATGCTAGATCTACTGACCTCCAAGTTTTAGCTGTATCCCTGCTTCAACACCTCAATCAAATTATTGAATTACCTCTTGAACATGCAATCAAGTTTGGCAAAGGCCTCTTAACGACTCATTCATCTGATTTGGCTATGCTGAAGCAGGGCTGCATCTAAAACTTGCGGGACAAAATATGTTGAAGACAAGGGTTAGAGACCCCTGACTTAGACAAAAATCAAATGACCACTAGGGCTGCAGAATATATTACAAATGTACTATTACTGTGACATCACTGAATGGAATATGCCTGTTATTAAGAAGAGCCTAAACTGATTTAAGTGTTAGCTAGTTATTGAAGTAGCATGCATTCAAGATGGCTTTTTATTTGGTGACAAATAAAAAAGCTTTAGAAGACAAAGAAGTGGAAAGACTGTAAGTCTATGAGTTAGCCAATGGATGGACCAAAATTTTCTTCACTTAAATCCATATAAAACTCAAGTTATAATGATTTTACAAAAGAGCCTTATTAGTAAACCTGATCAAATTCTTCGTTCCCTTGCTCCTTTTTATCAGTCTTCTGTTAGGAATCTTGGTGTCATTTTTGACATTTGTAATTTGGAGAAACAGGTGAGCTTTGTCGTGAAATCAAACCTTTTTCTTTTATCTGTGCCTTCTATCAAAAATCAAATTAATCTTCTGTATCAAAGACTTTGAGAAATGTATGCATGCCGTCATTACTACATGTTTAGACTACAACAACTCATTAAATCTTCTTTACAGCATCTCTAAATGATTCAAAATGACGCAGCTAGATTCCTAACTGGAACCCGGAAACGAGAGCTTGTAACCGCATTACAGTGAACCCTCGCTATATCGCGGTTCATCTTTCACGGTGTCGCTGCTTCGCGGATTTGCATCGTGCATTGTGTTCTGCATTCTGATTGGCTAAACAGTCTCTCCGCTTCTTCTCTACCTGTGTGTCAACAACGTTGCGGTTTAATATGTACACGTACGTAAAACAGCTTGCCATATTTAACATAATCGATGGTGGCATGTCGGTTTATAAGAATCTTTTTGCCCAGTAGAAAAAAAGAGCGACAACAACTACCGATAACTATGTTCTTCTCTCGAAAAAACACACCTGCACCGCGGGCTTTAGAAGAAAAAAAACGCCACAGAGCGGAGTCAGGATGCAGCGGCTCAGTCAGAAGAGCAGCGAAATACACGCGAGTCACTATTTGTCCTACTGTACTTTGTTTTGTTTTTCATAATGATTTTTTATTTTCTCCCGTTCTAATCCAATGACTCGGATCGCGGGGGGGGATTGCTGATCTCTGCAATTCAAGCACGGGAATCCGCCTTCAGTTTGTATTAAAACTATTATTTTACAGTACTGTAGTTATTTGGAAAAAAAATAAATAAATAATTGTTTATACAGTACTTTTTAGCTGTTGAACAAATGTTTGGGCCTGCAAAAAGGTTTTGTTATTTGGTTTCAATATATTATGGAGTATTTTATTGTATAATAATTGTAAAAAAATAAAGGTTTCTACTTTGCGGATTTCGCCTATTGCGGGTTCTTTTTGGAACGCAACCCCCGCGAAAAACAAGGGTTTACTGTACTGGTTTCTCTGCATTGGTTGCCAGTTTCTTATTGGATTGATTTTTAAAGCTCTAAATAGTTTAGCTCCAGCTCATCTCCAAGACCTTCGTCATGATCTTTGGCATTTCCATAAGGCCTGACTTTGTAATTTACTTGTCCTGCATTTGAATTTGTGCTTTTACTCTTATGTGTTTTTATCTGTAGTTTAATCAATACTGTCCAGCACTTTAGTGTAGTTAATATCTGTTTTTAAAGTGCTTTATAAATAAATTGACATTGAATGTTATTATTTCCAGCAGGTGGATTTACAACCTTGGTTATGAGTTTAGTGTGAACACAAAAGCATTAAGTTTTGTAAATTATCGCAAGTCATTTATTTATCGCAAGTCATATCAGATTCCCCAAGCCCTAAAAACCCAAACTCAGCATCAACAACAATGGAGCCAATGTACAGCAATGTAACAAAGTACAGCAGAGTATATTTGTGGCCCATGTCGCACATAATGAAGCTGCTAAAATGAAGAGACGAACATGAATCAAAAGTAATCAGAACACAGAGGACTGGTGTTATGGTGGACTGCAACAGTCAACAGCCATGCAGCAACCAAGGCAGAAAGGCAAGCAGACAGTGTACCAGAGCAGGAGAGGGGACAGGCTCTTTGGTGCTGGTGATCACATTAGCCTTGTTGTTGATCTGGAGGACAGTGGACAGAAAGACAGGCAGGACAGGGCAAAGGTGACAAGGCTTAGTGTCCAAACATTCACTGCTGTAGAAGGAAGGAAAGAAGGAAGGAAAGAGTGGGATATTGTGTTTGGACTGGAAACTGACAGATCAGGCAACCCTCATGAACTGTCTTCACTTTCTTCAAAATAAGAGCATGGGTGTCTAACTACTTGAAGAATTCTTAGCAGCCAATAACAAAAAAACTTCAACACAGATGTGGAACTTTATTCAACTGAAAAGTTTCAAAACAGCAAAGAAAATGAGTGCTTTAGAATTTATCTGGGAAGATTTATTTAGGAGAAGCCTGGTGTGCTCAATGTCTAAAAGTGATCAAAAGCAGTAAACAAGAAATGAGCTCCACTATTGGGATCAGTTTAAAGCAGACCATCTACACCAGGATTTTTTTTTTAATTGAGCTCATTGCACAATGAAAAATAATAACGTTGCAATTCTGATTGGACAAAGAGAAGCTCCGCTGACTCATCACAATCCTAAATGGGTGAAATCAAGTCTGGTTTAGAAGCAGCCGTGTGAGTAAAACACACTATCTCAGCATGAGTGAAGGATTTTCCTTTGCTGTCAGGACAGCAGAGAGAACAGTGACAGAAAAGAAGACGTCAATCATCAGTTCTTCATTCCCAGCTGTCTTCCTCAGTGTTCAGTGTAGATGCTTTTCCTTTGCTGACACACAGTGACCATGTGGAGGCAAATCTTTAGTGGGAAAAGGTTTCACAGCCATTCAGACACATTTAACCAAGGAAACCAGAATGTCAATTTCATTAACACATCATAAAAATATCAGAGCCAAACAATAGTGAATGAGTGCTAAGAGTTAAGTGTGAGAATATACAAGAAGTGATGAAGATTGAGAGGGAGGGCACTTACTTTGACGCCATCTGTTTTTTTGTTCGGCAGGCTCTTGGCTGCTGTGAAGACAAAAATAACAATATGATAAAATCAGCGACCAGCTGGAATGAATAATCACACATCAACACACACACACACACACACACACATTCATGCAAAGTCTGTTCAACATTGGCCAATGGACCTTACCACAGGGGCTGCTTTTCATTGGCTGATGCCCATTCTACGTGGTCACGTGCGTGGCCGTCTCACAAACACACTTAGCTTCCCGTTAGCCAAGTACAGCATAATGGCAGAACTGATACAACTTGTACACCTTGAAGCCTGTCTGTTACACGGTCTTACGTTAGCTAAACAGATCAATATGCAATGTGTCTGTACCTGACATACACTAAAGATTTTATTTGAGCAGAAAAAGCTTTGGACTAAACTGTTACTCCTGTTAGCCACTCTAGCACCAAGTACAGCTAGTCAGTCAACCATCGCTGTGTTCAGGGAAGCGCTGATTAATAATCGAGAAATAAATATCAAGCCTGGAAACTTGATATCGTAACGGACTGAATGTTATGTTTTTAACGTAATCTTTGCTCGTCTTGCGGGGCGCAGGCGGTTGCCACGGTAACAGGTGTGCTTAAACTACAAAGAGAGAGAGAGTAAAAAGGTACGAGTGGTTTTGAGTTGATCACCTGTTCGGGTTATTTTACCTTTCTTTAACTTTGCTGTGGCTCATTACAGCCGCTGGAGTTTCTAAACGTTGGACTAATTACCTCGTTCATTTGTGAGTTTACGTCATTCACAACAAACATCAAATAAAACAAGTATATTTCATTAAATTTTAACAAACAAATGGCTTCTACTGCAGTAATTATGTGAAATTAAATTAATTATATCCTAACTTCAGAAGATTTGCCTTTACCTTTACAGAGCTCTTTGGTTCCTCCGATCAGTCTGTAGCTTCTCATATTGAGGTCATCAAACCAAATTTCAGATCTACCACAACTGACTGACACCTGCTGGCCTCAGGTTTGCAACCAGCTTGTGACTGAGAAACCAGTAACCTCCTCCCAGATGATGACATGAACTTGTTAATTCCTCTGTCCATTGTAGTAGCTGATATATTGTGAAAATCCGGTAGAAATGATGCACTAATCGAGTCATGTTTACATAGAAACAATGCGCCGCGAGGCTTTGTTTGTGAGACTTGCGGTCATGTGGGTCGGTTGTGGGTGGAGCTTGGTAAGGTCCCTTATGGTCTGCATCAGGGTGTGCACCCTGCTACATTTGGAAAAAGAGGGGGAAAAATGCAGATTGAGTTCAGGATTTCCCCCAGTGTACTATAAGTCTGGCGAGCTGCTAAGGTTTGCTTGTTTTGTAAAAAAAAAAAAAAAAAAAAATCTGTTTAAAATTTTTTATTTTTTTATACACCAGTAACCCTGAACTGTAGGCTCTTTGCTGCATTGAGCATTTCACCAGCAGAATCAGAACAGAATCATTCCTGAAGAAGGGTTTATATAGCTGATGCATTGAACAAGGCATGAGGCTGGCAGCGCGCAGATATCACACCGCTGGAGCCTCTGCGCATTGGCCACGGCTGAATCTCTCAAACTTTACCTCAGTGCAGTTTGCACCTGACTTCTCACTCAAACTGAAAAGGTGTTCTTGGAGAAAATCTTCACCTGTGTCACTATTCATATTTAACCCCCTGTGAAGAATCATTTTTCCAGCATGAGTCAAGTTTAAACGTTACAACGTTTGCTCTTCTTGCGCAGCACAATATGAGCTGCAGGTATATCCTATAGTTGCATTTCAGAGGTGTGCATTGAGCATGCTGTGAGAATGATAAATATTTGTGAACAACATTATGTATGGGTGTGTGTTTACATCTCAACACCCCGGCCCGTCGTCTGGCTCTGTGTCTGCACTCAAAGTTTGTGTGTGTTCCTCGGTGGAATGTGTGTCAGTGTGTCGTAGTCACGCAGCATGCTGTTTTTAATGTTGATCTTTTTTTATGGCATCACAATTCCTCTAACAGCACCATGTCAAATGTTTTTTCTGCTTCCTGTTAGGCAGATGTGTGTTTTTTAAGTATGTTTAAGTATATTAAGTATGTTTTTTGTTTGTCGTTCTTACGACTCTAGTTGTGTGCTTACACATTGTCAACAACGTCTTCCAGTAATATATAATTACCCAGTAATATTTTTATCTTTCCTGTCAATGTAACATTTTTTAATACAAAAACATGGTGGCCCACTGGTGGAGCCCTGGCTCCCCAAACAGGTTTTCTGGGGGAAACCCTGAAGTTCAAAGCAAACTTACAGAATCATCAGTCTGGAACATGCAAGGATTCATCCGATGAGACTGTTAGAATCTGCTGTATTCAGCTCTTCTATTTTTATCCCAGCTTTCAGTAATCTACTGATATCTCGTCTCAATCATACAAGGAAAAGTATGTGCATTTATTAAGGACTGGAATCATGAAAGCCAATTTCTAGTTAATGTTGACAATCAATTACCACCTATTCTTTAGTTAACATGCATGGACAGACGGAGACATGGAGCAGGTGATTAGAAGTCGCAGTGAGGGCAGAGTAGGGGCAAAGGTCATCTGTGCATCCTTTACAAAAGACAGGATGTGACCATAGACTTGTCCATTTTAAGAATTGAATATGGACAATTCTTTTCGATCACAGTGTAAAAATGTGTTAGATAACATAGTTGGTTCAATCCCAATCAGAAGTATTAGTTGTACTAAAAAAAAGTGTTACACCAACAGTGTCTTTAGCAGAAGTTAATGCTAAAGTACCAACTTTAATTTAAATTATATCTGGTCTTGAAGGACTATAACCCTCCAGCTACAATTGAATTTTGACATTACAATTTGCATGTTCTATAATGCCCTTAGAGATACTGCGTTCATGTTTGTGTCTTGTTCTCTAATGTCTGTATTTTTATTTTGCCCATTTATTATTTCTTGTTTGAAATAAATTTATTAGGGAAAATAAGAGACTTCATCCACTTGAAAATAAGAGCATGAACATAAATGTCCTAAAGAGTCGATAAGCAAAACAAAACTTCAACACAACTTTCATTTCAATCTTCATTCAACTGAAAGTTAACAAAACAGCCAAGTAAATTACCGCTTTAGAATTTATCCAGAGAAATGTATTTAGGGGGAGCTAAGTGCACTATGCGCTTTCAAGTTAGCAAAAACGCTAAAGCACTAAACAATAGGTTAACTCTTATTAGCGCATTAGTATACCACTGGTGACATAGAACAATGAAAGAGGAAAACAACTGTAAAACATCAGGATTAGTTTAAAACAGAACATTACAGCAGGACAATTGACTGTTTTTGGTGAACTGTGGTTGGAATGGAGCAGACTGTGAACACCCACAGCAACAAAAACCATCATGAAAAAGATGGCACCAAATTCATGAGTAAAATATAAGAACAGAAACAGAGAGAAAAGAGTTTTTAATCTACATAATAGAGAGATTAAAACTGCTGCTGTGAGAAATCACTATCTTTTTAAAATTCTTTTTCCCTGAATAAGTGGAATATTTCCACAGTAGGAACTTTTCCCTGGAAGCATTAAAATTTTTAGGACAAATATTATACCCACTTCATTTCCCCTGTATTTACCAGACTAGAAATTTACCCCAGAAAAAGGTCAAAATAAGGAGGCATTAAGAGTCAATTTCCTTCTTCTGCTAATAATCTAACTTTTTTCTAGATGGAAGTTTTACTGTTGCTGTCAGTGAGCATGGTTGCAAAACTTTGGGAATGTTGCAGATCTAAGAGGAAATGGGCCCCCCATCTATTTCATTTCTAATGAGTTTGCAGAGGTCCTCAAAGGTCAGCTACATCACTTCAGTAAATGATTTAAATCAACAATATTTTTGATGTTAACTGGAGGTTTTGTTAGAAAAAAGACTTTTGTCGAACTTATATTTATATGTATAAATATTATGTAATATTTATACGTACATACTGATATACATATAAATCTATTGGAATTTATATGTATGAATCAAATATTACTACAATCATTTCTATCCAATTAATTAAAACACAGAAATGTAGATTTTAGTGGTATATTTTTACTTTTTTTCCCCCTCTTGATATGACCAACAACAGAATGACTGTGCCACATGAAAGCCCTATGGAGTTCCTCTAACAGACATGCCTCAGAACCACAGCAGTGCTAGTTGCAATAAAGACTCTTACCTTCCAGAGAAATGTTACCAGACAAGAGAAGGGGGGGGGAGAGCAAAAGTCACTGCTGAGAACATTGAACACAGTTATTTTGGCTACAGATCACAAATATTTAATTCAAATTCACCTAATTTAGACATAAGAGACATATTTTAATACACATCTAAAATCTTTTTGTTGTTTTTTTAAGTTACATGCTGCAGCTTTGAGCAGACGTTCTGAGTGAGAGTTCACTGCTGGGTGGAGGTTGAGCGGCGCTACGTCTGTGAAATATTACCACCAGTAGCTGCGGTTCAACAGCGGGAGCAGAACCAGCGTCTTCCACCGCCAGCTCGTTGACTTGAATTATTTTTCGGATTATTTGTTTAGCTTTCTGACTGTGATGCTAATCCAGGTCACTGTTGGTAGTTGTGCTCTGCTTTACCTGCTGCCTAGCTGATCAGGAGGTCTTTTTTCCCTGCAGTGAGCCTCGATGTAGCCAAACTCCGTCAAGTATTTGTTTTTGAAATGCCATATTAGATTCGTTGTGTTGATGAATTGTGACGTGCTTCACTCCCGAGGTAGATTTCTACCACAACATGCAAACGTTCCCATTCTCTCTCAGACCGTTAAAGTTCCACACGACATCGCTTAGGATTTATTGCTGTGTGCTTGTGCAGTGTGAAAGAAAGAGGAGATGAGCTGCACACGCAGGCTGTGAAGTGAGATAAACGTAATCGGTTTTGGTGATCGGCAACAAGAGACAGTGATCGGCGATCTCCCATCATAGACTTTTTCACGGAAATCGGCTGATTATGATCGGTGTCCGATCGATCGGCACACCTCTACACCCAATGGGTCTTGCTGGGTTGCCCTTTGAAAGGGATCTATAAATTAGATTGTAATGATTTGCTCAGAGTTTGTAGTAATTGAATGGAGGACAGATGGGAAAACCAGCTCTTTTAGCATTTCAGGGGAATCAATATTACAGGTAGGGCAGAGAAGAATTGTGGTTTTACCCAGAATTTACTCTGAAGTCTTTCAGTCCTACCTGAGAAGTTGCGAGTGGCAATCATAGTTGTCAGGATGGCACCCTTCAGAAAACAATGGGTGAGAAAAAACTTAGTTGGACAAGATCTGGAAAATATCTAAACATCTATTTCAGGAAAAAAAACACTTTTGATTTGAAGCAGCAAAGTGAACAGTGCCTGTTCAGAAGTTCAGAGCAGACTTTTACCTTCAGTTTCCTTCTGGCATTGAATTTCTTGAGGCACTCCACTGTTTCCTGTCTGTGCACCATGGAGGCCACAGTGGAGCGTTGCTGTGAATACAGAGACGGCACGCCATCAAAAATGGCTCTTGGAAAATCAACACGCTCCACTTGAATCATGGAGGTTGAGGACCAAGAAAGTGCTATATGTCTATACTTACACAGATCCAGGGGTGTTTGAGAGCGTCTGCAGCAGTTACTCTCTTAGCTGGATTGATGGTTAGCATCTTATTGATCAGGTCTTTGGCCTCAGCGGTCACTGTGTCCCACTCTGGAGAGGGGAACTGTTAGGAAGAAGACATAAAGGTCAGCTATGCACACTTAATCCCTGTCTTCAGTTAATTCCTTAGGTTGCACACTTAAAAAACTAATTAGAACAAATTAACATTATGGAGTCCCTAAGCCAGAGGTGAGGTGGTAAGGTGAGGTAAGGTAATTTTATTTATATAGCACATTTTCAGCAGCAAGGCAGTTCAAAGTGCATTACATGAATTAAAAGGAAATACAAACAACTAAATGTCTCTGCTCCAATATTAGCTCATTAGCAGAGCTATGTAGAACTCGACCGCAAGCTAGTGAGGCACTGTAGCCATTTAATTCAAGTGTGTAGGGCAAGGGACACATCTAAAAGTTTCACAACTCTGGCCCTCAAGGACTGCAGCTTGAGACCATTGCCCAACGGGTGTTAGCTTCAAAGTTTTATGCGCCTGTTTCGAATGAGAACACACAAGTCGGCTGATTCCTCTCTGGACTTTTATCATGAACATTCAAGGCAGGTGGTACAGGTCAAGCAAGGGCAAGTCCCAGTTCACTTTTCGGTTTGCTAGCAACAACTTGTTGTGTAACATGCACAGCAGTAGATTCCTGTTGCCTCAACATACTCAGGTGTCCTTCACTCCTCAAAGGCCCACGTGTTTTCAATGTGGAGTCAAAGTGGATATCTGCTGGATACGTTTGCACGTAGGTTTGTGCCTTTTTCCAAAAATCACAGGCTGACTTTTACAGGGAACTGATTGGCAGGAAGCAGTGTTCACACCAAGCTGGTAAGGTTGAGTCAGCGCACAGTTGCAGGAATACTTGGCGTGACTGCCAATCTCACTGCAGCTCTGGCAGTTGTGCAGTAGCTGCCCTGATTGAGAAAAAAATGGCGTTAGGCACCCAACTGGCTCATCAAACTTGCTGGTATCCATTGTGATTGTGGGAAATGAAGAAATTAGTCATGAGAAATTTTGGCAGTTGGTAGGCTTGACAATAAAATCTCAACTGTCCACAGACAAAGCCCAGTTCACAGAACACACACAGTATGCCTGAGTATGTGGGACTGCCTAAAAATAAAACAGATTGGGGTGGAGGTAAGGTATTCAAAAAGAAAAAGAGGAAATTGTGAATAAAAGAGGGAAGGTCACATCACTACTTTGGCAGTATTTTGGATATTTACAACAAAAATACTAATCAATAATTATCAATCAACTGATATGAAATGCATGACATGATACATTTTTCAGCCATCTCGACGGCCCCTATGTATCCTTTAAAATATAATACTGAACTACTCCTACTTTTTTCCCCACATTTTGGACACTCTGGTCTATACTAAGGTGCAGCTAATGTGTGTTTTTTTAATGCTGCCAAAAACTTTATATACATAACAATAGACCAAACAAATTGATGAGTAGTTCACAGAGGTCCAATGAAATTGTGCAATAAATCAAGTGCACTTTCACTATTCAATAACTTTTATAAATCCAGTAGCGCCTGCAGATCTACGCACTGTGAGTACCTTAAGATTTGTCTTTACATTAGAAGAAAAAAAAAAGTTGCTGGATTCATTTTTTTACCGTCTTTACTACTACTAAAATAAGGCATTTTGTGTCAAAACGTCTTATGTAGCCCACATCTGTGTGCGTCTGTGGGGGTTAGTACATGTCCGTCCTAAACCTAAATGTTATTGGTCAGTTTACTTTTGTTAATTTGGTGGTGTGGTGCTCTTCCAGTAAGCTAAATATGACTATGTAGTGAAGCTAGCTAAAAACAAATAAGCTGAGTTTTAACACTCCTGTAGATCTAAGTGGGGTCACGTGTGCGTGGTTCTGGTGGGGTCGCGGGTTTAGCAGCTTTTTTTATGTGGTTTTGCAAACTGAAGAGCTGATGGGTCACCCGTTTGGCCGACCATGACATCTTCCACACTTTTCCTGAACGTTGCGCTAAGACTCCAGGTTAAACACTTAAACTTAGCCAAAAGAATAGAAATCGCGCAAACATCATTGTTTCACCTCCTGCAAGTGCCACCTAAACCCGATTATGGATAAATCTCCTCAAGGCAAGTTAGGTCTTATTCCCCAGGCTAAAACTCTCATCACTTTATGTGAGGAGCTGAACTATGTGGATGTATTAGAACACAACATTTGGTAGAGAAATAATTCACATTTTTCTCCAAAGTGCATTCGTGCTATACAGTATATGTTAGTGGGAGTGACGAACAACAGCCTTAAGAAGAACTGTGAAAATTGTTTAAAATCAATATACAGTTTGCCAGTAGCCCGGATCAAAATAAATGGAGGCCTTTCAGGCACAATTCCTCTGAAACGAGGATGCCGGCAAGGATGCCCTCTGAGCCCAATTCTCTTCGCACTTTTTATAGAGCCACTTGCCCAAAAAATTAGGGAAGACCCAGAAATTAAGGGAATCATATTCAAGGGAAAAGAATACAAGTCATGTCTATACGCCGATGATGTCCTGGTGACCCTATCTGACCCAGATGCCAGTCTACCTAACCTCATGTCCTGCCTCTACCAATTTGGACTTTACTCAGGTTATAAATTAAATATTGGAAAAACTCAGACCCTGTGCTTTAACTACTCACCCAAAGAAGATATAAGTAATCGGTTTAAATTTAATTGGAAAACAAAAACCATGAAATATTTAGGTGTTAATATTACTAAAAATTTAATCAAAATATACAAGGCAAATTATGGTACTATAACTAATAAAGTTAAAAATAACCTGAACAAATGGGCTCCCCTGACGCTCGATTTGTACAACCGAATAGAAATCATAAAAATGATAATTTTACCTCAACTGTTGTTCCTTTTTCAATCTTTATCAATAGAAATTCCTATCAAGCAATTTAATGAGTGGAATCGGATCATCTCCAGGTTTATATGGCAGAATAAGAAACCAAGGGTACGCTATAAAACGTTACAATTACCAAGAGATAAAGGAGGAATGTCGCTCCCATGTCTGGAAAATTATTACAGAGCAGCACAACTGCAATTCGCGGTTTACTGGTGCGAAGAGGGTTATGAAGCAAAATGGAAAGAACTAGAATTAAGTCAAATTGACATCCCCCTGCAAGCTCTGCTGGGGGATAAACACCTCAAGACTATATATGCAGATGAGTTGAGTGTTTCCACAAAAGTCCCTCTCAGCATCTGGTTTAGAGAGTTTTGAAACCCACTTTTAGAGAGGAAAACTAGGTTATTAAGATGGATTGAACATGATAGGGATTTTGTACCAGCACAACTTGACTCAAAATTCAATCAACTAACCAGAAAAGGCATGACATCATACTGCGTGATTTCTTCTGGAACTGATCTGGAAAGTTTCCAACAACTGCAGGAAAAATTTGACCTCGATAAACAAGACTTTTTCAGATACCTGTAGCTCAGGCACCACTTTAATAAAAACATTAAAATATTGGAAAAAAATGATCAGGACCTCATTAATATCTTTATTGATGCTTATAAAGGTAAATCTTATAAGAAGAGGCTGTCCAGACTATATGTGTGCTTAGAAAATAATAAAAAAACATCTACATTATATATTAAAAATACATGGGAAAAGGAGGCTAAAATAACGCTGACGGAGGATGAGTGGCTCAACATTTACCAAACAAACTCCACCACCACCAGCTCAGGACACTGGAGGGAATTTTCATGGAAGAATATTGTTAGGTTTTTTATAACCCCCAAAAGAACATTTTCTCAGACCGGAAGAGCTGAATCTGGGCAATGTTGGAGACGATGTAACAATATGATGGCTGACAACTTTCATATTTTCTGGGACTGCCCATTGATTTATCCCTATTGGCTAAAGGTAGCCAAAGAGATAAAAGTAATTCTTGGTTTTGAAATAGAGCACAATTTTAAAATTATATATTTAAGTTATTTACCAACTGAACTCAACACTCAAGATAAGTACCTTCTGAAAATACTACTGATAGCAGGAAAGAAAGCAATAACAAGAAAGTGGCTTAGTGGAAGCCCACCGACATTGTGTGACTGGTCAGCCACTGTAGAAGAAATACGTGAAATGGAAATGCTTACCTTCTCCATAAGACTCCAGGAAAACAAAATTCAAAAATATTGGTCGAAATGGTTATCTTATAGGAATGCTAAAGCAAGTTGAGTATCATTAATTAATTATTCGGGGTGGTAATTGAGGTTTGGCGCTGTAAAGTTTTTGCAGGACTTGGTAACTATGCAAAGAAACTCTCTCCTGTTTGACTCTTCATGGATCTCTTCATACATTGTGACCTGCCCACCTGAATTCTGTCTGTAATTTAATTTTATTTTGTGTGTGTAGTATTGCTGTCCCCCTCCCTTGGTGACCTTTCAGTTCTGTATGCAGTTCATTGTACTTGTTGTGATTTTTTTTTTATTTTATTTTATTATTACTATTATTTCCTCTCCATTTTTGTGTTGTGGTTGTATTTTGCCATGTATAAAAATCTGATCAAAAATAAAGTTTAAAAAAAAAAAAAAGAAGAACTGTGAAAAACACTTTACATTACAGGATGCATTACAGGAATGGCCAAGATGGCGCCAATGTATTCGGCACGCCGTCCGACTCGCTCTCTCTACTTTGTTATTTTTACTCTTTTTGCTCTATTTGTACATGTATGCTGTTAAGGTTCTAGTGGCTTAATTGTTTATGACCGTCAAGCATTTCTGGACATTAAAACTTCGGTAGATTTACAACTTGAATATGGTCTGGGTCCAAGAAACCGAGGTTTCCAGTTCCTCACTGACATCCCTAATGAGCTGCTGAGTTTTCCACATCTGATTCCGGAAAGGCATTTCCGTCGAAGACGTGGTAAACGTGGAGGACTGGCGGTGAGGATTAAAGCCTATTTGGCATTTCTCCGCCGTTGAGGCGGCTCTCCTCGACTGGGATGGTGTCCTCGTTTCCTGAATGTAGGACGCCGCTGTATTCGCCCTGTTGTTCCTGGGATGTGCTGCTATTGGATGGACGTGGTGGAGTTTTTCTGTCATCGACGGTTTCGGGATCAAAAGAGGAATGTGGATTATGGAAACCTAAAGCGGTTGAACTGTTACGCCTTCAACTTCAACCATCTGCTAAAGACCTAAAGCTAGGTCTTTAGCAAAGCTAGCTAAAGACCTAGCTTAATGCTAGGTCTTTAGCTAATAAGACCTTCGTGCTACACGACCTGTTTACTTCTCGAGATTTGGATTTTTTATTCATCACAGAAACTTGGCTACAAGAAGGTCAGTTGTTCCCGTTTTCTGAACTTCTACCTCTGAACTGTGCTTTTATAAATTCTCCCCGGTTGACTGGCAAAGGTGGAGGTCTGGCTGCAATTTTTAAATCCAGATTCCACTGTCAACAATCACCTATAAATTCATTTTTAAGTTTTGAGCTCCAAGTCTTTGAAATGAAATTAACTGAACCAGTTCTGTGTGTGGTGGTCTACCGTCCTCCAAAGTTCAACAAGGATTTTCTTCATGAATTCTCAGAACTTATGGCATGGATTACATTAGAGTATGATCATATTTTAATTACAGGTGATTTTAATATACATGTATGCTGCTCAGATAAACCTCTGGTGAAGGACTTTTTGGACTTAATTGACTCATTCCATTTCACACAATCTGTGGTTGGGCCAACGCATTTAAACGGACATACTTTGGATCTGGTGCTATCACATGGGCTTTGTTTGGATATCATTGAAATCCTTCAGATATGCATTTCTGATCATTTGCCCATTTTATTTTCTATTAATATTTAATCTTCTGTGGATACAAACGACACTAAACCCATACTTTCTCGTACTATAAACTCTTATGCTGCTCTTCAACTAAATGCAGTCCTTGCTAATACTACATAGAAACTCTTATTCTAAATTGTAACACATGTTCAAATGCTCTAAATAGTATAGCTCCCTTGAAAACTATAAAAACTGCAAAAAAGAAACTTTTAGAGCCGTGGCTTAATGAAACCACTGGTGCACTCAGGCAGGAATGTAGGCGAGCTGAGAGGAGGGGGAAAAGAGATAAATTGCAGGTTTCGTTTGAAATTTTGAAAGAGTTTATTTAATTAGCAGAATAATGTCAAATTAGCTAAATCTAAATATTTTATTAATCTTGTAGCTTCAAATAGGCACAGGCCTCAAGTCCTTTGTAATGTCCTGGATAGGATTGTTAATCCCTCGACGACATCTGGCCCTTTAGCCTCTGCTGAACTTTGTGAGGCTTTTTCTAAGTTTTTCAAAGAAAAAATTGTAGCTCTTAGAGGCTCAAATACCCTATTAGATTTAGATTCCCAAGAAATGCCACGATGCACAGCTGTTCTGGAGTATTTTCAGATAGTTTCTTTAGATGAACTGACCTGTTATTAAGCATCTGCGGCCATCAAATTATCCTTTGAATTGTCTTCCTACTCATCTGATAAAATACATTTTTCTCACTTCGGGCCTATATATCTTAATGGTGATAAATGCCTCATTGCAGTCAGGTTGTGTCCCATCAATACTTAAACATGCTGTGGTTAAACCCCTTCTTAAAAAACCTAATCTAGACTCAAGTGTACTAGCAAATTTTAGGCCCATTTTTTTTATCACCTGTGGATTTTAGCAAAAGTTAAATCTTATTTTGGTTTTAAGGACTTTGAAGGACTTATCCATGCCTTCATTACATCTCGTTTGGATTATTGCAATTCATTATATAGAGGCCTGGATAAATTACAGATGCAGCGACTTCAAATCATCCAGAACGGAGCAGCACAACTTCTTACAGGAACCAGGAAGCATGACCATATAAGGCCCATACTGGCCTCTTTACACTGGCTACCGTCTTTTATCGAATAGATTTTAAGATTCTTTTATAAACTTATAAAGTTTTAAATGGATTAGCTCCCCCTTATCTTTGGGACCTTTTAAAATTTCCGTCTGTGTCCAGAACCCTACGTTCAAATAATCAGCTATTACTGACAGTTCCTCGGACTCGACTTAAGAGGAAAGGAGATCGGGCTTTTTCTGTTGTTGCTCCTCTTCTATGGAACAATTTACCTTTCCAAATTAGATCTGCCCACAGCCTGGATCATTTTAAATCGCTTCTTAAAACTCATTTTTATTCTTTGGCATTTATTTGAAGTAGTGTTTTGATACTCTGTTTTTATCAATTTGTGTTATTGTCGTTCTTGTACAGCGCTTTGGTGCAGTTTTATACCTGCTTTTAAAGTGCTATATAAATAAGTTTGACATTGACTTACATTCTGTGCTAGGAAATGTTTCCTCTTGAACTGGATAAGAAATAAGGTTCCACCCAAAACACAATGGCAAAGGACTGCCCTTGAATATGTGTCATTGGACTTTCTAACTAGTAAATTGCACAATAGAGAAAATATGTTTCATAATATTTGGGACCCCTTTATACTACACTGGTCTAGATATTTCTACTATTTTTTCATGTAGCCTTACATAATACACTGCTCAAAAAATAAAGGGAACACTTAAACAACACAATATAACTCCAAGTAAATCAAACTTCTGTGAAATCAAACTGTCCACTTAGGAAGCAACACTGATTGACAATCAATTTCACCTGCTGTTGTGCAAATGGAATAGACAACAGGTGGAAATTATTGGCTATTAGCAAGACACACTCAATAAAGGAGTGGTTCTGCAGTTGGGACCACAGACCACTTCTCAGTACCTATGCTGTCTGGCTGATGTTTTGGTCAGTTTTGAATGTTGGTGGTGCTTTCACACTCGTGGTAGCATGAGACGGACTCCACAACCCACACAAGTGGCTCAGGTAGTGCAGCTCATCCAGGATGGCACATCAATGCGAGCTGTGGCAAGAAGGTTTGCTGTGTCTGTCAGCGTAGTGTCCAGAGGCTGGAGGCGCTACCAGGAGACAGGCCAGTACACCAGGAGACGTGGAGGAGGCCGTAGGAGGGCAACAACCCAGCAGCAGGACCGCTACCTCTGCCTTTGTGCAAGAAGGAACAGGAGGAGCACTGCCAGAGCCCTGCAAAATGACCTCCAGCAGGCCACAAATGTGTATGTGTCTGCACAAACGGTTAGAAACCGACTCCATGAGGATGGTATGAGGGTCCGACGTCCACAGATGGGGGTTGTGCTCACAGCCCAACACCGTGCAGGATGCTTGGCATTTGCCAGAGAACACCAGGATTGGCAAATTCGCCACTGGCGCCTTGTGCTCTTCACAGATGAAAGCAGGTTCACACTGAGCACATGTGACAGACGTGACAGAGTCTGGAGACGCCATGGAGAGCGGTCTGCTGCCTGCAACATCCTTCAGCATGACCGGTTTGGCAGTGGGTCAGTAATGGTGTGGGGTGGCATTTCTTTGGAGGGCCGCACAGCCCTCCATGACCTGAATCCGATTGAGCACATCTGGGACATCATGTCTCGCTCCATCCACCAACGTCACGTTGCACCACAGACTGTCCAGGAGTTGGCGGATGCTTTAGTCCAGGTCTGGGAGGAGATCCCTCAGGAGACCATCCGCCACCTCATCAGGAGCATGCCCAGGCGTTGTAGGGAGGTCATACAGGCACGTGGAGGCCACACACAATACTGAGCCTCATTTTGACTTGTTTTAAGGACATTACATTAAAGTTGGATCAGCGTGTAGAGTTATTTCACTTTAATTTTGTGTGTGGCTCCAAATCCAGGCCTCCATTGGTTAATAAATTTGATTTCCATTGATGATTTTTGTGTGATTTTGTTGTCAGCACATTCAACTTTGTACAGAACAAAGTATTCAATGAGAATATTTCTTTCATTCAGATCTAGGATGTGTTATTTGAGTGTTCCCTTTATTTTTTTGAGCAGTGTATATTGCAATAATGTGTCTTCAGTTCTTTCCTTTTTTTTTTTGTCCTAGCCGGGGTAATGTTAATGTTGATGTTACTGTATGGTTGCTTGTTTGTCTATATTAAAATAAAGAAATAACTAATGAACATATATTGGAAAAAAAATCCTCCATTAGATCAACTTCCTTTCAGGCCGTGACTCAACATCACTGACTGGCAGCTGGCCCTGAAATATTTAGGCTGAGAGGAAGAACATGATGCAGTCTGGGCTCTGGACCTCGGCTTGGCTATTACAATACACACAAGCACACACACTCAGAGTAAAACTCACATCATAAGCTCCAGCTTTAATCTGCTGGTACAGTCTATGCTGGTCCTCATCCCAGAATGGAGGGTACCCTACCAGCAGAATATAGAGGATCACTCCTAAAAACACAAAAATAAACAAGATAGTGGAAACAGAGCTTTAGAACCATGATAATCTGCACATGAAAGCATAAATTAAAAGTATGTCAGGATGCAGTAAAGGAGACTTCACTGCATGCAAAATTAGAAGGTAACAAGAAAAAAACAAATCATACATAATTCATGTTCAAAAGTGTATTTTATTGCAGAATTGTTCATATTTTATGCTTATTATTTGATCCCTTGATGTTTGCACACAAAGTGCTAATTATTGAGTAGCCATAGTGAAAGGAACCAAGCAGGAAACAGCTGAACGGTGTATAATCAAAGGGCAAAGGCGCTCAATGATTGTGTTTGCTGGTGCTACCTGGAGTGATGTTTCTGATTGGTCAGCTGATTGTCGGGAAAAGATGAAAGGCTATTGATGCTGTGGATTCAGTTGGTCAGCACAAGTGTGTCCAAGGGTGGGTGTGTGTGTGCGTGTGTGAGTGAGTGAGTGAGAGGTAGATCTCAGGCCCAGGAAGGCTGACCCATCAGACTTGTGTGAAGCAGCTGTCAGCACCCATTAATTCAAGAGCTTATTGGGCATACACACGCATACACACCCCCACCCGCGCACGCACACACGCAAACCTACAGAGCAGAAAGAAACTGTGGATATGAGCAACTACTCTAAATGTAATGCTCATTCAACCGAATTTATGAACATATTTATTGTGATATTTGCATTCAGCTGTCCAACACATTCAATGGCCAACCCAGTCATCTGCTGTTCCACTGCAATACATTAACTGTGTTGTATCTTTGAAACTGTAAATCATGGAAATTATTGCAGTGATAATGCACGGCCACCTTCTAATCCGGATACAGCTGCATTTTATCATTACAGTGCAGAAAATCTCAGTTGTATTTAATGTGCTGGTGGTAAAAGCCATTTACTGTCAATGGCTACTTTCACACACCAGCTGCTCTTGATGTTCAATTCCACATATTTGCTGAAATATTATTTTCTGTTTGGTTGTTTATACTTGAATGATGGGACTGCAATTAAACTTTTGTGAGAACAGTTAACAGTTTAGTAATATGATTCTATTACACACAATTTCACTATAAAGTTGTATATATGTCGGGGTGCGCATGTGTGTGTGTGGGTGTGTTTTCCTAAATACAGTAGTGAAATGTGCAGAAAACCTTACCACAGGCCCACATATCCACAGGCTTGCTATATGGATCTTTCCTCAGGACCTCTGGAGACAAATACCCTGGTGTACCAGCAAAACCTGAAATAGACAAACACACACACATTAACATTAAACTGGGCCATCTGCTATGTGAGAAAGTCCATTAAAAACTTCTCAGTAACAAGTAGTTCACAGTACCCAGGGATTAGGGTTAGGGTTAACCTGGCTTTACAAACTCGTAAAGCCAGGTTTGTAAGTGGAAGTCAACAAGCTGGAAGAAAGGAAAACACTTAGCACAATGTAGAGCCCTTGGCTCAGCATCAGTACCATGCAGTCTAATTTTAAACTGGACTCAGCGTACCGTCACTCAAAGAGAAAAAACACAACTTACAGTAAAGTCAGAACACAACACGAAATGGTTCCAGTTAGAAACTGGTGCTCAGGGATTGGACTAATTATTTCTCTGGTCTACAGGGAATGGGGAGAGAGAAATCAGTCTGAAATGAAGCCAAAAGGAATCTGAGATGAGAGTCAGGAGCTGTGGCACACCTAAGCCCTTCAGAAAGCTTAATAAACTAATACAGTGGTATAGGAATAAGCCAAGAACTGGCATAGATTGCTATCAAAAGCATCTGATGGAGGAAAACCAGATACTTTCTCATATGTGCAGTGTTGATGTACAATGCCATGTCCATGTGCCCATGACGATGATGATCATTCCCACATATTCAAATCCACCTAATTCCTGGTGGTGATGCTGTTGGATTGATATTTTATTTTTTTTTTTTGCAACTTCCTGTGATCAATCTGAGGTTATTTTTATAACTACTCTTATGTAGCAAGTTCTCTTTTATCAATAACTGATTTCTGTTACATCAAGTTTCTTCATTTTTACCTGGTTTCAATAATCTACCAACGTCCTTTAAATAGTCAGCATTATGCATTTCCCAGGCACATGTCGTTTTATAGCATTGCATCAAGTAACTGTTACCTTCAGTTGTTATAAAACTGCTATATATAACAAATATGACTTAAAAAAAATTGACTTCAAACTTGAACACCTTGAAATTGGGCTTCTGTCTCTTTAAAACTCCTGCTCTTTTTGAAACCCTGCCTTCAGGAAATCATCACAACATGGCTCCTCTATTAACCTTTTAACGTCTTTTTACCAGCGTTGCACTGAATAGTAGCTCGTATATGGAGCTCAGCAGGCGTTTGCCAGCAGCATTTGGCAAACACCTGGTGGAACTGAAGGAGTTGCAGGGGAGGGCTGCTCTGAGAGGCGGAAGCTCGGAAACTGCAGCTTTGAGGAGGAGCTGCTCCTTGAAGGTGGAGCTAGGTCCAATTGGTGTTTTGCATTCCCACATGCAAAAACATGTGGGAATATTTTGGGAGTTGAATGGTTGTCATGGAGATTAAAGGATTTCTCAAACATGCATGAAAGAATTAAGGCAACACTTCAGTTATGTTTATGATGAAGGGATAACATTATAGCATGATGTAAAGCTCAAAAGAGTTGATTTTATATAATACTGAAAAATCCTCAACCAATGTCTTTATTGTGCTGCTACTCAGGCTTTCAATGAGAAACCTAGGTAATTTTTCAGGCCGTCCTCCCAATGTATAGAAGAAGAAAGCTTGGATGTGACTATATTATTCTGTTTAAGATATAAAAGGTTCCATTTGTACATTTTCTGCAAGAGACCTTGTTTGTACGTGCAAGAAGTCATACACATAACTTCAGCAAAGTTAATAATATGAATAAGATGGATCTTTCTAACAAACGGTTTTCACTGAGAGATGTACAGTCTTCTCTACTTTTGGTGCTTATTGTCCCTCAGGAACTAAGTTTGGAAATGTGGTTAGCAACTATTTAATTCAAAGTGGATTTCATCTAAATTTCCTGATGGTTTTCTTGGACTGAGAGGTATGATTAATTTAACTGCATAGATATGTGGAAGAAGCAGGAAAAAAATAAGTACTACCGATCTCACTCAAATATAAAAAAAGCTTGTACTTACCAAACCATGCCTGCTGGTCTCCCTGCACTTCTATAGCCAGGCCAAAATCAGCCAGCTTAACCGCTGCTCCCTTCAGCTTGCTGGCTAGCAGCAGGTTCTCTGGCTTGGATTGGAGAAAAAATATATACCTTTAGTATTTCACAGCAGCACAGTCATGTAACAATAAGTTCAAAAGTTGAAACCAAAGGTAAAGGCGGAAAAGTTGTGAAGGGTTTCCCCCAGTGTATTATAAGCCAGGCGTTGGTGCCACGACCAACAGGTTTAGTAAGTTTTCTGGGGGAAACCCTGCTATCGTTTCATGAAACACTAAAGTTAGAGCTCAACTGAACTAGAATCCAAACTGCTAAACAACCAACTCATGCCTCAGAGTCATAAGTTGACTTCAGTAAGGGGACGTGAGTGTTGGACCCAAACAGCTGGGTGGGGAGATGCTGATGGATCCTGCTTAAACAAACAGAAGCAGATACTTGGAAGAATGTGACTAATGCTGAGATGGAAAATGCTTCAGAGAAGATGAATCACACACTTTGTGACATTTACAAAAAAAAATGTGCAATTTCTGGTATGTTTACAGACAGTAAAGTAACAACAAAGGAAGAAAGTGATCATCTACTCCCATTCATTTATTCAATAAATGTTCAGAAATAAAGGTTTGACATTAAGTTCTTCACATAAATGAGTTATATGGAGGACGAGTAGGTATGGATGGTGAATCTGAGAGACAGTTGATAACATGACTTGTTTTTCATCTACAGCAGCAATCACTGTTAAACCAGCAGGACGCTGGTCCCAAAACTAAGAAAACATTTCAATGATATGCAGGATATGGTTTCAGCTCACATCACTCGTCCTGCTAGCTGCTGAAATGAAGTTGGGTCCAATACGAAAAACCCATCCATCCATCCATCCATCCACTTCCGCTTAACCGGGGTCGGGTCGCGGGGGTAGCAGCTTCAGAAGGGAGGCCCAGACTTCCCTCTCCCCGGCCACTTCTTCCAGCTCTTCCGGGGGAATCCCGAGGCGTTCCCAGGCCAGCCGAGAGACATAGTCCCTCCAGCATGCCCTGGGTCTTCCCCAGGGCCTCCTCCCGGTGGGACGTGCCCAGAACACCTCACCAGGGAGGCATCCTGACCAGATGCCGAAGCCACCTCAACTGGCTCCTCTCGATGTGAAGGAGCAGCTGCTCTACTCTGAGTCCCTCCCGAATGGCTGAGCTTCTCACCCTATACTAAAATACGAAAAACCATACCAGGCATACTGAATGAAGAGCTGAATGCCCAGCACACACTGCGTTCTTTGAAGGTTGGAGTTGGATTAAGGTGAAAACATAAGATGATGCTCTCTGGAATGACCTGCTCCATAGTAGGGGTGCACTGATGAAGCAGCCGGCCAATAAATTGGTCCCAATTTCCTTAGTTTTGGGTTATCGGCCTAAACTTGCATGAAAATTTTATCTTATCCACCAATCTACTCTACTTCCATAAAGGACTGAAAATCAGTTAATGTCCCCTTGTAAGAGTGGGTTGACCCACCAAGTTACGTCTGTATATGTGGTTAACAATAGTCACCCAACCCCTCAAAGTGCTTCACACTACATTTTAGTCATTCACTCATTCATGCACACACTGATGATGATAAGCTACAAGCCTGCAGTCTGACAGACGTGAGACTGCCAAGCACAGTCGCCACTGGGTCCTCTGACTTCCACAAGCAAGCAAGGTGGGTGAAGTGTCTTGCCCAAGGACACAACGACAGAGGCAGGTGTCGAACCAGAAACCTGTCGATAGCAGGGCGAACTCCTACCACCGTCGATGAAATATGGTAAATAGTGGTAAAGGGCTTTGTACTTGTATAGCGCTTTAGCAAGTCCAGAGGATCCCAAAGCAACTCACGCTACTAGATGGTAGCCACAGCTGCCTCACAATCGACATCAAAATAAGGCAACCAATTTGGCTTTAGCACATTTTGCTATGCAGAGGAGCTCATGGATGTGACTATATTATTCACATCCATGAATAATATAATATTACTAATCCTTTGAGGCTTTAAAACAAACCATAATCAGCCCTACACCATAGTACTTCTCAGCTATTAAGTGCTTGTGCTGATAGGCTACTTTTGGTTTTTGTCATATTCAGCACATTCACAGTATTTGGAGCTCTGTACTTGGTTCCTAATAACACAAGGACAGACAAATACATATTAATGAAACCTATTGAAACATTTTCTGCCCTTAACAATACAGACAGCAGTTAAGATTTTAACTGTCTGAGTTGAAGCTCTTTCTTCATTCCTTTAGGTATATCTTTGGATCTCTAATATCCATTACTGACAAGAATTTAATGTGATAAAATGGAAACTAAGTGTCTCAATGTGTCCAGGTGATAGATGCTGAAAAACAGATTGAAAGATTCCGTTCTAAGTCACTCCCATCATGGTTCATATTCTATTTAGGAACTTCTCTGGTATATCCATTTATTCTTTAAATGCCAAAGGGAATTATGGGGGTCAAAGGTCGGTCCTAATGTCTTGGACCCTATTTCTTGGGTAAATGTAAGGTGTTACATTTAAGGTGTAAGGTGTTAATATGGGTAGAAATACAAACGTGTGTGGGGGTGCGCGCGTGTGTGTTTTCCCCCTTATTTGTTGATGGGCTGATTTGTTTCGCTGTAGTTGTTTGTCTTAGAGTTTTGCCAACAAGCCATTGCAGCTGCCTGGCAACAGCCAATCAGGTCACTAAGAGGCAGCAGTCATGCATGCAAAATGCAAGCTTATTATTGCTGAAAGTAAACAAAACCTTGTACACACACCTGCTGCATTTGGTTGCCAAATTAGATCTTTCTGACCAAACCACATTCAGAAACATCCACTTTAGAAATTTAGAAGAAAAAAAGTTGAATGTAACATAATTTTAATTCAGATTGTTCACAAGAAATGTATTCTAAATATACATCAGCTTAATTTCAAAACCAAATAGTTTGGCGATTAAGTTAGAAAAAGATGGTTTGGATGTAGAAGGGAAGAATCAGCCAAAAGTAGAACAAGAGGCAGAGTAAGGTCACAGAATAGGGATGTAAACATATGTCCACTTACCTTGAGGTCACGGTGAACCACACCCATCTGGTGGCAGTGGAGCACAGCCTCTAGGATCTGCTGGATGCAATGACTGCATGCAAACACCAGGGGGCCTCGGGTTAGTGACAAGCCCTTACATACTATACATGCCTGTGCTTGCTTTGACACATGGGCAGCTGCTGGCCGTGTTAGTGGTGAGCCTGTGCAGGAAGGTTAAGTCTGACTGACCACAAACAAGAGCCATTCATGAAAGTGATCTACATACTGTCAAGAAAATCCGAACTCATCCCACTTCCCCATGCTGGAGATTTTAGTTTAACAGTAATAATAAATAAAGTTATCTTTAAAATGAATCACTCAAGTGACATCAAGGCCCAACAGTAGACTTAAGTGTCAATAAAATAAATCTGGTTGTGTGTGTTGTTTTTGTCTCATGCAAACTTTGCTTTAATTCTACTTTTTTCTATCTAATCATAAGAAATCATAGTCAGACAGAGAGAGTCATGAAACAGGAAGAGCAGGTTTCCTGGAAAAAGAGGAAGTAAGTTTCCAGCCTGCAGATTTATAAAAATAGCTGAGACTATTCTTTATTTTAAAGCATGAAAGTTTTAAAGAATGAAATCTAAACATTTTGAGTAATTTGATAAGATTCAAAGTAAAATACTTATATTAATATTGGTTTACTTATAATAATACTTACACTTACATTTGTGGGAACACTTACAAGAAAAACAAGTAACTGTAACTTTGGTATTAAATAATTAAAATCATGGATTATTCTTGGATTACAGAAAATATCTGTAATAACTCACATTAGGATTATAATAAGAGTAATTAATAAGTTATGGTTATACAATTATAAATGAATGCTAAATCAGAGAAGCTAAAGAAAATAAATGATATAAATGTGATTTTGACATTGAACTTGAAATGGTGTAAAAGGTGTAACTGCAATTAAACATCACTGATATGTTGGAGGTAGATGGTAGGTGAAAGGTGAAAGGTGAAAAGTTAAGGGGAAAAGGGGAACTAACAGGAGAGCAGAGATGATCAACGCCTTATTTAGAAACAGGTTGTTGAACAACTTAAACTTTTCAGAGAAAAGGTTGTGCAGGCAAGGGACATAGGAGGTTGAGCAACCCTGAAACATTAGCACAGACATCAGGACATAATGTCTGTAAGACAGTGATGGATATGAGATCATCTGTCTAAGCAGTCAACCAATGAAACAAGCACAGCATCAGTGCTAGCCAATGCAAACGCACCAAAAGGGTGGATAAACCCTATAAAAGGTGGGTGCAAAAGAGGAACCTTTGGTTGGATCCTCCAGGCAGCTTCGAGCCAAGATCGAGATGGACAAAGAACTCTGCAGCTGAAGAAGAGCCGGGGCCACAGAGCCGAAGACTGTCCTGCGCATGGGGACCAACCCGTCAGGCCCACAACCTGTGGCTTCAAATTGCACTTCTCTCATCAGCTGGGTTCAGACCCCAAAGACAAAGATGAAGACAAAGGCAAAGACAAAGAAGAAGAACTGGTGCCTTTTTTCCTGCCAGCACCAAGTCCTGTGTGACCTCACCATCCATGCGGAGAGGAGGCTCATCAGACCTACAGAGATTCCTGCCTTCGTCGATCAACTTCCTCCTCCTGCTGCAACACCTTCTTCATCATCAGGCCAGGTCTGGGGTTCAAAACGCCAAACTCCGTCCGTCTCTCTCAAAGGTTCCCTTTTTTAGTTCTCAGTGTCAGCAGTAGGGAAAGATAGACTAGATGATTGATTTTACTTATTTGATTATTTCTGCTACTGAATTAAGCTGTACTGACCCTTGCAAAAATGCCTTACTAATAAAATATTTAGCATAAAGAAAATCTAAAAGATGTTGTGGACATTCAGTTAATGAGTCACCTTAAAGTTCTTTAATGGTTGTAAAATAGCTGTGATGTTTGATTCTGGAGAGGAAGAAGTGGAAAATGTTTTTAGGTTGCTGGTAGCCCAAATTTAAAACAACATCCTTGGGACTCGCCCGAGTCACTAAAACCTACCTGGTTCAATAACAAATGCAAGTTGTAATATAGAGAAGGAGCGACCGTTAACAGGTGTGCTCTCTGAAACTAGTTGGCTGCAGGCTGCTCAGTCTGGCTAATTCACAGGGGGAAGAAGGGTGGGACACCTGGATGGAGGCCGTCAGAAACCAGGCGAATCGTTTCTCGAAACCAGCTTAAACAGAGCTTACTTCAGTTCTGGACAGGGTAAATCCCAGCAGATTTAGGAAACTCAATTAACCCGTTAGGAGAGCTGGTAGCACATCTCCCCTCTCAGAAGAGGAAGTACGAGAGTGAGAGAGTAGAGAAAGGGGGGGGGGGGGGGGGGTTGTTGCGCAACAACAATACCAAGCAGGATTCTGGAGACGTTTCTCTGTGGCTGTAATAGCTGAACTAACACAGCTGATTTTCTGCTCAGGTGTCAAAACAAAAGTGAGTTTCAACCCTGACCACCCGGAGGAAGGACCATGGAAGAGAGGAGGGAGACAGTGGTACACCTATTCCTGCTTCCCTTCTGTTCCCCCATAAATCTCTCTCTCCTTACAAAGATGTTAGTTTGAGCCACAATTTTATTAACACTGAAAATTATTTCCTCTGGTGCTAATGAAAACACTTAAAAAGTATTACGTTAACCAGTGGTGGGTGCTGCTAACTAAAAAGCTAGCTGTGCTAAACCTACAGAACTAATTATCAACATTAGTTTCACTAATGTTTAAGTGCTACGAAATGGTGTTTAGTGAAAGCTAATGCTAGCCAATTTCTGGTTCTGCTGGGGTTTGGTCATGTTGCTACATGCTGGTCCAGGAGGAGTGAATCCTGCAAGTCAATGACTCGATGCAACCAGCAGGGTTTCCCAAGAAGGAAAACTTTTTAAACTAATTTTAATCCTAAACAAAGCTTGACTGATAACTAGTATAAATTTGGAAAATATATATGATTTGACTTTTTTGTTTGCAATGTCCCTTTTAATGGCATTTGTTGTGGATTGGTGCTATTTATATAAAGTGATGCTTTTGTTCCTCAGGTTTTCTGCTCATTATCATCATTCTCTCCTTATCACATTTAACATCAACAGCAGCATGCCGTGCAACCACAATAACCATCCCTCTATACACTTGAGATGCACTGATCCCGTATTAATATCTGTATCAGTCCAGACATTGAAAAAAAATTCTAAATCGTAATTGATGGCATAAATGTGATGCATACATGTGTGTAAAGGTCTTTAAAATGTATGGAATTTTTTTCAGTGTGCTTCAATACAACTTAAAATGTGAAAAAAAGCTTTTTATTACAGAAACATTATATTTTTAATTTATACAGCTATGTCACAGTAACCCCTCATTACTGTTTGATACTATTAGGATGTTAAAACAGCAAGCTGTCCCTCCTCCTCTGCCTCATCACCTGGTTGGTCCCTGCCTGTGTCAGAGCGTGGCTTTAACATTGGGATACATGCATTATGTGCTCTGTATAAAATTGAAGCAAGCAATGATGCTGTCTAGCGGGCTTAAAGCACTACTCCATCCATCACCTGTCTCCATCTTCCTGCCACAGGTGGGCAGTGAGGCAATCTGGCAGGGCAGATGAGCAAGCGGGCAGGTTCAGGGTGTGCCACAGGCGACCCTCAGAGGAACAGTAATTGGTCAACTGATCAGGCACTTTAGAAGCAAGGCAAGGTGCCACAGGTGGGCAGAGTGGTCACTCCCTGTGTACGATGCCATTTATGTGGCAATGATGTATACTTTCTAGAATCTGCTGTATGCAGTGACTGCAGAGGAGACAAAGACACCAGCCCAGAAGCAAAAAGGAGAATAAAAGGGAGAGTTTAGGTGACATCAGGCTGACAGAATAAAGAAGCACAGAAATCAGCACAGACAGTGAACAGTGCAGCTTTCAGTGGAACTGTTGGGACTGTGGCCCCAACATGCTTATTGTGGAGCTTAAATAAGAAAAATGTGTGACGTTTATGTTAAATATAGTTCACTTACAAGTGCATATATATTTTATATAAATAAATAAATAATCAAAACTGGCCTTTCCATTGATTTTCAAAGCAGATAAATATTTTAAACATTTTCTCTCAGGCAGAAAGTCACTATTGTCTATTGAGGACAACATGCCATCTTGAACTGTACAGAACAAAAAGCTATAATTATAAACAAAAAAAAGATTTTCCTGGTAGAAAAAAACTTTGTAATATGAATATTATAAAAATGGCTGTGTGGCCATTTATTTGCTCCACACTAAAAGATTTGGGTGGGAATTCATCATTTGCACAAGAGATGAGATGAGTGAGCTTTGTGAAGAGAATTGTTTTTAAAAAACACTTTAAGAAACACTTTTTCCCAGGGTTACTCAATACAGGTGGCTTTGAGGTAAGCAACAACCAGGTTAAGAAGTGAGAACACAAGGAGTTAGCAGCAAGATCGGTGGGATGATTATTTGTGAGTGTAAAGATTTTATGAAAAGAAAATGTGATCTCTCTCTTTCTCTCTCTCCATGTAAAAAGTATTACATCAAGACAGCGCTCAGAAAAAACTGCAAAATAACTGCAAGAAAATAAGGCCAAAAAATTTGAATATTTAGGTGAATTTGTAGATGTAGCGGTTTTCTGGAGCCAGGCCACTAGCTGCCTGCTTTACAGGTAAAAGATGAACTTACAACATGACATGCATGTTGTCATGACATGCATGTCATGACACAAAACAAACTGGCAGCTGTCATTTTTAAAACCTTTGAAATCAACTGAATCCACACCAAAACAGAATCTTATCAGATCACAGTTACTAAGGTCAGTAAAGGGCCATCATCTATTGATAGTGATAAACTCCAGAAAGCATCTGAAATGACTGAAATGACTAATCTACTAAGCTGAATCTGTTAGATCAGTGGTCCCCAACCACCGGGCCGAGGACCGGTACCGGGCTGCGCGAGAAATAATGAACTACTTCCGGATCTTTTATTATGAAAATCCTAAACCGGATTTTACCAGTTACGTCTTGCGCGTCAAAATTGAGGCAACTTGCAGCAGAATGAGTAACAAACAACATCGGAGTACAGTGAACCCTCGCTATATCGCGGTTCATCTTTCACGGTCTCGTTGCTTCGCGGATTTGCATCGTGCATTGTGTTCTGCATTCTGATTGGCTAAACAGTCTCTCCGCTTCTTCTCTACCTGTGTGTCAACAACGTTGCAGTTTAATATGTACACGTACGTAAAACAGCTTGCCATATTTAACATAATCGATGGTGGCATGTCGGTTTATAAGAATCTTTTTGCCCAGTAGAAAAAAGAGCGACAACAACTACCGATAACTATGTTCTTCTCTCGAAAAAAACACACCTGCACCGCGGGCTTTAGAAGAAAAAAAACGCCACAGAGCGGAGTAAGGATGCAGCGGCTCAGTCAGAAGAGCAGTGAAATACATGTGAGTCACTATTTTTTCCTACTGTACTTTATTTTTTTTCATAATCATTTTTTATTTTCTCCCGTTCTAATCCAATCATTCAGGTCGTGGTGGGGCGGCGCTGATCTCCGCAATTCGGGCACGGGGATCCGCCTTCAGTTCATATTAAAATTATTATTTTACAGTACAGTAGTTATTTGTAAAAAAAAAAAAAAAAGTTTATACAGTACTTTTTATTTGTTAAACAAATGTTTGGGCCTGTAAAAAGGTTTTGTTCTTTGGTTTCAATGTATTATGGAGTATTTCATTGTATAATAATTGTAAAAAAAAAAATAAAGGTTCCTACTTCGCGGATTTCTTTTTGGAACGCAACCCCCCGACTCGATACTTACGACGCGCACACCCCCCGCCCCGGCCCGCAGCAAAATTGCGAAGGGCTGACCGGTCCGCGCGACTAAAAAGGTTGGGGACCGCTGTGTTAGATCATCAGACCATAATCCAAAAATCACACCGAGAAGGAGAATAAAAGAGGACTGACCGTAACGAAAGAAGAGATTACTTTTGGCATTAAAAGTATATGAAAGACATAGGAACAAAAATTCTTGTGATGTGTACAGTTTTTAATAATTCATACTGATACATCGGATTGTTTCATCTCTAAAGTTTGTGCTTCCATATGCCTTCAAGGTCCAAAGCATAACATATCTCACCAACAAGTTATCCAAATATCATATGATCAAACTCAACACTGACCTGGCATCAGCTTCGCTGTAGTACTCCCTGGCAACAATGTCCTCAAACAGCTCTCCACCAGTGACTCTGGTAGCAAGAAAACATGTGACATAGTTTGATAAAGAGTAAAATCAGATGGTTCTTCCAATATCTGCAGAAGAAAAAAAACACATTTTATCAAATTCTACATCCAAACTGATTCTGTGCTGAAATTAGGAGTGCACAAATACATCGGCCCAGATTTCCTTCATTTTGAAAGATTGACAAATGGCCTACCAATCTCATCTCTCTCAAAGGCAGGCCCGGCGGCATGGGGGGAGCTGGGGGGCATCGCCCACCCATAGAGTCAGCCATGCACTGGAAGTTGTTTTTTCTTTTTTTTTTCCTCAGAGTGTCTAGCTGTCCAACTTTCTGTTATTCCTATCTCAATTTCATACAATAGGGGTTCCCACACCACCTTTATATATATATATATATATATATATATATATATATATATATATATATACACAGTATATATACATTCAGCCGTTACAGTTTAATCCATTTTTAACATGTCATGTCATGTTTTTTCAAGCCGCTTTTAAATGTAACATGAGCGCCAAGACGCTCATTCTGGTTTTACACCTGTGCAGCAGCGACAAAACATGCTGCTGCTGTGCAGAGCTGTTCAGGTGTGTGTTAGAATCATGGCAGCAAACCAACAAAAACAACAAAAGGCAAATAAATTTGTACAGTTTTCCCCCCTAAGCTAACAGAGTGAGTTGAGTAATGCTGTTGGATGCAGGTAATGTTATTTAAATGATGACTAGCTGATGCCAATACATCACGTTAAGTTTCTTAATAAGAATAGGCTACTAGCATAGTTGCTATCTATGTTCAAAAGTGAGTAGGGCTGGTTACATTCACATGAGTAACTTTTTGGGAAAAACTGTACTTATATGAGTAGTTTTACAGTACTGTACTTTTTTCTTTTAATTGAATAATATTATTATTGCTGCTCTTACTTGAGTAGATTGATTTAAAAAAAATGACTTCAGAAATTAGAAACATTAAATTCTTAGATTTGTGTAACATATAAGCTAATGTCTATGTAAATTTGAGCATAATAACTCAACATTTTATACATGTCACTGTTTACATCCTTATTTGCTTATTTTGTATTAATAAACATGATTATTTTATTTGAAAGGTTACACAAGGGTTGTTTATGTATTTATATTGAAGTAAAAGCTGCGCCCCCCTCCACATAAACCAATGCCCCCCTCAGCTAAACTCCTCTGGAGCCGGGCTGCTAAAGGTCTGAAAATGAGCCACTCTCCTCCTAATATAAAAGAGGGTTGAAAAACAGGTATTGGTTGTGATTGGTGAGGAATCTGCAGTTGGTACACCACTAGCAGAAATTCCATATTTGCCTTCTAACAAGATATTCCTGGAAATACAGGTAGGAATGTGTACAGTTAAGGTCAGCGTTATTAGCCCCCCGTAATGAAGCCACACAAACTTATTACCATTAAAATAACCTGAATAAAAAGTGTTCATACTTGTATTGCTTTCAAAAGAAGAGACAAAATCTCCACAAAGTTTGATCTGTATGGTTTTTTTTATATGTTGAATTGTAACCAGACAACTGAATATCCACCTAAACCCCCTGGCCATTTATTATGGGAGTTCATCTCCAAACTAGCCTGGTCATTGCCTTCCTGTGCAATTCCGCTTGAAAAAAATTCTTGCTTCCAGCTCAGACTGGTTTTTCTTCCTTTGACTCAGATTGTCTGTGGTAGATTTTTTTATCAGGCGAACAGAAGAAGTAGTGAACAATGATGATTTTCTGTTCTGTTTTAGAATTGTAGTCTGTCTGTAGTTTTAGCAATGGCAGCAGAGGAAGTGAACAAAGCCGTTCAGTCCGTGTTGGCTGCGCTTCCAAATACCAAACTGACATTAAAGCTCGCTCGGATCGGCTCTTCTCTCTTCAGGGTGGAGGACGGTTGTTCACAGCACAGGCAACTTCCAGTAAGCTTCTTAGCATCAAAGTGGCGCATTACATACCATCACGGACAAAGATTAGCAGTTAAGGTTAAAATTTAAGATCTCAGCACAGTCCAAACTTCCAGGAAGCAATCATTTCTCAACAGCTGAGAGCCTAGAGCCTCTGGACAAAGCAGATGGCGTAAAACAAGGGGCTGCTTTCTACCATTCTATTTCCAAGCAAAAGTCAATAATTCACTAAAATCCTGTAGGAACAACAAGGATGGACTAATGTAAACCCCCTCAACTCTCATGAGGATATGGATGCAACATGTTTTTGTCACACCCAAAACATGTTTTGAGATAGTTTTGGGTATGACAGCTAAGGGTTAACTGTCTGACTTGGACATTAATATGACTTGGAAAAAAAGAAGCAGCACTTACAGATCAAAGACCAGATAGTGGAATCCTTCTTCTGATATGCTGTCGTGGAGTCGGACTGTGAAGAAAGACAAATACAGACATGTCAGAGCAAGAAGCTAACTAACACAGACTTCTTCGTGATACACTTAACTACCTAGAAGTGACACTAGCTACACTTTAGACACTTTTCCACAAGTGCCTCTAACCGGTTTGGTCACAGTCCACCTCATCCAGATTCATTTTACATCTGCAGATCCAGCGGCTCTGCCTGGCTGTTCTCAGATTTTTGTACCAACAAACACTGATCTAAACCTGCTAAAGGCTGATTCAGTCTTTTGATTTTTGGATTGGTAACAGATTGGTTAAACAGAACCGGACTATTACTAGTTGTGTGGAATCTTTATCAGAATATGAACATTTGTGAATAAATGTAATCATCAACTTATCTGGAAATGTTTGAGGTTAATGGAAGATTGAACCGGTTATTTGATGGAAGTTTATCCTGTATATATTGTAATTTTTTCCAACTACAATACAAATCACCTTTTGCACTATTTGTCTGTCTCCGGTGTGTTAAATACAACCCTGACCCTCCCTGACTTATACCTTTAGGTCTTACAATAAGAAGCCCTGTATTTTAAATATTCATCATTTTAACATGAGGTGATGAGTAAATATGATTATATACGTCAACTAACATTAAGATACATATTCATGAATATTCATTATAGTGTCCTTATCAAATTAACGGTGTACAAGAGGAACCGTCAGCACATCACTCCCAGGGGCTTGTGTGTTTGTTTTCAGGGCTATAATTATTACATTATTTAAAATTTCAAAGTGTTTCAAAACTTTTCGAATGTTTTTATTGTCTTTCTAACCAGTTCCTTGCTCACTCTTATTTTTGTGTTTTTCAGCTGCTGCTCGGCAGTTTGATCCAAAGCTGACTGATGAGGACTACAGTGAAACTGTCAAGAAGTTTCTTTGTTATGCATCATAGTGGGAGGAACCAGAGTGACGCCAACCAGAGTCAAACTTGGGTTACCCCAACACATACTGTTTCCTTGGTTCATACAGAACCAGGCTTAACCTCATGGATGTTGTTCTTCCATGAACAAGAGACTGTTGTTCTGACAGCCAAAAAGGAGTCAGATATGTTTTCAGATCTATGCCTGTTTTTCTTAAATAAAATGTAATATTATTACAATGTTGTAATTTTTAACTTCGTGTGCACACATTTTAGGAAATATGGATCATTTTGTAAGATCATTGTGAACAGCAACTATTGTCTGCTAACAAAATTATGTGTTTAACATCAGTGAAGAAACTTTTAATATTATGATGTGTAGACCTATCAGACCAAAAAACGTACATTAATCAATATTGATTATTTAACTTTGATTCAATATAAAATCAACACAAATGTGCATGTAGATTCAAATGTAGATGGTGGTTGATCAACACTGATAAAGCGGCAGTTACTGATTCAACGTGTAAGTCACTGACCACTTTCAATATCATTTCAATATCAGGCTTCAACGTTGTTTCAACATTGTTTCACTCATATTTTGCTATCTGGGTACGCAATTTGGGAACAGCCAATCAACAACAAGGAAATGAATGCCGCTTCTGGATTGGCTGCTTTGTAAACACCAGTAGCAATGTGTCTAGGGATTTTATCATTGCAAGCTGCATTTTCTTTAGACTATTTTAGGTATGCTCTATGAAAAAAGTCTCTGAATAGAGTAATTTTTAACAAATAATTTGGATTTTCACAAGGTCCTTTATATAAAACTTTTCATGTCATTCCATCTCTCTGATCTCTTTAAATCATTTTAAAGAGATCAGAGAATGTACATTTTAAAATGTATATGTCAAACTTTAGTCACAAATAGCTATAAACCTTTACTGAATAGAGACAGACTATGTTTTTTAATTGGTGATCCCCTGAACATGAAGCATCTGCCAAGTGAACCTCCACATGTTGAAAGTATAATTTGATTATGACAGAAAACATGCAGAGAGTAGTACTCTGCCTTGGAGTAAGCTGCCAGATGTCACACTGCTAAAAATAGAACAATGGGAATGATGTGCTGACTGTTCTGGGGCTGGGAGGCCTGGATGTCAGGCTGTCTCTTGCACTTCATTGAATAAGATAATGAAGGAAGAAACTGTGCTAGTGGTGCAAAGCCAATTAGCTGAACAGCTGACATGAAGCAATGAGGTGTGAAGTTTGTCACATCAATGCCGGCCAATGAGATCCTGTAGCATCGGCTCAGGACTACTGAGGTTCTCTACGGTCTGCCCTCAGAACAGGTTCACTTTGACAGATTTACACAGAAACAGGTGAGGAGGATTCACAATGCCTTGTTGAAGTATTCAACCCCCATAGTCTTTCATACTTTGTCATCCTACCACTGCAAACCTCAACTAAATACAGCAGATGTTTATTGTATGATTTGCTTCAGTCTGACACCACACTGGATAAGATAAGATAAATCAAATAAACAAGGACAATGAAATTTAAAAGGTGCCATCAGTCAGTGCATATGCTTAAAAACAAAAAATAACTGTCTCACAATTCACACACAATCTAAGAATCAACAAATAACTGGTCAAAAAAAACAAAAAAAAAAACAAATAAATAAGAACAGCCACATTCTCACATCCATCATTCATGATGATTAATGGTTGTTTTTGATTGCATTTAGTTTTGTTATTGCTATCGGGTAGAAACTGTCTCTGAGACGGTTGGTTCTTGTTCTGGTTGCTCTGTATCTTCTGCCTGAAGGCAGCAGTGTGAACAGAGAATGTCCGGGGTGAGAAGTGTCCTTTGTGATGTGTTGTGCTTTTCTTAGACAGCGGTCACTGTGCAGGTCCTCTAGTGAGGGGAGAGGGCAGCCAATGATTTTTTGGGCTGTATTCACAACCCTTTGGAGAGCTTTCCTTTGAGCCGTAGTGCTGCTGTTATACCATACGCAGATACAGTAGGTCAGTATGCTCTCTATGGAGCACTTGTAGAAGGACACCAGCAGCTTCTCCTTGATGTTGTTCCTCCTGAGAACCCTCAGGAAGTACAGTCTTTGCTGGGCCTTTTTTATCAGCTCGAAGGTGTTCATGTTCCATGTGAGGCCCTGCTCAATGTGGACCCCCAGGAAACGGAAATCAGCTACCCTCTCCACACATTTTCCCCCAATGGTTAGTGGTGTAATGTCCATTTTATTCCTCCTGTAATCTATTATGAGTTCTTTTGTCTTTGAGTTGTTGAGGAGCAGATTGTTCTCCCTGGACCACTGCAACAGCCGCTCCACCTCACCCCTGTAGGCGGACTCGTCGCCTCCTGAGATGAGCCCCACCACTATGGGGTCATCAGCAAACTTGATGATGGTGTTGCTGTGGTGGGCAGAGGTGCAGTCGTATGTGTACAGACAATAGAGCAGGGGGCTCAGCACACAGCCCTGTGGAGAGCCAGTACTAAGGCTGAGGGCAGTGGATGTATGTTTTCCCACCCTAACTCTCTGCTGTCGGTTGGTCAGTAAGCTCAGAATCCACATGCAGGTGGAGTGAGGGAGGCCCAGGTCCCCCAATTTGTCCACCAGTCTGTGAGGGAGGATGGTATTAAAAGCAGAGCTGTAGTCTACAAAGAGCATCCGCACATAGCTCTCCTGCTGCTCCAGATGTGACAGAGCAGCATGGAGGGCCGTGATCACAGCGTCCTCTGTGGATCTGTTGGCTCTGTAGGTGAACTGGTGGTGGTCAAAGCCAGGAGGGAGAAGTGCTGTGATGTGACCCCGGACCAGTTTTTCAAAACACTTCGTCACCACAGGGGTTAGTGCCACAGGCCGGTAGTCGTTGAGGCAGGAGATGTGAGGTTTCTTGGGTAAGGGGACTATGGCGGAAGATTTCAGGCAGAATGGGACTGTAGACAGGGCTAGGGACTGGTTGAAGATCCTGGTGAAGACTCCAGCCAGCTGATCGGCGCAGTCTTTCAGGTCCAGGGACGCCGTCAGGTCCAGCAGCCTTCCTTGGGTTGACAGCCCGCAGTGTGCGCCTCACCTCGTGCTCCTCTACAACGAGGAGTGTGGTGTTGTGGGTTGCTTGGTGTAGTGTGGCTGCCTCTGTTGGCTTCACCTCAAAGCGGGCAAAGAAGAGGTTCAGCTCCTCTGCCAGCGTGGCGTCGCCTTCCGCAGCTGCGAGGTTGGTCCTGTAGTTGGTGAGATGCTGGATTCCCTGCCACACCTGCCTGCTGTTGTTGCTGTCAAGGTAGCCCTCTATCCTCCTCCTGTAGTCAGACTTAGCCATTCTGATGCCGCTCTTCAAGTTAACTCGGACTGTACTGTAGACGGTCCTGTCCCCAGACCTGAAGGCGGTATTCCTGGTCTTTAGCAGTCGCTGGACCTCCTGAGTCATCCAGGGCTTCTGGTTTGGGAAGACCCGGATGTGTTTATCCACAGCTACAGTGTCAATACAGTTCTTGATGTAGCACAGTAGACTGTCTGTAAAAACCTCCAGGTCCTGATGTTCAAAAACATCTCAGTTTGTCCTGTTGAAACAGTCCTGCAGCTGCTGTGTCGCATCCTTGGGTCAGGATTTGATGGTTTTGGTGATGGTTGGAGCAGTTTTCCTGAGGGGGGCATAAGCAGGAATTAAATGCAGGGACAGGTGATCGGACTGACCCAGGTGAGGAAGTGGTCTAGCCCTGTAGCCTAGCTTGATGTTGGAGTAAACTTTGTCCAGAGTGTTAGCCTCTCTTGTAGCACACTTTACATGCTGGTGGAATTTGGGGAGCACTGTCTTCAAGTCTGCATGGTTGAAGTCCCCCGCTATGATGTGCACAGCATCTGGATAGATGCTCTGCAGATGGCTAATGCTGCCATGCAAAAGTCCAATAGCTGTTTTAGCATTGGCATCCGGTGGGATGTAAACAGCGGTTACCATGACTACGGTGAACTCTCTGGGGAGGTATATTGGTCTGCATCTAACACTCACATACTCCAGGTCTGGGGAGCAATGGCTGATGACAGTCACTGTGTTAGTACACCAGGTGTTGTTCACGTACACACAGAGCCCTCCTCCTCTGCTCTTACCGGAGTCTTTCGTTCTGTCGTGGCGCTGTACTGTGTAGCCTGCTAGCTCGATGGCAGAGTCCGCTACGTCTGGATGCAGCCAGGTCTCCGTGATCAGAAGAATACAGCTGTCCTTCACTGCGCTGTGAGATGCAGCCTGTAGTCTCAGTTCATCCATCTTGTTTGCAAGGGATCTGGCGTTGGAGAGAAACAGGCTGGGGAGCGGTGGTTTGTGTGGTTGCCTCCGTAGCCTAGCTAGCAGGCCGGCCCTGCAGCCCCGCTTCTACCGTCTCTCTCTACGCCACCGTCGCTTCCTCCCTGTTGCGATGGTAATCCACGGCGCGCCGGGGCTCCTCGCTATGTCCCCCGGAATATTGAACAAGCGTTGAAAATCAGCTGTAACATCTAGTTCGTAGCAGGCACCGATCGTGGCGATCAGGAGATCATCCCGACTGTATATTTTGTTTGTCCGACATGACGAGTACGGAACACAAATCAACACGTACACAAGCAGCCAAACATAGCACCGACCGAGAGAGCAATGAGCCGTTGCAACTGCATGCGCCGCCATCTTGGGAAAAAAAAAAACATGTGACATGTGTTCAGGAAATCTATTATAATGATCTAAAGTATCAACATTCCTAGACATGTTCTCAATAAAAAACATAAATGCATGTCATAGACAGCCTTATCATATCTGTAATAAATAGAGGTGGGACTTGATTAAAATGTTTAATCAAGTTACAGGGTTTCCCCCAGAAAACTTGCCAAGTCCTTTGGTCGGAGCACTGAGGCGGTCCAATGACAGTCCACCATGTTTAAAAGATGTTAAGTAGACAGGAAATGTAAAAATATTACTGAGTAATTATATGTCACGGGAAAACATTGCCAGTGAGATGCTATTTAAACCCACAACTAGTCTTAAAAACAACAAATAAAAAAATACAATTAAAATGAATATCAATTATTTGCTCTTCTGTTTAATCCAAATTAAGTCAGCGGCTCCATCAGGTCCCCCAGGGCTTCAGGGGCCCCATAAATGCTAATATTTTAACACAGACGACAGATACATAAAAGTAACATTTATTTATTGAGATTATCAATGCTGCTCAATTTGATTTAATGGTTTCAACATACATTAATTAAAAGATTTTAAATTGTTTAACATTTAAATGTAAGATTTTAAGGAGCTGGCAAGTTTACTTTGTACAACTTCAAGGAACAATATTCATAGTTAGACTGTTTTGTTACCATAGCAACAATCTGATGCTGTGAGTTTAATCTTTGAGTTTGGGCTCTGTTTGTTCACAAATACAAATTAGTAAACTGCAATTAAAATGTATTGCTTTTTAGGTTGGCTAATTAAACTACTCCCCCTGTCCCAGATTTCACTAAGTCTAACACAGAAGCTGTTAGAGGTGCTGATGAGCAAGAGGGGCAACCAAGAGGGGCCCTTAAGTCAAATTCTGCTCAAGGCCTCATACAGCCTTGGACCAGCCCTGCATGATGAGTTAAATCTGCTGCACTGCACAGAGATGTGGAACAAACGGCAGATTTAATTTAATGCTGCTAATGAGGCTTTAGTAGCTCTATCATTTTGTGTCTGCTGAGTTTTTAATAAGAGTCACAGACAGGGCCAGGCCTTCAGGAGGGGCTGGATGGGAGGCAGAATATGACTCCAGTTATCCAAGTCTTTTTTTCACGGGAGCTGGAAAAAACCAACCACAACTGCTGAGTACAGTGTATATAAGAATATGTGGAATAGTTCCCCAGTAGATTATATGGTAGGTTGCCCCAGTCATTGTTGACTCATGGTTGCTAAAAACTTTACAAGACCTACTGATTTTAGTGACATCATAGTAGGTGTAAAATATTGAATAAAATGTTGTGCCACCTGACTAGCTTTATTTTCACTTTTACATTTAACTTTAGGACACGCAAAATTACAAGAGGATCGCCAACATTTTCTCCAAGTGTATTCTGGGTAAAGCTTGTCACCAGCCGTCCGCTAACGTCATCATCAGTCACTTAGGAACTAGCTAGAGCATTTTTACGGACTAAGTTAACATGAGTGGAGCTCCAAGGAGAGGCAAAGTGAAAATGATGGAAAAAAGAGAGCAAGGAAAAGCCAAAGACTGGACGCATATTTTGTCTTGGAGATGAACAGGAGTTTTTTGTTGGCAGCAATTCAGACACGCCAAAACTTGCAGCCCAGCGAAGGAGAGCATCTTCCAGTCTGTGTGAACGTAGCTCGGCCCGCGCGATCTGCGCCGAGTAACACACATCCAGAGGTGCACGAGGTGCTGCGACACGCTGTGCATGCGGCGCATGCCACTGCATGTCCGCTTCAACGTGCGCTGCTGCGTGCTCGGTTCAACGAGTCAACAATAAACCCAGCTTCAGCAGTTGCTAGCTGCTCCAGGCTCTGAGTTAAAATTGATAAAGTGTCAATATGATCCGATCGCTCTCTGTGGTTCTGAACTGCTTTGAATTTGTGTCGTTTCATCATTAGTGACCAGTGGCCTGATGTTTCTGTTGTTCTCTTGGTTTGCTGTACTTCATGTTGGTTTGATGAATTTCAGAATGACATAGTCACTCTCTGTGGTGGTGAAACTTGTAAGCTTAACTCTGGCTGACTAAGAGGACAAAACATTTGATATGGTTTGAATAATAATAATAATAATAATATAATGATAAAATAATATAAAACCAGAGTGATGCGTGACTAACAAGGAGAGCGCGAAATCTCCTCACCGGGCTGAACCTGCATGATGAGGTTAGCGCTGGTTGGTTAACCGACCAACCGGGAACACAGACATGAACTTTACCAGGAAGATAGAGCCACACCTGGGCAGCGTGTTGAAATGTAAACGCCCCTCATAATTGTTTGTTCACAAATATAAACCATTCTCACCGCTCTGTCAACGCACACGTCTGAAACCACAAGTTATTCCTGTGGTTCACATATAGCTGCTCAACCAGAGCTAACGCGGTGGGTTTAAACTGTTACCTTGATAATATAGAGTTCTCCAAAGAATCATAATTCATCACAGGGGGTTGACATAAATATCCATACAGGTTAGCATGATTGAGTGAAAGGATCCGCGCTGAAATAAACTAAGATCTCAAGCAGTGGCAGCACAAGGGAACGTGCAGAGGCGCCAGCTGTGTGATTGGTCCGAGAGCTGCCGGCATTAAAAGCATGAACTATAAACCTATCTTCTATAAACTTAACTTTTTAGAAATAAATCTGCGCCACCATTGAAACGTTAGAGCAACGGAGACGCTTGCAATCGAGCTTTTTTTTTTATATTAATATTTTCCTAAAAACATAAATAAGCCACGCTTAGCCTGATGGGAGTCTAATAATGCATGACGGGCCGCCAGGCTTATGATACACTGAGGGCATTCTTGCAATTGTTGAAAACCACTGTGTTAGATTGTTCTGTTGATGCTAAGGTGCATACCGTTGTAGCTCCAGTATGTTAAGTTTATCAGCTGTCAATTAAGCAGAGTTAAAAAAGACAAACTTTTTTCATTCTACAAGCATCAAATCAAACATTCAGCTATACAGATCAGAAACTAATGACTACAAGGCTGTCCATATCAACATTTACATTTACATTGGTAAAATGTAAATGTTGCATTTACCCTTACTGTACAACACACAGTAAGGGAAGACAGAGAGATGCAGGAAGCTGGAAAATAAATCAGTTACCAATGTTGGCGTGTTTGAGTAGGCGACAGATCCTGGCTTCACGCTCCAGCTTCTGGTGATCTGTGGGGACAGAAAAAAAGCGTTACCCAAGTCCCCCTGAAATTTGGTTTCAGTCAGTGTCATGTCAGTCTTATGACCACCCCCTCAAATAACGTGTTACCATTAGGCCTGTCACGATAGCAAATTTTGCTCAACGATTAATTGTCTCAAAAATTATTGCAATAAACGATAATATTGTTTGAAGACCTTTTTACACCGATTTAATGGAAATGATGTAATAATGCATGCGATTTCCTGTCAAAGATAGATACACTTTATTTTCAAAAGAATATTTAACACTTGAGCTGATAAACAAAATAAACAAAACAACCAAAAACAAAAATAAAATGGATTCTCAGTCTCCATTAACAAAAAACTCACTTGAAAAAAAAAAACTAAACAACATAAAGCCAAAGTGGAAATAAATACAGCATTAAACCAAAAGAGTGCAGATTATGAAGTCTGTATATTATGTTGCCCTTCAGTAATAATTAGATTTAAATAGAGAAGATGGGCACATCGACTACCTGATGCAATAATTCACACTACATGATTTTTTGCTCCTATTTTTCCCTTTACAACAGTCTTAAAACGTTGGTCTTTCTAAGATTGTGTGGTGTGTTACGGTAGATCGTCGTTGCCACTCCGATCTAAATCAGGGGTTTTCACCGACTGGGCGCTTTAACTCCACCTGTTGAATGTGACAGGTAGCCAATCAGAAAGCGAGGATTCTCCTCAGTGTTTTCTGAGGGGAAATTACGTCGGGGAATCCCAAACAGCTGACACGGCGCAACCTGAAGTCCAGCGGACATTGGAGATGATATGTGGAAACAACATTAATGTTTATTCAACATGCAAAGAGTATAGAAATGACAAGGAGAGGAGTTGGAGCGAAATTGCTACCGCAGTTGATAAACCCCGTAACTTTTCAGCTGTTCTTCGTTAACGTGATGTAAATAGGTTCTAATGATTTTCATTCAGTCAGGACTTTACGCTGACACTAGCCACATGCATTGCAGGTAGATTGTAGTAAAGCATTGATTAATGCCTGATTTTAAAATTAGTTCACTGGAGTTGTAGCCATTATTTTGTGCCCATTGTTGGACACCACACGGCAGGAACGAACCGATCGAACCGTTAAACCTTGGATTTCTGTGGTCTGTCAGGTTTTGAAAATGGGCAGACAATCGGCCGACAGCTCGTGTGCGCTGGGCGTTACACTAAGTAAAATGAGGAAGGAGGGTCAGTGGAGAAAAGGCCGGAAGAGACAATAAAGCCGATAATTAAAATGACGTCGATAGTTTTAATTTATCTTACGATTAATTGATTTATCGTTTATGCCACAGGCCTAGTTACCAATGATCATTTCTGTTAGTTTTAGCATTGACTCCAGATGTTTACATGACAGTCTAATATACATTAGACTTTTAAGAGTGTTAAATTTAACCAGTTACATCAAGTAGTGCAGCTGTACAGTTAAATGGAAAAAATACCTGCATTTAAGCTGATTTTTGAAAAGATCGATATGTATTCATGCTCTCATGTCACCAACAGTGGAAGAAGATGGTAAAAATAACAAACCCTATTGTATTATTACAGTTAATTATAGTTATGATAGAAAATTGTCCAGATAACAGTAAACCACAGGATCATCTTCCACCCCCACTGTGGAGGACATAACTGCTGGCTCAGATGTTTATGAGGAGTCACTGAGGACATTTGCTTTCCAAGTCAAAAAAATAGACAATGCTGAGTTATTGGAGACCAAGTTTTCTAAAAGACAGTCAACTATTTAATTAACAACTCTTAAGTATTCATGGCAGATCAGAAGGAGGTATGATGCCTAAATGGCAAAAAGTAATCTACTTTTTGCCATTATCTACCAAAAATATTTCACAATGTTCTCTTCTTGGTAGGGGTTTAATGAAATCTTACAGCAACCAATTTTATTCTGGCATTAACAATTAGCCTTGAGCAACCCAACTGCTGTCAGCACAAATGATTCTAATAGCCCACATGAAGTAGGAATGGCATAACCCTAACCCTGTTTGATGGAAACAAACACTGAGAATGGTGGACAAAACAAGATCTGAAAGCTGGAGCTGTCCAAACAATTCACAGCTAAAGTCGAGGGCTAGTTCACAATTTTGTGGGTTTGGTCTGTATAAAATCACCTATAAAGCATTTGTTTTGTGCTACTTTAGTTGTTGGAAACTAATGTAGCATAAATGGAATCATTAGAATTCCCAATGCTAATACCAGCCTATCCATGCTAATGGACAGGATAGGAAGAAGGCAATCCAGCAGAAGACTAGCTTCGGCATCATAGTCACCATCTTCTCCAAAGCCAAAGTAAGTGAATTGCCTTGTTTTCATTTACCAGCACCAGCTGCTCAGTTTCAGGTACCAACATGACAAATCAGTAGCCGGCTTCAGGATGGACATAGAATGGAAGTAGCCACTGCTGGGTGTGCAATAGTCTTCATTTTGGTCCTAAAGTTCCTTAGTCTAGCAGCTAAAAATGAGTAAGTAAACATTTATCTAGATGATTACACTCTTCAGCATATGACATCACTCTTGGGGAGAAGAGTGGGCAGCAGGGATAAAATTGGATGTTTCCCAAAAAAAAGGAAAATTAAGCTATGAATAGAAAGAGAGAAAAAGAAAGATCAATTCTATGGGAGGAGCAAACAGCACCTCCCATAGACTGTTTAAGCTAATATCTATAGCCACAGATGTCTAAAAGTGTTGTGTCTACACTGGGGACGTGGCAGTCTTGCTGGGTCAGTGAGTTCTCTCTCTTTCATATATTCCTTCCCTTGTCATACCATTCTGACTACTCTAGACCTCCAGATGGCAAATTCACACAAATACACAAATAATCTAAATTGTTGAAGGTCAGACAAGCAAAAGTTGCCAGCTCTTTCTAGGTAAGAGAAAAATATATGTCAAAAGAAGGGTTTATAGTAGGGAGACTCCTATCAGGTTTTTTGCTGCTGATTCCGATACCGACCATCCATCAGGCTGATCTCTGCCCATCACCTGGATTGGCGGGTAATTTTTCGCTTTAGGTATAAATGCTACTGTGATCTGGCAAAATGGAAAAATGATCAGGCAATAAAATCACCTAATTTAGACATAATAGACATATTTTAATACAAATCTAAAATATTTTATTGTTTGTTTAACTTACATGCTGCAGCTGTAAGCAGATGTTCCTGGAGGTTCAGGTCAGAGTACATCACTACTCCCAGGTTTCGGGCCTGATCGCTGGTTTTTAGTTGTAATACCTAAAGCTGTGCATTGATTCTAGATCTATAACTCTAGATTGTTCCTCTTTAGGTCCAAAAATAATAACTTCAGTTTTGTTTCTGTTCAGCTGGAGAAAGTTTTGGCACATCCACACATTTATCTGTTCTAAGCATCTGTTCAGTGATTGGATGGGCTCTGAGTCACCTGGTGACATCATAATGTAGAGCTGTGTGTCATCTGCATAGTTATGGTAGCTAATATTATTTCCTGTTATAACCTGAGTTAGTGGGAGCATATAAATATTGAATAAGAGGGGTCCTAGGATTGAACCTTGGGGTACCCCACATGTGACCCTTGACCTCTTTGATGAAAAGTTTCCAATTTAAACAAAGAAATCCCTGTTCTTTATGTAAGATTCAAACCAGTTAAGCACTGGACCGGAGAGTCCGATCCAACTCTCCAGTCGATTCAGTAATATGTCATGGTCAACAGTGTCAAAAGCTGCAGAGGTCCAACAGAACCAGCACTGTGGTTCTCCCACAGTCTGTATTTATATGGATGTCACTGAACACTTTTACGAGGGCGGTCTCTGTGCTGTGGTGAGCACGAAAACCAGACTGGAAGGAGTCAAAGCGGTTGGTTATAGTTAGGAAGCTAGTTAATTGTTTAAACAGCTTTTTCAATAACTTTGCTGATGAATGGGAGGTTGGAGATCGGCCTGTAATTCTACAGAAGTGATTTGTCCAGATTGTTCTTTTTTATCAGTGGTTTGATTACTGCTGTTTTCAGAGCCTGGGGGAAAACGCCTGATGAGAGCGATGAGTTTACTATTTGGATCGGATCAGCAGCAATAACAGGCAGGACTTTCTTAAAGAAATGTGAGGGTAAAACATCCAAACAGCAGGAATTTGAACTTAGTTGACTTATAATTTCCTGTAGGGTTTTATAATCAAGTAGTTGAAATTGGGTCATTTTTCCTGTATTTGTTTTGTTTGGGCACAGCATTGGTACTGACTTTATAGTGGATGTGCAGATTAATCCTCTGCTTTTTTTTTTATCTTCTCTGAAAAGAAGCTGGAAAACTGGTTGCAAGCGGCATTTGTTTGAAATTCAGGTGGTAGCATAATAGGAGGGTTTGTGATTCTGTCAACTGTTGCAAATAAAGCTCGAGCATTGTTAATGTTTTTGTTTATGACGTCTGCAAAGAAAGCCTCTCTTGCATGTTTTAGTGTTAAATGATAGTTAGAGTTGTCTTGCAGATCTAACTGTTTGTGCATTTCTCCATGGAGATTTCTTCCTACCAGACACAACCTTCATTTCAATTGGGGCAATGGAATCAATGATATCTGAAACTTTAGACTGAAAATCATTTACCAACTTATCTACATCATTACAGCTTAAGGATGAGGAAGAAGAGTAGATTTGATTAAATGTTTCTCCTGTGTTTTCTGTGAGAGAACATTTTGTGATGGTTGCTGTTTGTCCAAGTGGGTTAAAAGATAAAGAACTTTCAAAGATAACAGCGAAGTGATCTGACAGGGCGACATCAGTTACAGAGAGATTGGAAATATTCACACCCTTACTGATAACCAGGTCCAGTGTGTGTCCTTGAATGTGTGTTGCTTGTTTGACATGTTGTGTTAGACCAAAAGTCTCTAATATATTAGTGAGCTTTTATGCCCCTCTGTGTTGGGGGTTGTCAACATGAATGTTGAAATCACCGACAATTAAACAACCATAATCAATACATATGAGAGATAGAAGCTCATTCAAGTCAGTAAAGAAATTTTCCACATATGTTGGAGTTTTGTATAAAGTTAGTGTCAAAGTTCGTTTGTGGCCTTTAATCTCAATTCTAAGATACTCAAAAGAGGTGAAGTGACCCAAGGAAATTTTACTACAATTTATGGTACTCTTAAATATTGAAGCCACGCCTCCTTTTTTATGTTTTCTATTCTCACTGAAGAAATTGTAGTTAGGAGGCGCTGATTCAATTAGTACGACTGATTCATTATTATCATTCAACCATGTTTCTGTCAGAAACATAACATCGATATTATGCTCAGTGATAAAATCATTAATTAATAGAGCTTTAGCACAGAGAGATCTGGTATTTAAAAGAGCTAGTTTAAGTGACTTGGAGGCCAAAAGTTCTTCAGTCTGAGGTTCTTTTAGGCAGGGAAACAGTTTAACGTTTGAAGTACTTCCGCTGTATTTTTTATTTCTGTTTTTTGTAAATTTTCTTGTAGTGATCCGGACAGGTAATGTCATGTTTTGCAGTGCCGGGGGGCCAAACACATTCTGGAGTAAGACAGGTGTAAAGATAAAATCTGGACCCCAGCCTCAGTCCTCAGAAATGCAGACTGATGGATCCTCTGGGAAGTTAGAGTCAGGTGGCTTAAATGAAGTGAGGTTTGCTATGTGAGCGCTAAGGAGAGACGTCCCAAGTAAAACCTGTTGATTCATTCCATCTGTAAATTTAAGAAACTCCGGTCCAGAAGACTTTTATTCATGTGTATCTTGTGACTCCTGTAAATGAGTGGGTGAGCAGAGAGGGAGGGGGGAAGGAGGAAGGGAACCAGTCGCTCCGTCTCCAGTCGATGTATCAGCTTGTTTTGGAACGATTTGCTCCTGATATGCAGAGGGTTTCATCCTAGTCAGAACTCCTTGAGCCTGTTCTTCTGAAGCAATGATCACGTTGCTGTCCTTGTTGATAAAATGAAAAAGATTTGCAGTGAGCAGCTTTATCCCATGTTTATTAAGATTGCGTCCGCCTCTTCCAAAAAGGTGAAAGCTCTGCCAATAAATCCAGAGGTTATCGATGAAGGTCACTGAGCTGGCAGAGCAGGTTTTAATCAGCCATTTGTTTATCATGTCCAGCCTGGAGTGTTTTTCGTCTCCCCATTGAGGTGATGGAATTGGACCACTGAGAAATAATTTCATTTTTAATTTTCCCATAGTGTTCAGAAGAATATTAAAGTCCTTTTTCAGAATCTCAGATTTCTGCTTTGCCAGATCGTTGGCTCCAACATGCACAACTAAAGACTCAATATCTGACTGATCAGTGCTTAGAGAGAGAACTTTGCAAGTTAAATCAGATACAGTGTCACCAGGAAAAGATATCACTCTCGTTTTCATGGGTTTGCAAACATGACTGATTCCATTTACTGCCTCATCTCCAGCAATAAGCACTTTTGGGATACCTTTCGTTTTCCTGGTGGTCGCTTTGTCCTTTGGAGCTTTGGGGGGTGGATGTGTTGGTCTTGCCTCATTGTTGATGTTTGAAGGTGAGGTTTCACTCAGAGGCTCAGGCTGGAGTACAGAAAATCTGTTTTTCAGTGGGATTCCCATTGAGTCAGAATGTTTTGAGGCCCGAGCTGGTCGCTTTGTCCTTGGGAGCGGGGTCGGTGGAACCATTTTGGTTGCAGCTGCTTGTTTGTTTTTCTTTGGTGGAGCAGGTGTTGAGGTTGAAGGTGGGTTTCGGCTCAGAGAGCGCCACGCTGATTCATCCAGGTGAGGGGTTCTCCCTGTCAGTCGCCTCATCGGATCTGCGGTGTGAGGCTTTTGCTTTGGCTTGGCACCCAGAGTGTTCCAGGGTGAGCTGCTTGATGCGAGGCGTACAACTTCTCTGTTGATTAGAGGAAGAGTTGTCTGATTTCCACAGGTAGCGTTGATCTCAAAGTTCACCTCCAGCAGTTTAATGTTCATTTCTATAGACTGAAGTCGTTGTATAATACTGCTAATCTCCTTGGGGTCGGCCGGAGGCATTTTGTCCTGGTTCAACTTGGAGATGAAGAAAAATAAGGTAAAAATAAAAATAAGAAAATTCCCCAGTCCTTAGGTTTGAAGTAATCCAGTTATGATGTCGAAAATGTAAATATAACTATAAAAACTGTCATTTTAAAAATAGCTCACAGGCAAAGTTATCAGTAAGGACGAGAGAGAGCAGGATAAGCTGTTCCTCCTTCAGCTGCCACAGCAAAAGTCCTTTAAAGAGCGGTAATTGGTGATTAGTCAGAAAACTGTAATCGGTGAACCCCTACACTCAAGTTTAGTTTATTATTGAAACTGCTTCCAATGAAACCCAGCAGATTGCTTCAAGTTACTGACTTGCAGTAGGCCATCAGACTGATAATGCATGGAAATGCCAGAATCGCAACCACAATCAATAAATCAATGTCTTTATTATATCTCAGCTGCTCATCTGTGCTGTCTGCAGTTCTTCAGATACAAATTCACTTGGAATGGGCTGAAATCATCAGAACACAGGACCTCACAGAATGTACAAAAATTCTGCTGATGTTCATTATTAAGAAACAGAAACCAACAGCTTTAAAAACACTCAATGTCATTCTGCATGATGTTCTTTTTTTTTTTTCTTTGTTTAATCACACTTCGGACATGTCCTGCCGACCACATGGCTTTGGTTTCTGGGAAATCTAATTTTAGCCCTCTCACTCCCCTCACCTGGTTATTCAAATTAGTTAAGCCAATGCCAGGCTCATGCAAATGGGAGTCAGCCTGCAGCGTTAAAAACAAAGAGAGGCACTAAATAGTACAACAGTTCATGAAATATTCTCCAACGCTGTAGAAACACATGTGAAGAGAGATCTAGGAGGACAGAGAGGGGACTGCACGGATCAGATTTGTGACCTCCCAGCCACTTTCAATGAATTTCACCTTATGCATCAGCATATGAAGCCTTATTGTCAGGGTTTAGTTGGAATGAAAACTTTTTGGTCTACTCAGTGTTTTTCCCAATACCCCTTAACGTATTCTCCATGTGTTTTGTCAACCAGGAGAAGGTTTCTCAGGCATCAAGGGCATCTTCAATCCTTGTTCCACAGTACACACCAGAGTGGTCAACAAGAAAGTGTGGATTCTAAACAACAGTGGAATGCACTATGCAGCTCAAGAGCAGCAGTTGTAATGGCTCAACATACTGGGAGCAGTAAAAGACAGCAACAGGACAAAGTCATTGCCACTCTGGATGACACCTAACATACAGGCACAATAGCAGTGACAAAATCTAAACATATTCCAGTGTTCATGTGAGCATCACAAGTCAAGGTATACATTCCTAAATGCTTGAAATTTCACATGTACAAATTTCTCTGGTCAGTAGGCAAGAGGAGGGCAACCAATTGTTGCCTCATCACGCAAGTTCCATAGGATATGAATGGAGAGGGAGCGAATTGGACTCCCATGTGTCTCCCATGCATCTTCAACAACAATAATGGGAGAAAGGAGACAATCGTCTGCAGTTATTAAGGCATTTGCTGCAGTCTGTCCAGCTGAACAAGTTCAGTCAAAAGGCAAAGTTTTCATTTTATTGCTCAATGTAGACTCCAACTCTCAGAACACTTCTTTTGAAGGTTTCTGATATGTCCCACTGGAAGAATACCCCTCTAGGCAGAACCTTACAGGGTCCAGTCCGCTGGTGGGTAGGAGAATTTACTCCTCCTTTCCCTCTTGAACTGTTTGCCTCTGTGGACACACTCTGCTTAAATTGTGTTTAATTAATGTGAAGGGTTAGGGGTAACCCTGTGGTCAGCACACATCCGCTAATCTACTAATGGGCTAACAGCATGGCAATTTTTTTGTTGATTAATTTATCATTTTTTTCTTACTTTAAAAGCTAACGCACTTAGCTTCTCCTAAAACACAAATATCCAGACAAACTTTAGAATTTGCCTGGACCTTCATGTGCACCATGGCATGTAGTAACATGCCATGGTGCACATGGTATTAACATAGCTGAACTTAACACTTTGGTGCTGTAGTATCAACTTCAACTAAATACTGTAATGTAGCACTTTAGCATTAGCAGAACTAATGTTTACAATTAGTGCTTTAGCAGCTTAATAAAAGTTAACATTCCTAACCTTTTAGTAGGCAGTGCCTACCACTGGTATGAAGTAAAAGTCAGAGTGCATCAGGCTTGGTGTGGTTCCTCTGTGACATATCAAATCAAATGTTATTTATATAGCAAATTTCAGCAACAAAGCAGTTCAAAGTGCTTTATATCATAAAAACACAAAAATACAAAATCATAGAACACACAGTCAACAATTGAAACATTACATTGATGTTAAACATCAGATTGTTGATTAATGTTTCATTGATGATATTTCAAAAGCAACTCTAAACAGGCACATTGTGTATTTAAAGGCATTCAGTGTTTCAGCTGTTTTGCAGTTTTCTGGAATTTTTTTTCCAGATTTGTGGTGCATAGAAGCTGAATGCTGCTTCTCCATCTTTGGTTCTGGGGATGCAGAGCAGAACCAGAACCAGAAGATCTGAGAGATCTGGACGGTTGATACAACCACAGGCGTAACTTCCTGAAGGATTGGTGTAGACATGTCCCCATCAACTTTGGTCTGAAGGGGACAGTCCCCACCAATATTTCCTGGACCTTTTTTTCTTTAGTTGCCTGCATCTATTTGCAGACAGTAAAACGTAAATGGCAAGTCTGCTCAGTGACCTAGTGGATTGGACATCACGTGACCAATCTACTAGAGCGCCACATTTGCTTTTGCTCAGTGGTGGGTTAGGGTTAGGTACAATTTTTGTGTATCTGTACTTTACTTAAGTAGATTTAATAATGGACTTTTACTCCACTACATTTTACAGTAAGTATCTGTACTTTCTACTTCACTACATTTCTACAAAACCGTCGCGTTACTCGTTACATCCAAGTGGCATTGCGCTCCCCCCCCCCTTTAGAATGTGAAGTTCAGGGACTTAACGTGGCGCTGTAAAATCCAAGCAATAAAATTGTCAGTAATAGAATTCCGCTACATAATTCGTAAGATCTGGCAACATGTGAAATCAGCAGCGCTTTGTCCAACTTTGAGTGTCACTTGGAAAGGAAGCTTAAAGAAAGGTAAGCTATGTGGATGTGATGTTAGCAAAGCTAGCTGTACAGAGACTCATATGTTTAATTTGCGATGAAAAAAAGTTGTCACTCATGCGCTGAATTATTGTGCAGAAGTGTTGACCTAGGTGTCGTATATATGGGATAACGCTGTGACCAAAGTCTGCTGGAGTGACGTACAGTCAGGGGAGGCAGGTGAGGGTTACCTTTGAAAAATAATGTATAATGACAAATTTATATTGCTATTTTCACCCTGTGCTTTGTACTATAAAGTACCTATTTTTCATTTAGCTTAACCAATTCTGATTATTTTGTCTTCAAAATCACTGAATTTTTGCATTTTCCCATTCAAATGCTCGGAAGCAAAGCAGGTGAGGCAGCAGTGAGTTGAGCCTCACCTGAGATTGATCAACCTCTCGCTAACTGCACTGGCTGCCATTCTATGGGACCATGATCCTCTTGTCTAAACGTCGCCAATAAAATGGCTAAAAAACATTTAATGTATGAACTGATTTTCCATAATTTAGCTTATGTATATAATGTAAAGTGTTTTTTGTCACCAACTGTGTGTGTAACATGTTTCGTGTGCTGATGAGCGATCAGAAACGGCAGAGAACAGATTCGAGGCGAGGCAGGCAGTTCTCTGGCCTCATGGCAGAGGGCGCTCATGATCCCACACATTGCGACTCCACAGAGTAAGAGATGGTAACAGCGAACTAGCCATACAGTAAAGTGCAGCAATATATTTATAGTCATCTTCTGTTACCACAGCAATCACTTATTAATAATCGCAAAATAAACATTAAGCCTAAAACCATACTACTGCAACAGACTGAATGTTCTGCTCTTTGTGTGGGAAATGTTTGAACGTTTTTGGGGGTTTTTTGTGGCGTTGTTGCCAGTTGCTATGGCAACGAGTCTGCGCATAGCTGTGCTGATACAGAGAGCGAGAAAGACGTGGTTTTGAGTTGTACTTTAACGGTTTTTCCCTTTGCTGTGGAGCACAACACAAAATTAATAATATCTACATGTTCAAGTTTGATTGAGTTGAATAAATTGTTTGAATAAATCAGATTTATCCTAAATCTGATTATGATTAAGTCAATGCCTCACCAGCTACGAACCTCACCGCACGTCACTGGTCTGCTGTATAGAGATGTGACGATCATGAACGATCCGATACTTCTGAACTGATCTTTACTAATTCCTTTAGGACTGAAGCCTCACTGAGAGCCGTTCTTTGTTCTTGTAATCCTCTGCGTACACTGCAGTAGCTATTATTATTTTTATTTAATTGAAAAAATATTGATTTATTTAATTGGCAAATAAATAAAACAAGAATGCAGAGCATGCTCTTTGCACTTGAATTGTTTTCGTCTCCTGTCATGGTGGCAGACAGGGTGAGAACAGTCATGGTGCTCCTTCTGCTTGGTTACTTCTTGCTTGTTGCGCCTTGGACAGTGTTCATAGTTGAGCGTTGTTTACCGTTAATGCATTGCCTTGATTGCTCTGTTTAATAGTTTAATAGTAGACAGTTGTGGTTTCTGACAAGGGCAATATGGGCAACCGCCCAGGGCGTTATGTTTCAGGGATGGCAGGAGACTTGTGGCACAGAGATGGATGCAAAGCAGAATGAAGAAGAGTTTGAATTGATAATGATAAAATGTATTTCAGCTCTAAGTGTTTAATATCTAGGTGTTTTATGGGAATGTAGATCTTTCAGATCAATTTGAGAAGCAATTTTGATAGGTGCACTTAATTTTATTGTGTCATGTAGCGCAGGGCACTGGTCTTGATCTTGACTTGGTTTCGGGTTTGGTGGTCTTGACTACAACTCTGCTACATGGCTCCTTGGTTGCATGTCCTCCCCCACCCACCTTCTTTCCATCCCCTTTCTATTGAATTTCTTTCAAAATAAATGCCACTAGTGGCAAAAAAGTGAAGTTCATGCTATGTTAGGACAGGAGGAAAGATGTGTCCATCCCTGAAATTATGATGCATAGAATCACATATCTAAGTTTAAGCTATGTTACAGAGAGTAAACACAATAACAACATGCTTTATCTATGGCATTGTTCATTAAAATGGCACATTTCTGATATATTAAAATTAAATACGATAGGTACTCTTAATGATATTGTATTAGTGATTAGGTAATGCATTCAGCAGGCCTTCTTTCTTCTTCTTCTTTCCTTGGTTTATGGCGGTTGACAAACAACTTCTAGGTGCATTACCACCACCTTCCACATTGGAGTATGGAACAGACGTTTAACCATTATAATCTCCCCATAATACCTGTTCTTCTTAGAAAACTAAAAATACTGCTAAAAACTACATCCTCAGATGATCTCTGAAACAATTACCTAATATATAATTTATTTTTATTCCTACTTAAATCTCTAACACCTCTCTTTCCTGAACATACTTATTACATTCTAAAAAAAATATGTTGTACTGCTTCTAAATTTCCACAATAATTACAACAACTGGTATTATGTTTATTAATTATTTTAAGAGTACTATTTAATCCTGTATATCTAAACCTTAGTCTAGATATAACATATTCTTGCATTCAGCAAGTACTTTTAATACTTAAGTATTTTTAAAAGCCAGTATTTTTTTGCCTTTACTCAAGTAAAAATGTTAATGTGGTACTTTTACTAGAATAGATTTTTGTCTGTATTTGTACTTTTACTTAAGTATATTTCGTGAGTACTTTCTCCACCTTTTTCGGCTTTTGCTATTGCTTTACATTGAGTCAGGAATATCAGTGGTTGGGAAAATGACACAATCAAACAAAGAATCTGAAAAAGGGACGCAATGTTTTGATATTGCCAACACTACAACAACAAGTTACGGTCCAAGGGGATCACATTTCACAGGTCAGTAAAAAACTTTAATTAAAAATAAAGAAAGTGGACAGTTGGCTAGATATGCTAGCTTAACTTTCATCACCTGAATGTCTAGCTGCACAGTTCGGAGTATTTCAGTTCAATTAACACAAAAATAAGGCGACTCGCATAGATTTTCTGACAGATAATCAGGAGAGAAGTGTTTAAACTAACTAATCAACCTCCGCTAGTGTTCTGGCGATCACTAATGATCGCAAAATGAAAATTCAAACAAAAACATAAATCTACAACGGACAGAATGTTCTGTTTGGTGTTTTTACATACTTTTGTGTGGGAAAAGTTTGTGTGGTTTTTTTAATGTTAATACCTGATGCACTTGAAAATAATCTTTGCTATGAGCTCCCGGGGCTGTTGTTTATTGGTTGCCATAGAAACGAGTCTGCGTGTGACGTTAAGCTGATAGATTGAGAAAAAAATAATACAGTCACCCATTTTTCTAAATTTTTCCCCTGGACTAATTGCTTCATTTGTTCGTAGAAATTGGCAAAATTTAGAGCAATCATCAAATAGGATGAAATATTTCATAAAGCATATAGGAGTCAAAGTTTGTTAAATTTTAAACCATGACTCCGACAGAGACAGATAAACAAAATTAAATTATTGGTCAATATAAAAGAGAAATTCGCTTAGTTCTCTCTTGTATCTTTACAGAACTGACAGAAACCAAACTATTTATAGATTTATATGCAGAGAGAATATACATTATATTTTACATATCCAAACATCAGCATCTCAGCTTTAAGCCACATTTTATAGAATCAGTAATATTAACGGTCACTCTACTCACCATTCAGCTCCAACCAGAGCCAAAAAGTTTTTGCGTCTTTAATATTTGCTATATTAAAGACGCATCATATCTCATCTGCTATGTGTAAGTTAGCAGGACAAAAAGGTTTTGCCAACCAACTCAGGGACAGCTGTGGAGTCAGAATCACATAATTGAAAAATACAAAGTTTGCACTGACAAGGATACATTTAGTTTATACAGAAGTTACTTATTCTGTTTTGGAAATGTTTAATAACATTTTGATTGCTACAGAATCTCATGTTGTTTGTTATAAGCACTTGATAAAATCAGACAATAAAAGGCAAATATGTGATAATTCTTCACAAAAAATATTGCTGAATTGTAAAACTGTAGGTAAACATTCAGCAAATACAGGCTGATTCCATAAATTAGAATATAACTGAAAAGTTCCTTTGTCAGCAGTTCCATCAGCAAGTGAAAGACATGATATAGATTAGATTACTACCATTTTAACATATTTATATTTCGTAGTATGTTTAATACCTGCTAAAAAGTTATTTTCGAAAGATACTATTAATCTGACAAGTCTGATCAGAATGTATATCCTAATTTATTGAATAAGACTGTCTGGCATTCACATGTAAGTTTTGGCATTATTCTAGAAAAGAAAAGGCCTTCCAGTAACTGTGGGTGCGTCAGCGCCCCCGGCTCCTCCTCATCCCCACCAACTTGCAACACGAAGTTACACCTTTGGATACAACAATAGCTGATCTTTAATGTCTTGTAGCGCATTAATTGATTTATAAACCATCAGTAGTATTTTAAAGTCTATTCTGTGAGCTATATACCTCCTTTTAATCTTCCATAACAACTAGATGACGTTATGTCCTGAAACATACCTCAAAAACCAAAATGGATGCACTTTTTTCTGAATGCACTGTGAAGCCTTTAAGGATCATCTCTATATTTTCATCTTTTAAACACAAAACTTCGTACTGCATCACCTACTGAACCATTTTTGAAAGTGCAGCATATCCGCACTAGAAAGTGAATCCACTGACAGCTGTAAGCTTTTGGCAACTTAAGATGTGACGGCAGCAAATAAAAGTGAAGGAAGCCAGAAAATCCCAGTCTTTCCTGCCAGGCTATTGCCTACAGAAGAGGGCCAATCCTTAAATCCGATCTCCTCCCTCTAATCTGCTAAAGATCAGAATGACAACTTCTCTGAGATAAAAGATAAGAGGGAAAATCTTTTCTCTTTCTCACCAACAGGACAGAGGAAAAAGAAGTAAGAGAAACACATTAGCAAGGAACTAATAACTGAAGACTGTGCTGTGGTGATAATACTGGCCTGTTTAGCAGAAGCTTGGCAGATAACTGGGTTACATCTGATTCTGGGTAGGTCAAACTGCTAATTTGTGCACAAAGAGCATTTATCCAGCCCTACAGATTAGCTTTTTCTCCCCAGTGCATAAAGAGGTCTGCACCTGCTTCACATATTCAAACCTCATGCATCACTGATTTACACAATGCTGCAACACAAATGAACCTCATACTCTGAGGAAGGAAGCATGAAACCAGGCAGCAACATCATATTCACCCAAACAAGATGTGCTCTGCAGCTGACTGGGACACCACTGCACACTAATAAAAGAGATGCAGCACCATGAGAGCTGCTCACTTTTAGTTAGACCCTATTTGGGATGTGACCAGTGGCACAGGTTAAGCCAGGTTTTACCAGTTTCAACTCCTGGTGGTTAAGGGTTTTAGGCATTTTCAGTCCTAAAATTATGCTGTGTATGTGCTGACTGAATGTTGTCACCATGAAAGCTTCCTTTGGGAACTCAGACACACTGGAACACACTGTAAACACACTTCAGCTGTCTCTTTCTGGCTCTCAGTGAAGACAGACGCTTTTTTCCTCTGCTCCCTCCCTGCCCTGCTTGCTCTGTTTTTGTGCCGTCTTTTCTATATTTCTGAAACCTTTCTTTGTACATCCTCCAAATCTACAAATTATGGATCTGGTCTACTGGTCTCTCAATGCAATTGATTAAATTTTCTCAAGGGGAAGACTGGGCACAGGAGAGCCCTGTTGATCTGATGCTGTGAGTTTAATCTTTGAGTTTGGGCTCTGTTTGTTCACAAATACAAATTAGTAAACTGTAATTAAAATGTATTGTTTTTTAGGTTGGCTAAGTAAACTACTCCCCCTCTCCCAGATTTCACTAGCTAACCCTAATAGAGAAGTTGTTAGAGGTGCTGTGCTGATGATTTTAGCAGCAAGAGGGGCCCTTAAGTCAAATTCTGCTCAAGGCCTCATACAGCCTTCGACCGGCCCTGCATGATGAGTTAAATCCGTTGCACTGCGCAGAGATGTGGAACAAACGGGACATTTAATTTAATGCTGCTAATGAGGCTTTAGTAGCTCTTCCATTTTGTGTCTGCTGAGATTTTAATAAGAGTCACAGAAACTGTTGTGGTTCCTCGAGTTTGTGGGACGAGTTTTTCAGATCTCCGCGAGGCGGCGCGAATTAACTCTGGCTGACTAAGTGGAGGAAGCATTTCATATGGTTTGATGCTTCCTGTAACAGGAATAATAATAATAAAAAAATACAAAACCAGTGTGATGAATGACTACGAATCGAGCGCAAAATCTCCTCACCGGGCTGAACCTGCATAATGAGGTTAGCACTGGTTGGTTAACCGACCAACCAGGAACACAGACATGAACTTTACCAGGAAGATAGAGCCACACCTGGGCAGCGTGTTGAAATGTAAACGCCCCTCATAATTCTTTGTTCACAAATATAAATCATTCTCACCGCTCTGTCAACGCACACGTCTTGAAAGCGCGACTACAAGTTATTCCTGTGGTTCAGCGGCGCCGGATTCATTTTTGAGGTGGGGGGCCATGAGATGTTTGGTCACCTCTGTTACGCACTTTGAATGTCAGACTTGTTCATTTGATATGATGGCACCTGTCAATCAGTTCAGTGGGTTTGTCGCAATTTGTCTTGAAGTAAACGGTAAACATCCCTTACCTGGAGGACAATGTTTTTGGGTCTACCATGCGCTGCGGTCTGGCTAGATTTGATGATTGTTCGTTATTAAATGTGCTGCGATCATAGAGAAAATATGTTAAAGTTGTCAGTAGGGAACAAGCAGAAGGCAGCTTTACACAAGAGCATTTAGATGGCGGAATGGACTTTATTCCATTTTCCAAAATGGAGTCTGGAAAAATGTAAAAGAGGATAAATGCCTGCAGCACTAAGAACAGCTGAATACAGATCGACGGTATTAAAATAAGGTGTCTGTATGAAGGTTTTATCATCATTACATTATTGGTGTGAACGTACCAGTATCGGGTTAAACAGCATGTTCCACAAATTGTGCGGGAAAGAGATGTCAATATTTTTGCATTAAAAACTAAATGAAAAATACCATGGATGAACTTTAATGTGCGTGTTATTTAGCAAACAGAAATGAATTTCAACAGCAACAGAGACCTGAAAACCATCAGCAGCCATTGATATTTGTGGCTACTGATGGCCGATTGGCTTTTGGAAGAGGAAAGAGGAAAAAAAAATAATAATCACGCAATTATTTTTCGACCTGAGCCAAAATGATCTGCTCTGGGCAAAGTGTGGGTGAGCATTTGGTCCGGACCGTTAACGGAAATGGGCCCGATGTTCCTTTTTTTAAATTTCATCCTAACGCCATTAGAAAGAAAACATCGTCATAGTTCTATAAATGGTGACAAATACAGAAATCTCATTTCATTTTTAGGCAGAATTGGTTAGGACCTGGACCAGATCAGAGTCCAGACGTCAGTTTCAGATGTCAGACCAGTTCATGACCCCAACCAGACCGAAGCTGCTGAAAACCTTTGGTTGACTGTTATGATCTAGAGCAGGGGTGTCAAACTCAATTTCACCAAGGGCCACTTCAGCATATTGGCCACCCTCAATGGGCCACATTGACGGTATAAATCAGGAATGCCCAAGTGCAGTCCTCCAGACTGCAACTTTTAGATGTGTCCCTGCTAAAACATACCCCAGACAAAAAGTTGACTTCCCTCATTAGCAGCAACTCAGTTCTGTAGAGGCCTATGAATGAGTCAATGATCCAGGTGTGTTAGAGAAGGAACGCATCTAAAGTTGCAGAGTGATAGGTCTGGAACACTAGACTTGGGCAACCCTAGCATAAATGTATGAAAATACAATGTTAAATATAAATTAAACAACACCTCATATTGTTAAATAACTGATTTTATGTATTCAAGTTTTAAATATTACATTTGAGTTTGCATGGATGTAAAATTACTGCTCAGTTTAAAAATTACAATATTTTTAAACTGCTCAGCTAAACTTCGCTCTTTAGCTCGTTAGCTTGTCGATGTTTCAGTTTTATTCGCTGGGAAAATTAATCTTTGTCTGCTTTAAAGATAAGCAGACAAAGAATAAAAACAAGTTTTGATATTAACTCTCAACTTCATTCACAAAATTTTTTCGTTATTTATTACACAACGAACATGTATTTCACATAAGAACAAAACAATTAGGTGATGTTTCCTGTCCTTGAACACAAAGCTGATCCCTCTTCACCCTGTCACCAACTCACACACATCCTCATTGTGTTGTGTTCTGTAAATAAACACAAAACACAAGCAAAATCAATAAACTATATGCATATTCCAGTATACTGAGCTTTGGTTTTACATTCATTCTATTTAAATTTAATTTGATCGTGCTTACCAATGTTTTCTGGCCGGATGTCTTAGTTCTTGTGCTGAGGCAATCCGCAAAACGGCGTGCAGGTTTTCGTCAGTAATGCGCGATCTGTGCTTGGTCTTGTTTAAATTCATTATTAAAAACATCTGTTCGCTCAGATAGGTGCTTCCAAACATGGACAAAACACGAGCTGCATGGAGTCGAAGCTGTGGCATCAAATCAGGGGGCAGTAGACGGTAAAAGTCCTCGATTGAAACATCACGGAACTTCGCTCTTTAGCTTGTTAGCTTGTCCATGTTCCAGTTTTATTCGCTGAGAAAATGAATAATCAGCTTGAGGTGACTCTGCTGCACTCTAGTGGCGAGAAGTCGTAATGTTGGCTGGTAACAATCGGAAGGCATTATGGGAGATGTAGTTTGGAGTCAATTCGTGCTCAAAACCTCTTTTAAGTCAGTCAATAGGGCTGTAAAATGGTGGTGGGGGGGAGGGCCACATAAAATGACGTAGCGGGCCACATGTGGCCCGCGGGCCTTGAGTTTGACACATGTGATCTAGAGCCTTCGATTTGGTCCAGATCTCAGTGCTGGAGGTTTTATCTGTACCTCTGCCTGCATAGAAACACAGAGATGTCAGTCATAGATTGTCAGAGTTGTGTGCAGCCTGTGGAAATCTCTGGCGGGACCAACAAATGGGCAGGGCCGTAAAGTGGGGGGGGGGGGCAATGGCCCTTGGGCCCCCCTGTTCCGGCGCCTATGAAGTGGTTCACATATAGCTGCTCAACCAGAGCTAACGCAGTGGGTTTAAACTGTTACCTTGATAATATAGAGTTCTCCAAAGAAACATAATTCATCACAGGGGATTGATGTAAATATCCATACAGGTCAGCATGTGTCCAGATTGAGTGAAAGGATCCGCGCTGAAATAAACTAAGATCTCAAGCAGCGGCAGCATGAGGGAACGTGCAGAGGCGCCAGCTGTGTGATTGGTCCGAGCGCTGCCGGCATTAAATGCATGAACTATAAACCTATCTTCTATAAATTTAAGTTTTTAGAAATAAATCTGCTCCACCATTGAAACGTTAGAGCAGGGGTGGGCAATCCTGGTCCTCGAGGGCCGGTGTCCTGTAACTCTTAGATGTCTCCCTGGTCCAACACACTTGAATCCAATAGCTGAATCACCTCCTAAGTGCAGTCAAGTGCTCCAGAGTCCTGCTAATGACCTCATTATTTGACTCAGGTGTGTTGAAGTAGAGATACATCTAAAAGTTGCAGGAGACCGGCCCTCGATCCCCGGAGTTGCCCACCCCTGCGTTAGAGCAACAAAGACGCTTGCAATCCAGTTTAAAAATAAAAAAAATAAAAAATGGCATGGCGGGCCACCAGGCTTATAATACACTGGGGGAAACCCTGGATGCAGAGAGACTCCCATTATTGCAACCCAGAAAAGGATTTAGAACGAACTTAGAATCCAGAAAAAATTTGTCCAGAACAGGAACATTTATTTTTTTATTATTACTTACAAACTGTGGAGTAGTATTACAACTAAAAACCAGCGATCAGGCCTGAAACCTGGGAGTAGTGATGGACTCTGACCTGAACCTCCAGAGCCACATAAAGACAGTTACAAAGTCGGCCTTCTATCACCTGAAGAACATTTCCAGGATTAAAGGACTAATGTCTCAGCCAGATCTAGAGAAACTCATCCATGCATTTATCTTCAGTCTCATTGATTATTGCAACAGCGTCTTCACAGGTCTGTCCAACAAATCAATTAAACAGCTGCAGCTGATCCAGATGCTGCTGCTGGCGTTCTCACTAAAACCAGGAAGATAGAGCACATGACACCAGTTTTAAAGTCCCTCCACTGGCTCCCTGTAGCTCAAAGAATAGACTTTAAAATACTGTTGTTAGTTTACAAATCACCGAACTGCTTAGCACCACAATACATTAAAGATCTGCTGTTGTTGTATCAACCTTCCAGACCTCTCAGGTTCTGGTTCTGGTCTGCTCTGCATCCCCAGAACCAGAACCAAACGAGGAGAAGCAGCTTTCAGCATCTATGCACCACAAATGTTGAACAAACTTCCAGAAAACTGTAAAACAGCTGAAACACTGACTTCCTTTAAATCTCGACTAAAAACCCACCTGTTTAGAATTGTATTTGAAATGTAATAAATTACAAATTTATTGATGGAACTTAACTTAATGCTGTGTTTTGATTGTTGATTTTATGTTGCATTGTGATTCTGTGTTTGTAATGATGTAAAGCACTTTGAAATGCCTTACTGCTGAAATGTGCTATACAAATACAAAGCAAGTCCAGGTTGAAAGCAGACTGAACCTCCCTAGAGGCAGCAATAACCTCTTCCTCTGTTGTCTTTTGGTCTATGCAAGCCTGCACTTGCAAAATTACCAACAAACCAGTGTGACAACATTCCAGTTCAACTCCAGGAACACAAATTCACTGGAAAATACATGGGTGTTTGGAGATGCACACATGCACACAATGTAATAAGAGCTGAGGAAAACTACTGCAATCATCCAGGGTTTAAGAGATTAAAGCTGAGATAAAACTGGAGTCTGCACTCTAATTGAAAAGGGGATCTACATATAAGTTAATTCAAGCTGCAGTATACAACTTTAATTAAAAAATACGTTTTCTCCATATTTGTTAAAGCTGTCACTACGTCATGACAGTTTGTTATGAGACAGATAATCTTTGAAAAGATCAATCTCCTCCACCTGCTCCCTGAACTACTATTGCTGGTTAAAGTAATGCAACGTTCTGACCAAAACAAAAAAATCAGAACCTGGAGGAGGGTCTTAGTGCTGTCAATCAACCTCATTCACTCACTAATGGTGCTAATGGTTGAGAAACAACTTATCGTTATTGCTAGCTACAGCATAGTACAGAGCAAGGGGAGGGAGGGAGCAGCCACATGAGATAGTGATTGACAGCACTAAAACTCTCCTGTCACTGATTGGTTGTTTCTAGATAGCACTGGGAGAAGGCTGAGGAAATACATTTTTCACAGATTATTTATATACCATACTGTCACAACATAATGACAGTTTTAACAAATATGTAAAAAAAAATATTATTTATAAAGTTACATACTGCAAACCTGTAAAACCTGTTGGAGTCTGCAAAAGACCTGAGACTGGGACAGAGATTTACCTTCCAACAAGACAATAATTGCAAACATAAAGCAAAATCTACAATGGAACGGTTCCCAAATAAATGTATCCAGCTGTTAGAATGGCCAAGTCAAAGTCCAGACCTGAATCCAATTGAGAATCTGTGGGAAGAGCTGAAAACTGCTGTTCACAAGCGTTCTCCATCCAACCTCACTGAGCTCCAGCTGGTTTGCAAGGAAGAATGGACAAGAATTTCAGTCTCTTGATGTGCAAAACTGATAGAGACAAAACCAAGCGACTTGCAGCTGTAATCGCAGCAAAAGGTGGCGCTACAAAGTATTAACACAAGGGGGCCGAATAATATTACACGCTTTACTTTGCAGTTTTGTATTTGTGGAAAAAGTTTAAAATATCCAATAAATTTGGTTCCACCTCACGGTTGTGTCCTACTTGTTGTTGATTCTTCACAAAATAATAAAAATTTTAGATCTTAATGTTTGAAGCCTGAAAAGCAGCAAAAGGTTGAAAATTCAACGGGAACAAGACTTTCGTAAGGTGGTGTGTGTGTGCCACACATGAGGTCGCGTTAACGGAATATTTTCTGTATTTGACAGATTATTTTTTTAAAAGACCAGAAAATTTAAAGGTTTTCCGTCATTTGACAGGTTATAATTAACACCCCTGACTGGTGCACATTGGCAGACATTGTAGACTCAAAGATTTCATTGCAGAGGCAACTAAAATCAATTAATAAAAAAATCCTTTCTGAATATCGTCTCAATAACTCTACTGGTTAATGGACTCATCTCATGAGTCTTTCGGACTGGGAGCTGACAGGGTGTTGAAGAGTTATGGACAGGACGCTTTGGAGCGTCTGGTTCAGGAGCGCATTACAGACCTGAGAAAACTTAAGAGAATACAATATTGTGCTAATCTATTTATAGTCTAAACAGAGGAGCCGACAGTAAGGTGCAGAAGTTATTTAGACCATAACATGCGCACTGCGCTGCACAGCTAATGCGGACGCAACTCCGCCACTGCGAAGAATTAAACTGAACTCATCAGTTTCAACAAATGGAGCTGGAAGACGTTACCCTCCCATGCCCAGAAGGAGAGCGGCGCTCAGGAGGAACACGGCAGACGCAACACCTGTCCATTTCGGGGAAGCGAAACCACGCAAAAAAAAAAAAAAAACATCGTAAAAGTATATATATACTGTATATATACAGCATATATTATATATGCACACACACACACACACAGAGATACATACATAATCATGGTTCATGGTTTCTTTCGGTCCTATATGTTTCTAGTGTGCAAAGAAGTCATTAGGGTGGAGTAAAGATGGAACACAGTAGGGGACGATGAGAGACTGCAGCAGCCAACTCTGTACTAGCAATGCACGATGTATACTTCACACAATGGAAATTTGGTCAATGATAGAGATCTGCAGTCTACGAGCAGTAATGCTTGTTGATGATGTAACTGTGCTTTTCATTGTAAACCAAATCTTTGTTATCTACTTTTTTGCACTCTGGTCCTGTATATATATTTTTGCACCAGGTAGCAATGTCAGGAAGGGGAAAATCTCGTACTATTCAGACGCAGCTAAAGTTATGCTCACAGGCCTCGGCTTCTTTGCCGCTAGACCCATGTGTCGTAACCGCTCCGACTCAGATGAACCCGGACGCCAATACCCTAAAGCTCCAACTACTGTCTTCTTTGAAAGAAGACATCGCCGACATTATTAAGAAGGAGCTTCAAGAGGTTCTTGGAGATGCGTTGTCATCCATTAAAGCTGAGGTACAAGCCGTGAAGACGCAGCTAGCAAGTGACTATGCTTAAAAGATCAAAAGTTTTTTCCCACCTCAAGCGGTTAAAACCTTCTGTAGTGTTTTTACAAGAGACTCATCTTCGCATTAAGGATCACAGTAAGTTACGTTGCTCTTGGATGAATCAAGTTTTTCATTCAGATTTTAATTCCAAATCCAGAGGAGTAGCCATTTTGATTAGTAAAACAGTACAATTCTCGCCCACTGACGTTATAGCTGATAAATATGGCCGATATGTGATAGTTGCTGGAATATTAATGCAGAAAAAGGTTTTTCTGGTAAACATACAGTATATATATATATTCCTTTTTTGGCTCTAATAAAAAAAAGAAAAGAAAGAAAAACCAATGTATTCCAGGAATTTCCTGTTTTGTTCCAATAAAGTGGACTGTATTCGCAAAAAAAAAAAAAAAAGTCAAGTTCAAAAATGTCAATTATCTGGACCCGGTTCAGGTTTAAACTAGGGCTGTCAATGTCAACGCATGAGATAAACATTGCATAATGCAGATTAAATGTATTACCTACTTTGACCTACAAACCTCTCTTCCAGAGAGGGTCACCTAGTTACCAGCAGCACAGTCTTGTACTGCCATCGGCAATGCAGAGTCGCAAACGTGAATGAAAAGATGAGCAAGGACAGTCAGACAGGTCAAATTGCTCAACAGCAATTTGACTTTAATAACACAGCGTTGACAATGATGAATCATCTTTCTACCAAAGCACAACCAGTTTATAGTCATCATTTCTTAATTATGTTTGAAACAAAATCATTATTTTAATCCCTCTTGTAACACTGGTCTCAGGAAATAATTTGAAATCATTTAGATGTAATGGACCAGTTGCTAGGTTAGGCAGGATTACAACAGGAATTAAGGTGAGTGTGAAATGAATTGGCTGGAAGCAGGAAATTTGTTAATATTTGTTGTTTTTGTTTAGATGAAGATAAAATAAAATCACATTTAGCAATGACAATAATAAAAAAACTATACAAAAATAATAGACCAACATATTAAAAATTAAAGCCCAGTCCTATTGAGCGTAATGTTTCATTTTGCCTTTTAGTTGTTGGTCAAGTCAAATTGTGTATTTGAGTTCAGCTCCTTTTGTCGTCCTGGTTTGTTACCACTACAATGTTCACACTAGAGAGAAGATGGAAGTTCTTTGATAACAGGTTTTTTTCCCAAGATAAAAGAGCACAAATGTATTAAAGTAACTGAAAGGAGAGAAAAGGGTCGTTAACTCTTCTGGGTTACACTCTGTTTCCAGGTTTTTATATTCAGGACAGGGTTAGGGTTTTGTTTCAAACGTAATTTAGAAATGTTATGAAGCCTCACATCTGTCCAATGTGTCCTAATTATCAAAGACCATGATGGGATTAAAGCAGACACATGATCTCTGATTTGATTGAACATTTCACCTTCTGCCGCTCTCCAAGCATGTACTTGGTGAAAGGCTAGAAAACATACAGACATTCACATAGTTTCTGTTGAACCAACACTGGAGCAGCACTCTAAACTGATCCATTCGTAGGGATTAACGAGGCAGCAAGAATGTATCAGACATTCCCAACAGACTACTACAACTATTGTTCTCCACTTGTGATTGTGTCATGCTGGTAACAAGTCTGGGAGGGAATCGCAGTGACACTCACAGTTTATTTTGAGAACTGGAAGGTGTTCCCAAGCCAAAAGGGACTTGGGGCCTTTTCCGTGGGTAACCTCATACCAGAATCTTTTTTTGTCTGTTCTTGATCATCAGACTTAATGCTCATCACTTGCTGATAAATTCCTAACGCTCATCTAGTAAAACCACAATCCACCTTTTCCTGACAGAGCAGGGTTTCAAATATGACCATATTTCCCTCAGCTCCTCTCGCCACAGCTCAAAGCAGCCATAATCCACAGTGGTTAGGCGGGTGGAGGGGGTTTCCTTGATATGGTGCAGTGACAGTGGCACGAGACTGGGATTATAAACCCTGGATTACACATGCAAGCACAGAAAAACACAAATCCACCTCTGGACATGCTCCACATTTCACTTGCACTCACTTTACCCTGAATAATGCTGCATCAACACATCACACATATCTGTGGTCTTTTATGAACCTGCCACATTCACCACTTTCTGAGACACTATCAAAAAGTGCAAGTATTGGCTATTGATCTTGTTCAATTACTTTGAAGGACAGATCCTAAAACAAGAGTATAGAGGTACGTGAAATGCTAAAAGCATGGAACTCAGCCTTCAAGTCTGGCGACAAGGAGGCACTGAGGACAGTGAGAGAAAACTTGAACCGTGCTATCAGGTTAGCAAAGCGAACCCACAGTCAGAAAATACAGGAGTTCTTCCACGACACCAGCAACACCAGGAGTATGTGGCAAGGCATAAAGGCGATCACAGATTACAATCCATCCTCCCCCCCAGTGGGTGAAGTTGATGCTGACTTTCTCAATGATCTCAATAACTTCTTTGGGAGGTTCGAGGCACTGAACAGTACTCCGGCAAAGAAAACTGTTCCCCACCAGGAAGAGGAGGCACTCTGCCTGGACACAGCCGATGTGTTGAAGACTCTGAAAAGAGTCAACCCACGGAAGGCCCCAGGTCCCGACAACATACCTGGGCGGGTGTTCAGGGAATGCGCAGGTCAGCTGGCTGGTGTCCTAACAGACATTTTTAACACCTCACTGGACCAAGCCACAGTGCCAGCCTGTCTCAAAACTGCCGCCATCATTCCGGTGCCAAAGAAACATCAAGTCACCTCTTTCAACGATTACCGGCCTGTGGCACTGACTCCCATCATGATGAAGTGCTTTGAAAGGCTGGTAAAAGAACACATCGTCTCCAGACTCCCCTCCACATTCGACCCATTCCAGTTTGCCTACCGCCGAAACCGCTCCACTGAGGACGCTATCTCCTCCGCCCTACACCTGAGCCTGGCTCACCTGGAGGAGAAGAACACTCATGTGCGGATGTTGTTCCTGGACTTCAGCTCAGCGTTCAACACAATCATCCCACAGCATCTGGCAGGAAAACTGGGACACCTGGGCTTCAGCAACCCCTGTGCAACTGGCTGCTAGACTTCCTCACCGACAGACCTCAGTCAGTCCGGATCGGACAACACACCTCCGATGTCATCACCCTCAGCACAGGCTCCCCTCAGGGCTGCATCCTAAGCCCTCTGCTGTTCACTGTGATGACACACGACTGCGCCCCCAGGTTCGCCACCAATCACATCGTGAAGTTCGCGGACGACACAACGGTGGTGGGCCTCATCAGAGACAACAACGACCTGGACTACAGAGAGGAGGTGGAGCAGCTGGTGGACTGGTGCAGAGACAACAGCCTGATCCTGAACGTTGACAAGACGAAGGAGATGATCGTCGACTTCAGGAAGAACCGGCCCAGCCACGCTCCACTGCTCATCAACAGCTCAGCTGTGGAGGTGGTCAGCAGCACCAAATTCCTGGGGGTGCACATCACTAACGACCTCACCTGGACTGTGAAAACTATGTCTCTGGTCAAGAGGGCACAGAAACGCTTGTATTTCCTGCGGAGGATGAGAAGAGCACACCTGCCCCCGCCCATCCTCAAGACATTCTACAGAAGCACCATAGAGAGCATTCTGACCAGCTGCCTCTCTGTGTGGTGTGGAGGCTGCAGTGCCTCCGACTGGAAGAACGTGAGGAGAGTGGTGCGGACAGCAGAGAGGATCATCGGGGCCCCCCTTCCCTCCATTCAGGACATTTCATCCCAGCGCTGCGTGTCCCGAGGCCGAAACATCGTCAGTGACCCCTCACACCCCCACCATGGACTGTTCTCCCTGCTGCCCTCTGGAAAGAGGTTCTGCAGCATCCGGTGCAGGTCCACCAGGTTCCGAAACAGCTTTTTCCCACTTGCCATCAGACTGCTGAACTCTTAACTGGACTGCACTCAAAAACTGGTCTCCACTTCATACCTTGCACATGTACAGAGCTAAATAACTTATATTTTACTGTCATTCCTGCACTTTATATTTTATACTTATATATATATATTTATATTTTATATTGTATTTTATTTTATTCTGGAGTAACCTCACAACATTGGAACCTCAAAACATTGTCCTGAGCCGTATGCAACGAAATTTTGTTCTGTATACACCCTGTGCATGCAAAATGACAATAAAGTCAGTCTAAGTCTAAGCAATTTGCTTTTGATGAAGTGTAACCCTGAACAACCAAAGACAAGAGAACAAAGACTAACATCAACATTTTTCCCTCTCCTGAAGCTCATTGAGTCTGTATCTCAGAGTCAGTCACCCTCAAGTGGAGGCGTTAAATCTCAGTGATGTGACACAACCTTAATTATCCAGTGCTGAGGGTGCCATGAACACTAGCTCAGACAAATTCAAGACAGAATAGAAACTCTGTTTTTCCAATGAAAGCATTGAGGAAGTCTTGCATAGATTTCTAAATGGAGACTTTGAAGCTTTGGTATTGACTATTATGAACATAGAACTAATCAATGGGGTTGGATGATTCTAAAAAATAAGATGCAAGAAATCAAAGAAAAAAACGATAGGTGATATTACCTTTCTTCTTTTACAATAATGTACTGTAAGTGTTTCCTACATATGAGAAATAAACATTTTTTTCTGATGGGATTCTAGTTGTTTAAATGCTTCTTACATTAAAAGGAGCAGCAGTATTCTGTGTTTTCCAGGTGCAGAGTGCCATTTTACAGCATGATGAAGTAACTATTATCTTCAGTTGTTATAAAAATGCTGTATCAAATACGACTTAAAAGAATTTTAACACCTAAATTGGGCCCCTATCTCTTTAAAAACTTCTGCCCCTTTTCACACTCTGCCTTCAGGAAGACGCAGAGTTTTAGCTCCTCTAACCCTTTAAAAGAGTTTTTACCAGCATTGCACTGAGAAGTAAGCCTGTTACAACCAATAAATCAATTAATCACATGACAAATTAAAACCAGCTCAATAATTTACATTTGCATGATTTAGTGTTTTTCTCTTCTCTCTCTTTCTACCAAAAACTGGATGACAAAAATCTTCAGACTGCCTTGGTCTCAAATAGGCCTTTTAGAAAAGAACACTTCTGTTTACAGATACTTCATAATTCATTTTATTTGTTGTTTGTTTTATTTATTTTGGATATTTCTTCCCTTTTCAGTGTTAAATGTTCATTAACCAAAATCAAAATGCCTCTAAATATTCATTAGAATTTAAAGTTTATTGATCTTTGAGAATGAGTTCTTGTATCATACCATTACCATTATGTTACTTGAAAATGGTCTTAAAACAACATTATCATTTATCACAATAACTTCTGGGACAAAATTTGTTATTGTGACAGACCTAATGAGAAGTTGCTTGTATAATAAGCCCAGCAGATGTGCAGTTTTACCAGGTGTTTGCTAATTGCTGCTGGCTAGTCTGAAGGAAATGAGTGGGGGAGGAATCAGAGGGGTGGAAGCTTGGCAGACCTGAGGAGGAGCTGCATCTCTAAGGCAGCACTAGATCCAACCGGTGTTTTCAACAGTTGAATGGTTGCCATGAAGTTGAACAGATTTCTCAAACATGCATGAAAGAATTAAAGCAACACTCTAGTTTTTAACAAGGGAATAACATCATAATATCTAATTTAGTTTACATTTTATCTGTAAAAAAAAAAGATACATCTAAACTACATTAGGTTAGAAAGAGGGAACACTACACAAATGATTTTCTGTCAAGCAGGTTATAAGGTATTTAAATATGTGAGAGCTGTCATTTTAAACAGCCTTGTTATAATACAGATAATGGAGGTCGACAGAAATGCCAAGATTTTTCTGTGGAACAGCAAACACAACTACAAATTATTCACGGAAAAGAGCATATCTAAAATATTTGAAAGAAAATGCATCTTGGGAGCCTGAAATACCAGGAAGCTGCTACTTGACAGACTGGCCGGTTTCTGTAAAGCAGCCAAACATGGACTGATGTTCATTTTCCTTGGTGCCGATTGGCTGAACCTCCCAAGAACAGAGATAAGGAAGACCATAGCTTATATGGTAATGCCAAAATTGTTTCCACTGTGCACATTGATGCACTAATAAAATAAACAAGTATAACCATTTTTAAAGGGTGTCTAAAGTATTCATGAATTTGAGCTAGTTATGGTCCTTTACCCTTATGAATACAGGTCCATGGTAGAATAATGAGCATTCGTTCTGCCTGGAGAATGCTGGAAGTTGAAACTATGTGGAAATCACCTTACAGGTTGATGCTCAATGCTGATGTCTTTCTTGCTTATTATGAACACACATCTTTACATCTCAGGGGCGAATTAACTTTGGACAAGGGCCATGACCAATAGTAAAACTACAAAACATGTTCTATAAATGCTTTCTGAATTATAACACTAAGGATAAAGTAAGGGTCTGGATTGATAGGGATCACAGGAGAAACATTAAGAACAATACAGCTGCTTCTAAAAATCTGGATAAGTTCCAGCCTGGGAAACAAAACCATATTCAGTAGAACCAGACGTAACTCTGCTCATCTTATCTGGAAACCAAATCTGACCTGAAACTATTCTAACAGATTATGTTCTTTGATAAAACACATGGAAACTGGATATGAAACGACTTGTCAATGTGAAATCTGTTGAGTATGCACTTGATTTCATTTTTCTTTTTTTTTTCCAGGCAATGCTATTTTACAAGCGCTTGTTCTGAATTTATTACTGGTTACTCTTTCTTACCATTGCATTGCACTTAATTCAGCTTTCCATCTTTTATTTGTGGTATTTAAGAAATTTCCTAGGAGTTTAGGACCCAAAAGTATTATGCAGAGACAAACGTGAGGTCAAAGCTCCACACTGCATTACTGCTGTTATATTCCAAGACTAAACAGATATTTTGCTAAGTTTTGAAGCTGTTTGTTTTGTGAGCAAACTGTATCGTACATTAAGAAATAACCAAGAGAGGGTTAATATTCCTGTAGAGATCAATGCAGCTTTAAATGGCATATACAAATTCATTGTCATCTTTGGAGATATGAGCTACTGACCAACAACATGACATGAGCCCATTCATTTCTTAATATGAAAAAATATAAACTTGTTAGTTTTTACATCTTTTCTAACAATAAAATCAGAAAAGATTTGATCTGTTTGGCAATTCATGACACCACAATTTAACAAAATATGAACTATGAACTATAATTAGAAAGTCAACTTCAACTTACCCATCTGGGTAATGACTCTGAAGTTGACTTTCAAGCAAGCGATGGTAATTTAGTGTTGAATTATTGTCAACAAGGCTGAATTTTGGTTAAGGTCGACGATTTACGGTGAATCAACCATCAAAATATCATCCAATTTTAGCCAATTAATGTAAAAAAGACATAATTGAATCAGTGTTTTATGGTTGAATTCTAATAATTGAAATGCCAACGTCTGATCAATGTTGAATCAATGTATGCCGTTTGTCATAAAGTTTGATTTTGGTTTCATCTGACCAGAGCTCCTTCTTCCATGTTTGCTGCGTCTCCCAGGTGGCTTGTGGCAAACTTTAAACCAGACTTTTATGGATATCTTTGAGAAACATCTTTCTTCTTGCCACTCTTTCATAAAGGTCAGATTTGAGCAGCAATTATCACTAATTGTTGTCCTATGGACAAACTCTCCCACCTCAGCTGTAGATCTCTGCAGTTCATCCAAAGTGATCAGGAGCCTCTTGGCTGCATCTCTGATCTTTCTTCTTCCTGTTCCAGATGAAAGTTTAGAGGGACGGCCAGGTCTTGGTGGATTTGCAGCGGTCTGATACTCCTTCCATTTCAATATGATCGCTTGCTCAGTGCTCCTTGAGATGTTTAAAGCTTCGGAAACCTTTTCTGCATCCAAATCCTGCTTTAAATTTCTCCACAACAGTATCTGGGACCTGCCTGGTGTTCCTTGGTCTTCATGATGCTCTCTGCGCTTTAAACACAACCTGAGACGATCACAGAGCAGCTGCATTTATACGGGGACTTGATTACACACAGGTGGATTCTATTTATCATCTTCAGTCATTTAGGACAACATTGGATCATTCAGAGATCCAACCTGATCTTCTTTAGTGAGTTTGCTGCACTGAAGGTAAAGAATAATATTACACGCTTTACTTTGCAGTTTTGTATTTGTTAAAAAAGTTTAAAATATCCAATAAATTTGGTTCCACCTCACGGTTGTGTCCCACTTGTTGTTGATTCTTCACAAAATAATAAAAATTTTAGATCTTTATGTTTGAAGCCTGAAAAGCAGCAAAAAGTTGAAAAGTTCAAGGGGCCAAATACTTTCGTAAGGTACTGTATGCTGAGGATAGTGGGTTGTGGTTCCTTTTTGTACATTTTCTTGTCTGTAAATATTATTGCTGACTGCTTGTGTGCAATATGTTGACAAAAAAAAACTACAAGGAGTTGAGCTCTGTTTGCTAACAGGTTGGACTGCAAACATATTATGCAATTCTAATGATTGAAATGCCAATGTCTAATCCAGCGTTTTCAATCCTGGCCCTCAAGTCACACTGCCCTGGAAGTTTTGGGCATTCCCCTAATTCAGCAGACATGATTTCAATTGATGGCTGATTAAAAGGGTTTTGCTGAAATACAATCATCTGAATGGGGTGTGTTGAAGCAGGGGAACATTTAAAACAGTCATCTCCAAACCCTGGTCCGCACAAGAAATAATGAAATATTTTCGTTTTATGTATTAAGAGTCTAGAGGATCTTTTATTTTGAAAATCCTTTAACCAGATTCTCTAAGTTACATCTTGTGCGCCAACATTGAGCCACAAGCAGCAAAATGAGTAAGAAAGATGAGATTCTTTGGAAAGTTTATTTGCAAAGGGGAAAAGGTCCAGAGAAGAGACAGGAGAATGGATTTATCCCAGTAGGTGATTCCCACATTCCAAGCTCTGCATGATAAGGTGACCGGCTCGTTAATGAGGCAATGAAGCCTTAAAACTACTTCACCACATAGAGACCAGGCACCCTGGTGTTATTGTCTCTCATCACTCCCAGATGGAACCGATGCAGAGAAACAAGCTCAGGGCTCCCACTGATGTGTTGTTATCGAGAGTTAAAATGTTCATGAAAATAAAAGGTTTGTTTTTGTTGCGCATCTGTATCTTATTTTGAAGGGATGCGTAAACGTTACCATAGCGACCAAAGTCAGAGAGCGTTAGGGCAATGGTCCAGATGCGAGGAGAGGAGTAGAGCTTATGAGTCTTAAAAGTACAACAGGTTCCATCGGTTCGTGTGTCCAGCCACATGGCAGGAGCAACACACCACAGGAACCGATTCCGCTTACGAACCTCCCAGTTCCAGAAGAAAATCTCGTAAACCCCCACCTTCCATACATGAATTTAGAATAAACACGGATGAATGACGATGTAGAAACAGTGATAGTCTGTGGACTCATTTTAAGCGATTAAAGACGTAACAAAAAGAAAAGGCGCTGGATAAATGACGGCTGGAGCAGCTGCTCCATTTACTGCACTATGCACTAAACTGGGATCTATGTTGCGCCATGTCAGCTGTTTGAAACTCCCCTCGGTGCTTACGTCACCGTGCTTTCTGATTGGCTACTTGAACAGGTTGCGATAGTTGGGCCAACACAATCCAACACCTTGAAAATGCCCGAGCCGTTCCGACGTTCTACCGACTGGACCAGATCAGTCGTGACACACATCACACTAAGACGATCGGTTACGATTATCGCAAGCGACAATCTTAGAATTTGGAACGCTCTACGAGAGTCATAAAGGGAAAATTGGCGCCAAAAATTGAAAATTGTGCCATGTGACCCTTCCCCCTCCGGGCCGCAGTAAAATTACCGAGCCTTGACCGGTCCGCTGTGATAAAAAGATTGGGGACCACTGATCTAAAACACGCAGGGCAGAATGAAACACCAAAAGTAAACAGAGGCTTCAGGTTGCATCTTTCCAACTCTGCAACCCTGACTCAGCCCCCAAGCGGTTTTATAACAACAAATTCACAGCTTGGGACATGCAGCAAAAACAACTCATTTGGAATTGTTAGGGACATGTTTGGACCTCCAAATGACAGCAATCCAAATGTTGAAATTAATGTGATCGAGGCCAGTACCAGGTGCCCTTAATAGCCCAAGTAGTCACCAAAATGAAGCCAAAATGTGGTTACAACCTATAAGACTATCACTACTAACAAGAAACTGTGACTTGAGTGTGAGACTCTGACTCGAGTCAAACATCAAAGTCTCGAGTCTCTGTAACAAATTCTATCTCATGAGACGAAGACAGTAACATGTGAGGCTGTTAATGTTGAAGCTGAAATTCATCAACAGACTTTTCTATTTTCTTGCAGCACTAATGCCTATTTCTATAGTAAATGTGATAAATATTTCATCTGATCAATTTTTTATATAATTTTCAACAGCATGGTGGCGTTAGTTTTTACAGTTTTTAAGCAGTTAGGAGGAACTGTTAAAGTCTCTTATTTTTGGATTAGTTATAAATAGGACAATCCATTTTGTTTATCACTGGCCAATACAAATTTTCTGTTTGACTTATTATTGTATTATTATTTTTTTTAATACAAGTTAGAACTGTGGTATCTGCAGTACAGTGAAAGTGTACAGGTGTTCAGACACAGTAATGAAATCATTTACCTCCTTTTATGGCTTCATATTCACTATTGTTTTTCTTTGCAGAAATGTGTTGCGACAAATTGATGGTGTTGAAACCTAATTCATGCTGACTCACACTAGACTGTGGCTGAGGGGCATATTATAGTGTTGAATTAGTTTTGCTGTTGTGCATTTTCAAAGTATTAGATAACAAAATTTTTAAAAAGATTTCAAAAAGTGCATTTTTTAAAGATAAAAACCATACATTTGTTAAATCAGATTGAAAAATAAACCTTTTTAAACTATGTCAAACTGACATAAGTAGAGAATTTTTTTTTATCAGTTTCTAAACATAGAATTTGAGTTTAATTTAGTGGCCTGACCAGACAAATACAGCGGATTTAAGATATCTTGCCAGTGCTGTCTAAGTGTAGAACCTTTTCTCCAATCAACATCCAAAAATACCGTCAGCTTCAAGACAGCAACCTTGTGTAAACATAGCCTGATTCGTCCTGATAATATCAGAAGTAGGGGGACTGCAGTAGAGAAGAAATGTCAAGGTTTTGAGTGAGATGTCTGTTTAAGAAGACACCTACCACTATCTGTTTATGTATTAAAACATCCGATCCCTCCTACCCTTCTCCCCCACTATTCAAATATTTTTCAACTGTACACTTGTGTGCAGTAGAAATTCACTTCCTCTATTAGTCACACATGCTCTGTCAGCTCCATCTACACTTGAAGTTAACCAGGAGGAATTTCTGAACAGAACTGTGACTAGAATTTGCTCACCATTTTTCTTAAAGGAAGCAATATACAATCTATAAAGCTGCTTCATATTAAAGGTTCAAAGGTGAGAAATATGGGGTGGAATGTGCAGCACTGGAGTTCTAAAACCTTAATAAAATGTGGTAAATAATTTGAAATAGTGAATAAAATGTCCCTGTGCTCCATACCAAACCTTAAAAACAACATAAAAAAGCAACACAAAACGAGGAAAAGGCAAAGCAATCTGTGTGGTTTCAACAAGGTGAGAAGATAATGAATCAATACCCACTTTTCATTGTCATTCCCCCTCTTCAAGGGCAAACATTGAGATAACAAAAATCTCCCCACTTTTCACCCTGGAACAGCAAAGCAAGAGTACATTATTCAAATTAAGAAAGGTGTCTAAAACATACAACAATACACTTGTTTTTTATTGTACATGTCAATGCATTTACAGTCTACTTTTCTGTGAAAATCAACTTCATGAAAAACAAAATTAATGAGAGGAAAATGACATTTGTGAAGAATCCCAAAGTCTCTGAGGGATAGAACCAACCCTGTATCTTCGTTCCAAAAGAGCTTTTATTAAAAGCAGAAGAAAACATGTCTGATAGATGCTGTCAGTAGACTACAGTAGCTAGACAGAGAGGCCCTAATTAAAGCAAGAAGTCTGTCCCTCAAGTGGCTGGCCTATTTTACTTGATGAAAGCCCAAAGAGAATACTCCACTTTACATCGAATTCAGACACTGGGAGAAGGCGACATCTCAAGTTCTCTATTTCTGAGCTCTAAAACGGCTGCAATGCAAAAAGCAAGAAACAGCTTATTACCGTAAGGTGGACGACATTAAACAAGTACCAAGTGACCGAAAAGTACAAAGAAAGTCAAGTGCTAAATCTGCTGTTTCACAGATATCTGGTTCTAGGAGTGTCCACTGTAATGAAGCCAGCAGAGCAAATTCAACCCTGAGGAGCAAATGCTTCTCTTTTAATCATCAGATATAGATATGGTGGAAACAAAGTTCTTACATTTTAGCATCAAGATCTAAATTCTAATTCTCACCCATGTCAGATCATGAATGATCAAAGAAGTTACAAAAGAAGGAAAAAAACAAGAGCTACTTCTTTATAGAGTTTTCAGAACTGATAGTCCAGTAGACTGTGTTCGATTGAGGAACAAGATGGTTCTCTTTCACACTGAACCCAGTCCAATGATCCAACCCAGCCTGCTCCCCCTTTGCACCAAGAACTACTGATGGAAACGACAAAAACCTCTGAAGACACTGAGCGTAACTTCCTTCTTCACAAAATATAAACAAGTAAATGGGTTTAAGTTCACCAGTGTCTAAACTTAAACTGCCTCTCTGCTTTCCAGGCAAACATTCACATTCCATAAATGGAAGGCAGCGACCTCAACATAATCTAAAGGCTGTGAGCCATCAGTTTAGTTAAGGAAGAAGTCATAAACACTATCAACAATAGATCCTTACATGCAACGACCAAATGCAAATGTGAATGCACACAAATGCACCCAAATCCCGCTCTCCTGCCCTAATGGAAAATTGTGGGTATTTGTTTGTAATATAAAGCTGCAAAGTTTGTTTTACAAGTCCCAGTTTGCAGTAGTTGTTCCCTCCCAAATTGAACACCATGTAATCTGTACTCTGTCCAAGCTCCATAGATAGAGAAAAAGCAGTCTTGAGTTTTGTTTCAAGTTCTCCAGAATGTCAGCACTCCTGATTTGAACAGGTTTTGGATTACCCACCTCTCCCATTGTGTTCTCCACTGTTCTGCTGGCTCAACAGTTTTGTATCAGATACAAATAGCACAAAGCACTCTTTAAAGGGAAAGAATAATAACTCTCACCATCTGACTGATGGGAAATTAGGCAGGCAGATGAATTAGGCAGACACTTGTTCTTTTACACAGCTGCCTAATTTCTAGTTTTCATGCTGCTTTGCATTGGTCCAACGACATATTTTCAGCAAGCTCTAAGCAGGTGTGCATCAATTCTAAAAAGGGAAGTTCAGCATGAATTTTTTGCACAAATACATGCACTTCATCTTCACTTGGTATGTCTTTTAATACTTAAACTCCATGTCAAATTCAAGTAGAACACCAAGAACCAGAGCAATTCAGTTGACTAAAACCCATCGTCAGTTCATTGTGAGCCTGTTGGAATGCTAGTTTTGGCTGAAGAACGTATCACAATATAAGCATTTCATATCAGTCAATATCGATAATTGCTTATATTGATAATTGTTATATTGATTATTATTGATTTGTTTTTTCTTTTGAAAATTTGAAATGGTGTCAAAGTTGTGGTGTGACTTTTCCCGTTTTATCCACAGTTTTCACTCCACATTTTTCATTTTTAAGCAGCTATGAGGCACAGTGGTGAAAACTCAAACTGCTGCTGCACTCCAACTGTGGTTGTTGCCAGGCAACCAAAGAGTGAGTGAATTAGTTGATACCACCAACCTTGCTTAAGTGAGCAGCAAAAGCCTTTCCTATGCCTACATCTCCCAGAATGCTGTGCGATTCTGGATTGGAGTTCAGTGAATATTCTTTTGAATATTGAAATAGTCTCCTAAAACATCCAGATGCAACATTTTAGTTGCGTAACCTGGTTGACTCGACAGTCCAAGCCAGTTGATGGAAACATGCCTAATTCGAGTTCTTTTTTCAGCAATATTTCAAAAGTTTCCTCAACATTTCCATGACAGTTGGATGGAAAGAAAGCCAAGGCTTCTGCCTTATCATGGAGGCAACATACAAGGTCTAGCTCAGTAGGAATCAAATGATAGGCCATATGTGTCAGCAGGAGCAGGGAGGAGATTTAGATACAGTCTAAAGACAAATTCTGTTGTCTGCTCATGCTCATGACCCTGCTATGTTTTACATTCACGCTCGTATACCATACCAACTTTATTTATAAAGCACTTTAAAACAACCACAGCTGATACAAAGTGCTGTACATCAAAACACAACATAACAATAAAAAAAACATAAAATAAAAACTTACAGTTTAAAAACAAAAACATACTATTTAAAACTAGATCCCGCTAGAGTTGAAAGCCAAATAAAATAGATGGGTTTTAAGACGAGCTTTAAAAGTGGACAGTGAAGGGGCCTCCCTGACCTGCAAAGGCAAGTTGTTCCATAATTTGGGGCCCATGACAGAGAAAGCCCTGTCCCCTCTGAGCTTCCTTCTTGATCTTGGTACCTCCAAAAGCAGCTGATCTGCGGACCTAAGAGACCGATAAGGTATGATACCAGATCTCCCATCTTGACTCCTGCTTCATGTCTGGTCTTAGCAGTGTAATGTGTAAGTGGCTTATTGAGCTGCTGACAACAGCAGCCAGGCTGACTTCCAACACACAACTTATTTCAAGCCTTTGATTGCGAGGGTGGCTGCTTTCTGTGAGTGGACAGTGTAGTGCAGTGACCATACTGGACATTACCCAGGAGAAACTTTGACCAAAAAGGCCCATTCAACACTGCAAATGTAATCTGGTCATCCTTTAGATGAATGATCTCCCCACACATACAAAAAACTGCAGTAATAAAATACAGTTCAGCTTCATTCTTTCACTATAGACTATATTTGGCTCTCCATTTTTTGTTTGTTTCCATGGTAATGAGCATTGCACCGTGTACAGCTGGAGCCCCGGGTATTTTCCAGAAGTTAAACGACAGAATGGCTGCCCCTAAAACCTGAGCAAGCTTTTCCACATCCGTGTGGGTTTGTGAAGTGATCATTTCCACTCCACTGAGTCCAAGACTCACTGTCTGTTAACCACTGGCCTAGTTTTTCCTTCCTGCCGGCCTGTCTTGCCACTGAACACAAGATCCACGGTCACAACATCTGGATGGCGTTTCACTTAAACTGCCAATGATTTCAGGGATTTTTTTTACAGGACAAATGATCCACATGGGTTATTGACTTCAGTCATGTAGTGCTGGGCAATATGGAAGAAAAAAAAATTACATATCATATTCAGAGATGGTGCTTGACTTTTAGTTGTCCATCATTTTGACTGAAAGGACAAAAAAACCCGTCACATTCCATTTTTACCCATCAAATTAAAATTGATATTGACATATGCTCTTCAGTTGCATTTAATTTTTATGCGGTTTAATTAACATTCAGCAAGCTGCACACAAATCCAGATCCCATCACACATAAAGCAGATGAACACATACAACTTTTTCTCCGTGGTGACAAACACCACTAACTGTGGCCTCAATAACTTATAATAAATTAAACAACTCCACATAAGTTATGGGCACTTAACCTGCTGGGGTCTGAAGCAATAGCGCCTCACAACATCCTCCTGGTTCGCATCTGGAGCAGGAATCAGAACTAGTTCATCAGAAGCCGGAGGCTGAATTAAATCCAACATATTACTTTAATTACGATGGTTCTGCTTTAGTCCACCATTTGAGTAAGCAGTGCAACATCTCCAGTTTTTAGCTTTTGTTCATCCTCTTAAGAGATGGGACAACTGGAACGTTTCAAACTCGCTGTAACACAGACACACTGGGCTTAACACACTACAAGCCCAGTGTGTTATAAGCCTGGCGGCCCGCCATGCTTTGCTGGCCCCCCACCAGGCCAAGTGTTGCTTGTTTTTGTTATTAGAAAAATTAATAATCCTCAAAAAATTATTTATTTTTTTTATTAATTTCAACCAGATTGCAAGGGTCTCTGTTGCTCTGAGTGTTTCACTGACGGAGCAAATTTATTCCTAAAAGATAAGTTTAGGCATTTAAAGCCGGGAGAGATTTAACTCATCATGCAGGGCCAGTCCAAGGCTGAATCAGGCCTGGAGCAGAATTTGACTTAGGGGCCCCTCTTGCTGCTAAAAACATCAGCACCTCTAACAGCTTCTGTGTTAGATTTAATCTGGGACAGGGGGAGTAGTTTAATTAGCCAACCTAAAAACCAATAAATTTTAATTGCAGTTTACTAATTTGTATTGGTGAACAAACAGAGCTCAAACTCAAAAATTAAACTCACAGCATCAGATTGTTGCTATGGTAACAAAACAGTCTAACTATGAATATTGTTCCTTGAAGTTGTACAAAGTAAATTGCCAGCTCCTTAAAATCTTACATTTAAATGTTAAACAATTTAAAACCTTTTAATTAATGTATTCTGACACCATTAAATCAAATTTAGCAGCATTGATAATCTCAATAAATAAATGTTACTTTTATGTATCTGTGGTTTGTGTTAAAATATTAGCATTTATGGGGCCCCTGAAGGCCTGGGGGGCCTGATGGAGCTGCTGACTTAATTTGGATTAAACAGAAGAGCAAATAATTGATATTCATTTTTTTTATTTGTTGTTTTTAAGACTAGTTGTGGGTTTAAATAGTATCTCACTGGCAATGTTTTCCTGTTACTTTTCCTGTCTACTTAACATCTTTTAATACAAAAACACGGTGGACTGCCATTGGACCGCCTCGGCGCCGACCACCGGACTGAGCAAGTTTTCTGGGGGAAACCCTGTGGTCCACTTGATACTTCGATTATGCATTCACACCTCACACCAGGCCAACAAACTGGAGTTGGATTAAAACGGACCGAACATGGTTGGTGTGAATGCACCCTAAAAAGCCACAAGTTCCTGCACACTTTTTGCTCTGACATCCAACATTGCTCATCTGTGCAAAAGCAGATCTGGTGGTCTTGCTTAGTTGCTCTAACTTGTCCCCATAAGCTACCATCAGCTCAGCGAGCCAACCATTAGAGCACAAGACGGATGGAAACGGCCATGGCAACCAGCACAGATCAGATTTCCCCTCCAAGTTTACTACAGGATGGTTCAGGCCTTCTCAGCCCAACCGCATGAATCACATATTTTGCTCTTCGTCATGCAGCTGCTAATGGTGGGAGGAAATCCCCTGCTCCTTAGTGACTCTCTGCACACCAAGGCCAACATGTGCCTACGGAGTCTGTTCCTCTCTGTGTGAGGGTCTGCAGCAGGGATCAGTCAGCAGTGCAACGCTCAGACAGCAGGGAGCGCTGGCCCACACTGCACACCTAATTATCAAAATAAAAAAAGGGAAACGGTGTGAAGAGACGCTCACTGCAAGAGAAACAAACCACTCCACTGTTCTACCAGCCGCTACCGCTGGCATCTGCGTGAGTCAGACACTATTTGAAGAATGAGTCCCACAAAGCTCGACCTGTTGCTGTGGATGAAGGCCGGGGAAGTTTAAAAAAGGAAAAGAAAAGTGAATTTACAGCTCAGTGAGCTGTGGTTAGACTGCAGCGGCATTGACTTTCTGCTGCTACAGACACAATGAGGCTGCAGAGGCGTGAGAAAGCCTGTGGCTGAAAGAGGAAGTAGTTCTGAGGGGTGACGCTGCTAAAACATCTTCCCGCTGAGACGCAGCATCTGAGGACTTCTCCTCAGATGCTAGTTTCTTACCCCGGGCAGACAGCTTCTTGGTGTTGATGATTTTGGCAGCATACTCATGTCCCGTGGAAATCTTCATGCACCTCTTCACAACAGAGAAAGCTCCCCTACAAGACAAAAAGAGTTGCTGGTCAGAGGTTGTGTGATCAAACATTTGCTGCATGACTAAACTCACATGGACAGGTGCTTCCTTGTTTTTCTGGAATTCTATGGAAACACGTTCCTGAAAGATCTCATTTAGCGCTGGTGAATAGCTGATGGGTTAATACTGTATCATATTAACCCATCACTGATTACATCAGTACAATAAAGTAGCAACCAAATGACAAATTCAAGAACTTTGAGCAAAAAAGGGAACAACAAAAAGCTAGAAAACAGGTTAAAACAGAAACAATCAGATCTACTTATACAGCATTCAGAGATGCCAAGTTTTATTCCAATCAATTTCAAAATATATTTATTAAGAATAATACTTTATTATTCCCAAAGAAATTAGACAAATAACTGAATAATAATGTGAAGTAGACTTGGGGCGGTTACTGTTATACAGTGGACTTGTGTCTGTTTGTGGTTTAGTATTTGTGGATTTTTCGACAATTTTTTTTATGTAGCTTATGTCAGATAAATAAAACACAAAGTTGCAATGCTACCTGAAACACTATTGGCTGGTATTTGTATAGCAGCCAATACATGTTTGGCCAATTGACTGAACCCCAAAGAGTTCATTAAAAAAACATGGAAATTGGATTCTGTAGTAGAGCCAAAACACTGTTATATACACATATACTATATTACAGTATATTTGGGATTTTATTAAAATAGGTAGAAATAATTGTTTTCAAAGGGCGTCTCAAGTATCCATAGATTTTAGCTATTTGAGGGCAACTATGGTCTCTAACCACCGTGAATACCAGGGTTCAATGTATCAGAAAATAAGCTTTCAGAAAGTTGCAAGCAGCATATCCGTTTAGGGCTGCACAACATATAATCACCAGAATATTGGGGTGCATTCACACCAGCTGTGTTTAATCTGCTTTAATCCAACTCTAGCTTGTTTGCCTAAAATGAGACAAACGCCATCTTTGTTTGAGGAGGTGTGAATACATAGTCAAACTCTCCTTTTTCCTTTTATTTAACCAATGAGATCCAGATCTCATTTTCAAGAGGAACCTGAGCAGAAATCTGCAACTCTGACCAAAAAAGCGAATTCTGGTCCGCTTACAAACCTAAAGTGAACTCTGGTCCACTTTGGAGCTGTGAATCCCAAGCCCACCACAGGCCACTCTAGTTCTCCTACCAGAGAGACCAAGTGTTCTGTAGCTCAGGGCATTTTGGGCAAATATAACCAAAAACAAACATGTGGTTCTAGCACTAGCAGGAGAAATGCTCTGTGGCAGTGGAGATTGGGTGACATGGGTAAGCGCCTAGGGCCCCCCGCCCTCCAACCCCCATCAACAACTTTGTTGGGGAGTGCCTTAGGTGTTAAGGGGCCGGAAGGGTGGGCCGGAAGGGTGGTTCGAAAGGCGCCACACAAACCAGGACCACCACTGCTTCGTGCTACAACCACTAAAATCTGATGCCCTCCATTTTTGTTTACATTTCGTGAAGATGGAAGTTGTGTTCGGTGTCTTGTTCAGTTCCATTATTACTATTTTCCCATAAATTTTACAGTATAATAATATCCATTCATCTTCTGTACACCCTTGTCCCTAGCAAGGTGCCTATCTCCACTGAACGTTTCAGGCGAGAGGCGGGGTCATCCTGGGCAGGACGCCAGTCCATCACAGGGCAACACAGAGACAGACAGAACAAACAACCATACACACACACACCCCTACACACACACACCCACCCTCACACCTAGGGATAACTTGGAGAGACCAATTGACCTGACAGTCATGTTTTTGGACTGTGGGAGGAAGCTGGAGTACCCGGAGAGAACCCAGCATGGACAGGCATGTTTTCCCTGTCCTGGTTCGATTCCTGAGCCGGGAATCGAACCAGGACATTCTTGCTGCAAGACAACAGTGCTACCAACTGCTCCACTGTGCAGCCCAGAATAACAATATAAGAATTTCATATAAGAATTTCTGGATCTCTCTAAACTGAATTAAGTCTCTAGCCTCGCGAGCCTGCAGTAGTTTGGGAGGCAGTTCTGGGAAGCTTAGTGCGACAGCGAGATAAAATAACATACTAAAATGTTTTTTTGGTGCACTTTGTGAGTTAAACTTTCAAACTTCCATCTATGCATGCTGTTCATATATTAATTTTCATCGTGAATTCCAAACCTACTGAACCGCAATCCTGAAGACAAAGCGAAACAATAAACAGTTCCTTAGAAAGTGACCTCTGACCCCAGACAAAAGGAGCTTCTGATGCAAAGGGCAAAGATTGGAGAACCACGCCCTCCTGGAGCAAACGGCAGCTCCAGTTCTGTCCTGATTCAAACACCTGAGTGGCCGAACACAGGTCAGGAGGCTCGTGTTCTCAGCTCAACCCGTTCACGTTCCAGAATCGGAACAGAAACGTCAGATTCAAAAGTCCTTCTCTGATTACGTGAACTAGAATAAAGCCGAGTTAGGAGTGTCCCCAACACTTGAAGAGACTCTAAACCGAGATTTAGCGGGGCGTCCTGCTACCATAGGTGGAGTCCGGTAGAACACGGTTCCGTACCACCCAAGATAATGAACAGAACTTACTTTCCCAGCTCCTCGTACAGTTGGTACTCATCAGTGAACCTGGTGCAGGTGGTTGAAGCCATGTTCAAGTGAGCGGGGAAACTGAAAGCTGTCCTAATACTCTGGGAGTCTTTCCCCTCCGCGTCCTATATGTCACCTGGTCCTATGTCGGAACCGCCGCCGGCAAAAAAAAAAGAAAAAGAAAAGACAAGAAATACAATTAGACTGAATGAATTGCGGGGTAATTTCTACTCCCAGTTCCAGGTTCGTGGATCCCGCCGGCTCTCACAGGGACGAAGCGACCTTTGGTTGTGTCTGTTTCTGCGCTGATACTTTGGATCCGTTCAACACAGTCAAGACTCACACACACACTTCCCCATATCCGGTACTGACCCAGCAAAATAAAAGCACCCAAGAAAGCACATTGATAATCAGAGCTGCAGTAGGACCAGCATTGGAATCATTTTGAGTAAATTTGACTGTAGATTCAGTTGACTGTAAAGTGTTTCACAGAGGAACAACAGGCCAAGACATGGTTTTTTTAAACAGAGAAAAAGGTATAACTACTCAATAGTTATACCTCAATATAACTATTGAGGTATATTTCAGAAAAACAGTTACTGATTACACATTGTTTTGAAATAAATATCAAAACTATTCCATGTGACCTTTATATAATTCTGGTCTAAAGGGAGTTTATCAAAAATCATATCTTCACTAAGCATTGGCCCCCCAGAAGGGGGTGACCAGGTCAGAAAGTGTCCTGACCTCAGTTTTAACATGTTATGGTCCTAAGGTCACTTTGATCTTATCAATCAATCAAATTTATTTTTGTAGCATATTTCAGCAACAAGGCAGTTCAAAGTGCTTTACATCATAAAAATACAAAAGTAGAAAGTCATAGAACGCATAGTCAGCAATTTAAACATTATATTTTGTCAAGTTCCACCGTTACAAAAGAGAATGTTGATCAATGTTTAATTGATTATGTTTCAAAAGCAACTCTAAACAGGAGGGGTTTTAGTCTAGATTTAAAGGTGTTCAGTGTTTCAGCTGTTTTGCAGTTTTCTGGACATTTGCTCCAGATTTGTGGTTCATAGAAGCTGAATGCTGCTTCTCCATGTTTGGTTCTGGTTCTGGGGATGCAGAGCAGAGCCAAAAGCAGAACCTGAGAGGTCTGGAAGGTTGATACAACAACAGCAGATCTTTAATGTATTGTGGTGCTAAGCGGTTCAGTGATTTATAAATTAGTAACAGTATTTTAAAGTTTATTCTCTGAGCCACAAGGAGTCAATGGAAGGACTTTAGACCTGGGTGATGTGATCTTCCTGGTTTTAGCGAGAACGCCAGCAGCAGCGTACTGTGGGACAGACCTGTAAAGACGCTGTTTCAGTAATTAATATGACTAAAGGTAAATGCATGGATGAGTTTCTCTAGATCTGGCTGAGACATTAGTCCTCTAATCCTGGAAATGTTCTTCAGGTGATAGAAGGCCGACTTTGTAACCGTCTTCATGTGGCTCTGTAGGTTCAGGTCAGAGTACATCACTCCACCCAGACTTCAGGCCTGATCTCTAGTTTCTAGATGTAATAACTGAAGCTGTGCATTGACTGTATATCAGGGGTGTTCAAGTCCAGTCCTCCAGAGCTATCATCCTGCAACTTTCAGATGCATCCCTGCCAGGGCCAGTCCAAGGCAGGCATAAGCAAACTAAGCAGCCACTTAGGGCCGCAGGGCCACTAAGGGGCACCCTCAGTGGAGGTGGGGGGTTTTCTTGTAACGATATCTATGTCATTATAACAATATGAAGTGATTTGTTTTACAATAATATGTATTTCATAATGTATGTAGAAAAAATTATTTTATGGATAAAAAGGGGGAAAAAATTGCTCTTGAGGGGCCCCCTGGTGGCCTCAGTAGGTCACGCACACTTCACTGGTAATATGAACTGCCTTGCGATGTGCAGAGATCATCCAAACGTTAAAGTTCGGTCAGGTAGACGATAAGCAAGTAAAACAATGTCTCAAAAAAGGACTTATCCTTCAGGGAGAGAGGAAAGAAAGAGGAAGAATAGAAAAAAGCCAAGATATGTTTTAATATGTCTTTGTAATGTAATGTTTATCAAAAAGATTTGTAAAGCTGCTAATAGAAAATTAGCTTGATAGCGACCTGGAACGGTCCAGTCCAGCAGCCAAACATTTATGCTAGCGTCTTTGTGTGAAACTAAGTTTTAACTTTACATGAGTTGATTCTCATGATTGGCTCTGGATATTTCAGAGGTTTTTGGCTTCAAAACGGAGTGTTTGTTAACATTTGATAACAATAATTAAAACTTCTCAATGTTTGATATTGTCTAGCAAATGTTTTCTATCAGGCTACATGATTACTGTATTAATAAATCCATGAGCTGCTCTCTGCTGTAGTTGGGGATAAGTTGTTTGCTGCTGATAATTTATGCATCTAAAACAAACAATATTTTTACATCAACTTCTAAGTTATGAGAAACTTTTGTTAAAATCATTTGAAGGCTCAGAATCAGTCCGGAACCGGTACTAGTCCACATTCTCAGGGAAGAAAGACTCACATGGTATAAATTACATTTTTAGCTATTGCAGTAACGCTTAAGAGAAATTTATTTAATCAAAGATTGTCATGAATATGTTTGTATGTATTCCATCTTAAGTGTGGCTGCACCAACTGCAGTTTTCTGGCCGATCCCTGGTTATCGATCTTTAAAAACCTGACCTGCTGATTTCATTTTGGCCAATACCAATTTGAAGACAGTGGTTTCAGCACATTTTTTCCTCTTTTACAGCAACCAGTATCGCCATGAGTAAACCAATAGTTCAGTTTGATGCCAAGAGTACATAAAGTCTGATCTAACAACTTTGTGGAAAACTGCCTCAAAAACAGAACATAGAACCTTAACACAGTTGAGAATGATGGATCATTACTACTTTCAGCATACTGGGTCATCAGTAGTAGGCCAGTAGATTACTGGCTAATCAAAGTAAGTAGGTCACTATAGTGCTAAAAGTGCTAATAATTAAAATGTCTTTGGGCAAACACTAATTAATCAAATGCACCTCTTACAATGAACTGATTTCAAACCCCCTGCCTCCTCAACCCTCCCAGCTCAGAAATGCTTCAGAGGCCTCATCAGGTTCACTTTGCAGGCCTCCTATTAAATGGATCTCTGTTAATCCCCATTTAGTCTAATCTGTGCTAATCTACTAGTGAGGAAGTAGTGTTGTAAAACAAAGCACAGGCAGCTTCGTGGACTCCTCTGAAATAATATGTCTTTAGTTCACATGAGAGCTATCAGGCCTGTAATCTTCTCTCATTAAGTTATATTTTTCAGAAAGTATTGCCTGTCTGTGAGTTAGAGACACTTTTTTTCTGTCTAAATTAGCACCATCACCATGACATGAGGTGCTATTTTTAATAGATAAATTTGCTCCATAGTAGATATAGTCTTTTTCTTTGCCGCCATCTAGTGGCAAGGCTTTAACATAGCTATCAACTAATACTACTAAGGTCTCTTCTTATTGAAGACTCAACATCCATGGCACTAAATATGATTTTTCCACATTTAGAGTGTACAGAACTCTTTTTTATGTAAAAGTGTTCTGTACACCATGTTTTAAAACTAAATGACCAAGTTCTTGTTAAATAACTGACCCAACCCGAGCTACACCTGGGCAGATACTCATATTGTATTTGGTGTACAGTACTGTTTTTTTCAGTGCATTCATTTGACTTTGGTAACATTTGCTTAAAACTTCTACTGGCCTCCACATGGAAGGCAAAAATATGTTTGAACCTATTTTTTACTGCCTGTATCCCTATGCAGTTTTCATTCCATTGCCTAACAGTTATTCATGTGGGGTGTGTCTCTTTGACAAGAGGCTGCATTTCATTTTTAAAAGTTCTGAATAGATACCTTCAGTCTTCCGAAGACAATATTGTAAATGAGCCAACCTCTTCAGGTGGGAAGCTTTCCCACAAACAGATTGCATCGACATGCTTTGGAATGATTTTTGTCACAAGCCTGTCATCCAGAAGTCTCCACCCACGTATCGAGAACACAAATGTAATTACACTCATCTAATGCAAATATTGAACAAACTCCTCACTCATTGCGACTTGGAGTGCATCGATAAATTGGGTGGTAGATAAATTGGCCCCAGTTTCCCTAATTTTGGATGGTCAGCAATCGCCCAATATTTACACAAGAAACCAGTCTTTTCAACCAGTCTTATCCACCAAAGATAAATGGATGGATGAGTTTCTTTAGATCTCGCATTGCATTAGTCCTTCAATCCTGGAAATGTTCTTCAGAAGAAAGAAGCTGACTTTGTAACTGTTTTTATGTGGCTCTGAAGGTTCAGTCCATCACCACACACAGATTTCATGTCTGGTCAGTCGTTTCCAGCTGTATGTGGTTGTGCGTTGACTCTAGATCAGTGTTTCTCAAACTTTTTCAGGCTGAGGACCATTTAACTCGTTTAACATTCACTTAACTTGAAATTGCCCCACGATGGCGCAACATCTTAATATATGCAACCTGAAATGAAAATAAAAGTCTCTTAACCCACTTATGATCATGATCCATCAATTCTACTCGGGGCATTTTGAGTTATTTGCATATTGTGAAAATGTGGACTAAGCATTCCAATTGTGTCAGACACATGAACAACAAAAACAAAATTGTTCTTTTCTACCAAGTGCTGTGAGCATTAATAACATCTAGGCCTGATATTTGTCATTTAGAAGCACAATTAAAGAAAATACACTTGAGCTGCTTTGGTAGAAACACAAAAAGCACCTTTAAATATAAAAAAATATACACCCATTTATGTTTCTAATTGGGTGTATATTAGAAAGATGTATTCAATTAATTTAAATGAATCTCATTTAATAGAAAAATAACAATAGCTGTTGAGGTGTGAGCAGAGAATCATAAGCGAGAAAGTCGTAAAGAATAAAGAACAGTTCTCACTAACTGAGATTTCAGTCCTACCTTTTGCGGCATAAAGTGGTTCAAAAGAATCAAATTGCTCATGAACACATCAATAATCTAAATAGGTATAACTTAGCTTCCCAAGTGAAAATAAATATACTAAGCATGTTAAATTTGAGCCTACTTAAAGCCAGACTAATCATCAGAGTACTTGAAGTCTTTTGTTTTGGAACAACTAATTTTGTATTTGGTGTATTTTAATAGTAATTAAATTGTAGAAAATCACAATTTAAAGTGTACTAAGTGTACTATCATACTTTTTTGGAACAACTAAAGTTATTCTTAGTATACTTTAAGTATATTGCTTTTTATGTAAAATAAATGTGCTTGATTAGTATATCAATTACAGACTTGCAGCTGTAATCGCAGCAAAAGGTGGCGCTACAAATTATTAACACAAGGGGGCCGAAAAGTATTACACGCTTTACTTTGCAGTTTTGTATTTGTGGAAAAAGTTTAAAATATCCAATAAATTTGGTTCCACCTCACGGTTGTGTCCTACTTGTTGTTGATTCTTCACAAAATAATAAAAATTTTAGATCTTTATGTTTGAAGCCTGAAAAGCAGCAAAAGGTTGAAAAGTTCAAGGTGCCAAATACTTTCGTAAGGTACTGTATTTTAAAATATACACAAAATATCTGTAACTGCATATTGTTTCATGAGCAAATACAACATATTCTGTTCACTTAAAGTATACTTTTATTTAATATATTTCTTTAAAGTGTATTTTAGTACAGTTATATTTAAGTGTTTAAAGTTATGTCAAAATTGCTACAAGCATGCTTTTAGTGTACTTTACATATATTTATAGGAAGTACACTTAATGCTTAGTATACTTAATGTACTTACGCAAATCCAAGTACTGTATGTTTGAAATATACTAAAGTATTGTTTATCACTAAGGACCACTCACATCTGGTAGAAAAGTAAACAACAGTCAGTCGGGGGACGCCCCGTTCAAGGGTACCTCTACCTTGTAACCATGGAGTCAACATACCAATAATTTAAATGAGTGCAGTTAGTGAATTTGCAGAATATGATCAGTTCCAGGCTGGTAGTTTCTGTTTCATTATTGCTCTTTTAAGATCTCAGCCTCTATTGTCACAGCTCCAGCCCTAAAGTTCAAAGGAATAATCCCATCCTTTCTCTTTTTCAGGTTCCCCATTAAAAAATGTCTCCATTGTCTTTGCAAGTTCCCTGTTGGTGTGACTGGCTTGGTAGACAAAAGGGTAACCTGGGACTAATAGCAAAGCTAATCTCTACAAAACAGCCTGTGTTTGGATAGGATAGGTAAAGGCTGCATGAAACTTGCTGTCTTTTTTTTTTTACACTAAAAACAGAAAGATGGCGCTCTCCAACCACTTTTAGTTAGACAGCAATTGATGAGCATCAACGCAAGCCAGTAGATTTCATTGGATGTGGAAAATGGTTTCAACTAAAGAGAACTGTGCTTTGGTTTGAAAACAGTCATTAGACAGAGTGGCTGTGTTCACTTGTTCAGACATATATATATATATATATATATATATATATACACTGCTCAAAAAAATAAAGGGAACACTCAAATAACACATCCTAGATCTGAATGAAAGAAATATTCTCATTGAATACTTTGTTCTGTACAAAGTTGAATGTGCTGACAACAAAATCACACAAAAATCATCAATGGAAATCAAATTTATTAACCAATGGAGGCCTGGATTTGGAGCCACACACAAAATTAAAGTGAAATAACTCTACACGCTGATCCAACTTTAATGTAATGTCCTTAAAACAAGTCAAAATGAGGCTCAGTATTGTGTGTGGCCTCCACGTGCCTGTATGACCTCCCTACAATGCCTGGGCATGCTCCTGATGAGGTGGCGGATGGTCTCCTGAGGGATCTCCTCCCAGACCTGGACTAAAGCATCCGCCAACTCCTGGACAGTCTGTGGTGCAACGTGACGTTGGTGGATGGAGCGAGACATGATGTCCCAGATGTGTTCAATCGGATTCAGGTCTGGGGAACGGGCTGGCCAGTCCATAGCTTCAATGCCTTCATCTTGCAGGAACTGCTGACACACTCCAGCCACATGAGGTCTAGCATTGTCCTGCATTAGGAGGAACCCAGGGCCAACCACACCAGCATATGGTCTCACAAGGGGTCTGAGGATCTCATCTCGGTACCTAATGGCAGTCAGGCTTCCTCTGGTGAGCACATGGAGGGCTGTGCGGCCCTCCAAAGAAATGCCACCCCACACCATTACTGACCCACTGCCAAACCGGTCATGCTAAAGGATGTTGCAGGCAGCAGACCGCTCTCCATGGCGTCTCCAGACTCTGTCACGTCTGTCACATGTGCTCAGTGTGAACCTGCTTTCATCTGTGAAGAGCACAAGGCGCCAGTGGCGAATTTGCCAATCCTGGTGTTCTCTGGCAAATGCCAAGCGTCCTGCACGGTGTTGGGCTGTGAGCACAACCCCCATCTGTGGACGTCGGGCCCTCATACCATCCTCATGGAGTCGGTTTCTAACCGTTTGTGCAGACACATACACATTTGTGGCCTGCTGGAGGTCATTTTGCAGGGCTCTGGCAGTGCTCCTCCTGTTTCTCCTTGCACAAAGGCGGAGGTAGCGGTCCTGCTGCTGGGTTGTTGCCCTCCTACGGCCTCCTCCACGTCTCCTGGTGTACTGGCCTGTCTCCTGGTAGCGCCTCCAGCCTCTGGACACTACGCTGACAGACACAGCAAACCTTCTTGCCACAGCTCGAATTGATGTGCCATCATGGATGAGCTGCACTACCTGAGCCACTTGTGTGGGTTGTGGAGTCCGTCTCATGCTACCACTAGTGTGAAAGCACCACCAACATTCAAAACTGACCAAAACATCAGCCAGACAGCATAGGTACTGAGAAGTGGTCTGTGGTCCCAACTGCAGAACCACTCCTTTATTGAGTGTGTCTTGCTAATAGCCAATAATTTCCACCTGTTGTCTATTCCATTTGCACAACAGCAGGTGAAATTGATTGTCAATCAGTGTTGCTTCCTAAGTGGACAGTTTGATTTCACAGAAGTTTGATTTACTTGGAGTTATATTGTGTTGTTTAAGTGTTCCCTTTATTTTTTTGAGCAGTGTATATATATATATATATATATATATATATATATATATATATATATATATATACAGATCCATATAAATAAATTAGGATTCAAGGACTTTTTACTGTCATACCACCTTGATAGTTAGTGGTACGAAATTTGTACTCAGGTCTCAGATCAAGAAATCTACTACACTAAAAAAATAGGTAGATAAATGAATAAAATAAACAGATGAACAATAAAGAAATTTAAGAGATATGTGTAGTTATGTGTCTGTGTATAAATAAACTATGAGGTGAAGCTGCATTTGGTGCAGCTTGAGTTCAGCAGTCAGATGGCTGAAGAGAAGAAACTGTTCCTCAGCCTGCTGGTCTTGCTCTGGATGCTCCTCAGCCTCCTGCCTGAGGAAAAGGGCTGGATCAGTGTGTGTGGAGGATGGGTGGAGTCCTTCATGATGCAGAGCAGATTCCTCCTGCATCATGATGTGTAGAGGTCTATCGTGGAGGAAAGCCTGCTCCCCACAGTCCTCTGTGCAGCCTTATCCACCCTCTGCAGAGCCGTCCTCTCAGCAGCAGTGCAGCTGCTGTGCTACAAGTGATGCAGGTGCAGAGAATGCTCTCCACCACACAGCGACAGAAGCTCCACAGGACTGAATTCCCAAGTCCAGCTCTCCGCATCTTCCTGAGGAAGTAGAGATGCTGGTGGGCCTTCCTGACCAAATGTGAGGTGTTGGTACTCCAGGTGAGGTCACTGGATATATGCACACCCAGGTACCTGTAGCTGGAGACCAACTCCAATGTACAGGGGCTGAAGAGGAGCCTTGTTCCTTCTGAAATCCACCACCATCTTCTTGGTCTTCTTCACGTTGATGCAGAGATTATTTTCTCTGCACTACTGCACCAAGTGTTCCACCTCCTCGCTGTAAACGGTCTCATCACTGTTTGTGATGCATCCCACCACCGATGTGTCATTGGCAAACTTCACTATATGAAAGCTGGAGTGTCTTGCCAAGCAGTCATATGTCCACAGGGTGAAGAGGAGAAGGCTCAGCACGCAGCCCTGCGGTGAGCCAGTGCTGAGGGTGATGGAGGAGGAGATGGTGTTGTGGATCCTGACAGTCTGAGGTCTGTTGGTCAGGAAGTCCAGAATCCAGTTCCCCAGTGTGGAACTCAGTCCAAGAGAGGAGAGCTTCTGCACCAGGGTCTGTGGGATGATGGTGTTGAAGTTCGAGGAGAAATCCAGGAAGAGCAGACGGATGTAGGAGTTCCTGCTCTCCAGGTGGATGAGGGCTGTGTGGCTCACCGATGAGATGGCATCAGCAGTGGAGCTTCTTCTTGTAGGCGTACTGATGGGGGTCCACAATGATGTGATGGAGCCCTTGATGTTTGTCATGACTAGCCTCTTGAAGCTCTTCATGACTACCGATGTTAAGGCTATAGGCTGGTAGTCATTTAGGTCTGTCACTGTGGAGCACTTGGGCACAAATTAGTTGTTCCAAAATGTCACACTTTAAGTTAACTAATCCTAAGTGAACTTGGAGTATACTCATGATTAGTCTGACTTAAAGTATGCTCAAGTATGTTAAAATTTAACATATTTAATATGTACATTTTTCACCAGGGCGCTCATTAACTGCATGCGAGACAAGGCAGATGATGTTCTAAGAGGACTAGCATTACCAGATAAGCAAAGAAACTCGTATCAAGGACTTTGTGATGGTTTCCGAGCTTTCTTCGTTGTCAAGAAAAATGTAATTTATGAGCGAGCCAGGTTCAACATGCTCAAACAAGAGGAGTAACTTCGTTGTAACTTCACTGTATGCGCTAACATTGCAGTTATGGAGCGCTACATGATGAACTGATTCATGACAGACTGGTGCTGGAACTGCAGGATAAAAGATTATCTGAACGTATGCAGCTCAACCCAGATTTGACACTGGAAAAAGCCATTAATTCGACAAGACAAAGTGAAGAGGTGAAACGGTAGCAATCCTGTCTGTAGTGGTACCAGATCAGAGACAGAAAATGGAAAATCTGTCAACAGGGTGTACAAAAGCAGTGTTAAGCATACCAAGACTGAATATCAACCTAAGGTGCACACTGTTACAAATAATAAAAGGGAGATTTCTCAGTGTTATAATGTGGCAGCTCTCCATCCCATCCCAAACGTGACTGTCCAGCCAATGGGAAAAATGTCATTTATGTGGGAAAAAGGGACATTATAAGAGGGTATGTAGGATGCTCAAGACTGTACATGCTGTTAAAAAATATGATTCTTTGTTCTTAGGCAGCATTACAAATGGAGATGAACCTTGGAGGGTGGATGTTGAAATAAACAACAGAAATATCTCATTCAAGATTGACATTGGTGCTGATGTTACGGTTCTGCCATACGCCATGTACAAAGACATCTACAGAGACAACAGTCCCCCCCTTCTGAAAAAAGCCACCAGGCAGCTGCAATTAGATGCTAATATGAGGTTCTGGCAGATCCCTTTAATTGAAGATACTGCAAAATAAACAACTTTCATTACACCTTTTGGTCACTATTATTTTAGACGGCTACCCTTTGGTATAGCTTCTGCCCCTGACCATTTCCAGAACAGAATGGTAACAGAGGTTACAGAGGGACTAGATGGTGTAGTTTGGCACATGGATGATGTGTTAGTGTGGGGGAGAACACATGAGGAGCAAGATGCTCGTCTGCATTCTTGGAAAGATTCAAGGAGCCGGTATTACACTGAACATTGATAAAAGTGATCTTTCAAAGCAGAGTGTAACATTTTTGGGCCACATTATCTCCGTTAATGGAGTTAGTCCTGATCCAAATAAAACAGAAGCTGTGAGAAAGATGAAGGAACCAAGAAATGTGAGTGAATTAAGAAGCTTCCTTGGAATAGTTAACCAGCTGGGAAAGTTTATTCCACAGTTAGCAGAGTGAGACAAGCCTTTGAGTGATCTATTGTCAAAGAAAAACTGTTGGATATGGGGAGTTGATCAAGCCAGAACATTTAAAGAACTGAAAGAGATGCTTTCATCCCCGGCAGTGTTAGCCATGTATGATACTAACCGGGAATGTAAAGTTTCAGCAGATGCGTCAGCTTATGGTCTGTGGAGTGTGCTGCTTCAAAAATGGGGTCAGGAATGGAGACCTGTTGCATATGTGCCACGATCTCTAACACAGACTGAGCAGAGATACGCACAAGTGGAAAAAGGAGCTTTGAGTTTTACCTGGGTGAGTGAAAGGTTCAGTAATTATCTCATTGTCAAACATTTCCAAATGGAGACTGATCATAAACCTCTTCTGAGTCTGTTAAGTTCCCAGATGTTAGATGGTTTTCCACCATGTATTCAGCACTTTAGAATGCATCTCATGAGATATTCCTATTCCATCTCATTTGTGCCAGGAAAACACCTGTGGACAGCTGACACACTGTCACGTACCCTCATGACAGAAAACGTAACAGAAACTGAAACAAAGTTGGTTGAAGACTCAAATATTTATGTGGATAGTGTGATACAAAACTTACCTGCAAGCACTGGCTACCTTGAAGAGCTGAGAGAGGAGTTGAACAGGGACAGCATATGTGCATGTGTGATGCAGCTGTGTGAGAAAGGATGTTGTACAGAGTAGTGTGTAAGCACACACTACAACAGTGAACCAGCACTCAGACTGTATTGGGCTGAAAAGGCATTTCTTACAGTGAATGATGGTCTTTTGTTAAAAGGAGAAAGACTTGTTATTCCTTCAACTATGAGAAATGGTGTGCTCATGAGTTTACATGAAGGACATCAGGGAGTGGTGAAATGCTGAGAACGAGCGCAGCAGTCAGTGTGGTGGCCTGGACTGAGCCAGCAGCTAAAAGAACTGGTTCTAAAATGCCACACCTGCAACAGAGAGAAAGAAAATCCCACTGAGCCACTGAAGCCATCACAGTATCCAGACAGACCATGGCAAAAACTTGGGGCCGATCTATTTACTTTGCAAGGGAAAAATTATATTCTGGTTGTGGATTATACATCAAGATTTGTGGAAATTGCTCAACTAAGTCCCACAAGATCAGCAGATATGATTCCTCACCTGAAATCTGTGTTTGCACGTCACGGCATTCCAGAAGTAATGATCACAGATAATGGTCTTCAGTTTTCCTGTGTTGCTTTTGTTACATTTGCAAAGTTATATTGATTTAGCCATATTACAAGTAGCCAAAGATATCCACAAAGTAACGGGGAAGCTGAATGTGCTGTTAAAACAATAAAGAACTTGTTGAAGAAAGCAGCTGATGTCATGGTGAAAGGTTACCAGGACTCGAAGGCAAGCAACAACTACGGACACCAAGCGCAGTTTAACAGATTTATTGAATAATGAGTGCAAATGGGGAGAGAATAGAGAGGCATTGATCTGCAGCAGCAGGGAGGAACCGGGCCAGAGGAGGAACTGAGGAAAGGTGAGTGGTTAAACAGGGAAGCAATTGAAGGGAATGATGGTGTAACCTGGTGATGGCTTACTGTCTGAGGGTTAGGATGAGCAGAGGTGGGTACATGGGTTTTCCAGCAGTCGGTGCAGTGTGGGATTTCCAGGGGGAGGAGTTCCAGCATGAGACTGAGGGTGGACAGGCAGCAGCTGGCTGGTGGTCGTGGAGGTATCCAGGAGCTAGTTTTAGCAGAGCAGCGAGGATCCGGTAATTAGGTAGTCTGAGCACCAGGGGGTGATCAGGGCTGGTTCTCTGAGGAGGGAATAGATGAGAGAGGAATCAGAACAAGTTAAACACAGTAACGGCAGCACAGAGAGCCAGAGTGTACCACTATAGAAGCAAAATCATCTGGCGTCTGCCTCAGGGAAGCCACTCCTATTAAAGGCCTTCGCTGATTGGTCTTGATGAGCACCAGCTGGATCCCGTCAGCCTGCCACCCTGTAAATGTAGAGAAACCACTCCCCTGCAGAACCCAACAGCTGATCCATATCTTGCCTTACTCGCCTACAGAGCAACACCACTTTGGAAAGGATACAGTCCAGCAGAGCTCCTTATAGGAAGAAGACTTTGCACAACGGTGCCAATACTTCCATCTTTGTTAAGGCCAATTCTTCCAAACAGTAAGATTGTTGCTCAAAAAGAAAAGGAGAGGGGCGTGCCGTGGTGGCGGAGGGGTTAGCGCGACCCACATTCAGGCAAATGTAGCCTCAACGCGGCTGTTACGGGTTCGACTCCCGGACCAGACGACGTTTACCGCATGTCTTCCCTCCTCTCCTTCCCCCTTTCCTATCATCCTACTTTGAAAAAAGGGACACTAGAGCCCACAAAAGACCCCTTGTGGGGCGATAAAAAAATAAATAAATAAATAAAAAAAAAGAAAAGGAGAGAGGGGTCAAAGATGCAGAGAGATATGATTCACGCCACAGAGCAAGAGTTCTCAGCAAACTTACTCCAGGACAAGCTGTGTGGATTAAAGACCAAGGCACAAGTGGAGCAGTGATTACCAGTCATTCTACTCCACTCTCATATATTGTGGAAGGACCCCATGAATCAATTAGACAAAATTGTTGTCATTTGGTTGTCATGGAGCCTTTGACAGAGCCAGAACCACTAGAAGGTGATGTTGCTGCAGAACAAGTTCAACCGAGTTCTGAAGAACCTCCACAGCAGAGCCTTCCTGAACTTTCACCTACTCCTAGAACCAGGTTTGGGAGACGGGTTGTGAAACCAGATAGACTGAATTTGTAGCTAAAGGAAATAAAATAATTGGGGTAAATATTATGCTAAAAGTTTAAGAATGATTAAATATGTATTTCTATTTATATAGTTTTTCTAGCTCTAGGTAGAAACAGACCTTCCAGCTATAGAGGCAGAATAAACCTATAAGGTCTGTTGAATCAATGGTAGCTCATCATCATCCTCTCCTGTCCCCATCCATACAGACATCCCACCCTCCTCTGAACCACAGCTTCCTGTCAAACCTCAGATGTTTCATCTGCCACCTCAGTCATGGACTCTTCTGCTTCCACAAGTTTGACTTCAACCAAATCAGAACATGCTGCTGCTCCTTTTACCTCCCCATCCCACTTTTCTGTATCTAGAAGTCAGATGAAGAAGCAGCTGGAGAGACTGAACCGGAACAAGGCTGCAGGTCTGGACAGTGTCAACCCCAGAGTCCTGAAGCTCTCATCAACTATAGACTGTTGTCCTGACAACCCACATCATGAAGGTCCAGGAGAGACTTGTGTTGGCCCATCTGAATAAGCAGACACGTACATATAAAGGCCTCCTGCAGTTTACTCACTGCCATGGATTTGGAGTTGATGATGCCATCATACACCTCCTTCAACAAACCCACTGTCATCAGGACAAAGCAGGCAGCACTGTGAGGATTGTGTTCTTTGATTTCTCTAAAGCATTTAACACAATTCAGTCTGATCTGCTCTTTCAGAAACTCCAGAAGACACAGAGGGAGGCCTCTTAGAATTCATTTTCACTGTCCACTTCAGACTTCCACCACAAGTCTGACTTCTGTCATCTCCAGAAATCCTCAGATGACTCTGCAGCTGTCGGGTGTATCAAAGATGGACAAGCTGAGTACAGAGAGCTGGTGGAGCGCTTTGTGTCATGGTGTGGGAATAATCATCTCATCTTGAATGTAAACAAAACAAAGGAGATGATTGTTGATTTCAGGAAAAAAGGATTAGATCAAACTCTATTTCCATCATGACAGAAAAAGCGGAATCGTTTGAGGAATATAAATACCCCAGTGTTCATCTGGATGTAGCCGCCCTCATCAGACTCATCTGTTGTACATGTACTCTGCGTTGTGTGTATAGGCAAAGGGAACCAGCAGACGAGGACACCAGGGTGTATTGCAGCAGTAGGGCAGATTTATTCTGTTTAAAACAAAAAATGCATCAGCACTCCAGTTCTTGGGCTCTGGCTTTCCCACACACACCTCTCCCCAGCGCAGCTTGGCGCGAACTCAGGACTGTGGTAAAACCAACCAAAATTCTCTGACATTCACAAATAATAAAGTAAAATGTCAAGACAATTAAAATAAGACCAAACAAAAATAATCTGCCCACTAGTTACAATATTTTATAATTCAAACTGAAAATATACAAAATACATTAATCTAACATTCAGATAACATTTTGAAACAACTCACATACCTGTTTAAAACAAAAAATGCATCAGCACTCCAGTTCTTGGGCTCTGGCTTTCCCACACACACCTTAACAAATCAAAAGAACAAAAATAACCACATTGGCACGGTAAACTCAATAAATGTCCTTAACGTGGGAATTAAGTGCCCAGTACAGTGCTGCGCTAAACATAAAACAGTTGGGAAACAACATATAAAAACTTGCGAGTTTGGCAAAAATACTTTTAAGGACATTTTGAATACTTCAACAGACAAACACAAGACAACTTTGTACGCTTACCTCTCCCCAGCGCAGCTTGGCGCGAACTGAGGAGGGCAGCGCGAACACACAGGATATGACAAGGAGACAGGAAACAAGAAAATAAAAGCTTCTCCGCCAAAATAAAATACAATTCAAAAACTAAGAAAAACAAATATACACAGGTAATGAGGATGGATTTGAGGTGAAATATAAACAGTTTTACACACTTGTTACATCCACCCCTCCTATATTTCACCAAAATCCAAGTCAGTCCAAATTTTGCAATCCTAATACAAGAAAAACTGACAAATTTGATAAATATTTAACACAGGGTTGCCATAACCAAGTACAGCATTCAGCTTGAGAGCCACCTACAAAACAGGTTTCGAAGGAACATATGGTTGATCAGGCCTCTGCCCTTCTCAGATCAATATGATGCCATTTACACCATATAATTCTGTGTCTACTTTAAACCCATAAACACAATACCGGATGTATATTTGAGGAAAACAATATTCCATTACAGTTATATTGCTGAACTGTCCATATAAAGACTCTAAACAAAGGAGTTCACTCAAAACCAAGTAAGAATGGATTGGGATTTTTGGCTCACAGAGTTTGCCAAATCCCTAAAATCAAAAGGTCTTTGAACCATGGATTCAATGAGTCTGTTCACCCTTTTGCTGACCCTGCCCACCCGAGTCCTAACGACTTGGTCAGTATTCTCTGGAGGATGACACATGTCCATGTTGGCGTCTGAATTTACAGGAAGAGCCTCTGTGTCCATAGAATGAACTTGACTCACTGCATGTAACTCTTCTTCTGCCAGATGACTATCAGCATGTTCACCTGAGAGTTCCAACACACTGTGAGGCGTTACAAGACTCTGGTTGGATAAGCCTGGTTCTGACACCTCTCGATCCAGAGAAACATCGCTGTCACAGTTCGTCGATTTACTCATCTCCCATGCATTATCTCTATCATCCAAACTTCTCTCTTCCGAAGCATCAAAGGAGTCCGACAGGCCTTGCGCCTCCTCTGCCCCGACAACAGCGATGTCATCCTGGGGTGTTCCCACGGGTAGAAAGCTGATGTCCAGTATCAGATTTCTGTGCACAATTTTTTTGTTACCTTGTTTGTCCTCCAACTTGTATGTGTGAGTTTGGAGATTCCTGTCAACAACTGTGTAGACTTTAGCACTCCACTTGTCAGATAACTTTTTCTTCCCTCTTTCACCCTTGTTTGCTAACAGGACCCTGGCTCCAATGTTCAAATGGGTACCTTTCACTTTTCTGTTGTACCCTTCTGCCTGTTTATCTTGTTCTTCCACAGCATGTGCTTGAGCTATCCTAGCTGCTTCATACAGATGTGACATGAGTGTTTCGGCATAGTTCTTATAATCAGTAGTCGCCGGATCACACAACACCTGTTTGAAGATCACATCCACAGGGAGCCTCGGAACCCGACCAAACATGAGTTGGAATGGGGCAAATCCTGTAGTCTCATGAACTGTTGCATTATATGCAAAAGTCAATGTTTGTATTTGTTCAGGCCATTTGTTCTTCTCTCTGAGTGGCAATGATCTGAGCATGCTGCCAAGTGTGCGGTTGAACCTCTCGGTGCCCCCGTTCCCCATGGGATGGTATGCAGTGGTATGAGACTTTGATACTCCCGCCAGTCGAAGCAATTCAGCAATGAGCTCACTTTCAAAGTTTGCTCCCTGATCTGAGTGGATCCGTTCAGGAAATCCATACACACAAAATACGCGGTCCCACAACCTTTTAGCAACCTGCTTTGCTGTTTGATTGGTGCATGGAAATGCGTGGGCTAGCTTTGTGAAATGGTCAGTCAGGACAAGCACGTCCACTGAGTTTTGCTTTTTATCCTCCGCACTCCAGAAGTCCAAACACACCAACTCCATTGGAGCAAAGGTTCTTATGCTTTTAAGAGGGGCTCTAGCAGAAGGTTCTGGTGTTTTGGCAAGAATGCACCTCTGGCAACATTTGACATACTCCTTCACATCAGTATCCATCTTCGGCCAAAAAAATCTCTGCCTTGCCAGGTGAAGAGTCCGTGCCTGCCCCTGATGTCCAGCCAGGTCATGAATGCCTTGCAAGGCTCTGTCCTTGAGGCAATCAGGAAGAACAAACTGATGTCTTTTCTGTTTGCTGAGGGGATCTCGAGTGACTCTATAAAGGATCCCATTTTTGATCTTGAGCCTCTCCCACTGTTTAATGAACACCATAGCTCTTATGCTGAGTCCTGCTCTTTCACGTCTGGATGGACGCCTCTCTCGGATAATGAATGGCAAGATTTTGGAAACATCCGAGTCAAGCTTTTGGGCATGTTGTAATTCATCCAAAGTGAACACAGGGAGCGAATCTTGCCCTGGTATGCCCAAATCTTGGACAGACTGAATTAGTGCTACTGCACGGGTCTCAGTAACCAAATCCCACTGGTCATGCATCTCCAGAAGAGCCTTGACTGCGTCACACTGGTAAGGTTGCGAACTACAATGAAGTTCTGGTTCACCACAAGATGGTTTCCTCACTTTTTGGCTCTGGACCTTTAGGTGAAAAGCATCTTGGACCCCATCTTGGCTAATACTATCAGCTTCAATAAGGAGGCGAGAATAGCCCTCAGTGATGATCCTATGACTGACAGTTGTTGCAAATGGATCCCTACTGAGTGCGTCAGCCACTGTATTCTTGGACCCAGGTATGTGTTTCAGATCAAAAGAGAAGGGTGCCAGCTTCGCAACCCAACGCTGCTCACAAGCATCAAGTCTTGGCTTTGTCATGATGTAGGTGAGCGGATTGTTATCAGTCCACACCGTGAATGTTTGACCTCTTAACCAATGACTGAACTTCTCACATATACTCCATTTCAAAGCCAAGAATTCAAGCCTGTGTGCCGGGTATTTCTTTTGGGAGTTACTCAGTGTCTTGCTGGCAAATGCAATGGGGCGAGCCTTCTCTTCTCCAGCTGGTACTTGAGACAAGACAGCTCCAAGTCCGTCCAGTGAAGCATCAATAGACAAAATCAGAGGCTGTGAAAAATCTGGGTGTGCAAGAACAACACAATTCAACAACTTTTCTTTAAGACTCAAAAAGGCTGTTTCACACTCCTCTGTCCAGTCAGATGGTCTCAGTTTTCTGTAAGAACCCGCATTTGTCGTTGTTTTGGTTTTGCCCTTCCTCTTCTGTCCAGCAGTTAGGGCAAACAGTGGCTTGGCCACAGATGAGCAGCTTGGAATGAAATGTTGGTAATAAAATACCATACCAAGGAAGGACTTTATCCTCTTGACTGAAGGCGTGCATCCATCATCCTCCATCAGGTCAGCCTTTGTCATCCTTGTAATGACTTCCACTTTTCCATGGTCGACAGACACTCCATGGCCATCTATGATGTGCCCCAGAAATTTCACTGATGATCTCATAAAGTGACATTTCTTGGGGCTCAACTTGAGATTGTGCAGGCGAAGGCGTTGGAACACAACCTCTAACCTCTCCAGAGACTCTTTTTCACTCGAAGCAAAAACAAGGAGATCGTCCAGGTAGCACAACAAACTGCTAAAGTTCAGATCTCCAAATATGCTGAGCATCATTCTCATGAAAGAAGCAGGGCTGTTACACAGGCCTTGAGGCATTCTATTATATTCGTACAACCCCATAGGAGTTGTGAATGCTGTGTATTTCTTGTCCTCCTCCGCCATAGGAATGTTGTAAAATCCTGACGTCAAATCCATAGTGCTGAAGTAAGTGTTGCCTCCAAGAGCAGCTAAGCAGTCGGACTGGTGTGGAAGTGGGTGCGCGTCTTTGAATGTCCTTGCATTTAACCACCTGAAGTCTGTGCATATCCTCAGACTGCCATCCTTCTTCCAGACCAGCACAAGAGGAGAGGCGTATTCACTCACAGATTTCTTTATTATCTCCTGTTCCTCCATGTCAGATAAAACCTGGCGCAGTTTGAGATAATGAGCTGGTGGGATTCGGCGGTATGGAAGACGAAATGGTCTATCGTCAACAAGCCGGATGCGATGTACAAAACCTTCTGCCTTGCCACAATCTAGAGCATGCTTAGAAAAAACATCATTATATTTCTCAAGCAGCTCGACCAACTTGGTTTTCCCTGCATCATCAGTGTGGCATAAATCAATATTGAGGTCACCGAGCCCAACCTGCTGCAATCGCAGTTTCAGATCTGCGGACCTTTCTTTGACATGTCCCTTCTCTGGAGCAGTGGTTTCAACCTGGCTGATGCCTTGAAAAACCTCAAAATCTTCAACCGCCAGGCAAGGGGACACGTCTGCCAACTTGCTGTTTCTTTTCAGCCTGATGGGCTTGTCTGATAGGTTGGCGACTTTTAAAGGGACCCACCTATCTCCCCATAAAGGAGTGATAATGCAAGCAACCATGATGTTGCGTGGCATCGACTTAGATGAGGTTGGTTCAGTGATTACAGTACTCCCTGGAGACATGGGAATGTTATGTGGCAGCTTACCCCACACCAGATGTTCAGTCCTTGCCAGTAGGGTAACAGACTGTTGTAATTTAACTGTGCCAATCTTCTCTGGGAGTTCTTCACCTCTCCACCGAGAAGTGCTTGCCATCATGTTGAGAAACTGTTCACATTCTGGGAGAAGACTGGGACTGGACACTAAACGCCAATAATCATTGGTTATTTTCAGCTGATGCATGAGAAATCTTATGACATTTGTGCCAATGATTAAATCGTCCCTTTGGCCTGGCACTACTAACACAGGGACAACACATGTCTCGCCATACAGTTTCATTTCCACCTCATACATGCAGCGGGGCTTGCTGAGTGTCCCTCCACAACCAATGAGAACAATTTCTTCAGAGAGGGGAACAGGTTCCGAAAGTGAGTTCTGATTCAGCATCATTTGTTCCACCTTCTCACTCAGTGTGCAGGCCATGGAACCAGAGTCAAGCATCCCCTGTAGCTGAAACTTGTTATTTAGAGTCACAGGTGTATAAAACAGTTCATCAAATGGCTCAACTCGTTGTGTGTTCTGAGCTATCACCCTAGCACCAGCTGGTGCTGCGGCACATGCCTTTTCATATTGCTGTTCAATGTCATTATTATTGAGGGTTTTTTTCTTTTGAGCCCACACCACCCCTCATCCCATGCAGGCCAGCTAGTTTAAATGCTGGGGATCTTGTGGCTGGAGACCACGCTCACCTCTGATAGATAAGCGGTTGGGACAGTTTCGCTTAATATGATTTGGTTCAAAGCATGCTAAACACAAGCGTTTCTCTTTGCAGTGTGAGATGGTAGAATGATCCCAAGACTGACAAACCCTGCATGCTTTGTGATGCACTTGACTGGGTGAGTTCTGTCTGCCTGCAATCTGACTGTTCTGTGAGAGAGTACGCTCAAGGAGACTGATTAAAGTTTTCATGCAGCTGTCATTACCATGTGACGGGGCTGCTGCACCAGTCTCTTGGTGCGATGGAATGTCTCTTAAGTGACAGGGTGGTGGTGATAATTGGTCAGAAACAGGAGCTTGAGCATGAACTGTAGCTAGTTTAGGATATCTTGACCTGGAGAATGCCTGCTCTCTGGTTTCAATTTGGTAACGATCAATGTGCTCCTGAATTTCACTGGCTGTCCATTTATCTGGTGCTTTGAACTTCAAAATGGCAGCAAGCGCTGGGTCTGGGCAATGTTTCACAAACATCATAGTTGCTTCTTGGCAAGGGTTATCCACATGCCGTCCTAATCTCTTCAAGCCCTCTTCTGCTGCATCAACTGCCTTGTTCAAGCGTACCCAGTAATCTAGAGGTGTTTCTCTTGCTAGTGGCACAGTGTTATAAAAATCGGCCATAGGCATACATGAATAGGGCACATCACTGAAATGTTGTCTGAGAATGCTGTAGACAATATCTGGTTTTTCCTGAGGCTTTAGTGAAGGACTGCTTCGCAGCGTTATCCTCACAATATCTTTAGCTCTTCCCATCAACTTAGAGAGAATCTCCGAGTACTGTTCATTGGTGGGTATGCCTCGTTTTCTGAAATAGATTTTCATTAATTCTTCCCACTCGTCAACAGTGTTTTTGTCAGATCCATCTCCCCTGAAAATGGGAGGTTCTTTGACATCTGGCTGTAGTACTAGCTTTGCCCCAGTCAAGTTGAGGTAAGTGGGATCACCTTGTGATTGGCCCACACTGCCCTGAGATTGCAGACCCATAACACTCCCTTCCCCACATTCACCTTTAAGACGGTCCATTATGGACTGTCCAACTTGCTGTGCAATGCTTGTAATAAGGTCACTTAGTGGTGGGTCAGCACTAACTGAATTGTCCGAGACCGCACCATCATGCACAATGCTAGAAGATACATTCTCAACTACGCGTGTAGAACAAAAGGCTGGAGAGCCTGCATCATTGGTGTTTCGAACTGGGGTAAAAGGCAAAGCCTCGATCATTCTCCCTCTCCCCACAGAGAAGTTAACACCACTCAATGAACATTTATCCTTGTCTGCCTTATTTTTAACATAAGTCATTTTCAGTTTTTTTTTTTTTTACAGTTCTTTACATAAAACCAAATATATACACAATATCTGTTTTTGTTGCTGGAACACTATTCCACGTTTGACTCTGTCACACTATTCAGTCTGTATAGACGGGTTAATGTAACAAGCAACCTCAGGTGACCAGCTGACGTTGATCCACTCTTCACGAACCACGATGAACTTGTCCGAAGCAGTGTGGATCCGGGTCACGGCACCACTGTAGCCGCCCTCATCAGACTCATCTGTTGTACATGTACTCTGCGTTGTGTGTATAGGCAAAGGGAACCAGCAGACGAGGACACCAGGGTGTATTGCAGCAGTAGGGCAGATTTATTCTGTTTAAAACAAAAAATGCATCAGCACTCCAGTTCTTGGGCTCTGGCTTTCCCACACACACCTCTCCCCAGCGCAGCTTGGCGCGAACTCAGGACTGTGGTAAAACCAACCAAAATTCTCTGACATTCACAAATAATAAAGTAAAATGTCAAGACAATTAAAATAAGACCAAACAAAAATAATCTGCCCACTAGTTACAATATTTTATAATTCAAACTGAAAATATACAAAATACATTAATCTAACATTCAGATAACATTTTGAAACAACTCACATACCTGTTTAAAACAAAAAATGCATCAGCACTCCAGTTCTTGGGCTCTGGCTTTCCCACACACACCTTAACAAATCAAAAGAACAAAAATAACCACATTGGCACGGTAAACTCAATAAATGTCCTTAACGTGGGAATTAAGTGCCCAGTACAGTGCTGCGCTAAACATAAAACAGTTGGGAAACAACATATAAAAACTTGCGAGTTTGGCAAAAATACTTTTAAGGACATTTTGAATACTTCAACAGACAAACACAAGACAACTTTGTACGCTTACCTCTCCCCAGCGCAGCTTGGCGCGAACTGAGGAGGGCAGCGCGAACACACAGGATATGACAAGGAGACAGGAAACAAGAAAATAAAAGCTTCTCCGCCAAAATAAAATACAATTCAAAAACTAAGAAAAACAAATATACACAGGTAATGAGGATGGATTTGAGGTGAAATATAAACAGTTTTACACACTTGTTACATGGACAACAGACTGGAGTGGAAACACAACAGTGAGGCTTCTATATGAAGACACAGAGCAGAGTAGACTTCTCGAGGTCCTTCGAGGTTTGCAGCAAAATGCTACAGATCTTGTACAAGTCAACTGTTGAGAGCGTCATCTCTTCTGCTGTCATCTGTTGGGGCAGCAGCATCAGAACCACCACAGAATCAAGAAAATTAACCTTGAGCATCCTCTTCCCAAGACTGTCTTGGAATTATTAAATCATTTTTTAATTGAATTGAAATGAATTATGTACTGGAATCTACAGAGTAAACATAGGAAGGCTAACTTTACCCAAGTTGTTGTTTATCATATAGCATTTCACTGGTGTAAAATTAGACAATGCCACACTACATCACTGTTGGCTTTCACTAAAAACATAGTGAGGTGAGTCTGCATTGATTCTACATGAAAAAAAGAAGAACACAGTGGGAATAAGCCAAGCACACTTTCTGAAGGACTCAAATTTGTTCCCTCAACATTTCTCTCCAGAAGACTTTGAGTCATTTGTACAAGCAAACTGGATCTAACAGGTGGTCGTTACCCTGGCAAGCTAAAACCAAATACTGTACAGACAGCTTTTAACCACAAAGCGCCTAAAGCCTGGTGCCAGCTAGCAAGCAAAAGACATCGGGAGAAACATCAAAGACAGGTGTAATGCTGTTCTTGGGTGCGCAGGTCTGACTGCAATGTTTTGTTTTAGTAATCAGATTGTACTTTAATTTGATAAGAAATAGGAATGGCATGTAATCATGATTGGAATGAATGATTTAGACTAATACTGCTATTTATTATTAATGGCAGTAATAATAATAATAATAATAATAATAATAAATAATTTGGCTCAAGAGATAGAGAAAGACAAAAATATATATATCAGTGACACTTCAAAACCCAGTACAAGTCAATCACGTTTCATAGAGTCCAAAGAAAGTCCAAGAACAAGGGGGGAAATAATTGTTTTTTTCCATTAGTGTTCCTGAGAGTTTGGCTTGATTTCCTGAGCTCAGAGTTTGATTCAGAGTGTGTTTCAGTTTCCTACCACCAGCCGGTGTGTGGGTAGCTCGCCATCTTCAGTCATCAGGTGAAACAAGAGGGGGAAAAAAAACCTGACCTAAAAGGATATGCTAAATAGAAAAAAATGCAGTTAAATACATACTTTCTATGACTAATAGATAATTCTAACTTCATTATATAAAGATGGAAAAGAAAACAAAAATTTCTTTCCAAATGTGCACTTCATAATTCCAGCTCAAATTTGTTCAAGAAAGGAATTGGCAGTCATTGCAAACAACAACAAATAAATCAAATTAATCAAACTTACCAATTTGATTGATCAATGTAGCTACAAACAGAATTATCTTTGGTAGCAGACTTAATTGCTGCACCAGCATGAACTACAACAACTAACAAAACAATCTAAAATGATCAAATCTAGGATTGGGGAAAAACTGCCTGTAAATATTAAAGGTTGTTATTTGCGTTCGATAATAACCAGTCGTCTTGTACGGAGACCCCTAGGGGACATGGGGAATTATTTTTTCTTTTGCGTTCCCTCGCAATACTGTACTGGTCAGTTATGCAGCATAATTGAATACTGCAAGCCTTTCTTACGGTGGGCGCCGTATTTATGCTTTAATATAAGGTTATGTGACGTTTTTCCATGAATGTTAGTATCTTTTTGTGAAATATCTGAAGTTTTATATCTTTCTTTAGGATAGAAAGGCACCACAAACCTACGATATAAACAGAAACTTTCCGTAAGTAGGAAAGAAATAAAAATACATTATAATTTGGACTATTTCTGAGTTATTATCGCGGGTAATAAGTCATCTGACAGTTTTGATTGTGTCTCTGTTGTGTTCGCAGTCTGAATGGTTTAAATAGCTGCTTTCAGTATCGCTCCATCTTAGCCTTAACAGACATAAACATACAGTAATAAATCGATTTTCAATCTGTTTTTTGCACCAAACAGTTAATAATAATAATAATAATAATAATAATAATAATAATAATAATAATAATAATAATAATAATAATAATAATAATAAGTTTTCACTGAGGCTCTGTAAGAGCCATATGAATGAAATAAGTAATTATTGATATGACAGGAGCAGCGACTTTGACATTTAGGAGTGTCGACGTGGGAGTGACGTCACCAGGTATGAATGGGAAGGATACTGGCTTTGTGTGTATGAGGAAGCGGTGAGCGGGGCGGTCAGTCCTTGCAAAGTTTGGAGCCTGATCATCAAAATGGAATAAATCGATAATTGTGACAGAATAAAGAGGTTTGGAGTTGATTGATACACGGACAGATGAGATTCCCCGAGTTAACCTTTACCATAATTAGTTTGTCGTGTTTTTTATTTATGTATTTATTTTTCTCCTCCGAAGAGTTTTTGCGGCGCTAGTGGCTCGTATTTTTTCGACAGTAGGCAGACAGGAAGGAGGGTGAGGAGAGGGGGGAAGACATGCGGCAAAGGTCGTCGGGACCGGGAGTCGAACCTGCGACGTCCGCGTCGAGGACTAAGGCCTCCAAACGTGGGGCGTGCTAACCCCCTGCGCCACCACAGCACGCCCCTGTCATGTTTTTAATAATAAATACTTGTTAATATTAAAAACTGTTTGGTGCAAAACACTGATTGAACACCTTGGAGTGGGGGGGCTGCTCTAAAAGCGGGGAAACTCCATACATTTGCGCTTTGGCATGTTGTTGGCTACTGACAGCCACGCTATCTATCTTCTGATTAAGAACAGGGCTGCCCGCACTGACGCGGCTCAGGGATTGCGTCACACGCAGCGCAGTGCGCAGGGCCCTAGTGCCTGTACATTTAATGGTCCAATGAAGGTAATTTAAAAAACAGGACATTTCCTCACTTTCTAAAAAAAACCCCGGGACGCCCGGGACAGGACGTAAAATACGGACATGTCCCGGGAAATACGGACGTTTGGTCACCCTACTTTAAACAATAAAGAAGCTATTGCCACTGCCACCAGTACCGAATATGAAATCACAGACCCAACACCAAACCAAAGACCAGAGCCTAAATAGGTGTTACTGGACTGAAGACCGGATCCAACACAGACCACTTACTGGATCACACAGTCCCACCAAACCTACATGTCATTAATTGTTTCATTTATGAAGCTGAAGGTGGCAGCAGCATCACTAACACCAGTTTTCTGGATAACTCTTTCCTCTTCATCTTCATTGTGATTTCTACATTCCCATCAATTTCAATGCGCTCTGGTTCAAATTGAAAAGACTTAACAATGTTACTTGTTGCTGTTTTGGCTGGATGGAGCTAGCAAAATTGGACCTAGCGTAGATCATTTACCCAGAATGCATTGCAGTGCAAACAGCATGGTGGGTTAGGGTGAGAATAATTGTGCTATAATTTTATTTAAATTTATAAAAATCCAACAGCTTGCAGTATTTTCACTGTATTGTTTTTACATCTAAAATAAATATGTCTGAAATAAAGTATATCATTACAACTAATAATGGGCCCCTTTAAGGTTCCCCCTATTATCATGATGTTTCTAAAGACAATGGTGTGAAAAGGTAAGGCATTGGTTACAAGTTCAATTCAGTGGTTTCAAATCAGTGTTGTATTGCGTTTACCCCATATTATTATTGATTTATTATGCATTAAAATTCTCAGCATATCTGATTAGGTTGGCAAATTACTGGATACTAGCCACAGTCTGACAGAAGCAAGGCAGGTGAAGTATCTTGCCCAAGGAGAGGGTGGAGCCAGGATCAAACCAGCAACCCACCGATTGCAGGGCAAAGTCCTACCACCGTCACCACCAGGAACCAACTGCATACTCAGAACATCCCAGGAACCCTGGTTTTAAGGTAATTTTACATCTAAAAGTCAAAGTTATTTCTATAGCGCACTTACAACAGGTGTTTTCATGCAGTGTGAAGGAGTTGGAAGATGAACAATTACTGCTGCCAAATGTTCTGTTTGCAAAAATAAGAGTCTATTTGTGTCTGTGTTTCTTCTTGAGTCATAGAATCCTCATTGTGTACTGCAATAAAGTTAGAAAGCCAGAGTTTTATGCTTCCATATGAAGTCATTCTTTTAAATATGACTGCTTATGCAATAATGCAGAAGAAAAGTCCACTATGTTTGACAAAGACCTCTGAACTCCATACCTTAAACATTACATGTTTATAAAATGAGATGATTTAAGAAATCTCTATCTTGTGGGTAGGAAAATCAGTACCAGGTGTGCTGGAAAGCCCTTTAAAGCAGAACTAAATCACAGTAATGCAGCAGCTCAGCTTGTTCAACCAGGGAGCAGAGCCTGGACTGCTCAACATATGCTGCATGTGCTCATGTTTCTGCTCCCAAGCTTATTGGAGAAAAGATGCCCAAACAAGGATGTGACTGTATGAGTCGTAAATATCAGGAGAAGACAAAGGATTGCATCAGTGCACAGCTGGAGGGACATTGGCTTTTTTCCCATCTAACCTACCAATTTTATTAGGTACAAATGAGGGGAATAAAGGCTTGTGGGTCTAATTCACTCTTCTGCACACAGATTGAAGAGTGAATCAGACAGTGTTTAGATTTTTTTTTTTTACTCGAGGGTGCCAGCAATCTACCCTGAAGGGATGGGAGGGTGGGGTGCCTGCCCTGACTAATGGGTGCTTTGGTTTTGGTTTTCCAATCAGTTTTTTGGGTTGTTTGTCTTAGGCAGTAAGGTCATGCATTACCTGAAGAAGTTATAATAGAATTTACCCCAACTACTCTTAAATCACAGCAGCATTTTGGGTTTCCAGTAGCAACTATGAAAGGGAACAGAGTGACAAACAAGACACAACGATATGTAAGCACTGCAAGTTGTTCAGACACTAAGGGAGGGAAAAAGCATAGCTAATGGAGTGATATCTAAGAGTGTGTTGAGGTAAAAAAAAAAAAAAACAACAGATGCTAATATTAGCAGCTGGAAAAACGTAAAAGTTGTGCTGCAGACCATGCATAGGCAAAGAATGAATGGTCTGCAGGTCTGAAGACATACAAAGAAATCAGAAAAAGGCAAACATCAGTTTCCAAATTGATGGATGGTTGGTTTATAACCTCTGGCAGATGACTTCATGCTGATCCCAAAAAATAATTTTCAAACATTTGAGTATAGTTTAAATTGGTAAAAATCCAACAATATTTTGATAAATCACCACATGCCAAATGAGCTCTTGACTCATTGACAAGACTGAAACAGTCTTTATAAAAACATGCACAGTATACAACAAAAAACAATGTTTTGGGGCCCCCACCCAAATCTAGGGGCCTTAGGCTACTGCCCCTGTAAGTGCTGTCTGAAGTCTGGCCTTGTGTGTGAGACAAAATGTGGACAAGTTCAAGGATGTGAAGAAATGTATAAGACATTGTATAATTGGCTAAGTATTTTCAAAAGCTGAGTTGTTTTACATTGTGTGTAAGATTCTACACCACAAAACAGCAAATTCTCCATCAGAACCAGAGAGTTCTTGATGTGAGCAAAACCGTTAAGGGAGTTCCACTGAATGAGGCATTGAGCAAAAGGAAAAGAAGCAAATGATAGAGTGAGTGTGAGAGGAGCCATGAAAAGATTGATGAAAGAAAAAAGCAGGAATACTGTTATATTGCAGGGAGTGGCCTGGTGGGGAACACCAAGAGGGACCATGTGTCATGAACTGGACAAAGTGTGAAATCTGGACCTCTTGAAGATCAAGAATCATTCCAGTTGTGCATGGAAATCCCCATGGCTGAAGAGACGACTAGCCAAGAAACATCTAGGATCAGCTGTGCTCTCTGTTCAGTCTTTTCTCACACTTTGACACTCCTCATTGGTCTCTGTGGGTGTCACAGAAAAGGAAAATTGACAGTTTTATCTGTCTTTTTGGCACTGTTCATGCTGACTTGCATGCCACTTCACAGTGAGGAATTCCTGTGACGTCACCAGCAAACATGACATCAGTCAATTCGTGTACTTGTATAACAGCTTGGAAAAAAGCATGAACTACTTCTCCATGAAAGAATGTCCTTCTTTTGCCAAGTAGCTGGAGCGTGTAGTTCTGGGTTGAGTAATGCTTTTAGTGGCTGAATTACAAACATTATGGGTGGTGTTCACAATATATTTCACTGCTCCTCAAGTAATTCTGACCTTTTTAACAACAATGCCTGGTTTTCAGCTCTCGGATTTGAGCTCCAATTACAGTGTTCTGCATTTGCTCCTTGGCTGGGACATGCTAGCTAGCTACAAACACTTTGCTCTGTTTAGGTTTTCATTGTGAACATAAGGTTTCACAATGCTTAGCTTCCAATGTGATGCCTTTGGATTCCAAGAAGGCAGCCACCTCAGTATTCAAAACATTAGAATACTGTGAAAAAGTTCAATATTTCAAGTCATTCATTTTAGAAAGTGAAACTCCTAAAGAAGCATAACAGACTGGAACATTTCATGCCTTTTTTCTTGTTAATTTGATGATTATGGCTTACAAAGAATGAAAACCCAAGATTCCATGTCAGAGAAAATTGTCATGGTGACTTGTGGTTAAGTAAGACCCAAGTGCAGAGAGGCAGAAATGGCAAGTAGATGATGAGTGTTTAATTAAAAATGATAAACAGAAACATACAAAAACCAACAGGAGAGACAGAGCCAGAGCAGAGCAAAGCCTCATGAACCAGGTGTGAGGAAACAGTGGGCTAAAACAGAAAAGTATCTGAGTATTAACGGCAGGAACCAGCAAGGAGAGAAAGCAGATGATGGGTATGTGTATTAAGAACAGTGGTGTCTAAAGTTCCTCCTTGAGGGCCGGCATCCTACATGTTTTATTCTCTCCCTGGTGTTAGTAATCTTTTCAGCATGTTAATGTTCTTCTCAGGCCTTCTAACAAGCCGACAGAAGTAAAACATGCAGGATGCCAGCCCTCGAGAACTGACTTTGGACACCACTGACTAAGAGGGTGAATGCTGGAACAAAAGACCAGGGCTGATTACCTTACAGGTTGCAGGTGTGAGGGAAGAGAGCAGAAGGCAGGCTGAGAGAGAGGGAGAGAGAGAGAATGGCACAGGGGGCGAGTCAGCTAGAGTGAACATGGGAACTAGGAAAATGAATCAGAGTAACAAAGAATAACCAGACAAAGGGAATAAATAAACATAATTAAAAAGAACTGAAGTAAAGTAAAACAGAAACAAGGCTGATCTAATAAAAGACGGCAAACAAAGAAAAGTAATCGAGGCTAGAATTAAATAGTCAAACCCCCAAACACAGGACCTGACAAAAATTAGACTATTGTAAAAAGTAAAATGTCAAAAACTCATGTTGTTACACTGTAATCAGCTAAACAACTCAAAATAACTTTTCTGTTTTCTGTTTCCTGAACCTCTTAGTCTGGGTCATTAGGACACCACTGACTGAACAGACGTCCACAAGACAGTCACTAGCTGAGTGACCATTGGTGCAAACCACCAACAAGGAGATGACGGGAAGTGGTTGGAGAATCAAGGCGCATGTCTTTTAATGACTTATTGCATGAACAAACTTATTCACATGCAATTTTAATTACATTTCATATTTAATGTGGCAATTATGAAATTGTGTTCTTTTGACAAGGTTTACACACATAAACCTTGTGTGTAAACATGCAATTTTACACACAAGGAATTTTATTCTTGTGTGTAAAGAATAAAATTCTTTATTCTTTAAAGAATAAAGAATAAAATTCTTTATTCTTTAAAGAATAAAGAATAAAATTCTTTATTCTTTAAAGAATAAAGAATATTCACATGCAATTTTAATTACATTTCATATTTAATGTAGCAATTATGAAATTGTGTTCTTTTGACAAGGTTTACACATATTTGTAAAGAAAACGCAGCTAATGACACCTTTCATGAGGAGGAGAAGCCACAAAAGATCTTTGCTAAAGAGGATGGTTGTTCACAGACTAATGTACAGAAGCATATTCACTGAAAGTTGAGTGGAAGGACAAAGTGTGGTAGAAAAAGGTGAAGCAGTAACAGGGATAACTGCAGAGTTAAAGTGTATAATTGAAAACTTTCCTTTGTCATAAATCTGCAGTTGAATTGTTCGATGTATTGTGACGGTGCAGTGAGAGGCTGGAGAAGGAGTTAGCAGCAGTGGTCAGCTATGCTGACCCAAATCAGCAGAATGCACAGTTGAAGTATTCCACACTTTCACTTTATTTCACTTCATCCATGTAAAGCCAGATCTCCACGGTACTAAACTTCTCATACTTGAGAAAAGTAACAAAAGTTGCACTCTGCACCTCATCATCACCAAGGTTTCTCCTCTCTGCTACAACATGGAAAGTTCTTAGAGTTCTTTCCTGGTACAGGATTACAACAAAAGAAAAGGGAATAGGCGCCCCCTTGTGGTGTTATCTACTCAAGTCTAGGAACAAAGCAGTTTAATGACTGTTACGGTATGGCAACAGCAGGTGGTATCCATGGTGGAAAAGAAGTTAATGGCCAGAACAAATCACTGCCAAAATCCATAGAACTGTATTCTTTATACTCAAAGGGTGATCACTCTAATTGACTGTGTTCATAAGTTCTTTGTATAAAATTGTTGTTGCAACGTAATTCAGTTCTGTCAGCTATATTCATGATGTTGTGTTCCCGTGTGATGCGTTACCTCCTTTGCTACGTCACGCCGTTCAAACATGTTTGTCCAACTCCTCCAGGGATCTGATCATCAACACTTTTGATACTTCGGGTGTTCCTGATAATTTTATAAATACTTTGCAGTTTGCTGTCCAAGTGCTCTGAATTTTCTTTTGCTTCCTCTACTGTCTAGCTTTTCTGGCAATATCTTTTCTAGCTTTTCTGGTGAGATGATCATTCTGGAAGACATTTGAGCCTTTCAGCTTCCATCCTTGTTTTAGCGGTGCATTCTTATGTTTACGATTCACAAACCTCAGAATGATGGCTTGTTTATCTCCAGGATTCTTCCTTTTCCTTGCTAAGCTTCCAATGTGATGCCTTTGGATTCCAAGAAGGCGACCACCTGTTGCTCCGTTGGTGTGAGACAGTCAATGACTACACCAGAAGTGTCTTACCTGGGCTGGTTTCAATTCCCAGTAGTACTTGGTACCCAGTTTCCCAGCCCTGGTCCTCAAGGAACATTGTCCAGCATGTTTTGGGTGTTTCCTTGCTTTAGCCCAGGTGATTTCAATGGACAGGTGTTTTCTGAACTACAATCAGCCAAAGCTTATTAAAGCAGGGAAACATCTACAGCATGCAGTGTGTCTTGAGCACCAGGGTTTAGAAACACTGGCCTAAGGTACCCAGAACTGCTTGAATGACTGTGGTGTTGCTATGCTTGAATAGCCACCAAACAAACCTGACCTGAACCCCATAAAGAATCTATGGGGTATTGTCAGGAGGAAGATGAGACACCAGGAACAACAATAAAAGCAAATTTTCTGAGACACTGAATTTACTTTTCATTGTCTGTAATCCTTAATCATCAAAATTACAAGAAATAAAATGTTAAATATTTCATTCTTTATTAATTGAATGTATACAATATATACATTTCATTTTCAATAGTCATTTTTCTTTAGAGGCACTTGTATATTAGAAAGCTAGCATAATGCCTTAGCTAAAAGAAGAATAACAATTAACCCAACTTGTAGTTTTATGCATAGTCTAACCAAAATCGTCTTGCCATTGATATTTTTTAATAGAGTGTAATAGTGTAATAATAGTGTAACAATATGTCATTATTTATGTTGGTTGAACCCAAACAAATGTTTCTTCCTTACTGCTGAACTGTATGTCCAGCTAATGGAAAGCAGCACCCTTCAGTGTTTTGCACTGTAAGAAAGACTCTGACGTTGGTGTCTAATCCACAGATGGTACCAAATTGAAAGATCGTTTCATTGCAGGAGAAGGTGTGTGTTTGGTTACTTGGTAAGGATGGGCTGCAGAAGGAGGGGCTCAGTCAGGGCAGCAGTAATGCAAGACTCACAAATGCCTCTTGATCTGGCGTCCATGAGGTTTCAGTTTATCTTGTTTTTATTGAGAACTGCTGAGAATTCATCACATGATGTGACGAATTCACATCATATGTGAATAGGAGGAATATCTCAGGTTTCTTTCATACATAGGACTGTAATACCCATAAGTGAAAGCAAATGTGCATTGACAGAGAATTCTGAGTTTTTCAAATTTCAACACTAACCAAATGAAAGTGTTATATTCTTTAACTGTCAGCTCTGGCAGTGAGGCATGTGTACATTGTGGTTAGGAATTATAGCAGACAGAAATTCTGTTTCCATGTGTACAGTCAAGGAATGATCAATGTCAAGGAGCTAAGTACTTACACCCTTTAGTCTTTTCCCATTCCATCATATTACAACCACAAACTTAAGTGGAAAATGAAGGCAGTCACTGGGTGAGAGGTGGGGTATACCCTGGACAGACCGCCAGTCCATCACAGGACAACACTAGCTGCAAGATGCAGGAGATGCTGAACGACTCAGGCACTGATCTCATCAACAGGTTTGAGAACATTGTTTCGAATGTCGTTAAGAGGGAGATCTCAGCGGCTGCGACACCGCTAGAAGTTAAAATTGCCGCGTTTGGGACCGCTATTAACGATTTGGAGCGGGCTGCTAACGATCAGGATGGGAGGCAGCGACCCTGGAGGCCTCGGTTAACTCGTAACATGTATTAGTGAACACGCTGTCCAAGAAATGTGAAGACTTGGAGGGTCGCTCCAGACTAAATAACATCCCCCTTGTGGGTGTACTGGAGGGATCCGAAGGTCAACAGCCAATGAAGTTTGTATCAACGTTGCTTCAGGATCTGCTCGGCCTTGACGCTAAGCCTGCCCTTGACCGGGCTCACCGCACATTGCGGGCCAAGCCAGCAGAGGGGGACCCACCGCGCCCATTCGTTGTCCATGTCAACCTGTTTCAAGAACGGAATGAGATTCTACAGAGGGCTCGTGAGTCATCTCCCTTACTCTATAAAGGAAAACGTGTGTTCATTTTCCCCGATTATTCAACCTCAGTTGCTAAAAAATGTGCATCGTTTACGAAAGTGAAGAAGGAACTCCACTCTTGCCCTGGAATCAAGTTTGGGCTTCTATTCTGCAATATTACAGATCACTATTCCCAATGGGCAAATTCGCAAGTTTTTTCACTTTTGTAGGCGTAGGAGAAAATTTGAATTCATAATTATTAGATTTGTGACATTGAAGTCACAAATCTGTGACTATAAATTAAAAAATTTGTGTGAAGAAATTTAACGTTTGTAGAAATTGTAATTGTGTGTGTGTTCTTTTATTTTGTATTCGGAATTTCTTCAGTGTAACAAGTTAACTCTTATGACCAGCAAAACTAATTTTATTCTGTTAAGACCTATTAAGTCATTAACTGATCATATAAATCTTAAAATTGAAAATGAGGAAATAATGAGTGCAAGTTCTAGAACGGGTGGGCAACTCCAGGCCTCGAGGGCCGGTCTCCTGCAACTTTTAGATGTATCTCTACTTCAACACACCTGAGTCAAATAATGAGGTCATTAACAGGACTCTGGAGAACTTGACTGCACTTAGGAGGTGATTCAGCTATTGGATTCAAGTGTGTTGGACCAGGGAGACATCTAAGAGTTGCAGGACAGCGGCCCTCGAGGACCAGGTTTGCCCACCCCTGTTTTAGAAAGACGAGTCCTTAAATGTTAAACTTTAGGAAGAATACTTTTTTAAATTAAAGTTTTATCTGCCTTTACCCACATTCTTAAATATGTAGAAAACTCTCATTTAGCCACACATTAAATACTGTAATATTATATGGTGCAACACTTATGTTATTTCAGGAAACTTGAAAGGGTTAAATAGAAGATAAGAAGAGTTGTGTCTTAGTGTGAGGATAATGCTCTCACCTCCCATCTATTCCTTGATTTTGGTCTCCTTTGGCTAACAGAGATAAATATGTATCAAAACTCCTGCATAATAGAATAGAATAGAATAGAAGTACTTTATTCATCCCAGCAGGGAAATTACTTCACAGTTACAGCATAGAGACAAGACAAGAGACAAGACACAATAACAATGTCTGGGTGTTTAGTCTGGAGTTTGGCTGTAGTAGAGCTGATGACATCACAGGCCACCGCTGCATCAGCTGATGGAGGAATGTAAACAGCGATCAAAATGGCGGAAGTAAACTCCCTCGGTAAATAACACGGCCGCATTCCCACAGCCAGAAGTTCAATATCCGGGCTACAAATCTGTTCCTTCACGTTAACATGACCAGGATTACACCACCTCTCACTCACATAAGTGCAATCCCGCCACCCTTCTTCTTCCGACTCTTGGAAAAGTCCCTGTCCCCCGCACCAAGGAAAATCCAGGAACCTCCACGCTGTATTCTGGAATAAGCAAGTGTAGCCAGGTTTCCGCAAAGCAGAAGATACTGCACTCCCAGTACTCCTTCTGGGTCCTAACCAGTGTCGTGAGTTCGTCTGTCCAATTTCCCAAAGACCTCACGTTCCCCACAATAATCGCCGGTAACGCTGGCCTGCGCCGTCTCCTCTTCTACCTCCGTTTAACTCCAGACCCACAGCCCCGTTGTCTCCTCTGTAACTCCTCCGGGACCACAGGCCCGTCTCCGGGCAGCAGCAGAGGCCCACACAGCGCAATCAGCCGTTCACGCGAGCAAACAATGCCTCTACTCCGCTGGGCGAGGTTCTCCGCAACCAAGAGTATAAAAAGTAGGAGACGAACGCGGAGAACATCAACAGAACCACATCCAGCCATTGTGGAAAGCCCAACTGATGATCCATGGGTTCTTCAAGCACGGATCATTAATCGGTTACAGCAAATATACACAGACAAACACACACGATGAGAGCTGCGTCTGCAGGCAGCCAGCTGCGCCAGCGCCATCTTGACGAGGGTCCTCCAAGTTGTCCTCCTCCAAGTTCCAAGTTGTAAATAAAACTAATCATAGATTGACTGAGCTCATTCCAACCAGTGGTCCTCAGCATACTTACAAAGCCAGAAACAAATATCTTATCTCTGGCAAAAATAGAAGACTTATTAACACAAGACAAACTTTTGGTTGGAGGGCCCACAGTTTGGAACTGATGAGAGATTAAAAGGGTTGAAACTCATCTCCATTTTTAAAAAACAGTTAAAGATTAAATTGTTTTGTTTTTACACTCAAGATCACTTGTAGGACCTGCAACAGATTTTCAGAGGTAATATAATTTCTGCTGTATTTGATAGGATGATGAATGCATGATGTGCTTTTGCTGTGTTTTTATTAGTAGTACTGTATACTAAAAATGTATGAAATTACATGTTCTCAGGCTCTCCATACGCTCTTCATAGCTTCTTTGGAGACCTGATTCACTAACGGATCCACACAGTTACGATCTGTGTGGTAAGACAATGTGTTTGTAAGTTGATTATGGAATTTGTTAAATTGAGTGAATTAAACTGACTTGCTGGTGTGTTTTGGATCATTATCATGTTGCAGAAAACAAGTTGGTTTCAGCTTCAGGTCACCAACAGGATGTATTCGACAGCAGAAATCATGCTTCCACTAATGGTGGAGACATGACCTATGGCCTTAATCAAGGCAAGAGAGGCCTGCACTTTTTTGGCTGCTGTTGTGGGGTCTTTACTGACCTCTTGGGATCATTTTAGCTGGCTGGTGGCTCCTGGGAACCTCCACCACTCTTCTATGTTTTAACCATGTGTGGCTCTCAGTGAGCCAAAGACTTCAAAATCGCTTGGTAACCCTTTCCTAACTGATAAAGCTCAGTTACTTTCTTTCTCATTTGTTCCTGAATTTCTCTACGTCTCAGGACAATGTCTCGCTTTTGATCTTTCGGTTCCCTTCACTTTGTCATGCAGGTCCTGTTTAAGTGATGTCTTGCTTGAGAATAGGTGTAGCTACTGAATGAAAGACACAAAGTGCTGCAAACCTCTCCAGAGAGCCTAAGTTAGAACAAATCTCATGTTTTCCTTTAACTTTTCAACTAAAAATGAACCATTACTGTATTAATTTACAGTAACATTATTAAACATGTTCTGACTAAATGCTTAGCCAGAGTCTGAGTTGTCTGAAGTCATTACTTGGCACAAAGGAAAAATCAGCATCTGGGGGATCCCAGTTTGAGTGGATGGAAAAGATGTGGTATGCAGTTTGGCTCTCAGACCAAGGGGAAGCCCCACAGCTGTTCAGCATGTTCCCAAGTACTGTAATCCTTCAGACATAACCAGAACCCTACAGCAGGTGACACACAAATGTTCTAAGTCAAGTACGCGAAGCCAACATGGATTGGTCATCAGACCAGATAGTTGACCTGTTAATTATTCTCTAGCAAAAAGCATATCTTAGGTGCAAAGGATTGGCCTTTGTTGACATGGATGCCAAGTAAAACGCTTTTCAGTTCGAAACTTGTCATTGTTCCTGTGAAGGTTTTGCATAGACCAGCCAGAGAGACGTTGAAGAATTCCAAAATATAATCTTAATTTATTACAAAAAAAGTCCAAAAATAATTCAAAATGATAAATTGGGCCCAAACTGAGGTCAACATAAAGTATAACTCAGGTGGTAACACAACAAACAAGACATGAGGGAAACTTAAATAGTGGCTGATCAGACCATTAACACACACAAGGGGGTAATTAAACATACAAGAACTTAAACACTGGTCAGAATATTACTAAATCTGTAAATTAAATATCAGAATTGAACTAACTTTCAAAAAGAAGAAACATTAAAGAAATGGTCAAATTAAACTATAAACCAAATTTCAACTTCCCCTGGCGAACAAATGGAACGGCCTGCTGAGGAAGTTTGACAGCCATGTATGGACATCAGCTGGAGATCATCTATGTGATTTTCAGCAGCAGGTTCAGAGAAAACTGGTAACTCAAAAAGAAGAAATTAATTTGTTACATTTAACAAAAAATACAAAGAATTGACACATAAAGTTAACTAAATGTGTGCACAGCAAATAGTTAAAGACTCAGACTAATGAGAAACAATTTTAAAGATAAAAATCTAAACTAATCACTAATTAATGTTTAAAGTAATATTAAAGAACAGAAAACCATTACCAATTCTGTCTCTGTGTGACAGTAGGGACAGCTGTCAGTTCCATATACTGATATATAATTAGCTCCATTCCTCCTTTTACATGAACTGCAAGATCTAAGCAAGTCATAATGGAAAATAAAAGGCAGTATTAAGGACTTTGTGGAAGAAAACAAACGCTATATCACGGTTAAGCCCCAAGGATACTGAATTTGACATTTATGTTCTCAATAGCCTTGTGGTAACTTTTGTTACATATTTTCCACAAAAGTATTTATTTTTAAATGGAATGAAGAACATTTTCTACAATAAACTAATCAAACATAGGTTGAAAGATAGTAGAGACAAAAAGCTAAATGTCCAAGACTTTATTTTGTTGCTCGAGTTAGATTCAGGTTGGCCCAGTGCCTGAGCAGACTTCTAACTGGTAGAACAAACTACCAGTTATTGTTCTAAAGTACAAAGTATGCTTATAACAAGCAGCATATTTGAACACAAACATGACATAAATCCTAAATCTGCTAGCACGACAGTATAGCACCACAAAGAAAACATGATAAGACTGGGTCTTACTTCATTACCATCAAAATTATGGCAAGAGTCAAAAAAAAAAAAGTTGCATTTTCAACTATAAGTGAAACATGAATGTAAAAGTGACAACAGTTCAGTCATACAATAGATTCTTATAAAAAAAAGTAAAAAAAAAATAGTCCAAACACTGAACTGAGGTCTTCACCGTCTAAACATGGCATCAGTGCCTGAACAAATCACCGTCAGGCATCCAGCAGCACATCTTACACACTATGTAGTGTTGTGAAAAAGAATCTACTCCCTTACAGAGGTCTTCTGTTTTTTATTTCTTTTGTTACAATTGTATATTTTGTGTCATTGAACACATGAGGCAAATATAACCTATGTGAATAAATTATAATTTTTTTTATACAAGGAAAAACTGTCCAAAGTAACATGATCCTATGGAGAAAAAGCATAAAGTGGCAGCTGTTACCATCACAACCAGCCATTAAGTTTAGAGGGTAATTAGTTTTTGTCACATCCATAAAGATGTCATGCAAACTTTTAAAATGCTGCAAAAAAGTCAAAAAACTATTCTGTGTGTTTCCATCTAGTGGTTTGGAGTGACTCAACCGCAAAGCATGATGTTGCCGCTACACATGGCTGTAATAAACAAGATGTAGAGGTTGCTAACTAGCATGAATAACACATGTCAGAAAAATGGAGAGTCCATCCCTCTGAGCCAGAGGTTTGGATTTTGACTTGTTTCATGCCTCTGGTAAGGCACAGACCCTTCAGTGGATGGTGATGTTTACTACTTCAGAACTCATCAAGCAAAAGTGTTTGTCTTTTACACATCAACTCTATTTTTGGAAAAGCCAAAAACCATCTCAGGCGAACATAAAAAAAAAGACTTTTTTCTGAAAGTGAGGAAATTATTAAAAATTTTGCCATTTCCATCAATCTTTTCTAATGCAATACTTCAAATTGCATAAAAAACCTTTATGAGAACATAGTTTTAGCCAGGTTTGGTTAGCTTTTTCTCTTAAATTAAATAATCACTTGAAAATTGCCTATTCTATTTAATCAAGTTACTTCTGTGTGGTATTAAAATTAAAATCTGAAATTTTTAAGTCAGAAAAAAAGCAAAAACAGAAGAAATCTGTAAACAATTTCTCACTGTAGTGTTTAGTCGAGTCCAATTTAGACTTCCTGGAGTTAAAATGTCCTAAAACAAGAAGTGTTAATACCTGAGTAAAGGCAGTCTGAGGTTTCTTCATGAATCCTTTAAGCTAATGTTCTGCTTTGCGTTTTAACTTTATATTCCTTGATTTATTTTTCCACCTTCTTTTACCAAAATGGTTTGTAAACAAGTTATTATATCTCTCCTCCTCATCCCGCTCCTGCTTCTCATCCTTGTACCAAGGTCCCCATACTCCTCCGTTGTACTGCGGGTTGGAGCGCAGGTCCTTTGCAGGGTAGCGCACTGGCACAGCGGTCTTGTTGTACTGTACCAGCCGCATCAGCATCTTCTTTACTATGTGTGGGTATTGCTGAGACAAGTCTACTCGCTCATAAGGATCAGCTGTGATGTTGAACAGCCAGATGGATTTACCCCCGCCCCAACGCACACGTTCATTATGGTGGCGAGTGGTTAGTCGTTGGTTGGAGAATGTCTGTGGTGGCACCCAGTCACTGTAGCCTGGCTCACCTGTCAGTAGCTTCCAGTGGCCAACTCGGAGCGCAGCTTGGACAGCGGTGTTCCACAATCCATATCCCGCCTTCCAAGAGCCATTCTTGGCTTTAATGTAAATTGGGTCGATGTTATGTAAAATGTCTAGGCGAGGTGATGGACGACCTTCACTAATAGCCTCCCAAACATCATATCCATCTAGGTTTTGATCTTCATCTAAGGTGCCTCCCCCCAGAGTCACCAGAGTAGGAAACCAGTCAGTTATGTGGACCAAAGTTTGACATTTTGACCCTTTTTTGACTAACAGGGGACTGTGAACAAAACCTACTGCCCTGATGCCCCCCTCCCAGTAGGTGGCTTTACTCCCCCTCAAGGGCCAGTTACTTCCACCGGCTAATGGCTGGCCCCCATTGTCTGTGGAGTACACTATAACTGTGTTGTCATAGTAACCAAAGTGTTTCAAGGCTAAGGTCAGGTTGTGAATGGCTTCATCAAGACAGGAAACCATGGCAGCATATTTTCGGCGATGTGGGTTTGGAATTCCCTTGTAGCGCTCGAGATAGCGAGCAGGAACTTGCAACGGGGAATGAACTGCCTGGTAGGCCAAGTAAAGAAATAAGGGTTGCTTGTGGGGATCATGATTGGCCAAGATGCTGACAGCCTTTCGAGTGAACATCACGGTAGAGTACAAACCGCGGTCCTGTTCCCAAGCGGCCTCTTCCCCTTCGTACAGATCATAGCCGCACATGCCGGGGCCTTCGCATTTGTAGTGACTGTAGTAATCGCCACTTCCAAGCAGGGATCCGAAGAAAGTGTCGAAACCTCGTTGGGTGGGAAGGCAGCCACGTTTGTAAAAGCCGAGGTGCCACTTCCCCACCATGTGGGTGGAGTAGCCTGCTTCTTTGAGCTTCTGGGGGAGAGTGATATTCTCCAAAGGCAGGCAGTTGGGCTGGGTGGCACGAATGATAGAATGTTGTAGGCCTGTGTGGATCTGATACCTTTGAAAAAAGAAAAAGGATAAAAGCCATTAGAAGATGAAGACATAAATACGTTGAAGTATTTCCTAACACAGCAGGAAGAAAAGGACCCATCTGTTGGCTCATATTGACCTCAAGAAGTGATTCTGTCAGTTTGATCAGTTTTATAGAACCTTGTAAAACTATCCTTATACCTAGAACTTTTCACTGTCAAAAAAACAACATATAATTGAACAAAGATTGTTTAAATGTTGCATTTCAAAAAGTGGCATGTACAAAAGTTACCTTACTTTAGTTCATTTGTTTTTGTCAAAAATATAAGGTTTGATTAATATACAAAAGTAAGATTGTCTGTTTTCTTAACAGAACAAATATATAAAATTAAGGAAGTATAAGAGTTGTCATATAGGGAAGAAAAGGATTTATTAGATAAAATATTTCTACTTGCCAAATAAATCAATACATGTTTCTGCAGATGATTATGAACTTAGAGCTGTTTTAAAGCTGAAACGAGCCGTAATTCCCATCACTAGTGAATAGTGTGTCCCAGTTCTCAGCATCTGTCTTTTGTCCCGCCCGTTTTGGGCCCTAGATCAACAATTTATTTATTTATTTATATAAAACATATTAGCCTAATATATGTTTGGCTAAGAACATATTTAGGTGACTTTGGCAGCGTATGTTATCCACAATTCATTGCTGCATGTGATTTTAAAAAATAAAGGCAGAAATATGGCAATTTTTTTTAAAATTGGAAATAAAAAAATAGTATGACAAGGCACACATCAGTAACAAAGTTTGATAAACTGAGGAGAAAAAAAGAATTCTTAAATAAAAGAATAGTGAGGAAAGTAAAAGACAATTACAAATGCAATTGGGCTTTTGTATTGTTGCAAAGTTTAAGTAAAAGTTTAAATAAAATTATTTCACTTTAAAAAAAAATTTAAATGGGGTGATTTTTAGTAAGCAGCATTTATGAATAATAAAAAAAAACATTAGCCAGAAAATTAAATTATTAATATAATAAGTCGACTCGTGGTGTACATTGAAAAAAAAACAAGCTAGAGATGATCAGTTTTGTGTTTGTAGTTGAATGACAGAAATTGTAGAATTTTTTATGGTTTCATAATGTCAAATATGGGCAATTTAATTTGTAACTTCATGTGTAGCTATTATGTTGTAATTGGGGGAAAAAAGTAGTGTGTATTTTGCTAGGTTTTTGTTGACTCAGACTGTATCCTGGGGGGAGAGACTGGTTTTTCTAATGCAATTTTAATGCTGGGAAAAATTCCTGATCAACAACTTTTGCACAGTGGTTCATTTGTTGGACAATCTTTCTAGAAAACATTGCCCACCTCAATTTTGTTTGCAGTTTTCAAGTTATAACCTGGAAGGCATATTTTCTACCATAGTGCTACCTACAGGTGAACATGCCTGAATATTTGAATATGAGTTAAGGCTGAAACGATTCCTCGAGTGATTCGAGTACCTTGATTATTAAAATTCATCTGCCTCGAAGCTTTGTTAAGTTATGTTTTATTATTTAATGCACCGTGTTCCGGCCGGGTTATTACTTGCGTTGCGGAGCTCTCACTTCCGCCCGAGTTGTTGATGACAGCTAAGTGTTAGCAGCATAACGTCCAGTTTTCAAGTTCGGCCTGGGAGGATTTTATTGATTGATGATAATGTCTGGGTCTTTGTCGTTTTTTGGGGGACCAATAAGCAACCTTAAAATGACTGGCATGATGCCTGGCGTATGGCAGATTTGTATTTAAAATATTTTTTAACAGGTAGGATATTCTAGTAAAAGGATTACTGCATACATCTACAGCTTTTCATTTTAAATGGGTAGAATATTCAGATAAAAGTGATCTTGTGGTTTCGTCATGGATATAAATTGTTCCAATGCTAAGCTAACCATAAGTCCTAAGCTTCCACTTCAGTCCCGTCACTCAAATAATGATATCCAATATATTTAATATTAACAACCCGCTATAGTCTTCTGTTTGTAAACATGACAGTAGGAGTTTTGGAAGTGTTGTCCTGACAGATAGACTTGCTATCTATCTGAGCTTCGGTAGGAAAATCTGATGAGGTAGCACCAATAGTCAGAACACCGGTTCAGAGAGAACAGTGGGAAGAGCGCTGAAGGTGTTTTTATACAGGTGAGCGGATAGACTGAACACTGCGGCCGGCTGCGCATTAGATAATTAATGTAAGTGTAGCTTTACGGACAAAAATGTATTTCATATCATCCTGGTCTCAACAAATGTGTGGTGGAGCTCATCGTGGCGGCACGTAGCTGGTAGATGAGTTTCTGTGAGTGATGAGTGTTAAATCCCATCACTAACATGGACACAAAAACTATGAATGTCTGAGCAAGGTGAGCATTCATCTATTACATTGACTGAAGATCAATACATAAACGATGCTTATAAAAAAACTTTTTTATAAGCATATTTGTGAGCCTGCCTCTTTATTATTGAATACAATTTCAGATTTTTGTATAACGTATCTTCAGGTTAACTTGGAAAGTGAGCTATTATTGTTACAAGTTAATTTTCTAAACTACAGAAAAGTTATTGTTAGGGAAGCTCAACTGTGAAAAATTGGACCGATGTTGATATGCGATAGTAATACTGCTGTTATGGTAGATTTACCAACATTTTACTTTTTTTTATCCAATTACTCGATTAATCGTAAGAATAATCGATAGACTACTCTATTACTAAAATATTTGTTTTCAACAGTCCTAATTTGAGTAGTGGTGTGGCTACTGAACATAGATACCAAATAAAAGTTCTAATAAGTTTAGGGGCTGGGCTGCAGTATGAGTTTCAGCGAAGAAACAAGAATAATAACGTGATAAATTGAGTAAAAACAATAAGACTTCCTGTCCCGCTGGGAGCAGGTGAATGACCATGCTTTGTATTAGCCATCTGCTCACTTTTGCAGGCTCTGGCTCAGAACCCTAATTATGGATAACACAGATAAACTTTCCTTTCATAGTGAAAAGCAAAGAGGAGGTCTGGCATAGACTCTGGTTCAGATGAGTGCCAGTTCTCTGTTCTTACTTTAATTCCCTTTGCAATTAATCAAAAGCATTTAGCATGAGAGTTCATTGATACAAACAGGAACTCTTGAGGCAGCTTTTAGAAGCAAACATTAAATTCTGTCTGACTCCCTACATCTGCTTTAAATAAAAACAAGACACCCTGGAGACAAAGTACTGCTTGCCTCCTCACCCTTTGACCTTATTATAAATATCCTTTGCCTTCTCTTGAGGTTTGTGGTGTGTGAAAAAGGTAAAACAAAGATCTACTTTAGTTGTCAGAAAGTTAAATTTAGAAGAAAATCGAACAGGCTCCTATTCCCCACAGACGAGACAAAAGCTTGCAAGTATTTACAGCAAATAAGCATTGTGTAAATGTTCCAAACACATCAATAAGGAGACAATGATTTACAACTCATTCCTAGAATTTGGGCCTGACTGGGAGACTAACCACCAGATGGATTCTATTAAAAAATCAGTCTGTGTTGTGTAAAGTGACACATCTTATCAGCTTCTTTGAATATTTTACAGATTTATTTCAGAGTGTCTTAAATGGAGAAATTTACATCCTTTACAATGGTACCAGGATTGAGCAGAGCACTAAATTAAATTTGGAAGTGAATTAAAGATACATCACAACTTCCTGCATTTGTTTCATGCAAAGACACATACATCACTGCCATGATGTATGTGTCTAAGTGGACAGGCTGGAGACGAAGTGCAGTGTTTAATGAAGAAAAGATGAACAAATAAACTTACAAAAGTCCATAGAATGAGAAAATCCAAGAACCAAGCAAAACTGGAGACATGAGGGGATACAGGTAATCCAGGGTGATGTGGCAAGACAGACTGGAGATTAGCAACAGGGAATGAGAAGCTTAAATACTGTGAGGTTGAGAGTGGAAACAACAGACCTGGCCTGATGAGCTAACTGATTGCAGGTGTGAGTAGTTGAAGCAGAAATCAGGCTGAGGAGCGAGAAAAAGAGAGAAACACTGGGAAGCTGGAAAGATTACACAGGGGGGCAATGAAATAATTCTAACACTAAGAATAAGTAAGAAGAAACATGATGAACAAAGACATAAGGAGAAAACAGAGAACAGGAACAAGACTAATCTAATAAGAACTGAGAAACGCACAAACTAGAATTACCAAAAGGACTAGACAGAGAGATAAACTTAACTAGAATCACTAAGGAAGAACAGAAGTAAACTCCAACAGTCAATAACAACTAGACCTAGAGTAACGACATAAAACATAACTAGAAACACTATAAGAAGAAGAATTACTTTATTCATCCCAGCAGGGAAATTATTTCGCAGTTACAGCAAGAATTTTTTATACACAGATTAACACACACACGACAGGAGCTGCGTCTGCAGGCAGCCAGCGCCATTTTTGAAGGAGGACATGCGGCAAAGGTCGTCGGGACCGGGAGTCGAACCCGCGACGTATGCGGGTCTAAGGCCTCCAAATGTGGGGCGTGCTAACCCCCTGCACCACCACAGCACGCCCCAAGGGATATGTCACGCCATAAGGGACTGAAAGAAGGAAAACAACAAGACTAATTGAACCAAAATAAGTAGCATCAGATAATGAAACTACAATGAACATGAAGGGCTAAACTAAAGTGAACTGGACCACAACTTATTAAACAGAAAAGCACAAAAACAAAATCCCAACCTAGGGCCAGAGTCTTGACAGTCACATAAACTTCCATCAACGCTATTTTATCTGCATTTTTATTGTATTTGAAAGGTTGATAGAAATGGCAAAATTAAACAAAAATGTCCTCAGTTTTGCTAAAAAGGTTTTTACGACTGAGATGTTTTTTGGATTTCCTGGATTCCCCCCCTCCGCCGCCCCCCAAAAAGTTAATGGGCTAAAAAGAAGATGGACACATTTGCCTAAGTTCTAACGTAGTAAATGCCTCTATCCTCTTGGCCTTACCAGAAGCAAAAAACTGAAAAATATCAAAGTCCAAATAGCACAGAGGGGAAGACTGTCAGTCTGTTGTGATCAGCAAGAGGAACCTTCCATCTGTGGTAAGGAATTTCTCCATTCTGAGATGTGATAGTTCCAACCTCTACATCTCCTTATTACCACCAACTATTGACAAGTTAATTCACAAAACAGATCAGAACGTGATTCCCCCTTTCATGGCTCATCAGGAGACCTTGCTGGATGGAGAGCAGGGGAAAGGGAGAAGTTTTATATCATCATGGGAATAATGTTTTGAAAGTTGGTGGTCCTCAGCCAATCAGGGCCAGTGGAGGAAAGAGAATGTTTTATGAGTTCATAATTAGGCATTGAAATATGAATGTAGAGAACAATAAAGTGGATGGGAGAATGAGGAAGAGGATCAGTCATGGGGTTTCATTGAAGTCATTGGTCACCAATCAAGCCAAGTCCATCAGACTATCAGGTGTGAAAATACCCCAAGTTGTTTCTAATGGAAAATGTTGCCAAACAATGGAAATGATCTTTCCTTTAGCAAAAGTAAGTTGGATGATGCTTATTTCAGCCAGCAAAGGGTCACTGTGTTAGTCTATGTCCAGCCTGAGTCATAGGATAGTATGAAGGACATTTTTTGTGCTGTTTGAATTGTGTCCATCTTGATACTGGTAACTGGTCCAACTGTTTACTTCCAGGATTATAAACTAGTGTATGCAGTCTGAGTAACTGCCCTCAGACATCGTTTTTCCTTTACTGCAGTAGCCCCACATGTTCACTTGACTATTTTGGATGGCTCCTTTAAAAGTATCCATGGCAGGGGAGGGTAGCTGCAGCCCAGTGCTGAGCATTGTTACATCATTTCTTTATCTTGTAGTCAACCCATGGAGACCATGAGGCAGAGAAACAGCTGGCGGCTCACTTCTGTCAGAGAGATTCCGCTCTCCATGCAGCTGGAATCACGCTCATCTCACCAGTTTCTTTACACAAGCACTGTTCTACATTGCCAATAAATCGCATCATTATCTTCAAATCACTCACGTTAGTTGTACGCTCAAGTCCCACAAGTCAAGTTCACTTTCTACTCCTCCAACCTCTTTGTTTATAAAAGCTCCTAAACAAACCTCCAGCCTGGCCCTCTGCTCCACAGCCTCTTTACATGTGGTTCAGATTTCATCAGTCAGCCCCAGAGCAGATTGTCTCCTCTTTTTGGCAAAGCTGTTTGTTATTTCCTTGCTATCTCTAAGGTCTGACTCTTTCTTTGACATACTTATTGTTCTGCACTCCATTCAGCAGCTCCTTCAGTGAAATGAACATTACCTTCTGTTAAAGGTGAACTATTATGCTTCCTCGAACAGCTTAGGGTGCTCTATGGGCTCTACAAAACATGTCCATCACATTTTGTGTCTGATCAGTTGTGCCTATTTTGAGCTTCTTTCAAAATGAGCTGTTTTAGGACCTTGTGTCACTTTAAATCCAAATGAGTGACTGCTGGCCACGTCCCCAACTCAACATTTATATTTCCATGTGAAAATTACTGCAAACAGATGCACAATTATACACCTTACATCTTTGAAAAGCTAAAGTGGAGCCTCATGCTCAACCAACAAAAATGCAGCAAGTGGTTTCTGGATGCCAAGTCAACAACAAAACATTTCTCTTTCAGCAGCCCTTGTAAATCAAGATGGCAGCGCCCGAAATGGCTGCGGCTGCATGGGCTCTCGACAACTTGCGAGTATTTGAGCAAAATACGCCGCCTAAAACGCTACAAACTTTGCATCCATTCAGTAAGTTAGCATATGATCGCCAGCGTCTGCTGGAATTACGATCATCAAGTGATTTCGGACTCATAAATACGACTACTCTGGAGTGTTTACGTGATCTCGGAGTGCTACGGAAGCAAGACCCAGCAGCCCGCAGCGCAGCAGACTCGCCTAGCAGCACTAGCCGGAGGAGGAGAAAGCGAAGCCGGTGCGACCGGCAGCGGAAGCGCGGCTGTCGAAGTGGACTAACAGCTAAGCTAAACGCTAACCCCCACAGATCGCCGCTTCCGTCCATCTTCCTCTCTAACGTCCGCTCTCTGGACAACAAAATAGACCATCTGCAACTAGAACTGTCTTCAAAGAGAGAGTTGAGGAACTGCTGCGCTCTCATTCTGACGGAGACATGGCTCAACTCGTCCATACCGGACAATGTTGTTAGCCTGGAGGGGCTCGCTACATTCCGTGCAGATGGGAGCAGCGCTCTCAGCGGTAAAACCCGAGGAGGGGGACTGTGTATCTACATAAACAACAACTGGTGTAAAAATGCCATGAATGTCGCCAGTTACTGCTCCCCGGACATCGAGCTTCTGACTGTTAACTGCAGACCATTCTACCTGCCCAGGTAGTTTACTGTTGTTAGCATCACTGCTGTGTATGTGCCCCCCAGTGCTAACACTAAAGAGGCTATGAGTGTTCTCTACCGGACCATCAGTGAGTTGCAATCCTCACACACAGAGGGCGTTTTCATCATTGCTGGGGATTTTAACCAGGCCAACATGAAGACTGTTCTCCCTCACTTCAACCAGTATGTGGATTTTCCAACCAGGGGAGGAAATACTCTAGACTTGGCCTACACCAACATCAAAGAAGCATTCAGAGCAGCTCCCCGCCCCCACCTTGGCTCTTCAGACCACCTATCTGTTATGCTAATTCCTGCATACAAGCCCCTGCTGATCAGAACAAAACCTACAGTGAGGCAGGTGAGAGTGTGGACGGAGGGGGCCATGGAGGCACTTCAGGACTGTTTTGAGTGCTCTGACTGGGAGATGTTCAAGGCAGCAGCCACTTACAACGACCAGATCAACATCGATGAGTACGCCATGACTGTGTCAGCCTACATCAACAAGTGCACAGAGGACGTCAGCATCACTAAGAACATTATCACCCGGGCCAACCAAAGAACCTGGATGACTAAGGAGGTACGGGAAATGCTAAAAGCACGGAACTCAGCCTTCAAGTCTGGCGACAAGGAGGCACTGAGGACAGCGAGAGCCAACTTGAACCGTGCTATCAGGTTAGCAAAGCGAATCCACAGTCAGAAAATACAGGAGTTCTTCCACGACACCAGCAACACCAGGAGTATGTGGCACGGCATAAAGGCGATCACAGATTACAATCCATCCTCCCCCCCAGTGGGTGAAGTTGATGCTGACTTTCTAAATGGACTCAATAACTTCTTTGGGAGGTTGGAGGCACTGAACAGTACTCCGGCAAAGAAAACTGTTCCCCACCAGGAAGAGGAGGCACTCTGCCTGGACACAGCCGATGTGTTGAAGACTCTGAAAAGAGTCAACCCACGGAAGGCCCCAGGCCCCGACAACATACCTGGGAATGCGCAGGTCAGCTGGCTGGTGTCCTAACAGACATTTTTAACACCTCACTGGACCAAGCCACAGTGCCAGCCTGTCTCAAAACTGCCTCCATCATTCCGGTGCCAAAGAAACATCAAGTCACCTCTTTCAACGATTACCGGCCTGTGGCACTGACTCCCATCATGATGAAGTGCTTTGAAAGGCTGGTAAAAGAACACATCGTCTCCAGACTCCCCTCCACATTCGACCCATTCCAGTTTGCCTACCGCCGAAACCGCTCCACTGAGGACGCTATCTCCTCCGCCCTACACCTGAGCCTGGCTCACCTGGAGGAGAAGAACACTCATGTGCGGATGTTGTTCCTGGACTTCAGCTCAGCATTCAACACAATCATCCCACAGCATCTGGCAGGAAAACTGGGACACCTGGGCTTCAGCAACCCCTGTGCAACTGGCTGCTAGACTTCCTCACCGACAGACCTCAGTCAGTCCGGATCGGACAACACACCTCCGATGTCATCACCCTCAGCACAGGCTCCCCTCAGAGATGCGTCCTGAGCCCTCTGCTGTTCACTCTGATGACACACGACTGCGTCCCCAGGTTCGCCACCAATCACATCGTGAAGTTCGCGGACGACACAACGGTGGTGGGCCTCATCAGAGACGACAACGACCTGGACTACAGAGAGGAGGTGGAGCAGTTGGTGGACTGGTGCAGAGACAACAGCCTGATCCTGAACGTTGACAAGACGAAGGAGATGATCGTCGACTTCAGGAAGAACCGGCCCAGCCACGCTCCACTGCTCATCAACAGCTCGGGTGTGGAGGTGGTCAGCAGCACCAAATTCCTGGGGGTGCACATCACAAACGACCTCACCTGGACTGTGAACACTATGTCTCTGGTCAAGAGGGCACAGAAACGCTTGTATTTCCTGCGGAGGATGAGAAGAGCACACCTGCCTCCGCCCATCCTCAAGACTGTGATGCAGACCATGGGTTCCATCCCATGTTGATTATTGATATTATGTTGTTTTCAGTTCAAATGTGTTTGTATTAGTTTTTGTTTAGTTATACTGTGACAATTGGTGAACATTCTTTGTGGGATGGGGAGACTGGCCATCTTTCCTGTTCGGAGAATGTGGGAGAGAGGGGGAAATGTCAGTTCGTTTTGATTTAGATTAGTTCAATTTGAGTTAATTGAGTATTTGCCTTTCTGGGTGTGTCTCAGCAAGGTGGATCAGAGAGGGAGACGAATGCTCCTGGAGCATACCAACTTCCATTAAGAAGGGGAATACTCTGAGGATTTATATTTAGTTATATTTACTTTTGATTGACTTTAGATTAGTTTAATTTTAATAATTTGCATGCATGTAAATATTTGTTGGATCATTTATTGTTAGGTTTGTGTAAGTAGTGTTTGTTTGTCTTTTCTTTTTGGATCACCCCTTTACCTGGTGTAAGTGTTGGAACTTGCCTCAGGTATAAATGTCAGCTTCTTTGTTTCACTAAGGAGGGAAGGGTGCTGGTGTAATGAAGATTTGGAGCTCCCAAATAAATCCACCTCAAAGACATTTGTTGCCTCACTTCCTTCTTGAAACGCAGAGCCTCCGCCGGTCAAAGTGACAAAGATGTTCAACAGAAGCACCATAGAGAGCATTCTGACCAGCTGCCTCTCTGTGTGGTGTGGAGGCTGCAGTGCCCCCGACTGGAAGAACGTGAGGAGAGTGGTGCGGACAGCAGAGAGGACCATCGGGCCCCCCCTTCCCTCCATTCAGAACATTTCATCCCAGCGCTGCGTGTCCCGAGGCCGAAACATCATCAGTGACCCCTCACACCCCCACCATGGACTGTTCTCCCTGCTGCCCTCTGGAAAGAGGTTCTGCAGCATCCGGTGCAGGTCCACCAGGTTCCGAAACAGTTTTTTCCCACTTGCCATCAGACTGCTGAACTCTTAACTGGACTGCACTTAAAAACTGGTCTCCACTTCATACCTTGCACATGTACAGAGCTAAGTAACATCCATTTTACTGTCAGTCCTGCACTTTATATTTTATATTCATATTTATATTCATATTTTATACTGTATTTTATTTTATTCTGGAGTAACCTCACAACATTGGAACCTCAAAAACATTGTCCTGAGCCGTATGCAACCAAATTTCGTTCTGTATACACCCTGTGCATGCAAAATTACAATAAAGTCAGTCTAAGTCTAAGTTGTACACACAGGAGTAAAACCAGATGAGTAAATGTACTGAAGCTTAGGGTGGGTCGATAGGTGACGGGCTGGGCTCAGTTGGGGTTGCTAGGTAACAAGTGACAATTGATTTTTGGGAGATTTTTGAAATGGTTCATTTTCTAGACACCAAAAAAATAAACAACTTATTGTCAAATAAATGGCTGGCTGGGTTTTTCAAACACTTGTTTTTAGAAGCAGTAAAAACCAAATGGAAGTACAAAAATGTGCTAAATGTGAATTTTACATAATACATCCCCTATAAGAAAGCATGCCTGCCAGATAATACATTACTTACCAAGGTCTCCGTTTTAAAATCTAGACTCATTGTGAGCAGACATAAACAAGTTTAAGAAAATAAACTCTTCAACTCTCCTCTCTGTTCATTAAATCACACTCCGAGTTTTGTGCTTTAGGAATTTCATTGCTCTCATTCCAAACATGTGGAATCCAGTGTGCCTTGTTCTTGTTGCGTTTTCATTTATGTTCAATAAAATTTTGAACCTTTTGTTTCTGAACTTCAGGGGTAAAGAACAACTGATGCCTGGAGGCCTCAGTCCTTGATGCAGCTGTCACAGGTTCTGGTCCTGACTTGATTACCTTTGCTGCATGTCTTCCCCCTCTCTCGTTACTCATTACCCAGGAGCCAATAAAACCTTAATAAAAAAAGGAAAAATAAGTGGGATGGAGAGGGAAAAATTACTCATTCAAGAAAATTGGTTTGTCCAAGTGAACTTGAAAAATAAATAAGTAGTAAGTTGCAAGTATTTAGTAATTCTAGGTGGGATTAAATTTTTATCAAGCAGCCCACACAAATTAAAAAATAAGTCAACAACAGTGCATGGAAAATAAGTTACATGAACATATTTTATTTTTGTTAGTTTCACTGCATGATTTAGCACTGCTTACTTAAAATGAACAAGGTTTTCTTACTAATCTTAAGCTTACTTTGCTTTTTTGTTTTTGAGACAAAGAGTTGTACAGCACAGCTCTAGATTGAAAAAAAGCTTTGCTTTAAAGTCTCTAATCTCATCAGCACAGCCAAAAGAAAAACAGGTAGGTTAAAGATTTGCACCATGAACTTCCTGAGAGCAGATAAAAATACAGTCTCACAAAAGCATTTAAGCTACCTCACAATGCCATGCACTTTTTATTTATATGACAGAACAATACAAGGTCCTCTCTGTGCCTTTCTAGAACATAAGAAGGTTAAACAACAGAAGGTTGTGGTTGAAATCAAGGTTATTATAGTTAACTAAAACTAACCAACCCAAAAAACACTGAAATTGCATTAACTGAAATAAATAAAAACGGTAATTAATGGGAAAAATCTACAATTAACTGGAAATATATAGTGTGCTTATAAAATTAAAACATACTGAAATTATATATAATATCCTTTGTTTTTGTGTTTATGAACATAATTATTAGCCTTTCAAACTGATGTGAAAGATTTTTTCAGCCAAAAAAAGTAGTTTATGTCTTTTAATCCTCCTGGTGGCTCTAACATTAGACCACAAAATGGTGACAGTAAAAGCTGGGAGAAAATGCCAGTAAGTCGGTTGTTGATAATAATTGAATACACTCTTTGAAAATGGTGTCTTCTGTTGTGTATTCACTACCAGTTCATGTTGTTACGGACACTGACCTCTAGGGGCTCTCTCATGAAGAGTGTCTTTCAGTTCTACCTGGCTGCCACAGTGCAACGTGTTGGAGCTCGTAAGCCTCCTTCATAAAGAGCTTCATGCCAGAGATGTCAGATCCGTTTTTTTCCCCTGGTCCTTGATCTGAAGTGATCTTGTCTGTCTGGTGACTGTTTGTGGGGACGTAAATGATTTTGCTGTGAGCATATTGTGAAGAATCAAGTGTCTAAATTAGGGGTCGGCAACCCAACATGTTAAAAGAGCCATTCTGGAGAAAAAAAACAAATCTGTCTGGAGCCGCAAAAAATTAAAAGCCTTATATAAGGTTTATAATGAAGGCAAAACAGGTTATAAGTGTTTATATTAGCCTATTATCAAAACGACTAAGTGTATAGATTATTAGTATTCATGATTAAATGTTTATTTTCCCTGCAATGCGTCCTGGACGGATCGGCGCATAACGTGACTCTGTTGTACGATGGTGCTTTAAGTTTACCTTCCGTTACAGTATTAATGTATTATGTTTTGTTGCATTGATAAAATTAAAGAAATGCAATAAAAAAAATCAGATTTTTGATGTCATTTTTATTATGACAATCGACAGGGAAAAAGAAACATCGTCCCTCCAGCGTGTCCTGGGTCTTCCCCGGGGCCTCTTTCCGGTGGGGCGTGCCCGGAACACCTCACCAGGGAGGCGTCCAGGAGGCATCCTGACCAGATGCCCGAGCCACCTCAACTGGCTCCTCTCAACGTGAAGGAGCAGCGGCTCTACTCTGAGTTCCTCCCGGATGACTGAGCTTCTCACCCTATCTCTAAGGGAGAGCCCAGACACCCTATGGAGAAAACCCATTTCGGCCGCTTGTATCCATGATCTCGTTCTTTCGGTCATGACCCAAAGCTCATGACCATAGATGAGGGTGGGAACGTAGATCGACCGGTAAATCGAGAACTTCACTTTTTGACTCAGCTCTCTCTTCACCACAACAGACCGGTACAGCGCCCGCTTGACGGCAGACGCTGCGCCAATCCGCCTGTCAATCCCCCGCTCCCTTCTGCCCCTCATTCATGAACAAGATCCCGAGATACTTGAACTCCTCCACTTGGGGCAGGACACTGTAACAGCCGTAATTGTGTAGTGTCTCTTTAAGATACTTTAGTATTGCTAACGACGTCACAAGTATGCGCCACGGCTTCTCTGTAGAGAGCGTGGGAGAAATGTGCTAGACGGACATGTTAGCTTTCTTTAGTAATGTTACGGGTTGTTTGGACTCTGCTCACTTTCATGCCTGATAATATAGGAGCCGTTCAACCGGGCTTGTAAGGTTGGTGAAGAGTGTGTTTATTAAAAGACAACACTGTGGAATTCCCAGTACCAGTGTGGTTGTGCGTTTTTGATCGCCCTGACGAGTCTGCCGCCTCCTCTCCTCCCTTAAATACAACCCAAGAATTACAACACCCCGACCCAGAGAAGACACTCTACCCTTTTCCGGCTCAAGACCATGGCCTCGGATTTGGAGGCGCTTCACACTTGGCTGCGAACCGCTCCAGCGAGAGCTGCAGATCACGACCTGATGAAGCCAATAGGACCACATCATCCGCAAAAAGCAGAGATGAGATCCTAAGGCCACCAAAATGGATCCTCTTAACACCTTGGCTGCGCCTAGAAATTCTGTCCATGAAAGTAATGAACAGAATCGGTGACAAAGGGCAGCCCTGGCAGAGTCCAACTCTCACCGGAAACAAGCCCGACTTACTGTCAGCAATGTGGAGCAGACTCTGACATACAGGGACCTTACAGTCCGTATGAAAGGGCCCGGTACCCCATACCCCCGGAGAACCCCCCACCGGGCTCCCCAAGGGACACGGTCTAACGCCTTCTCCAAGTCCACAAAACACATGTAGACTGGTTGAGCGAACTCCCATGCAACCTGCCGAGGGTGTAGAGCTGGTCCAGTGTTCCACGACCAGGACAAAAACCACACTGCTCTTCCTGAATCTGAGGTTCGACTATCCGACGGACCCTGCTCTCCAGGACCCCTGAATAGAGATTGCCAGAACAGTTTTAAGCCCTTAATTTTTGATGGTCTTGTCTCCCTAACAGGAAGTCCTGAGGATGAGAAACCAGTGAGGATACTGAGGGACACTGGTGGTTCCCAATCATTTATCCTGTCCAGCTTTCTGCCATTCAATGCTGATACCTCCTGTAATGCAAGTACAATAGTACAAGGAATTGCAAAGGCCTATGTACCGGCACCTTTACATCATGTTCACATAAAGTCCAAATTGGCCTCTGGATTCTTCAAAGTTGTTCAGGGGTTTGAATTTATAATGGGGAATGATCTTGCTGGAGACAAGGTACTTCCTATTCCTATTCCTGAGATGGTGGATAATCCCAGTTGCATGATGGGTGAAGATGAGATGTTGGAATCCCATCCTGATGTGTTTGCTGTCAGTGCTCTTACCAGCTCTCAAGCTCGTAAGCTGAAGGAGGTGAACTTGGATGACTCTGTTCTTGGCTCTGCTTTGATGGAGGACAAGCTGACAGCAGAGGACCTTTCAGAATCAGCACCCCTCAAGGAGGACTTCACTCCAAAGTCTGAGGTTGGAGTGAAGTCCAGGTTTTTCTCCCGCTATCAATATCAAGTGAGAGTTTGAGCGAAGCTCAGAAAAGTGATGAAACACTCACTAAATGCTTTGAAGGTCTGAGTGATTCAATAAATGGTGACAAGACCCATAAGTTTTATGTTGAGAATGGATTACTCATGAGAAAATGGATCTCAAGGCTTGCTTTGCAAGAGAAAGGCATTGAGGAGGATTGGGGAGTAGTACATCAAATTGTCATTCCTCAAGGTTATCGTGAACAAATCCTGCAGCTGGCACATGACCACTCATGGTCAGGTCATTTGGGAATCACTAAAACCCACAACTGTATTCTACAGCATTGTTTTTGGCCAGGCCTGAAAAAGGATGTTGTCAGGTTCTGTAGAACATGTAGAGTTTGCCAATTAGTGGGTAAACCTAATCAACGGGTACCACCTGTCCCCTTTAAGCCCATTCCTGCAGGTGGTGAGCCTTTTGAGTGTGTCCTGGTGGACTGTGTGGGTCCTCTGCCCAGAACAAAAGCTGGTAATCAGTTTCTCTTGACTGTCATGTGTGCTGCCACTCGTTTCCCTGAAGCCATTCCACTAAGGAAAATCATAGCACCCATCATAACTAAAGCTCTTCTGAAGTTTTGCAACTTTTGGTCTGCCTAGAGTTATACAAAGTGATTAAGGCAGCAATTTTCAGTCCAAAATCTTCAAACAGACACTACAGTCTTTTGGCATTAAACACATTCCCTCCGGTCCTTACCATCCCCAGTCACAAGGCGCTCTAGAAAGATGGCATCAGACTATCAAGGCCATGATGCACAAATATTGCCATGAGACAGACAAAAACTGGGATGAAGGACTTCATTTTCTGCTGTTTGCAGCCTGAGAAGCTAAACAGGAGTCTGTTGGTTTTAGCCCTGCTGAACTGGTTTTTGGGCATGGTGTAAGAAGACCACTGAAGGTTCTGAAGGAACAACTCCTGTCAACTGACCTGACACGCAGCCACAATCTAATGTCCTTGAATTTGTCACACAATGTCGGGAACGTCTATACCAGTGGTTCCCAAAGATTTTCTGGCTGGGCCCCCCCTATGGATTACAATAAAATCCCCCCCAAAAAAGAAAAAAAAAATCAACTTGGCACACACATCGTTCAACCAGACATAAATCTATACACATATTTTGTTTTCAAACTCCACTGAAGTTTATTTCACACTTCAGGTTGCAACGAAACACACTACAAACCATCTTTACAGTGAAACACTTTTGTGTAACTGGTTTTGGTTTTGTTTTGTTTTTCATCCATACCGCTACTGATGTCAACTGTTTAATTACTGATTTTTTTGTTACACCCAGTGCCAGAATTTACCCTTAGTGGTCTTGGGGAGGGGTTGTAACACATGTACACATAAACACAATAAAGTTGACCTTTTTAAATTTTGCACCCAAATATCAAAGTACAAAAAAACTAAAATTACAACTAATAAAAACTAAACTAAAATAAAACAATATTTAATGAATAATTACTAAAAACTAGCAACTAATTAAAAGTAACTGAATTAGACAATAAAATTCACAACAAAATAAAAGTAAACTATAATGAAAAACCAAAAGCTATTACAAATCTGGTTGGAATGTGACTAAATGTAAGGAAATTCAAGGGGCTTCAAGCAGCTAGCATGAAATCTGTTCCCAGGCTCATGTTACGTGGCAGCATGCAGCAGCTGCTCTACATAACTGCCTCAGTCTTTGTATCTGAATGCTTATCAGTTCATGTCTTGAAGGGATTTAAAGTTCTACTTAACTTTGGATTTTGGTCCCTCTTCCTGCTAAAAACATCAGCACCTCTAACAGCTTCTGTGTTAGACTTAGTGAAATCTGGGGCAGGAGGAGTAGTTTAATTAGCCAACCTAAAAAGCAATAAGTTATAATTGCAGTTTACTAATTTGTATTTGTGAACAAACAGAGCTCAAACAAATTCAAAGATTAAACTCACAGCATCAGATTGTTGCTATGGTAACAAAACAGTCTAACTATGAATATTGTTCCTTGAAGTTGTACAAAGTAAACTTGCCAGTTCCTTAAAATCTTACATTTAAATGTTAAACAATTTAAAATCTTTTAATTTATGTATGTTGAAACATACATGAATGTACTGTATGTTTATGTACATTAAATCAAATTTAATGTATATAAATTAAAAACCATTAAATCAAATTTAGCAGCATTGATAATCTCAATAAATAAATGTTACTTTTATGTATCTGTCGTCTGTGTTAAAATATTAGCATTTATGGGGCCCCTGAAGGCCTGGGGGACCTGATCGAGCCGCTGATTTAATTTGGATTAAACAGAAGTGCAAATAATTGATATTCATTTTAATTGTATTGTTTTTAAGACTAGTTTTGGATTTAAATAGCATTTCACTGGTGATGTTTTTCGGTAGCAAATAATTACTCAGTAATATTTTTACATTTCCTGTCTACTTAAAATCTTTTAATAGAAAAACACAGTGGACCACTGGTGAAACACCTCGGTGCCCCAACCACTGGGATGAGCAAATTTTCTGGGAGAAACCCTGATGTAAAGCATAGACGTCAAAATTTATTACATTTTAAACCATGGCTCCTACAGCAGCAATTAGATCAAATTAAATTATTGGCCATTATAAAAGAGAAATTTATTTAATGCTCTATTGCATCTTGACAGAAACAAAGTTGTTTATATATCTACATCTAGAGAGAATACATAATTTACATGTCCAAACATCGGCACTTTTTTTGCATCTTTAATTTAAGCCACATTTTAAGAAAATTGGTTCAGCAATATGGGGGCTATGATCTTTTTGTAACAAATTCCTTCTCATCCTGCATTGGAACAGTAAGTAGTTTTGTGGACATGACTAAAATGGCATCTGCCGTTAACAAGTCACTAATAGTCGATGTTCAATCCAGTAATATATAGAAAATATAATATAATTTCCCATTGGGATTAACAAAGTATTTTTGAATTTAAATTTGAATTGAATATATCAATGGTCCCTCTATAACCCAACTGCCCCAAACAGGCCCAAAAAAGTCCCACTGAAAATGATGAGCAGAGAAACAGATGTGTCTTGCAGTGGCGGTTTCTGATATGGGCAACTGCCCAGAGTGGCATTTTGTGGGGGAAGGGACACATGAGTTGAATTTTGTAATTGTTTTCAACTATAGGAAAGCATAAATTAGAATATGACAATAAAGTTCAATATTTTAGCAATTCCATCACCAAGTGAAAGACATAATAGAGATTAATTAGATGACTGATGTTTCAACATCTTTACGTCTCTTAGAACGTTTAATACCTTCTCAAAGATTTATGATTCCCAGGGGGGCCTGACAGAAAATACTTGAGAAGGGGTGCTGTGGGGGTGCAGGGGCAAAGCACGACCCACGTATTGAGGCCTCAGTCCTCGTGGCTGTGGTCGCAGGTTCGATTCCCGACCCAGCGACATTTGCCGCATGTCTTCCCCCTCTCTCGTTACCCTGTTTCCTGTCGAACTACTTTCAAATAAAGGCCACTAGAGCCAACAAAACCTTAAAAAATGAAATACTTGAAAACACTGCGTTAGTGTAGTATTGATAAAGCTTTGCTCAGCTTAGTGATGGAAATGCAGCTATTGTCTCATTCACAAGAGACCTGCTACATATGTCAACAACAAATGATCAGGAATAATAAGCTTTTTGCTGCTAAATATTTTAAACAAGTCATTTTATTTGAAGACGTTGACAACTCTAACATTTATAACATTCCAACTGAGGCTTGTAGATCAAGCAACTTTTCTTTTTTTCTAGCAATTTCTTGTTCACTGCATGGGGTGAATCATTTCCTGAGACATTCAGTTCTGGGATGACTGCAGACATTGTGATGGACCTCATGGTTTGAAAACAGCCTTATACGGTTACTTCTTTCCACTCATTGCTGATGTCTTTCTGGTTTGGCATGGAGTGAATAGACACCTGTAAACACCAGTCAAGCAAATCACCAAAACTGAGCAGATAACTGATGATAATCAGTTGCTTTGGTTCAGCAGCACGTGGCTGCTATTTTCTCTCTTAAATCACATTGAAGTATCAAAGTTGGAGGGATTTTTCTTCTTTCTTTTTCTATTTGGCATTTAAAAAGTTTCCTTGGTATAATAAAGTAAATAAATGAAGATTAGAATCTGTTAGATTTTCTGTATGTTTGAGGCTTGATTTGATAAAAAAAAAAACCAAATACTAGATAATTGGTTTATGTGATATGCATCGACAGAAACAGTAACTAATTGGTCCCTTGGATCAATTTCATGTTATACCTTCATAGTTTTACTTCAGCAATGAATTAAAAATGAAGGTTTTACACTTTTCCTTAAGATTGGATCAGTTTTCATCTGCAAGGTACCGGTAGGTGCTTTACCTGCCGGTCATCAGCTGACTCCTGGACGGGCTGCAGAGCGGCTGCACGTAGTAATTCTCCAGCTTCACCCCCTGTGCGGCCAGCCGGTCCAAGTTCGGAGTTTTGATCTCGGAGCCGTGGTATCCAACATCCCGGAAGCCCTGATCATCCACCAGGATGAAGACGATGTGCGGCTGGGAGGTCGGCGGCTCGAACTCATCCCCTCCGTTGCACAGCGCGGACCTCCAATTTTCCCACGACATGTGAACGCTCCATACCGGAGGAACGATGAAGCTGAGGAGGAAGGTCAGGAACATGCTTGAGCCCGACTAGGATCCTCAACGGAGGTGGTCTGTGCGCATGACTAGGAGGCAGACAGCGGCGCGTGGAGCTCGGGTTCGGTGGTCTGCACAGCCTCACGGTTCTCCTTCCGACCGCCAGGCGCTAGCAGCATGCTCTGCAGCGGGAAGGGTCCATGTGGCTTGCAGGCAGGCGGCAGCTGCTCCGGCCGGGAACTTAAGCAGAACTCCGGCGGAGTTCCGCTCAGAGAAGCAGTCCTGTCCCCCGACTCACACAGCGGGGCCTGATCCGCAGAAGGACGCAGGTCCGAATCAGTCCAATCCCCTCACTGTCATGACGCGTTCAGAAACTTTCCACAATCCTCCCATTTGTCTTCTTGCGGGTCCACTGCTGAAAGCACCACAGAGCACAAACTGCACAACTGCTGAGACAACTAATTGTATGGCAAGCGGTTTGTATATTTATTCTGTAATTTATCCGTGTTTTTGACGCTTACAAGGTAGTTTGAATTTTAGTCCTTGGGTCTTTTTAAAACGACGTAGCAGAGATATTAGTTTTTATAAAATAATCTCGTCCACACCTGATCAGTTTTAAAAATAGCGGTCGTCCATATAAACCCGCTGAATTACACTATTGTGTGTTGTTCTAAATATGTCAAACCCATAGGGGGCAGTGTAGGCTCCGTATTGGGAGGGATAGCTGGTGCGAAACGGCTGAACTCCAAGCGCTCTCTCCTTTGCAAATCAACACATTTAAGCAGTTGAGCTTGTAAAAAACACGTAAAAGATGTCTGAACAAATGTAAAAATCAGCACCTCTCTGATAGCTGTAATCAGAGAGGTGCCAAACAATAACAATGGTCACATATGTTATAAAAATATAGATTTCCTCTGTCCCTTTTATCTGCTTACACACACTGCTACACTCTTGCATAATTATAACTGGTGACAGTTTCACAAACAAAACTTGTGAAGGCAGGCTAACACCCCTTAGAGCAGGGGTGGGCAACTCCAGGCCTCAAGGGCCGTTTTCCTGCAACTTTAGATGTGTCTAGTGATGTTACGTGATGTGCCGAGGCTTCGAGGCGTGTGTCGAGTAATGGAGGGGGCGTTTCCGTAAAGCGCGTATCGAAGCTTGCTTCATTTAGGGGAGGAGCCGAAAACGATGACGTCCGAAGCCTCGCTGCCTGGCTGTACCACGTGACTGCCTCGGGAAGTGGCTCAGATCTTGGCGCGGGTTTTGACAGCTTTAGAAACCCCACAGGCTCCATTCAAAATGTGGGTTGTTGTAGGCGAGTTGCGGTCAATTGAGAGAGTGGATAGAGTTTTGATAGTTTGGATAGTGGTTATTTAGTTTGAGACAGTTAGTTTGGTGTTTGGAGAGTTTAAGACAGACAGACAGACATACAGACATACAGACATACAGACAGACAGGAGATTTAGGAGCGCGAGGACAGGATAGGAGTAGGATGGAGCCGACGAGAAAGAGGAGGATTTCCCCTATGTGGGAACATTTCGATTTGATAAGCCCTAACAAGGTAAGGTGAACTGAACATTTGCAGATGCATTATGTTTGCTTATGAGGAACTGTATTTTTCACTGTTTCTTATTTTCTGTAAAGGTGAGGTGTTTATTGTGCTCCAAGGAGTTGGGGTACAATAATAACACCTCATCCATGTAGTGTCAAAAAAGAGAAATCATTTGAAACCAAAAACTGTGGAGAAATTGTTGTTTCTTAATAAAAATGCATGAAATCATCCAAGTTACACAAGCATTAGCCTGTTCACCACCCCCTCCCTAGTTCCACAAGCACTTTCACTGTCCTCTGACTGATTAAGCCCAGGCCATTTTTCTAGAGTCACAGAAAAACATTATTACACAACATGCCATATCACATGACACTACTATTTTGGGAATAATTACACACAGAGGATACATTCAAACAATATTTTATTATACACATATGTGTATACATAATTTATGTAGACAAATGATTTCGTCCTACACCTTTTATGAAGTTATTCCCAAGAGCCATAATAGACAAAAATTCAATGCATCACACATGTTAAGATACAGCTGGCTGTGATTATACACCTGGCCAGTAGGTGGTTTCGTGTGCACATGAAGCTTCAAGAAATTAACCCTTTCTCGAACCAGTTGGCTCAAGTGGTTCAATGCCTCATGAGGCTTCATCTCACCATCACTAGATGTGTCTCCACTTCAACACACCTGAGTCAAATAATGAGGTCATTATCACTTAGGCCCAGTCCCAAAGCTCAGTGTGCGCCCTACACCCCTCTGTGAAGTATGGATTCAGTCAAGTGCTCATAAGTACGCAGGTTTGTAAGCAGCAGAAATGTGAGAATTGGGACAGTACGCCTCTGTGTCGTAACTTTGACATTCAAAATGGCGGTACTGTTTAGGCATTTGTGCTACTAAAAAGTACAACAAAACAAATTATTTTAAATGTACAGTTACAGTATTTTTGCTTTCCTAAGTCATTGTTGAAGATATTTGTTGGAGATAAGTGTTTTTTTGTTGTGACTTGTTGAATACAGAAAATTCTATGTAATCACACATGTTCAGTGAAACAAAGTTTATTTCAATACTTTGCTTTTGAAAACTGATTTTATTCTCTTTTTTGTGACAGCTTGCTCTGTGAACTTTGCCATGATTTTGGATGTGTTGTGGAGATTCTCCCAAACTGTATCCCAGCAGATTTCTATATCTCCCATAAAGGAAAGGTCTCTCCCCCATATATTTTCTGGCACGAGGATCCGAAATAAATTTATATAATTTAGAAACAATGCCACGTGCCTGACCCTGCGAGGCAAGAAGTTTTTGTAAGGGATGGGTTGAGAGAGGCACACCCCATGGCACACCGTACGCATTCATGGCCGATCTGAGTTGTAAATAAAAGAATGTGGAACTTGGTAAATTGTACACAGTTTGTAGGTCACTTAAAGAACGCAGGCCATCATCATTCACAAGGTCTTTGAGGACCTTTAGACTCATTAGGAGGTATATTAGAATACTCTAAGTCCTCCAGCCTATATGGTTTGGATAGATTTTCTTCAATTGGTTTCCAAGAAACAGAGGCCTAAGGATTCAACCATACAAGCAAAGGTCGGAGCACAAAGGACCAAAAATACATCTTGAAATTCGGTAGACCTAAGCCCCCAAGTGTTTTATCTCGTTGAAGTGTTCTTAATTTCAAACGAGGTTTCTTCCCATTCCAAATGAATTCAGATATGAGAGAGTGCAGCTTGTCCCAGTAACCCCTTGGCGGTGCAAGAGGAATCATTGAAGAGTAAAAGTTAACACGCAGAAGGACATCCATTTTAATTACACGCAGGCTTGAAGAGAATTTGGGAGTTAGTAAATGTGTTAAAGAGGATTCTGTGTCACCAATATAGAGTAAAATATCGTCCACATATAAAGATATGCCATGCTCAGTGCCCTTGACTGAGATAGGCAGAACTGAGGGGTGTTGTCTAATTTTCTGAGCCAGTGGTTCGAGGGAGAGGGCAAAAAGTAATGGGGGAAGGGGGCAGCCCTGGCGTGTGCCCCTTAGTATGGGGAATGGAGAGGAACACGTATTACCAGAATACACCATTGCAGAAGGGTTAGCATAAAGAACCTTTACCATTTGGATAAATTGCGGACCTAGTTTAAAATTGTGGCCCAGAGATAAGGCCACTCCAGTCTATCAAATGCTTTTTCAGCATGAAGAGACAAGACAGAGCATGGGGAATCAGTTATCTTTGCTGCGTGAATAATCTGTAGCAAGCTCTGTAGATTGTCAGATGCCAATCTGCCTTTTATAAATCCGGTCTGATCATTATGTATCCATCTAGATAAATAGCTTTCAAGTCGCATTGCAAGTACTTTCACTTAGAGTTTGACATCCCCATTTAAGAGGGACAAGAGTCTGTAGTTAATGCATTGTGCTGGGTCTTTATTAGGTTTGAGAAGCAATGTGATTATTGCGGTATTGATACTTGCATTAAATGAACCTTTGTCAACTGCCTCATTAATCATGTCCAACAAAGGTGGGCCGAGTATATCCCAGAAGGCGAGGTACAACTCTGGTGGGACCTCGTCCCAACCTGAGGATTTACCTTTCTTCATAGAGGCAAGGGCTTTTTTCAACTCTTGTAACGTAATGGAGGCACTAAGTTTTTCTGAATCCTGATCAGCAAGAGTAGGGAGCTGAAGATTCCGAAAAAACTGCTCACATTTCCCCGCATTCAACACTAATTCAGAGGAGTAAAGGGAAGAGTAATAAGTTTTGAATGCTGAGTTAATTTCACAGGGTTCAGTTAGGATACTGGTAGGTGATTGAATGACCATAATGTTGGAGTATTTCTCATTCTGCTCCAGTCTTAAGGCTAGTAGATGACTCGGTCTAGAGACATTAAAATAATAATTCCTTCTGGTTTTATGAATTAGAAATTAATCTCTTTGTCTTAACAATGAGTTTAACTCTGTCCTAGTCTCAGATATTTTCCCCAATAGTTCATCATTCTGTTTCTTCTGTCTTTCTAATTCAAGTTGATTAAGAGTTTCCTCTAGTTCACCTATTTTCTGAAGACGATTTTTCTTAAGATGAGATGAGAAGGAAATTGTTGTGTGTCTAATTAAGCCTTTAATTGCATCCCACATAAATCTTGGATCCTCTACCGAACCAGCATTGATTTCTATAAAAGTTATTAGACTGCTATGAAAGAAATTGCAGAACTTTTCATTTCTAAGAAGTGATATATTGAATTGCCAATGTGAAGCTTTGGAAGGGGTGTTTCTAAGCGTAAGGTCAACTGATACAATGCTGTGATCCGATAGTGAACAGGGTAGAATTACTACATTATGAATTTCAGAGAATGAATTAGTAGATATTAATAAGTAATCTAACCTGGAGAAAGACTGATGTCTGGCTGAGTAAAAGCCATATTGTTTACAGGTGGGATTAACTACACGGTATAAGTCTACCAGACTGAAAGCTGAAAGGAAATCTTGCAGTTCTTTAGATGATCATACTTGTTTGGAAGTATAAAGACGCCCAGATTTGTCCAGCGTTAAATTGACACAGGCGTTCATGTCAGCACCAATAATAAATTAATAGTCATGTATTTATGTCAGAACTGAAATCAATTTAGAAAAGAAATCTGGTTCATATAAAGATGAGGCATAGAACGAAATAAAGGCAAATGTGTGACCTGCGTAACGGTTTTAACATATGAAACCCTGCCGTCCTCACTTCCATATTTCCCTAGTATGTTCAAAGAGAGATTACGTTTTAGCACAATTAATGATCCTCTATTTTTAGAGCTCAATGAAGCAGAAGCAGCTGTGTAGTAAAATTTATTTTCAAAGCGCTGTGAGTCTACAGATCTTAAGTGTGATTCCTGGTTGAAAGCTATATCCACTGAGAGCCTGCGAAGAAAGTCTGCATGGCTGCATGTTTGATTTGCCCATTTAGTCCATTAATGTTCCAGCTTATAACATGGAACTTCCTCATATTACAGAAAACATTTTATAATTTGCAAGATACACAAATGGAAAATAATGCAACGATTCAAAGAAGCAACATATAGACAGTGACAACCATATTAGAGATCCATACCCACCCATTTAAGCTTGTTGTCATGGCCCCAAAGCCCTCCAAAAAACGTTATATCCATATTATAACATATAACATAACAAACAGCTCTTAACGAGCATAGAATAACCCAAAACATTGGACCCGTGATCCTAGAGTAATTTCCCCCAAAACCCACAAACCTCCCTTCTTCAATTAAATCAAGAGTTTACCACTTATGTAATTATTAATCAAGTAATGTAGGTCTAATTTTAGTTGAAATCTAGTAATAAGTCCAGTAGGACATGCAAATATTATAATCAACAAAACAAAACACTCTGTCAGCTAATGTGAAATAATTCAATATATAATACAATTACGGGTGAGGAGACATCAGTCCGAGCCGCATTTAGCATGGCAATGGGGGGCGGGGGTTGCCATGCCAACGACACTAGCGGTTCAACAACGTAAAATGTGTCCATTACCTCAAATGAGACGGAACTCATTCCTTCATGGAATTAAGAACTTCTCAGCCATCTGTGGGGTGTCGACTGAGTGGTTCCACCACACATCACTTTCAGTCTGGCTGGATAAAGCAAGAAGGTGCGGAAACTCAGCTTCTGCAAGGCGCCGATCACTTTAGAAAAAGCCAGTCCGGAGCGAAGCGAACCAGAGAGCCGTCCAGTTGAACCACAGTTTTTCGAGCGTCACCCAGGATCTTACCTCTGTCGGTGAATCTCAGCAGCTTCAGCAGAAGGGATGCGGAATGGGCTTATGGTTAGCATCTTTCTTTGCTGGACCCACTCAGGGAGCACGCATGGTTTGTACTGATCCCAGCTCTGGGAACCACTCCGGAATGGCATTGAGGATATAGGTAAGATTTATTACCCTTTCAGGATTTTCGGGGATCCCAAGTATCCTCAAATTGTCTCTACGCGACTATAAAATTTGGTCTTCTAACAGGGGATGAAGAGTTCAATTATGGTATTAGTAATGTAATCAATCCTCTGGCTAAGTTTTATTCACAAATACTGCTTTCTAAAAATCACCTCCATTTTTAAAGTACAATAATTTTATTTAAGAGTGCTTAAATAAATAAATAATAAATAAATAAATTGTTGGAGCGATTACACCAGGGGAAGGCTGCAGGACCTGATGGCATTACACCATGGATCTTGAAGACCTGCTCCATCCAGCTGGCCCCTGTACTGGCACACATGTACAACCTGAGCTTGAGTCTGGAGAGAGTCCCGCTGCGGTGGAAGACATCACATGTGGTTCCTGTTCCCAAGAAGCCAAGGCCATCCGACCCAGAGGACTACAGACCAGTCGCTCTCACATTTCATGTGATGAAGGTCATGGAGAGACTGGTCCTGGCCCTGATGAGGCCTCAGGTGAGGATGTTTCTAGACCCCCTGCAATTTGCCTACCAGCCCCACTTAGGAGTTGACGATGCCGTCATCTTCCTGCTGCAACGAGCACTGTTGCACCTGGATGGTGGAGGAGACACTATGAGAATCACATTCTTTGATTTCTCCAGTGCCTTCAACACCATCCAGCCTCTGCTGCTGGGTAAGAAGCTGCGGAGGATGGGTGTCAACAACTCAGTGATCTCCTGGGTGACTGACTACTTGACAGGCAGGCCACAGTTTGTCTGTCTGGGCAGTGTCCTGTCTGATGTGGTGGTCAGTGACGTAGGAGCTCCACAGGGAACTGTGCTTTCTCCCTTTCTCTTCACCCTGTACACCACTGATTTCCAGTACAACTCTGAGTCATGTCACCTACAGAAGTTTTCTGATGACTCAGCGGTTGTCGGGTGTATAGGGGATGGAGGGGAGGGGGGGTACAGGACACTGGTGGACAGCTTTGTGGAGTGGTCTGACCAGAATCACCTGAGGCTCAACATTAGTAAGACCAGAGAGATGGTGATTGACTTCAGAAGGAAGAAGATACCTTCACGGCCACTAAAGATCAAAGGAGAAGTGGTGGAGGAGGTGGAGGATTACAAATACCTGGGAGGCAACAGACTGGACTGGGCATCTAACACTGACGCTGTGTACAGGAAGGGGATGAGCAGACTCTATTTTTTAAGGAAGCTGAGATCCTTCAATGTGTGCAGCAAGATGTTGGAGACCTTTTATCACAGTGTTGTTGCCGGTGCCATCTTCTTTGCTGCTGTGTGTTGGGGAAGCAGCATCAGAGCCGGCGACTCTAATAGACTAGACAAAATCATCAGGAAAGCTGGCTCTGTACTGGGACTAAGGCTGGAGTCCCTGGAAACTGTGGTGGAGAGGAGGACATTGAAGAAGGTTCTGTCTATTATGGACAATAAACAGCCCCCTCTCCACCACATAGTGGACAGACAGCGGAGCACCTTCTCACATAGGCTGCTCCAGCTCTGCTGTCGTAGGGACAGATACAGGAAATCCTTCCTGCCACATGCCATCTCACTGTACAATAAAAGCTAAATCATTGTTCTACACCAGGGGTGGGCACTCCTGGTCCTCGAGGGCCGGTGTCCTGCAACTCTTAGATGTCTCCCTGGTCCAATACACCTGAATCCAACAGCTGAATCTCCTCCTAAGTGCAGTCAAGTTCTCCAGAGTCCTGTTAACGACCTCATTATTTGACTCAGGTGTGTTGAAGTAGAGATGCATCTAAAAGTTGCAGGACACCGGCCCTCGAGGACCAGGAGTGCCCACCCCTGTTCTACACTAATCAGTCCAATTTCGCACAACTGCACTGTGGCACACTTGCTGTACATATATTTACATATACATACTGTATCTGCATTTTTGAATCTTTGCAAGGACTGCTCTAAGCTGCTTTTTATATTGACAGCATGTTATATTTTATTTTATTTTGTCTACAATTGCTACTCAGTGGTGGTTGTTGTGTGTCTTGTCTCTATGATGCTGTAACTGCGAAATAATTTCCCTGCTGGGATGAATAAAGTAATTCTATTCTATTCTATTCTATTCTATTCTATGAAACGTTGCAACTTCACAAAAGCCCAATCCTTATATCAATATGTTAATATCTTAATTTAAGATTTGAAATTTGTCTTGAATTTGTCACATTTTGTTTTACTGTCCTCACAGTTAGTTTGTGACTATTCTTTTTTATTTCTTCTTTTTTCTGCTCAGTTTATCATATCAAACTTTTTTTTACTACTGTGTGCCTTGTCATGCTATTTTCTTTGAATTTTCTAGAAAATTCAAAATTGTTTTTCTGGAAAAAAACAAATATTGCCATAAATCCTCCTTTTAACTCAAAACATCACATGCAGCAATGAATTGTGGGTAATACGCCAAGTTCGTAAAAATGTGAACTTTGCGTAAGGGTGGAAATAGGACCAAAAATGGGCGGGGCGAAGGGCGGATGTGGAGAATGTGGGACAGACTATTCACTCAAACCCTTCAACATGAACATTTGAAGAACACAAGGGCAGAATGAGGGCGGGAGTGTGAGTATTGGGACAGGGACTTAGAAGGTGATTCAGCTATTTAATTCAAGTGTGTTCGACCAGGGAGACATCTAAGAGTGGCAGGACACCGGCCCTGGAGGACCAGGATTACCCACCCCTGCCTTAGAGAGTGCAGAGTATGGAGAAGATAACAGAACTTGTCAAGGTAACAATCTTTGCTTCACTTGGTGTCACCGTTAAGCTGATCTGAGTGGAGCCCACGCTGGACGGTGAATGTCACTCTGTATCTGTTTCATTTGTATAACTTGCAACATTTGATCATTTTCTGCATTAAAGCCTGCTTTTTACTTATTTCTCAAGGTAATGACTGAGTGGTTTTGGTCAGATCATAGAACTGGTAATTGTGTTGTATGGAAGGGAAAGGGGTGCCGTTCAACACATGTCTGACAGCGCCGATTTTGGTTTGAGCGGACCAAAATGGCAGCATTTGTTACATTTCTAGCTGGTGTGGTTTGTGCTGTATCAAATGATCCAAACTAGTTGAAAAATCTGTTTCTCCCCTTCGCCTCTAGTGGCACTGCACCAATAACTGCTGAAGGAAACAACCCAAAAACCTCAGGAGACATACAGTACCTTACGAAAGTATTTGGCCCCTTGAATTTTTTAACCTTTTGCTGCTTTTCAGGTTTCAAACATAACGATCTAAAATTTTTATGATTTTGTGAAGAATCACAAAATTCTTCACCATAGAATTTTTGTGAAGAATTCTTTTGTTTCCACTACTAAAGTAGTGGGGCACAACCGTGAGGTGGAACCAAATTTATTGGATATTTTAAACTTTTTCCACAAATACAAAACTGCAAAGTAAAGCGTGTAATATTATTCGGCCCCCTTGTGTTAATACTTTGTAGCGCCACCTTTTGCTGCAATTACAGCTGCAAGTCGCTTGGTTTTGTCTCTATCAGTTTTGCACATCAAGAGACTGAAATTCTTGTCCATTCTTCCTTGCAAACCAGCTGGAGCTCAGTGAGGTTGGATGGAGAACGCTTGTGAACAGCAGTTTTCAGCTCTTCCCACAGATTCTCAATTGGATTCAGGTCTGGACTTTGACTTGGCCATTCTAACACCTGGATACGTTTATTTGGGAACCATTCCATTGTAGATTTTGCTTTAAGTTTGCGATTATTGTCTTGTTGGAAGGTAAATCTCCGTCCCAGTCTCAGGTCTTTTGCAGACTCCAACAGGTTTTCTTCCAGAATGCTTCTGTATTTGGCTTGTTAAGGAAAAATGATTATTTTTGGTGCTTAATACAGTTAATCTTACGACATGTGTAAAGGTATAGCCAACACTCTTATTTGGAACAGTTTTGTGTTGAGCATGTGGGAGCTGAATAGCAGACATTCAAAAAAAAGCAGGGGTCTCCCCCACACACAGGGCAATAAAATTTACATTCAAATGGGGAGAACTAAGGAAGTTTGGGGGAAGAGACTTCAGAGGTGTCTGTGAAATCTCATCTCAAGACGTTTGGCGCCAGGGATGCCCGTACCAGACAGCAATGAGCACTAAGTTGTCTGCCCTTTTGCTTAGACAAAAACCAGACACCTTTGCCATAAATGAGGGGAGTTTCCAAGTTTCTCTGAGGGCTGAGGGAGTTTCCAGTTGGTCAACAGGAGGAACGCCTTGGCTGCATAAATTAAATAGGGAAACACCTATTTGGTATAAAATTACGTACACGGAGCACGCCAAGAGAGAGAGAGAGCGGCCGCTAATTTTTGCCTTTTTTGTCTTTGTTTTATGTTTGTTTGTCTTCCCCTTGTGTGTCTTTATTTTTATGAGAAAAATACATATCTCTGTTCCTCTGCAGCTTTGTTGTTCATTGCTTTGTATGGAATTAAACTCTGTGATCTGTGACGTCAACACGCTTTGTTGTTGTTTCACTTTAGCACGACGCCGTCGCTCGTCGAGGATCCCGGGGCAAATTAAAGAGGAAAGAGCCAAACGTTTGGTCCAAAGCTAGCGTTAAATTACCTCTTTTTTAACAGGCTCCATCCATCTTCCCATCAATTTAAACATCTTCCCTGTCTCTGCTGAAGAAAAGCAGGCCCAAACCATGATGCTGCCACCACCATGTTTGACAGTGGGGATGGTGTGTTCAGGGTGATGAGCTGTGTTGCTTTTATGCCAAACATATCGTTTTGCCTTGTAGCCAAAATGTTTGATTTTGGTTTCATCTGACCAGAGCTCCTTCTTCCATGTTTGCTGCGTCTCCCAGGTGGCTTGTGGCAAACTTTAAACCAGACTTTTATGGATATCTTTGAGAAACGTCTTTCTTCTTGCCACTCTTTCATAAAGGTCAGATTTGAGCAGTGTATCACTAATTGAAAGTTTAAAATATCCAATAAATTTGGTTCCACCTCACGGTTGTGTCCCACTTGTTGTTGATTCTTCACAAAATAATACAAATTTTAGATCCTTATGTTAGAAGCCTGAAAATCAGCAAAAGGTTGAAAAGTTCAAGGGGCCCAAGACTTTCGCAATGCACTGTATATATATATATATATATATATATATATATATATATATATATATATATATATATATATATATATATAGCCTTAACCAAAGTTTGAAGGCTAAAGCATTATTAGCCATTAGCTAAGCATAATTAGCTAGCATCTGGAAACAACTTGTTTTTACTTTCAATCCAAGTCTGTGAGTCACAGGATGCCCCCAACTGATGGCTCTTTAGTCTTTTGACCTTTCAGTGGATTTACCCTCCAAAGGAATTGTCTAGAGGGTGCTGAAAAGTCGAACCAGCAGCAGGCAGTCCTAACAAACAGCAATTAGCAACACCAAAAGCAGCAAATGATTTTCCAGCTCTGGCTGCTTGGTTTTATAGGTCTGACTGGACAAATATCTGCAGTTTTATTAAGATTTCATGCCTACCGGCTATTCTACGCCAATAAAATGTTATATTCTAGACCAAGAAAAAGAACATTGATAAAATTGCCTTTTCAGCACATTCAGGAAGGATTCTATTCCTGTTACATGGGTACAATCTCATCGGCAAGTTGGAGCCTGATACTGACGGCTGTAACATGAGCCTGAAATCACTCCAGCTAAAAACTTCTGCGAGTCAAATCCTAGTTTGTTCTTGCTTGGCTGACTTTAAACATGCAGTACTGTTCAGATAGAATCGTGGTTGATCAGGCTTTCATTCTGAAGCAGGGGATAATGGGAACAAACATTCCCACCTGTTTATGCGTAAACTCATAAAACTGCTAAGCCTTTAAACTGCTGCAGTATGTGTAGTTAAAGTAAAGACTTTATTGGAGTTGCCCTTGAATACTCCAGTCTTGGATCTTTTAGAAAATTATTCTTTTTTGTTTCAAAGTTAAATCATCGAAACATTTTTACCAAAAAGATAGACATGCAGAAACTCAGACTTTGATGATGCTCATGAACTGTAAGATTCTTGGTTGGGTTTGATTATTTAAGGATATTACCTATATTAGCACATGGAAGAAGTGCATCACTTGTATTGTAAAAGAAATGGGAAAAAATTATTTTACTTTTGTTGAATTTGGTAAAAATGTAAAAACAGAAAAAAAACACTTTTTCTTAAAAATATATTTTTAAGACATATTTCACTGGCAAGTTATTGCGTACTTGTCAGTGACGCTGTAGTTGTTATTGTTATATAAAGTTAAGTTTGACCCGTGTCAGACAGTTTAAAAGACAGTTATCCTGGATACTGACCAGGGGCCTCGTGCATAAAAGAGTGTGCAGTTTTCACACTAAAACTTGGCGTACGGACAAATTTAGAAAATGTGGCGCACAAAAAAAAATAGATGTATAAAGCCGTGCGCACGCAAATGGCTGCGCACCTTTCCTTTATAAATCCCAATTTGCGGAAAATAGAGCGCAGCTGCTGGTTAGCCCTGTCGCCACCCATAAATACATACAGTATGTAAATTAGTATAAATACCCCGAAGTCTGCCACCACGTGAACCAATAACCATGGCAACGTCCTTATTTGTAGCAGTATGAATAACTTTTTTTATAAAGGTGCTTTCAGGGCACATAAGGTCACCTCACAAAAATAAAAATAATACATTTAAAGAAATCCAAATATAAAAAAAGAAAATAAAGAGATCCAAGTGCAAATTCCTGAACAGCAGAGCGTTGAGCCGGGATTTAAAGACAGACATCATGTCAGAGAGTCTTTTGAGTGGGGACAGTGGAAGTTTACTCTAAATAGTAGAATCCTGTGTATAAGTTATACATTTACAGAATAAAGATGCTTTCTGTCTATAGAGGTGCATTCACAAAGCGGGCATGGCTCGACTGAAGGATGACTGCAGTTGCATCGGTACCGGTACCACACGGCTTCTTCTTTAAGTTTTGCTCAGAGCTCCAGGATGATCAGTCTGGATAAATCTAAACACTAATAAACCATCATCAACATTTACCCTTAGATCAATATGATCTCTGAACACACTCTCCCTCTGAATCCTTCCATTGGCGATGTTTTCCATCAGAGCCAAAACGCTCCACAATTACGTGGCTCACCTTTGCGTAGCTACTTATAATACGTGTGATTGTATACACACCTTGATCACCTTCTAAATAATCAAACCTGACTGGAGTTAATCTGCTGATCCAACCCTGTTGTTTTTTCAGTGAGAATGAAATGACCCCATAGATGCATTTCATGCGCTTCGGTGCACAGACCAATGAGTTACATCTTTATGAGACAAAAACTGAGGAAATGTATTATTTACTTTGGAGTGAGGTTTTCACATCCTTTTATTTTTGTTTTCTTTATTGTGTGTGTGTGTTATATTATTGTTTGGGGATAAATGCAGTTCAGTTTCATCGTTTACATTTAAACAATAAAACATTAAAATTATGAAAAAAACATCAGGTTTGAAGCTTCTTGGTCTAAATAACTGAATGTAGTCAGATTTCGGGGTATTTAGGTGAGTTTTGATGGTTTGTAGTTTGATATTGTCCACAGAAAAAGTTTGCGTGGCTGCTGCACATTTTCATGCCAGGGAAAAAGTGTGCATATATTTACGCAAACTTTGATGCAAAGTTCATTTTTATACATCCCGTCTTGTGCGTAAAATATGGTGCCGCACATTTTTTTTGCGCACGCAGGCTTTATGCATGAGGCCCCTGGTCTCAACTGTATGCATACATTGTTGTCGCTATGGTTCTCTGTTTTTTCCTCTCTTACCAAATGTTACCTTGACATTTGCTAACTTAATATGTTGAGACAAACTGCTTGTCCACTCAAGTAGAAGTGTTGAAGCTATGTGTGTTAAGTGCAATCCATTGTTTCTGCAGACACACCACAGCTTTAGTCTGGTCACTGAGGCCAAGCACAAAGACCAACCTCCAAGTACATGAAGCCTGATAGAAAACAGTTTCACTATAAGATGCTAAGAGGTAGTGTAACTGGTGTCTGATTTCACATCATACGCTGCCTGGCCAAAAAAAAAGTCGCCACCAAAAAATGGTCACACTCTCTAATATTTTGTTGGACCGCCTTTAGCTTTGATTACAGCCCGCATTCGCTGTGGCATTGTTTCAATAAGCTTCTGCAGTGTCACAAGATTTATTTCCATCCAGTGTTGCATTAATCTTTCACCAAGATCTTGTATTGATGATGGGAGAGTCTGACCACTGCGCAAAGCCTTCTCCAGCACATCCCAAAGATTCTCAATGGGGTTAAGGTCTGGACTCTGTGATGGCCAATCCATGTGTGAAAAAGATGTCTCATGCTCCCTGAACCACTCTTTCACAATGTGAGCACGATGAATCCTGGCATTGTCATCTTGGAATATGCCCGTTCCATTTGGGAAGACAAAATCCATTGATGGAATAACCTGGTCATTCAGTATATTCAGGTAGTCAGCTGACCTCATTCTTTGGGCACACAATGTTGCTGAACCTAGACCTGACCAACTGCAGCAACCCCAAATCATAGCACTGCCCCCACAGGCTTGTACAGTAGGCACTAGGCATGATGGGTGCATCACTTCACCTGCCTCTCTTCTTACCCTGATGCGCCCATCACTCTGGAACAGGGTAAATCTGGACTCATCAGACCACATGACCCTCTTCCATTCCTCCAGAGTCCAATCTTTATGCTCCCTAGCAAACTGAAGCCTTTTTTTCTGGTTAGCCTTACTGATTAGAGGTTTTCTTACGGCTACACAGCTGTTCAATCCCAACCCCTTGAGTTCCCTTCGCATTGTGCGTGTGGAAATGCTTTTGCGTTCACAATTAAACATACTCCTGAGTTCTGCTGTTGTTTTTTTTTCGATTTGATTTGACCAAACGTTTAAGTAATCGCCGATCACGATCATTCAGGATTTTTTTCCGACCACATTTCTTCCTGGAAGACGATGGTTCCCCACCATCCTTCCAGTTTTTAATGATGCGTTGGACAGTTCTTAACCCAATTCTAGTAGTTTCTGCAATCTCCTTAGATGTTTTCTCTGCTTGATGCATGCCAATGATTTGACCCTTCTTAAACAGACTAACGTCTTTTCCACGACCACAGGATGTGTCTTTTGCCATGGTTGTTTAAGAAATGAGGAGTTACTCATTGCATCAGCTGGGGTTAAATAACTTGTTGCCAGCTGAAAGATAATCGCCTATGCAGTACTTATCCAATAGGAGGCTTGTACCTATTTGCTTAGTTAAATCCAGGTGGCAACTTTTTTTTGGCCAGGCAGTGTATATGCAGTTCAGCTCACAACTATGTCATTCACCTCAATTATCAGTGTTGTCCAGGTTTATAGCAAAGGTTGTCTTCAACCAGTGGAGACCAGTATAGGATAACAATGTCAGGGAAACCTATTGCAAAAAAGCAAAAACTCACAGCAAGGCTAAAGCTCTAGCATGAAGTTCAGAGAAAACTGTGGACTTAGCCTGAATACTACAACAAGCCCACCTAACAGGAGGTCTCCCCCACCCACACTCCCTCTGGCTCTCTGCTTAACTACAGCCTGCACTTACAGTCCTTAAGGCTTGTGTATGTTGGGATTCTGCAACATCTCTTCAACTCTAGTTTGACCCAGGAGACAGTTGCAGTGGTGTGCAAGACATCCTGCCTGGTTCTGATCCAAGAACAGTCACACTCTGACTGTAAACCTGTTGTCCTGATATCCCGCATCCTGTTGGACCACCTGAGTTAACAAACAAGCACAAATTAGGAGTTGGAGCTGAAGACGCCCTCATGCACCTACTTCAACAGACCTACTGTCATCTGACCAAAGCAGTGAGTAATGTGAGGAAGCAGTAAACATGGTTGGTGGAGTGTGGAGAGGAATGCATACAAAGCAGTTAGAAAAACAGAAATCAGGCTCAAATCAAGACACCATGAAGTTTAGTTAAATAAAAATATGTTAGTAAATTTAAATGATAAATCACCATTCTAAATGAAGGCCTACGAAACATGAAGCTATCACAACCCACTGTTTACCAATCAGAAATCCCTGTTGGATGGGGCGTGCCGTGGTGGCGTAGGGGTTAGCACGACCCATATTTGGAGGCCTTGAGTCCTCGACGCGGCCGTCGCGGGTTCGACTCCCGGACCCAGCGACATTTGCCGCATGTCTTCCCTCCTCTCCTTCCCCATTCCTGTCAGCCTACTTTCGTAAAAGGGACACTAGAGCCCACAAAAAGAGCCCCTGGAGGGGTAAAATAAGAAAAAGAAATCCCTGTTGGAAGCAGTGTGCTCAAGTCTTAGTACCATATTTATGAAAATGCAATCAGCTTCCTGAGTTTAAAACTTGGACAAACCAACAAATGTAGCTCTTGAAAAAAAGCTTTTACCAAGTATTAAAGGGACAGTATTATGTAAAAACGACTCTTTTAGATTTACATCATGTTATGATGTTATTCTCTCATCATAGACATACCAGTCTATGATGTGTTGCCTTGACTCTCATGCATTTTGAGAAATCCTTTAATCGCAATCAAAAAGCTTATTTTGAGGATTTTTGTGCAAAATACTCTAAGAGTAACAACCAAGCTGGCAACCCTCAAACTCACTTCACCTGCTTGGCTATTTTGGACCTTATTGAAAAAATTAATGATTCACAAGAACGAGTTAATTATGGCATTGGCATTTTTCTTGGATCTGCCTAAGGCTTTTGACACAGTAGATATATCACTGGGTAAGCTGAATCATTATGGGATTGGAGGAATGGTATCATGATGTGTGGTTTTGAGATGGTGAGGTAGACGTGGTGGACCCAGGTTGTAGTGAGAAAACAGACGATTTAATGATGAAGAAGATGTAGAGAAATCCATGGGTAATAGGGTTAAGGTTATCAGGGACCAAGAGACACAGCTGGGAGACCAGACAACACGGGAACTAAATGGATACACAGAAAACCAAATCCTTGCAAACGGAATATTTGGTTTAAAAGTTATCTTTTCATAGACAACATTGTGTAACCTTTAATCATCAGAAATCTCAATTTGGAGACATCAAACATGGAGTCCTCCAGGGTTCAATCTTGGGACAATTACTCTTCATGATTTATATTAATAACTTTGTAAACTCTTCTAAAATATTTCACAAGGTTATTTTTGCTGATGATACAAACCTGTTTTTTTCACATGGAAATCTAAATGAACTAGAGAAAATAGTAAATGTAGAATTACAGAAAATAAATACCCAGTTTAAGTGTAACAAATTATTTCTTAATATCAGCAACACAAATTTTATATTTTGTTTAGACCAAATAAATGATCATTAACTGATCATATAAATCTTAAAATTGAAAATGAGGAAATAATGTGAGAAAGTTCTATAAAGTTCCTGGGGGTCTTTATAGATGAGTCCTTAAATTTTAAACTACACATAGAATATCTACTAACAAAGTTGTCCAAGTATGTTGGCCTGTTTTTACAATTCTACCTTTATCCACACTTTTAACTATGTATAAAACTCTTATAATGCTCCCACCTCCCATCTATTCCTTGATTTTGGTCTCCTTTGGCTAACAGAGATAAATATGTATCAAAACTCCTGCATAATGTTCCAAGTTGTAAATAAAACTAATCATAGATTGACTGAGCTCATTCCAACCAGTGGTCCTCAGCATACTTACAAAGCCAGAAACAAACATCTCATCTCTGGCAAATTAAAGGACTTAATATTGCCAGACAAACTTTTGCTTGGAGGGGCCCAAAGGTTTGGAACAAGCTCAATGAGAGATTAAAAAGGTTGAAACTCATCTCCACTTTTAAAAAATAATTAAAGATTAAATTGCTTTATTTATATACCTGATCACTTGTAGGACCTGTTTCTGCCCGATTCGCTCTCTATTATTTTACAGTAATAATCTGTGTGTGTTGTAAATTTATCATGGAATTTGTGAAATTGAGTAAATAAACTGAATAAACTGGGGAAAAAAAAGATTTGTGAACACATTAGTGTTATTTTCAGGTTGGTTCTGCGTATAATGGATCTGGGTTCGAGAAAGCCCACTGCTTGGTGCCTGACTGAAATATGACTGATAATCTGCTGGTGAGGGGTCAAGTTTTGGGGGGCTATGGTAGTTCAGCCTTCCCTCCATGTTTAATAACGTCCAACTGACACCACACAAAGGAGGTCCACAGAAGACCCACTGGGCTATTTTAAGCCTCTGCAGTGCATGCCTCTCTAGACTGGAGATGTTGAAGAAGGCAAACCGACAAGCGTGAGTATGTGTGTCAGCCTGGCTGCTCTCACACAAATAAATGAGCAGTGTTTCTGTGAAGCACACTGAGCTTCTTTCTCCATACATAACCTGTGCTGAAAAGAACTGCTGCTAGTTCTCTCCTGCTACACACAGAGGCATCCATGACAAGGCTCTGTGTTACATTATGGTGACTGAGGGGATGTGGTCAAGATGCTACTCGCATATTATTCTGACATATTACTCAAAAACTTACAGAGTGCTGGATTACATCAAACACACACACTATGTACTTCTATACAAACTTTGTAATGACTTCCACTCATTTTAGAGACTGTATTTATGCTTAACTCAGACATTTTTTCCAAACACTAATCTTAACCAAAACCTAATTTACACCTTACCTCTAAACTTTTTTTTTTCTCCGAAGAGTTTTTGCAGCGCTAGTGGCTCTTATTTTTTTGACAGTAGGCAGACAGGAAAGAGGGTGAGGAGAGGGGGAAGACATGCGGCAAAGGTCGTCGGGACCGGGAGTCGAACCCGCGACGTCCACGACGAGGACTAGGGCCTCCAAAAGTGGGGCGTGCTGTGGTGGCGCAGGGGGTTAGCTATGGTGGCGCAGGGGGTTAGCACGCCCCTTTACCTCTAAACTTAACAGTAATAGGACTGGACTTTGGTCCCCATAAGGCCCATCGATTTTCAGAGGGTTAGTAAATATGCTAAACATTGTCCTAATTAGGATAATTTAACAAACACACATGCACACGCACAAACACGTTTGTTACGCTATGTGTAACAAAGTGTATGACTTTCCCTTGACTTCCATTCGTTTCTACAGCCTTACCCTTACCCTTTTTTCTTTTCTTTTTTTTTTTTTTGCCTTACTCTAACCCTGACCCGGTCTAACCCTACAATTATATACCTAGCCAGCTGCCGTCTTGTTTGCTGTACCCACGTTACTACTGAATACTCTATTTTCACTATGTGCTTCCTTACTGGTTCTAAAAGAACAATGTTTATTAAAGATTCAAGATTCCTTAACCCTCACCGGAATGTCCGCGTGCCGTTTTTCCATTCTATTTTCCGGGGTTGAGATTTAAGGGTTTAAACTGCCGGTGTCCATTATGATGCTTTTATGGGGCAGCCTAGAACACCCCCTTTGATTGACCCCGCATTCCACCAATGTTATGAAATGGCTTTTTCTGAGCCAATAATATCCAGAGACCGACTTGAGCTCGTTTTGAAATGCCTGTATTCTTTCTGGAATATTTCTGACCTGTCAACTCGGAGACTAAATCTAAAGCCACCGATGTGTAGCCAACACGCTACTCCAGCTTTGCTCCGCTCCCTGAGCAGCCGGCTCTAACGCCTTACTCCAGCTGTAGAGCTGGCGTTAGCTCCGCTCCCCCTCAAGCGCTCTGAGGTTCACTTAGGAGGAAAGGGTAGAGAACGGCTGGCCAAAATTAGCGTTCATAAATCGGATCAACCTTGAGCTAAACGCCGCTTACACTGTGAAGCACCTATAGCCAACTTGAAGCTAACTTCACTGTGGTATCAACGCATGCGCGATCTGAGCTCCAAATTATGCCCCACCTCGTCCGTGACAACTCTCACACAAACACCAATCTCTCACACAGAAAAATACAAGTCTCATTCGTTCATTCATTCATTCAGCCTAGTGTTAGTTCACATACACACACACACATACATTTTCGAAATATCATTCTCCTTGGGCTGCCACCTTATCGTGGTGGAGGGGTTTGAGTGTCCCAATGATCCTAGGAGCTATGCTGTCTGGGGCTTCATGCCCCTGGTAGGGTCACCCAAGGCAGACAGGTCCTAGGTGAGGGACCAGACAAAGCGCAGCCCGAAGACCCCAATGATGAGCAAAAACATTGGACTTGGCTTTCCCTCGCCCGGATGCGGGTCACCGGGGCCCCACTCTGGAGCCAGGCCTGGAGGGGGAGCACAATGGCGAACGCCTGGTGGCCGGGCTTTTACCCATGGAGCCCGGCCGGGCTCAGCCCGAAGAGGAAACATGGGTCCCCCCCTCCCATGGGCCCACCACCCGTGAGAGGGGCCAAAGGGGTCGGGTGCATTGTGTGATGGGTGGCGGCTGAGGGAGGGGACCCTGGCGGTCCGATCCTCGGTTGCAGAAGCTGGCTCTTGGGACGTGGAATGTCACCTCTCTGGTGGGGAAGGAGCCAGAGCTAGTGTGTGAGGTCGAGAGGTTCCGGCTAGAAATAGTCGGTCTCACCTCGAAGCATGGCTCTGGTTCTGGAACCAGTCTCCTTGAGAGGGGCTGGACATACTTCCACTCTGGAGTTACCCAAGGTGAGAGGCGTCGGGCAGGAGTGGGCATACTTGTTGCTCCCCATCTCGGCGCCTGTACGTTGGGGTTTACTCCAGTGAACGAGAGGGTAGCCTCCCTCCACCTACGGGTGGGGGGACGGGTCCTGACTGTAGTTTGTGCCTTCGGGCCGAACGACAGTTCAGATTACCCACCCTTTTTGGAGTCCTTAGAGGGGGTACTGGAGAGTGTTCCTCCTGGGGACTCCCTTGTTCTGCTGGGGGACTTCAATGCTCACGTGGGCAATGACAGTGAGACCTGGAGGGGCGTGGTTGGGAGGAAAGGCCCCCCCGATCTGAACTCGAGCGGTGTTCTGTTGTTGGACTTCTGTGCTCATCATGGATTGTCCATAACGAACACCATGTTCAAGCATAAGGGTGTCCATATGTGCACTTGGCACCAGGACCACCCTAGGCCGGAGTTCGATGATCGACTTTGTCATTGTTTCATCGGATCTGCGGCCGTATGTCTTGGACACTCGGGTGAAGAGAGGTGCAGAGCTGTCCACTGACCACTACCTGGTGGTGAGTTGGGTCCGGTGGTGGGGGAGGAAGCCGGTCAGGCCTAGCAGGCCCAAACGTGTTGTGAGGGTCTGCTGGGAACGTCTGGCGGAATCCCCTGTGAGACGGAGCTTTAACTCCCATCTCCGGCAAAACTTCGAACATGTCGAGGGGGATGAGGGGGACATGGAGTCTGAGTGGACCGTGTTCCGTGCCTCCATTGTCGAGGCGGCTGATCGGAGCTGTGGCTGCAAGGTTGTTGGTGCCTGTCGCGGCAGCAACCCTCGAACCCGTTGGTGGACACCTTCGGTGAGGGATGCCGTCAGGCTGAAGAAGGAGTCCTACCGGGCCTTTTTGGCCTGTGGGACTCTGGAAGCAGCTGATGGGTACCGGCAGGCGAAGCGGCATGCGGCTCGGGTGGTTGCTGAGGCAAAAACTCGGGCGTGGGAGGAGTTTGGAGAGGCCATGGAGAAAGACTTCCGTACGACTTCGAGGCAATTCTGGTCCACCATCCGGCGTCTCGGGGGGGGGGACGCCGGACACTGTTTATAGAGGGGATGGTGTGCTGCTGACCTCTACTCGGGACGTTGTGGGCCGGTGGGCAGAGTACTTCGAAGACCTCCTCAATTCCACCAACATGCCTTCCATTGGGGAAGCTGAGCCTGGGGACTCTGGGTTGGGATCTCCAATCTCTGGGGACGAGGTCGCCGAGGTGGTTAAGAAGCTCCTCGGTGGCAAGGCCCCGGGGGTGGATGAGATCCGCCCGGAGTTCCTTAAGGCTCTGGATGTTGTAGGGTTGTGTTGGCTGACGCGACTCTGCAATATTGCATGGACATCGGGGGCAGTTCCCCTGGATTGGCAGACTGGGGTGGTGGTCCCCCTGTTCAAAAAGGGGGACCGGAGGGTGTGCTCTAATTATGGAGGGGTCACACTCTTAAGCCTCACACAGGCTTAAGAGTGTGAAGAGACCTGGCAAGGTCTATTCAGGGGTCCTGGAGAGGAGGGTCCGTCGGATAGTCGAACCTCGGATTCAGGAAGAGCAGTGTGGTTTTCGTCCTGGTCGTGGAACACTGGACCAGCTCTACACCCTCAGCAGGTTGCATGGGAGTTCGCTCAACCAGTCTACATGTGTTTTGTGGACTTGGAGAAGGCGTTTGACCGTGTCCCTCGGGGAGCCCTGTGGGGGGTTCTCCGGGAGTATGGGGTACCGGGCCCTTTGATAAGGGTCAGTCCTGCGTGTCAGAGTCTGGTCCGCATTGCCGGCAGTAAGTCGGGCTCGTTTCCGGTGAGAGTTGGACTCCGCCAGGGCTGCCCTTTGTCACCGATTCTGTTCATCACTTTCATGGACAGAATTTCTAGGCGCAGCCAAGGTGTTGAGGGGATCCGATTTTGTGGCCTTAGGATCTCATCTCTGCTTTCTGCAGACGATGGGTCCTTTTGGCTTCATTGGGTCGTGATCTGCAGCTCTTGCTGGAACAGTTCGCAGCCGAGTGTGAAATGGCCGGGATAGGAATCAGTGCCTCCAAATCCGAGTCCATGGTCTTGAGCCGGAAAAGGGTAGAGTGCCTTCTCCGGGTCGGGGGGGTGTCCTGCCCCAAGTGGAGGAGTTCAAGTATCTTGGGATCTTGTTCACGAATGGGGGAAGAAGGGAGCGGGAGATCGACAGGCAGATTGGCGCAGCGTCTACCGTCAAGCGGGCGCTGTACCGGTCCGTCGTGGTGAAGAGAGAGCTGAGCCAAAAAGCGAAGCTCTCGATTTACTGGTCGATCTACGTTCCCACTATTAAGGAGGAAAGTTATTAGGTTAGCTTAAATTTTGGAAAAAGCATGGCTCTCTTTCCCTCCTGTTAGCCCGGGTCCTGAGCGGATGTCGTCATGGCTGCAAGACGACGGCGAGGCACAATGACGTCACAGATCACAGAGTTTAATTCATACAAAGCAATCGACAACAAAGCTGCAGAGATACAGAGATATACATTTTATACAGACAAGGGGAAACAGACAACACGAAACTCAAAGACAGACAAAAGGCGCCCACGTGGAGAAAAAGATGGAAAAAACTCTCTGTTCGCTTGATGACCTGTACTTTTAAATGAAAGAGGTGTTTCCCTATTTAATATATGCAAAGAAGGCATTCTGTTGTTCGACCACTCAGAGACCTGTTCGGCCCCCCAAAGAAACTTGGAAACTCCCCTCCTTACAGCTCAGGTTCGAAGGTGCTCTGTTCTTTGTCCAAGCAAAAGGGCGGACCACTCCGTGCTCATCTCCGTCTGATACGGGCAGATCCCTGACGCCAAACGTCCTAAGATGAGATTTCACAGACACCTCCGAAGTCCCCACTCCCATTGGAATGTAAATTTTATTGCTTTGTGTGTGGGGGAGGCAAAGGGCCCTGCTTCGGCCTGCTTCTTCAGCTGAATTCCCAAATGCTCAACAGAAAACTGTTCCAAATAAGAGTGTTGGCTATACCTTTACACATGTCGTAAGATTAACTGTATTAAGCACCAGAAAATAATTATTTTCCTTAACACCACCCTCATCTATGGTCATGAGCTTTGGGTCATGACCGAAAGAACAAGATCGCGGATACAAGCGGCCGAAATGGGTTTTTTCCATAGGGTGGCTGGGCTCTCCCTTAGAGGTAGGGTGAGAAGCTCAGTCATCCGGGAGGGACTCAGAGTAGAGCAGCTGCTCCTTCACATCGAGAGGAGCCAGTTGAGGTGGCTCGGGCATCTGGTCAGGATGCCTCCTGGACGCCTCCCTGGTGAGGTGTTCCGGGCATGTCCCACCGGGGGGAGGCCCCGGGGAAGACCTAGGACACGCTGGAGGGACTATGTCTCTCGGCTGGCCTGGGAACGCCTCGGGATTCCCCCGGAAGAGCTAGAAGAAGTGGCCGGTATTAAAAAAGAGGATCATTTAATGCTAGCTTTGGACAAAACGTTTGGCTCCTTCTTCCTCTTTTAATTTTGCCCGGGATCGACGAGTGACGCTCTCCGTGGGCGACGTGTAGCGACCGCGTGCTGCTAAAACGAAACAACAACAAAGCGTGTTGACGTCACAGATCACAGAGTTTAATCTCATACAAAGCAATCGACAACAAAGCTGCAGAGGAACAGAGATATGCATTTTCTCATAAAAATAAAGACACACAAGGGGGAAGACAGACAAACACAAAACAAATACAAAAAGGCAAAAAAATAGCGGCCGCGCTCTCTCTCTCTCTATTTTTTTTCCTAACACGGAGTTTTAAACTAAAGAGGTGTTTCCCTATTTAATATATGCAGTCAAGGCGTTCCGTTCTTTGACCAATTAGAAACTCCCTCAGCCCTCAGAGAACTTGAAAAAACTCCCCTCATTGTGGCAAAGGTGTCTGTTTTTTGTCCAAGCAACAGGGCGGACCACTCCGTGCTCATCTCCGTCTGATACGGGCAGATCCCTGACGCCAAACGTCCTAAGATGAGATTTCACAGACACCTCCGAAGTCCCCACTCCCATTGGAATGTAAATTTTATTGCTTTGTGTGTGGGGGAGGCAAAGGGCCCTGCTTTGTCTGCTTACCGCATCTCAGACGAAACCTGTTCCGAATAAAAGTATTGTATATAACTGTTACACATGTCGTCGATTAACTGTATTAAGCACCAAAAAAATAATCATTTTTCTTAACACCGGGGAGAGGGAATTCTGGGCCTCCCTTCTGAAGCTGCTACCCCCGCGACCCGACCCCGGATAAGCGGAAGAAGATGGATGGATGGATGGATGGATGGCATTCAGAATAGTATGTCTTTATGCTTTGTGTGTGTGTGTGATATTTTAGTAGTGTATATGTGCAAATGTAGTCTTGTGTGTGTGCAAAAGAGAAAAAAAAGCATGCTTGTGCAATATTTTATTAGTTCATATTTGCAATCTTAATCTTTTATGTTGTGTGTGAGAAAAAAAATGTATGCGCGCGTGATATTTTAATAGTGAATATACCATACATACCAACTTTATTTATGAAGCACTTTATACACCGACAGGACCAACGTGCTATACACAATCATAAAATACAATGCAATTATAAAATAGAAAAGATCGAATATAAAATACATATTAATATACAGACCCAATAAAACAAAGTGAAACCCCTCAGATTGTTCCAAAAACCAAAGAAAAAAGATGGGTCTTAAGAAGGACTTAAAAGCAGCGAGTGAAGAGAGTTTTTTTTTCAAGATGGCGGCGCACGCAGTTGCAGCGGCTCAGGTGCTATGTTTGGCTGCTTGTGTACGTGTTGATTTGTGTTACGTCATGTCGGACAAACAAAATATACAGTCGGGACGATCTCCTGACGATCGGTGCCCGCTACGAACTAGATGTTACAGCTGATTTTCAACGCTTGTTCAATATTCCAGGGGACATAGCGAGGAGCCCCGGGGCGCCGTGGATTACCATCGCAACAGGGAGGAAGCGACGGTGGCGTAGAGAGAGACGGCAGAAGAGGGGCTGCAGGGCCGGCGTGCTAGCTAGGCTACGGAGGCAACCACACAAACCACCGCTCCCCAGCCTGTTTCTCTCCAACGCCAGATCCCTTGCAAACAAGATGGATGAACTGAGACTACAGGCTGCATCTCACAGCGCAGTGAATGACAGCTGTATTCTTCTGATCACGGAGACCTGGCTGCGGACTCTGCCATCGAGCTAGCAGGCTACACAGTACAGCGCCACGACAGAACGAAAGACTCCGGTAAGAGCAGAGGAGGAGGGCTCTGTGTGTACCTGAACAACACCTGGTTACTAACACAGCGACTGTCATCAGCCATTGCTCCCCAGACCTGGAGTATGTGACTGTTAGATGCAGACCAATATACCTCCCCAGAGAGTTCACCGTAGTCATGGTAACCGCTGTTTACATCCCACCGGATGCTAATGCTAAAACAGCTATTGGACTTTTGCATGGCGGCATTAGCCATCTGCAGAGCATCTATCCAGATGCTGTGCACATCATAGCGGGGGACTTCAACCATGCAGACTTGAAGACAGCGCTCCCCAAATTTCACCAGCATGTAAAGTGTGCTACAAGAGAGGCTACCATTCTGGACAAAGTCTACTCCAACATCAAGCTAGGCTACAGGGCTAGACCACTTCCTCACCTGGGTCAGTCCGATCACCTGTCCCTGCATTTAATTCCTGGTTATGCCCCCCTCAGGAAAACTGCTCCAACCATCACCAAAACCATCAAATCCTGACCCAAGGATGCGACACAGCAGCTGCAGGACTGTTTCGACAGGACAAACTGGGATGTTTTTGAACATCAGGACCTGGAGTTTTTATGGACAGTGTAATGTGCTATATCAAGAACTGTATTGACACTGTAGCTGTGGATAAACACATCCAGGTCTTCCCAAACCAGAAGCCCTGGACGACTCAGGAGGTCCAGCGACTGCTAAAGACCAGGAATGCGCCTTCAGGTCTGGGGACAGGACCGTCTACAGTACAGCCCAAGCTAACTTGAAGAGCGGCATCAGAATGGCTAAGTCTGACTACAGGAGGAGGATAGAGGGCTATCTTGACAGCAACAACAGCAGGCAGGTGTGGCAGGGAATCCAGCATCTCACCAACTACAGGACCAACCTCGCAGCTGCGGAAGGCGACGCCACGCTGGCAGAGGAGCTGAACCTCTTCTTTGCCCGCTTTGAGGTGAAGCCAACAGAGGCAGCCACACTACACCAAGCAACCCACAACACCACACTCCTCGTTGTAGAGGAGCACGAGGTGAGGCGCACACTGCGGGCTGTCAACCCAAGGAAGGCTGCTGGACCTGATGGCGTCCCTGGACCTGAAAGACTGCGCCGATCAGCTGGCTGGAGTCTTCACCAGGATCTTCAACCAGTCCCTAGCCCTGTCTACAGTCCCATTCTGCCTGAAATCTTCCACCATAGTCCCCATACCCAAGAAACCTCACATCTCCTGCCTCAACGACTACCGGCCTGTGGCACTAACCCCTGTGGTGACGAAGTGTTTTGAAAAACTGGTCCGGGGTCACATCACAGCACTTCTCCCTCCTGGCTTTGACCACCACCAGTTCGCCTACAGAGCCAACAGATCCACAGAGGACGCTGTGATCACGGCCCTCCATGCTGCTCTGTCACATCTGGAGCAGCAGGAGAGCTATGTGCGGATGCTCTTTGTAGACTACAGCTCTGCTTTTAATACCATCCTCCCTCACAGACTGGTGGACAAATTGGGGGACCTGGGCCTCCCTCACTCCACCTGCATGTGGATTCTGAGCTTACTGACCAACCGACAGCAGAGAGTTAGGGTGGGAAAACATACATCCACTGCCCTCAGCCTTAGTACTGGCTCTCCACAGGGCTGTGTGCTGAGCCCCCTGCTCTATTGTCTGTACACATACGACTGCACCTCTGCCCACCACAGCAACACCATCATCAAGTTTGCTGATGACACCACAGTGGTGGGGCTCATCTCAGGAGGCGACGAGTCCGCCTACAGGGGTGAGGTGGAGCGGCTGTTGCAGTGGTGCAGGGAGAACAATCTGCTCCTCAACAACTCAAAGACAAAAGAACTCAAAATAGATTACCGGAGGAATAAAACGGACATTACACCACTAACCATTGGGGGAAAATGTGTGGAGAGGGTAGCTGATTTCCGTTTCCTGGGGGTCCACATTGAGCAGGGCCTCACCTGGAACATGAACACCTTCGAGCTGATAAAAAAGGCCCAGCAAAGACTGTACTTCCTGAGGGTTCTCAGGAGGAACAACATCAAGGAGAAGCTGCTGGTGTCCTTCTACAAGTGCTCCATAGAGAGCATACTGACCTACTGTATCTGCGTATGGTATAACAGCAGCACTACGGCTCAAAGGAAAGCTCTCCAAAGGGTTGTGAATACAGCCCAAAAAATCATTGGCTGCCCTCTCCCCTCACTAGAGGACCTGCACAGTGACCGCTGTCTAAGAAAAGCACAACACATCACAAAGGACACTTCTCACCCTGGACATTCTCTGTTCACACTGCTGCCTTCAGGCAGAAGATACAGAGCAACCAGAACAAGAACCAACCGTCTCAGAGACAGTTTCTACCCGATAGCAATAACAAAACTAAATGCAATCAAAAACAACCATTAATCATCATGAATTATGTATGTGAGAATGTGGCTGTTCTTATTTTTATTTTTATTTTCTGCCATTTGTTTGTTGATTCTTGCGTTGTGTATGAATTGTGAGACAGTTATTTTTTGTTTTTGGGCATGTGCACCGACTGATGGCACCTTTTGAATTTCGTTGTTCTTGTGACAATGACAATAAAGATTTATCTTATCTTATCTTATCTTATCTTATCTTATCTTATCTTATCTTATCTTATCTTATCTTATCTTATCTTATCTTATCTTATCAAAGGAAGATCATTCCATAGCGTGGGAGCTGCCACAGAAAAAACCCGGTTTCCTCTGAGCTTGGACTTTGTCTTTGGTACCTTCAGAAGCAGCTGATCAGCTGACCTGAGGGAACGGGACGGTGTGTAAGAATGTAACAGCTCATAGAGATAGGGAGGGGTGAGGCCATTAAGAGCTTCAAAAACAAATAACAGGATTTAAAATGAATCCTAAAATGTACTAGTAACCAAGTGTAAGGAAGCTAAAATAGGGGAAATATGGTCAAAGTTTCGTGTACCTGTTAAAAGACGTGCAGCGGCATTTTGTACCCTCTAAAGCTGGGAAATATATAAATCACTGACTCCTATGTAAAGTGCATTACAGTAATCCAGCTGTGTGGTCACAAATGCATCGATCACTGTTTCAAAGTGCTGTTTGGAAATAATAGGTTTTACTTTGGCTAGCTGCCTTAAGTGGAAAAAGCTGGATTTTACAACGGCTTTAATTTGTGCTTCCAGCTTAAGACCAGCATCCATCTTGACCCCTAAATTTGTAATAACCGGCTTGACATACTGGGCCAAAGAGCCAAGATTGGTCAGGGAATCTAAAGTGGATCTGCCAAAAATCACTACCTCTGTCTTATCCTCATTAAATTTCAAGAAATTTAGGCCCAACCAGGCCTTCAAATCTTCCAGACATAAAAACAGAGAGCGAAGAGAGGTGGAGTCTGCATTCTTTAGTGGTAAATACTGTATATCTGTGTGTCATCTGCAATACAATGAAAATCAATTCCATATTTTCTAAAAATAGAGCCAAGAGGAAGGAGGTACAACAAGAAAAGAAGAGGGCCTAGAACTGAGCCCTGTGGGACACGGCAGTGGAGCAGAGGGGGACCTATGGGCATCAAGACAGACACAGAAAGTACACTTGCCAAATAAGACTTGAACCAATCCAGCGCAATGTGACTGATGCCCACCCACTGTTCCAAACATGAAAGTAAGATGCCATGATCAAGCGTATCAAAAGCAGCTGATAAATCCAACAGCACCAAAACAACACAGTCACCAGAATCAGTTGCCAAAAGTATATCATTAAAAACTTTTAAAAGAGCTGACTCTGTGCTATGAAATGGTTTAAAATCAGACTGAGAAACCTCTAAAATGTTATGTTCATTAAGATAAGCCATTAGCTGATTATAGACTATCTTCTCAAGAATTTTTGAAATAAAAGGCAGTTTAGAGATAGGTCTATAATTCGCCAGAACAGTAGGATCCAAAATTGGTTTCTTCAGTAGAGGCTGCAGAACTTCATGTTTCAGAGCTTTAGGAACAACACCTGAGGACAAGCAAGGACAGAAGCACCTATAGTAAGAATATGAGCAATTTGTGTATAAGTGTGAGAGAAAAATTGTATGCGTGTGTGATATTTTAATAGTATATATGTGGAATTTTAATATTTTGTGTGTGTATGAGTCTTTAGCTCTTTAGCAGTGTGTGAGAGACAAAACACAGTTTTTGTCCTAAATGGCAAAGGTGTGCAAATTTATATACAAATATGTATATTTCAATGTGTGTATATATACAGTGCCAACTAAATTTACTGGATATTTAAAACCTTTTAACAAATACAAAACTGCAAAGTAAGGCGTGTAATATTATTCAGCCCCCTTGTGTTAATACTTTGTAGCGCCACCTTTTGCTGCAATTACAGCTGCAAGTCGCTTGGTTTTGTCTCTATCAGTTTTGCACATCAAGAGACTGAAATTCTTGTCCATTCTTCCTTGCAAACCAGCTGGAGCTCAGTGAGGTTGGATGGAGAACGCTTGTGAACAGCAGTTTATATACTGAACAAAAATATAAACGCCCAATGTCAAATATTGTTGCCATGTGTAGTTAACAACTGTAAATGAGCATTTGCTGACATTTTATTGTATAAAAGTAATATTTATCTTTATATCTTTATCTTTAATATTTGTGTATCATTTTTAATCCAACCTGCTGTCAGTGAGCATTACTCAGTGAGTTATTTTTTTACTCAGAGCATGGATGGGGGGTGTCTACTGGGTGATCAGAGAAAATGAGCAACAGCTGGACAATCCTAGGACTGGACAATAAAAGGCCGCCCCAAAATGTCAATTTTGTCACAAGTCATAATGCCTCAGATGTCACTAGTTATGACAGAGCATGCCACTGGCATGTTGGATACAGGGACTTCCACCAGAGCAGCTGCACAGCTCAATGTTTATCGGACCATAGGCCGTTTCTGGCAAGACTTGGTTTCCAACAGACTGGCACTACTTCAAATCGACCTCATCCTCGTCGGCCACATGTGACCACTCCAGCACAAGGTCGCCACATCCGGCTTGTTACTCCTTTTGAGTTTAATCAAGGCTTAACGCAGTTCTTGGTTTCAACAGTCATTTATCACTAGAATGGCTAGAGTTAGTCCACTTTGACGTATACCTATATCGGCTTCGATAGTCCAACTGGCCTGAAGGATTTTATCTAGCAGGTGCTTTTGTTCAGTAAATAGGGCCATTACCTTATCAGTACCCTGGTAATGGCCTCAACGCATCTCACAGTTGCACAATAGACTTAGACTTCGACTTCGACTTAGACTGACTTTGTTGTCATTTTCAATGCACAGGGTGTATAAAGAACGAAATTTCGTTGCATACGGCTCAGGATAATGTTTGAAGTTCCAATGTTGTGAGTAAAATAAAAGTCTGATGGCAAGTAGGAAAAAGCTGTTTCGGAACCAGGTGGGCCTGCACCGGATGCTGCAGAACCTCTTTCCAGAGGGCAGCAGGGAGAACAGTCCATGGTGGGGGTGTGAGGGGTCACTGATGATGTTTCGGCCTCAGGACACGCATCCTGCATCGATGGTTGACCTGACACTTCGCCCTTTTGCCTGAGCTGGGTGTGGAAGGTTGTTGCCGAAGCAGTTTCTCCTTGTGTGTCTTCTTCTCACTCACATGAGAGTTACCGAACTCTTTTGCAAGCTCAACCAGGAAGTCCACCCGTCTCTCCTGCACCCCAATGCATGCCTGATAAAGCACATGTGCATTCAGTGCTGCCATGTCAATCATGTTTGCCAGGTTTGCTGACCAGCTGTCACATAGTGATGGAACCTTGGTCACCCCCCGCAAGATTATGACTGAAATAAATGCCATTAGTTCTTGTGAACTAAATAGGTGAAGCAGTCACCTATTTATCCTCCACAGCACAAAAGGCTGCATGCAAATTTGCATGTGCAAAGTCTCCCAGATTTCTTTTGCTTACACTTTTTGCATGATTTTTTTGAGGTGGATCAACACAATTAATTTGGTTAGTTTATTTCTAAACTGTCATGTTATACCCTCTTAGCTTTATTTCAAAGAGAAACATTACTAATTTCTTTTAGAAAAACCTTTGCATATTTTTTGAAACAGATTCTATGTTTTGCAAACTCTATGTACATTTGGCAAAATGACCTGGATAATGCAGCACAACATCATGGATCAGCTGCAAAAGGTCACATCTCTCCAAAAACACTTCATGTATGCTTCAAAACTAAACTGAAGAGCACTACCTACAGGAGACCTGATCTCCTGCAGGTATCATAGATACCCACCCCCAACATGGACTATTCACATTCCTACCTTCTGGCCTGACGGTCAACGACCACATTTACAATTGAAGAAGGGATGCTAATTTGAGCCATCAGAGTCGTCAGGGTGGACTCCGGCCTATTGGCCCTGCTGAGCCGATATGGGAAGGACTCGAAAACTGTATCATCCTAGTGTTATTGTGGACATGTCTTACAAAGTCCCCAAAAATGCTGTCAGAACTAAAAACAAAAGGTAACACAAACCCAAATCAGTTCACAATAAATGGAGTAAAAGATACAAATAAACAAAACCGTACCTCATTAACCACATTGACTCCAGAGAAATAAAGCTTAAATACTAATGATCAGCTTCTTCAGCTTGAATGCCCCATGTGGCTCTAAGTGTGCCAGCTAATGTTTCCCCGGGCAACACATGGTCCGCGGAACGAAATAAAAGGTCCCCCCTCATCTGAATGTACACTTAACCGAACTTAATGAGCATCAACACAAATTTACTAAAACTACCAAACATTTAAACTTAATGTTTAATATTAAATAAAATGTAACTACTGTCACCTTAAACAACAACAAAAAACAATAATCCAGATGATGCAGTTGCCTTGACAGCAGCTACACGGCTCGTCCATCTGTGGGATCGGCTAAGACCAGCGACACACACAGCGGATGAGACTATTGCTCTGCAGTAGACTGCCCGTAACTGGCTATGAGAAGCCAACTTGCATGCTCAGCAAATTCCTCAGCCTGACCCCTATCATGTTCAAAGGACTGTCAATCCACTACAAATGGTCATACCACGATGTTATCAATGCCGATATGAAGATCAGTAATTAATGAAAATATATTTTGAGTTTCTCTATAATGTTGCATAACCCAAATGTTCATAAGACTCTTATATTTGACATAGGGCGTTTATATTTTTGTTCAGTGTATAAATAAATAGTATGAATTAGACCATCATGAACCACACTCCATACCAGAAAGTGGCCATAATGCTACTAAAAATTTGTTGCCAACCGCCAATAAAACCAAGAAGAAGAAGATGAATAAGCACAATTTCTTCCTTCACAAATTATAAACAAAAACGGAACGTTGCTAGATTTTAGCGGTTGTAGGATTTCTCTATTGATATACATTACTAGTTTGGACATTGCCTGTTAGCTGCTAACGCTAGCTACGCTCCTGCAGGCGCCATTACTACGCAGTGAGTCTGTCCACAAAACCAGACTGTTCCAATGTGGAATGAGCATTACAGATTTCCATAAATGTGGATTAAATTAAAGCTAAGGAAATTGCAGATGTTTTGATATTTGAAATATCTATTCTCCCTTGATATAAATTTATAAACAGTTTGGTTTCTGTCAAGATGCAAGAAAGGATTAAGCAAATTCTGTGACTAGACAAACAAAACTTAAAGAGATGGAGAATCTGACTACAAGGGAATCTCTAAAACACTAATAAAATGTAATTTCTTCTTAAAACTACTGAAAGTAGCAGCACTTTCTTTTATATAGAAGGATAAATAACTTCCACTATGACAGTGATTCTCAAAGATTTTCTTCTGGGCCTCCCCAGTGGTCCCCAAAGATTTTCTGGGCCCCCCTATGAATTACAATAAAATCCCTCCCAAAAAAGAAAAAAGAATCAACACATATTGTTCAACCAGAAATAAGCCTATACACATATTTTGTTTTCAAACTCCACAGAAGTTTATTTCACACTTCAGGTTGCAACAGAACACACTACAAACCATCTTTACAGTGAAACACTTTTGTGTAACTTTTGTTTTTCATTCATCCATACTGCTTCCAGCGCCCCACACTTTGGGAACTACTGCACTATGACGTTGTGACAGACTGCGAGCGCCTAAACCTAACAGCACAACAACAAATCTTGACAAATAACAAGTATGATTGAAATATTACACAAAAGTATAGGAATGCCTGTTTTCTTGTTCTGAACATATGCAGCGGTTTGGCTCACTGAATGCAGCAAGAAGGTTAAATGTAGTGATTGGCGTAATTTGCGAAAATCTTTCAAGGTTTTTCATGGCAAGACAGAGATCACTGTTGGATTGTTATGCACTGCCCCCTCGCGTCAAGAAAATGTAAACGCAACTTGAGAAGGGAGGCTTTACGCATGCGTGTAAGCGCATATGACATTTTCAAACTGGACGGCGGGTAGTAGAAGACAACAGAGAAGCGGCACAAAAATCTTTTAGAGGAGAACCTGTTGGTGATAGTTTTAACAATGACCAGTACTCTTAAGGGAATCACTCTGAAAGGAAGCGCAGAGTTGGTGGCTGAGTTCTTCTGTAAGTATTGAGCTTCAATCCATAGCTTAGCAGCTCGTTTCTTTCCTTAGCTTCCACACAACACGTTGTGCTAAAGTGCAACTGTTGGGCCTGAGCTGAGTCTTTGTAAAACTCATGAACTCAACATGAAACTGGAATAAACACCGGAAGCCAGCGTGTTTCCTCTCAGAGCTGTAAATGCAACTTATTGTCGTTGCAGATAACGATTTATTTTTATCGCTGACGTTAAAGTCGAGCGCTACAAAAGCAAATCAAATGGAGTTTAGTGATATTTTTCATAATATACATACCGAAGTTACGGAGCCCCCTAGGGGACATGGGGAATTATTTTTCTTTTGCGTTCCCTCGCAATACTGTACTGGTCAGTTATGCAGCATAATTGAATACTGCAAGCCTTTCTTACGGTGGGCGCCGTATTTATGCTTTAATATAAGGTTATGTGAGGTTTTTCCATGAATGTTAGTATCTTTTTGTGAAATATCTGAAGTTTTATATCTTTCTTTAGGATAGAAAGGCGCCACAAACCTACGATATAAACAGAAACTTTCCGTAAGTAGGAAAGAAATAAAAAATACAACCTAATTTGGACTATTTCTGAGTTATTATCGCGGGTAATAAGTCATCCGACAGTTTTGATTGTGTCTCTGTTGTGTTCGCAGTCTGAATGGTTTAAAGAGCTGCTTTCAGTATCGCTCCATCTTAGCCTTAACAGACATAAACTTTGATGACGAAGCTGCTCCTCTGAGATAGAATAAGATCATTTATTAGTCTCCTGCAGGGGCGCCGCCAGGAATTTTGGGCCACGTGACAAAAAATTAAATTGCTCCTCCCCATCCACAGCTTTTGTTACAATTTCTTGAGTCTATTTGACCCATAAAAAGCGTCACAATATTTACGGCTTGTGAATTTTACATGCAACACTCCAAATACAGTTCAATCTGGAGAGACTCAGACGGAGAAAAGACGACAATTAGAAGACAATGGAAGACTTTATTGACATACAGGATTTACAGTCTTTGGCGCTCGGGCCCCGGCTGGGGATAACGGTTATCGCAGCGTTAGTGATAAGCTTCAGATGAGCATCCCGATGCCGATAGGAACGTCATCCCCCCGGGACCGGCACTGGTGGTGGCGGCTGAAGAAGGGAGTGGGCCTCAAGACCGGGCGATTGGAGGAGGGGGGGGGGGGGGGGGGGGGGGTTGAGCTCGGCTGGAGAGCGAAGGACACTGTTGGTGAAGGTCCATATCAGCTGGGACTTGGACGGTGATTGGACGAGACGTGGCTTGGTCCAGCGTTGATAGGTCGACGATTGTAAGCGGGTCGCTTCAATTAGCAGGTCCCGGTGGGGATAAAAGAGTCTTCCAGTTTGAATTTGCGCCTAGGCTTCATTATGAAAATAGATTGCTTACATTTTGTTTTTATTAGTTTTAGATTACTGAAATGTCTCTCCCCACGAGCAACAGTCATAGGCAACATGCAAAATATAAATAAAGCAATCCAGACTTCTCAAAAATTGCTAGTTGCATTTTATTCTAACTGCAGTATATAACTGTAATAAAAAAAATGTTTCTCTATATTTGTTAAAGCTGGCACCATGTCATGACAGTTTGTTATGAGACGGATAATCTGTGAAAACAATCAACCTCCTCCACAGTCTCCCTGAACTACTATTGCTAGCGAAAGTAATGCAACGTTTCAACCAAAACAACCAATCAGAACTAGGAGGAGGGTCTTAGTGCTGTCAATCAACCTCATTCACTGCTGTGCTAATGGTGGAGAAACAACTTATCATTACAGAAAGACTGTTTATCTGCCATCATTGGTAACTATGCTAGCTAGACGGAGCATTTACAACAGATAGCAGTTAGCACAGCAAGAGACAGGATGAGCAGCTACATGAGATTATGATTAACAGCACTAAAACCCGCCTCCTGCTACTGATTAGTTGTCTCTAGCACTGGGAGAAAGCAGAGGAAATACATTTTTCACAGATTATCTCTCATGCCATACTTTCACAACATAATGACAGTTTTAACAAATATGTTAAAAAAAAATATATATATATTTTTTTAATAAAAGTTACATAATGCATCTTTGATTTCACTTAGAAGAGGACAGGTCAGGAGGGACGTGGGTTAGAGTTGCTGCTGACCGACTCATCTGTCATTGCGTTCAAACGGCTCAGTCTTTTGTCTCATCTTTTCCCCAGAATAAAAGTCAGTATTGGCCAAATTCAGAAACAGCAGGTTAAGATTTTTTAAAGATCAGTGATCAGCTGGAAAACTGCCATCTGTGCACCCATAGTTGAAAGTGACATTTTTGTAACAGGGGCTTCTGTTATTGTGAAAGCTTAAGTGCATAAGGGTGTGTGTTTATAGTCTATAGAAAGAAATCCAAAAGGCCAAATATATTCTTTTTATGTTAGAGACTACCAAATATTGCATTCAAGCAGTTTGTGTTGATATCTGAAACTCTGCGATTGTAGTGATCGTTGCAGTTGGATATATTGAGCCGGTCTCCCTCAAAGAAAGCAAGAAATCAATGTGAGCCAGTAATGTCTGATCCATGCATCTCCAGTTCCACTTCAACATGGTTTCTAAGCATCTTTAGCTGAACCTTAGCTGACCCAGTGTCTCTCCACAGCATTTGGCATCAACAGTATCCTATACCAGCGGGGCATCTACCCTCCTGAGACCTTCACCAGAGTCACACACTATGACATGACCCTGCAGCTTACCACTGACCCCAAGCTGAAGAACTACCTGACCAATGTGGTGTCTCAACTCAAAGGTACCGGTGCTCAGGGGAACGGCTTGAGAGACGAGTCACCTGAACTGAAATAGTTTTCAGATTTTATTCCATGGATTCCTGACGTTCTAATGACAACTTGATTTTTCTGCTTGGCTTCAGCTACAGGTCACCATGGAAACTAAAAGGTTGAAAGTTGATCTCGATAGCCGGTTCAGAGTGAAATATCCCTGTTAAAATCAGTAATTCAGACACAGTAAAGTAAGAGTATGTAATACCATTGGCCAGTAGGTGGCAGCAATTGATAGACGATCTAAAAATACTGCCCTCAATAAGATATGCAGATGACGATAAAGTTATCCTGGTTAAATAGTTTTGCATTTCTTAAATCATTTTGTTTGAAGTTTAGTAAAAATCAGTTAATATATGAGAATCATTTTCAATTCTTTCATTTTTGGTTGGATTCTCCATTGTTTCTTTATGCAAGAGTGCACCAATATAGCAGACACAATTTTCTTAATTTTGGGCGATCCTTCGATACTTGCATGTGAAAGGAACTTTGTTGCTATATCTAGCAACTTTCAGATCAATTAAGTTGATTGGCTAGAAAACTGAAATCAGTTCACAAAAGTTTATGTTTTTAGTTGTAGAAGTGAACCAAAGTTTGCAGAAACTAATTATCATAACTGATGTTTTTAGGAAGAAAATGACTCTTGATCGATCAGACCAGGAGAGCTGGAATCAGTGCTCTCCAAATGTTCTTCTGTTTTTTCAGCAATAGTAAATAACCTGAAATCATTCAGAAGGTGGAGTTGCAGTGTTTGTCCTTGTTTCAGAGTGGCTGTTTGAGTGCACTGTGCAGAAGCTGGTGTTGGTCATTACATGTCTGGAAACCAACGAGGTGCTGGAGAGATGGCAGTTTGACATCGAGTGTGACAAATCGTCTAAGGAGAGCAGGTCAGCGCCGTGTTGTTTTCCTCAAAGAAAAAATCTGATTTCACACAAAAGTATTTTATTTGATGTTTTTTTGGAATTCAAATTAGACAGAATATTTGTTAGAAACTATAGGGTACAAAATGATCTCCTCCAGCAGGGGGCAGTATAAACCTAAAATAAGCTCTGAGATTTCAGTAAGGATGAGTTTTAGCTGTTAGTTGTGTGTTCCCAGTGCTCCCAGGGAGAAATCCATCAAGATCATTCAAGATGAGATCCGCTCTGTCATCAGGCAGATAACAGCCACGGTTACCTTCCTCCCTCTGCTGGAGACGCCGTGTAAGTTCCTCTTCTTTCTCTTTATTATCTCCCTTTGTTCCAATGACCTCTGACCTTCCACTGCAGGTGCCTTTGATCTCCTGGTCTACACTGATAAAGACCTGGTGGTTCCAGACAAGTGGGAGGAGTCCGGCCCACAGATAATCAACCAATCAGAGGAGGTGCGCCTGCGCTCCTTCACCACCTCCATCCACAAGGTGAACAGCATGGTGGCTTACAAAAGGACCGACTCAGTTTAACCTGCTGAAGCGCCATGGCTGCTCTTTAAAGTACATTTTACAGGACTCGTTTTTCTTGTTAGTTTTTTTTGTTTGTTTGTTTTGGAAGAAATTCTTTCCTTTCTGATGTAATGTTTTTCATGAATGACAGTTTTCTTTAATGTGTCTGTTATTACAAAGTGGCCACCTTGGTGCTTTATATGTTCACCTTTTAAAAAATGTCAAATAAAAGGACTTTATGTTGACAGATGGTTTATTTTTCCTGCTTTCCTGGTGTGGAGTAAAATTTGTTTCACAATTACTCAATCAAAAAAAGAACTAATCATGTCCAATAAAAAAGAATTGCGGTAAAAACTTTTGGATTTGCAAAAAAAAAAAAAAAATTGTTTCAAACAAAAAAAAACTTCTTGATCAAAAAACTGAAACTGGTCAAAACATTTGAATTGTAAGAATTATTTTTTTAAAAACAAAAAAAAAATGCTTAAAGTTTTAATTTTTTTTCCAGCAAAATCACTCATTTTTGTTTGAAGGCAAAACGTTATTTGCATAGCAAACGTTAATTTGCGCATGTCAGAATTTTTTGGTTGACAGCGAAGAATGGTTGCATTCTCTCAAGTGTTTTTTTTGATGCTCTCTGTTTTTGGTTGAGGTTTTGCTTGCGAATCTTACATGAACCTCCTGGGCGGAGCCTGAAGAGAGCGATGTAAGACCTGTTCCTATTGGTTAGCGCTGACTGAAGCGGAAGACTTGACTGCTATCTCAGAACTCTCCAGAACTGCAGGGTTAAGTCATTTTAATTCTGGAATAATCACATGTCCAATATTTTACTGCTAACTTTTGTCTAAAGGTTAGCTACTCTAGCCACAATGTTTTAATTCATCACAATGAGACTGAAACAGCAAAATGAGCCTTTTTGTTTAAAGTTTAATGACAGTTTTAGCAATGACTACACAACACCTGATCATACTTGACTATTTATCAACACGCATTAGACTGTATTAAATATTATGTAATGTCTCAAGAGAATGGCAGTGCTAGAATAGTGATGCTGTTGAAGAAAAGTGAAGCGACTGAGGAACCTCAGGTATTAGTGTATTGAAATATGTATTAACCTGTTATTACTTTTTACATGAACTAAATTTTATTATGAAGCTATTATCAGCTAAGATGTCTGTTAGATGTGAAAAGTATTGTTTTTATTTATTTTTGTGGAAAAACTTGCACTAATGTAAAGAGTTGTTCAAGAATGAAAAAGATTTTTTTAGACTTTATTTTTGTTGGTCAAACTTCTGTACTCACTTTAAAACTATTTGACTAGCTGTATTTTACTTACAGTTTTTGAAAGCACAGAACCAGTTCAAGTGCCAAACATATGTAAAAGTATTTTTGATCAATAATAAAACATATTTTGATAAATACAATATGTCAAAATCTAGTAGTAAGCTTGTGTGTATTTCTCTTGCTAGCTGTGAGGCAAATGATAAAGTTCAGTCCTGCAATGATGCTTGATTAAAGACTGAAGCCATTTTGTTCAAGAGGAATTGGAAGAAGATGTTTTTTGGGACAGTTTGCCTCCTTGAGATCATAAAACATATACATACGTTTAATGTATAGTTTAGATAATTTATTACCAGGAATGGCATAGTTACTTTGAAAAAGTAACTTGATTACTCAATGAAAAATCCATCTGTTACATCTGTATCTAAAGTCTAGAATATATATTCCTGTATCTAAAGTCTAGAATATACACTGCTCAAAAAAATAAAGGGAACACTCAAATAACACATCCTAGATCTGAATGAAAGAAATATTCTCATTGAATACTTTGTTCTGTACAAAGTTGAATGTGCTGACAACAAAATCACACAAAAATCATCAATGGAAATCAAATTTATTAACCAATGGAGGCCTGGATTTGGAGCCACACACAAAATTAAAGTGAAATAACTCTACACGCTGATCCAACTTTAATGTAATGTCCTTAAAACAAGTCAAAATGAGGCTCAGTATTGTGTGTGGCCTCCACGTCCCTGTATGACCTCCCTACAACGCCTGGGCATGCTCCTGATGAGGTGGCGGATGGTCTCCTGAGGGATCTCCTCCCAGACCTGGACTAAAGCATCTGCCAACTCCTGGACAGTCTGTGGTGCAACGTGACGTTGGTGGATGGAGCGAGACATGATGTCCCAGATGTGCTCAATCGGATTCAGGTCTGGGGAACGGGCTGGCCAGTCCATAGCTTCAATGCCTTCATCTTGCAGGAACTGCTGACACACTCCAGCCACATGAGGTCTAGCATTGTCCTGCATTAGGAGGAACCCAGGGCCAACCGCACCAGCATATGGTCTCACAAGGGGTCTGAGGATCTCATCTCGGTACCTAATGGCAGTCAGGCTTCCTCTGGTGAGCACATGGAGGGCTGTGCGGCCCTCCAAAGAAATGCCACCCCACACCATTACTGACCCACTGCCAAACCGGTCATGCTAAAGGATGTTGCAGGCAGCAGACCGCTCTCCATGGCGTCTCCAGACTCTGTCACGTCTGTCACATGTGCTCAGTGTGAACCTGCTTTCATCTGTGAAGAGCACAAGGCGCCAATGGCGAATTTGCCAATCCTGGTGTTCTCTGGCAAATGCCAAGCGTCCTGCACGGTGTTGGGCTGTGAGCACAACCCCCATCTGTGGACGTCGGGCCCTCATACCATCCTCATGGAGTCGGTTTCTAACCGTTTGTGCAGACACATACACATTTGTGGCCTGCTGGAGGTCATTTTGCAGGGCTCTGGCAGTGCTCCTCCTGTTCCTCCTTGCACAAAGGCAGAGGTAGCGGTCCTGCTGCTGGGTTGTTGCCCTCCTACGGCCTCCTCCACGTCTCCTGGTGTACTGGCCTGTCTCCTGGTAGCGCCTCCAGCCTCTGGACACTACGCTGACAGACACAGCAAACCTTCTTGCCACAGCTCGCATTGATGTGCCATCCTGGATGAGCTGCACTACCTGAGCCACTTGTATGGGTTGTGGAGTCCGTCTCATGCTACCACTAGTGTGAAAGCACCACCAACATTCAAAACTGACCAAAACATCAGCCAGACAGCATAGGTACTGAGAAGTGGTCTGTGGTCCCAACTGCAGAACCACTCCTTATTGAGTGTGTCTTGCTAATAGCCAATAATTTCCACCTGTTGTCTATTCCATTTGCACAACAGCAGGTGAAATTGATTGTCAATCAGTGTTGCTTCCTAAGTGGACAGTTTGATTTCACAGAAGTTTGATTTACTTGGAGTTATATTGTGTTGTTTAAGTGTTCCCTTTATTTTTTTGAGCAGTGTATATTCCTGTATCTAAAGCCTAGAATATATATTCTAGATATATACTGAGATATCTAGTATATATCTAAAATCTAGAATATTAGCATGCTGATGGAAACATTCCATTCCAGCATTTCTGTCTACCAGAAATAAGTAACAAAAGTATTTATGATTTGTGCTAATATCAAATTGGCTCAATATCAGTATCAGCCAGTCCTAAACACTAGCAGAATCACTGACATTTAGCTGCAACCGAATTGATAAATAATATTCAGTTAAATGTTATTTATTTACTTACAATAAGTCTATTCTCTTTTTTTTATAATGTTTCTCTTTGCTGCTTCCCGTATATATCTGTGTGGATTATTGGTGTTTCGTCCAATCAGATTTTAGTATCTATGTGTTGCCAAGGCCAGCCTAATCTGCTCAAGCGTTCAGACCGGTGGACTTCTGCGTTGTGTGTGTTATGTGGTGATCGGACAAACCACAAAACACAAAGTCTGGGTTTGGAGGCTCTCCATCCATTTAATCTATCAATCAGGAGACATTAGCATTAGCACATAGCATGTGCTCCAGTTCTCCAACCCGATCTATACAAAATAATAGTGTTAGCATGCATCAAGTGTTATAAAGGCGTAATAGCAACTCAAATGAAAATATCCAAACACCTATCATTAATACAGAAGGAAAAGTTTCTAACTTTTGATGTGATTATTTAAATGTTTTGGGGGATTTCTGAACAAAGAGCACAATGTTTTTATTTGATAGAAATGATTCTGAAATGTTTTATATTAATTGACATTGATGAACAGACACACACTTTTACAGTGTTTTATTAAAGAACATATTTACATGATTCCATAATTTAATGTACATTTAACGTTTCAAGACAAGAAAAAAATTCTTGTATTTTTGTTTTTATATATTATTGATAAATTACTTTTGATTTATCAAAGTCATAAATCAGTCATTGTCAAACATTAATTCAATCTGGAGAGACTCAGACGGAAAAAACAGCGATTAAAAAGGTTTATTGACATGCATGAATTTAAAGTTCTTTGGCGCTCGGGCCCCGGCTGAGGACATTGAGCTGTGAATTGCGATCAGCTCGGATGAGCATTCCTGATGTAGGTTAGGAATGTCATCCCCCAAAAAGGGAGGCTGAGGCCGGGGCCGAGGCCGGGGAATTAGCATCAGGGTCAGAGAGTAATGAGGGGGAGCTACGCTAGCTCGGGGCTTACAGACTAGGACTTGAGGAGATCGTAGTAGGTGATGTTACTGTGATAGGGGTAAATTATGAAGCTGGTGGATAACGGTCAGCGGGGATGCCGCTATGCATGAAATGACTAAATGCTGGTAGATGAAGGCCAGCTGGGGACACCGCTATGCATGAAATGACTAAATGCTGGTAGATGAAGGCCAGCTGGGGACGCCGCTATGCATGAAATGACTAAATGCTGGTAGATGAAGGCCAGCTGGGGACGCCGCTATGCATGAAATGACTAAATGCTGGTAGATGAAGGCCAGCTGGGGACGCCGCTATGCATGAAATGACTAAATGCTGGTAGATGAAGGCTAGCTGGGGACGCCGCTATGCATGACATGACTAAATGCTGGTAGATGAAGGCCAGCTGGGGACGCCGCTATGCATGACATGACTAAATGCTGGTAGATGAAGGCCAGCTGGGGACGCCGCTATGCATGACATGACTAAATGCTGGTAGATGAAGGCCAGCTGGGGACGCCGCTATGCATGACATGACTAAATGCTGGTAGATGAAGGCCAGCTGGGGACGCCGCTATGCATGAAATGACCAGATCTGGTAGATGTGGGCCGGCTGGGGAAGCCGCTATTTGTGAAAAGACTGGATGCTGGTAGATGTGGGCTAACTTGGGGGCGCCGTTAAGAGGAAACGGCAGGAAGTTGGTAGATGAAGGCCGACTGGGGTAATGTGGTGATGCTATGAAATAGTATGTCAATTAGAAATAATATCCCCCCAAAAAATGAAAGCTGAGGCTGGGGCCGGAGCTGGGAGTTAGAGACTGGGAGGTTGAGAAAAGGCCGGGAGCTACGCCAACTCGGGGCTTGCGGGCTGGGACCTTAAGGAGTCTATACAGGGTGACGTTACTGATGGTAGGGGAAAATGATAAAAGCCAGTGGATGAAGGTCAGCCGGAGACATAGATGGGCGTGGAATGGCAGGGTGCTCGTAGAGTAGACCGACTGAAATGATGATTTAGCTGTAGGAAAGAGATCAGCTGCATGGTACTGAGATAGCGAGAAAAGGATGGGAGAGGGAATAGATTAGGATGCAAGAAGATAGCTGCCTGCTACTGGAGGTGAGATGCTAGAACCAGGATTAGATTCGCAGGGTGACGTTAGAGGATGCGAGCGAGATATGGGGACATTCTGGAATGAAACTTAAAATAGGGGAGTGAAGGACAACAGGGTATTAAAAAAAGAAGATAATTTAATGTTAACTTTGGACAAAACGTTTGGCTCTTTCTTCCTTAAAGTCTCGGGATCCCTAGCGGGCGGTGCTGCAGCTGAAAGTGAAACAACAACAGAGCGCGTTGACGTCACAGATCACAGAGTTTAATCCCATACAAAGCAACGCATGAATCAATTAACAAAGCTGCAGAGGTACGGAGATATGCATTTTTTCTCATAAAATAAAGACAGACAAGGGGAAGACAGACAAACACAAAACAAAGACAAACAAAAAGGCAAAAAATAGTGGCCGCTCTCTCTATTTTTTCTCCTTACACGTAATCTTATACTAAAGAGGTGTTTCCCTATTTAATTTATGCAGTCAAGGCGTTCCTCCTGTTGACCAACTGGAAACTCCCTTAGGCACTCAGAGAAACTTGGAACTCCCCTCATTTACGGCAAAGATTGGAGGGCCGTCTGGTTTTTGTCTAAGTAAAAGGGGGACCACTTAGTGCTAATCCCTGTCTGGTACGGGCGGATCCCTGGCGCCGAAAGGTCCTGAGATGAGATTTCGCAGATACCTCTGAAGTCTCTTCCCCAAACTCCCGTACTTCTGCCCCATCGGAATGCTAATTTTATGGCTCTGTGTGACAGCGGGGGGCCCCTGCTTGTCTGAATGCCTGCTATTCAGCTCAATTCCCAAATGCTCAACAGAAAACTGTTCCAAATAGGAGTATTGAATATAACTTTTACACATGTCGTAAGATTAACAGTATTAAGCACTAAAATAATCATTTTTCCTTAACAAGGGAAAGATGAGCATGACATTTGCTGGATGGGAGTATGCGCTTTGCGTGAGGTTGACCAACCACCACCAGTGAATTGCGCAGTGCATGTCGGGCACTGAGGGAAGCTATGAAGACGGAGACGAGATACGTAAAATTATATGAAGAGAATGCTGAAGATGACTATGGAGCTGTTGGCGTAAGGTCGAGAGAATACCTTGAATACTGGTTAAACGTGATCTAAAGAGTTGAGTGATGTCGTATATAAATTACAGCCTCGAGATTGTGAGAATGCAGGGGCTTGGAATGATGGATGAGCATGAAGAGGAAGCTAAAACTGGAAATGAGGATGAGAAACCGAGGAACTATAGGGAATAAAATCACGGTGCGGGGCGTGGATGAGGGTTTGAAATAGATTATTTTGTCTAGTAGCTGGACTGGACTGAACAAGGGCTGGGAGATATAGCTTATCAGCGAGAGTGTTAGAATGGCAGGAAGCTGGAAGATGAAGGCCAGCTGGGGAAGCGAGAGTGTTCGAACGGCGGGATGATAGTAGATGAAGGAATCTACTAGAAATGAATCTACGTAGCTGAACGTAGATAACGGTTCGGTAGCCGCGGGCTACTTGTTAACAGGCTTAAGATGCTGTAATATCAGCTGAGCATCATTTATCTGTCATTAACTGCATCCAACAGCATTGCTCAACTTGGTCGGTTACTTTGGGGGAAAACTTAGCAGGGTTCTGCGGTTGTGGCATGATTATAATGGACATACAGCTCTGTGCAGCAGCAGCAGGTCTCCTTCGCTGCTGCACTGGTGTAAATCCGTCAAGCGTCTCAGAGTTCAAGTTGCGTTTGAGGGCGGCTCGGGAAACGAGCCTCCCTCCATTAGACGTTACAACGTCTAATGGATTAAACGGTTTTAACGATGAAACCAGATCCAGGAACAGAATGAAAAATAAGCACTATTTATTCAGCCGTACTGCTTACTTGGCTCACAGTTTTCAGTGGTGTTGACAGATGTAGATGTGAAACATGTTCATATTGTATCACATCAGTTTATTACATTTCAATGGTTTAGAAATACACAAAACGACCACAGTTGCAAAGAGCTTCCTGATTGTGCATCTACAAGTGTTTCAGTATTGAAGCTGCATTTAAGGAACACCTGTTGTGTGTTTATCAAGATCTAAAGTTTCCTATTTGAATGGCTGACCAGCTTCACTTGAGCTATTTTATACTTGACAAAACCAGCAAAGCGGCCAGAAAAAGTGATTGGTATGGGAACCAAGTGGTACCCTGAGTGCAACAATAAGTTATAGAGTCAGGACCTGCGAGACTGAGTAAAACACATTAGTCACTTTTATCAACACCTTTGTTTGTTGGTGTCACATTGGAAGTTGTCACAGAAATCCTTCAAAACTGGGAAAAGAAATTTCAGAAACACACATATTTGTGTCGTCCTAAACTGTAACAGCCTTCATGCAATTCAACTTTTACCCTTATGGGACTCAATTTTGAGGCACTACAGTAACCTTTGTGATGCCACCACAGTGGCCCTTTGCTGCCCCATTTTGAGTTACCAGTTCCCTCCACATCAAGATGTTGATATCCCAAGAACTGGTCATATAAAACCATCTTGAGTTAATTGACCTGGTGTTTAGTTGCTTTTGTCAGTACATGTTTTACAGCAAGGTAACTTCTGGAAGCTAAGGGAATGTTTGGGAAGCCTTTGGTTTGGGACTTGGAACTTCTTACTGCTATTGGAAGCCTTTGTTACAGTAAAATAAAACTACACTGGCTGATTAGAAGGTGCTTTGACAGTGGTACGTAAGCAAATCTGTGACCTAATCTGAGGAAAAAACAGTAAAAGTAATTTACAGTTAACCCCTCTATGCATGGAGTTTGGGGACAAATAGCTAAAATCCACAAATATTTGAGATGCCCTATGAGAATACACAAATAACAACCTATTTCAAAAGTTCAAACACCAAACATACCTTAATATGCATTACTACACACATCGGAAACCTTCTTAGCACTACTGCAGTAGCTAATGTCTATGCTTTGAGCATAGGAGTATAGCCAGTCAGCAACCAAGGAAAATAAATGGTACTTTTGGATTGGCTGTTTTGGATAATGTGAGAAGTAGCATTGTGGCTAGGTATTTCAGTTTCCCAAGCTGCATTTTCTATTATTTCAGATAGCCTGTTAGAAAACATTTGTGAATAATCAATAAGTAAATTCACAAATATGCGCAAATGGACAGGGGTCCACTATAAATATACCCTTTCACATTGTTAGCTAGATATTACCCACATCCCTGGCTGATGGCGGTCACTTCTGCAGGGAAAAAATAATCCTGTAAATGCAGTTTGTGATTGGTTGGTCAACAAAAATGTGTTGAAGCTGTAGAGAAACTATTTACTTGTGGATTAGTCCTATTGTACCAAAACCCAGCAGTGGAAACTTCTAGAGCATTTAAATGTCCTTTTAATGGCTGAAATGTTGAGGGAAATAAATGTAACTGTCATATGGATATAAGACACTGAGTAAATCTCATTCGTCAGTTCTTTCTTACAAAGGTCCAGTAAGTAAAGCAAGTTTATTAGCAAAACTGCAATTCCTATGACAACCAAGTGCTCCTAAGAAACGCTTCATCTTGCAATGTAGAAACTTTAATAAATATATAAAACAAAATAAATATGCAACAGTAACGACAGTGAGTGAAACAGTATAAATGACTCAAACCTTTGTGTTGTGTGTGGTATGAACAGAGATATCTAACAAGTTTATCTGTGACATGGTTGAAAGTACACAGTAAGTTTATCCCACTGGGATGTTGTTGTGTCCAACCACCATAATGACCATAATTGTGCAGGTGAGACTTAACGGTGAAAGTCACTTAGCGCAGAAAGGAGACTAAGGCTGTTTTCACACTGCAGGCTGAAGTGACCCAATTCAGATTTTTTGTCAAATTGAATTTTTATGCCAGGGCCCTTCACACTGCCACACATATGCGGTCTGTATATATTCTGCAGCGTGAACGGGCAATGACCTGAAAGTGTCCCACATGCGCATATCAGGATGCAATAGTAAATTTGAAGTTGTTGTCCAACCGGAGCAGCATATAAACAACTTAACCCTCATTATAGTCTGTCATGGTTGTTGTTTTTCTTCCCGCTTGCGCATATCAGGATGCAGAATAGGGAGATTTGTTGAGTATCAGTGACGTTCAGTTCGGATGAATGCGACCTGGACGTTAGGCCACATTTGAATTGCATAGGTATCAGATAGGGGTCACATTCGAAAGGAGTCCGACCTGTGCTGTTCAGTCTGTCATAAAAAGATTAGATACAGGTCGCATTACATCAAAAAAATCGGAATTGGATCACTTCAGCCTGCAGTGTGAACGCAGCCTAAGAGGCTCCTTTCTGCACTTGGTAATGTTTCCTGAGAATGACAGAGAAAGACAATGTAAGTGTTGCCAACACTGATTTCACAGTTGTTGATGCATGCATCATTGTCTCCAGTTTGTTGTTGGAGTTTAAATTTGGATTATGTGAGCTGCTGGTGCAATAATCAGGCAATGGGACAATGTTAATTCTGAGACTCACCTGCTGTTTAAGTGTATTAACCCTCACAGATGACAGAAAATTAAACCCTGATGAATCAGTGGAATTTTGGCTATTGGCTTAATTCAAGTAAGAATATAAGCATTTCCATTCTCAGTTATTCGTCTTTAGTTTTAAAAGGGAAATTACACCATACTACCATTAAATCAGTATACATGTTCATTATTGCTTTGTACCCAGACAGATCAACATTATCCCTGTTCATCCATTAGTGTGCGTATATTGTAACTGTGTGTTCCATTTGATCTTTGAAGTTGGAATTGAGTATAGTATTATCTTGAAAAATGTGGGCAAACTATGGCCCCTTTGCCACATGGTCTTTTTAATCTGTCCCACTGAAGATTGGTACGGAATTGCCCAAATCAAATCATATAATCATGACTCATTCATTTGGTCTAATCCTGTAATTCCTGGCGCTCCACCAGGGGGCGCTTTAGGCGAAGTGATACATGACTTGATTTTGTGGACCTCGGACTTCTCTCTGTTATTACTCTGCTGCTGCTGCTGTGAACTCTGCAACAATGAGTGGGCCAAAGGGAAGAAAAGTTGACAGTGAGTGTCGAGTGTTCAATAAGGAATGGATAACTAAATATTTTTTCACTGAAGTCCGGTCAAAAGCTGTATGCCTTATCACTTTTCCTCCAAGCATGCTAATTATGCTAACAACCAGTCAATGGAAGGACGATTGTCTACCGCGCTGAGAATGGCAGCTAGTTTCATCTCCCTTCACACAAAGACCCTGAAACAGCACCTCAGGAATTGCAGTTGGAATTGATTGATCTCCAGTGTGACTCTGTCTTAAAGGAGAAGTTCAACTCTCTTAAACTGGATGGGTTTTATGCTTCATAAAGTGCAGCCAAATTTCCAATTATCCAGAAGATGGCACAGAGCTTGCTGGTGGTGTTTGGCTCTACTTACGTGTTTCGAACAGACTTTTAGTGTGATGAACAAAACACCTTAAAGAGTTCAGCTGAGTGATGAAAACCTCAGATCTGTCCAGAGAATTGCCACAACAAAACTAACACCTGACTTTGATGCACTGGCAAATAAGGAAGATCAACAAAACTGTTCCCACTAAAAGTGAATGTAAGTATTAAAACTGTAATGCTTTTTTAATGCTAATGTTTAATATGTATGCATCTGGTGCTAGCCCGGCCCGGCAGTCAAATTTTAAAAGTCGATGTGGCCCCTGAGCCAAAAAAGTTTGCCCACCCTTGATGTGTGTGCATATTTGACTGCCCTGTGTCTCCATGTTGCCTTGTGATCTGATTGGCAACCTGTCCAGAGTACAACCAACCTCTTGTCTGCACTGCTGCAGCTCAGCAGTCTGTATATTTGCTCAGTACTTGTCTATAGTTGAAAACAATTACAAAATTCAACTCATGTGTCCCTTCCCCCACAAAATGCCACTCTGGGCAGTTGCCCATATCAGAAACCGCCACTGCAAGACACATCTGTTTCTCTGCTCATCATTTTCAGTGGGACTTTTTTGGGCCTGTTTGGGGCAGTTGGGTTATAGAGGGACCATTGATATATTCAATTCAAATTTAAATTCAAAAATACTTTGTTAATCCCAATGGGAAATTAAATTATATTTTCTATATATTACTGGATTGAACATCGACTATTAGTGACTTGTTAACGGCAGATGCCATTTTAGTCATGTCCACAAAACCACTTACTGTTCCAATGCAGGATGAGAAGGAATCCAGTGACGTGTGGTCAGAGGAGGCAAGTGAGGCAGAGACTCACTTGCCATAATGGAAAAATATGATAAAATAATATATATTGCTATTTTTACCCCGCGGTATGTACTGTAAAGTCTTTATTTTTTATTTAGCTTAACCAATTCTGATTATTTTTTCTTCAAAATCACTGAATTCACTGAATTTTTGCATTTTCCCATTCAAATGCTCGGAAGCAAAGCAGGTGAGGCAGCAGTGAGTTGAGCCTCACCTGAGATTGATCAACCTCTCGCTAACTGCACTGGCTGCCATTCTATGGGACCATGATCCTCTTGTCTAAACGTCGCCAATAAAATGGCTAAAAAACATTTAATGTATGAACTGATTTTCCATAATTTAGCTTATGTATATAATGTAAAGTGTTTTTTGTCACCAACTGTGTGTGTAACATGTTTCGTGTGCTGATGAGCGATCAGAAACGGCAGAGAACAGATTCGAGGCGAGGCAGGCAGTTCTCTGGCCTCATGGCAGAGGGCGCTCATGATCCCACACATTGTGACTCCACAGAGTAAGAGATGGTAACAGCGAACTAGCCATACAGTAAAGTGCAGCAATATATTTATAGTCATCTTCTGTTACCACAGCAATCACTTATTAATAATCGCAAAATAAACATTAAGCCTAAAACCATACTACTGCAACAGACTGAATGTTCTGCTCTTTGTGTGGGAAATGTTTGAGCGTTTTTTTTTAGGGGCATTGTTGCCAGTTGCTATGGCAACAAGTCTGTGTGTGTGTGTGTGTGTGTGTGTGTGTGTGGCCAATGCAGAAAGCGAGAAAAACGTGGTTTTGAGTTGTACTTCAACAATTTCCCCCTTTGCTGTGGAGCACAACACAAAATTAATACTTAAATTTCCAAGTTTTGTTGTCCGCATGCATGAAATTTCCTTATGTAAACATGCAGGTGGTCTACATTTGTATATCTGATTAGGATTAAGTCAGTGCCTCACCAGCATTGCACCTCACCGCAACTGCAGGAATTTGTTACAAAAAGGTCATAGCCCCCATATTGCTGAACCAATTTTCTTAAAATGTGGCTTAAATTAAAGAAGCAAAAAAAGTGCCGATGTTTGGACATGTAAATTATGTATTCTCTCTGAATGTAGATATATAAACAACTTTGTTTCTGTCAGTTCTGTCAAGATGCAGTAGAGGATTAAATAAATTTCTCTTTTATAATGGCCAATAATTTAATTTGACCTAATTGCTACTGTAGGAGCCATGGTTTAAAATGTAACAAATTTTGACTCCTATGCTTTATATAATATTTTATCCTATTTTATGATTGCTTTGAATATTGCCACGTTCTACAAACAAATGATGCAATTAGTCCAGGGACGTAGAAACCCAGGAGAACAACTTGAAACCAATTGTATTCTTTTTCTTTTCCATTCTGTCAGCTTAACGTCACACACAGACCCGTTGCCAAGGCAACTTTCAAACAACAGCTCCAGGAGTTGAAGGAGCAAAGATTAAGTTCAAGTGTATTAGGAATTAAAATAAGAAAAAACACACTAAAAAATTCCCACACAAAGAAATACCAAAACATTCAGCCCGCTACAGATTTCTGTTTTTTGAATTTTCAGGCTTGCTGTTTATTTTGCGATCATTAAAAAGTAATTGCCTCAACACTTGTGGTGGTTGATTAGCTAATTTAAACACCTGCTCTACTGATAATCTGCCACAAAGTAGATGTGTGGGTTGATTTATTTTTGTACTAACTGAACCGAAACACACTGAACTATGCAGCTTGGGCATGTTACACATAGTTAACCTACTTTTCACTTTAATTCAAACTTTTTACTGACATGTGAAATGTGATTCTCTTGGACCTTGTTATCTTGCTGTCATAGAGTTTTCAATTAATAGCAAAACACTGTGTCCTTTTTTCAGATTCTTTGTCATTTCCCCGACCACCGATATTGCAGGCTCAATGCAAACCAATAGCGCATGTGGCGCACTGCAAGTCTTGTGATGTTCACTGACCGGACTTGCCATTTATGTTTTACAATGAAATTTTAAAAAGCAGTCGCCTACTGGCTGTTAATATTTTATACACAGATCGCAGCTGCTGCCAAGTTACTGTCCACAAGTATATGCAGGCACATAAAGTAAAAATGTGTAGGAAATATTGGGGGGGACTGTCCCCCTCAGGCCAGAGTTGATGGGGACATGTCCACACCAGGCCTTCAGGAAGTTACGCCTATGTTCTCATATCTTAGATCCGACTTCCAAGATAAATGGAACACACCAGAACATTTAGCTTTGAGAGGATAGCATGATTGCAGTGACAGATGTGGGAAGAACTGCTTGGTGAGAACCACATAAGATTTGAGACCTTATGGTGGCTTTCCCTTTTCAGAAATGGTTAAAGTCCCATAGTCCACAAAACATGTCTGTAGTACCATACTAATCTTATGAATGTTTAGTGAGTCTGGGAGACACAGGAAGAAGTCCTGGAATTTGCAGTTTTTCCAGAAGCCAAACTGTAGTTGGATCACACCAGGCCATTGACCAGGCCTTTCTCACAATCCTCAGCCAGATGCTTCCAATGCTGCCGGTTTTTCTGACACCCTTCCAGCAGAGGGCAGCAGTGCTCTGATAAGCCAGCCAAGGTCTGTGAAAACAACAATGATAGAAAATGCCGGGGTGGCTTTTGTCTGAAAGTCATTTTAATCACTAGATGGAAAAGACAGAAACAGTTGGGTCCAAATTACCTCATATAGCTGAACACAAATGGCATCAATGAAGGAAACCTGCATGCTGGGTATCTTATCTCTTTTCTCACGATTCATAAGATCCTGAAGTAAAAGGCATGAAATGATTATAAGCAAAAGTTGTAGTGTCTTTATTTGGCAGTTTAAGTTATATGACAGAATAAATTCCAATATGTTATGATTTGTCTTCTTACAATAGGCTCAATGTTCAGTTCCCGACGCTCTTTGTCCCCCTGTTCAAAGAATTCAGTGGCCACAAGTTCTGCGATCTGCAAAAAGTCAACATTTGACTGCACACACATATAAGCCAAAACAGAAATGAATACAACTGTTTTTTAGGCTTATTCCAGTGTTTGAAGCTGGAAACCCCAAATGCTACTGTACTGATGATGCGTCACATCTGGCATTTTAATGAAGCTCCCAATGACATGGTATTCTAAATGAAAAATATTTCTTAACACTGTCAAACTTTAAAAGAACAAAAAGTGAAATACAAAGACAGAAACAATAAACCTGCCAATAGGCAGGTTTAAGTCCTGCTATGTCAAAAGTCTGTGCTTACAGAGAACAGCCTCAGGTTCCAATCAGCATTACTCTGTGGAAGTGAATACTGACGCCACCTGCAGGGCTCCATGGGTTGGTAATCAAGCCTCAGAGCAACAGAGCAGGAGGACTCTGGCTGAGTAATATCTTATTATAGCTCAGAAAAAACAACATCCAGGAAGTCTTTATTTACTTGTGTCAATGAAAGCAACACCTTTCCATGTCTGCATCAAAACAATGAGATTTACAGAAAGATTTAGGAGTCATTCAATGTGGAGAATGTCCACATTAATCAATGACCAAGTCTAATTTACATGTCCTAGTATTCCCTTAGATATTATATTAGTGTTTATATTTTGTTCTCTACTGTCAGTAGATAACTGAAACACCAAAGCATGCTGGACTTTATTCAACTACAAGTTTACTAGCAGCCAAGAAAATTAGCACTTTAGAATTTATCTGGAAAATACATTTGGGGGAAACCAAGTGCAACAAACAGTTAGCAAAAGCGCTAAAAGAAGATTTAGTTCTACCTTTATTAGCATGTGTGGCCCTCAGCTTTGTATTAAGGCTATGCAATATTAGGAAAGCTGGGCGATATGTGATAATGTTGATGAATGTTGTGTTGATGACATGACTTAAATCAAAATATCTAATGACAAATAAACTGACGGAATGTCTTTCTGCTTTGGGTTTGTTGCAAACAGACCCCATGTAGAGAGCAGCTAAACTAAATTAATTACACAGAGGGCTTGAACACATGGTATTCACATGGTATGAACACATGGAACACATGGTAATATTGCCACGTTCTACAAACAAATGATGCAATTAGTACAGGGACATAGAAACTCAGGAGAACAACTTGAAACCAATTGTATTCTTTTTCTTTTCCATTCTCTTCATTCTGACATTATTAGCTAACGTCTACTGCAGTCCAAACAGTTCATTGCAAAATATCTATAGTGCACAGTGATGTTGAGCAACACCAGATTTTATTAGGATACAATATAGTTTGTTATGTTAAGACAAGCTTTCAGTCTGTCTTAACATAAGGTAATGTTTGCTAAGAAATTTAAAGTAAACCATTTCCTTTAGTCCTAGAAGATGTGACGTGTTGTTTCTTACTAAGACCCACATAAGATGCCATCCTGTCTGTTGCTGTTTCCATGTTACAGATCATTTGCATGTGTATGCATGTTTATTGCGTTGCATGTTTTCCTCAGAGATGCAATCTAATGATGGAGGCCACAGCTGTTTTTATTAATGAGCACTCAATTATGGACACACAAAGAACATGTCGAAGTGCTGAGCTCCCTCTGAGCCTTCCATTCCTAATGAGGAGCAGAATAACGAAGAGCACCAGGGAGATGAAACAATAGGGACACAGCTCTGAGTGCATGAGGACTACACTGTCAGCTACTAAACAGAGATGAACCGAGTAGTCAGAGCTAAGAGAGATAAAAACAGGAAACAGCCAACACAGGAAGCTCAGCTGCTGTCAGACAGATTCTGTACATTGGTAAAGATGCCAGCCTCACTGCTGTCAACAAAGGTTAGAGGTGAATCCAACATGTGTACAGGTGATTTAATAGCATACAAGCTAACAGTAAATCAATGGAATCACTGCATCTAACAGATGCTTGTGTGGGCACATCAGTTATGAGATGTAGAGGTCAGAGGTGGTGAAAAAGCTCAAACTCAAACTTATAATGACAGTGAAGGTGATCAGTTGTATGATTCAAACCAAATACAAAGAAACCGAAACATAGTACTGACTATTTCTGCAAGTATTTCAATTCAAATTCAGTAGAAAAATACAGCTCAATAAATGTTGTATCTGAAGACTGTCGCTGATCAACAGCATCATAAGGGTCATGCTCACAGTTCAATTTATGGGCAACAGAGACAATATTCCTCAGTAACATGTCCTGGATGGCATCAGTAGTTGGCAAGCTCTGCTAATCCTGGTGCAATGTTGCATCAAATAAAACTCCAAGGTGGCCTAGAAGCACTAAATTTTCACCATTACTACTTAGCTAACCAATTACAATACCTCATCAAATAGATGCACTCAACCCATCACTTCCATCCCTTTTCTGGATCAAACTGCATAGACATATTAATAAAAGACCTACCATTCATTAGCAACACAATTAGACATCACAACTGTTTCAAAAATCCAGCAATTGCCAAAAATCTGACAGCTTGGTAGAAAAGCAATAAAATAACAAACTCTATATTCTCACCCACAACTAGAGTAATCCAGATTTCACTGCAAATAAATGATCCTGTCTAGAACTACATGGAAGAAAAAAGGCATTACATACCTCCACCACATTCCTGATAAGCATAACTTCTTAACATTTCAACTAGGGGTGCACCGATTGCAGTTTCTGGCCAATCGCTGATTACCAATCTTTCAAAAAGCCTAACTTACCAATTCCTATTTTGGCCGATACCCGTTTTTTGTCTGAGATGTTGCTCAATATATCAAGAATGTTGCTGAATTGGCAACAATGGGGTACCTATTGTTAACTGTAAATGTGCAGACATGACCTGGTTGGCTGGTTTGTCAGTAAAACTTCTCTCACGGGAGAAAAGAAAAACACAGTGGTTGATTTTTAGACCTTTGCTGAGGTTGGTAACATTGGTAGATAAGATCAGCTTCGCATGTAAAAATCGGCCGATCTCCCAAAATTAAGGGAATGGTGCACCCCTAATTCAACAGCTTATTGCTAAATACAACATTGACAAGAAACAGTTTCTTCAATATATTCCATTAAGACAATAAAAAAAATCAAAAATAACATCAATAACTTTCACCTAGGACAATCATTCCTACTCGATATCATCAACAAAATCACAAAGTCTCCAAAAACACTCTCAAAACTATAAAAACTAATATTGTCAACAAACAATGCACTTCAAATTTTGATCACTAAATGGGAAAAAAGATCTTACCATCCATACAGATAATTAATTTTGGAATAATTTTCAGCATGTCCAACAACACCAACATACTGTTGAAACAATATAAAATAATCCATAGAACACATTTCACACAGCACATAGTGCACATCATGGGACTTAGAGAATCAGACATTTGCACACACTGTACACTTAATACGACTGATGACCACCTCCACACATTCTGGCTCTGTCCACTAATCCAAAATGTCTGGAAAGAAACAATCACCAAACTGTCTCAAATCTCTGGCCACAACATCCCGCTATCCCCTTCCGTCTGCTTACTTGGTGATCTAGATGAACTGAACATCAACTTCAAACAGACACCGATTGACTATGTTCTGTGTTTTGTTTTTGTTTTGAATGTATCCATTTTAATGAATAAGTTCTTGTTTGTTTGTGTTTGCTTTATTTTTTCCTCTTTTTTGGTTATTTGATTTCTGTTCTGTTGCTGTAATTTGTTCTATTATTTGGTTAATTATTTTATGAATCAATACCCCTTTTTGCTTTTTGTCACTCTATGATGTTGTACATACACTAGAAAAAAAAGTCCTGGTGCCGTAGTGCTGGTGACTGGTCTTGGTCTCAAGACACTTTCTTGTCCACATTTGTACTTGGTCTTATGTTGGTGTTGGAGATTGAGGACTCTGGATTTTATTTCAAGGCCAGTCAAGAACACAACTGTGGAAATATCACTAAATTGCTAGAATATTCTTCAATTTATTTGTTAATAGGAGATGTCTGCAAAATCTTTAGTAATACAATTTTGCTACATAAATCATGAAGAATATATCTGTGAAACAAAATCAAGGAGAAGGCAACACATAAATTCTGAAGGTGGGGACTATGTCAGCCTTTTATTGTCACTTAGAAGAAAAGCACAAGGTAAGGTAAGCTAAATAATGCTAAGAAAGCTAGCTGTCTAACATAAGCAATTCTTTACCTGGCCCTCAAACAAAAAGATGTAGTCAATATCAGCTATTCAATTGAAGTTACCTATGTGGTATGTTTTAGGGCACTAGTCAGCTGTTTACCATCTAGCTTTGTGCACAAGCTAATGTCACCTAATATTGTGGGAGCTGGTCTTGACTTGGTCTCAGCCCCTAAACGTCTTGGTCCTGTCTTGGTCTCAGGTTAGGTAGATTTTGCCAACATTTGTAGACGAAAATGTGGATGAATGTGGATCATAGTTAATCCACTTCTATTGTGTTCTAACTACCATATGTTTAAAAAGCTGTCAGAGATTCAAGTATTATTTGAGCTTTTGAGTTTTAGCGCCATATGCAACTTTGAAACAACTGAAAGCTTGCATTGAGTATTTCTACAGTGTGATGCTGCAAATTATGATGTTTCTTATTTAGCTTAATAAATATCAGGCTTATGACGAGAAAGAATAACTCATCCATTGTCATTCAGAAAGCAGCAGTTTTCTAACTGGTCAGCAATGTTAGGTGAGCTAAGGAAAATACAACACAACAAAGAGACAAAGGTAAAATCTGAGTAGATGATTGTTTTTTACCCTTTTTTGAACTGGCCAGGGTTTAGTGATGGCAGAGATGTCACATGCAGTCATCAGCATTGACCTGAGGGAGATGAAGGGACATAATATAAAATATTGTCAATCGAAGTCATCTTTCACAGAAACTTCCCAGTAGTTCTTAAAAGTCCTTAACCACACTGTCAAATGATGGTAGAAACATAACTTCAAGAATATTTGATCTAATGTTTGACCTAAATTTTTAGTCAGGTGTATCAGAAAAAAGAGGATAAAATACAAATGCACAGTACACTTTTCAGATCAGATTTCTCTAAGAAAAATGTTAATCCAGATTTTATTTCTGCATTTTTACATAATACCTAAACATAATGACCTAGGTTTCTGGCTACAATGTGGTACAATATAAGAAATAACTACCCTTACAAAAAAATCCCATGAAATTCACATGTTCCACATTTGGTTCCCATTTTCCACATGTGATAAAGTATTTTGTTGGATCCATGGTTTATTCAACAAGGGATCACATGTGATCAGATATTTCTCACATGTGCCTTAGTTTATGTGCCTCTGGAATAACTTAAATAAATGTTAAGTTATGCCAGAGACATAAACTTCAACTTTAAGACAAAGCGACACTTATATTTATGTGTTAATAGAAATATTTGATAATAATGTAAAGTATATAGTTAACTAATAAAATAACCAACTGGTGTGAAATAAACGTTTAAAATGCTTTATAAAATAAAATAATACAAAATAAAGGGTTTAAGTTTGATATATATATATATATATATATATATATATATATATATATATATATATATATTTCGTGTTACGTCAAAAAATTTCGCGAGATGTTTTCAAGTCCAACCCCCCACTCTAGAAGATTCTTCATTTCGCACCGTTGGACAGTTGAGGATGGTTAAAAAAAAGAAAAGAAAAAAAAGAAAAAGAAAAGCGGATAGTTGAGCGCTTTCTTTCTCTTTCTAATGGATAAAGTGGACTTGAAGAGTTGGCTTTTTTTCCCAAACAAAAGGTGAGAAATGTTTTACTTAATTTGAATCTCGAGGTGTATCGAAAATGTTTACACAGAAATATAAATGTGGAAAGTAATGCGTACTGATAGTGATGTACCGGTGAACTTTTCCTTAGTACTAAAGTCATGCTAAGCTAGCTAAACGTTAACTGAACGCTGGCCCATTTTACAGTTTGAAGGCTTTATCTTGAGTCCTACAGCTCCCAAAACAAATTAGTGTGGATTTGATGGTTCGATGCTTCACTACTTAAACTTTACCTCGCCTATTTTTTAATGGAGAGAACAACACATGGCAGCTGTTTACTCAGTCAAAATGAAAGTTGAGAACCGTTATAATAAAACGGCCATTTCTCCCCTCTCGCTCCATGTCTGGAACATGTGCAGATATGTGAGCTTGCTATTATGACGACAGTAGAAAAATATAAATTGATCTGTTACTGTTTTTAACACTGCGTGATTTTTCTTTGAATTGCCAAGAGAATCATAGTTTTATCAACTCACTGTGGTGGTGTTTTATCAACACCACCACAGTGGTGGGGCTCATCTCAGGAGGCGACGAGTCCGCCTACAGGGGTGAGGTGGAGCGGCTGTTGCAGTGGTCCAGGGAGAACAATCTGCTCCTCAACAACTCAAAGACAAAATAACTCATAATAGATTACAGGAGGAATAAAACGGACATTACACCACTAACCATTGGGGGAAAATGTGTGGAGAGGGTAGCTGATTTCCGTTTCCTGGGGGTCCACATTGAGCAGGGCCTCACATGGAACATGAACACCTTCGAGCTGATAAAAAAGGCCCAGCAAAGACTGTACTTCCTGAGGGCTCTCAGGAGGAACAACATCAAGGAGAAGCTGCTGGTGTCCTTCTACAAGTGCTCCATAGAGAGCATACTGACCTACTGTATCTGCGTCTGGTATAACAGCAGCACTACGGCTCAAAGGAAAGCTCTCCAAAGGGTTGTGAATACAGCCCAAAAAATCATTGGCTGCCCTCTCCCCTCACTAGAGGACCTGCACAGTGACCGCTGTCTAAGAAAAGCACAACACATCACAAAGGACACTTCTCACCCCGGACCTTCTCTGTTCACACTGCTGCCTTCAGGCAGAAGATACAGAGCAACCAGAACAAGAACCAACCGTCTCAGAGACAGTTTCTACCCGATAGCAATAACAAAACTAAATACAATCAAAAACAACCATTAATCATCATGAATGATGTATGTGAGAATGTGGCTGTTCTTATTTATTTGTTTTTTTTTTTTGTTTTTTTTGACCAGTTATTTGTTGATTCTTAGATTGTGTGTGAATTGTGAGACAGTCATTTTTTGTTTTTAAGCATATGCACTGACTGATGGCACCTTTTGAATTTCGTTGTCCTTGTGACAATGACAATAAAGATTTTTCTTATCTTATCTCTAACTGAAGTGTTTTTTTAGCCTGACAGGATAGTCACCAAACAACGTCACGTTATGCTGCTTTATTTAGCAGATCAGAGCACCCCATGTCATTCTGGTCAATTACATAATAATGTAAAAGTAGGACTCTGCTATGTGTGTGTGTGTGTGTGTGTGTACATAAAATGTAGTCAAGATCATAGGAGCTTTTTTTTATTGATTTTTACATTTTGTTGGAGGCCAGTGGTCCAGTGAAGCTCAGATGAGGAATGAATGGGGCAACAGATCAGAACAGCCAGAGAAGCACTGGAGAAGGAAAACTCCCCACCTGAGCATCAGCACCCACAGCACCTTCACCTGTGGTTACTGGCAAATATAAGAAGACCCCTATACAAGCCACCAATGCCAACATGTATGTGTGTGTGTTCTAACCATCCTTGAAGACATTAAGGAGACTCAGAGGATTCACAGTCGAATGCTACAGTCTCTCCTGAAACAACGTGAAGGACCAGTCGCTGAGGTTTTATCTGAGGTTCTGTTTTCCCTCTCTGGACTGGCACTGATGGTATTAAACCTGTTTCTACACATTTGGTTTCGACACGTTTATTGTCTGGGCCTAATTTTGGGCAAATCTAGATGGTGTCATGCTCAGATGTTAAAAGTTGTTTCTGGTTCTCAACAGTTTCAAACAGAAGTAAATAAATTGTTTTGTGTACATATATACTTGTCTTGGAAGTCTTGATTCATAGCTACAAGTTTACTTTGGTATGCAGTTATGTCTTAAAAAATTATATGAGATTGACATGTGACCTGATATTCATTGTGAAAAGTGAATAATATGAAGAAATCGGACATTTTTATGGTAGAAAAAGGTGGTCCCATTATTTTATAATTGTGTATATGTATATCACATGTTTACCACGAAACGTTCCAAAATCACACATATACAGTACATGTGCTTTCACATGTGATTCACATCTTTCACACACCATTCACATGAAAAAAGTTGTGTGAACCACATGTGTGGTTTTCATGTGGTCACATGTGACTTTTTCATGAGATTTTTTTGTAAGGGTAAACTAATCCCAGACTAGCCACCTCCTGCTGTAAATAGTTTATTCAAATTCAGTCTTTTTGTTCACCTGAGGAGGTCCCTGTGATGGTCATCCTCCCAAACAAACTGGTTGTTTTTGGTCAGCTCAAAGAACTCTTCTCGCCTTCTGACAATACACACAGATGGAAAGCAAAAAGTTAAAACTGGTGCATCAGCTGCAATTAATGAAATTTATATTTTAGCAAACTTTCATACACTAGATTGCTTTAAACTATTTCCGGGTTTGCCTTCACCCACATATAAACTTCAGTGACATTTTGTACCTAATCCATAGGTGCCAGGCCTCCTTTTACAAGATCTTCAATTTTTCTGGAAAAATTCTGCACAGGTTTTAGGAGTGTTGATAGAAATTTTGACCTTTCTTCCAGGTCACATTTCTGAGGTCAGACACCGATAGTGAACAAGACGGCCTGACTCACAGTTTCTGCTCTAATTTATCTCAAGTTTGTCGGCATTTAATTTCCCCAGCCTTGTCTTTATGGACCTTGTTTTGTTTACTGGTGTTCAGTCATGTTGGAACAGGAAGTGACCGTCCTCAATCTGTTCTTATGAAGTTGGGATTTCAACATGTCTTGGTATGGGGTGAGCAAAAACTTTTTGGATGACTGAGTGAATGTTTTTAGCTTTAGACCAAATTATCCAGCACATATCCCTCTGGCCTGTCTAGAATTGCTTTCTTTGGTACCCACTTCATATACAGGGCGAGGTCCGTGGCCAGTATTGCCTGCTCAATCATCTTCAGAGTGGTCTTGTACTCTGCCAAAGAGAGACCACTGAGGATCTGGTTTCCCTGGAGAGAGAAAACTCTGTGAGTGTAAACACGTTGCATGTTATTGTTTACATCCGGAAATTTGGAGAACAACGCTGGAGTGCAAAAAGACAATTCTTTTACTTGCCATCCACTGCTGTGCTGCTGCAGTAGAACAAAAACCTTTGAAGAACAACTCCAAACCACTCGAATGCTCCTTTTTTTTTACTCTCTCTGTTGGGTAAGCTACATGCAGACCTGTTACCATAGCAACTGATTGACAACCACTGAACTAGTTTATCAGGATTCAACAAATATTTCCCACACAAAGTATACAACATTTAATCCGTTACAGTTTAATGTTTTCAGGTTTAATGTTTATTTTGCAATTATTAATAAGTCCGAATACATCTAATTTAAACACTGATGAAGCTGTAGAGCACACAGAGCCTCCTTAATGTTGGCACTAGGAGGGATATAAACAGCAGTGATGATGATGCTAAATTCCTTAGGCATATAGAAGGGTCTGCATTTCCTGGTCAAAAACTCGATGTCTGGAGAGCCATGAGATGAGACCACCTTGGCAATAATGCACCAGCTGTTATTAGTATAAATGCAAGTACTGCCCCCTCTGGTTTTACCACTGAGTGCTCTACTCCTATCCAAACGGAATATTGTCATTCCCTCTATGTTGACAGTGTTATTGGAAATAGAGGAGTTTAGCCATGTCTCAGTTAGAATTATGGCACAGCAGTTACTCATCTCACGATTTGATGTCATATCCAGCTTTAAGTAGTTCATTTTGTTCTCCAGAGACCGAAAGGTATCCCAAAAGTGCTTATTGCTGTAGATGAGGCAGTAAATGGAATCAGTCACGTTTGCAATCCCATGAAAACAAGAGTGATTTCTTTTCCTGGTGACACTGTATCTGATTTAACTTGCAAAGTTCTCTCTCTAACCACTGATCAGCCAGATATTGAGACTTTAGTTGTGCATGTTGGAGCCAACGATCTGGCAAAGCAGAAATCTGAGATTCTGAAAAAGGACTTTAATATTCTTCTGAACACTATGGGAAAGTTAAAAATGAAGTTATTTCTCAGTGATCCAATTCCATCACCTCAATGGGGAGACGAAAAACACTCCAGGCTGGACATGATAAACAAATGGCTGATTAAAACCTGCTCTGCCAGCTCAGTGACCTTCATCGATAACCTCTGGATTTATTGGCAGAGCTTTCACCTTTTTGGAAGAGGCGGACGCAATCTTAATAAACATGGGATAAAGCTGCTCACTGCAAATCTTTTTTATTTTATCAACAAGGACAGCAACGTGATCATTGCTTCAGAAGAACAGGCTCAAGGAGTTCTGACTAGGATGAAACCCTCTGCATATCAGGAGCAAATCGTTCCAAAACAAGCTGATACATCGACTGGAGACGGAGCGACTGGTTCCCTTCCTCCTTCCCCCCTCCCTCTCTGCTCACCCACTCATTTACAGGAGTCACAAGATACACATGAATAAAAGTCTTCTGGACCGGAGTTTCTTAAATTTACAGATGGAATGAATCAACAGGTTTTACTTGGGACGTCTCTCCTTAGCGCTCACATAGCAAACCTCACTTCATTTAAGCCACCTGACTCTAACTTCCCAGAGGATCCATCACTCTGCGTTTCTGAGGTCTGAGGTCGGGTCCAGATTTTATCTTTACACCTGTCTTACTCCAGAATGTGTTTGGCCCCCCGGCACTGCAAAACAGGACATTACCTGTCCGCATCACTACTAGAAAATTTACAAGAAACAGAAATATAAAATACAGCGGAAGTACTTCAAACGTTAAACTGTTTCCCTGCCTAAAAGAACCTCAGACTGAAGAACTTTTGGTCTCCAAGTCACTTAAACTAGCTCTTTTAAATACCAGATCTCTCTGTGCTAAAGCTCTATTAATTAATGATTTTATCACTGAGCATAATATCGATGTTATGTTTCTGACAGAAACATGGTTGAATGATAATAATGAATCCATCGTACTAATTGAATCTGCGCCTCCTAACTACAATTTCTTCAGTGAGAATAGAAAACATAAAAAAGGAGGCGTGGCTTCAATATTTAAGAGTACCATAAATTGTAGTAAAATCTCTTTGGGTCACTTCACCTCTTTTGAGTATCTTAGAATTGAGATTAAAGGCCACAAACAAACTTTGACACTAACTTTATACAAAACTCCAACATATGTGGAAAATTTCTTTACTGACTTGAATGAGCTTCTGTCTCTCATATGTATTGATTATGGTTGTTTAATTGTCGGTGATTTCAACATTCATGTTGACAACCCCCAACACAGAGGGGCATAAAAGCTCGCTAATATATTAGAGACTTTTGGTCTAACACAACATGTCAAACAAGCAACACACATTCAAGGACACACACTGGACCTGGTTATCAGTAAGGGTGTGAATATTTCCAATCTCTCTGTAACTGATGTCGCCCTGTCAGATCACTTCGCTGTTATCTTTGAAAGTTCTTTATCTTTTAACCCACTTGGACAAACAGCAACCATCACAAAATGTTCTCTCACAGAAAACACAGGAGAAACATTTAATCAAATCTATTCTTCTTCCTCATCCTTAAGCTGCAATGAACAAATCAACCAAAAACAAAAATAAAATGGATTCTCAGTCTCCATTAACAAAAAATGTACTTGGAAAAAAAACTAAACAACATAAAGCCAAAGTGGAAATAAATACTGTATTCAACCTAAAGACTGCAGATTATGAAATCTGTATATTATGTTGCCCTTCAGTAATAATTAGATTTAAATAGAGAAGATGGGCACATCGACTACCTGATGCAATAATTCACACTACATGATTTTTGCTCCTATTTTTCCCTTTAGAACAATCTTAAAACGTTGGTCTTTCTAAGATTGTGTGGTGTGTTACGGTAGATTATCGTTGCCGCTCCGATCTAAATCAGGGGTTTTCCCCGACTGGGCGCTTAACGCAGCCTGTTGAATGTGACAGGTAGCCAATCAGAAAGCGCGGATTCTCCTCAGTGTTTTCTGAGGGGAAATTACAGAGGGGAATCCCAAACAGCTGACACAGCGCAACCTGAATTCCAGCGGACATTGGAGATGATATGTGGAAACAACAGTAATGACGTAGATAAGTTGGTAAATGATTTTCAGTCATTTCCGGAGCCTGGTGCCAGAAGAAAAACGGCGAGTGACTGAGGGTCATTGCGCGTAACGGAAACCCTGTAAATTCTAGACACTAACAGGTACCATAGACTTGCACAAAAATCCGGGAGGGATGGCGGAGTCCCTGCTCGAAATTCCGTGGAAGCCTTGTGCCAGAAGCCCATAAAAATGCTGTCTACATCGTTTTGTGAGCGTGATTGTGGGATTGTGAGCATGAGTGGGAATAAAAATAGCAATAGGTATTTTGTTCCATATAACACAGTAGGAGTGTACCCTGTAAACCTTCTATGGATGCAAACTCGACTAAAAACCCACCTGTTTAGGATTGTATTTGAAACGTAATCAATTACAAATTTATTGATGGAACTTGACTTAATGTCGTGTTTTGATTGTTGATTCTATATTGCATTGTGTTTCTGTGTTTGTAATGATGTAAAGCACTTTGAAATGCCTTGCTACTGAAATGTGCTATACAAATAAAATTTGATTTGATTTTGATTAGATGCCTTAAACACAATTTGAGCAATTTTAAATTTCACCAGATCTTCAAATTTAAGAATTCTAGATTTTAAAAATAATAGGTTTGTGTGCTCATGAAAACTGACACTGTGGATGATTCTATGGCTCGTTTCTGTAGGATACTTAGTGATTGTAAAGAGTCTTTAATTAATTCCCCACACCTCTGAACAATATGTTAAATATGGCAAAATCAGTTATAAAAAAAATACAAAGTGATTTATTATTCAGAATATGTCTGGTTTTAGCCAGAACTGATATGCTTCTACATAGTTTATACAGTATATGTGTTTTAGGAGGTTTTCCAACTAATTTTGTCATCAATTATTACAGGGTATACAAATTTATTATCATATACCCTTTCTAGAGTTACACCCTCTAACTGAATTTGAGTTTGTGCAGTTTTGTAACAGTTTCCAAAAACCATGATTTTAGTTTAGTTCAAATTTAATGACAATTTATAGTTGTCAAACAATTTCTTTAATTTCCTGATTTCTGAGGTGACTATGGATAGAAGTTGTTGTGAGCTTTCACTGGAGTCCTGGGGCCACATGAGGCCCCAGGACTCATGTAAGAGTGTGCAGTTTTCTCACTAAAAATTGGCGTACGGACAAATTTAGAACATTTGGATGTATAAAGCCATGCATGAGCACATATGTGCCCCTAGGCCTGTCACAATAACAAATTTTGCTGAACGATTAATTGTCTCAAAAATTATTGCGATAAACAATAATATTGTTTGAAGACCTTTTTACACTGATTTAATGGAAATGACGTAATAATGCATGCAATTTCCTGCCAAAGATAGATACACTTTATTTTCAAAAGAACACTAAGCACTGGAACTGATAAACAAAATAAACAAATCAACCAAAAACAAAAACAAAATGGATTCTCAGTCTCCATTAACAAAAAATGTACTTGGAAAAAAAACTAAACAACATAAAGCCAAAGTGGAAATAAATACTGTATTCAACCTAAAGAGTGCAGATTATGAAGTCTGTATATTATGTTGCCCTTCAGTAATAATTAGATTTAAATAGAGAAGATGGGCACATCGACTAACTGATGCAATAGTTCACACTACATGATTTTTTGCTCCTATTTTTCCCTTTACAACAATCTTAAAACGTTGGTCTTTCTAAGATTGTGTGGTGTGTTACGGTAGATCGTCGTTGAATATAGAAATGACAAGAGGAGGAGTTGGAGCGAAATTGCTACCGCAGTTGATAAACCCAGTAACTTTTCAGCTGTTCTTCGTTAACGTGACGTAAATAGGTTCTAATGATTTTCATTCAGTCAGGACTTTACACTGACACTAGCCACATGCATTGCAGGTAGACTGTAGTAAAGCATTGATTAATGCCTGGTTTTAAAATTAGTTCACTGGACTTGTGGCCATTATTTTGTGCCCATTGTTGGACACCACACGGCAGGAACGAACCCGATCGAACCGTTATACCTAGGATTTCTGTCGGCTAATGACTTAGACTTAGACTTGTACTTTATTGATCCTTTGGGAAGACTCCCTCAGGAAATTGAAGTTACCAGCAGCTCCCAGGCAAAAAACAAACATAACACACAGTAAGCAAAAGTGCAAGAGAATACAAAATACAAATTAAATACTAAGGTACACACCAAATGTGAGTAACCAAAACCTTAAATTATGCAAGAAAAACCTTAAATTATGCAAGAAACAAGGAATAAGAATATAGAATATAAGAATATAAGTAAATATAAATACAACACAAAAAAAATATAAGAATTTGGCGGATAGATTGACCAGTGATATCGTATTGCACTATGTGGTTTGACCTGATAAGTATGGAGAAAAATACAAGGGGTCACTACTCCTTCCACCCTCTGTCCTGTGTCACCTCCCCCCCCCCAATGAGGAATTGTACAGTCTGAAGGCATGGGGGACAAAAGAGTTCTTAAATCTATTGGTCCGGCACTTGGGAAGCAGCAGTCTGTCACTGAACAGGCTCCTCTGGCTGCTGATGACGGCGTGTAGAGGGTGGCTGCTGTCGTTCATGATGTCCAGCAGTTTGTTCAGTGTCCTCACCTCTGCCACCGTCACCAGAGAGTCCAGCTTCATGCCGACCACAGAGCCGGCACGCCTGGTCAGTTTGTCCAGTCTGGACGTGTCCTTCTTGGATATGCTGCCTCCCCAGCACACCACAGTGTAGAAGAGGACACTGGCAATCACAGACTGGTAGAACATCCAGAGCAGTTTGCTGCAGATGTTAAAGGACCGCAGTCTCCTCAGGAAGTACATCCTGCTCTGCACTTTCCCATACAGGTGGCTAGTGTGTTTTGACCAATCCAGTTTACTGTCCAGCCACAGCCCGAGGTATTTGTAGGAGTCCACGACCTCAACCTCTGTTCCCTCTAATGCGACTGGTCTCGGCTTTGGTCTGGACCTCCCAAAGTCTATAACCAGCTCCTTCGTCTTAGTGGTGTTGAGTTCCAGGTGGTTTGTGTGGCACCAGAGAGCAAAGTCCCTCACCAGACAGCGATACTCCTCCTCTCTGTCGTCCCTGATACATCCGACTATGGCTGTGTCATCAGCATACTTCTGTATGTGACACAGCTCCGAGATGTAGTGGAAGTCAGAGGAGTACAGGGTGAAGAGAAGAGGGGCCAGCACTGTGCCCTGGGGGGCTCCTGTGTTGCTGACCACAGTGTCAGACACGGTGTCCTTCAGCCTGACATACTGCGGCCTGTTGGTGAGGTAACTATGGATCCAGGTGACCAGGTGCGGGTCTACTCCCATGCTGTTTAGTTTATCCTGGAGCAGAAGGGGCTGGATTGTATTAAAGGCACTGGAGAAGTCCAAAAATAGGATCCTCACCGTGCCGCTGCCCTTATCCAGGTGGGAGTGGACCCGGTGCAGCAGGTAGAGGATGGCATCCTCCACACCAACATCTGACTGGTAGGCGAATTGCAGGAGATCCTGGGCATGTTCCACCTGGGGTCTGAGGAGGCCGAGGAAGAGCCGCTCCAACGTCTTCATCAGGTGTGAAGTAAGTGCCACGGGCCGAAAGTCATTCAGCTCGCTGGGCCTGTTCTTCTTGGGCACTGGGACGATGCAGGATGTCTTCCAGAGGGTGGGCACTTCCCTTAGCTGCAGGCTGAGGTTGAAGATCCGCTGTAGTGGCTCTCCCAGTTCAGTAGCGCAGGTCTTCAGCAGCCTTGGACACACCTGGTCCGGCCCTGCTGCTTTCCTGGGCTTGAGCTTCCTCAGCTGTTCTCTGACCTGGTCTGTGGTGAAGTGGGGCGGGGGGTGTGCTGAGGTGTGTGGGGGGGTTGTCAGTGTAGTGTTGTCTGGGGGGAGGTGTGTGGTAAGGAGCAGGGGTGGCTGCAGTGAGGGAGGGGTTTGGGGGGCCATGGACTGGTTGAACCTGTTGAAGAAGTTGTTCAGTTCGTTTGCCCTCTCCATTGTTCCCCCAACGACTCTGGTCTTTGTGTTGAGGCCAGTGATGGTCCTCACACCTTCCCAGACCTCCTTCATGTTGTTCTCTCTCAGCTTCTGCTCCACCTTTCTCCTGTAACTGTCTTTTGCTTCCCTCACACACTGTTTCACCTCCTGCTGTGCTGCCTTCATGGCCTCCCTGTCTCCTCTCCTGAAGGCAGCCTTCTTCTTATTGAGGACAGTTTTGACTTCCCGCGTTACCCATGGCTTGTTATTAGGGTAACAGCGGACAGTCTTGGCAGGGGATACCACATCTGCACAGAAGTTCAGATAGTCCATCAGGCAGTGTGTCAGCCCCTCTATGTCCTTGTTATGCGGGCTGAACAGTGCATCCCAGTCCGTGGTGTTATAACAGTCTCTCAGAGCACTCTCCATCTCAGGGGACCACCTCCTGATGGAGCGGGATGGTATAGGCTGCTTTTGGACCAGGGGGGTGTACAGTGGCTGTAAGTGAACGAGGTTGTGATCTGACTTCCCTAGTGGGGGCAGGGGTGTTGCTCTGTATGCATCCCTCACATTGGCATACAGGAGGTCAATTGTCCTGTTATTCCTAGTGTGGCAGTCAACAGCTTGGTGGAAAGTGGCCAAAGTAGAGTCCAAAGTCACATGATTGAAGTCCCTAGAAATTATAATAAAAGCGTCAGGATGTTGTGTCTGTAGCCTTGCTGTGACAGAGTGGATTTTCTCACATGCAGTGGTAGAGTCCGCTCTCGGTGGGATGTAAACGCAGATGGAGATCACGTGACTAAACTCCCTCGGCAGGTAGTATGGCCGCAGGCTAACGGCTAATAGCTCGAGGTCCCGGCAACACCAAACAGTCTTTACAGTGATATGTCCTGGGTTACACCATTGGTTGTTCACATACATGATGAGTCCCCCACCTTTTCTTTTACCGCTCGCTTTCGTGTCCCTATCAGCCCTCACAGCGGTGAATCCTGGCAGGTCCACGTTAGCATCCAGCACGAGGTGGTTTAGCCATGTCTCTGTAAAGATGAACAAGCTGCTCTCTCTGTAGATCCGCTGGTTGTTCAGTGCAGACAGCTCATCGATCTTGTTCGGCAGCGAGTTCACATTCCCCATGATTACAGTGGGAATCCATGGCTTGTATAGCCTCCTATTGTCCGCTAGCTTGGCCTTCAGTTTAGCCCCAGCCTTGCAGCCCCTCGGTCTCCTCCTCAGCTCCACCGGAATGTTGTGCCTTATGCCGGCTTGTCCCATTGTTCTCCAGTCCAGCAGTTCCTCTCTTGAATAAGTGAGAAAAAAGTCTCCTGGTTGCGTATTTGGTTTGAAATTATCCATGGGATAAATAAAGAGCACACACAGCAACTTAAGAAGTTTAAGAAAAAAGCTAAAAACTAAAATCTGTAGAGCTACTGGAGAGGCAGCCGTCTCCCACAGCGCCAAACAAACCAAAAAATGTGTTGTCTGTCAGGTTTTGAAAATGGGCAGACAATCGGCCGACAGCTCGTGTGCGCTGGGCGTTACACTAAGTAAAATGAGGAAGGAGGGTCAGTGGAGAGCACCGGAGTTGAGCCTTTTTTCATTCGGTGTCATCAACAGAAAGAGAAAAAGGCCGGAAGAGACGATAAAGCCGATAATTAAAATGACGTGGATAGTTTTCATTTATTGTACGATTAATTGATTTATCGTTTATCGCGACAGGCCTATGTGCCCCTTTCCTTTATACAACCCAATTTGCTAATTTGTGGGAAATAAAGCGCAGCTGCTGGTCCACCCTGTCGCCACCCTAACCCTATCCCTACTCCTACCCTAACGCTATACTGTGAATTGTCCTTTGATATTCTATTTCTTTGACCGTGGTTAGGCCTGACATTGTCAAATATCAAATATTTGAGGTTGAAAGTTTGTTACTGTTTGTCAGTTTATGTTCTTGTCACTGTTATCCTGGTTAAAATAATGTAATGTCTAAGATCTCTGGTGTTAAATAAAGAATATAACAAAATTAAGTTAAGCCTACTTAATTCATTTGTGTGGAACCTGTTGACAAACTTGAATTTAGTTAACTAGAAAATAATTAACTTTAAAAAAACATATTGATTGATGGGAAGCTAATTTTAGTTGTTAAAGTAACATAAATTGTTTATGTTTAGTGAACAAATAAAACATAAGTTCACTGAAAGAGTGTTTGCTTTGTCAGACTAACACAAAAATGTTAAGTGAGTTTAACTCACTTCCATTTTGTCAATCTGAAGTGATTTGAAGTAGTTGGGTTAAATCATTCATTTTATCTTAGTTAAACATAAATCATAATGTTAGATTGCTATATCTGTTTTGCTTTCAATTAACATAATACAATTATGTGGAACCTGTCGACATAAAAAAATTATGTTAAGTCAATGATTCATTTCTTTGCCCAGTCGTCACGTTGAGAAAATTTGATCAAACATATAGGAGATGGAGATATTACCGTTTATATTTTGTGAATAGAATATTACTATATTGTAAACAAGGACTGTCAAACATACAGTACAGAACAAAAGTTTGGACACACCTTTTAATTCAATGAGTTTCCTTTATTTTCATGACTATTGACATTGTAGATTCTCACTGAAGGCATCAAAACTATGAATAACACATGTGGAAATATGCACTAAACAAAAAAGTGTAAAACAACTGAAAATACCCCTTATATTCTAGTTTCTTCAAAGTAGCAACCTTTTGCTGTGATTACTGCTTTGCACACACTCTGCATTTTCTTGATGAGCTTCAAGAGGTCGTCACCTGAAATGGTTTTCACTTCATAGGTCTGTATATATATTTTTTTTCTTACTTTATTTCAAAGAAATAACATTAACATTAGTTATTAACCTACCTACCTACCTACCTGCCCGCCCGCCCGCCCGTCCATCCATCCATCCATCCATCCGTCCATCCATCCATCCATCCATCCATACATCCATCCATCCATCTATCTATCACCCGAGATAACGGATATCTCGGGTGATTTTTGTTCATATCAGCGGTCAATAGTCCGTTGATATGAACAAAAATATCCGGCAATGCTGAGGCTTATGCTGCAATAGATAGTCATACAGGCACACCCACTAGAAGGAAACAAACACACCCATTACAACACTTTCATTTTATTGGCTGAGAGGTTGCTAGGCGACTCTGCCAAAAAGATAGTTCCATGTTTCCTAAGTGAGCAGAGAGTCCAAGCAGAGACTAAGATCATTTCTCAATACTCAAGAACGCAAGTACATTCTTAGCAAGAAAGCTGGATGAACGTACTACCGAGTACGTGAGTACAAGGACGACAATTGGAACAGATACGAACCCTAATAAATAATAATAATTAAAAAAACCTAAACAACTTTCCCCTCAATAATTACACATCATTTCATTTTTATAATTATATATATAATAACATAATATAATTCTGTTTCTAATTACAAAAGGTGTCAAATATTTTATGATTAATAAACCGTAAAGCCGTTTGTTTACAAATTTAGGTTGTAAACAATTACTATGAAGCCGAAGACAAAGCCACGGCGATAAGGTGGCGGATACGAGCAAGAGAAGCCAAAGTACAGAGGAAGAGGAGGCATTACCTCTTGGCTTGCCTTACCGTGTTGGTACATCCTACTCTATAAACTCATAACAAACCCAAGAGAAAAGTGGGTTTTGTTACAGACACTACAACAAGAAATGTATTTGTTCTCCAGGTTACAATTTATAAAACAGATTTATTAAATATATATATATAGGATAATAGGATCTGCTCTTAAATCTAAGTGCTGATTTACCTGCTTCCATGATGATTTAGCTGCACAGCACCTTCCTTATATGAGAATACCTCTAGACTTAGACTTAGACTGACTTTATTGTCATTTTGCATGCACAGGGTGAATACAGAACAAAATTTCGTTGCATACGGCTCAGGACAATGTTTTGAGCTTCCAATGTTGTGAGGTTACTCTAGAATAAAATAAAATACAGTATAAAATATGAATATAAATCTAAATATAAAATATAAAGTGCAGGACTGACAGTAAAATAGAAGTTATTTAGCTCTGTACATGTGCAAGGTATAAAGTGGAGACCAGTTTTTAAGTGCAGTCCAGTTAAGAGTTCAGCAGTCTGATGGCAAGTGGGAAAAAGCTGTTTCGGAACCTGGTGGACCTGCACCGGATGTTGCAGAACCTCTTTCCAGAGGGCAGCAGGGAGAACAGTCCATGGTGGGGGTGTGAGGGGTCACTGACGATGTTTCGGCCTCGGGACACGCAGCGCTGGGATGAAATGTCCTGAATGGAGGGAAGGGGGGCCCCGATGATCCTCTCTGCTGTCCGCACCACTCTCCTCACGTTCTTCCAGTCGGAGGCGCTGCAGCCTCCACACCACATTCTGACCAGGCAGCTGGTCAGAATGCTCTCTATGGTGCTTCTGTAGAACGTCTTGAGGATGGGCGGGGGCAGGTGTGCTCTTCTCATCCTCCGCAGGAAATACAAGCGTTTCTGTGCCCTCTTGACCAGAGACATAGTGTTCACAGTCCAGGTGAGGTCGTTAGTGATGTGCACCCCCAGGAATTTGGTGCTGCTGACCACCTCCACAGCTGAGCTGTTGATGAGCAGTGGAGCGTGGCTGGGCCGGTTCTTCCTGAAGTCGACGATCATCTCCTTCGTCTTGTCAACGTTCAGGATCAGGCTGTTGTCTCTGCACCAGTCCACCAACTGCTCCACCTCCTCTCTGTAGTCCAGGTCATTGTCGTCTCTGATGAGGCCCACCACCGTTGTGTCGTCCGCGAACTTCACGATGTGATTGGTGGCGAACCTGGGGACGCAGTCGTGTGTCATCAGAGTGAACAGCAGAGGGCTCAGGATGCAGCCCTGAGGGGAGCCTGTGCTGAGGGTGATGACATCGGAGGTGTGTTGTCCGATCCGGACTGACTGAGGTCTGTTGGTGAGGAAGTCTAGCAGCCAGTTGCGCATGGGGGGTGCTGAAGCCCAGGTGTCCCAGTTTTTCTGCCAGATGCTGTGGGATGATTGTGTTGAGAAGGATCCATCAAAGGGTCCAGTCCCACCCAACTACCGACCAATAACCTGCCTCTCCACAACATGGAAGCTCATGTCAGGCATCATAGCGGCCAAGATAAGCAAACACATGGATAAACACATGGATAAACACATGAGCACGGCACAGAAAGGTATCGGTGTAAATAGCAGAGGAGCCAAACACCAACTCCTTGTAGACCGCACAGTTGCCCGAGACTGCAAAACCCGACACACCAACCTGTGCATGGCTTGGATTGATTACAAGAAAGCCTATGACTCAATGCCGCATACTTGGATCATTGAATGCTTAGAGATGTACAACATCAACAGGACTCTGAGAGCCTTCATTGCAAACTCGATGAAGCTGTGGAAAACCACCCTTGAAGCCAACTGCAAACCACTTGCACAAGTGTCCATCAAATGTGGCATATACCAAGGAGATGCTCTGTCCCCGCTACTGTTCTGCATAGGCCTGAACCCCCTCAGCCAAATTATCAACAAGACTGGCTACGGATACCGACTCAAAAATGGGGCCAACATCAGTCACCTTCTCTACATGGATGACATCAAGCTGTATGCCAAGAGCGAGCGAGACATCGACTCACTGATCCACACCACCAGGATCTACAGCATGGACATTGGGATGTCATTCGGACTAGAGAAGTGTGGTCGGCTGATCACAAAGAGGGGGAAGGTCATCCGCACAGAAGGGGTCTCACTCCCAGAAGGAACAATAGCAGACATAGAGGACAGTTACAAGTACCTAGGTATACCACAAGCAAATGGCAACCTCGATGAGGTCACAAGGAAAGGAGCCACAGCTAAATACCTCCAATGAATAAGGCAAGTCCTGAGAAGCCAGCTCAATGGCAAGAACAAAATCCACGCAATAAACAGCTATGCCCTGCCAGTAATCAGATACCCTGCTGGAATAATTAGCTGGCCAAAGGAGGAGATAAAAGCCACTGATATTAAGACTAGAAAACTACTAACAATGCATGGAGGGTTCCATCCCAAATCCAGCACCCTGAGACTGTACACGAGCCGCAAGGAAGGAGGCAGAGGACTAGTGAGTGTGAGAACCACAGTCCAGGACGAAACAACTAAGATCCATAAATACATCAGGGACAAAGCCTCAACAGACAATGTGCTCAGTGAATATCTCAGACAACAGGGAACGGAGGTTGAGGTGCCAGAGGTACCATCATGGGAGGACAAGCCCTTACATGGGATGTACCACCAGCAAATAACCCAAGTGGCTGATATCAGTAAATCCAACCAATGGCTGGGAAAAGCTGGACTCAAGGACAGCACAGAGGCCCTCATCCTGGCCGCCCAGGAACAGGCCCTAAACACCAGAGCAATAGAGGCCCAGATCTACCACACCAGACAAGACCCAAGGTGTAGGTTGTGCAAGGAGGCCCCTGAGACAGTCCAGCACATAACAGCAGGGTGCAAGATACTGGCAGGGAAAGCGTACATGGAACGGCATAACCAAGTTGCAGGCATAGTGTACAGAAACATCTGTGCAGAATATAGACTGGAAACCCCGAGATCAAAGTGGGAAACACCCCCAAAGGTGGCGGAGAATGCCAGAGCTAAGATCCTGTGGGACTTCCAGATCCAGACAGACAAAATGGTAATGGCAAACCAACCAGACATTGTCGTAGTGGATAAACAACAGAGGAAAGCCGTTGTGGTAGATGTAGCAATACCAAGCGACTGCAACATCAGGAAAAAGGAGCACGAGAAACTAGAGAAATACCAGGGCCTCAGGGAGGAACTGGAGAGGGCCTGGAAGGTGAAGACCATAGTGGTGCCTGTGGTCATCGGGGCCCTTGGGGCAGTCACCCCCAAACTGGACCAATGGCTACAACAGATCCCAGGAACAACATCAGACATCTCAGTCCAGAAATGTGCAGTCCTTGGCACAGCCAAGATACTGCGCAGAACCCTCAAGCTCCCAGGCCTCTGGTAGAGGACCCGAGCTCAGAGGATAAGAACCACCCGCGGTGGGTGAGAAGGGAATTTTAATTTTATATACAGTATATATACTGTATATATATATATATATATATATATATAAACAGGGTGATGGTAGATCATCACTGTGTTAAACATTTTATTACAATTCTTTTTGATTTAAATAAAAGAATCTTGTTAGTAAGAAACAAAAGAGTTCAGAAATCAAAAGCCAGTTATATTTAATTTGTGAGATTTTCATCATATTAATGGACTTTCTTGAATATACCATATCATGTTGATCATACATGCTCTATTTTTTTTTTTTTTACAGGGACAAAGAAAAGCACATCGGTATGCCGTTGTAATAATACCCCGGTATCAGAATGGTTTTTGTCTGATGCCGACACTAAACTGGTAAGAAATATTCAGGGGTCATGGAGAAAAGGCTCTGCCAGATAGTCGAACCTCAGGTTCAGGAAGATCAGTGTGGTTTTCATGGAACACTGGACCTACTTCCTCAGCAGGGTCCTGCAGGGTGTGTGGGAGTTTGCCCAACCAGTCTACAGGTGCTTTGTGGACTTGGACAAGGAATTCAACCGTGTCCTTTGGAGAGCCCTGTGGTGGGCTCTCTGGGAGTATGGTGTACCAGGCCCTTTGATACTCTAATAGAATCACATTCTGTTTATGTAACTCTGTGGTGTATAATATTGGTAGTTAAAGTCAAGTGTTAAAACAAAGTGTTTCCATATCAAATCTAGAGGTGTTAAAATGGAATCAATAACTCTTGACTTCTTAACTCTGAACTCTTACAGCAGCTATAACACTAAAAGAGTAAATTCACTGACTCCGCCCCCGGAGTCACAGGTTCCCACTGAAGCAAAGCGACAGAATCCAAGTCATTTCAGAACAATTTGCTTTCCACATGTCTGAGTTGTTCACTGCGCTTGGTAAGTAATTTTTTTCTGAGATGGGTCATATAACAATTTTTTTGAGTTGAGACCAACCTGCATGATAAACGTCACGTTCTACACATTGCTCGGTTTTAGTATATTTAGCTTAACACGCAGAACGTTTGGGGTGTATAAGTGTTGGAGAAAAAAATCGAGTGGGTGAACATTGAGTCAAATTCTTGGCTAATTTGAACAAATCTGTAATAATCTGGACTATGTTTTCTCATGATGTTGAACATTTACATAAATATATTGTCAGATTTATCAACCTTTCTGATCCAGATTTTTTTCTTTGAAAAACTGTAAAATGTTTTTTCATGTTATTATTCTGCACTACCAGATATAATTTATGTTGTCATTATTCCAGTTGTTTTGCATTCTCATATGCATTTTGCAGCATGTTGTAATCCTTTATTGACTTTTTTGTATATATTAACTCCAGTTTGGTTGAGGATGTATCACTAGTCATCAGCATCAGTCCTCCCCCTGTGGCTTCTTCCAAGATCCATGCTTCAAAAATGGTTATGTAAGTGTTAATTCTCTCCTTGGGCTGCCACCTTATTGCGGAGGAGGGGGTTGAGTGCCCCAATGATCCTAGGAGCTATGCTGTCTGGGCTTTATGCCCCTGGTAGGGCCACCCAAGGCAGACAGGTCCTAGGTGAGGGACCAGACAAAGCGCAGCCTGAAGACGCCGATGATGGACAAGATGGCGAGCGCCTGGTGGCTGACAGCATAGCTCCTAGGATCATTGGGGCACTCAACCCCCTCCTCCATGGAGCCTGGCCGAGCTCAGCCCGAAGAGGAAACATGGCCCTTTGGCCCCTCTCATAGGTGGTGGGCCCATGGGAGGGCCATGTTCCCCCTCCCATGGGCCCACCACCTATGAGAGGGGCCAAAGGGGTCAGGTGCAATATGAGTTGGGTGGCGGCCAAGGGAGGGGACCCTGGCGGTCCGATCCTCGGTTGCAGAAGCTGGCTCTTGGGACGTGGAATGTCACCTCTCTGGTGGGGAAGAATCCGGAGCTAGTGTGTGAGGTTGAGAGGTTCCGGCTAGAAATAGTCGGCCTCACCTTGACGCATGGCTCTGGTTCTTGAACTAGTCTCCTTGATAGGGGCTGGACATACTTCCACTCTGGAGTTGCCCAAGGTGAGAGGCGTTGGGCAGGAGTGGGCATAATTGTTGCTCCCCATCTCGGCGCCTGTATGTTGGGGTTTACCCCTGTGAACGAGAGGGTAGCCTCCCTCCACCTACGGGTGGGGGGACGGGTCCTGACTGTCGTTTGTGCTTACGGGTCAAACGACAGTTCAGATTACCCACCCTGGAGCGGTTCGCAGCCGAGTGTGAAGCGGCCGGGATGAGAATCAGTGCTTCCAAATCCGAGGCCATGGTCTTGAGCCGGAAAAGGATAGAGTGCCTTCTCCGGGTCGGGGTGTCCTGCCCCAAGTGGAGGAGTTCAAGTATCTCGGGGTGTTGTTCACGAATGAGGGGCAGAAGGGAGCGGGGGATTGACAGGCGGATTAGCGCAGCGTCTGCCGTGAAGCGGGCGCTGTACCGGTCTGTTGTGGTGAAGAGAGAGCTGAGTCAAAAAGCGAAGCTCACGATTTACCGGTAGATCTACGTTCCTCATGACCTCGTCTATGGTCGTGAGGTTTGGGTCATGACCGAAAGAACGAGATCGTGAATACAAGCGGCCGAAATGGTTTTCTCCGTAGGGTGTCTGGGCTCTCCATTAGAGATAGGGTGAGAAGCTCAGTCATCCGGGAGGGACTCAGAGTAGAGCCGCTGCTCCTTCACATCGAGAGGAGCCAGTTGAGGTGGATCGGGCATCTGGTGAGGATGTCTGCTGGACGCCTCCCTGGTGAGGTGTTCTGGGCACGTCCCACCGGGAGGAGGCCCCCGGGGAAGACCCAGGACACGCTGGAGTTATGATGTCTCTCGGCTGGCCTGGGAACGCCTTGGAATTCCCCCAGAGGAGCTGGAACAAGTGGCTGGGTAGAGGAAAGTCTGGGCCTCCCTTCTGAAGCTGCTACCCCCGCGACCCGGATAAAGATTTATCTTTATCTTCCGGATAAATCGGAAGAAAATGGATGGATGGATGGATGGATGGATGGATGGAAGTGTTAGTCTCTGAAACTACACATCTCTGTAATTTCCCTGCTGGGATGAATAAAGTAATTCTATTCTATTCTAAATGATGGCACTGAATACCAGGTTGGCCTTTTCTGTACTGTAATATCCAGCAGTCTACCTGTGTTAAGTAAAATTTACTATATCATATTATATGAACTGTATGCATTGATTCAGGCTGTACTTTCTCCACCTTGTACTTTGAGCAATTTCATACATGTTGTACTGAATAAAAATGTACTAAGCATTCTGCTTTTTGTATTGCACAGCTGATATGTCAGACCTTTTTATAAGCAATATGTGAATGAAAGTGACATGTGACACATGAACGTGAACATTATTTCACGTTGTAATATGTTTTCTAATTATGGTGCATGTTTAGAAAATAAGCATGTAATAAAAAGGCAGTGATTTTCTGAGTTGCATTTATTTCAAAAGAATTTTTAAAAGTTCAAAACAATAAAATACCCATTTAGTATTAATTACAAATAACTCTTATGAAGTTAAAAATACTCTGGAAGAGTTAATATTAAGATCTAACAGTGAGTTAGTGTTAGTAAATGTTAAATGTCTAACACCACACAGAGTTGGTACTTGAGTTAAGGTACCAACTCTCCACAAAGAGTTAAATTAACACTTTCTGGTGTGGACCCATATAGACACAGTTAATTTGGGCCTGCTGGATTTGCTGTCCAGAACCTCCAAATACGAGGCCATGGTTTGCAGCTGGAATGAGGTAGAGTCCCCTCTCCAGGTTGGGACGACGTTCTGCCCAATAGTGAGGGGAAAATGAAGCAGGAGACAGTGAAGCAGGCGCTGTACTGGTCTATCCTGATGAAGAGAGAGCTAGGGTAAGGAGGAACTAAATAGAGAGGAGAAATGCCTTAGGGTTTGCTGATTTGGAAACAGATTGTTGAACAACTTAAACTGTTGAACAAAAAAAAAAAGATTGTGCAGGCAACAGATGTAGGATGGCATTTGACCCACCCCAGGACATAAACACAGATATCATGTGATAACGTCTCTAAGACAATGATGGATATGAGATCATCTATCCAAGCAGTCAGCCAATAAAACAAGCACGACAGCAATGCCAGCCAGTGCAAATGTGTCTGTAGGGTGGATAAACCCTATAAAAAGTTAATGCAAAAGAGGAACCTTTGGTTGGATTCTCCAGGCAGCTTTGAGCCAAGATCGAGATGGACACAGAACTCTCTCATTAGCTGGATTCAGACCTCAAAGGCAAAGACAAAGACAAAGAAGAGGAACTGATGCCTTCCTTCCGTGAGGTCAGCTCGCCTACATCTCAACGGAGACAGAAAGATCTTGAAACAAGGTGAAGATTGTTAAAAAGCGGCAAGACAAGAAGCTGAACGCCATGTGCACGAGAAAATCACCCTAAGACCAAAGAGCTGCCACTCTGAATCAGTACTCTTCCTGCCAGCACCCAAGTCCTGTGTGACCTCAACATCGATGCAGAGACGAAAGGTCATCAGACCTACAGAGATCCCTGCCTTCGTCAATCAACATCGTCCTCCTGCTGGAACACCTTATTCATCATCAGGCCAGCTCTGGGGTTCAAAACGCCAAACTCCGTCCGTCTCTCTCAAAGGTTCCATTTTTAGTTCTCAGTGTCAGCAGTAGGGAAAGATAGACTAGATGATTGATTTTACTTATTTGATTTTTTCTGCTACTGAATTAATCTGACTAATAAAATATTTAGCATAAAGAAAATGCAAAAGATGTTGTGATCACCGATTTCTGCCAATCACCTGGAATGGCTGTTAATTTTTTGCTTTAGGTATAAATGATACTATGTCAAAATGGAAAAATTATCTGGCAATAAATTCACCTAATTTAGACATAATATATATATATATATATATATATATATATATATATCTATATATATATATATATATATATATATATACACAGTATATATATATATATACGTATATATATATATATACACAGTATATATATATATATACGTATATATATATATCTTTTTGTTGTTTTTTTAAGTTACATGCTGCAGCTTTGAGCAGACGTTCTGAGTGAGAGTTCACTGCTGGGTGGAGGTTGAGCGGCGCTACGTCTGTGAAATATTACCACCAGTAGCTGCGGTTCAACAGCGGGAGCAGAACCAGCGTCTTCCACCGCCAGCTCGTTGACTTGAATTATTTTTCGGATTATTTGTTTAGCTTTCTGACTGTGATGCTAATCCAGGTCACTGTTGGTAGTTGTGCTCTGCTTTACCTGCTGCCTAGCTGATCAGGAGGTCTTTTTTCCCTGCAGTGAGCCTCGATGTAGCCAAACTCCGTCAAGTATTTGTTTTTGAAATGCCATATTAGATTTGTTGTGTTGATGAATTGTGACGTGCTTCACTCCCGAGGTAGATTTCTACCACATCATGCAAACGTTCCCATTCTCTCTCAGACCGTTAAAGTTCCACACGACATCGCTTAGGATTTGTTGCTGTGTGCTTGTGCAGTGTGAAAGAAAGAGGAGATGAGCTGCACACGCAGGCTGTGAAGTGAGATAAACGTGATCAGTTTTGGTGATCGGCAACAAGAGACAGTGATCGGCGATCTCCCATCATAGACTTTTTCACGGAAATCAGCTGATTCTGATCGGTGGCCTCTATTGTAAACATAATTTTAATTTATCATGACAACAATGCATAAAAATTCTTATGATAACAAATTTATCACAATAAATAATAAATGATAAGATTAATGCCTACCCCTAGTAGGTATGTCTCACCTTAGCAGAAAAAATAAAGATTGATGTTTGCTGAAAGTTTGAATTTCATCTTACCCCTTCAGCACTGTAGCAGTTGTTTATTTGCATAAACTGTCACTGGATATAAATGATGTGATGAATCATTTGAATTGTTAGAACTCAATCTGGTGTCATCTTTGTTTTCTAATGTCAGTCAATGTATTTGGGATAGACATTTTTCATCTTTACCATTTACAATCGAGCTTGACTGAGATCTAGCTGACTCCAATTTGTTTTTTGACTAAATACACATTATGACACACTATAACAATAGTAAATATGAAATCCCCACTTCCTCATCCATATAAGACCAGTGAGCAAGTAAGAACACCACTCATACTTTCTGATACACACGCTCACACAAACACACCCAATTTAATTCAGTTTCAATTCAGTTTACTTATAGTCATCAATTCACAATGCAGCTGATCTCAAGGCTCTTCACAAAAAATGTCCCAGCACACAAATCCTACTGCTGCACATTCACCTGTCACATTATGAATTAGTTATTTTGGTATTAATTAGGTATTTCTCAATCTAAACCAGAACTATTCTCAAGCTTACTCTGTGTCACAGAGTTGCTCTTTGAAAGTCATGGCTTTTTCCTGTGGTTGTAATTTATGTACATTTATAAATGAGAGCAGATTTTAATATTTCAGGTTTTATGCCTTAGTCATGCTATACAAATAAGATTTTGGACTGAATATTGTGTTTATTTATGTAGTATACGTACAGGACTATTGAGGATCATGAGGCACTGGTCAAAGTGGTGATGCTCCATGGTAGAGTGACAGTACAGCTGGGCCAGTGGGTGATCACTCCTGGACAATGGTGACATAGCAGTCACCTGCACTGTAAATCCACTGATTACATGTATAGCCTCCATCTCCCCCTGTCTGACTTCCTACTATACCTCTGTATGTAGGAGTTGTTGACTCCCCTATGGTCCAAGTCATGGCAGAGAGTTGCAATCATCAGGGCCAAGATCTCCACATCATTCAGGTTATTCTGTCCAAAAAGGAATTAAATTACTTCCTTAGAACTGCTGCCACTGATTATGTCCAGTACAGAAATGAGTGACAAACCAGTCAATACCTAAAGAAATACTGTAAATTATTAGAAGAACAAATGTTACAAGACAGTCTGACTCTTTGAAGTGAAAACTAAATAAACAAAGAATGACTCAAGACTTTTGCATATAAGCTGTCAACACCGCTGCAAGATTTTATGTGGTTATGGTTTTAGTTGTGCTACAAGGAGTTAGCCTACCAGCAAAGCTATTCAAGCCTACATAGTATCTCAACATGTGGCAGCAGCACAGACATCCTCAATGCTCATGTCAGCAGCCACAGGATGGCCTTTCTAAAAAAGCTCCATGAATGATCAGCTCTGGAAAGCTGAAAGCCAAGAATAATACTTTTCACCAATCTGATGGTGAAAAAGAACAGCTTAAAAACTATAAATATCTTTGGCGTTGAGCTAAAATGTCTATTTATTTAACACTTTGCAGCAAACAAGGTTTTTGAATCGAAAATGCTTATTTTGTCAATATGAAGCCTAGGCGCAAATTCAAACTGGAAGACTCTTTTATCCCCACCGGGACCTGCTAATTGAAGCGACCTGCTTACAATCGTCGACCTATCAACGCTGGACCAAGCCACGTCTCGTCCAATCACCGTCCAAGTCCCAGCTGATATGGACCTTCACCAACAGTGTCCTTCGCTCTCCAGCCGAGCTCAACCCCCCCCCCCCCCCCCCCCCTCCTCCAATCGCCCGGTCTTGAGGCCCACTCCCTTCTTCAGCCGCCACCACCAGTGCCGGTCCCGGGGGGATGACGTTCCTATCGGCATCGGGATGCTCATCTGAAGCTTATCACTAACGCTGCGATAACCGTTATCCCCAGCCGGGGCCCGAGCGCCAAAGACTGTAAATCCTGTATGTCAATAAAGTCTTCCATTGTCTTCTAATTGTCGTCTTTCTCCGTCTGAGTCTCTCCAGATTGAAATAAGGATTTTTGCTTGTTGGATTTTTTATTAAAATATGATTCATTTCAATTAATTATAGACCCTACAATTAACACAATTAAAAATGTTAATGGAATCAAGCAACTAATAAAATGATTTTTATTCTACAAAGGAGTTTGTACTCAGCCTCCAAAAACTGACAAAGCAATGGAAATGTAGTCATTTTTAATCTTACAGATTTAATTTATGGAGTATTATAAGAATTGTTTAAAAAAGGTTTTAAATTGTGCTTTTTAAAAAAAATGGCTCGTGGAATATTATTTATACAAGTCGTCGAGTCCAGAAGGTCTCCTTACCATCACTCCAATTTTTAGCTCCCTCCACAGATCAACACTTCAAAACATTGATATAACTTCTACTCCCAGGAAATATGCTAGTCAAATAAAAACTAAATCTTGATGTGAATAATTTTGGACATAGCTGTATATTTAACCCTGTATGTAAAATACAGGGGTAAATATTTGTCTCTTACTTGATGGGTAAGAGACAAGTAAACCCAGTTCTCATTATTAAATATCGTTCAGAATGGATATTGTAGCTTTATACAGCCTTATAGAAAATGGCCCTGAATAAATGATGTTGCTGAGTGTATGGAAGCTTCTGGCATAACTGAAAAATCAGAACCTACCTGTAAGCGTCCTGACTTGAGCAGAGCAAACATGCACTGCGCTGTGTTCAGTGCATGTCTCCAGTTGTGATAGGCCACGCTCTTCCTGTAGTTCTTCCTGACACTCAGAACCCACTGGCACAAGGTCTGCAGAGGATAAAAGAAGCAGTGAAAGTTTGACAACTACAAAAAACAGAGGTCCTGCCAGAGGATGACACAAACATTAATCCATAGTTTATTAAATCAAAATCATATTTCTAAAGTTGCAAAGCTTTGTGTAATGCAATTTTCACATTAACACTAGTTTAAAAGTTCAGAAAACAGCATTTTAATTAATTGCAATGTTGTGCTTTAGATTGATTTCATGTTCAGAAAAAGGGTGTCAGTCGAGGCTGGACATTATTGCCAATATTTATCTTGTTTTTTGCTTTCTTTAAAGTTGTTGCAGTGTCTAGGTGGTCTATATCTAAAGCATGTTGTTTGTAGAAATCTTTGATCTTAGTTCATTTTTGAAGATAGAGAGCTGTAGCTAATGTGTCCATCAGAGGAGCCAAGACACCAGCTGTTTCTAGAAATGTTTTTCATGCATATTTTGGAATATTTTTCATGCATATTTTGAAAGGTCAATGGAAATAAGTTCTTCATTTTCATAAAAACATTTTTACACTCGCTTGACGTGGTTTTTGGCTTTTCCGAAAAAAAGTTAAAGCGCTAGAGGAAATATTTAAATGTCGAAAAAGGGTTGTTTTCCTGCAGATGACTTTTTTGTCATCTGCAGGAGAAGTTCCTACATGGAAAACTTTCCAATCCACTGGTGGGCCTGTGCCTTATCAGGGGAACAAAACTCCAAACCTGGTGCAGACTCCATTTTGCTGAAATGTGGTCCATGCTAGTTTGCAAACTACATTTTACCTACAGCCATGTCAACATCTGGCAAAATTGTTTAGCCTGGTTGATTCATGCCAAACTCATAGAAATACACCAAATTCATATTTTCTTTGATTTTTTTATTCTTTTTTGCAACACTTTAGGTGTTCGTTCAAGATTAGCATGACAAATGGATCGGAACAAAGCTAATGACCACGTCAGAGTTCTCTGTATGTCATGTTCTGTGCTCCTAAATCTTAAAGTATTTTAAGCAACAAATGCTAAAGAAGGCTTGTGATAATCTGAAGTTGCTAGGTGTCTTTGGGCAAAATCCATTGCCCATTTTGAGGCTGAATCACCAGCAGAGCAGCATCCCTCCACTGCCAGACCATCACTGTACAGGAAGTATGGAGAACTCTGAGGGCAGTGAACCTCCAGAAAGCTGCTGGATTGTCGGTGTGACAGGGAGAGAGTTGAAGGTCTGTGCAGATCAGCTGCTGACGTTTTTACCAGCATCTTTAATCAGTCCTTCACCCAGTGCTCCATTCCACCTTGCTTAAAGTCTTTCATCATTATCCCTCTGCCACACAGAAACATTAGCAGCCTCAATGAATACAGGCCAGTGGCACTAAGGTCCATCCTCATGAAGTGCTTTGAGAAACCACACTCTACCCCCACCAGTTTGCGTACAGAACCAGCTGGTCTAGAGAGGATCCCATCGCTATCGCTCTGCACACCACATTGACACACATGGAGCAGCAAAGGAACTGCGTGAAGCTGCTCTTCCTGGACTTTAGCTCATCTTTTAACACCATCATACGGAGCAGAGATCATACGGAGCAGACTGGTGAGGAACCTGGGGGATCCGGGTCTCTGCTGCTGGATCATGAACTTCCTGAGAATGAGATCCCACCTGTCCTCAGCACTGAGCACCAGCACCAGCTCTCCATAACAATGTGTTCTAAGCCCCTACTCTACTTTCTCTACACCCATGACTGTAGCCCCATCCACCTAAAGAACACCATCATAAAGTTGTCCAGTGGTGTCCTGTGCTGCTCTGTGGAGTTAGTGTTGAGCCGTGGCATCTTGCTGTGGTTCTCCAGTTGCAGTACGGCAGAGAGGAAGCAGCTCCAGAGGGTCTTAAACCGCCCAGAGACTGATTGGCTGCCCTCTTCTATCTCTAGACGAGGCGTTTCAGAGCAATAAAGTCAAAAACAGACAGACTGATAAACAGTTTCTATCCAAGAGCTGTTGCCCTGACCACAGCTAATTCATCTAAAATCTGATCATCATTTATTTATTTATTTGAATTGCCTTAGAGAGTTGCTAGTTTTTGCATTTTGTTGTGCTTCCTTTCTTGCACAAAATATGAGAGCATAGCACCCATGATACAGAGTAAATGTTATACAGTGGAATATTTAATTTTGCATTTGATTTTAGTTGTGCTTTGCCTCAAAGACACTCTGAACTGAAGTCTAGTGGTCTAATAAGGACGCAGAGCACAGTAATTGGCTGATCATGCCAGATAAAAGGATGCGCTCCAGGACAAAGAGCGAGAACCCACAAGTTAGGCGCTGAGTCATGGGAGGTAGATGAATGGCCAGCACTGATGACCAGGGCAGAGGGGAGCATCTGCCTGGAGAGAGCTGGAGAGGGCATGTCATACCTGAGGAGTGGAGCGGTTCCAGAGTGGCACAGAATCAGCTGTGTGCGGGCCTGAGGAGTACGCTGCAGGCAGATCACTACGGTCACAAGCAGCACAGCAAGTGGGGCTCAATCAATGGCACCAGGTATCAAATGTGGCCCTTCACCTGGTGACTTTTACAGACATTTGTTGGACCACGGCATACACCTAAAAAGAGATGTTTTATTGAGCCTACCTTTAAGGCGATTTTGCAATAAATGACTTTCAATTTGATATTTGTTCCTTGGGTTTTTGAGTTGCTTGCTCCCCCTTGTGTCTAAGACTGGGGCTTGGATCCACACTGGTCACATAAAGTAAAGCATCACTGAAAGCAAGTAGGATTTTATACAGTGCTAAGCAGGACAAACAGTGCTAACTAAACTTGACTATTTCAGGTGTTTGTGCAGTCTGAGTGAAGACTCACCCCTCTTGCCATAAATCGGTGTTTCCTGCTGCTCTATGTGCTCATCAGGAACAGTATGCAGAAATAATTCAAGCAAGGCACCACAAGAACAGCATTATTCAGCTAATCAAATTCTGGCTTATTTTCTCCATAGTAATCATAAAATTATCATAGATTAGAATGAATGACTGCAGCAATGAATCTTCTGGAATACTAACAAAGTACTATTATTAGTACAGTAAATCTCAGCCAGTGTGCTTCCTGGGTGAGATGCTGTGGTCAGACTCAGCTCTCTGTGTTAATGTCACACTGACAGTCTGCTCTGCCCCAGGCTCCTCATTTTCTACAATCAAAGCTGTTTTTGTGACACACTCCAGAGGTCACCATCTGCAGATATTAACACAGTTAAAAATGTGTCTCTGCCCTTTTGCGCTCACTGTACACATTTGAACTCATAAAAAAATACCATTGTGAAGAATGTGTGGACTACCTTACCTCAGAGGGGATTTAATTATTTGTTTTACATATTTTAGTTTTGTCTTTCTTTTGTCATTACTTCATCTTTATTATTGTATTGTATTCATTGTTAAAACTGCTATCTGCTGTTTGGTTAACTTATAAAGTGGAATGCATATAGCTGTAAAAGACAGATGAATGTAACTATAGAAAAGTGTCACTATTTGTGAAAGTAAGTAAAAAATGTATTTACTCACTATCATGCACTGATGCTACTACCACTGCTGACAAAAAAGTCAATAGTTTTTGGAATTAATAAAATAAGGAACCTGTTTACATAGAAGCATAAACAGTATACACAATACACAACTAGCTAGCAAGAATACATTAGAACCTAGTTCATTCAAACAAACCTAACTGCTTTGAGACAGAGAAGGCAGAGAAGAGGCGACTCAAACATTTGCCTGACAGAAAAGTCCCACAACAAAAAAAGACTACATAGAATATGAGATGAAATAGTAGTGCCACAAAATTTAAGACCTTTGATTAACATATTGAAGCCCAGTCTACCTTTTTTTTTAATTAATTGAAGACATTGCAAGGACTTACTTTAAGACATGTGAATTTAAGATTTTAAGAACAGACACCCTGTTTCCATACAAACACATATGCACATTTTTTTTCTGTCTGTCTGAAGTTAAATCAGACCAAACTTTTCAAGTTTTAGGTTAGTTTAAATTACAAATAAAATAATTTTATTTGCTATAAGCCCCTAAAATATTTTTGGCAACTTTCTTATATATATACATTTTTTTATATATAAAAGAAGTGGAAATGAATATATCTTATCCATCAGTTGTGCCCTGAACAAGTGTGCTACTACTTGTATGAATGTGTAGTGGAGTAAGTTTCACTTAGTTGCTGTTGAGTACTGGAAGACTGCATTACCTGCCTTCTGCTAAAAAAAATAAATTATTACATTTTAATTGATTGTGATCAGGAGGAATGAGGGGCTCACACAACTGCATGCATATTTATATTTCAAGCTTACAAAGTTAGGTGTAGTTGTGATTAATTACAGCACCAGAGTGAGATTAATTTGATTAAAAATGTAAATCAATTGACAGCACTTACATATATAAGTGTTTTAATTAAAGAAATCCAAGGTATATAAGAAAGGAAGAGAAGCATAAAGAAATATATTAACTATATAGAATGTAGGCGAGTTCTTACCGTGTACTTCATCTGGAAGTTCTGGATCAGTTTGAGGTCAATAAACATGCGGATAGTAGCCAGGGTGGTTTCAGTGTCTGACAAGTCGAAATCACTGAAACTGAAGTCCAGCAGATGCAGCGACTGTGCCGAAGGAACTGTGGTCACCTGCAAACACCAACACACACCCATGAGTTGGAAAAGTATTCAGTTGGACATTAACAAGGTGTAGATCATAATTTTGCTTGTTTTTAATTCCATTAGAACCTCAATAAGGTCTTTATGAAGGTTTCTTGTCTTGCATTGCCACATAAACGGCATGCAGTTACCTCAGAAAATCAGGCATGTGTCTGAACAGATGATTCAGACTCTTTGTAGCTCCCGAGGGAGGCCCCTCATCAGGCTACAATCACTTCACACTAAGAAGACAAGCACAGAGCTGGACCTTAGCTGATCCTGTGATCCCATTGGTTGAGCTAATGTAGTAGCTGGTTGGCCCATATACTCCCAACAGAACCTTTCCCTCTCAGACTACAGGTTTACTGTTGGTAGCTAGTAGGGCTGCACTGATTGCAGTTTTCTATCCGATTACCGATTTTTTAAAAAGCCATACCTGCCGATTCCAATTTTGGCCAATACCATTTTTTTGTCTGAAATGTTGCTTAATATAACAAGAAAGTTGCTGAGTTGGCAACAGTGGGGTAACTATTGTTAAATGTAAATGTGCAGACATGACCTGGCGGGTCGGTCTATCAGACAAACCTTTTTCGCGGGAGAGCAAAAGAGGACAGTGGTTGATTTTTAGGCAATTGGTGAGGTAGATAAGATCAGTGGATAAAATTGACTTCACATGTAAAAATCGGCCGATCACCTATCTCCCAAAATTAAGGACATCGGCACAGATAGATTGGCTGGCCAATAAATTGGTGCACCCCTATTTGCTAGTCTACAGTAAACATCCTGTTTACTGTAGACTACACTGTTTACTGTAAACATCCTGTTTACTGTAGACTAGGGTTGAAACTTTCTTCTTAGTAACACTTTTAGACTGGCTTAGTATATCCTGAGCTATCTCTGTAGTTATGTTGCTATAAATGAAGGTTTCTGGAGAACAAACTGACCACTTTTCCTCAATGCAATTTTCTCCTACTACTCTCCAAAACTGGATTATGTGCTGCTATTTTGACTTTCAACTTCCTGTCTCTGTTTTTTCCTCTTCATAGAAGATGCATCTAGTATGCTTAGTTGTGACATCTTAATGGATGGTGATGTTGGTCATCAGCTTAATGTTCTTCTACATAGATGATACACTTGGACCTATCTCATGGAGGACCAAATCTCTTAATAGTTTGTTTAGTCTTTTTCTTATACACGCGTTTGTTCTGTTTACATTGCTTCATCTCCTTTTTTTGCTTGTCCTTTTATTTCATTTCTGCCTTCTTGTTTTAATGAAAACATGGCATTTAGCATAAAATATTACATCAGCAGTGAAAAATATGTTTGAAAATCAAATTACCACAAACAATTAATGAAGTTTTAATCTCTCCCTGAGGAAGCTCTGCCACATTTAATGTATAATATTCAGGCAAATTGCAAAATATGAGGATATAAATCAACTGGAGTAAATCTGATGACATGCCAACATGACAACAACATGCCAAGCATACATGGTAGAAAACTTTTAGGTGGGTCCCAAAGATCTAGTCAATCTGAATTTTAAACCAACTCTACAAAAAATAAAAACAAATATAGAAGAGTGGGGTAAAACACAACTTACCGTCTGGGGAAAGATTCATATTAAAATGATGGTTGTGCCAAAAAATGATTTTAGATAAAAGATCAGACTGGATGGATACTGAGACCAAACTATGCTCACCATTTATTTCCAAACCCAAGTTCATCACATTTCTAAATGTTCTGTGTTTTAATGCTAATCAAGTAGGCAAATTTTTTTAGCAGGGCCACAAAACCATGAAACTACAAGATACGTGTGGGTAGGTATAAGAAAAGAGACAGCTAGGTAGCATTTATTTTCCCTCTGCTGTCTGGCTCAACTCTTCTCTGCTGATGGCTGCTTCTTCCAGACGAGATTCATCCCAGAGTTCTGGTGCTGCTCACAATGCAGATGGTTTTCCTCATCGTTCACCATGTCAGCCATGGGCCGCCATCTTCTGTTCCCTGAGAAGAGTAATTAGATGTTAAAGCATATATGTAGCTCAAAAATCACAGACATACTAGTGTGGACAAGTTATACACCCACAAAGAACTATTTAAATTAACACAGGCATATTTACTTTATATGCATACAAACATTTTTTATCATTAACAGACATACAAAACTGGAATATTTCAGAGTAAATTTAAAGGTACAAACCTAATAAATACTTGTTTTGTAAGTATTAAACATACAGTCATTAAAAAAAAGTATACCAACCTAGTTTTCTTCAAGTTTCTTCATTTTAATGTCTGGTGCAACTATTTTCCATGTCTTCATGACTGTATAGGCAACCATAAAATACAATATAAACCAGACAGATATGGCCGCACACTGCTCACTTTAGCAGCATGGCCGGATGGACAGCAGCGTGTTGAATGTGCGTCTGTGGATGTCAGGGTGCTGGTGAGACGGTCTCCGACGCAGATCTGCAAGGCTTGTTATTCTTCTCATTCTCCAAGCTCAACAAAACAACTCATTCTTCGATGCTCCATAGAGTTGCCTCTGATTATTGCAGTTTCCTTATAATCTACAGAAAAACCTTCACATCATTGATGCACCTCAGCTGGTAGCTGTGGAGGACTCCTGAAGCTTCAATCAGAAGCCAACTTCAGTGGCTGCTTTGTCCAAACTATGAAAATCCTGACAGTGAATCTCTAAGTCCATTAGACTCTGAAACACCTTCTGTCTGAGCGTCCACACGAAAAATAATAAAATCAGGAGTTATAACACTATTTTCTAATGCAGTTGTTAAGCTTCAGCTCATCGATAAACTGCTGGACAGCCTTGACACCACCTTCCTCGTTTGCACAATGAGGCAGAAATGCAAAAGAAAAGTGAAAAAAGGAGATGATTCAATGTAAAAAGAACAAACTCTTGCATAAGGAAAGGCAAATAAAAAATATATATTTTATTTTCAAGACATACATTTCTTTATGAAAATGAGAAAATTATATATTTCTGCTTTTATTTTGAACTATGTCAGTTTTGGTCCTCCATACTGTCTTCCAGTGTTTAACAAGACAAAGTCATTGGCTAAGCTTTTACTGTGTCAAACTGTATCTGATCTTTTTCATCCTATAAGCCTTTAAAACAGGTTCAGAGCTGATCTGTTTAGCTGTGTTTCTCTCCTACTTAAGCTGCTACTACTGCCATTAACTTTTAACTTTCCTTTAAAATAGAAAGTACTCCTGGATCAGTGTTGCTATGTTTTATTTCTGTGTCTTCTCAAACCTCTAGGCCAGGGCTCTGCAACCGTTACAACATAGAGAGTCATTCTTGACCTCAGTCTGGATAATATACTCATTTAGAGCCGCAAATATTACATTGTCTTGATACATTTCTTCTGGTAAATTGGTCATTTTTAATAAAACTATATCATTCGGACACATTTTCCTCTGGGGTGTGTCGTTGAAGACGGTCCACAGAGCCACACGCGGCTCCGCAGCCGCAGGTTGAAGACCCCTGGCCCAGACCGTCACGGCAGAACCTGATTCAGGTTTTGTTTCTGCTGGAGATTTCCTAATTTTTATGGAGGAGTTTTCCTTTCCACTGTCTGTGTTCGTCCAGGAGGAGTGAATGCTGCAAGCCAAAGACCTCATGCAATCTGCTGGGTTTCCTTTGATAGAAAACTTTTCAACCAATTTGAAAAAAATCAACTGAATGTGACTGCATTGTTTGACAGCTGAGATCAATTTGTAATGTACGTAATTAATTGGAAATCTGTTTGTATGAGTGTGGTATTTTCTGAATAATACAGTACATTTTATTTATAAAGCACTTTTCAAGACACTCAAAAATGCTGTACAGTAATAAAGATTAAAAGCAACAACATGCGATCTGAGAAATATAAAAGAAATTGTATCTCATATTTAACATGATCACATAGTGAGAATCTCATACTGACTTATCATTCTTGTTGAGTTTGTTTTATACAGGCCATAGTTAGCATGCTGATTATGGCCTGTAAATCCTGAAATAGAGTTTCTGGGTCTTTGGTGACTACGTCAGTATCACACGTCATCAGTTATCAAGGCAGCTAAATGTTCACAACAGTGCTAAATAACTTCTCCTGCTATTCCAATTGTGAATATGAACAGAAAGAAGCCATTTTGAGTTGTTTTTATTGGAGTCTTTGTGCTGATTCAGTTGTGTTACATTTCATGACTGTCATCAAACACAAAGTCAGCTCTTTGTGACCTTTAGAAACCCCTTCTTTGCGTGTCACTGTGCCTCCAGTTTCATATTGATGCTTGTATCATACATGCATAGTTTGAAATGTTAATTTACAGCAGTTACCTGAAGTTCCCGGGTTTCCTCCTCAGTGGCAGAGGCATGATATGATAAAACCTGGAGGGCACAGACAAATCAAATTCAGCAGCATGTGGCAGCACATGCTGCATATATGGAAATACAGTGGGTATGGAAAGTATTCAAACCCATTTAAAGTTTTCACTGTTTCATTACAGCCACTTCCTAAAATCAAAACAGGAAGAATGGCAGAGGATCCACAAATCCAGGCGTGAAAGAGCGTGCTTCTAATCACTACTGAGCAAAGGGTCTGAATACTTATGCCCATTTGATCCTTCAGTTTTTCTTTTTAAATAAATTTGCAAGAAATTCTACATTTCTTTTTTTTCTGTTAAGATGGGATGCTGAGTGTACATACATTAGAAACAATATGAACGTTTTTGATTCTAGCAAACGGCTGCAATGAAACGAAGAGTGAAAAATTTCAAGGGGTCTGAATACTTTCCATACCCACTGTACTTCAACCACTTTGACCGTCTTTGCGCCATAATTGTAAATTGGTCTCATTTCTGCCAGTGGTTTAATTATTCTGAGAAGCCATTTATTGTAAGATACTGTTATACACTGAGTGCACAACTTTAACTTTGAGGAATAATTTTATTGTGCAACAACTACAGCGCTCTCGGTCAATCCACAATGTTAATTACCTCTCGAACCTGAATATTAAAGAAAGTAAAAATTAGATTTTGGCTTTCTTAATGCAATATTTTTGTATGCGCAGAATTACTATGCAACTGAATTTAAACTGAAACTTTTCTCATCTCATTTGTTTGTCATCTGTTAAAGTGAGAATTATAAACATACAACTCAAAATTGACAAATAAACATTTCTGACATTTAAAAAATAAATCAGTGACCTTTATAGTCAGCCTTCTTTTCCATAACACTTAGAAGCCTTCCATTCATGGAGTCTGTCAGTTTCTTGATCTGTTGACGATCAACTTTTTGTGCAGCAGCAGCCACAGCCTCCCAGACACTGATCAGAGATGTGAACTGTTTTCCTTCACCATAAATCTCCTGTTTAAGAAAGGCCCACAGGTTGTCAATGGGGTTTAGGTCTGGTGAGGAAGGGGACCACTTCATTATTTTTTCATCTTTAAGGCCTTTCATAGTACTTTGATGCATGCGATGGAGCATTGTCCTGCATAAAAATCATGGTCTTCTTGAAAGATGCAGACTTTTTTCTGTACCACAACTTGAAGAAAGTGTCTTCTAAAAACTGGCTGTAGGTTTAGGACTTGATTTTGAGTCCAACTTCAACCAGAAAAGGTCCAACTAGCTCATCTTTAATAATACCAGCGCCCTGCCTCCACCTTGCTAGTGTCTGATGTGAAGTGGAGCTCTGTGCCTATTACTGATCCAGCCACAGGTCCATCCATCTGGTCCGTCAGGAGTCACTCTCATCTCATGAGTCCATAAAACCTTTGAAAAATCTGTCTTCAGATCTGTCTTGGCCCAGTCTTCATGTTCCAACTAATGTGTCTTGTTCGATGGCGGTCGGGTTTAAGCGTTCCTTATCTTGGCCAAGTCTCTGAACATCTTGTACTTCTGGGCACTGCAGGTAGGTTGCAGTTCTGGAAAATGACCGCACTGGAAGATAATGTAGCTTCACGTTTGATTCTTTTCAAATCTCTGGCAGTTAATTAACGTCTTTTTTTCTCAACACGTTTCTTGCAACCCTGTTAGCTACTTGCAATAAAACGTTTGATGGTTGTGTGATCACGCCCCAGTATCTTAGTAATTTCAAAAGTGCTGCTTCCCTCTGAAATACTTTTTAGAGTTTCTTAAATCTCTTTTTTGGCTCATTTTGCCTGAGGAAAAGAAGCTGCCTAATAATTATACCCATCTTGATATAGAGTGTTGATCTTCTTAGCCCCACCCCCCTTATTAAACAAATACACATCAGCTGATGTGTTCATATTCAACAAGGTTCAGGTTTAAACAGCTTGGAGTTGGAAAATATGCACCCAAATGATGATATGATCCAGACTGAAACTTGCCTAACAATTGTGCACACAGTGTATAGTGGAACAATAATTAAAAGAAACGGTAACACTTTATTTGACAGGTTGTGAATAAGACTGTCATGACACTGTCATGAACATGAGTAAGTCTTCATGAATATTTATGATTGTTGTCATAAAGTGTCATTTGGTAAATCATGACACTTTTAATTCAAAGTTGACATTATTCAAAATGTCTTTATGACAACTTGACATTAACCTAGAATCATCATATGTCATAAATATGTAATAATAGTAGTCACAATAATGTCATTAAGTGTTAAGATTACACTGTCAAACAAAACAGTGACAGAACTGTAAGTAATATCTCCCCCTACTTGAAATAAAGCAAAACAAGTACGACCAAAAATAAAGATTTCATTAAGCTTTATTACACTGTGAAATTATTTAATAACAGGCGTTAATAATTCTTTTTACATCAAGTGGAACAAGTAGCACCAGTTATGAAGATGTCATTAAGTGTTATTACAGAGTCATTACTACTAACTCTTACCTCAAGTAAAGTGAAACCAGTAGCAACAATTATAAAGATGTTATTCAGTGTAATCAGTGTCAAATGCTACGCTAACAGAATCATTGATATTAAGTCTTACCTCAAGTGAAGTTGAAAACACTGAACTACTTATAACTACCATCATAGCTGTAGAACGAACCCTTTGTACATTGGAATAAAACAAAGGATAACTTGTTTTTCAGAGGGTTTAACTTCTATTCAGTATATTGTAACTCTGAAATACTAATTGAAAAACTAAAACAGAACTACTTATTCTTTAACTTAAGAAAATAGTTTTTTTCAAAAGTCAGCTATCTCCTTCATTATAGCCTTCCTGTAACACTCTGACAACAGGGAGATATTCTTCTTGTCTTCATTTCCTAGGAGCAGCTCTTTGAAAGTGTCTGGAAATGCTCAGAAATTGTAGCTGTTCTTGAAATGGTTGTGATCAGTGTTAATCATATTAGCTTTAAATTTGTTAGATTAAAATTGGAGGGAAAAAACCTATTTGCCTGTCTTTAAAATATGTTTAAGATTAAGGGCTAACTTTACAGTAATGGAGTTTAATAACTTTAGCTAACATTAACTTACAGCAAGGTAGCATTGGCTTGAATTGCTCATAGTTAACATTATAAGAACAAGAGACATTCCTAAATGTATTGGCTTCTTTTTAAGCAGGAGGTCTGGCCGTTATAACTTGGGTTAGGTTGGCCCCACAAGATGGAAGATTTCTTCTTCACCAACACACTTACATGCCTGTTCGTGCACTGCACGAACAGGCAGTGCACGAACTGCACACTTAAATGTGTGCACCATTGCACACATTTAAGTGTGCAATGGTGCACTACTTAAATGTGCACCATTGCACATTTAAGTAGTGCAATGGTGTATTGCACTACTTAAAACAGCCTTATGTAATGTTTCAAATGCAAAGTTCATAAGTGCTTTGTAGACATCTTGCTGTAAAACTTCAGATCAATTAAATTAAGAAATTTAAAACTAAACAAAATGGCAAAGAAATAAAATATTACCACATAAAGGTACATCATTTTTAAAGTTTAATCAGTAATACTTTTATAACAGATTTATGTCAGATCATGATTTCTTGGTTAATGTCAAGTTGTCATAACAAAGACATTTTGAATAATGTCAACTGTTTATTAAAAGTGTCATGATTTACCAAATGACACTTTATGATAACAGTCATAAATATTCATGAAGACTTACTCATGTTCATGACAGGTGTTGTCATGTTTATGACAGTGTCATGACAGTCTTATTCACAACCAGTCAAATAAAGTGTTACCAAAGAAACAGGTAATTTCTGACTCAACATGAAAATAAAGAGAACCTAAAGTCATTCTATTCCAAGTATGAAGACTCCCTGATCTTAAACCCACTTTCAGACAGCCCATTCCCCCTTTGGGTTCCAAACAAAGAAAATATTTTGTAGACAAGATGTAACATGTTCAAATGTTGCAATATTGTTGTAAAAGCTAACTCTGCTTTAAATTCTTCAGAACTTTCTCCCTGACCTGTGTGCTGTGTTTAATAGGTTACTGTAAAATGTCACAATCCAATATTGATATCGGAAATTGGTCCGATATTACTGATACTACTTATTTATCTCCATTCTTGGGGGTACAGCCAATCAGTGCCAAAGAAAATGAATGCCTGGATTGGGTGCCTTAATGTTAGCCAATACTGTGTCATTCAGCTTCCCATTTTCTTTCAAATATTTGAGATATGCTCTACAAAAAAAATCTGCAAATGTTCCGCACATAACTTCCACACTTTTCACAAAAATTCTTTGAACACTGAACTAGGCGGGGTCCAGTGTGTTCTTCTTCCAGATCTGAGAAAGTAAACAAAGCTGACCTCCAGAGTGACCTCCTGTTTGGCCATGGCTCTTTCCACAGTCTCATACATCTGTGTGTTCTGAATGCCAAGGCCACAGAAGATGGCAAACGCTTCCAGGAACTGCTCATCGTTTCTGTTGAAGGTCTTGACGGTGCTTGACGCTTCGTCCGTTTTGTTCACCAACTGGCACACCCCTACAAGCACGTACACACACACACACACACACGCACACACACACACACACACACGCACACACACACACACACACACACACACACACACACACACACACACACACACACACACACCCGCCCACACGCGTGCACCCAGACACACAAAACATAAATTGTTCAATTTGGTTATTACATAGAAATGTAACAAATCATCCCCACTAACATTACACTGCCACTACTATGAAAACCCTGGACATGTTTCAGTCATGAGACTTTAAAAGTCAATGGGTGCAGTAGAGTTTATTGCTCTAGAGCAGGGGTCACCAACACGGTGCCCGCGGGCACCCGGTCGCCCGAGGGGACCTTGTCAGTCGCCCGCGGAGCAAGTTCTAAAAATAACCATTGTCGTTAGGGAGCACTGCCAACGCAATTATTTAATTTAATGTTTTTACATTGAATTAATAACATTTGATTATATTTAGATTTTTGTTTAAAAGTAAATTACAAAAAACATTTAAAATAAATAGCTTTATGCATGACATTCTTTTCTATAGTTAAAGTTTCTTCAAGATGGCGCTGGCGCAGCTGGCTGCCTGCAGACGCAGCTCCCATCGTGTGTTTGTCTGTGTATATTTGCTGTAACCGATTAATGATCCGTGCTTGAAGAACCCATGGATCATCAGTTGGGCTTTCCACAATGGCTGGATGTGGTTCTGTCGATGTTCTCCGTGTTCATCTGCTACTTTTTATACTCTTGGTTGCGGAGAACCTCGCCCAGCGGAGTAGCGGCATTGTTTGCTCGCGTGAACGGCTGATTGCGCTGTGTGGGCCTCTGCTGCTGCCCGGAGACGGGCCTGTGGTCCCGGAGGAGTTACAGAGGAGACAACGGGGCTGTGGGTCTGGAGTTAAACGGAGGTAGAAGAGGAGACGGCGCAGGCCAGCGTTACCGGCGATTATTGTGGGGAACGTGAGGTCTTTGGGAAATTGGACAGACGAACTCACGACACTGGTTAGGACCCAGAAGGAGTACTGGGAGTGCAGTATCTTCTGCTTTGCGGAAACCTGGCTACACTTGCTTATTCCAGAATACAGCGTGGAGGTTCCTGGATTTTCCTTGGTGCGGGGGACAGGGACTTTTCCAAGAGTCGGAAGAAGAAGGGTGGCGGGATTGCACTTATGTGAGTGAGAGGTGGTGTAATCCTGGTCATGTTAACGTGAAGGAACAGATTTGTAGCCCGGATATTGAACTTCTGGCTGTGGGAATGCGGCCGTGTTATTTACCGAGGGAGTTTACTTCCGCCATTTTGATCGCTGTTTACATTCCTCCATCAGCTGATGCAGCGGTGGCCTGTGACGTCATCAGCTCTACTACAGCCAAACTCCAGACTAAACACCCAGACATTGTTATTGTGTCTTGTCTCTTGTCTTGTCTCTATGCTGTAACTGTGAAGTAATTTCCCTGCTGGGATGAATAAAGTACTTCTATTCTATTCTATTCTATTCAGAACTGCGCAGACGCCTGCAGGATATTATTGGAGGGCAGCAGCGCCTGCAGCTGTACGGCTGCACCTGCTCTGCCTACCTTAAGATTTTCCTTGAAGTAAAAAAAGAAAAGAATAATTTCTGAAATTTTTATTATTGAACCCTCTTTACCATTAACAAAATTGTGGAGAAAAAAAAAGATTGTGTGTGTCAAAACATCTTGTACGTAGCGCACGTCTGAATCTATAATATTGCTAAATGCTACAGCTTATCTGTAGCATTTATTTAAAAAATCCCTTGTCTTGCAGAACCTTGTCTACCAGATTCAATCCCAAGACGGTGAAATTTGGGCCCGTAAACAAAGAAAGCAACATGGTCCGTACCTATGACTTTGTCTTTCTTGCCATTTCTGATTGGAGTGCAGAGCAAACTTTTTATCCGACTGCTGGAGTGATCAGGGCTTTCACACTGTTAAATAACAAAGGGGATTACTTAATAGGACTGGGAAAAAAATGAAGTAAAGAAAAGTGAGGAAGTGTGAGGCACAGACTGTCCAAGGGAAGCGCTGGTCCTTGGTGACATCGATGATGTTGAGAGGTTGCATGGTGTTTCTAACATACTGAGCGTACATGTAGTTTATCTGACTGACATCACAGTCTCTGAGGAAGAAAACACACAATATAGCAAATACCTTTAGTTACATTCAAATAGACCAAACCAAGCATTATAAACTGATAAGGTCATCTTCACAAATGGTTATGTCTGTATTTGGACAGATCACAGAATGTGGATTTAGTTTATGGCTGAGAGACATTTATAAGAGACATTTTGAAATATATTTAATTTACCCGTATGTGCCTATTTCACTAGGAACTTATTTTTATCTACTGATCCTGAACACATCAGCCCCTTGCTGTCCCCAGCTCGCCATTAAGTCTAAACATTCAGTCGGTTTAAAGTGAGAGGAACAACATATGAACAGAAGAACAAATTATTGACCCTTTGCACAAGATGTCATGTGCTTCAGAGAGCAGTCCACTCTGCCACGACAGGCGGCAAAACAACCTGTGTGCGCGTTGATACCTTTAGAGCTTATCAGGGTACAGACACTTGGTAGCCAAATATCCCTTTTATTTAGTTCATTTCACTGTGAAAAGCTTGCTTTGTTCATTTATCCATCACATGCAAAAAACACTAACCACATGAAATAAAATGTGCTGCAGTATTTTCTTATCGAGGGAGTTGTACAGCCAATAGCATTTCTGTATTATCAGGAAACTGAACTACAATCACATCGTATAACTTTACATGTTTTCAAAATTATATTTTACTAATTGCAATATAGTAAAATATATAATTATAATAGTAAAATAACAATTACTAATTGTAATGTCAATTACTATAACGTAATTGACATTACATGATAAAACGACAATTTTTGGCCATCAGATGAAGTATCTAGGAAAATGACAAGTTGCCATGTTGCACACATGCCTGGATTAGTTGGATCTGGCTAAGTGTGGACTTCTGACTGGATCATGAGTCCAAAACGTGGATAAAATCTGATTAAGGCCATCTGTAAGCAGACCAGACCAATTCCACCAAAACATCTGCTTGTTCTAAGCAACGATGAAGAATTAAACATCTGGATGGTAGGTGGAGGAACTGCAGCTTAAGGGCAACACCTGAGTCCTTTTCTGAGAGCCAAGCTGTCTGTCACATCTGTAAGCCTTTAAGTCTTAGACATAATGCCACGCCACAAATGGGGAGATTATTAACGTGTCAAATAGAAATAGTTTTGGGAGTGTGTATTGCAAGATGGAAAACAAAAACACAAATAGAGCATTCATGAGTAGAAATAAAGTGTTCATTAGTGTGCCCACAGACATCCATATATGTACCCATATTAGGACTTTGCATTCACTAAAGTTTTGGTGCTAACTAACTGAGTTCAGAACAACTGCAAAAAAGTGAGGACCAGGAAAATTTCCACAAAATTCCACCATTTGCTATAATTGTCCTCCCCAGATAGCAGGGATGAAAACTCAATGTTGAATAATGGTCAAAAAGGTTGATTTTTGGTGAAGGTCGACGATTAACGATGAAACGACGATAAATGTTGTTTTCTGGTCAAATTCAAATGATTGAAATACCATTGCCTGATCAATATGTGATCAATGTTGAATCAATGTATGCTGTTTGTCACATCCCTTATCCTCCTCTCTGAACTCTGGTTGAGAACATTTTAATATTGGCTAGGGTTTATCACATTTTAAATCAAGTACTACACAAAGAACTGCTGAAGACAGTGGGTTGTGATTTCTTTCTAATAAAAAGTGTTTTTGACTGTTGTTCATCTTATGTACGTATTTAAATTAATCTCACTTAATTCATTTGGTTTAGTGATGACAACTTACTTTTTTGTGTTCCATTAACTTAAAAGTTACAAATCTAACTAACTTAAATTAACTTAACTAACCTAAAAGAACTTTTTACTTTGACTTTACTTGAAACAATTGAGTTCAATGCCGGTTTTGTAATCTAAGTCTGACCAACTCTCGTCCAACTAAATTGGATGAACATCCAACTGCTTAGCATTATGTTTATCCAACTCAATTTATTAGAATTTTTTTAACTTGATTCATTAAGTGTGTTTAACATGACCAATCACTCTTACTCAAAACATTTACATTTGTCTAATAAATAATTCAAATCTCTTTGACTAAATTCTAAAATCAACTAAAACTTTTAAGTTATTCCAAACTTAAACTATCCGAAAGTACATTATCACTCACATTGTACTTAAAATACAGCTGGAATTTAAATTTTAAATGTATGTTTTAACATGTTATTTTAGTTTTTCAAAGATCCTGTACATTGAAAAACAAAAAGAGTTTATCCAACTTCATGAAGTTGGATAAAATTAATAATTAAGTATTCTCTAAAAAGAGTATTTTTAGAGTACACTTCCTAATGTGCACTCTCAAAAGTGTATTTGAAACAATTAAGTTCAGTGCTGTGTTTGTATCCTACGTCTGATGTCATGACTCAAGCTTCACCAGGGACAGATCCTGTACCTGCTGTGGTGATGGAAGGATAGAGCACAACCCCCATGAGGAGACCTTAGTCCTCAACGTGGCCGTCGCAGGTTCAATTCCAGCCTGATGATCTTTGCTTCATGTCTTCCCTCTCTGTCGTAACCCACTTTCCTGTCTAACTTCTCTTAAATAAAGATAGCCTGAGCCAAAAAACCCTGGTAAAAAAGATCATTTATTAGTTTCCTTCCTTATTTGAAGTAACCTAAATGATTTCAGTAAGACTGACTTAAATTTGGCATTTTAAACACACTTAATGAATTTGGTTAAATAACTTAATACACTGAGTAAGATGATCATAATGTATTGAGTTGGATGAACTTAGTAAATTGAGTTGGATAGACAAAACTCGAGTTGCTTGTACTGAATAAATTAAGTTGAATGTACTTAATTAAATTACTTCCCAATTGAAGCAATTCAGTTAAGTTGGTTCAACTAACTTCTTTTTACAGTGTGCCTGTTTGTGCATAATGTGTTGACATAAAAACATCTACAAATCACTACAAGTAGTGGAGTGGTCCACCTCCCCCTTTTACACTAGAGGTTTGTCCCAACCAAACAGCCACTTTGCTGCTGGCTTGTTTGCAAACTGGCTTCTGAATTGAATTCTACTCTGAACACTTTGGTGGTAAGTTTGGCAATATTACTTTTATCTTAACTGTGTTTATTGAAAAATAACTGCACTGTTTTTGCCTATGCTGCAGCTTGATATGTAAATGTGTGATAATATATGTCAACTTATAATAACCGTAATTGTTACTGCTAGTGATGCCACAAGAATGTGCCACTACTTCTTTGCAGAGAGCATGGGAGAAACATGCTACAGGGTGATGCATGGACTGACATGGGCATGTACACTGCTCAAAAAAATAAAGGGAACACTCAAATAACACATCCTAGATCTGAATGAAAGAAATATTCTCATTGAATACTTTGTTCTGTACAAAGTTCCATTTGCACAACAGCAGGTGAAATTGATTGTCAATCAGTGTTGCTTCCTAAGTGGACAGTTTGATTTCACAGAAGTTTGATTTACTTTGAGTTATATTGTGTTGTTTAAGTGTTCCCTTTATTTTTTTGAGCAGTGTATATTTTATCTCCCTAACAGTAGTAACATTACAGGTTGTTTGAACTCTGCTTGTTTTTCCATGTTTAATAATGTAGCAGCTGTTCAACCAGGCTTTGTAAGGTTGGTGAAGAGTGTGTTTATTAAAGGACAAACACTGTGGAACTCCCAGTGTGGTTGTGAGTTTTTGACCGTCCTGATGAGTCTGCCGCCTCCTCTCCTCCATGGAACATAACCCAGTAGTAAGCCATCAAATCCAGTTCTCTTCTGAGTAGTATTGGTGGTTATGTTCAAAGGCTAACTTGGAGTTTTGTTACAGCACACAGAGTGACTAGTGGACCAGTATGGAAGCTCACTGCGCTGATGGTGTTTTGTTGACCACTCATTTCAGGTAATTATGTTACATTAAATGTCAGTAATTTATGTTTGCCAGTTTGGTTGCCAGTCTGTTTGTTAGTTGTTTCCATGACAACATGACGTGGCCAACTTTATTTTCTGTGAACCACCAGAGGGTGCTGTTAAGTAATTTAATAATTAATTTTGACTGATGTCTGTATTTATTTTTCTAATTTATTTAATTTATAAAAGAAAGACCAAATTGGAGCCATTTTAAAGATGTATCATCAAAACCTCTATACAATCACGTCACACTTTTTTTTTTGTCAAAACTCGCTGTAATAAATATTTGTAAATTACACAGTCTGTTCAGCGCTCTGCTATGTACACAGAGTGACTAGTGGACCAGTAGGGAAGCTCACTGCGCTGTTTGTGTTTTGTTGACCACTCATTTCAGTAAATGGCATAAAATCTAACCATGAGCATGACGGGACGGGTAAAGGAAGCTGTCACACATGCATTTAGTTTCTTTGCTCGCTCACTCAATTCACATTTTTTCTCTCTCCTCCCTGTTCAATTAAATAAGGCCTCACTACTGCCATCACCCAAAAACTGTGACGGTACAACTATAGATTTCTGTATAGAAGCACAATCCAGCTCTGTATCCACGGCAATGTAATTGTTCAACTTTTTCTACTTGAAATGCTCCGTCTGTGATTCTTGCGAGTCGGATAAACATTGGTTTTGCTTGACTGAACTTCCTGCTTTGGAGAAACAGATGGTGGGTCACTGGGAAGCCGCAGGGCTTGGTTAATGCCACTATAAAAAGCCTCCTGTGGTTGGAGCCGGTTAAAGCTAACATCCTGCAGGACCCCTCCCCTTCCAAGTTGGCCCTGTTGGAGATGTTCAATTTTGCTGGATTTGATCTTGCCAAGAGGAAATCCAGCACAAACACATAATGACATTCACAGAAGTTATTAGGTTAGGAGAAACTGCACTGGAAGCTGGTTGATAAAGAGAAGGATATCTAAAGGACAACAGGGCAAAAAAGGACATCTGGTTTTTGTCTCATTCAGCTATTCTCAGAATGTTTTCCACAACTATTATTTTCTCTTTCCCTGTTCTTGTACCCACAAATAACATCCAGAAGGTGGAAAACATCCATACACCACATTTTAAATGTTTACACTCATGGAAATAGTTTTCACTTTCTCATATATTTGAATGCCTTTTTTAATCCACATTTATATTATATTGCAAAATCTTCTCTACTTTCTTTCACCTACTCTGCCTGAGCAGGTGATATGGAAGAAGAAACCTTCTCTTGCTCAATGTTGTCATACAGAAAAAATTTTCAGGCCAATCTATAAGACTCATGGGTTTCAAATAATAATAAAAAAAAAGCTTCTTTAAATGTGGCTGCCAACAAGGAATCATTCATGAAACTCAACATTCTGATTCAGGTATGCACAAATCATACATTTTAAAACAATAACCACTACATGTCTGGAGGACATTGGAGAAAGTCTCAGAAATTCAGGAAGTTGAAGCATGTGATACAGCATAGTTACTGTAGACCAGAGCAGCACTGATCCTCATTATAGTCCGTCATGATTGTTGTTTTTATTCCTGCTTGGGCGTATCAGGACGAATAGAGATATTTGCCGAGTATCAGTGACGTTCAGGTCAGATTAATGGATGCTGGGTCACATTGAATCAAATACGTGTCAGATACCCAAATGGGTTGCATTTGAAAAGAATCTGACCTGTGTATATATATTTTGAAACATGTCAAGACTGTCATAAAAAGATTGGATACAGGTCGCATAACGCCAAAAAAATCTGAATTGGGTCACTTCAGGCTGCAGTGTGAACACAGCCTAAGAACCGTCAAGTCTTGCAGCAAGATACTGCAGATCTTCTATCAGTCTGTTGTTGAGAGCTTCATCTCTTCTGCCATGATCTGTTAGGGCAGCAGCATCAGAACCAGGGACCTCAAAGGGCTCATCAGCCTGATGAAGAAGGCTGGTTCTGTTCTGGTTCTGTTCTGGGTACGATTGTGGAACCTCTGCAGATGATGATGCAAAGAAGGATTCTTCATAAAAGCAAGAAAATTATGGACAACCCTGACCATGCTCTTCACAAAACTGTCTTGGGAAAACAGAGTGCCTTCAGTCAGAAGCTTCTTCAGAATAACTGTAATACAGACTGCTGCAAGAGATCTTTCCTGTCAACAACCATCACCATCTACAATAACGCTGAAGAATTTGAATTAATATGAGTTACGACATTTAAAGTGTCACTGACACGATAAAACCATTTACATAATTTAACAAGTTGAACTACTGTGCTTTCATTCTGTGAACACAAAAGCTTTTAATAATAAATATTTCTCACAGAATACTATAAATGCAGAGTGTTGCTGTTGTCCTCTGTAGTAAATAGGTCAAACACCCAGGGCCATCTGGTGGCGTAATCAGGGCAAGTCAACTAAGGCTGAATACATAGAAGTGGAAAAAGTTGTGATGGCTGCACAGTGGTGCAGTTGGTAGCACTGTTGCCTTGCAGCAAAAAGGTCCTGGGTTTGAGTCCCAGCCTGGGGTCTTTCTGCATGGAGTTTGCATGTTCTCCCTGTGCATGGTGGGTTCTCTCCGGGCTTCCTCCCACAGTCCAAAAGCATGACTGTTAGGGTAATTGTTTTTTTCTAAATTCTCCTTAGGTGTGTGAGCATGGTTGTTTTTCCTGTCAGTCTCAGTGTTGCCCTGCGACAGACTGGTGACATGTCCAGGGTGACCCCGCCTCTCCCCCGAAATGTCTCGCTGGAGACAGGCACCAGCACCCCTCCCAACCCCACTGGGGACAAGGGTGTAAAGTAAATGGATGGATGGAAGAAGTTATGAGGATTTCACCGACGATATGAGCAATTTATCTGCAGTTTTGGAAGATGAAGCTAGATGGAATAGCTGGTTCTACTGAAGAATTGCTACCGTATTTTTCAGGTGGTACGGCAAACTCTTACCACAGTCACTACCATCATTCCAGGAAAACAGTCCATTTCACGCAATCACTATAGTCACACTAGCCTGGTAAAAACCAGTCCCTTGTCCAACGCTATTTGCTTTGTCCAGAGTGTCTGGACTCTTGATTAATGGGAAACGACTGCTTCCTCTGTTGAAGTCTAAAATGTTACCCAATCGCCAATGTTTCCGCATCATAATCATATCAAGATATACTGTAAGTAGCTAAATATGTTATGGTAGATATTTCACTTACCGCTCCTCTGCTGCTGCCAGAAGCACTATTGAGGTCTAAAATGTCTGTACTTCCACATGGCTACAGTGCTGTTGGAATGGGTTAATGTGATTGGCTAAGTTACCCCAACGCGGGGTCTGTTCATATGATTGGCTGAAGCAACAAGTAAAAATGTTGTTCTGTCCATTTGTGACTCTTGTTCGGTACATTTGTGATTACTGAGACTGGTTTTGCTCCATGCTTCTCGTTTTGATTTCAATATTATGTCAAGAAGATACATTTCCCTCCGTATGATAATAATGAAACTTTATGAAAGTGTCTATCAGACAAATATCATCAAATGGCCTCTGAGGGAGAGGGAAAAGCGTAGGTTGCAAAATTAAGGAATTGTTAGTTGTAATAAATGGTGGAGAGAAGAGCAGAACCAATCTGGGACAGCCTGCAGCTAAGGGGATCCTCTTACCTTTTGGGAGTATCTAGGACTTCCCTCAGCTCCTCATGTTCCATGTGAAACACACTGGAGAAGGAATTCTACAAACAGAATAAAACAAGTTTATTTGACTTGGAAAATAAGCAAATAAGCTAAATTTCCTAGTCATACCAACCACTCAGTGTGTTTTACACTGCAGCCAATCACTTTCACAACATGCACACATCCATTCACTGATACCCAGATCAGTAGGCAACTTGAGGTTAAGAGCCATGCCAGGTTCAGTGTTGGGAGTAAATAATTCTGTTTTCCTCTATCTCTTTTAGCTGCTTGCATGCTCATATGTACATACACGCACACACATAGTACCCATGCGCACGTAGATACAAAGCTATGGTTAAAGGAAGTGACACGCTAGGGAATGTCCTCTAGCTTAGATAGAAACCAACAAAAGGAATTAGGGACCATTTTGCTCTGTTCTCCCATAAGGAAAGCATGACAATGGACCAGCACTGCATTTTAGTCTTAAAAATAGAATTGATGAATTAAACTCACTGACTCTTCTTGAAGCTCATACATTAAGAACCTAAATGGAGAAAGGCTAATCTCCATCGGCACCGCTAACTAAAACATAGTTGTGCTAACCATAAGCACAAATGATAATCAGTTCTGCAATGAGCGCTACACCAATGTTATATTTAGTGGAAGCTAATTCTAAATGCTAAGTTCAATTTAAATAATATATGTCCTTAAAAGAATACAACCCTCAAGGTCCAATTTACTTTTGATATTATAATTTACATGTTCTACAAAACTGTTAGATACTGTACTTGTTTATGTTTCTATCTTATGTTTATATATTTTTTACTGTCTGTATTTCATTTTGCTCCTATGTTTCTTGTTTGAAATAAAGGTTTTTTGGGGGAAAAAGCAGGAAACAGAACTGCAGTGTGACCAGTCTTTACTCACTTCAAAATAAAAGCATAATCAAACTGCTTTTATTAAACTACTTGAAGAAATCTTAACAGTCAATAGTTAAAAGTTCAATACTAAAGTCAAACTTTATTCAACTAAAGGTTTACAAACAGCTATATAAATTAGTTCTTTAGAATTTATGCAGAAAAATTCATTTGGGGGCAGCTAAGTGCACTAAAATGTTTTCACAGTTAGCAAAAAGAAAAAGCTAAAACTCTAAAACAAAAGTCTGCCCACCACTGCCCAGGAGCACATTGAAATGTGGCAGGAAGAAGGTGGAATCAGACCCACAACTTATATACTTCTCTTCCCTCGTCCTACACTTTGACTTTTAAGTACGCATCCAACTAGAGACGTTGGATGCCTTTTTGACGCACAACGCATTCGGTCTGAATGCAGATTTTAGCTTATCTAACAGAATACAGACTGGGTCTGAGTTCACTCAAGCTCATTCTAGGGAGAAGCTCCTCTGTGTTTTATCGTAAGTGCTCTAGTCATATTAGATACCTCCTACCCTGAAATTACATTATCACAGCAAAGTATCCAACAGTAAAACCATGCACACTGCCTGGAAGTAAAGAAGGGAAAAATAGATGTTGATCTATTACTAATTAAGCCTTTCCTCAAGCAGAGTTTACTTCAACAGTCCTTCTGCCTTCCCCCCTTATAGGGACTTGTTTTCTCTCAACTTGCTCTCTCAGACCCTCACAAAAGTATCATTTTTCCATCTAAACTGTAGGGGCAGGATGTTGAAGCTGGAAGAAGTATCTTCACTTTGGAATATTGTGCCTCCCAGTTGTGCACACATGCCATACACACAGCTTTGCTCTGTAGTACTATATCCATCTAGGTGAGGCCAATAAAGATGTTTTAAACAGAAAAAGGAGCCAACAATGTTATGACATGTATTGGGGTCTGTGAAAGACAGGAAGGTTTATAACCGGATAATACAGGATAATGGAAAATTGGACCAAATCCAGGATACATTTGGAGCTATCCATGAAAAGCTGTACCTGAAGAGGAAGGACAGCAAAAAGAATCACAGGAGAGCAGCGGAATTTCTGTTTCTTTCATGCATTTATCAGTGTTTTCACAGCTGATACTCTGGTAGACTTGGTTAATTGGGGACCAACATTACAAAATTTGTTACATTTTCTGCTGCTGCAGTTTGTTTTTACACTTTACTCTGTCCAAGGAACCAAACCCTTTGACAAACCTGTTCACCCTCTCTCCTGGGATGGCACTGCACCAATAACCACTGAAGGTGTCCAGCCTCTGTCCTTAGTCCTGAGCTGTTCTAGCTGGTTATGATAATCCTATTTTCTGAGCCCCCGTCTGTAGTGTGTTCTAGCTGGTTCCGATTATGGGTTCATGTTCTGAGACCCAGACTGTGCATTAGCTGGTTCTGCTTGTACTTTGCTCTTGACACCCAGATACTAGCTAAAGGTCCTGTGTTATGATTCTCACACTGTGAATGTTAATTAAAACATTTTGAAGTATATTATGTTGTATTTGATTTACATTTTAATACTTTGGGTTACTTTCAAGTGCTAACTATAATTAACCAATCTCCATAACACTGATCCTAGTCTGACATTTTTTTGTTTTTGAAGGTTAGGTTGTCAGCCAGGATTCAAATTGTTACAACATGTGTTATGGTAGTATTAAAGTGGAAAACGTAAGTGTATCAGCTTACCCTCAAATGGTTCAATTTACCCCATTGATTTTTCTGGTCTGTCTAACTTGTCCCTGATCTGGGGTAAAGTGAGACACAGGACCACTTTTTTTAAAACAATCATATTTTCATTGTCCTTTGTCTTGACGATATTCTGATAACTTCCATAGCTAGGAAACATCCCAAATTAATAGGAAATGTTTACATTTTACTGATACATCATTTTACCTTGCCTATAGGGAAACAAATGTAAAAAATGGCTCACATTAACCCACTCTCCCCTACGTGTGTACACTGACATGAGAAAAGGCTCAAAGACAAAAGTGGCGTGTATTTTTGTTTGCCTTTCGTGAAGAAGAAAGTTGCACTCTGTCTCCTTTAGAGGTTTTTATTTCGTTTCCTTCAGCAGTTCTTGATGCAGCGACACCACAAGCAAAAGGGGCAAACAGACTCACAACAACCTGTTGGTTTGACACACACTTTAAAAAGAAACAAGTTGAACAACGTTGACAAATTTAAGTCAGACTTACTCAAATCATCTAGATGACATCAAATAAAGAAGGAAACTAATAAATGATCTTTTTTACCAGGGTTTTTTGGCTCAGGCTATCTTTATTTAAGAGGAGTTAGACAGGAAAGTGGGTAATAACAGAGAGGGAAGACATGAAGCAAAGATCATCAGGCTGGAATTGAACTTGCAACAGCCATGTTGAGGACTAAGGTCTCCTCATGTGGGCTTATAGTCACTCAATTTATTAAGTTGGTTCTACCAAATTAAGTTTAGATTGAAGCACATTTCTTTATTGGCCCAACATAATTGCTTCAATTGGTAATGGCTTCAACTTAGCTGAAGCAATTCAATTACCAGTAAGGTTCTAATAATTCAAAAAGATTTGAATTATTAGAAAAAAATAAATGATTTAAGTAAGAGTGACTTAAATTTGTCATGTTAAACACACTGAATGAATACGTTATAAAAACTTAGTAAATTCAGTTGGATAGACTTAATGAAATGAGTTACTGTAGATGATCATAATAAATTGAATTGGTCAGACATAGGTAACAAAACTGGCTTTGAATCCAATTGTTTCAAGCAAAGTTAAAGTAAAAAGTTCCTTTGAGTTAATTAAGTTATTTAGAATTGTAAATTAATTAATTGAACGCAAAAAGTGAAGTTGTCATCAATAAACCAAATGAATTACATGAGATTAATGTACATAAATACATAAGATCAACAAGAGCCAAAAACCCTTTTTAGAGTGCAGTGCAGTGTGAAAGAGAACCATAGTAGCTGAAAATGTAACAAATGTTGCCGTTTTGGCTCCCAATCAAACAAAGTTTACCAGACAATCAGGTATGAAAATATCCTTAGACAGCTCATCTAAAAAAAAAAGTTAATTTAAGGTTTAGTTACCCTTTAAAACCATGTGGCATTTGTCTTTAACAATATTGATTAATTAACATCCCCGTCTGTAGTTAATGTGACAATATGTGAAAAGGTTCGAGCACATGTAGATGTTACAGTATCTATATGTGCTTATAGCTAAAGGATATAACTATTAATATAGACTGTGTGTGCAGAAATACTATGCGAAATGTTTTCTCATATGTGTCAGGGGACATGTCTTCACTTCCATCTCCTTATTTCCTCTGGAGAGAATTAAACTAGTGGGGGAAGAAACATGTCCAGTGATGAGGCAGATGTCAAACCCAATCAGACATAATTTACGTAAACACCGGCAGACACAATTATACTTGCAAATGCCAACACACTGAGATACAGTGAAGTAACATTCACGCAGATAACAACCAGATGTTCCTTCAGAGCAACTTGAGTACCACAAAAAACCAGACTGCAGAATAAAAATGTCAGTTAAAGCTAAACATCTCCTGGCCTTTATACAGGTAAGTGCATAGAAAAGTAAACTATATAGAGAGTATACAGCAGACATGTAGACAGTTCCCAATGTGACGCCACACATGAGCAAAATGAGGGCAGCAAACATTTTCTTGCTCTTTCCGGACTGCCTCTTACTCCACCTCAAACAGACAGAAGCTCTTTTCTTGTAGAAAACATTGTTCTAAAATCTGCTGAATAATGGACCTAGTTGAAAAAACACAGACATGAAATACTGACACCTGCATAAAGATGGCTGGCTGGAAAATAAGCCAGAAGAAGTATTTAATCTCTAGGTAAATGTTTGGTAGGGAAAGAAACATAATAGAGAGAAAGAGGGGAGAGAGGTAAGCAATGAGGAGACAGTTTGTCTGGACAGAGAGTTCCTGAGAGGGACAAATACATACAACTGAGGCTACGTCAGTAGCTACAGTACCTTATGAAGGTATTTGGCCCCTTGAACTTTTCAACCTTTTGCTGCTTTTCAGGCTTCAAACATAAAGATCTAAAATTTTTATTATTTTGTGAAGAATCAACAACAAGTAGGACACAACCGTGAGGTGGAACCAAATTTATTGGATATTTTAAACTTTTTCCACAAATACAAAACTGCAAAGTAAAGCGTGTAATATTATTCGGCCCCCTTGTGTTAATACTTTGTAGCGCCACCTTTTGCTGCAATTACAGCTGCAAGTCGCTTGGTTTTGTCTCTATCAGTTTTGCACATCAAGAGACTGAAATTCTTGTCCATTCTTCCTTGCAAACCAGCTGGAGCTCAGTGAGGTTGGATGGAGAACGCTTGTGAACAGCAGTTTTCAGCTCTTCCCACAGATTCTCAATTGGATTCAGGTCTGGACTTTGACTTGGCCATTCTAACACCTGGATATGTTTATTTGGGAACCATTCCATTGTAGATTTTGCTTTAAGTTTGCGATTATTGTCTTGTTGGAAGGTAAATCTCCGTCCCAGTCTCAGGTCTTTTGCAGACTCCAACAGGTTTTCTTCCAGAATGCTTCTGTATTTGGCTCCATCCATCTTCCCATCAATTTAAACGTCTTCCCTGTCTCTGCTGAAGAAAAGCAGGCCCAAACCATGATGCTGCCACCACCATGTTTGACAGTGGGGATGGTGTGTTCAGGGTGATGAGCTGTGTTGCTTTTATGCCAAACATATCGTTTTGCCTTGTAGCCAAAATGTTTGATTTTGGTTTCATCTGACCAGAGCTCCTTCTTCCATGTTTGCTGCGTCTCCCAGGTGGCTTGTGGCAAACTTTAAACCAGACTTTTATGGATATCTTTGAGAAACATCTTTCTTCTTGCCACTCTTTCATAAAGGTCAGATTTGAGCAGCAATTATCACTAATTGTTGTCCTATGGACAAACTCTCCCACCTCAGCTGTAGATCTCTGCAGTTCATCCAAAGTGATCAGGAGCCTCTTGGCTGCATCTCTGATCTTTCTTCTTCCTGTTCCAGATGAAAGTTTAGAGGGACGGCCAGGTCTTGGTGGATTTGCAGCGGTCTGATACTCCTTCCATTTCAATATGATCGCTTGCTCAGTGCTCCTTGAGATGTTTAAAGCTTCGGAAACCTTTTCTGCATCCAAATCCTGCTTTAAATTTCTCCACAACAGTATCTGGGACCTGCCTGGTGTTCCTTGGTCTTCATGATGCTCTCTGCGCTTTAAACACAACCTGAGACGATCACAGAGCAGCTGCATTTATACGGGGACTTGATTACACACAGGTGGATTCTATTTATCATCTTCAGTCATTTAGGACAACATTGGATCATTCAGAGATCCAACCTGATCTTCTTTAGTGAGTTTGCTGCACTGAAGGTAAAGAATAATATTACACGCTTTACTTTGCAGTTTTGTATTTGTTAAAAAAGTTTAAAATATCCAATAAATTTGGTTCCACCTCACAGTTGTGTCCCACTTGTTGTTGATTCTTCACAAAATAATAAAAATTTTAGATCTTTATGTTTGAAGCCTGAAAAGCAGCAAAAAGTTGAAAAGTTCAAGGGGCCAAATACTTTCGTAAGGTACTGTACATGCATGGAACAATGCAAGACGAAGATCAAACCTGAACACTAAGAGAAACTGCTGTAAAGACACATATTTTTCATTTCATATGATGATATGATTAAGTTAAGGTCTAGCAAGAGATTCTCCAGTAGATTTAGGTCTGGACTAGGCCATAGTAATAAAAAAATGTTCTTTGATCTAAACTGTATCTCTAGCTTTTGGAGGTCATAATGACCACTCTTCCAGTGAGCTTTGAGTAAATTTAATTCACCTAGTGACATCGTAATGTAGAGTTGTGTGCCATCTACGTAGTTATCTTACTTCCTGTTATAACATGAGCTAGGAGCATATACATATTGAATAAGATGTGTCCTAGGATTGACTCTTGGGGTACCCCATATGACTTCTGTCCGTTTCGATGAGAATCCCCTATTAAAACAAAGAAAATTCTGTTTTTTCAAAGATTCAAACCAATTGAATATTGGACTAGGGTGTCCTACCCAACTCTCCAATCATTTCAGTAACGATTGGAGAGCTGTAATAGTGTCAAATGCTGTGCTGAGGTCCAACAGAATGACCAAGGTGGCTTTTCCACAATCTTTATTTATATGGATGTCATTGAACACTTTGACCATCTCAGTACTGTGGAAACCAGACTGAAAGACATCAAAGCGGTTGGTCATTGTTGTTGAAACACTGTTTTTTCAATAATTTTGCTGATGAATGGAATGTTATAGTTTGGCCAGTAAATCTGCAGGAGTGATTTGTCCAGATTGTTCTTTTTTATCAGTGGTTTGATAACTGCTGTTTTAAAACCTGAAGGAAAACACCTGATGAGAGGATTGAGTCTACTATTTGAATCAGATCAGATGCAACGACAGGCAGAACTTTCTTAAGGAAAGTTGTGGGTAGGATATCAGGACAGCAGGAAGAGAAGCTTAATTGATTTAGAATTTCTTCTAAATGTTTATAGTTAAGTAGTTGAAAATGAGTCATTTTTTGTATTTGTTATGTTTGGGCATAGCATTGATTGTTTTTGGTGTGGATGTTAAGATTAACCTTCTATTTTTTTCATTTTCTCTGTAAAGAAGTTGGCAAATTCATTGCAGGTCGTGTTAGAGTGGAGTTCAGGTGATGCAATCACACAAGGGCTTGTGTGTCTGTCAACTGTGGTAAATAAAGCTTAAGCATTGTTAATTTTTATGCAATGTGCAAGGAAGAGTAGAATTGATTAAATGTTGTTGCCTTGTTCATGTAAGAACATTTTGTAATAGCTGTTTTGCTAAGTGAGTCAATGGAGATTGTACTTTCAAAAATAACAGAGAAATGATCAGATAGGGCGAAATCAGTTACTGAGACACTGGAAATATTTACACCCTTAATGACAATTAATTCTATTTTCCAATGTTAGTACACTGGAAAATATGACTAAATGTGGTTGTTGTGTGCAGTTTGGTGATATGAATCACTTTCTTTAAGTAAGTAGTATCAAATGAAAATGGTTTTAAAGATCAATGTTTGTGGTGCTATAAATGCTTTGCCATGCAGTAACAGCCATAAAGTTATCTAAAAAAGAATAAATAGTTTACCATATTTTTATTATTATCACATACTTAATAGTACCACAAAACATTGCAGTAAAATTTTAAGTCCACATTGCCCACCGATAGATTCTACCAACTTTAAACCTCTACAGGCTAAATTTCTTCTCATTCTTCAACAACTCACTCAAACTCTGTCAGATTGGATAAAAAGGGTCTGTGAACATACATTTTAAAGTTTTGCCACATGTCCTCAATTGAATTTAGGCTTGGACTTTGATTAGGCCATTCTAAGACATTAATCTACTTTGATCTAAACCACTCCAGTGCACTGCTATCTGTATGTTTACGGTGGTTTTCCTGGTGGATGCCGAGAGTCTAATGCAGTCTCAGGTCTCCTGCAGTCTCTGGCACATTTTCTTTTACTGGATCAAGCTCCATAAACTCTGACCAACTTACTTGTTCCTGCTGAAGAAAAGCATACCCACAGCAAGATGCTGCCACCATTATATGTTTCATCATGGATATAGTGTATCAGATTGCATGGAGCTCAGAAAGTTTAAGTTTGGTCCAATTTGACCAGAACCCAACCCCAACTGCTTTAAACTTTAAACTGGTCTTTTTGGGGCAGTGGGTTCTTTAATATTCTCTAATAGCCCCTGAGGCCTTCATAGAACAGCTGGATTTAACACGACACATCTATCATTTGTGAAACACAATTAAAAATTGAAATGAAGCATCATTTACATTCCTTGTCACTATTATAATATGATAATATTACACAAGGTGTGAATGCTTTTGCAAGGAATCATACAAGTGGTTGATCAGTGTGTGTCTATGTGTGTTGGTGAACTGACCATTGAGTCGTCATCAGCAATGAAAACAGTGCAGGCCTGAGCCTGCATGAAGGACAGGATGGTTCCGGCAATCTTCCGCAGCACAACCTCCAAACACTGCTGCTCCTCAAAGATCAGTCTGGCCAGATCCAACAGCACCTGCACATTCAGCACATCACACACTACGCTACACCTGCATGTATGTGGTTCTGCGCAGACATTTACTCTTACCTGATTGCGTCTGTTTTCCAACTGCGAGGTCTCGTACAGCTGTGCATTGTGCAGAACTATGCCTGAAAAGGCTAGATAGGCTGAAAAATCCTGTTGGGAAGCAAAACAGTGAGCCAGTACCATGTAGTAGGACGTAAGTAAAAAATTATTTTTATCTACTGTATATAGCAAGTACTTCATGGTAAAATATAAATAGATATACATTTCATACAAGACTTTTGGGCTGAGATGAAGGGTGCAACTCTGGTGTGATACTGGGGCTCTCAGCTGGTGGTCGATGCTTCTTAAGGATGTTCTGGGCTGCAGGGATTGAGTTGGACCCAGGTGAGGCTCCAGCTACCTTAACCTCCCTAGAGCTATCTGATCAGGTGGGATGGTACAATGCCATGCACCTGGACGCCAGGGTGACCCCCTGCAAGGGGGGCCTGGGGCAGCAAGGTTGGTTGTTGAGGTTTGGTACCAGGGATTGCCTACTGACCACCAGGAGCCTGCCTTAACTACCCCTTAAAAGCCTCACAACACTCTTATTTTTTCAGTTTCCACCACCAGGTTCTCTGCTCTGACTTTGTTGTCTTCATCTTCCTAACTATCAGTTTCATCCTACAGTCCTCAAGCCAAAGCTGTCCAGCTACACTCTTAACTACCACCAACTTGCAGTCACTAATTTCCTTCAGATTATGTCTAAATAAGATGTAGTCCACCTGTGTGCTCCTACCTCCTCCTTTTATAAGTCACTGTATGTCCCTGCCTCTTCTGGGAGAAACAGGCATTTACAACATCCATTTTAATCATTTTCATAAAGTTCACCACCGCCTGTCCGTCTTCAGACAGATCTGGCCGAATCAAACATATTCCAGGGTTCTGTAGACAAGGCTAAACAGAACATGCCAAGAGACCCAAATGCTGCTTTATTCATAGATGAACTAGCCTGGCAATTGTACGTACGTAATTCTGCTCAATTCTCATCTCCCTTCAGTGCTCTATCTGGGAAATGAATTAATAAGTTGAAGCAAGAGGAATGTTTAAGGTATTTTATTTCAGGCAAACATGTTGTTCGGCTCAGGAGACCTCTCTCTTCACAGTGGAGGATGGTTGTTTATGGTATGGTTCACAGCTTCAAACTAGCGCCTTGCATATGCCTCAGCCAAATGTTAGCGATTGGATCCAATCAGATCCAGTCATTTCAAACTTCAACATAGTCCATGTCTCCAGCAAGCAATTACTTCTCAATATCCAAGGATCTATACCCTCTGGATGAAGCAAAGTGTAGAATAAAGGGCTGGTTTTTACCAGACTATGGATGAGGACTATCAACAGCAACAGTAAAACAGGGAAGAAAACCACTGGCAGATGTTACACAGTCAAACTGACCAACCTTCTCATCCTGTTCAGTGAAGGCACCATTCTCTCCACATTTTTTGTTAATAGCCTGAACCACTCCAACAACCTGCAATATGTAGGAATAATAATAAAGCAAAAACAAAGTAATTCACTTAGAGCAGCTTTATATCATCAGAAACCGTTGCAGAACAGCATGTCATGATATAAATTTCAGGATGGACCAAAATGCAGACAGGAGCTGGGAGCATGGATTATGTAGAAAGTTTTAGTAAAAAATGAAAAAATAAAAAAACACAGGGAGACAGAGCAGACCAAAAACCACAAATCCAAGAAAAATGCCAGCAAGAGACACAGGAAAAAAAGGTAAAACAACAGGGCATACTGGGAGGAACCAGCATAGAGTGTGAGAAGAGAAGAGTTTAAAGACTTTGAGGCTGAATGCTGAACAAAAGACGTGGGGCCTCATGTATGAAAGAGTGCAAAGCTTTCACACTAAAAATTGGTGTATGGAAATATTTTTGAAAAGTACAGTGCACAAAAAAATTCAGATGTATAAAAATGTGAACACACGTGGAAACACACCTTTCCTATACACATCTTAATGTGTGGGAAATGGAGCTCAGCTGTTGGTCCGTAAATACAGCCATAAATTAGAATAAAAACCCAGACGTCTGACACCACGTGAAGCAATAACCATGGAAACGGTGTCTTGCTTGTAATATTTTAAGTAACTGTAATGATAATAATTGTATATTTTACTTAATATGTGCCAGCAGAGCACATAAGGTTACTGCACAAAAATAATAAATTTCAAAGAAAAAATTTCAATTAGAATTAAAAACAAATAAAGAGATCTAAATGGAGATGCTTGTTTGAACAGCAAAGAGTTCAGCTGGGATTTAAAGAAAGACAGTGTGCCAAAGCTCGACTGAAGCACTGTCTGACCTGGCAGCAGCCCCAGCTGCACCAGTAACCAACAGCTCCTTCTTTAAGTTCTGCACAGAACTCTAGGATGATCACTCAGGGGAGAATTTAAATGCTAATGAAAAATCCTAAATATTTCCCAGCATATCATTATAGTTTCTGATCAAACGCTCCCTCCGAGTCCTTCTATTAGCGATGTTCTCCATTAGAGTCACACATTTATGTGGCACACCTTTGCGCAGCTGCTAACAGTGTGATTGTCCACACACCTGGATCACCTTAAGAATGATCAAACCTGACCTGTTTGGAGTTAATCTGCTAATTTGACCCCGTTTTCTTTTTCAGTGTGAATGAAATTACCCTGCAGACAACATGCATTTCATGCACTTGGACCAACAGACCAATGCGCAGTTACATCTTTACAAAAACTGAAGAAATTTACTACCAGTAATTTACATTCGAGTGAGGTTTTCCTTTAATTTTTATTTTATTTATGTTGTGTGTGTGTTATGTTGTTGTCATTGGATAAATGTGGTTCAATTTCATATTTTAAGTTTAAACAATAAAAGATTAAAATTATGAAAAAACATCAGGTTCTTGGTCTGAATGGAGTCAGGTTTCAGTGTATTTAGACTGATACACAGTTGCATCTTTATGTCAGTTTTGACGTTTTGTAGTTTGTTATTGTCCACATTAAAAGTTTGTGTGGCTGGCGCACATTTTCATGGCAGGTAAAAATTTGCGTATATTTACACAAACCTTTATGCCAAATTCATTTTTATACTTGCCGACTTGTGCATAAAATATGGTGCAGCAGATTGTTTGTGCATACACACACTTTATATATGATGATCCCCAAACTGATGAGCTAACGGTTTGCAGGTGTGAGGAGAAACAGCAGAAGGCAGGCAGAGGGGAGAGAGAGAAAATATAGCATGAGGGGTGGGAGGGGCGTGGCAGAATACACAAGGGAAAAAGAAATTAATCTAACACTAAGGAGTAATTAGACAAAAAAATGAGTAGAAATACTAAGAAGGACTAAACTAAAATAAAACAGAAACAAGACTGATCTAAACAAAGAAAGACTAAGGAACACAGAATAATCAAACTAGAATTAAATGATCAAAACACCAAAACAACCCAAGACCTTGACACAGCAAGATTATGTTAAATGTGTCACACTGTAAAATATAAAATATATACTATCAGTGTAAAAATATACTGCCTTCTGAGCTGATTTTGTGGACTTGGAGAAGGCATTTGACCATGTCCCTCTGGGACCCAAACTGTTATACTAAGAACAAAATTAACTAATTAACAGGTTCAAATCTCTAGAACTTACCCAACTCAACTTTCACATAACCTGGAAACTGTTGAAAACACCAGTGAACAGTCCAGTACAGGGTTTCCCCCAGTGTATGATAGGCCTGGTGGCCCACCATGCTTTACTAGCCCCACCACTAGGGTAAGCTTTTCTTTTTTATGTTTTTAGGAAAATAATAGTATTTTTTTAAAAAACAAAACTTTTTTTTAAAGCCAGATTGCAAGCGTCAGGAGGAACAGATTTATTCCTAAAAGATATGTTTATAGAAGAAAGGTTTATAAAGCTGGACCAATCGCACCTCTGCGCGTTGTCTCGTGCTAAAGCAGTTGGACGTCTTAAGTTTACCTCAGCAGGATCGTGCATGCCTCCTTTCACTCAAACTGGACTCAGGCTGACCTGTATGGATATTTACATCAATCCCCAGTGAGGAATTTTGTTTCTTTCCAGAGTTTTTGATCAAGGTAAGAGTTTAAACCCCACAGTGTTAGCTCTGGTGGCGCAGCTCTACGTGAACCGCAGGAACAACTTGTAGTTGCGCTTTCAGACATGCGTTGAGCGAAAATTCTTTGTCCACAAAGAATTTTGTGCGGCTTTTTCATGTCAACACGCTGCCCAGAGCCTGGCTCTGTCTGCGCTGATAAAGTCTGTGTTCCCGGTTGGTCGGTAACAAACCAGCGCTAACCTCGTCATGCAGGTTCAGCCAGGTGAGGAGCTTGCACGCTCTCCTCGTTAGTCATGCTTCACGCTGGTTTTATGTTATTTTATTATTGGTTTTAGTTATATTTTTCTGGTTACATGATGCATATATCAAATGCTTTGTCCACTTAGTCAGTCAGAGTTAATGTGCACGGCCTCGCGGAGATCTGAAAAACTGGACCAACCAAAATAGTTTCTGTGTCCCCTTGTTAAAAACTCAGACAGAATGGAAGAGCTACTAAAGCCACATTAAATTGAATCTCCCGTTTGTTCCGCATCTCAGTGAGGTGCAGCAGATTTAATTCATGCAGGGCCGGTCCAAGGCTGTATGAGGCCTGTAGCAGAATTTGACTTAGGGGCCCCTCTTGTTGCTAAAAGCATCAGCATCTCTAACACCTCTGTGTTAGATTTAATCTGGGACAGGGGGAGTAGTTTAATTAGCCAACCTAAGAAGCAATAAATTTTAATTGCAGTTTACTAATTTGTATTGGTGAACAAACAGAGCTCAAACTCAAAGATTAAACTCACAGCATCAGATTGTTGCTATGGTAACAAAACAGTCTAACTATGAATATTGTTCCTTGAAGTTGTACAAAGTAAACTTGCCAGCTCCTTAAAATCTTACATTTAAATGTTAAACAATTTAAAATCTTTTAATTAATGTATGTTGAAACCATTAAATCAAATTTAGCAGCATTGATAATCTCAATAAATAAATGTTACTTTTATGTATCTGTGGTTTGTGTTAAAATATTAGCATTTATGGGGCCCCTGAAGCCCTCGGGGGCCTCACGGAGCCGCTGACTTAATTTGGATTAAACAGAAGTTCAAATAATTAATATTCATTTTAATTGTATTTTTTTATTTGTTGTTTATAAGACTAGTTGTGGATTTAAATAGCATCTCACTGGCAATGTTTTCCTTTAACATATAATTACTCAGTAATATTTTTACATTTCCTGAATACTTAACATTTTTAATACAAAAACATGGTGGACTGCCATTGGACCGCCTCTGTGCTCCGACCAAAGGACTTGGCAAGTTTTCTGGGGGAAACCCTGCAGTGTGAAGTCAGTATTATATCTGCATGTAGCAAAACATGCAAAGGTGCCCCTGCTCCAATCATTGGTCATTGGTAATTATAAAGAAGGAGAAGGACTACCTTCACACTATTCACCTTAAAATCCACACCTATGTTGCTGAAATTGTGGCGCATCTGATTTCTAGTTCATCAGCCACAGAAAGCATTGAACAGAGTGTGAAGATATGCCACCTCACCTCTCCTCTGTGGTTCTTGATGGGTAGACAAAGGATACTTTGGGTTTTGTAGCCTGTGATCAGGTCAACTTCTGCATTGAATCTTGGGTCCTAGGGAGGCAAAAGTTCCACAAGTCATCTTGTTAGTATTAAGTGAGGTTACTTTGGTCCCAAACATAGTGTTCTTTCACAACATGGTATGTTGCAAAATATGACCAATTCTAAGCCCCGTACTTGATTGATAAGTCAAGTACGGGGCTTGTAAAGTTTTCATGTCCCTTGAACTACATTTGGGCATTTATCACATCGTTTATCATTTATTGTGATACATTTCTTTCTTATTTGTTGTTGTCACAATAAATTTCATATTATGTTTAGAACAAAACAAAACTGCCCATATTGTGAAGATTTTTATTGTTACGATTTTCTTAACTGTTAGTTCAGTCAGAGTATCAAGAAATACAAAAATATGATTAATGCAGTTATTGTGCACAGCTTAGTGATATAAATCGCACTTCTTTATGTGACTTGTGTCCTAAAGAATCATATGGGAATGTTTTTCAAGAGCAGTATTTCTGTTTGTGGGGCTATTATTGCTATTCAGCAATACAGTTACCTAAAAAGAAGTAGTGACTAGTTCTTATTGCCACTTTTAGTATCATCACAATAGTATCACAAAATATTGAGATAAAACTTTAACTCCATATCACTCGCCCCTACTCTGAACTCTTTTATGTGGATTTCATGTGACAAACCAACTGCAAGTAGCGTATATGGATGAAGTGAAAGGGAAAAAAGATGCATAGTTTACAATTAGGTTTTTTTGTAAATGAAGGTCTGAAAAGTCTGGAATTTATTTTCCCTCAGCATTACTGGATTGCCAGCTAAAGATATTTTGGGATACATCTCTCAGCGTAATATAGTTTGGTGAATATTGGTGAAGTTCATGTATTTTAAAGATCAGTGATTGGCAAGAAAACTGCAATAGTTGCACTCCTACTGTCATTTAATTTCAATATAACCCATCCATGTTAATAGCTCTAATGTGACAAAATGTTCAGATGGTATGAATATTTCTGCGTAGGAGTGTTCCTGGGTTAGAAATGGAACTGGTTCCATCTCCAACTCAAAGCACAGCTGCAGAGACCTCCTTTTGGCACCCCTGACTTAAACAAACTGCTCAGAAGTTGCAGAACGGAGGTTACACTTCAGCACAGCAGCAAATGAATGGACTGTTTGTTTAATTTTCTGACTTTTTATGTGCTGTGTGCAAACTTTAAATGTCAACAGACAGTAAGCAGAGCTTATACAAGAGCAGCAAACGGCTGAACAATGCATCAGCATCCGATCCAGACGTCACCTAGCCTCAACAAGCACTTCAGTGACCTACATTCACTGATACAGCTTCACTCCACCACAGAGTTTCAACCAAGCAGGCGAAAATGTAGGCCCACACAGACTCAAGTCAGGATGTACGCACTCTTCTTTATGAGGAAGGGAAAAAACTGTAAGGAAGCCTTCTCAAGTCCCAAAAGCACATCCACACAACTCTCAGCCAGTGACTGTTAAGAAGAAAAAAGGTTTGTGTACTTATTTGTTGGCTGATGGTAAGAAATGGCATGCATCACATTTATCAAAACATTACACTTCTGCTTGTATCTGATATATCCTCAACTACAAGCAGTGTTGTAGTCAAGACCATCTAACCCAAGACCAAGGCCAGAGTGCATCAAGACAGAGACAAGACCAAGACTTTTTGGGTCCAAAACAACCAGGTAGAGACTGAGTCAAGACCAAGGCCAGCTGCATGACAATAAAATGTGAAATATGACTAAAAACGGCTTCTAAAATTGAACTGAAAGATCCACATTCTCATAAAAACACCTAGATATTAATGCTTAGAGCTAAAATAAATAATTATCAATTTAAGCTCTTGTTCTGTTTTGCTTCAATCTCTGTGCCACAAGCTGCGGAGGTATCATGTCGCCCCAAACAAGATAATGCCCTGGGTAGTTGCTCATATGGCCAATGTCAGAAACCACCACTGTCTGAATCATTGAACAGAGCAATCATGACCATGCACTAACGGTAAACAACGCTCAACTATGAACACTGACCAAGTGGAAAAAAGCAAGAAGTAACCAAGCAAAAGGAGTGCACCATGACTGTCACTCTGTCTCCCGCTGTATGCAGGGCCGCAACTACATATTTTTGAGGTGGATGCGAACATCATCATTGTAGGCTAGCTTAAGCTAACCTGAATATTTACAAGTCTCTTGTTGATACACTGACATTTCTTACCTTCTGTCTTTCAACCACTTTGAAAAGCTTTTCTTCGTCTCTCCAACATCTTTATCCTTCCCCCTCTTCCGTTTTCTGTTTTGGGCCCCGGAGTTTTTTTCTGCGCCCCATCTTTAGCTCCCTGTTGTTGAGGCATTACTACAAATTTAAAAGAAAACAAAACGCGCCTCAGCCGCTGCCCAAGCTGCCTGTATGGGAGGGGGGCGCCTAATCAGTGCTGTTCCTCTGTTATTGATCATTTCATACACAAACAGCTGTTAAGTACATAAAATGCTGACTATATAAAAAAAAATTCCCCACATCGTTTTTGCGCCCCCTCTAGTGCAGCGCCCCTATGCGTTGCATACACTGCATAGCCACCTTTTGCGCCACTGGCTGTATGAATCCAGGTAGCGCACAGATGACAGGTGACGAAAATAATCAAAGCGCAATGAGCATGCGCTCTGTGTGATCTAACGTTCTTGTATTTTATTTATTCGATTATTAAATAAGTATATATATATATATGCTATAATAAAGTAACTACTGCAGTGTGCACTGAGCATTACAAAAACAAAGAACAGTTCTCAGTGAGACTCCAGTCCTATCGTTAATAGTGAAGAACCGTTCAGAAGAATCGGCTCGTTCTTGGTCACAGCGTTGACGCATGTGTGACACAGGAGTGAGTCAACACCTCCGCACAATAACCGCAGCAAGTGACAGCTTTTATCATCGGACATGCATGCAACAGGTTTGTCCCTGTACAGCTAGCTTAGCCAACATCACTTCCACAGAGCTTACCTTTCTTTCAAAGTGACGATAAAAGTTGGACGTATCCCCCACTATCTCTGAAAGCGAAGCGCTGCTGAATTCACTTGTTGTCATACGCTTTTATTACCGACGATTAGACAGACATCTTCTCCCACTCCGAGACAAACACTGCGCGCTGTCTCAAAGTGCGGCGTTATATGGGGTTCCATTTGTGTCAAAAATAAGTAGAAGTCATATGTGTAGATGTTGTTGGTCTATGTTGTTGCTATGTGTCTTTGGAAGATGTCGATGGTCTTACTGCTTTATGGTTATGTTGATGTTGCATGTAGATGTTGCATATGTAGGTGACGCATATGTTAGACGTTGCATATGTCTATGTTGCATATGTTATGTCTCTAACTGCGTTGTGGTTATTACTCACTGTCATCTTGTCAATTCATCTGCAGTAAAGCAGTGAACCCCTTGCAGATGTTTTTTGATGTAACTTCTGTGATTGGTCAATGTCGTTGGTCCATGCTGTTAGTTCATGTCGTTGGTCAGTGTTGCTGTTGCCTGTTCTTTTCAGCATTAATAAGTTTTGAAGTAGGTCATATCTGATCAAAGTGTTTATATAAATTATTAGTGTTTTCAAAATGCTTACATTTCTATCTTGTATTTTCTTCAGGCATCTACCGCTCCCTCCCACTCCTTCCTCAAATGCTCAGAAGTTCACTTTGGGACTGTCAACAAATGTCCAAACCAAACACTTCTGACAAACAAATGAAATAAACGACACCGGTTGTACAGGGGCCTAACAGCCCTTATCAAAGGGCCTGGTACACTATACTCCCAAAGCACCCCCCACAGGGCTCCCAGAGAAACTATTGGCAGTGAACGCAGAGCGTCAACCAATCAGAGAGACTCCGCTATGTGATGTAGTGGTCTGTGAATGTTGGCCTGCCAGGTGATGCAGGCACCGATGTGGGTCAGCACATTATCAAACTGGGCTCAGGTGAGACTAAGACAGCACTGATAGCAACCCTCGGCAGCGCCCGGCTACCTGTGAAACTCGAACACCTTTGAATTATCTGGTAAATTCAAACAGCGACATTCTGTTGCTTCCATTAAATAAAACCAAGACACTCTCGATATTTCATCCACCATTGTTAAAAGTAACAGGGTGAGCAAAAAAAGCAGGAGGCTTTTAATAATGTGCGTTATGCTGTTATCATCTTTTGCCATTGTTTGTTCAATAAAAACTGAACACGAAATGTTCACCAAAGACATCTGAACCTGAACCTTGGTCTATGTCGTTCATTACATAATATTTTGGTGCCAATCTCTCAATTTAATCTGCCATTGTACAAAGACACTGCCAACGGAAAAGGACTACAACGATTTTGATGCGTTTGACAAGCATCTACAGCAAAATGTGAAGCGTCTGACTTCAAAGTACACACGCATCCAACTTGAAGCATCGGACACTTTTTTCACATTCAGTCTGAATGCAGCGTAACAGCTTAACTTATAGGCAGCAGAAGTTATATTCCACAGTAACATGTCCTGGATGAGTAATTGATCAAATATGATTTAGTATTTCAAAATGATGACATCAAACACATAAAATATAATGTTATATAAAAATCCTGGCATTTTAAAGACAAAAAAATACAACAAATATCTGGACGTTGTGTGTTAATCCACTTCTTTTGCTTTTGCTGCTCCTCTTAGAATGTCTGTCTGGCTGTATGGTTAGAAGGTTTTCCAGATGTTGGAGTAGAGGATATGATCCTCTTTCTCTTGCTGCTCTTTGGTCTTGCGCATTATTAACAGCTGTGGTCATACTTGAACTTTTGAAATGATGATCAGCTGTTACAAAAACAACAAAAAACCATTTTGTTGCCACAGTTACGCATCAAAGCAACTGCCTGGAAGCAAAAATGTAACAGCATCTAAAACCACCTAAACCAGTAATGGGAGCTCTACTACATGTGGTCACTTTGGCCCCTAATCACATTAGGGAGGCCAGAACAAATATATCAAATGTTTTTTTTATTTATATAGCACATTTTCAGCAACAATGCAATACAAAGTGCTTTACAGGAATTAAAAGGAAATACAGACAAAATAACAAACCAAATGCAAAAGAAGGAAAAGCTAATAATGTTGATCCAAAGTAAATAAACTAGATGTAAAAAATCTAGGATTTATATTTGAGTCCTCATTGGGTTTCGACTCCTTTCAGATCTAATTCCATCCTGTGGGATGGATGGTCAGGCAAAACAAGAATGGATGGACAGACATATAGATAGACATATACTGTATATGGACAGACAATGGGTGCATGTTGAATGGTGGAATGGAAGGTCAGGCAATAGAGGGATGGATGGATAAATGGATGGATGTTGAATGGATGGACAAAAGATGGATAAATGGACAATGAATGGGCGGACCGATGGATGTATTTTGCAAATTGCTCTTTTTTCGTTAGTGTCATTAGTCAGTCAGACAGAGAGAAAGACATACTGACAGAATAGAAAATTATGACACCACAAGGATGGATGGATAGTGCCATTGTAAATAGTTTTTTTTTCAATTGGTAGCTGGAGAAATATGACCATGTAGATCACTTTACTAAAATGGCAGCAAATAAGTGTGTGTGTATTTTCGTGTATAGTAAGGATAAAGCCTTCAAATTAGCCCTAATTTCACTTTCATTGGTTTAGTCTCCTGTGAGCTGTGGTCAAGACCTTTACTCTGTCATCAAGAACAACTAACTGACCCCAAAGCAAATCCAACTATTAGAACACAGACACAAACTCATAAACCATGGTAAAAATAACCACACATTGCAAAAAAAAAGCACAGACTTCACCTCATATGCATTCTTGATATTGAGCAGCTGCCCTGTGGAAGCTACATGCCCCACTATCCCCTTGTTCCACTCTAGTCGGATGCAGCTGGTGGATGATTCTTCCAATGTGGATCCTTCAGCAACATCAAACAGCCGGCTGACCAAAAACTTCCTGTTGGAGCTGTCTTCACCCACCTGGAAAAACAAGCACACAATCATTCAGCCTGATTCCCAAAAGAAGTTTGTGGAGAGAGGGATGCTTCTGAAATGGGAGTCAGAGTTGTTTTATCGCAATAGAGCTTTGGAACGTGACGTCACTGCTCTAGGCGTAGGGATATGAGCGCCATCTTGTGAGGCCATAAACATAACCGAGAAAACAACTGTCTCACAGATATTTTGAATTTTTGAATCTAAGTTACTTAAAATTATTTAGCAATGGTTTGAACTTGCTGCATTATTGGATGTAATGTCTGATGACACGACCGAAACAGTAAAAAGGTGGAAAACGGACTTTAGTTTCACTGTTTTTCTGCCTGTAAACAACGCGAGGAGGCTAAGCTATCGGACAAAAAGGAGACGAATATCCCGGGTATCAGTGGTGAGACGTCCTGATATTACGTTCTCCAACATCCCAAGATACCTACAAGTTTGCTCCAGAAATGTCCATTCTGGTGAGTGTCTAAATTCGCTTTGCTGGTGTTGTGTCATAATGTTTTGCTATGATTTTGTCTGGGTGTACTCATGTTCAGTTACAGTTGAGTTCATTTAAGTGGGTCAACCTTGTTTAGGTCGGGCTTATATTTTTATGTAGCATAGTCCGAGTTTTGTCAGTGGACATCGAGGTTATTCCATTATTGTGAAGTAAACTATTTTTCTAGTGTTATCAAATTTACAGTATTAATACTGACGTGTGTTCTCAGTTTGTCATCTTCAAGGCAAACTGATGTATGAAATGGATTAGATCAATCCAAACTGGATCTGGGTCACTGCGAGGAAAACGCCACAACATTGGACCGACATCCATGTCAATTAAAGAGGCGATACAGCAAAACCATGGTGGATCAACAAGTTACAGAGACTGTGTTTTCATTATTTACCCCAGAAGAGGTAAATAATGAAAACACAGCAGCGGAGGCTGTAGAAGAGGAGCAAGTTGGAGAGGCTGAGGAGGAAACCCCATGGAGCTCAGTAAGGCTGCACACTCTGAAGAGGAACATGAACTATTTGTGTTGAAATATGTGTTCAGTTGGAAGTGGCTGTTTTCTGTCATTTAATAATTTAATGTGGTAAAAATTCATGAAACGTTTGATTCAAGCACTTCATGTTGCATGTAAACAGGTGATGAAATGAATCACATTTTAAGTAAAAATGTGATATCTAAAATGTTTCAAGTAATAAACATATATGTAATGAAAGATTATATTTTAAATAAACATTTTATGTGATTAAACAATTATATTACATTTTGCAGTAAACATTTAATGTAACAAGCAAACCAGATTAAAGAGTCCATCTTTAAACATTTAATGTGTAATGAAACAGTTCAGAGTAAACAATAAAGGTGACAAGTAAATGTTATGAAACAGATCACACTTTAAGTAAATACTTGTTGCATTAAACATATTTCAGGTAAGAAGTGAACATATAATGACATAGATCCTGTCCTAGAATTGTATGTAAATATGTAATCACATTTGTTACAGCTAACAAATGTGATGATCATCTGAGGTAATACATTTTATGAACATAAAAAAAAAAAAATTTTCTAAATAAAAAATTAATTAAATAAAATAGGGGTCAAAATGTAATAAAGATGAGTGTGCTTCATCTATACAGTCTAATAGAATAATTTCACACTGATTTTGAGTTAATGGGGCACGATTTGGAAGCTATTGAAGAAAACATTATTTAATATTAAAATTATTTATCCATCCATTTTCTTACACCCTTGTCCCTAGTGGGGTCGGGAGGTGCTGGTGTCTATCTCCAGCTAACGTTCCGGGCGAGCGGCGGGGTACACCCTGGACAGGTCGCCAGTCTGTCACTTAAAATTTTAATAGAGGATAGTGTGCCTCGTGTAATAGCATTAATTATCACTTTTTTGTATCAGTTAGTCACAAGGCATTTATTTACAGGAGTGTTTCGTTCGGAAATTTACGGTCCCAATGTAAACCTCCGAGTGTTTGAGGAGGGAGCGCTAGAGAACAGCTAGCTGGAATTAGCGTTCATAAATCGGGTCAACCTTGAGCTAAATGCTCCTTACTCCACGGAGCGCGAATATCCAATATCCAACTTGAAACAACTTCACTGCGGCCGGTAGTGAAGTGCAATGAAAACGCCGGAAAAAGTTTGCTTTGGTATGTGACCATACAAGATGGCGCCCAGCAACGTAAACGTCACACGCAGTGACGTCAGTTCCAAAGCTCTATATTCTGAGACAGACCAAACCTTAATCCTTGGGATTTTTTCTCTGACAGACGGTCTCTTCCAGAATGAAACTATGATGTTGGGGGTCGTGAGATCTTGGCCATTAAGATGGCTCTGGAGGAATGGTGCCATTGGTTGGAGTGCGCCCTGCATCCTGTGGTGGTTCAGGTGTATTATAAAAACTGATTTTATTTACAATCTGCCAAGAGACTTAGTTCACATAGGTACTTGTTCTTCTCACATTTGAACTTGCTCATTTCGTATTGTCCAGGTAATCCTGGTCCCTTACTCCTGGACGTAAGGGGTTGTAAAACCAAATGTTCTCTGGTCAGTACTCCATCGATGACACAAAAAAGATTCCAGTGCCAATTGTTCCCACATGTACTGTGGGTGCCCTCTCATGGGACATTGTAAACATTGTGGGCCAAACCATTTGAGATTAACCTGATCCCGGAACCAGATTTACCAACACCAATGTCCCAACCTGGGTACAGGTATGTACTGAGGTACAGTACAGTATGTCATACCCAACCTGACAGGTATGCCATCTCCACAGGTAGATGGCATACCTATGGAGAGATGTATGCCATCTCTCCACAAGGCATACCTGTCAAGTCTCCCATTTCGGCTAGGAAACTACTGTTTTTTACCCCCCTTTTCCGCTGTGCTCCCATATTAGTATTTTCCCATAAATATCTCCAATTATGGCGCAGGGCAGAACCGTATTTTTGCCAACCAAAAAAGAACTCCTGCACCCCAGTACACTCCTGTTCAAAAGGTCTGGCTCTCATCTCATGATATTGCAATAAAATCCATGTCCAGAAAACTCTCTCCCAAATTCATAGGTCCATCCAAAATGGACCGCATCATCAGCCCCACATTATTCCTAGCCTCTGGATTCATCCCATCTTTCATGTCTTGCAGATTAAACCTGCACTGGTAAACCCTCTGAGTTACCCTAGTGTCTCTCCTAGTGTTGGTTCTTATTGAATTTTACTTTCCTCGAATATTTCTTTGTGTAGGTTCTCACTGATCTCTAAGCCTGGATTCTGTAAGTGTCGTTCTGGTTTCCTCATTCTGCTCAAGTTCTGTTCACTCTGGTCTATCCTCCACAGCTGGCTCCATCCAATCCATCCGCTGCTGAGGATATACACCCTCTAACATCTCCACAACACAGCTTCCTTCAACCTTACTGAAAAAAATTGACCCAAAGACTGTTCTTCTCTCCTCCACCCACTCTGTTGATTCACTTCCCGGATTCCTTTCATCACATTTCCGGGAAGACTTGCACCATTCGACCACACAGTAAGACAGTTCCATTCAAAATTATCTATAAGAGATAAATCAGAGATGCAATGGGAAAGTCTCTGCTTACCAAAGCTCTAGGTCAGTGTTTCTCAACCATTTTTGGGTCAGCGCCCCTATCCATTGTCCAGGTCCTTCACCGCCCTCTATCAAAGAAGATGTAAGCTACTTGCACTGATTATTATTTTATGATTCATATTACTATCATTATTTTTGCTGTCTTGATTTGTATTGTTGTTTCAGTGTTTATCATCAAAAATCCTTTTAAAAAATCCTATATGTGTGTGTGTGTGGTTGTTTGTCCTATGTCTGTCTCTGTGTTGCCCTGCGACAGACTGGCGACCTGTCCAGGTGACCCGGCCTCTCGCCCGGAACGTTAGCTGGAGATAGGCACCAGCACATCCCAACCCCACTAGGGTAAACGGTGTTAGAAAATGAATGGCTGGATGGATGGAAATCTAATTAAAAACATAAATAAGTGATAATTTTCTTACTCCTTCTTACCAGACCGGCACTTGATGATTATGATTTATGAAATTCTACTCACCTTGGCTCCAACCTACTTAAATTCTCTCCTATAACAATCTGTTACTTCCTATTTTTTACGCTAGAATAACATTGTTTTGTCTTTTGCATGTTCCACGTGAAGGCAGCATGCAGTGTGTTGGCTCCTGCAGCATAGAATCAGCTCCACTCTGAACTAAAGATTTTGGATATTATTTCTTTGGAACTTTTTTGGGCAGTTGTTAAACTCATGCAACATCCATCCATCCATCCATTTTCTTCCGCTTTATCCAGGGTCAGGTCCCTCCCTTGAGAAGGGAGGCCCAGACTTCCCTCTCCCCAGCCACTTGTTCCAGCTCCTCTGGGGGAATCTCAAGGCATTTCCAGGCCAGCCGAGAAACACCGTCCCTCCAGCGTGCCCTGGGTCTTCCCCTGGGCCTCCTCCCGGTGGGACGTGCATGGAACACCTCGCCAGAAAGGTGTCCAGGAGGCATCCTGACCTGATGCCCGAGCCACCTCAACTGGCTCCTCTCGACGTCAATTGGGCAGCGGCTCTACTCTGAGTCCCTCCCGGATGACCGAGCTTCTCACCCTATCTCTAAGGGAGAGCACAGACACCCTACGGAGAAAACTATTTCGGCCGCTTGTGTCCATGATCTCGTTCTTTCGGTCATGACCCAAACCTCATAACCATAGATGAGGGTGGGAACGTAGATCAACCGGTAAATTAAGACCTTCACTTTTTGACTCAGCTCTCTCTTCACCACAACAGACCGGTACAGTGCCCGCTTCACGGCAGAGGCTGCACCAATCCGTCTGTCGATCTCCTGCTCCCTTTTTCCCTCATTCGTGAACAAGATCCCAAGATACTTGAACTCCTCCACTTGGGGCAGGACACCCCTCTTGACCCGGAGAAGGCACTCTACCCTTTTCCGGCTCAAGACCATGGCCTCGGATTTGGAGGCACTGATCCTCATCCCGGCCGCTTCACACTTGGCTGCGAACCGTTCCAGCGAGAGCTGCACATCACGACCTGATGAAGCCAATAAGACCACATCATCCGCAAAAAGCAGAGATGAGATCCTAAGGCCACCAAAACAGATCCTCTTAACACCTTGGCTGCGCCTAGAAATTCTGTCCATGAAAGTAATGAACAGAATCGGTGACAAAGGGCAGCCCTGGCAGAGTCCAACTCTCACCGGAAACAAGCCCAAGTTATTGCTGGCAATGCGGACCAGACTCTGACACTGGTCATACAGGGACCTTACAACCCGTATCAAAGGTCACGGTACCTCATACTCCCAGAGAACCCCCCGCAGGGCTCCCCAAGGAACACGGTCGAACGCCTTCTCCAAGTCCACAAAACACATGTAGACCGGTTGGGCAAACTCCCATACACCCTCCAGGACCCTGCTAAGGGTGTAGACCTGGTCTAATGTTCCACGACCAGGACGAAAACCACACTGCTCTTCCTGATTCTGAGGTTCGACTATCCAATGGACCGTCCTCTCCAGGACCGATGAATAGACCTTGCCAGGGAGGCTTAAGAGTGTGACACCCCCCCCCCCCCGTAATTGGAGCACACCCTCAGGTCCACCTATTTGAACTGGGGGACCACCACCCCAGTCTGCCAATCCAGGGGAACTGCCCCCGATGTCGATGCAATTTTGCAGAGTCACGTCAGCCAACACAACCCTACAACATCCAGAGCCTTAAAGAACTCCGGGCGGATCTCATCCACCCCTGGGGCCCTTCCACCGAGGAGCTTTTTAACCACCTCGGCGACCTCGTCCCTAGAGATTCAAGAGCCCAATCCAGAGTCCCCAGGCTCAGCTTCCTCAACGGAAGGCATGTTGGTGGGATTGAGGATTAAGGAGGTCTTCGAATTATTCTGCCCACCGGCCCACAAAGTCCCGAGCCGAGGTCAGCAGGTGACTGCACCGCTTCCCCCTCCTGAGAGGCCGGATGGCGGACCAGAATTTCCTCAAAGCCATGAGGAAGTTTTTCTCCATGGCCTCTCCAAACTCTTCCCACACCTGAGTTTTTGCTTCAGCAACCACCGCATGCCAACCGCTCTCCCCTCACTGGAGGACCTGCACAGCGACCGCTGTCTAAGAAAAGCACAACACATCACAAAGGACACTTCTCACCCCAGACATTCTCTGTTCACACTGCTGCCTTCAGGCAGAAGATACAGAGCAACCAGAACAAGAACCAACTGTCTCAGAGACAGTTTCTACCCGATAGCAATAACAAAACTAAATGCAATCAAAAACAACCATTAATCATCATAAATGATGTATGTGAGAATGTGGCTGTTCTTATTTATTTATTTATTTATTTTTTTTGCCAGTTGTTTGTTGATTCTTGCATTGTGTGTGAATTGTGAGACAGTTATTTTTTTTGTTTTTGGGCATATGCACCGACTGATGGCACCCTTTGAATTTCGTTGTCCTTGTGACAATGACAATAAAGATTTATCTTATCTTATCTTTGCCCGCCGGTACCCATCAGCTGCTTCTGGAGTCCCACAGGAAAAAAAAGGCCCGATAGGACTCCTTCTTCAGCCTGACAGCATCCCTCACCGAAGGTGTGCACCAATGGGTTTGAGGGTTGCCGCCGCAACAGGCACCGACAACCTTGCGGCCACAGCTCCAACGATAAGCTGCCTCGACAATGGAGGCACGGAACACAGTCCACTCAGACTCCATGTCCCCCACCTCCCTGGAACATGTTCAAAGTTTTGCTGGAGATGGGAGTTAAAGCTCGGCCTGACAGGGGATTCTGTAAGACCAGTGGTCCCCAACCTTTTTAGTCGCGCAGACCGGGCCTTTGCAATTTTGCTGCAGACCGGGGGGGTGGGGGTGGGGTAAGCGCGTCGTAAGTATCGAGTCCGGGGCGGGGGGGCTAACCCCCTCGTTTATTGCGGGGGTTACGTTCCAAAAAGAACCCGTGATAGGCGAAATCCACAAAGTAGGCACCTTTATTTTTTTTTACAGGCCCAAACATTTTTTTTTTTTTAATTTTAACTTTATTGATTCTCAAGAAAGTATCACTTACAGAAACTTAGGTCTCTACATCACAGGATTACCATTAACATTTGTAATAAGGTAGACATGTAGACCATTGCATAATAACAGACAAAACATGAATGCAACTTCACTTTCTTGAGAAAGATTATAAAGCAAGGAATAAAGAGTGTGGAAGAAGAAACCAAAAAGAGAGAAAAGAATCAAGTCAGAAATGTAAAGAGCAAATCATAAAGAAAAAAAATAAACTTGAGATTCCAAGGTTGGGGTCCTGAACAAAAGACCCTGAACTTGGCTAGGAAAACCGTCTAGCCCTGGGGGAAGTCCTCCCTTGGAAAAGAGGGGAGGGCCCCCAACTACGCTTAAGCTGTTTTTGTCCATTTTGTGCACATTCCTCCTCTGTACATTTTTTATTTTTTCGTCTAGGTTGGGGCTAGGGAATATATCCGATATCACCACGATAATGTCCATAATACAGAGCAATCCAACTAACTGAGATACATTGTCCTTTTAGTTTATATCCTATTGATTACTCAGTAGTTATTTAGCTTACCAATCATTATTGTATCTCTTCAGAGCTCCTCTCGAAGAGAACTGGTTTCTCTTCTGAACTCACTCAGTCTTTCTCTGATGTTCATCTCTCACTCCTCTCCTGGCGTTTGTTGTTTCGAGCCAATCTTCTTCCAAGCGGTACGGGAGAGTTGTTCGGCCAGGCTCTCCTTTGGCTTGATCAGGGGGACAGGCAAACCACGCTCCTTCATGTCTTTCGTCGCCTCTGCCGCTGTCTGGTAAAGCCGTGTTTCCCCCTCATAAAACGCTCGTACTTTAGCGGGGAAAGGAGATTGGAAGCGAATCTTTCTCTGCTTCAGGACCCATTTAGCTTCCGAGTATTCTTTGCGTTTCTGCAGCACCGTGGGAGGATAATCATGATCAAAATATATCGGTTTGCCATGTAGAAGCACGCCTTTCTTCCCCCATGCTTTTCGTAAAATCTCTTCCTTGGTTCTGCTGCGGAGAAATTTAACCACAATGGATCGCGGCCTGTTGTTTCTGTCCCCAGCAGGTGGCGGAGCCAGCGCTCGGTGTGCCCTCTCAATGTCTAGTTCCATGTCTGGTGCGATCTCCAGCGTGTCCTTAAGCAATTTATCCACAAAATCTCTCATCGATGATCCTTCCGCTACCTCTGGCACGTTATATATCCGGATGTTTTCTCTTCGTGATCTTCCTTCTTGGTCAAGCAGTTTTTCTTGTTGTTGGCTTATCAGTTCGGCCATCTTGCTCAATATCTGTTCCATGTTCTGTGCCCGCTCCTCCACTGCATCAACCCGGTCCTCCGTCTCCTTTCTTTTTTGGTCTACGTTGATGAGTTCTGACTTAATATCATCAAGCTGTTGTTTCATGTCTTTTCGGAAATCCCGTAACTCCCCCAGGATTTGCGCTAGTGCAGTCGAGTCAGTGGAAAGCTGATTAGCATTAGCTTCGCCGAGGCGCTGATGTGTTGGTGAGCTACCTGCCGCCTTTCTTTCTTGTACCAATTCTTCATTCGTGGTTTTCTTATTCCCGTCCCTTTTCCCCGTTCTAGACCCCCTTAAAGACTCCATTTTACTCAATTTTCGTTATATTTGGCAATTAATGGGAGTTAAATTAAGATTTACCGGAGGAGCAGTCGGCTCAAGCTGCCATCTCGGAGGTTGACGTCACCGGAACCGGTAAAACATTTTCCCAAACATTTGTTTGACAAATAAAAAGTACTGTATAAACAATTTTTTCTTTTTTTAACAAATAACTACTGTACTGTAAAATAATAATTTTAATATGAACTGAAGGCGGATTCCCGTGCCCGAATTGCGGAGATCAGCAACCCCCCCACCACGACCTGAATGATTGGATTAGAACGGGAGAAAATAAAAAATGATTATGAAAAAGAACAAAACAAAGTACAGTAGGAAAAAATAGTGACTCACGTGTATTTCACTGCTCTTCTGACTGAGCCGCTGCATCCTGACTCCGCTCTGTAGCGTTTTTTTTTTTTTCTTCTAAAGCCCGCGGTGCAGGTGTGTTTTTTCGAGAGAAGAACATAGTTATCGGTAGTTGTTGTCGCTCTTTTTTCTTCTGGGCAAAAAGATTCTTATAAACCGACATGCCACCATCGATTATGTTAAATTTGGCAAGCTGTTTTACGTATGTGTACATATTAAACCGCAACGTTGTTGACACACAGGTAGAGAAGAAGCGGAGAGACTTTTTAGCCAATCAGAATGCAGAACACAATGCACGATGCAAATCCGCGAAGCAGCGAGACCGTGAAAGATGAACCGCGAAATAGCGAGGGTTCACTGTACTCCGATGTTGTTTTGTTATTCATTCTGCTGCAAGTTGCCTCAATTTTGAGGCTCAAGACGTAACTGGTAAAATCCGGTTTAGGATTTTCAAAATAAAAGATCCGAAAGTAGTTCATTATTTCTTGCACGGCCCGGTACCAATTGGTCAGCGGCCCGATGGTTGGGGACCACTGTGCTAGACGTTTCCAGCAGACCCTCACAACACGTTTGGGCCTGCCAGGTCTGACCGGTCCGGTCTCATGCAACATGATTCTATTAATCAATGATATTGCTTCTAAACAGTTTTTTAAATTTGTTTTAAACCTGCGCATATATTTTATTTTTATTTTACTGCTGTGTAACCAGGTTTTTGTGTGTCGCAGATTTCTGCTCAGGTCCTTCTTGAGATCTGGATTTCACTGGGGTTTTACCTGGTTAAATAAAGTAAATTTTTTTTTTTAAATAATCTGTGCCAAATCTCATCACATGTGCATGTATCAGCTTCCCATAGCTGCCAGTATTTCCCTGCTGAACCCAAGGAATTTCCTGCTGACTTTGATCCACCTGATCATAACGCCACAATCAGATCTTTATTTTTTAATAAACTTTTCTGAATTCTGCTTCCTTCTTCTAAGTGTGTTTGCATGTGGGTCAAAAAAGTACCAACAATCATGACAAACATGTGGGGTACCCCAAGGTTCTATCCTAGGACTCCTTTTATTCAGTACCTATATGCTCCCAATAGCGCTGAACAAATGCTTAGAACAGATAAATATGTGGATCTGCCATAACTTTCTCCAGCTGAACAGAACAGAAACAAAACAGAAGTTTTTATTTTTGGATCTAAATGGGAAGGATCTAGAGTCAGCACACAGCTTCATTTATTCCAGTTAGAAACTAGAGATCAGGCCTGAAATTTAAGTATAATGATGGACTCAAAGCTGAACCTTAAGAGTCAGATAAAGACAGATACAAAGTCAGCCTTCTGTTATCTGAAGAACATTTCCAGGATTGAAAGACAAATGTTTCTGCCAAATCAGTGTCTTCTCAGGTCTGCCAACCCCCCCCCCCCAAAAAAAACCATCCTCCAGCTGCAACTGATCCAGAACGCTGCTGATGGCGTTCTCACTAATACCAGGAAGATAGAGTACACCACCCAGTTGTAACATCCTCTCACTGGCTCCCTGTAGCTCAGAGACTTTAAAACATTGTTAGTTTATAAATCACTTAGCGGTTTAGTACCACAATAAAGTAAAAACCTGACCTCAAGTTCCTGTGATTATGTAACCTTGTCCGTTACATATTAATGATCTTGATGATGGCACTCATCAAAATGTATTTTTATTGGTTTCTCAATTGTTGACTTTATGGTGTTTTCATGACTTTTTATTTTTGTTTGCAGGTGATGTACTACACAAATAAACTTGATTGATTGATTGACTTCTTCATTTTCATCTTTTAATGTACTTTTAACATTGTGTAAAATAAGCTTAAATAGTTCAATGAAAAGTCTTAAATTAATCAGATTAATTGATTAGTTGTCCAATAATTGGTAAAGTAATTGAGTACTTAAGTAATCATAAATTTCTGCCCTATTTTATAAAGAAGTAGGACAAAACCCCACCCCTGACCCAGAGTAGGCCCTCCACTCTTTAACAGCTAAAGACCCTGGTCTTGAGTTGCCAGTGGGTATTAAAATAAAGCGGGCTGAACATATATGCACATTGTGTAAAAATCATGCAGAATTTTCCTTCTGCTTAACAATTAGCTACTCCTGTGGGTTGGTCGATCTTATAAAATTCTAATGGAATACTTTAAAACTTTAATGTGACAAAACAGGTTAGAAGGAAAATAATTTTTGACAGAATTGTAACAGAAATAGTTACAGAGAGTGAAAATATTTGGAATGTCATGTTTTCACTTTGTTTCTTATTAATCAAGTCAACAAAAACAATGTAACCCAGAAAATGTTTAAACAAAGCATCTACACTAAACTCCAAACCATGAAAAGCAGCACAAGAATATTGGGTTAAAGTAATAGGCCGTGTCTGAGTGAATAATATATTCTGAATCACACAACCCTGCCCAGTGTATTTTTAAACAAATTTTTCTCAAGTAATTCTTAGGAATCTTATGACTTTACTTAGATGAATATTGACATATGTATTTAAATAAACAAGCCTTTTCCTAAAAAGGTGTTGACTACACAACTAGAATGCTAAGTGTTGAAGTAAATGTTTTGAGTAAATTCCTTGGATGTGATTTTTCTTCAACAATTCCATGAAATGTTTCAGTACCAGTACAAGACGCAGCTGAAGTGAAACCTGGATTTTTGTTTGCAGAAGGTTGAAATTTGAGGTATTATCTTTACGTCATTATGCCCTTTTTCCAGAAATCAGAAAATATAATCCAGAACTTGTGAATTGTTAATTATGTAGGGACATGCTGTCCAGTTTGATCTCTGAAGTTTACATCGGTGTGGATTCCATAGCTTTATTAAATTCTGGGAAAAAGGGGCCTTGTTTAATTGACCAACCCTAAGCAATCAGTGATAATTGTAATTTGCTGAGATGTATTTGTGAACAAACAGAACTCAATCTTAAAGATTAAACTCACAGCATCAGACTGTACCTGTGGTAACAAAACAATCTATGAAGATTGTTCTTTGAATTTTTACAAAGTAAACTTGCCAGCTCCTTAAAATTTTAAATATTAAACATTTATCATTTGAAATATTTTATTTTATCTTTGCTGAAACCACTAAATCAAATTCAACAGCATTTATCAATTTCTATACATGTGGTTTGTGTTAAAATGACAACATTTATAGCATTTTTGATTTGCTGTGTTTGTGGGTTTGAGTATTGTCAACAATGTTTGCCAGTAACATAAATACCCAGCAAAATTTTACATTTCCTGTCAGCTTAACATCTTTTAATACAAAAACACGGTGGACAGCCGGTGGACAGCCTTAGCAAGTTTTCTGGGGAAAACTGTGCTAAACATTCGTGGATAACATGCACTGCACAGTGAGAAATTTCAAAAACAGTAAGTTAGCAATGTTACATCCCAATGAAAAATATTACAATTTGTGCTATTGTGGCAATAAAATCATTGGATTTAAAACTTTTGAATTCATTCTGAATGTGGTTCCTGGTTTTGGGATTCACTTAAAAATAAGGTGTTAGAGTGAAATAAGCATGAGCTTGCATTAATCTATCTTTTTCTATATGTAGTTGATGGTAGAGCGACAGTTAAAGGTTCCTACCAGAAAGAGTGAGTATCGGTCTGCAGTGATCAGCTCATTGATGTGTAGGAAGATCTTATGGCAGAGCGCTGTCACATCCAGATAACTTGATACTTCCTTTACTAGCTCCAGCAGCCTGGTGCAGCGGTCAACCTCCCTGCCACTCCCATCATCACCACCACCCTCTCCCATCACCGAACCACAGAGAGGGACGGGTTCCCGTTCCGAGTCACTCAGAAATGTGAGGGAACCCTCAGAGTCTTTGACCACAATGGGTCTTAGTGGGCGGTCAAACTCTGAAGCTGAGATTTTGCGAGTTGGGGTACCAGGAGCTGGGCTAGGTACAGTGGCAGGGGAGGGGCAGCAGTTGTCCAGGAGGGTGGTGGAGTTAGAAGAGGGGCAAAGATCTGAGGAGGACTGGTGGGTTCGCTGCTGGGAACAGTTTTCTTTAGGGACAGATGGCTGGATGGTATGAGCACGCTCAGCAAACCAGGCATTCACCATCTCCCTGTGGACACAGAAAAGAACATGTATTACTATGCAACATATTTGGCTGGAACTCAAAGTAATTATAAGAACTGTACTCTGATAAAAGAGAATAACGGTCATGAGTTTACTTCGGTGAGTGGGAGGGTTGAGGAGTTCAGACATTAGACCTGAGCCAAGTCCTAACTACTACTACTACTGCAATTAAAGGACTGACTAAGGGGCCTACAAGTTCCAATTATTTTAATATTTTGGCACATCCAACTGGAAGGAAATCAGAAGATCCAAAACTCACTGCAGAAATAATATCGTCCTTTCATCCTGTGAAAGGCTCAAAAGTTCCATAGTGAGAGAGAGTCACAGTGTTATTGTAGAGATGCTAGTGCTTACCGTCTGCCCCTAGTGTCCCTTACAACTTCTAGGATAGATGGGTGGACTTCAGTATCCACATAGAGCAATCATGCTTATACAATACAGTGGATTCCCACCTGTTTTTGCGATTCAGTATTTGTGGAGTATCCTGTGGTACAAATTATTTGTGAAACATTTGACTGCAATTTTTCTTGTAGTCCACAGCTTAGGAAGCGGAAACATCTAGATGCAATACTACTTTATTATTGGCTGGAGCTGAAAGAGAAGTCAATCCAGAGAACAACTTGAAAATAATCAACTTATTTAAGGTGATTAATTGTCTTAATCGCAGCAAATTAGTAGCCTGTATGTTGCTACTATTATTAAAATCAGCATATTATTTTTAGCTATTTTTTTTCTTTTTTACCATTGTTAATTTCAAGATCTGATTTATAGACACTATCAATAGTAAATGTCATTCATTTACAGGCATTTACCTTGCTCTTGATTTACCGGTCGATCTACGTTCCCACCCTCATCTAATATCATGAGCTTTGGGTCATGACCGAAAGAACGAGATCACAGATACAAGCAACCGAAATGGTTTTCTCCATAGGGTGTCTGGGCTCTCCCTTAGAGATAGGGTGAGAAGTTCAGTCATCCGGGAGGGACTCAGAGTAGAGCCGCTGCTCCTTCACGTCGAGAGGAGCCAGTTGAGGTGGCTCGGGCATCTGGTCAGGATGCCGCCTGGACGCCTCTCTGGTGAGGTGTTCCGGGCACGTCCCACTGGGAGGAGGCCCAGGGAACACCCAGGACACGCTGGAGGGACGATGTTTCTCGGCTGGCCTGGGAACGCCTTGGGATTCCCCCGGAAGAGCTGGAACAAGTGGCTGGGGAGAGGGAAGTCTGGGTCTTCCCTTTTTAGGCTGCTACCCCCGTGACCCGACCCCGGATAAGTGGAAGAAAATGGATGGATGGATACCTTGATTATTTAATCAAGGTAAATAATCAAGGTGATTATTTACCTTGATTATAAAGGTAAATAATCATTATTTAAGGTCATTAATTGCCTTAATTGCAAGTTGATCTCTTCTTTACATCTCTGAAGAGTGGCAACATTGGGGCCTCAAACAATTTTCAAATGACCTGAAAACAAAGATTGCTCAATGTTATGATTTAGGGGAAGGATAAAAAAAAGTTATCTCAGAGATTTTAGCTGTCATTTTCCACTGTGATGAACATAGTAAGGAAATGGAGGACTACATGGGCAGTTCTTGTTAAGCCCACAAGTGGAAGGCCAAGGAAAATATCAGAGAAGAAGGATGGTGAGAACAGTCCAAGACAACCCACTGAAAACCTCCAAAAACCTACAACATCATCATTTTACAGATGATGTCACTGTGCATTATTCAACAATTGAGCACACTTTGCTCAAGTAACTATACATGCGATTGATGTGACAGAAGCCTTTTCTGCACGCACAAGTTGCTTGAGGTATGGAAAAGCACATTTGGACAAGCCAGCTTCATTTTGTAATAAGATGAAGTGATCTAATGTTTGGTCTCAACAACGGACGTTATGCATGGCGGCCAAAGGTCATGCATAACGTCCTCATTCCAAGAAAAACATTTGTTGCCCACCGTAAAATTTGGTGGAGGCTCCATCATGCTTTGGGTTTGTGTGGACAATGCCGGTACTGGCAATCTCGTTAAAGTTGAGGGTTGCATGGATGCACTCAATATCAGCAGATTCTTAAGGATAATTTTGAAGAATCACTTGCAAAGTTGGAAATACACTGGGAAAGGATATTTTAACTAGACAATAATCCAAAATACAGCTCTCAAATCTGCTCAGGCATTCATGCAGAGTGTGATGGCCAAACCTTTGGCCACGCTTTTAAGTCGGTGTAGTGTCTGATCACACATGAGGACTTTTTTGGTAATGTTACCAGAGGACTGGCCGAGAAAAAGAGACATTTGAGTTCAAATGCAGGTTTCATATATGGACTACAGATGCATTAGTAGATGTACTACTACTGTGACCTGAACATTCCCATATCGGGAAGACAGACATGTGATAATGTAAACTTGGAGGAGAGAGTGTGTTGACCAGAACCCTATAAATGGGGTGCTGTCCAATGATCAGTAAAGAAATGTTTGGGTTTACCACCCACAATTTCTTATGCTATTATTGGTCTGTTAATATTTGCACAATGTTTGGCCCAGTGCAAACTCTGAGACTCCCTAATGGTTACCAATAGAGGAGGCCTCATGTAGCTCCTATATCATACTAACCATGTAATTGTTAAGAACTGCCTTAGAATATGGGCTTGAATTATGCAATATTTTAGGATCCAGAGAATACCTCTTTTATCACCACTAAAATCTAATCCTCTATTTCCACCTTCAATCAATGATGAGATTTTTTTAAGTGTTGAAAAGCCACAAACTCTTTTATGCGAAAGACAAGGAAACGCTTTCATCTTCAAAATAAGCATTTATCTTCAAATTTTAACCTACTGGCTGGCCAGTTTTTTAGATTTCTACAAGTTAGGGACTTTATCCATCACCGTATCCCTCATTTTCTGATAATTCCTGCCTCCATAATGGCTGATGGACTGCTAGAGGTTAGTCCCACTCCAAAGGACGGAATGTCAAAAATATACAACCTTCATGTCCAATTTGCCTCCTAGGCCTAGTTATCTTCGCATTACTTGGTCTGATGATCTTAACATAGAGACTGATGATGAAATGTGGCAAACTATTCTAAAATTCATCCACTCTTCATCAATTTGTGCCCAACACAGAATTACTCAGTGTAAAGTAGTCCATAGAGTACACTGGTAAAAAAGTAAACTAGTTTGAATCTTTCCAGATGTGGATTCAAGCTGTGTGAAGTCTGGTTTGGGCTCAGCCACTCCCAGCCATATGCTTTGGACCTGTTCCTCTATATCTCAATTTTGTGAATCTGTTTTTGACTCACTTTCTGTAATCACCTCGACCACAATACAGCCTTCTCCACTCATTGCTTTAGGTTAGGTTAGGTTAGGTTAAACTTTATTAATCCCATAGGGAAATTGAGGTTATCTGTTGCTCACACATTAATTCACATCCACACAGCATTAAAATCGTACACCTGGAGATATCCATAAAAGGTACAAGAATATAATAAATAAATAAATACATTACTACTAAAAAGAGTCTAGTAAAAGTGCTTTAATATATTTTCTTTATTTGGGGTTCTCTGAAAAAAACAATTACTGCCACCCCATCTTGTTGACCTTGTGGGTTTCTCACACTACTAGTTAGATGATGATGATGCATTGGAAGAATCCTCTCCCACACACCCCAACACACACACACACACACACACACACACACACTGGATAAAAGATGTCCTTTCTTTCATGAAATTGGAAAAAATAGGTATTCTCTCAAAGGTTCTTAATTCACATTTTCAAGAATCTGGTCACCATTTCTGTATCATGCCATGTCTTTGACGCTCGATGTGACCCTATGAGTGGTTCTCCCCTCACTTCCTGTACAACAACTTTGTACACCCTTTACCTAACTCTTATAACAATTATAGTAGCACAAAATATAATAGATGCCCCATTTTTCTTTTCCTTTCTGTTTAGTTCATTTATATTTTGTTTATTTTCTGTAACCTCTGTTTGCTCTTTAGTTATTTACATTTTATCCACCTACTGTGGTATGGAAATATTTACTGGGTTTTTTGTGTGCTTTGTTTTCTCTTTGGTTTTTATGTTGTCATTTATTGGTTCGTGTTTATTATTCAAATTACTCTTTGATGTCATATTTTTAATGTTTATACATGGTGTTCATTGTTGTGTTAAAAATCAGAAATACATTTTAAAAAATAAATAAAAGTAACACAAATACCATCTAGGGCTTGGCAATGTATCGAATATACTTGATATATCACGAGTTTTTCTACTTACGAAGGTTAAAATGGCTATATCGCAACCATCGAGTATAAATTGTCATTCAAACAATAAGCTTTCACCATCAAATTCACATCAAAGTATGGTTTATCCGACAACCTACAAATACATCACTAGTAACTTGCCCCTTCCAACCTGAAAATATTTTACCAATCACGCTGAGAAGGACCTGCTGCAGTAAACAGAAAGGGGCGGGACCACTGGCAGTCTCATACCTTATTTGGAAATGGTATCATTGCACTCCGGAAGTGAAGGGGGCGCTATTTCCTGTATAAGCACTAAGTCTTTAGTATTTATTATTAATTCTGGCATTAAAATATAAATTCTCTCACAAAAGAACATACCTTTGAATTTTCTTAAGGAAGTAGAGCTAATTAAATGAGATTTTTAAAAAAAACTAAAAGTGATTCCAGTTTCACTTGATGGCCAACCTGTTGAAACTGTGACAAATTTTAAATTCCCTGTCATTCCTGGACAGTCAGCTCAACTTTGCTGAAAACACTGACTATATCTTTAAGAACTGTTCTCGGAGACTCTATCTTTTAAGAGGACCCAGTGATCTAACTAGAGGTAGAGGTTGTTGAGTTAAAATGTTAAAACTTAACTTTCTAACTTGAGTTTTAACACAACTTGAGTTAAAATGTTTTAACTTAAGTTTTAACTTTTCATCTTCTCAGCTAGTTTGGTCACAAGAGCTGCAGACTAACAGACAATTTTTGAAGAATACTTTCAATGGCAGGTATAACAACAGGTAAATAGTGGTGAAACCAAAAACAACTTTGTCTCAACTGTTTGCTGAAGAACATGAAAGACTGCAAGAAATATTTTAGCAGAGAGCATCCATCCTCACTTTTTGTCAGTTTGAATTTCTGAGCTCATGAAGGCGTTACGGTGTTCCTCTGGCAACTAAGAACATCTATTAGAAGTCATTTATTGACAGTGCAATGATTATTCGTAACCAAACTAAATAACATTTACCTATAGCTTGCTAAGTGTTTGGCTTTATTCACAAATTGTTGATAATGTGGTTCTATGAATATGATTTATCTTTTTAGAATCGAAGGAAAGTTACCACGTTGATAGACTAAATAGTTTTCATCTTATTTTTTCCTATATATAAACTCTACCAACAAAAAGTCTCTCAGAATAATATACATGCCACTGTAAAAACAAAAATGTGAATATTTGCTTGTATCTGTTTAACAAACCTGGTTGTAACAACCTGGGTTGTTATTCTTCTGTGAACTATTTGTCTATTATTGACTTTTGCTCAATTAAATTTCTTACATATACATTGCAAATTGTATTTTTATTATAGATGATCATGTTGTTTTTTATGTAGGACCAAAACTGACATAATAAGAAATAAAAGCATTAATATATATTTAGTTTTTCCTTGTCCTTATAGATGAGTTTCCGTCAAGAAATGTATATATTTTCTTTTTCATTTCCCCCAAACATGCGTTTTTTTCAGGAAAAGTTGATTTTTTTTTTGTCTTTTCCTTATACAAGCCCTCCTTATTTGAGTTAAAACTCAAGTTAGAAAGTTAAGTTTTAACATTTTAACTCAACAACCTCCTAACTAGAGGTTGTACACAACCTCTAGTTAGATAACATTGGGGTTACCTCACTGGGTCTTGTTAAAAGATAGAGTCTCCGAGAACAGTTCTTAAAGATATAGTCAGTGTTTTCAGCAAAGTTGAGCTGACTGTCCAGGAATGACACAGGGAATTTAAAATTTGCCACAGTTTCAACAGGTTGGCCATCAAGTGAAACTGGAATCACTTTTAGGTCTTGTTTATGTCCTTTAAATAGCGCTACTTCCTTAAGAAAATTAAAAGGTATGTTCTTTTGTGAGGGAATTTATATTTTAATGCTAGAATTAATAATAAATAATAAAGACTTTGTGCTATTCTGATTTAGTAATGTAACTAGATTAGTTGTGTTACCACCCCCACGCCACTAGAGGCAGCAGTAGACCCTGAAATGATGAGACTAAGGAGCAGATTTAGAAGTACACCGAAAGCTACAGAATTTGTTAAAAACTGTGAGTTGCGCTGAAGTAAAAAGAAAGGAGTTCAAATACTTGCTGAGAGTGGAACTCCTTCCCAAAGGTGAAAATATATCACAGATTTCAAAAGAAAATAAAAACGTGAGGCCGCGGATAATACAGGAAATAGCACCCGCTTCACTCCCGGAGTGCAATGGTCCCATTTCCAAATAAGGTATAAGACTGACAGTGGTTTGTCCCGCCCCTTTCTGTTTACTGCAGCGAGGTGTACTTGATCACGCTGCGCCGAGAAAACAAACAGCATGGTGACAGCGAGAGTTTAAGGCAAGCCGTGAATGAGACATAACTGAAGAGGAATTGAACTAGTCTAGTTCCGGAAAGAAACATCGCTGGATTAATAATTTGGAAGTAGGTCAGATTTTAAATGGAGAATGTCGAACAAAATGAGGTAATTCCCGAAACATCTTATAAAACTATTGCCACAAAAGGTTGAACCACAAATTTATTTAATCACCTAATGAGACTGTTCTTTCACATGCCGTTCATAGCCGCTCTGCTAGAAGTAGTCCGTTAAAGTGAAACCTGGAGACGTAGGTATGATTCATTTAAGTGCTATGCAATGGGAAAAATAACTCAAAACTACTCATTCTTTTTTTTCTCGCTCTCCGTGTTAGTTTTACGCTACACGTAGACTCGTTGCCATAGCAACTGACAACAACGCAACTTTATGTATCAGAATTCAGTACCAACAACACTCAAACATTGCCCCCACATAGAACAGAACATTCAGTTCCTTACAGTTTTTGGGTTTTAGGCTTGACATGTATTGAGTAAATAAGTGGTTGTTGTGGTAGATTAACTACCACCGCTATTGGCTAAGCTAACACAGTGGTGGCTGATTAGCTCATTTAAACACCTGCTTTACTGATGATCTGTCAGTTTGTGTGTAGTTCGCCTTTTTTATTTTTAAGATGAACCAAAACACCTTATTCCACAACACATATGTTACGTTTGTCAAAGTCAAGCAAGCAACTGACCTACTTCCCTCTCCCTCGCTATTTTTTCTTAATTAAAATATTTTTCTGACCTTGTTATCTAGTCTTAGTGTGGACACACTCCATCCCTTTTTATTCTTATTCCATATATTGAGATTACATTTAAGTCTAGCAGGGAAATGGGGGTGGAAACTTGCGTGGGTGAAATCATGCTGCTAGGGGTCTATAGTTTAAAATAACATTTGAAGGTCATTTAAGAATATTGTGATATATATTGTGTATCTTGATATAGCAAAAATATATCGGGATATTAGATTTTCCTCATGTCCCCCAGCCCTAACACCATGTATAATTTTGCTTTCAATTATATTATCTTTGTGTTCCTAGCTGTAGCATAAATCTAATAAACTGCATTAACTTTGCCATTACAAAGTGACAAAATGTGAATTCATTACAGGAGCATTACTACTTTTTGTCAGGAACTGTACTTAAATCAGAAATGGTGCTGCAGGAGTTTTATGTTTCCTGAATATTTAACATATTGAGTTCAATTAAAACCTTACAGTAATGTACTAATGGAAAGTCTATCCTTACATCCATACATTTCTTCTGCTTATCCGGGGTCGGGTTGCAGTGGTAGCAGCCTAAGAAGGGAAGCCCAGACTTCCCTCTCCCCAGCCACTTGTTCCAGCTCTTCCGGGGGAATCCCAAAGTGTTCCCAGGTCAGCCGAGAAACATTGTCTCTCCAACGTGTCCTGGGTCTTCCCCTGGGCCTCATCCCAGTTGGACATGCCTGGAACACCTCACCAGACAGACGTCCAGGCGGCATTCTCACCAGATGCCCGAGCTTCTCAACCTATCTCTAAGGAAGAGCCCAGACACCTACAGAGAAAACCATTTCGGCCGCTTGTATCCGTGATCTCGTTCTTTTGGTAATGACCCAAAGCTCATGACCACCGATAAGGGTGGAAACGTACATCGACCGGTAAATCGGTGACAAACGGGAGCCCTGGCGGAGTCCAATTCTCACCGGAAATGAGCCCAACTTACTGCCGGCAATGTGGACCAGACTCTGACACCGGTCATACAGGGACCAGACAGCCCATATCACAGAGGGAGAAGGGAGGCCCAGACTTCCCTCTCCCCAGCCACTTGTTCCAGCTCCTCTGGGGGAATCTCAAGGCATTTCCAGGCCAGCCGAGAAACATCGTCCCTCCAGCGTGCCCTGGGTCTTCCCCTGGGCATCCTCCCGGTGGGACGTGCATGGAACACCTCGCCAGAAAGGTGTCCAGGAGGCATCCTGACCTGATGCCCGAGCCACCTCAACTGGCTCCTCTCGACGTCAATTGGGCAGCGGCTCTACTCTGAGTCCCTCCCGGATGACCGAGCTTCTCACCCTATCTCTAAGGGAGAGCACAGACACCCTACGGAGAAAACTATTTCGGCCGCTTGTGTCCATGATCTCGTTCTTTCGGTCATGACCCAAACCTCATAACCATAGATGAGGGTGGGAACGTAGATCAACTGGTAAATCGAGAACTTCACTTTTTGACTCAGCTCTTTCTTCACCACAACAGACCGGTACAGCGCCTGCTTCACGGCAGACGCTGCACCAATCCGTCTGTTGATCTCCTGCTCCCTTCTTCCCTCATTCGTGAACAAGATCCCAAGATACTTGAACTCCTCCACTTGGGGCAGGACACCCCCCTTGACCCGGAGAAGGCACTCTACCCTTCTCCAGCTCAAGACCATGGCCTCGGATTTGGAGGCACTGATCCTCATCCTGGCCGCTTCACACTTGGCTGCGAACCGCTCCAGCGAGAGCTGCACATCACGACCTGATGAAGCCAATAAGACCACATCATCTGCAAAAAGCAGAGATGAGATCCTAAGGCCACCAAAACAGATACTTTTAACACCTTGGCTGCGCCTAGAAATTCTGTCCATGAAAGTAATGAACAGAATCGGTGACAAAGGGCAGCCCTGGCAGAGTCCAACTCTCACCGGAAACAAGCCCAAGTTATTGCTGGCAATGCAGACCAGACTCTGACACTGGTCATACAGGGACCTTACAGCCCGTATCAAAGGGCCCGGTACCTCATACTCCCGGAGAACCCCCCACAGGGCTCCCCAAGGGACAGGGTTGAACGCCCTCTCCAAGTCCACAAAACACATGTAGACCGGTTGGGCAAACTCCCATACACCCTCCAGGACCCTGCTAAGGGTGTAGAGCTGGTCCAATGTTCCACAACCAGGACAAAAACCACACTGCTCTTCCTGAATCCGAGGTTCGACTATCCGATGGATTCTCCTCTCCAGGACCCCTGAATAGACCTTGCCAGGGAGGCTTAAGAGCGTGACCCCCCCCCCCCCCCCTGTAATTGGAGCACACCCTCTGGTCCCTCTTTTTGAACACTGCCCCCAATGTCTATGCAATACTGTAGAGTCGTGTCAGCCAACACAACGCTACAACATCCAGAGCCTTAAGGAACCCAGGATGAATTTCATCCACCCCCAGGACCCTGCCACCAAGGAGCTTTTTAACCACCTCGACTGCAACCTCGTCCCCAGAGATTGGAGAGTCTGACACAGAGTCCCCAGGCTTAGCTTCCTCAATGAAAGGTATGTTGGTGGGATTGAGGATTAAGGAGGTCTTCGAAGTATTCTGCCCACCGGCCCACAACATCCCAAGCCGAGGTCAGCAGCACACCATCCCCACTATAAACAGTGTTTGTGCTGCACCGCTTCCCCCTCCTGAGACGCCGGATGGTGGACCAGAATCGCCTCGAAGCCGTGCAGAAGCCTTTCTCCATGGCCACTCCAAACTCCTCCCATGCCCGAGTTTTTGCCTCGGCAACCACCCGACCCGCATGCCGCTTTGCCCGCCGTTACACATCAACTGCTTCCGGAGCCCCACAAGGCAAAAAGGCCCGATAGGACTCCTTCTTCAGCCTGACAGCATCCCTCACCGAAGGTGTCTACCAACGGGTTTGAGGGTTGCAGCCGCGACAGGCACCGACAACCTTGCGGCCACAGCTCCGATAAGCCGCCTCGACAATGTAAGCACTGAACATGGTCCACTCAGACTCAATGTCCCCCACCGCCCCCAGAACGTGTTCAAAGTTCTGCCGGAGATGGGAGTTAAAGCTCCGTCTCACATGGGATTCCGCCAGATGTTCCCAGCAGACCCTCACAACACGTTTGGGCCTGCCAGGTCTGACCAGCATCCTCCCCCACCACTGGAGCCATCTCACCACCAGGTAGTGGTCAGTGGTCAGCTCCGCACCTCTCTTCACCCGAGTGTCCTGGACATACGGCCGCAGATCAGATGAAACGGAGTTATCTCACTGCAGATTTGCAGTGAGGTAAATCAAAAACAGATTTGTTTTGATTTAACAAAAACAGATGTGTTTTTCATTGCACAGAAACAAATTCTTTGATGTGAATTAGTTTCTGAATGTTTAGTAGAAGCTATGCCTGTTCAGTCATGGAGACTGCAAGAAGTGATGTCCTTCATTGTATCACCATAAAACAGCCAAAACCAGTTCAGTTCGTTCAAAATTATCGTAATAGAATAGAATATTTAATATCTAGGACCTGAAGGACATAGCAGATAGCTCCAACTCTGCACTGACACATCACCTTGAAGAATATATCAGCAATTACAAGTTGTTGGCTCAAGCTGGAAAATGACTGCATAGTGCACAGCTATTTACTAAGAAATGCGCAAGCTGTATTTGCACTTTTAATTCAAATAAAAGTCTTCCAAGAAATCTTTATACCTAACCAATATGAAGAAATGTTCAGAGAATTTCCTTTGAAGGGCTTGGCTAAGGTAAATATTAAAGAACTTTGACAACAAAAGAGGGAATTACAGGAACAAAGAAGCTGTTGACACTACACAGATTTTCAACTTTATTATGCAAATCAAGTTAAATAAAACAAACTCAGCTTGAACATGATACAGAACCAATTTCCTAAATATAAACAGCTGCTGGCATACTTTACTGTAGTGGCAGTTTCTGATATGGGTGGCATATCATGCATATGCCACCCATATCCCAGGGTGCCATGTTGTGGGGGCCGAAATGAGCCTTGTCTGCAGGTGTTGGTCAGAAGGACTGATGGCACAAAATGGATGCCCCGTTTTTGTCAGACTGAGCTGTACCTTAGCTAGTTGTAGACTAGCATTGCATGTCATCAAAAACTATTATCCTAACAAGTTCTGACATTAAATTTCAGAAAGAAACAGCAAGCCGTGTCATGTTTAAAGTAAGTTTCCACATTTTGCATAGCAATAGCCAGGCAACAAACTGTTGCTCAGATGGAGCCACAAAGAGAAGCTACTCACGCTTTGTTTCCAGATGCTGACATGAGATGTTGCGTGGGTTACCTGGACCAACTCTTGTGCCCATTTCAAAATAATAATAATAATAATAAACTTTGTCATCATAGAAACCATGCAATAAAATTACATGGATTATAAAGAAATTGGGTGATAAATGGTACTCGGTGGCATTTCATGCCCTTATGGCTACCAGGTATAATCTGTTATTCAGTCTGCTTATCCTTGTTTTATTGCTCCTGTATCTGCAACCAGATGGCAGCAGTTGGAATAAATTGTGTCCAGTGTGTGAGGAGTCTTTTAAAATGTTCCTGGCATAAAAAGCTCAAAGCATTCACTGTCACATTCAGGACTCATAATGACCAAACTTTGATGAGAAAAATCATTTTGTGAGACAGGATCATGTGAAACGTGCAACTTTGTAACCTGGTGTTCAATGGGAAGCCCTTCATAATGCTCAGCATTCTTAAAGTAGCACCTAGTTTTACAGAGGATGCTGACCCCTAGTTAATGAGAGGTAAATGTTCTTTCATTAAAATGTGATTTCATTGTGTTAATGTAACAGACAAGTAATAATGCATATGTCATCCTGCCATCCACTTCCTGCTTCATTCAGGCTTCTTACACTAATCACTGAGGAATATCATTGACTTCACACAAAAATGTTTATGACTGTTGTGGAAAAAAACTATTTCCAAGCACTGTTCAGGTAAAATCACTCAATCAGGTTTATTCATGAATTGTGCACAACTCAGAGAGCTCACAGGACAGTCAATAATGAAGCAAGTCTGAAACGGAAAGCTCTGCCAGGCAGAGCCAACACATGAGTTTTGTACAAAGGGATAAGGGATCCCAAGCATGTGAATCAGACTGGTTCCCATGCAGCTGGGGAAAAACAACGTCCAACCTTGTGCATGTAACCCAAACAGCTTTAACTTGGTGAGAATATATAGAACTTAGAATAAACATATAGCAATACAACTAGCAGGTGGGACCTAATTGTAATTTTTCCACATCAATGACTTACAGTAAAGAAACAAGAAAAAAAATCCCAATTACTGGTCCAGTTGAAACCAGAAGTTTACATACACTGAATAAAGGGACATGCCCACCCTTTTTACCATAACTGCCTGAAGTTAGATCATACCAAACTTATCTTGTTTGAGATCAGATAGGACAACCAAAATTATTTCTGTTTACTAATGCCACAGTAATGAGCAAAATAATATGTCAGAAATGTGTTGATTAATGTCTTCAAAATTAGAAGTTTACATACATCTCCTAAGTATTTGGTAGCAACTGCATGATGTGAGTATGACATTTTTGGTTTCCTTCCAGAAGCTTCTCCCAATAGCTGGTTGGAGTTCTGGCCTATTCCTCCAGATGGAACTGGTGGAACTGAGTTTGGGTGGCAGGTCGCTTCACTCCCACTGTCCTTTGCAGATCTGCCCACTGATCAATCTATCAGTGCATAATTATTCATACCATCAGCAGATTTTGGTTTCTGACTGGAAGTAATATCAACACTTTGTTGTGCCCCAGTAAGAGACCCAACTTCAAATTTGATACAGAATCTAAAGCTAAATATTAAGGTGACAATAAGGAGGCCTTCCAGTCTCACAAATGTGGCGATCATCACTAAAGATAAACATTTAAAATGCAAAAGGATGTGATTGCTGTCATGCTCAGAAAGATTCTTCCATTGATTGACGGGGTACAATAGTATTCAACATGCCATTTTCAACAAAGTGGAAATAAATACTTTTTCAGAACTATTACTCCTTTTACATTTTTTAGTATTATATTTATTTCTGTGTCATTTTCTATTAGAAACAAGGGGCATAAATTAGGGGTACACCAACTGTAGTTAATTTATGGTCAATCACTTATCTTTAAAAGGCCTGGTCTCTCAAAATATTGCACCGTAGTCTGTAAGTTAGCAACAGTGAGGTGACTATTGTCAATCACATAGGTGCAGACGTGGCCTGGTGGGCAGGTCAGTCAGCCCTCTCTCACAGCAGAGCACATGGGAACAGTGGCTGATTTTCAGAGCTTTGAGAAGGAAGTAGAGATTGGTGGATAAGATCGGTATCATCCGCTCTTCCAAACTTAAGGAAATTAAGTGGGGGTCAATTTATCAGTCCACCCATAGTTTAAATAATATTCGGCTCATGCAAAATGATGTGTGTGTTTAGAGAGGGTGGGGTGACTACAGCTACATTTACATAGCAGGCAAATGCGACCCAAATCCGATATTTTTTCCCCAAACAAGACCCAAATCTCTCTTTTTCATAGCATTCTGTACAGCTGCTATTTGGTTTGGTTTGGTGTTTTCTGAAGTTATTTGCTTTGGTTTTAAACCAAAGAAAAAATCCAATCTCTGCCACTTTCATATGGGGTACTAAAACTGATTTCCAATAGTTTTCAAAGCTGCAGTCTGAACAGTGATGTCACATTAATCCAACTTTTACATCACTGACATAAAACATGCATCATAATTAAGCACAGTAAATCTACTGTAGATGTCAGCAATGTTTGAAATTCTATTAATGAAATTATAACATAAGTCTGTGTCAGTTAAGTGCATGAAATCACAATATCTCATCAGACTCAGTCTGGTGGACTCCCTTTCTTCCAACAAAACAAAGCTTAATGCAACTATAGGAGGTGTGGCAGAATCAATACCTCTGGAATAAATGCCACTTGTCAGGCAGCAGAGAACCTGCTGTGTGCAAACCTCTTGAAGCCAATAAAAAGCATTTAAAAGTCAGTAGCTCTCAGGTCTCCAGGAAGACTGATCTGGAGTCTGTTCAAGAAGTAAACCGACTGATTTACCAGCTCTTTGGTGTCAATAACACATGGCTGCAGCTGAAGTGCAATACTTTCATTTATGATATTGGTCTATATATATGTAGGCTTGTATAATTATCACCAAGGACCGATCCAACACTAAGCAATGAAAAACAGTCCCTAACAGCAGTAAAAGTTAATGATTACAGTGCTGGAGGCAGCACTAAGAGGGGCAGCTGACTGTGAACTGGCTGGTGAATTGTCAGAGTGAAGCCCACTACACCTGAACACGGGGTTCCACGCCTGACAGTGGGACCGCTTATACTATAGCCGCTCGTTCTGTACAGGTAGGTAAACAGAGGAAATTAAACGGATTCGGAATGGCTGTGAAGAATGTGAACAGCACGCAATTACCTCTCCACTCTGTCATGCGCTTCGTATGTTTACCTTGATGCCTTCTTGACAAAGTACGAGTGGGTGAACTCCAAGTGGTCGTCCAGCCACGCTTCCATCCTCTCATTATCCGGGGAGCAGCGGTCCTCCATGGAGCTCAAACAACTATAGCAAGTCTTCTCCCGCTGAAAAGCTCCGATGTCTTACATCTGCGCGCGGAGCGGCTGGTTGAAAGCGCGCAGGGCGATAAAGTACTAGCTGAGTGAAGCTGACACAGTACTAGGGGCGCGAGCGCAAATCCGCTCGCTGGCCGAAGGCACGCTCGGCCAGTAGCTGAGACTGCGCGCGACGCTTCCTAGTTGCTGAATCGAGTCTGGGAGGGCTGAGTGGAGCAGGAGGGAGAGAGGCAGAGGGCAGAGACTGTACAAACAACAGCCCTACAGCAACAGAGCCTATAAATCAGCTATACTTTCAAACACATGCACGTTGTGAGGGCTGAAAATACATGCCGTTCTGCAGACTTGTTATGCAGAACTTTCTGCTGAATTTAACTGCGACAAAAATCTTTTTCTTTTCAGGGATAGACAATTCTAACAAAATGACATGATTTTCAAGAAGTTAGGCTTTCAGAAAAAGTGTCTTTCTTTAATATCGACAGGTGTGTCACTAGACTGCTCCCCAGTGGCGGACATCCTCCCGAAAAATGCTGCCATCAGATGATCATGTTGCGTCCAACATCTTCTGCAAGTCATAAATGTCATAAGGTGGGGGTTTGAGTGGTGAGGATTGACGGCTGTACAACCAGGTTAATGCAATAACGATGGTTTTAATGAGGAAGTGTACAGAAATCCAAGCAGCACAGGTGAGCAGAGGCAAGGAGCTCAGACTCTGGTAGCAACTGGTAAACAGTACACGAAAGGAAAACAATGACGACATACGACAGTAGAGACTAGGATCCGACAAGGAGCAGGGAAAAAAAAAGACAAGGGGCAGGGGAAAAAAAAGAAAAAAAGACAAGGAGCAGGGGGAAAAAAGACAAGGAGCAGAGGGAAAAAAGACAAGGAGCAGAGGGAAAAAAAAGACAAGGAGCAGGGGAAAAAAAGACAAGGAGCAGGGGAAAAAAGACAAGGAGCAGGGGAAAAAAAGACAAGGAGCAGGGGAAAAAAGAAAAAAAGACAAGGAGCAGGGGAAAAAAAGAAAAAAGACAAGGAGCAGGGGGGGAAAAAGAAAAAAAAGACAAGGAGCAGGGGAAAAAAAGAAAAAAGACAAGGAGCAGGGGGAAAAAAAGAAAAAAAGACAAGGAGCAGGGGAAAAAAAAAGACAAGGAGCAGGGAACACAGGTGGAATTAAATACACAAGTAGTAGACACAGCTGGGAGCAATCAAGGGCAAATGAGACAACACAGGAACTAAATTGACTCAGAAAAAAAAATCCTCACAATAAACCCCAAAATAATAAGATACTACATAGTATCTTATATATATATATATATATATATATATATATATATATATATATATATATATGTGTGTGTGGGGGGATGGGGGGGGGGGGGGTATGGGTGTGTGTGTGTGCGTGTAAAGTTGTTTGAAAGAAAGGCATTAAGAGGTGTGATGCTTCCAAATAAAATTAGGTTAGATATTGGATGTCAGTTGGTTCTTCATTTTCCTTTGAAAAAACCTCACAGCAGTATATTTCTTCACCATTAGAAATCTGAAATGTTTCAAATATCTTTCCATAGAGTTAAAGTTCCCACACATTCCCCTCAGGAAAGATTTATGAAGGTCATATATAAACTACAGTTTTTGAAAAATTCCTGTCATATCTCATTTTATGCTGATGTTATACAAAAATACAGTAACTTCTCTGTGATGGTACTTCAATAAAGCATAATTGTTTCTTGTTTTCTTTTGCTATGTTGGACGATAACATGCAGAGCATCTGTATATTTTCAGAGAATTATTGAATGCAGTTGAAGATTCCTGGAATTACTCCTTGGAGCAAAGTTTCTGTTTTTTATATAAGAAAGTTACAGTAAAGCTCTTGGGGTTCTAAACACTAAACATATTAAATGAACACAGAATAATTTTGACACATTGTATTTCAAAAGACATGAGGACAGTGGTGTTATCATGACATATTAGGAGTTAAATAATCCTAAAGATAAGTCTGAAATAACAAAAATAAGCCCATCACAATTTGTCGTTGTGATGGACCCAAAAGTTTTCTTCAACCAAATAGGATGAAGTGCAATTGAGAAAGGTGACTGCCTGGCCAGGATTCATGTCCAGCTAAAGAACGAGTTTACCTCTGTAACAATCAGAGCATGAACATCTTACTAACTGCTATCATTAAGCTAAAGATAATCAGTAATAATGGTGCTTGGAGGTTTTTGTCATGCTAACTAATTCCTATTTCACAAAAGTACAGACTTCTGTTTTCGTTTCCCCCTTCCAACAAGCTGAAGGATGTCCTGGTTATCAGGATGGTTCTTAAGAATCTTAAGAAATATTCCTGCTATGTGTGCTATGTTAAGAGTGATGTGGTCTACTCAGTAGGACGCTGGGACCACTCCGATCTAGAATCGGGGATATTCAGTTGAATTGTCTTGGCCTGATATCAAAGGATGTGTGGTGTTCCCTGAGGACAAAGGCAGTCTGTTAAAGATGACATGTAGCCAATCAGACAGTGAGGTGATGGAAACTGAAGGGGAATCCAAAATAAACAGAAGACAAAACAACTGTCATGACACCAGAACGTCTGGTGGATGTAGTAGTCATCTTTGTATTGTTTTTTGTTATTATTATTATTATTAAATATAGTCCACAAACTATGACCATTACTTCTTACTAATCAGTTATGTTTGGTCTTGAGCAGGGCTGCTATTGTGGAGTCAGTTGTCCACTTTTGGAAGTGTTTTGAATGACATTTTACTGTAAAAATTAAGGGAGTTTTTAACCTTTGCTGTGCACTGACTTGTGAATCACCATACCTATGGAACCATTTCCTGAAGAAAGACTGTCTGAATCCTAATGAACAAGTAAGAAATGTACTTAAAGTGTGGATGGCTTTCTTGGAGGTTCCTGTCCAGAGGATAAGGATGATATTATATAGTACTTGTTTTTTTTTTTTTTTTTAGATCTGATCTTAGCAAATGATTTCCTTTGATAGGCATTTGTGGTAGTTTGGATGTATTAGGAATGCCTTCATTGCATTGCATTTTTTTTACATGAATATTTTTATTGATGTACAGGTACATATATACCTGCCATATAACCAATAGAATCAACAAGACCAACAAACGCCCTCTTAGATACATGTCTGCATAAATTCCTTTAAGTATACAGGAGATAATAGTCCACTGCTGAGGCTCCCTTGTTTAACATAATGGTCTGACATTAATCTTGTCTTTAGCTGGCTTCTTCGTCTTGAGACAAGTCCATTCCTTCAACAAAATTCCGGAAGGGTCTCCAAATGTTTTCAAATAATTAGCTTTTCCCTTTTTGGAGATATGTTATGCGTTCCAGAGGTAAAGTCTTCAGCATTTCCTTGATCCATTGTTTGATGCCTGGTCCTGTTGTTCTCTTCCAGAATAGTGCTATCAGTCTTTTACCTTGTAGTAGACACATATCAATCAATAATTGTTCACATTTGGTAAACAAAGTATTTTTTGGATACAGACCTAAAATTAGAAAAACTGGATCTAGTGCAACATCCTTTGAGACAAGTTGTTCTACAGTTGTTTTTATTGCTTTCCAAAATTTTTGAATTTCCCTGCATTCCCAAATACAATGAAACAAAGTCCCCTTTTCTTCTAAACATTTTGTGCATATGTCTGGTATATTATCAATTTAAATTGACTGGTGTAATATAGATTCTCATTAACCATTTGTATTGCAGTAACCTTAAGCGAGAGTTAACAGTTTGTTTCTGAGCCTTTGTACAGACAGACTGCCAATCCTCCAGTGACAGGTGAGTGGTCTAATTTCCAGGCTTCTAGTTTCAGTGCCGAGTCCTCTGGGGAATTTAAAACCATAAAGTTGTAGAATTCTGAAATCGCACCTTTACTTGCGCTGTCTTTGCAAACCATTTCTTCTAGCTGGGACTTTGGTGGCTTGGTTAAATCTTTGTTTTTTGTCTTTGTTTTGCTGAAGGTATTTAAAGAAGTATTTTCTATTTGTATTAAATTTCTGCCTGAATTCATCAAAAGACATCATGTAAGCTGAATTTACTTGGTACATATCATGAATTTTATCTATTCCTTTTGTGGCCCATTGTTTAAATACAGACTCTGCTCTTCCAGGAGTAAAATCTTGGTTTCTGAATATTGGAGTAAACTGGTTCTTTTGTGAATTTATTTACGTCATACCATATTTTTGATCATGTCTTTAACAATAGGATTAACCGTTTTTCCCAACAGTCTTGGGACTGAAACAGAAAAATTGCATAAAGGTAAGGGTGGACTTACTGACTTAGATTCCATTTCTGTCCATTGAGGGGCGTCCCTGGCATTAAAGTAATATCTAATAGTCCTAAATTGTGCTGCCCAGTAATATCACTTCATATTCGGACACCCTAGTCCTCCCTCATTGTGAGGTAAATGTAAGAGCGACATTCTGACCCTGGGCCGTTTATTTTGCCATAAAAACCCAACAATTAACTTCCTAAAATTATTAAACCAGTTGGCAGGAGGCAGCAGGGGGACATTCTGAAAAATATACAATACTTTTGGAAGTATATTCATTTTGTAGGTGTTGATCCTGCCAATAAGTGATAAGGGAAGGGGCATCCATCTATTGATATTTTCAGTGATTTCTTTTGTTACATTGCATTTTTAACTAAATGTAAACACTCAGCTGCCTTAATAAATACCCATAAAATGTGTTAACAGAATATATTTCTTTTCAAGAAATAGGAAATCAGGGTTCTAGTGATAAGGTCTGAATTTGTATTTGCTGCACAGGTTTCCAGTGTCCTCCGACTGGACACTTGAGTCCCCTTGGTGGTGTCACTTTACCGACAGATGGCGGCTGGTGTTTCCCAGGGGGGAATTCCTCCCCACCCCCTCTTACCCCTGTCAAGTGTTCTACCCTATTCTACTGGCAGAAACAGCAGAACAAAGACAACAGGGTTCTTATCAGAGATAAAGAGAGGAGAGAGAGAAAGATGCTGCTTCATCATAGTCCTCTTCTATGTATAAAATGCAAGTGCTGATAGCGGTTATGATCCATTAAATTTTGTTATTTTCTATTTTAATAATTTCATTGTTCCTTTTTTAAATATCTGGCCCTCTTAGTTTAAACCTTGTGTTGGTTAAGTTTTTCTCAATGTTTGTGTTTTGGATTTGCTTCATTAGATTAGTTCTCTTGTCCGTTCAGGTTTCCCGTTTCTTTGTTTCTGTTTTTTCCACCTCACTTCAGCCTATCATTCTACTCCCCGAACCAGCCATTATTCATTTCCTCATTTGTTCCTTCCCGCTCTCTTTCCCAGCTGCATCTGCTTACCTGTGATTAGCTCTTCTGGTTCTTTTGTCATTTTCACTTTTCAGAAACTTCCATGCATCTGTGGAGGTGATCACAGTGCAGCCTATGGTGGATGTATAGTTCAAAGGGAAGCTAAAGAAGCCCAGAAAATCAAGATAACAGAAAAAGTTTCATATGCAGAAGCATTAAAAAGAGTAAAGAAAGATAGTACAAGAGGAATGAGGCTGGGAGAAACAGATCAAAGTTACACTTCTCGGAATAAAAATGAAGGACAGAATGATCAGAGACAAATACTAATGCCAACAACAAATACGCATAATACATGTGTGCATAAATGTAAAGTAGAGGAAAATACAATGGTGGTGAAAAAAGAAAACTTTGTAGCATTTATGTCAATGTCATATTATTAATGTTACAGTCCAAATGAAGAAGAAAAGTGATAAAATAAAAGCAATAGTAACAGCAGCAGGGAGGTTCCTAGATATGAAAGAAATTCAAGCAGATCAGATTCATAACATTTTGAGAGCCACTGAAACAACAGAAAATGGTCAGGATTAGGATACAAGATGGTTCTTCATATTCTTCAATGGAATGCCAGAAGTTTAATAGCCAATGGACAAGAATTTAAAAAGTATGTTTATGAATTAGAAATAATACCAGATATAATATGCATACAAGAAACATGGTTAAATTCAAATTTAGATTTTAAAATTCCTGGATATAACATAGAAAGACAGGATAGAAGTAATGGTAGTGGAGGAGGATGTGCCACCTTAATTAAGGAAGGAATTGCTTATAAGAAAAACTCATTAAATAAAAAATTAGAATGTGTTAATATAGAAATATTTCATTTAAGGAAATATGGAAATATTAAAATTATAAATTATTATAATCCATGTAAAAATCTTGATAGTGAAATATTTAAGGAAATAGGGAAAATACATAGAAGAGAAGTTTGGTGTGGAGATTTTAATGCTCACAATAGTCTATGGGGTAGCAAGAAGACAGATCATAATGGTGAAATAGTGGAAGAATTAATGGATGAAAGGTCATTAGTTTGTCTTAATAATGGAAAAGGTACAAGAGTAAATATACATAAAAATGCAGTTTCATGTCTTAATATTACATTAATATCTGACTGTCTTGTTAATGCATGTGAATAGGATGTTAATTGGGAGTCTACAATAGGGAGTGATCATTTTCCAGTAAGTACAATAATTGATGACAATATAAATAGACAAGAAGAGTTAACATTAATAAGATGGTGCTTTAATAAAGCTAATTGGTTTAAATTTAGAACAAAATGTGAAGAAACAAGTCATGTAGTAACATTAAAAGGTAATATTGAAGAATGTACAAATCAAATAACAGAACATATCTTAAATTCTGCAAATTATAGTATACCAAAAATAAAAGTGAAAGGTCAGAAGAAAGTAGTTCCTTGGTGGAATAATGAATGTAGTAAAACAATTAAAGATCGTAATAAAGCTTTTAAAATATTGCAGAAAAATTTAACAATCGAAAACCTTATTGATTATAAAAGGAAAAGAGCAAAGGCTTGGAAAACTATAAAGGATGCAAAAAAGAAAACATGGAGAGATTATTGTTCATCAATAGGTTCAGAAATAAATTTAAAGAATGTTTGGTTAATGTTTAGAAAAATGATGGGGAAAAAGAATAATGTTAATATTCCATCATTAGTTAGAGGACAGGAGGTATTGGTTTTAAATAAAGATAAGGCAGAGTTGTTAGGTGAGACATTTGCGGCAGTTCATAGTGGTGATCAGTTGACAGATACTCATAGAAGGCAGATGATTCAAAAAATTGGAAATCATAAAAATTCACTAGAAAAATATCAAAAATATATGTCAACATTAGATATGAATATAACCATGAAAGAAATAAAAACAGTATTGAAAGGGACAGGATATTCAGCTCCAGGGGAGGATCAATTATGTTATGCTATGTTTCAACAGATTCCAGAAGTAACACTGAAATTAATATTAAAATTATTTAATAAAATATGGAAAGAAGGATCGATACCAAATAGTTGGAAAAGGGCAATAATATTACCATTTAATAAACCAGGTAAAGATCCTACCTGTCCAAATAATTACAGACCAATTGCTCTAACTTCTCATTTAAGTAAATGGATGGAGAAAATAATAGTAAATAGACTAGGATATTTTCTTGAGAAGAATAATCTAATTAATGGATATCAATGTGGATTCAGAACAGGAAGATCAATAATGGATGCTCTAACTAGAGTCAGTAATGAAATAGAGAAAGCTTTAAAAATGAAGGAACTAATGATTATAGTATTTTTTGATATAGAAAAAGTGTATGACTCACTATGGAAAGAAGGATTACTTATAAAAATGAAACAGATGGGAATAGGTGGGAGAATGTATAATTGGATAGCAAATTTTCTGCTAGATAGAAAAATAAGAGTAAAAATTGGGAATGATTATTCAAAAGAATTTAATGTTGAAAATGGAATACCTCAAGGTAGTGCAATTAGTCCAATTTTATTTAATATTATGATCAATGATATTTTCTATGATACTGATAAATGTATAAAATCTGCACTATATGCAGATGATGGGGTCATATGGATGAAGGGGAAAAATATTAAATATGTGGTAGGAAATATTAAAAAAGCAATTAGTAAAGTAGAAAAATGGTCTTATGAATGGGGTTTTAAATTATCAGCAAGCAAGTCTTGTTATATGGTTGTCACAAAGAAGAGAAATATTAATATAGAAACAATAACATTATATGGACAAACGTTAGAAAGAGTAACAGAATATAAATATCTAGGTTTATGGTTGGATAGTTCTTATTCATGGAAAACACATTTAGATAACTTAGAAACCAAGTGTAAAAAAGTTATTAATCTATTAAAGGCTGTGGCTGGAAATAATTGGGGTGCAGATAGACAGTCATTATTAAACATATACAGGGCTCTCATGAGATCAATAATAGATTATGGCAGTATAATATATGGAGCAGCAGCTAAAACATCATTACAAAAAATTGAAAGATTACAGTGTAGGGCTTTACGTATATGTACAGGAGCAGCAAAAACAACACCTATTAATGCTCTTTTAATTGAAACTGGGGAAACTCCACTGGAAATGAGGAGAATTAAATTAGCTTTAGCATATTGGATGAAAATTAAAAGTAATAAAGATGATAATGTGAATTCAATAATTTTACAGAATTGTTGGGAATATTTGAAGTTCCAAAGTAATGGATTTGGATGGATGGTTAGGAAATGGATTAAAATGTATAGATTAGAGGACAAGGAAATAGCTCATTTTAATCCAATTAGCGTTATTCCTCCATGGTTAATACCAGAGGTTAATGTAGATTTGAAAATTAATACAACGAACTTCTGATCCTCCACCGTGGAAAGATCCATCTCTTCTCAACACCTCAAGAAGCTGAAAAATTCTCTTCCAAAATAAATACAATGGATGCTGTAGATCAGTGAGTCATGAAAGACAAGCTGGTAACGAAACAGATAAACTGATAAGACATTCTATGTGGCTATTCCTGCTCCAATAGACCTGATCAACGACAGGTCTATTGGGTTTAGGGTGCAATAAGTTCTAAGTTAATGGGCAGTTCATATAAACATAGCTGATTGTTTTTATATGCTCACATAATCTAAGCCCAATTCGAGGCACTGAACAGTACTCCGGCAAAGAAAACTGTTCCCCACCAGGAAGAGGAGGCACTCTGCCTGGACACAGCCGATGTGTTGAAGACTCTGAAAAGAGTCAACCCACGGAAGGCCCCAGGTCCCGACAACATACCTGGGCGGGTGTTCAGGGAATGCACAGGTCAGCTGGCTGGTGTCCTAACAGACATTTTTAACACCTCACTGGACCAAGCCACAGTGCCAGCCTGTCTCAAAACTGCCGCCATCATTCCGGTGCCAAAGAAACCTCAAGTCACCTCTTTCAACGATTACCGGCCTGTGGGACTGACTCCCATCATGATGAAGTGCTTTGAAAGGCTGGTAAAAGAACACATCGTCTCCAGACTCCCCTCCACATTCGACCCGTTCCAGTTTGCTTACCGCCGAAACCGCTCCACTGAGGACGCTATCTCCTCCACCCTACACCTGAGCCTGGCTCACCTGGAGGAGAAGAACACTCATGTGCGGATGTTGTTCCTGGACTTCAGCTCAGCGTTCAACACAATCATCCCACAGCATCTGGCAGAAAAACTGGGACACCTGGGCTTCAGCAACCCCTGTGCAACTGGCTGCTAGACTTCCTCACCGACAGACCTCAGTCAGTCCGGATCGGACAACACACCTCCGATGTCATCACCCTCAGCACAGGCTCCCCTCAGGGCTGCATCCTGAGCCCTCTGCTGTTCACTCTGATGACACACGACTGCGCCCCCAGGTTCGCCACCAATCACATCGTGAAGTTCGCGGACGACACAACGGTGGTGGGCCTCATCAGAGACGACAACGACCTGGACTACAGAGAGGAGGTGGAGCAGTTGGTGGACTGGTGCAGAGACAACAGCCTGATCCTGAACGTTGACAAGACGAAGGAGATGATCGTCGACTTCAGGAAGAACCGGCCCAGCCACGCTCCACTGCTCATCAACAGCTCAGCTGTGGAGGTGGTCAGCAGCACCAAATTCCTGGGGGTGCACATCACAAACGACCTCACCTGGACTGTGAACACTATGTCTCTGGTCAAGAGGGCACAGAAACGCTTGTATTTCCTGCGGAGGATGAGAAGAGCACACCTGCCCCCGCCCATCCTCAAGACGTTCTACAGAAGCACCATAGAGAGCATTCTGACCAGCTGCCTGGTCAGAATGTGGTGTGGAGGCTGCAGCGCCTCCGACTGGAAGAACGTGAGGAGAGTGGTGCGGACAGCAGAGAGGATCATCGGGGCCCCCCTTCCCTCCATTCAGGACATTTCATCCCAGCGCTGCGTGTCCCGAGGCCGAAACATCGTCAGTGACCCCTCACACCCCCACCATGGACTGTTCTCCCTGCTGCCCTCTGGAAAGAGGTTCTGCAGCATCCGGTGCAGGTCCACCAGGTTCCGAAACAGCTTTTTCCCACTTGCCATCAGACTGCTGAACTCTTAACTGGACTGCACTTAAAATCTGGTCTCCACTTTATACCTTGCACATATACAGAGCTAAGTAACTTCTATTTTACTGTCAGTCCTGCACTTTATATTTATATTCATATTTTATATTGTATTTTATTTTATTCTGGAGTAACCTCACAACATTGGAAGCTCAAAACACTGTCCTGAGCCGTATGCAACCAAATTTCGTTCTGTATACACCCTGTGCATGCAAAATGACAATACAGTCAATCTAAGTCTAAGTCTAAGTCTAAGTCAATTTGAACTGTTTTGGAATTAATGCTAAAAGTTAAGCCTTAAATAAGTTATTACCGTTCTATCAAGGGCTAATGGTATTATTTTATTTTTATAGTTAGACACTGTCTACTGTGGAGCTTTGGTGAGGTTACGTTGATTAGTTGCTCCTCAGTAGTGTGGATCAACGTCCTCCATATACTTGGCTCAAGGGGGGGCAAGCATTTCAGACAAGGAAATGCAAAAGTTCAGTTGAGGATTGTTCACAACTAGTTAAGTATCTTGTATGGGTGAATATATGTGCAAACCTGCATTTTCAGTACTATCTTTACTTACTTTATTTTAGTTTAACAGTAAATTAAATAATCTGATATAGAGAAGACAGCCAAAGGAAATATTTTAAATATCAAAATTACAAGCTGGAATGTCAGAGGAATAAGGAAGCTAACTAAATTGAAACAAGTATTAGACCGACTAAAATATTTGAAATCTAAAATAGTTTTTCTACAAGAATCTCATTTGATTGAGCCACAAATACATCAGATAACCAAAAGATGGCAGGGTCAGGTGTATCACTCTTCCTTTACCAGTCACGCCAGAGGAGTTATTATTCTTATACATAAGTCAATACCATTTCAAACTATAAGGTCAATCAAAGATCAATATTTTAGATATATTATTGTGCAGGGACGCATTTCAACATTAACACAAAATTTGATAAATATTTATGGACCTAACAATGATGACGCATCCTTTTATAAAAATTTATTCTTAACCTTGTCAGCCCTGGAGGGGTCCCCTCCTTTATATTATAGGAGGGGACTTTAATTGCACCCTAAACCCAAGTCTGGATAAATCTACTCAAACTGATACCAGTCATACACAAACCAGCAAAAAATATTCCTTAATTATGTAAAAGATTTAAGAATAAATGAAGTATGGAGAACAAGAAACCCAAATAACAGGAAATTGTTATGTTAGTCAAGCTCACACCAATCCCATTCGCGTATTGATTATTTTCTCATCTCTGTGGAGTTATTGCCTCATGGAGAACTGCTGGTATAATAGTATTGTAATTAGTGATGATGCTACAGTGTCCCTGGAAATAAAAGTAAATAAGATTGATCAAGGGGTGAAATGATTTTTTTTTTCCCAAGATGGCGGCGCATGCAGTTGCAACGGCTCATTGCTCTCTCGGTCGGTGCTATGTTTGGCTGCTTGTGTACGTGTTGATTTGTGTTCCGTACTCGTCATGTCGGACAAACAAAATATACAGTCGGGACGATCTCCTGACGATCGGTGCCTGCTAGGAAATAGATGTTACAGCTGATTTTCAACGCTTGTTCAATATTCCGGGGGACATAGCGAGGAGCCCCGGCGCGCCGTGGATTACCATCGCAACAGGGAGGAAGCGACAGTGGCGTAGAGAGAGACGGCAGAAGAGGGGCTGCAGGGCCGGCCTGCTAGCTAGGCTACAGAGGCAACCACACAAACCACCGCTCCCCAGCCTGTTTCTCTCCAACGCCAGATCCCTTGCAAACAAGATGGATGAACTGAGACTACAGGCTGCATCTCACAGCGCAGTGAAGGACAGCTGTATTCTTCTGATCACGGAGACCTGGCTGCATCCAGACATAGCGGACTCTGCCATCGAGCTAGCAGGCTACACAGTACAGCGCCACGACAGAACGAAAGACTCCGGTAAGAGCAGAGGAGGAGGGCTCTGTGTGTACCTGAACAACACCTGGTTACTAACACAGCGACTGTCATCAGCCATTGCTCCCCAGACCTGGAGTATGTGACTGTTAGATGGAGACCAATATACCTCCCCAGAGAGTTCACCGTAGTCATGGTAACCGCTGTTTACATCCCACCGGATGCCAATGCTAAAACAGCTATTGGACTTTTGCATGGCAGCATTAGCCATCTGCAGAGCATCTATCCAGATGCTGTGCACATCATAGCGGGGGACTTCAACCATGTAGACTTGAAGACAGCGCTCCCCAAATTTCACCAGCATGTAAATGTGCTACAAGAGAGGCTAACACTCTGGACAAAGTTTACTCCAACATCAAGCTAGGCTACAGGGCTAGACCACTTCCTCACCTGGGTCAGTCCGATCACCTGTCCCTGCATTTAATTCCTGCTTATGCCCCCCTCAGGAAAACTGCTCCAACCATCACCAAAACCATCAAATCCTGGCCCCAGGATGCGACACAGCAGCTGCAGGACTGTTTCGACAGGACAAACTGGGATGTTTTTGAACATCAGGACCTGGAGGTTTTTACGGACAGTGTACTGTGCTACATCAAGTACTGTATTGACACTGTAGCTGTGGATAAACACATCCGGGTCTTCCCAAACCAGAAGCCTTGGATGACTCAGGAGGTCCAGCGACTGCTAAAGACCAGGAATACCGCCTTCAGGTCTGGGGACAGGACCGTCTACAGTATAGCCTGAGCTAACTTGAAGAGCGGCATCAGAATGGCTAAGTCTGACTACAGGAGGAGGATAGAGGGCTACCTTGACAGCAACAACAGCAGGCAGGTGTGGCAGGGAATCCAGCATCTCACCAACTACAGGACCAACCTCGCAGCTGCGGAAGGCGACGCCACGCTGGCAGAGGAGCTGAACCTCTTCTTTGCCCGCTTTGAGGTGAAGCCAACAGAGGCAGCCACACTACACCAAGCAACCCACAACACCACACTCCTCGTTGTAGAGGAGCACGAGGTGAGGCGCACACTGCGGGCTGTCAATCCAAGGAAGGCTGCTGGACCTGACGGCGTCCCTGGACCTGAAAGACTGCGCCGATCAGCTGGCTGGAGTCTTCACCAGGATCTTCAACCAGTCCCTAGCCCTGTCTACAGTCCCATCCTGCCTGAAATCTTCCACCATAGTCCCCATACCCAAGAAACCTCACATCTCCTGCCTCAACGACTACCGGCCTGTGGCACTAACCCCTGTGGTGACGAAGTGTTTTGAAAAACTGGTCCGGGGTCACATCACAGCACTTCTCCCTCCTGGCTTTGACCACCACCAGTTCGCCTACAGAGCCAACAGATCCACAGAGGACGCTGTGATCACGGCCCTCCATGCTGCTCTGTCACATCTGGAGCAGCAGGGGAGCTATGTGCGGATGCTCTTTGTAGACTACAGCTCTGCTTTTAATACCATCCTCCCTCACAGACTGGTGGACAAATTGGGGGACCTGGGCCTCCCTCACTCCACCTGCATGTGGATTCTGAGCTTACTGACCAACCGACAGCAGAGAGTTAGGGTGGGAAAACATACATCCACTGCCCTCAGCCTTAGTACTGGCTCTCCACAGGGCTGTGTGCTGAGCCCCCTGATCTACTGTCTGTACACATACGACTGCACCTCTGCCCACCACAGCAACACCATCATCAAGTTTGCTGATGACACCACAGTGGTGGGGCTCATCTCAGGAGGCGACGAGTCCGCCTACAGGGGTGAGGTGGAGCGGCTGTTGCAGTGGTGCAGGGAGAACAATCTGCTCCTCAACAACTCAAAGACAAAAGAACTCATAATACACTGCTCAAAAAGTAAAGGAAACACTCAAATAACACATCCTAGATCTGAATGAAAGAAATATTCTCATTGAATACTTTGTTCTGTACAAAGTTGAATGTGCTGACAACAAAATCACACAAAAATCATCAATGGAAATCAAATTTATTAACCAATGGAGGCCTGGATTTGGAGCCACACACAAAATTAAAGTGAAATAACTCTACACGCTGATCCAACTTTAATGTAATGTCCTTAAAACAAGTCAAAATGAGGCTCAGTATTGTGTGTGGCCTCCACGTGCCTGTATGACCTCCCTACAATGCCTGGGCATGCTCCTGATGAGGTGGCGGATGGTCTCCTGAGGGATCTCCTCCCAGACCTGGACTAAAGCATCTGCCAACTCCTGGACAGTCTGTGGTGCAACGTGACGTTGGTGGATGGAGCGAGACATGATGTCCCAGATGTGCTCAATCGGATTCAGGTCTGGGGAACGGGCTGGCCAGTCCATAGCTTCAATGCCTTCATCTTGCAGGAACTGCTGACACACTCCAGCCACATGAGGTCTAGCATTGTCCTGCATTAGGAGGAACCCAGGGCCAACCACACCAGCATATGGTCTCACAAGGGGTCTGAGGATCTCATCTCGGTACCTAATGGCAGTCAGGCTACCTCTGGTGAGCACATGGAGGGCTGTGCGGCCCTCCAAAGAAATGCCACCCCACACCATTACTGACCCACTGCCAAACCGGTCATCCTAAAGGATGTTGTAAGCAGCAGACCGCTCTCCACGGCGTCTCCAGACTCTGTCACGTCTGTCACATGTGCTCAGTGTGAACCTGCTTTCATCTGTGAAGAGCACAATGCGCCAGTGGCGAATTTTCCAATCCCGGTGTTCTCTGGCAAATGCCAAGCGTCCTGCACGGTGTTGGGCTGTGAGCACAACCCCCATCTGTGGACGTCGGGCCCTCATACCATCCTCATGGAGTCGGTTTCTAACCGTTTGTGCAGACACATACACATTTGTGGCCTGCTGGAGGTCATTTTGCAGGGCTCTGGCAGTGCTCCTCCTGTTCCTTCTTGCACAAAGGCAGAGGTAGCGGTCCTGCTGCTGGGTTGTTGCCCTCCTACGGCCTCCTCCACGTCTCCTGGTGTACTGGCCTGTCTCCTGGTAGCGCCTCCAGCCTCTGGACACTACGCTGACAGACACAGCAAACCTTCTTGCCACAGCTCGCATTGATGTGCCATCCTGGATGAGCTGCACTACCTGAGCCACTTGTGTGGGTTGTGGAGTCCGTCTCATGCTACCACGAGTGTGAAAGCACCACCAACATTCAAAACTGACCAAAACATCAGCCAGACAGCATAGGTACTGAGAAGTGGTCTGTGGTCCCAACTGCAGAACCACTCCTTTATTGAGTGTGTCTTGCTAATAGCCAATAATTTCCACCTGTTGTCTATTCCATTTGCACAACAGCAGGTGAAATTGATTGTCAATCAGTGTTGCTTCCTAAGTGGACAGTTTGATTTCACAGAAGTTTGATTTACTTGGAGTTATATTGTGTTGTTTAAGTGTTCCCTTTATTTTTTTGAGCAGTGTAGATTACAGGAGGAATAAAACGGACATTACACCACTAACCATTGGGGGAAAATGTGTGGAGAGGGTAGCTGATTTCCGTTTCCTGGGGGTCCACATTGAGCAGGGCCTCACATGGAACATGAACACCTTCGAGCTGATAAAAAAGGCCCAGCAAAGACTGTACTTCCTGAGGGTTCTCAGGAGGAACAACATCAAGGAGAAGCTGCTGGTGTCCTTCTACAAGTGCTCCATAGAGAGCATACTGACCTACTGTATCTGCGTCTGGTATAACAGCAGCACTACGGCTCAAAGGAAAGCTCTCCAAAGGGTTGTGAATACAGCCCAAAAAATCATTGGCTGCCCTCTCCCCTCACTAGAGGACCTGCACAGTGACCGCTGTCTAAGAAAAGCACAACACATCACAAAGGACACTTCTCACCCCGGACATTCTCTGTTCACACTGCTGCCTTCAGGCAGAAGATACAGAGCAACCAGAACAAGAACCAACCGTCTCAGAGACAGTTTCTACCCGATAGCAATAACAAAACTAAATGCAATCAAAAACAACCATTAATCATCATAAATGATGTATGTGAGAATGTGGCTGTTCTTATTTATTTGTTTTTTTTGGGGGGGGTTACCAGTTATTTGTTAATTCTTACATTGTGTGTGAATTGTGAGACAGTTATTTTTTGTTTTTAAGCATATGCACTGACTGATGGCACCTTTTAAATTTCGCTGTTCTTGTGACAATGACAATAAAGATTTATCTATCTATGGAGGATGAAGATACTTCTGCTAAAAGACTCAAAATTTGTTACATTTATAGAAACTTGTATTGACAAATATTTTGAAATGAATAAAGATGAAACGACAGCTAGTATTAGATGGGAAGCTTTTAAAGCTTATATTAGAAGAGAAATTATCAGCTATAGCAGTAATAAAAATAAACAATATAACCAAGAATTAAAATCATTAGAGAGACTAATTAAATTCAGCAAAGCAGAACTTTATCAAGAGCAATGATCATACAAAATACACAAACTTAATGTTTTAAAAACCAGATATGATAAATTAACAACAGAGAAAGTGGCAAAAAAAACTTAATGTGGACTAAACAAGCATTTTATGATCAAGGAGAAAAGGCCGGTAAATTATTGACTTGGAGGATAAAACGGATGCAAGCGGAAAGAACAATTAACAGCATAAAATCAAAATCGGACATTTTAACCACAGACCCTTCAGAAATAAATGAAAACTTTAGAGAATTATACAAAATCTTGTATAAGTCTGAATATTTTGGAAACAAAGAAGCAAAAGCTGCGTTCCTTAATCAATTAAAATTCGAAACCCTTTGGGCGTGCCGTGGTGGTGTAGTGGTTAGCGCCACCCATATTTGGAGGCCTTGAGTCCTCGACGCGGCCGTCGTGGGTTCGACTCCCAGACCCGATGACATTTGCCGCATGTCTTCCCCCCTCTCCTTCCCAGTTTCCTGTCAGCCTACTGTTGTATAAGGGACACTAGAGCCCACAAAAAAGACCCCCTGGAGGGGTAAAAAAAAAAAAATTCAAAACCCTTTTAGAGGAGGAGAAAACGCCTCTTGATAGTCCTTTAACAATAAAAGATCTATCTGAAGCAATAGACAGCATGAATAGCGGTAAAACGCCAGGTCCTGATTCACTTTCAATATAAAACATTTAAAAATAAATTAACCCCACCACTTCTCAACATTTATGAGGAACTTGGTAAACCTTTCTAAAATGGATACAACTACTATATACCGATCCCACAGCACAAGATTTAACCAACAGTAACATGTAAAAACCTTTTAATCTACAACAGTCAACCAGGCAGGATTGCCCTCTGTCACCACTGCTTTTTGTATTGGCAATAGAACCTTTGGTGATGGGTGTTAGAGAAAATACAGGAAAATCAGGTATTAGAATTGGAGGAAGAGAACATCTCATTACCTTGTTTCACATCATATTTTTCATAAGTAATTTTAAGATCAGTATTCCCAATTTATTAAATCTAATAAAAGAATTTAGTGAATTTTCAAGATATAAAATTAATAATTCTAAATCACAGTTAATGTTTCTTAATGAAGAAGAAAGAGAAGTCCTATTGTGGTTACCCCATTTAAAACAACTACAAAAGGTTTTACATACTTGGGCATTAAGATCACCCCATCCCTCAATGAAATAAGAGCAGCAAATTATAATCGCCTTGTGGAAAAAGTCACAGAAATGCTAAATCAACGGTCAAATTTGCCTATATCCATGATCGGCTGAGTAAATTTATTAAAAATGACAATCTTGCCCAAATTTTTATACTATTTTCAAACACTTCCATTGCCACTGTCAGAGTTATTTTATGACAGTTTGGACAAACTATTTAACCAATTTATTTAAATAACAAGCAAGACTCCATTTAAAGCTACTCTATATGAAGAGGTGGACTTCAAGTCCCTAATCTCAGATGGTATTATATGGCTGCCCAACTAACATCAGCTACTCATTATTTTTGTCTGATAGGACCTGTAATTGGGTAGACATTGAACAGCAATCTGCTCCAGATTTCCCCTTAAACACCTTTCTAAATTCTTTGGATATAAAGACACTAAAAAACCCCACAAAGAACCCTTTCTTAAAAAATACAATTGTAACTTGGCATGCAGCACATAAACATATGGGTGACCGTCCAGAGCTATCACAATTTACCCCTATTTGGGGTAATGAAAGGTTCACCCCAGGAAAAAATGATGGAGAATTTAAACTATGGAAAACCAAAGGCATTCAGAAAATTAAAGATCTATATGCTGATGGCATGTTGCTTACTTTCGATCAGTTATGTAAGAAGTATTTAATACCTCCCAAAACATTTTTTTAAACAATTGAAAAACTATGTCATCAAAACTGAAATGAATAGTTGACATTCCACCCTTAACAAAAATAGAAGAGGTCTGTGTTGACTTAAAAGTTAAAGGTTTTCTTTCTGTGTTCTATAATTTGTTGATGCTTCCCTCTAAGGAGTCAACAATTGACAAGTTAGACGCTTAGAGAAGAGATTCTCTTGAAGATATAGATGAGGAAGACTGGAAGCTTGCTTAAAAGGACAAAAACAAACGATAAACACGTTTAACAATAAACGTGTTTAGTGTTAAACACGTTTTAAACTTCTGCAAGAAAATGGCTAATGAGAACCTATAAAACACCAGTTAGGCTTCATCATATGTCCTGTGATATTCCAGATAGTTGCACTAAATGTTTATTTGAAACAGGAACTCTTCTTCATTGTCTGTGGGAATGTCTTAAAATCCAGAAGTTTTGGAAGGATGTTATTGGGTGTCTATCTGAATTGTTTAAGGTTAAAGTCCCATTAGAGGTTAAAATCTGGGTTCTAGGAATATACCCAGTGGAATTTAAACAATCACACACTAAAACTAAATTGACAGACTATGGACTTCTTCAAGCCAGAAGATATGTTGCATTATGCTGGAGGAGCATGGACGCCCCCTCCCTGGGCCTCTGGAAGAAAGAAATTGCAAATTTGCTCGGACTGGAAAAACTAACATACATTGCTTTGAGAACCTCTGGGAGTCATATGGACTGAAGGCGGAGCTTATTAATGGATGTCTTGACTACAGTTTCTGTTCATATATTGTCTTGTTATTTTTCTCTGTCTTAATCTAAAGGGTTTTGTATATTTTTGGAACTAAACAAATGCAGGTTTGAATGGTGAGTGTGTGAGTGAATGTAAGTTTGTATAAGTACATGTTTAAAATGTTGAGTTTGTTGTTTGTACGTTTGTTGTGTCAAAAAAGAGACACAACAAACTTACAAACAAAATATATTGGAAAAAAAAGTCCACCGATTCTTCACCGTCCTTAGAAGTAAAACCTCTGGCAAAAATACAGACGTGAGGAGGAAGACACACTTTCCAGACTGAACAATTTCAGTGAAGTTAAATAGGAGCAATTTAAAAAGAAAATGTATCTGTGACATTCAGTGACACTGACACACCGACAGACCCATTCTGTCTGTATGATATCAGACAAAATGGGTCAGAAGAGGAACACTGCAGACCCGTCAGAAACTAAAGAACCAGACATCAGAGTCTCTTCATCCCTCAATCATCTCCTGAGACTGAAAAATATAAATGGCAATTTAAAGAACAAATCATACTGATAGATTATTGGTAAATAAATAAATATTGTGAAGAGAAATACTTTCTACATTACTTTGTTAGGGCTTTCTGTGTAGGAAAAATGTTGATATATTTTATAAATACAGTGTTTTGTGGTCAATGTTATTTCACTATTATTTTATTAACGTGGGTTGCCAGTTTGGATAACCTGACTTCCTATCAAGCTATGAGAATGAAGGAAAACATGCTAACAAAATGCCTCAGACCTGCAGCCCATAGGCTGTTCTAGCGGCTGGCGGAAGTGGCTCTTTGGCTCACTTATATATTAAATGATAAAATATTGGCCTATTTTTTGTTTCATTCCTTTTAAATTGCTTTCTAGGTTGCAATTTATTCACATATATGTACATTCAGTATATTATTATTGATACTTTAATTAAAGATGAATTGTATAAGTTTATGTGTGTATCAAACCAATTAGTCCTCAGTGTCCCTACAGCCCTTAGACTCAAAAAGGTTGGTGACCCTTGTTCTAGGACTTGGCAGGGGGACACTTGAGTTTAAATGTCTTTACTCAATATTTCTACAGTGGTATTGTGATGTATCTCATGAGTCAGTAACTATTATCCAACAAGGAGATCATTTAAATTAAAGTTTCATTTCTATTGTGGTTTGACTGCTGTATTTTTAAACCTACTTAACACAAAATTAATGTAATTCAGCTGTGAGGATGGAGAAAAAGAAAAGAAGATGACAGAGGAAGAATCAGGACAGACAGGGGAAAGCAACAAGTTGGTCTAATATTAGGTGGAAATGAGGGAAAGGCTACTTAATCCCAAGCATTATTTTTTAAACGTTATTTTTAAAAATTGTATTAAGATCTGTAATTTTGTACAACTAATACATAATGCTTTTTTGACCATATGACTTAGTGGAGAACACCAAAGACGAGGGGTGAAGAAGACAGACATGAGGTCAGTGATAGAGGAGACAAGTGATGACATCAGGAAGGAATAATAACATTAGGAGGGCAACAAAAAAAAACTAAATACCATGATGGCTTGAATTTAATTATTGTATTTTATAACTGCACAAATAAGGGAGACCTGTATGGACATATTAAACCTGGGGAAGGGGGGGGGGGGGTGACATGTTTGCATAGACCTCAGAAAGTATGTAGTTGCGCCCCTGGGTTTTGGTCAAGTTAAAGTCACAGTTAGACCTTCAAGTAAGTGGGATAAAGTTTTGTCTTATATGAGCCATCATCTTACATGGATCAGTGCACTGATTGCAGCTTTCTATCAGATCATAGATTATCAATCTATAAAACGTTTGACCTGCCGATTTCGATTTTAGCCAGTGCCATTTTACTTATTGAAATGTTGCTAAATATAGGAAGAAAGTCACTGAGTTGGTAGCAGTGGGGTCACTATTGATACTACAAGCTTTAGTCAAACCTCTCACTGCAGAGCAGAAGAGGAAAGTGGCTGATTTATAGACTTTGGCTGAAGTAGAAAGATGAGAGGATGAGATCGTCTTCACGTAAATATCGACCAATCTCCCAAAATTGAGGAAATCGGCGCGAAATTGGCACAATTTTGTGTTGGTAGTAAAAATATTGTAGAGGTAGTAAAAAAGGTAGTAAAAAGTAATAAATTCAACTCTGAGATTCCTGTATAAACCCTGAACTGAGTTCAGGGTTTTACAACTAATATATAATGCTTTATGGATTATACAAGAATGTAATTATGTCCATAGAAAGACCATATCCATGTCAAATAAAGCGCTCTTCATCAAAGTTGCAGTTTAAAAATAAATCTTGTAATCATTTCTTATGTTGAGCATTTCCACGTTTCAGCTACAACGTCCACTATTTAGTGAAAATGTGTCTCTATTCATTTTTTAATGGATTTTTAAATGGTATTTATTGTAACTGTTTTCTAACAATTCAAATGTTTACTTACTTTTTTAAGTTCTGTAATTCACAGGAACTTGCATAATTATCCTTATTCTTGTTATTATGGCAAACACCCCAAAATGTGTTCATTGTTGCAAATATGTAAAAAAATATATTTTTCATAAAAGCTACATACTGCAACTTTTATAAAATAAAACAAATATACTTTGAAAAATAAGAGTTCAAGCCAGGGACCAAAAAACCAAGATGGGAATCTTTTGTTCAGGATCTGACAAAGAGAGAATTAATACAGGAGGCTAACAACTGGTTAGGCTGACACACTGTTCCCCAGATGTTGAGAGAGCTAACAGTTGTGATCATAATAGCTGTGTTCGTTTCACCTGATGCCAATGTAAACACGACTCACTCTCTCCTTCTAAAGACCATTAAAGAATAGCAGCAGGGGACCTGAGTCCCACTTTGAAACCCTTCAGTATCACTCTTCTGCTCTTCCAGCCCTGCCCCCGGCCGGCCAGCTGGCCAGCCGGCCGGTCGGCCCCCTGCGCCACCTGGGTCCTGCACCACTCCATTCATTGTACAGGAGCATGATGTCAGATAGGTGCTCCTGGCAGTGAACCCCAAGAAAGCTATTAAGATGTCCAAAGAAGGGCAGCTTAAAATAAAACTTAGCAGTAAAAACTGCTTCTAGTTTCCCTCTTTTGCCTTCAGACCTTTAATTCCTTCACCTTACACACATCAAGACCAAGACTAAAAACAGCCTAATGTCTTCTTTTTCATCCAATTTCCACATCCTTTGAAACACAGTCAGTAGATAAACATCTCTGATCCCATGTGGTTATAAACAAAGCAAAAAGGCCTCTTGACATATTTCCACTATTAAAGAGACCAAATTGCAGGCCTAGCAGCAGAGCATACAGAGGCCTTATATAGTCACAGCAAACTCATCCTCATGCTGGAATGGCCCGAAGCAACCTCTCCAAAAAGCCAATACAGCTGATGAGTTTTAGAAGCAAAAAAGGAAAACAGTGTTCAGAATCCTGAGCTCACAAGGGAAATATGTGAAGAACAGCAGAGTTTTCTGTTTGTGAACAAAATTATTTGAGAAAGAGATTAAGTGAGAATGTGACATGAGAAAGAAACTGAAAGCACAGGGAATAGTAGGCAAAAAGCACTACTTAAAAAAAACATTCAAATCCAAAAGTCAAAAGTGTGGTCCACTATGTAAACTACTTCTAAACTGGGAGGAATCTGGGCAAACGTGATGATTTGCTGGCTTAGCTTTTCAAGTTCTATAACCCGGCCTACATGTCCCATGACTTCGTGGGAAGTATTGCTATGAAATGCAGGCCTGTATGACCTGCATTCTTCTTGCATTTTTGTTTCTCTTTTGGACAGGATGTGGTTATTGACATTTATTTTACTACGCTTTTTATGTGACAGATCATCTAAGTACAGCACCTTTGTGAAATAAAAAGAAAAACATACATTCTTTTGAAAATGTTTGGAGAATAAAAATAAGAAAAAGACATCTGATACTCATGAAGTAACTGGAGCTATGGGGTGGAGACAAATCAATTGAAAAGTTACTCAGAACGTTTGCTGAAACTTGAAGTTGAGTTTAGCAACTATGGTTGAGATGCAGCAGTTTTATCCTCTAATATAAGTAAGTCTTGCCCAGAAAAGATTACACTGCAATGATCCAGTTCTTCCATCATGAAGTTAGAAAGACTTCACTAACATAGCTGCTCTAACATAACTTCTTCTGGTGCTCTTTAGCACCACAAGTCTCTCATGCAAACTGTTCGTCTTCCTTGAAAACGGTGTCCTTTCCTCGTTTTCCCTAAACCACACACACACACAGGGGGCTCTCTCATAGTTCTATAAATGCAATTGTGGTTTGCTGAAGCCAGCTGCTGCCTCCATGTTCTGTTCAGCATCATACTCACCCCATGGCAGTGGACAGAAGTCCTCGTGGCTCTACCAAAGGAGTTTTCCTCCTGAGAGGTCTCCTCACTGTTTTCTCTCACTTTAGTTGCTTCTTTATCTGGAACTTCACAAGGTTTTCTAAATAATTTAAATGTGCTTCAGGTAGGCAGAGGTGGCATGACTATTAGAACCAGTCTCATGCTGGGAGCCTCTCAGTCTCTGTGGTTATACCTCAGTTCCCTTCAATAATCTGTGCTTTTCCCTCATCTCTCCTCCTCCTTCTCCTCCGTAGCTGGGAGACTGCTGGCCTCCAGGGAGGCTGTCCACTCTGAGACCCTCTCCTCCCCTTCTCCTCGGGAGCAGGGATATCTTGGTAGCTAATGTACTTCAAAAACCAAATCTAATTAGTGACAGACAACAATGAATTGTAGTAAATATCTGTTATTGTGCGATATAGGGGAGCAGCTATACAAATAGTCCTAGAAATTGCAGGATGACCAAGAACTGTAGACTCCTGTTTATTCGTAGATTTTCTGTAGAATGTAACTCCCAAGACATTTAAGGATTATTTGACAATTTGTGAAATTTTTATAGATTATATCTGAAATATCTGAAAGAAAATGCAGCTTGGGATACTGAAGTACTTTGGCGCAATGCTACTTGACATGCTATTGGCTGCTGTTTGCAAAGCAGCCAATCCAGAAGCCTCATTCATTTTGTTTGGTGCTGATTGGCTGTTTGCTTGGAGGTTAGCCTAGCTTCACACACTGACACAAACACACATATCAATGACCAATGGTGAACATGATCATAACTAGCTTTGTTATTAAAATAACATCCATGTGTTTGGATGTTGTTTTGTTTGAAGTAAAATTTAGTGATAGTGAGTTTGTGTGTTGGCACACTTCATGTTTCAAACACAACCACTCCAGCTTTTGTATATTTGGCAGGTGTGCTTGTTCAGAGAGTGACCACCTGCAGTACTCTGTCTTTGATAGCAGTAGATTAAAGCACAGTAAACAACACCTGCTTCAAAAGGTCACAGAGGGTTCATGGATTCAAAGAACCTCTGAAAGGAAATGCCAGTCAGATATTTTATCTCAGGCTCCCATCTTTCTTTTTTATAAAACAACAACTTTTGTTGAGACACAGTAAGACAGAAACTTCTGAATCGCATCTATTTTATTATATTACCAAAATTATGTATTTTTGGTAATATATAAGAAATTGATTTATTTTCAATATCCTTGCCAATCATTGCTTCATGTTCCCATGTCAGAACAACCATAAAAAAGAATAGGACATGTTTGTTTTCCAAATCTGATTTAAATTATGCAAATAGCTGTGCAGTCAGATTGAATAATGTTTTCAATAACCAAATAATTGAACATTTACTAATGCTAAACTAAAACTTTTTCAAAGAGCATTGCTTAAAGCAAAGTGTTGAGTTTTTAAAGCAGTAGAAAAAACCTAGAACTGCACTGAAATACATTGTAAGTCGATCTTGTTGATCTGGATGAAAACTGTCAACAGGATGTAACCCCCATATATGTGTGGGGGTTATATGTAATATAATATACGTAATATTATTGTTAGTAGTATTTTACATTTTTTGTTTCTATTGGATTTTGTCTTGTAATTTTATGCACTAGCAAATCGGTTTCTATTTTAATTTGGGTTTTCTTTTGCTACCAGAAACCGCCAGTAGATGGCGTCACAGGCATTACTGCTCATATGTTTCGACAAGAAAATAAAAGAAACATAAAACCAATCGGAGAAATGTGTAACATTGGAATATTAGAGTGATTTTCACTGTATAGCATTTTTGTTATATACAAACTTATAATGGTTTGCATACAGTGATATATATTTTTTGCAAGCTTGCCATTAGTTAAATATTATTTTTTGTTATAAATTGGATTTATAACTCCTGCATACTTATGGACTTTAATAGTAAATTGAGTTCTATATATATGCAGGTTGGTTTTTTTTAGAACTACATTCAACTTGGAACATCGTCCAGCTGCACATCACCGCAGGACTGGATTGGATGAGCCGAGCGCCAGGTTTCAACCCAAGACCTGGGACTGCTGGATCCGCTGCCTGCTTTGCACTGGATTAAGATAAGATTTTGGATCCAAAGAAACACATGGCCATTGAATTTGACAAAGACTTGACTGACTGACTTAAATTTCAAAAACTGAACTAAAGAAAGGAACTAAACAATAAGAAATCTGGACTAAAAGAGAGCACACTACCTGATATAATAAGGGTGGACACTTTCTGTTGGAATTTTTTTTTACCAATGTTCTGTTTAATTTTGTATTAAACAGTTTGTTCATTTTTCTTGACTATATGGTTGTTTGTGCTTATTATCCTCCTTTTTTGAACTTAGCAAGAAGACTAATTGTAACTACAACACTTGAAATCAAAATTTCTCAACTATCTGGTTGTAAGTTACACAAATTGGTTACAGGAGCATACATGAGTGAAGACAGGTCAGGACACTGCAATGTAAAAACTGCTGGGTCAGAAATCTAGACCTAGATCTAACAGACCTGGGTGGGTATAAGGCACCCATATAGTTAGTTATGTCTAATAAAAAACTATAACTAGAGTTAGTTAATACTTGCTGTAGATGTGCAGACATTTTTAACTTTACACACAGAGTACATTGTGGAGGTATCACAATCAATCAATAAAAACTTCCCATCTAAGTATTATCTCTGACATGAACACTGAACTAAGACATCAGTCATTAGCCAGGAGCTGACAGCGCATTGAAGAGTTATGGACAGGATGTCTTGGGATTTCTGGGGTTAAGAGTGTCAGCAAGCAGAAGGGATAAGAAAACTCTTCATTCAGAGTGTTACCGACTTCTGATCACTTCAACTGGAGAAATGTTTCCTGATTTCAAAATTTTGGTTAAATCCAGTCTCCAATACAGCATCAGAGCATAAATTCAGACATTTGATTATATACAAGTGGCCACGGAATCCAGGTCCATGTGGACCAGGAGTAAATAGTGACTTTGTCAGGACACTGTATGGTGAAACATTCATAATTATGTGCATTCATTTAATTCCACTCTTTATATGTACTGGGGTCAGAGTCAGGGGTTGTTGTCACAGTGGAGAAGAAGTTACAGGTATTCATCTGGTTGATGTATGACGCCACAATGTTGATTCTCTGTTCAGCTTGTTGAATATTAACTAATCTGAATGGAAATTTAATGTAATTACATTTGTCTTTTTTTTTTTAAATGACAAGTAACAAGAGATTGTGATGGAATTTTTTTGAGGTCGTCAGTCAAAATGACAGAAATTGAAAAAGTCTATCGATATACCTGCTACAGACTTTGAGGTTGTGATATGTATTGGCTTGCAGATTTCTTTGTTATTGGTTAATTTATTTTCCTTTTTACGGTGGGTTCATGCAGGTTTTTGGATCAAACTTATTTAATTTTCTGATATACTTTTGTATAGATAGAGATTCTCCAGAAGAAGAGCCTTTCACCAGGACCAGGGTGGGGACAGTTTTTCAACACCTTTTGGATTTTATTGTCACTGACAGCTTTATTGTGCCTGAGGCAGTAGAAGTCAATGACAGTGCAAAGCTGGTCTGTGAGGCTGGCCCACCTAAGCTGAAGCATTCTTCCTGTCCCCACCAACTAAACAGAAGTCTCTGAGAAAAGACAGAAAGTAAGTCTGAGGAGTAAACACACACTTCCTGCAGAACAAGTACTAGAACAGGATTTGTGTTCACCTGTATAGGAACAACTTTACTGATTTACAACAGCAGCTAAAATAATCTGTAACAGTTTGAAAAGATATACAATAAACAGGGTTTAATTATTGTGATCTCAAAAATGTTTTTCCTGTACATTCAAAACGGGTTTAGAAATATAAATCTGACATAAATTCTTTACCGCATTTTTCGAATTATAAGTCGCTACTATTTTCCCACGCTTTGAACCATGTGGCCCGGTGCAGCTTTTCTGTGGATTTTTATTTAGTCGCCACGGCACTCTTTAGCAGGAAGTGAATCATTGAAAGTCAAAATTGGAAATCAAAGACGAAAGGGCTAATTTTCCCCATGTCTTTTTCCCAAGACATGGGAAAAATGTCTTGTTATAAGTGAAATAATCTGCCAGTGGAACTAGTAATTTTGATCAATATTAAGGAATTTTTGACTAAAAACAAACTTGCTGTAAAGATCCTTGTAAGTTAGTTTTGTCTTATTTCAAGTGTACTGAGATACTTGCATTAGAAAGTAGATAAAAATACTTGGTAAGATTTTATGGTTATGAAGTGTGATGAAATCTTGGATGCTATTGTTACTGCAATTTAAAACTCAGTTTTCCAGCTAAAACATTAGATTAACTTCAACAAGGTATCAGAATAGGACCCAGTATTCACTAGTATATTGGATCCTCGCTTTACTGTTCAAATCAAATCAAATTTAATTTGTTAAAAGACTTGATGATTTGTATCTAAACAAAAACCTGGATGGGGGATTCGTATTTATAAAACCACTAAACTGTTCCTTTCATTGGTTAAAGAGGAACGCTTCTTTTATGTCTCCTTTCATCGCTAAAAGCAGCTCATTAGATCTCCCCTTTTCCTGAAACTACGTGTCACTTTGTTCTGTTCTGCTGTTTTGATGTTTCAATATAAAACCTGCTACTGTTGAAGTGAAAAAGGTCCAATATTTCACATTTCACTGAATGTGTAATTAGAGCATTGTTTTCATTCTCACTTCATTTCCACTTCATAGAAGAGAATGCTCTCACATACAAATCTTCCTTTATCTGTTTAGCATTTAAATCATCCACCTTTATGTGGCAATTCTATGCTTTAGTGGCCTTATGTCTCATCTTTTGTGAGTTTCCTCTGCTAGATTTTTTCCAAATTAGATTTTTCCTCCCATCTAGTGACCCTTTCCTTTTATAATGTAAGGACTTTTTCCATTATTCACAATGAATCTAAAAGTTACTCAAAGTATTTAACATCATAGTTTCAAATGAAGTAATTCATTTTAATTGTTCTTTATCACAAGGGGACATCAAAACCAACTGAAAACAGATATTTTTAAAGTAGTTTCAGTTCTAGCTGTTCATGACACAGGACATTCAGATGAAACTTAGTGTGCTGAAGTAAAACAGCATGGGAATAGCTGAAGGGGAAAAGTAAAAGAATTTAAAACAAATTTAAAGAATTTAAAATGAAATAATCTGCCAATTACTAGCAGTGATTTTGATAGTTATTTTGACTTTATCTGAAACCTACTAGTTTTCATGTTTTGTGTGATCTGTTGGATCTTACTTTGTTTTGGAGTTTAATTTGATTCTAGTTTTATTATTATTTTGTGAGTTTCTTTTTTTTATTAGATCAGTCTTGATTCTGTTTTTTCAGTTCAGTTCTTTCTAGTTTATTAGGTTTATTTCTTGTGTTTAGTTATTCTTAGTTATGTTTTCTATGCTTAGGTTTGTTTTACTGTTCAAATCTAATCAAATTTATTTGAGTAGCACATTTCAGCAACAAGGCAGTTCAAAATGTTTTACATCATAAAAACACAAAAATCAATAAAACACACATTTTCCAAGTACCGTCATTACACATCAAAATGTTGGTCAATGTTTAATTTTTTATGATTCCAAAGCAACTCTAAGCAGGAGGGTTTTTAGTCGAGATTTAAAGGAAGTCAGTGTTTCAGCTGTTTTGCAGTTCTCTTGAAGTTTGTTCCAGATTTGTGGTGCATAGAAGCTGAATGCTGCTTCTCCATGTTTGGTTCTGGTTCTGGGGATGCAGAGCAGAACCAGAACCAGAAGATCTGAGAGGTCTGAAAGGTTGATATATATATGTATGTATGCATTTGGCTGTGAATATGTATGTGTGTAAGTGTATATATATGCATATTGTTGGGTAAATTGTATTATTAGTAATTATCAAATATTTGTTGTATCATGTAGCCTTGTAGTTACATTTAGATAATGTTTCTGTGTGTTAAATAACTTTGATTCTTTCCTGAGACTTCCCTGGGAAATAGAGGTGACAGCTACTCTCAGCAGCTGTTGCCCTGCAGGACTTCCTACAAGACAGAGGTGTGAGTTGCTCCCAGCAGAGTTTTACAGTCCTGCAATAAACTCTGCTCTGTGCTACAAAGCCGTTGCTTTGAAGCTATACAACGTGTCCTATTCGACGCCGTGCCTGGAGCAAGAAGGATTTAGATTGTAGATAACATATGTTTAGTTTAGTGATTGTCTTTTAGCACTGCAACTAAAATGCTTTGACCCCACCCTTTAGAGTCGCAGTGCTCAGTGTGAGAGGGTTCCTAAGAGCAATAAAAGAGAGGAACAGACAGATGTGTTTCAGAGCGGTTGGAGATTTGTAACTGAAAGCACATCTCTGTCTGCTCTCCTCGCGAGAAACAAAGAATCTAACTCTCTTGTCTTTCCTGTGTTTGTTTAATAGGTATTTAGACCTGACACATATGTACATGTGTATGTGTTTTTTCACTATGTTCTACTATTGGAGGTGTTCTGCATGTGTTCTTTGTTCCTGAAAACATGCATCTTAAAGTGGATGGTGTAAACAATTTGTTTATGTGAAACACTTTTGCACCCTGGAATATGTCAACACCTTTGTTCAATAAGAAAAAATATCAATAAAAATATGAAAAAAAATACTTGGTAAATTTTTCTGGTTTTGCAGTGTAGCATGAAATACCTCCTTCTTGTTTGCCTGCTCCGTTGCCTAGCTACCCGTGCCTGTCTATCATTAAGAAGCAGTCCTCACTGGGTCCGCAATATTCTCTCAGTAAATTAGTGACACAGTTTAGGGAAAGAAGTTAGGAAATTATTAAGGTGATTATATTCAAATTGAGTTTTACTTTTATTTCGCAATCATTGATAATTAAACTGTTTGTCATTTACCCCTGCTAAACGCTTGCTTAATAAAGATGCATCAAAATTCTAATAAGGATTGTGGACATCGAAATTAATTGAGTCAGTTGTCATTTTATGGTTCTTCTGGTTAATGTAAAATCCATGTACGTACATTTCTCTAGAAATGTGGTGGCTTCAGAAATTCCTTTAGTGTTGATAAAATAATGACCTTGGGCTCATGCCGAGCCACTGAAAATTGACTAGTCTGTAACAAGTGCACGTTGTCGATAGAGGGAGAGCTACCGCCAACAGGAGTGGTTACTGAAGTTATGCAGTTGTGAGGGATACTCAGCTGACTGTTTCTTAACTGAAAAAGGTCATAACTCCTGGATCGTAGGTAGTTAGAGGCTAGTTGAGTCTCCTTCGACACCAGCTTAGACAGATCATCTCTCCCAGACCTGTTTCAGGGTAAGACTCGAAGGTTCAGAGGTTTTCCGGACCCGTTAGACGGAGAGCTGGCCAGTAGTCAGCCCATGGGTGTTGTGAGGTTTAGGGCGGGGCTGGCTATTGCGTAACAACAATATATATTATATATATATACTGTATATATATACAAAGTGATCAGCGAAAAAATTATACAAGAACTTCACATTGAGTCTTTCTTTATTGAACTCAAACATGGAATTTTTAACAACAGCCAGTCTGATTTTTATTTGTAGTTTAAAAAGCACCTATTCTTTTAATTTTAAGTCTCACATCCTGATAAAAATAATTTGGGGTTCAAAATATTCTAAAATTATTCCTAATATTACTGTAGGACAATTGTACTGAAACGATTGGCTGTTTGGAAAGTTTTCCAGGAGAAGATTTATCGTCTCTGAAAACAATATAGCAGCACTACTTAAATTCTGACACAATGTTCTTTGGACAGATGGCAGAAAAGGTGAGAGCAAAGAAAAAGAGCACTTCAGCAGAAACATCTCATACTATCACCTACGGTGTTGGGAAGGCGATGATTTGAAATTGTTTATCTGCAGGCACAAGACTTAGATATCCTTTGTACACCAAAGTGTTTTAGTTAGTCCCTAGTCCATCTGTCCAACAGCTGGGTCAGGTGATCGAGGGAACACAGCAGCTAATCTACAACAGAATGACTGGAGAAGAGTTCAGTTGTTGCAATGAACTAGTCAAAGCCCAGACATCAGCCTGATTTTAATGTTGTGGTGGGACCAACCACTGAATGGGGTTCTACAAGATATCCAGTCAACTAGTTTTTCACACACCTTTTCCAACTTGGTTTCATCTTTGTTTTATAAAAGTACAGGTGAGTCAATTATATGTTTTTCCACACTTATAGTTAGTTTCTAACAATGTTTGAAGCTGGTAAAGATTCAGTATGCATCTTTAATAGAAAATAGATTTTTTTACATATTTGTTAAAATGATCTTTGTAACAGTACAATATAAGACAGATCCTGTGTGAAAAAGATTGAGCTCCTCTGCCTTCTCCCAGTGTTTCCAGTACTAACGGCAAAATTACACCACTTAGTCAGACACAACCAATCAGAGACAGGAGGAGGGTCTTAGCGCTCTCAATCATGCTAGTTAGCATGACAACAAGTAATAATTTGGTGGTGTTTCTCCACCATTAGCACATGGAGTAGCATGTACACAGGGGTGATTGACAGCTTTAAGGCCCTCCTCCTTGCTCTGAACAGTTGTTTTTAACCAGGAGTGGTGCATTTTGATCTTTTCACAGATTATCTGTCTCATATTATTTTGTCAAGACATGGTGTCAGTTGGAACAAATATGGAAAAAAATACATTTTCGTAAAAGTTACAAAAATAACCTGATGAGAGTTCACAGAGCATTAGCAGCTCTTTTCTTTGCTCTGTTTGCTACTCCAGACTTCTTCTTGGCTCCAGGCTTCGCTAGATAAGGGGAAGCTTTCTTCCCCAGACTCTTGGCTTTAGGCCCCAAACTAAAAGAAAGAAAGAAAAATGCGCACACACACACATACATGCATGCACACACACCCAGATATTGAGACAACTTAAGACGCTCCATATTCAATTCTCTGTAGGTGAAGGAAAATATGTAATCCCTTCCAGGATGTGATGTGGCTTACCTGTTCTTCCTCCGCATATCTCTGAGAGGACAGGCTTTCCGTTGGTGCTCCAGGCTGCCGCAGCTGAAGCAGCCATTACCCCCATCACCTTGCCGACAGGGATGGTCCGGCAGAGCGCAGCGGCCACAGGACGTGCAGTGGCTCCAGGCTGATGTTGGAAAAGGTTTTTTTATTCTCAACATCAAGCACAAAAAACTAAACAATATTAAAATATCTAATGTCTTACATGGTTTCACACATTTCCCACATGCTGAGCAGTGCTTCCATTCACGGCCATCCTAAAATCACCAACAGAAAATAGCATTTATAGACTTTAAGAAACTATTGCAGTTTTAGAATACATTTATGAAGAACATGTGATACCTTGGATGGACAAAGATTGCATTTAGTGCAGTGTTTGTTCAGGGAGCACACATATCTCTGACACATGGAGCAAAATCTGCAGAAATAAATAAATTATGGGACAACTCTGTATTAAACACAAACTTTGATACATTATTCTACATCATGTAAGATGATGTATAACAAATACAGTGGAAATCAGAAGTTTATGTACATTTTCTCAGTATTTGGAAGCATTGTCTTTGAACTACATGACTTGGATCAAGCATTTTTTGTTTCCTTGTAGAAGATGTCTATACTGCATATAATTGGTTGAAGAGACGAACGTGGCTCCAGTCTTTCAAGCATCGGTGAATTGTTCCCATGGATGAACTGGACTAGTGCAGCTGTACTAACGCTCTTCCTGATTTCTTTTTACCTTACCCATCATGTCAAATCAGAATGCAGTGAGTCCAGGTGTTGGGTTAGTTTCCAAAGTCATGACATCATCATTGTTCTTTCTCTTCATTGTTTGGGGAGATATTAAGCATTCTGTATGTAAACTTCTAATTTTTAAAACATTAAAAAAATAAATCTCTGAAATATTCTGTCTCTTACTGTTGAATTTAGCAAACAGAAATAGTTTTGGTAAGTGTATGTAAACGTCTTGTTTCAACGGCATATACAAAACAGAACTCTTTTGTATTAGGAGTCAATGACAAGTCAATACCTGTAGCCCTCCTCTCTGGGCAGAACAACTTGTTTGGGTAGAATATTAGTAAAGAGTCTGACAGGAGACTGCCTCCTGCCCGTCTTCCCGTGTTTATAGAGAGGATGGTTGTCATAGTCCACCTTGTTAAAAATAAAAAATACAGTTAGAATCCAAAAAACTTTGATGAATGCCCCATCAGCATCTACTCTGCTCAGGATACCCTGAAACTCCAGATTACATCTAATCCAGCCAGTCTTTCTGGGTGTTTAACTTGTGACTTCTATTTCAATCATTTTGTTAAATGACAGATTAAAGCTGTCCAGGAACTACGACTTAAAACAATCATAGAGAGCTGTATACAAGAAGACCAATAGTAAAGTTCATGTGTGAAGAAGGAAAAATGACATTGTAACTTGCTTGTTACTTGGTCTATCTCTTGTTTATCAAACCATCTCTTCACTGTTCATGAAGAAACTGGTCCAAAGACACCCTTAATGACCAGTAACCCAGGTTGAACCAATCAAAAAGAAAAAAACTGGGGTTTAATTGATTTTGTATCATTTGTACCCTGTATTGACAGGGTATAAAGAAAGGAGTGCACCAATAAATCTGCCCTAATTTCTTTTATCAAAGTTTTTATATTGTTTTTTATGTAAACAACACAATCCAATAGAAAAGACACACTACAGAAATCCCTCCCATACCGGATCTATTACCCCGATATGTACCGCTTTACGCTCATAAAACAACAAATGCAAGTTTCAGGTTTGTACATAAATGATCAAGCCCAGGTTTTAGCAAGGGTTTACTAGGGCTGCAGCCCAGGGCCCCGGTGCTTCAAGGGCCCTGAAAGGTGCTTTGTACTTTTGTGAATGAATAAGATCAGAATGCCTTAATTTTGTCACTGGCTAAAAGTATTCTGACAGTGTTGTTGAAAAACTGTCTGATCTGTTCTGGCCAACGCCCATCATGAATGCTTGATTATTATTGGTCCAAATTCGAGGCTTCTTATGCTTTGGGGAGGAGCATCAGGGAGTAATTTCTTACGATGGCGGACAACAGAAAGTATGACAGCGGAGCGCAGGAACAAGAGAAAAGGATAAGCGCAACAGAGAGGTGATGAAGAAAATATCCAAGCTAACAGGGTTTTTTAAACTCATTTTGGACATGGAACAGAACCACCGTCCCTCTCCGCTTCTCAAAACGTTAGCCTTGCTAACAGTGGCTCTACTGTGCCACCAGAATCTGGAGCTGTGTCCGATCTGGCGCCTGCAGATTCAGACGCAGCGGAAGGGCGATCTTCTGCGTCATGTGCAACGATGGATAATCCGTACAGTATTGATCCTGTGCTTTGGGTAAAAACTGATGAGTTCGTGTGAATTTACTGGGCTAAACAAAAAGCAGGGAGCTGTCAAAATATGGATGTTAATTTTAAAGCATCAGAACAATAGGTTTACAAACATCAGAAACGATTCTTCTCCAGATCGCGCTTTGAAAGCCAGCTCCAATTGGTGAGTACATCCAAACTCAGTGACTGATTTACCCTCCATCCACCGCAGCTGTGTTTTGTATTTTCAACGATGCTAAATGTCAGTGATGCTTTGAAACGGGTTTCAGTGAGTGGAAAAAAGCAACAGAACGATTCAAACAGAAAGAAAATAGCTAAAGTTACAGAAAAGTAATGTGACTGCTCCGCTCGCTCAATGTGAAGTTAAAAAAGCGGAACTAACTTTAGCTTCCAGCTAGCAGCAGCGGGAGGAGCTGTTCTAATCATATGGCGAAGGGCCGACTGTATTAGCTTGAGTGCGTCCTGCCCTGACACGCTGCTAAATTCAGTCATCACAGAATAAAAGTTTTGACCAGGTTTGGCTGTCAGAGGGGAAGTACTCAGCCTGACTATCTGAGCTTGGTAAGGAAATAAGCCTGATAATTAGAGAGAAAGATACAGTTGATAAAAATTGAAAGAGGGAGGAAGACAGATAAAGATAGAAATGAAGGATAAAAAGAAATGCTGTACATTGAGGATGGATAGAGAACATTGTCACATTTTTCTTCCTTAGGAAAGCTCTGTTGAGTAGACATACTCAAGATGTTCAAGTATTTCTTTAATAACTATTTTGTTTGTAGTAATGATCTTTACATTCATTAAAGGTGCACCGGTAGCAATTTTCTGACTGATCACGATCTTTAAAAATCTGATTTGCTGAAATTTTTTTGTACGTGTGTGTGCAAAATATAGCAAAAAAGTTGTCAATCATGCAGTGACTGTTGTAAACCTTGCATAGAGAGATGACCTGTGGTTCCGACTGTCCATCAGCCTCTCATGGTGGACAGTGGCTGATTTTTGTGACCTTGTAGGTAGATAAGGTTTGTGGATAGGATCGGTTCCACAAGTTAGTCACGGCCAAGCGCCGACCACCCAAAGGGAAGGAAATCAGGGATATATGTAACTGTATAACCATGATTTAGTAGGGCCCACACTTTGGCTCAAGCCCAGGGGCCCAGACCCTCCTCAATTCAGCCCTGTAAATGATACAACCAATATCTGACCATTACGCAAATATATCTGCTGGAAAACTTCAACATAAGACGTAAATGGCTGCCAGATGTTATAAAATTGAACAGATCTTCTGACTGTATAACTAATCTTCTCCAAGTGAATGTAACACATAACCTCCCTTAACTAGTGACCATTTACTAGAGGATGTGGATCCTTCCATCTACAAAGAATGAGTCTAAGAATGAATGAGTAGAAAGCATAAAGCTGGATGGATGGTGACAGATGTACAGTTGGTCCAAATATTCCTGAGAAAGTGTCAAAAACAGACTACCAATATATATAGCTAACCATATAGCTTTGGACAAATCCAGAATGTGTAAAAGTGTGGCTGGTGTTTATTTGCATCGATCACATTTTGGATCCAAGTTCTTTCTAAATGTACAATATGTCTTTGGACCAATGTAGACAATGGACTACCTTAAATTGAACAATAACATGCCTCAGACATATTCAGGAAAAATAAATATTTCAAAAAACCTTTTGCCAAACTGAGTCTGACATGGATTCCTCCAAGTCCATCTGCCATCTGTATTTCTGAGAATCCAAGTTGGTGTTATTGTTTGAAATGAGCAATGAATAAATTCTTAACGTGTATTCTAAACATTTTGTGTCGGACCTAGACTCCAGAATCTTATCCACAAGGGAAGTGAAAGGACCCAGAGGAAAGCACTCAGCTTGAGATCAATGTCTCAAAAGCAAATGCCTGAAGAACTGTGATTTGTGGATATCAAATTTCTGTACCAGCTGTTCATGTAAGGCAAACTTCTTGTCTACTTAGAGATCATATAATAAATGTTCCTTTTAGACACCGAGCATTGAAAGCTGTATCTCCTAAGAGGGGAGCAAGCGTGACGATTCGATATTGGAACAGATGATAATAACTGTACTTTTAAAGGACTTCAGTTCGTCTATTTTCAGGCAGTTCGTTTTTTTGTTTGAAATGAAAAATGATTTTTTTTCGTATTTCATTTATTAAAAAAAAATCGGAAATCGGATAACGGCTCGGCTCAGTTTGTTATCCAATTTCCCATTTAGTGCACAAAATTTAAATGGAAAAAACAGATAACGAGCGCTCAATTTTCATTTTTATGATTTCATATTTGACAAGCGGTCTGACCCAGAAGTTCTCTCTGACCGGCACACTTTGTACACTCGTATAAAGCGGCAATTAATACAAGTATAATTAATTTCATCATGATACCTTCACAGAGCTTATATTCTAACTTTGTTTTGTATTCCAAGCTAAAGTTGTGTTAAGGGTAAATGTGTGCTTTTAGATCTAGAAGGGGTAACATTTAATTTTTACTGCTAAAAACAATTTTAGAGAACACAATATAATTAATTTGGAATTGACAGGGCCCCTTTTTTTTATTATTTCTATGAACAAAATAAATAAATGAATAAAAATGTGGAGGCCCCCCTGTTGGTCAGGGGCCCTTGGAATTGTCATAACTTCCCCCCCCCTATACAGATGTGTACCCTGTCATGAACAAATATTCCTATAATTTAAGTATATGAAAGATGAGGAGACAGTGAAGAAGATGATGTCAGGAGGAGGAAGAGGATCACTGGGAGATTCTGGGAAACTGCATCCAAACCTGGAGCTGTGGCCTCTGCTCCTGAAGAGCTGCCTGTATGAAACAATAATAATAAAAAAGGTACACTCTGCACGTAAGAAGCCAATCAAAGGGAAGAATATATTTCACATACACACAAAAAAATATGAATTTACAAACTAAAAAACATTAATGAGGAAGGGATTACTAGTAAGTGGAACTAGAAGAAAACACTGAACAGAATATCTTCAGAACTCTAGAGAAGAATATTATATTTTGGTACACGTATCAAACGGTACAGATAGCCTACAAACACATTAAACTCTTCATATCACACTTTGAGCCGCTACGAACAGATAATAAGCAGAGGAAAACGACAGTGACCTGCCAAGATCAGGCTGCGGTTTGCGGGGAAAACACTCCACCCGCCGGCTGAGCCTGGAGCCGCCTGGCCCCGGTAGTGGAGCTACGCAGCTCCGAAAACGTCGGAGCACATTTCAAAAAAGCCTAATTTTGGATTCACTATGTGGATAGATGAAGCTATGAGGGCTACTTTCTAGTGATAGGCCATCTGAAGCCAGGCTTCCAGGCGTCGCCGAGTAAAAAGGGGGCGTGTCAGATGAAGCCCCACTCCGATGCTTGTGTCTGAAAATCACGTGACCCACTGCATTGTTGCTGAAATGTGCTACATTGAAATGGAGCCAACAAGAAGAAAAAAATCTGACATCTGGGAAGACTTCTAGATGATCACTCAAAAGATTCTTAAATAAAAATAATTAACCCCTTCACCTCCAAAATTCTCACCTTCTTTAAATTTCCACTATTTCTTTGTTCTGCAACGATATCTCAGTCTTGCACAGCAGAAACAGACTAAAGCTGTTGGAAGAGTAAAATTCTGGCTGATTAGTAAAAATATAAGGGATCAGAGAGCCAATAGAAATCCAAGAAAAATAATTTTTGAAAAATTTTAGTTTTTCAGGATGCAAATCAAAACTCAAAGAATACTGTCTGCCCCAACAAGCACTGCACTCCAAATACACTAAAACAAATGTCTTTATTGTCAAATCAGTTGATGACAAAAGAAAACAGCCACTGACAGTTAACATATACCAGGATTGGCTACAAATCATTTTAATAACTAAAAAAGATGCGTTAAATAGAATTTAATTCACTCTCCTGTTATTAAACATGAGTTTGACAAAAACTTTGTGACAATATTGCATTTACAATTTTTTTAAGTATGTCTAGCTGAGTGACAGGCTGCCAGTTTCAACAGCAGATGTCACTAGAGAGAAATGAAAGAACCACTGAGTAATGAACCTTTGGGTGAAGCAACGGGCTGGGAAGCTTCATTGCTTTACTTCATTTGGCCATCACTACTACTTTCTCGCCTAAAAACAACTTGTTGTGACATATTAATAGTGTTCTTACCTCTATCTACTGCTGCTGGTGGCACAGTGCAATAGAAGCCATCTTGCTGGTCCAGAGACCAGACAGGTATGGCTGCAGGTTGGTGTGGAAAGCCACGCCCCCGCACTCTGGCTTTTCAAAATAGAAACTCATTCTAACCATTTTTCTCGGTAGCTGGATGTCCGGTATTGTTTGTTTCTCACAGGAGCATTACTTAAACTGACTTGCAGTTGGCAGAAATTACTACAGTATATAGCCTGAAACAGGCTATATGTATATGTGTGCAGCCAGTACAATGTGTGACCCGGCTCTTGTGAAAGCAGGACAGAGAACTTCTGGGTCAGACCACTTGTCAAAAATGAAATCATGAAAATCGAAATTCAGCGCTCGTTATCTGTTTTTTCCATTTCCATTTTGTGCACTAAATGGAAAATCAGATAACGAGCTGTTATCTGTTTTCCGATTTTCTTTTGATAAACAAAAAATGAAAAAACGAGTCTATTTTTGTTTTTCCATTTTTCATTTTAAACGAAAAAACGAACTGCCTGAAAATACATGGACTGACCTCCTGCACTGATTCCAGATTTTTACTGTGTGGATTACCACTGGGTTGGAAGTATAAGTTGAAACTGATTGTTTAAAAGGTAGCTGGGGGTAGAGAGAGAACTAGATGTAGTTGACTTTCTTTCCAAGGCCACCCGGCTTGTAGCAGGAATGTCATTCTTTAACCAATACAGTAAGGTTCTAATGTTGGCGGCCCAGTAATAGTACATGAAGTTAGGGAATGACATGCCTCCAACACTATGGGGTAGTTGCAGCATCTTACTGAAAATGAATGGATTTCTATTATTTTTGAAAATCAGCAATTAGCTGATACTTACATGAGAAACCGATGTTATCTTCCTTCACAAAGGTCTGAAAATCAGCCACTGTCCTCTGTAGTGATGCCTGACTGACTGACCTGCCCACTAGGTCACGTCTGCAGAAGCATGGTTAACAATAACTGCCTCTCTATTGCCAACTTAGTAACTTTTCAACTCAGGCTTTTTAAATATTGGTGATCGGCCAGAAAATTGCAATTGGTGCAACCCCAGTTTATAGACATTTACTGTGTACAGTAGACTCCTGCCTATTTTAAGTTCAGTATTTGCAGGTTTCTCTGTGGAATGTGACTCCAGATTATTTGTGGAAGATCTCCAGAGTATTTCATAGAGTGTTCCTAAGATATATGAAAGAAAATGCAGCCCAAGAAGCTGAAATACCTGGGGGCAATGCTACATGACAATCTATTGGCTGCAATTTGCAACCAAGCCAGGAGCACCATTCAGTTTCCTTGGTGCTGATTGGCTGTACATCCAGTAGCGGAGATAAGGAAAGCTGTGCATGTTAGCTTCTGTGTTAGTGCTAAAATGAATTCCACTGTGCGTATTAATGCACATAGGTATATTTAGTGTCTAAATTAGTAAAATGGTAATTATGACTGGCTTTAGAAGGAGTCTGAAGCATTTGCTTATATTGGCTATTCGCAGGCAGCTGTGGTCACTAAAGCCCATAAATACTGGGGCTTTACTTCAGGTACAGAATAACATTAAAAACACAACTCCTGGGAATGAAAAGGTGTATTTTTCAATAAGCTGGTACCTGGTAGTCCAGCATGGTCAGTGCAGGGAGACACTCCAGGATGCGAGGCTCAAAGAAGTACGGAAAGATCCAAATGATGGGAATGTCAATGTTAGAGTCACCTGAACACATAGAGGTCAGAGTTCAACACAGGAGTTCCTGCATTTAAATCACATCGAATCTGGCAAACAACATCCATATCATTGTTGAATGACATTTCAAGGCATCAGGGGTTAAAGCAACTTTTCCTCTTTCTGTAGGCGTTAGACCAGAAATTAGTCTATATTCAGTAAACTAATGCTTGTAAAATTCACAAGATCATCCTCTCCATGAGATTGTCTTGGAAAAACTTAGTGTCTTCAGTCAGAGGATTCTTCAAAATCACTGTTACACAGGTCACTAGAGGAGATCTTTCCAGCCAACAGCCATCACTATCTAAAATAACTCTTTGAAGAATTTGAATTAATGATTTGCAACAATATTTAATCCCTTTGGGATCAATAATATTTGTGAATTTTAAATATTCACAGAATTGTCATTTATTGATATCTCTGTGTTGTTTTGAGGAGGTTTGAAGCAAAAAAAAAAAAAATCTGTCAGTAATACATGTGGCAAGGAACTAAAAACCTGCTAACCAGAGTTCCGCAGCTTCTTCCACGTTTGAGAAATCAAGGAGAAACTGTTGGCCAGAGGTTTGACCAGTCCACCGAACGGAGGGTCTGCTACCATCACCACCTGCTCCCCATCCGCCTCTGTCAGGAATGCATCCAAAACAGCTCTGGAGGCCTGAAAGGACAACACTCCGTCAGTCAGAGCTGAAACTGCCTTAAGCTGGATCTGCAAACTCAACTCTTACCTCTCCGCCAAAGAAGTGGTGGTTAAACATGTTATAGTGACAGAACTCATCCTGACTGTAGAACTGAGCATATCTGAAACACACACAAATAGTTCTGATGTTTCATGGAACCCATCTAGGCTTGTCTGGGCCTGACTGTGTTCTAGAGAGTGCACACATAAAAACAGAACCACTGAATGTACCCAGGTAACTTGTGCTAGAGGTTGAAGCTTGAAACGACACAACCCACTTGGTGCACAGTTTTTTAGAGAAACGAAGTCCAGTGACCTAGGTAAGAGTTCTTTAAATTAAATTTATTTTTATTTTTTTAGAAGCAGCTTTTACTGTCTCCGATACTGGAGAAGATTAATGGTCAGCTTGAAACGAAAGGAAAAGAATAGGAGTAGTCTAGAGACTCTAGCATGATTAGACAAGTTTAATGAAACTTGAAGTGATTTACAGTCCCAGGAAAAAGAGTTCACAAACCAAGACCTTTTTATCATTTTTTCACATTAACAACTTCTGAATTTTGTTTATTTTTGCAGGATTTGACATGACAAACCAGCACAATGTGACACAGAAGAATTACTTTTTACAGATCAAAATTAGCAACGTGTAGCGTGCATTGTTAATGAACCCCCTTTACTCTGATATCCCAAATAAAACCCTAGAGCAAATGATTGCTTTACAGTTCACCTATGTGTAATTTAACACAAGTATACTTTTTTTCCCCAAGAAGGTTGCTCATTTTAAATTCCTGAGTACAATTGTGCATAACAGACTTCATTTCAAGTTCCATGCAGATTACAGATATGAAAAATCAAGATGACTCTCTTTTGAGGGAACCGAGAGCGTAATTGCAAGTAAACACACACTGACTTGGTTTGAGACTTGGAATAATATCTCAGATTTCAGAAATGACGTGAAGGAGCCCTGCATAAGAAAGCCACTCGGGTCTAGAAAGAGCATTCTCATCCCCTTCGCTCATTGTTTCAGTAGATCTGGTGTAAGACTTCAAAGTATCACCAGCATGAAACAACTGTTATTAAAGCAATTTTATTCTACCAGCAGGAATGTTTTAAACAAGAAAATACTAACATATTAATATTAACATTAATATAATCAAAGTATGAATTTAACATTTTTGACATATTTTGGTTAATTTTCAATTAGCTGCAGTTCCTGAGAAATGGCTGAAAACAAAGCATTTGTCAGTAATGAACAGCCTGTTCAGGCAATTCAAGGTGAGCTTTTGGCTCCCTCTGCTGGCCTATCTGGCTTGTTGCAGGATGGAGCGAGCTTCACTCCACTGGACTCCAGCAGTGACCAGCCTGTTCAGCCTTTTCCACGATCACCCATACTACAGAGGAAAGCGGCCAAAGATGTCCAGCCTTCTCAGGTAAACATGTGGCTGAGTTCCTGCAGGCTCTAAGACCTGGGTCTTGATTTGAAGATCTGGTTGTTCAGTGGCACAAAAAGTGGGTATGCACTGTATGCAATGCATAGGGGCGCTGCACTAGAAGGGACGCCAAAACGATGTGGGGAAATGTTTTCTAGTCGCCATTTTCTGTATTTAACAGCGTTAAATAGGCTGTTCTAGAGGCTGTGGAAGTGGCTCTTTGGCTCACTTATATATTAAATGATAAAATATTGGCCTATTTTTTGTTTCATTCCTTTTTAATTGCTTTCAAGGATGCGATTTATTCACACATCAGGAAGGAACAAAAACATTAGGGAGGCAACGTAACATACAATAATTATTAATTACTGTATTTTTTAAGTGCATGAATAAGGGAGAGCTGTATGGACATATTAAACCTATGGAGGAGGAGGGGGGCGGGGGGGGGGGGGGGCGCATGACATGTTCACATACACCTCAGATAGTATGCAGTTGCGCCCCTGGTTGTGTTGAAGGTTTATCAGCACCAACTCAAGCCGAAATAAGAAAAGCAATTTTTCCTCGGTCACGCTCTCAAAATAAAGTCCAAATTTACGTACAAAGCGAGTTAATTTATTGCATAGAGCCTTTCAAACAATATCTACAGCAAATTGCAGGGAGAGAAAATAAACATTAAATGCATGCAGTGTTTAGCAGAAATAGTTATTGTGATATTATCAATATCACAATAACTAATATCTATTGGCTGTGAGCACAAACAACAGTTCATTCACCTGTCAAATACATGACCAGATAAGACAGAAGTTTAATATAGCGGATGTTTGATATTCATAGCGGTTAGGTGCTACAGCCATCATCTTCTACCTCATCTAGGGTCAAATAGTGGCATTATTTTTATGCTACATTTTGGCCTGATTTCCCCCTTATGACAATCTTAAGGATGACCATACGACTCTTAAGATAATCTTAAGCAATATTCCTGCTTTGTGTTGTGTGCTAAGAATTATGTGGTCCACTTGGAAGGACTGAGGGACCACTCCGATCTAAAATCAGGGACACTGGACATGGTGGATTGTCTTGTCTGATTTTTCAGTTTGTCTTTGAGGACAAACATGAATGCAGCCCCTTGTATGTGACGTAACTGGTGAGAGGAACCTAAATACACATAAGACAAAACAACTGCTATGGCACACCAGAAAATCTGGTGGACATTTTGGATGTGTTTATATTTTTTGATTATAGTCCACATACTATCGCCATTTCTTCTTCTCAGTTGATCATGCTTGTTTACTCTGGACTCCGTTTGATTGCTTAAGTTTGGCAAGATTTTCAGTGTTGCATCTGAATGTTGGAGAGTGAAATCGGTTTGTGTGTAGTGTGTTGCTCCTGCGATGTGGCTGTACACCACACACACTGTATGACCAAAGCATTTATGCATCAGACTTTTTAATTACCATGTGTGTGGTCCCAGATTTTGAAAGTCGGTTGACAATTTTAAAATCTTGAAGTGAACCAGGCATTAGCAGAGAATGCCAGTCTTCCCTCTCCCCAGCAACTTGAGAGGGAATCCCAAGGTCAAAGTCTTCCAGCATGTCTTGGGTCTTTCCCTTGAATATCCTCCCCAGAATACCTCAGTAGTGAGGAATTCTCTAGTGAGAACACCTCACTAGAGATGTGGAGATGTCTAGTGCACCATGCACTAGACATGGATTATCCCTCAAGTTGCTGGGGAGAGGGAAGACTGGCATTCTCTGCTAATGCCTGGTTCACTTCAAGATTGTAAAATTGTAAACATATCAAAATATACCAGGTGTAAAACTAATAACTGACTGAGCTGACTTGTCTGCAGGAGCTGCTATCCCAGTGTCTGGAGGAGCTCAAAACTGAGAGAGCCAAGACGGACGCGCACATCCAGTCTCTTAAGAAACGCAAAGCAGATCTCTCAGTGAGTATGGGACAGAACACTGGCAGAACTTAAACATATGATCTGCGTGCATTTCAACCGCAGAACTATAACATCTGTCTGTAAGTCGTTTCCTCCCCTCTCCCCCATCAAGCGGACCACAGAGGTAATGAGACATCAGGTACAGGACCACTTCAAAAACATGCTGTGTGTCCTAAACAGGATGAGAAGGCTGTAGTCGACACTCTGGATATGGAGCTGAAACGGACCAGAACCAGGCTGGACCAGATACTGAAGAACTGGGTGAACCATCAGGAGCAAGTCACAAAGAGCATTAGCATCATCCTGAGTGTGCTGAATAAGACCCTCACACCAAAGGAAAATAAGGTTTGACTCCAATTCTTTACAACATGATGGTTTACCAGTTGCAAAGGTACTCAACTGATGTCTTACTTCCGCATGTCCTTCTTCTCAAGGGTCAGTCAGAGATTGTCAGGTAAGTTAATCATCTTAATTTAGGTTTTATTTCATATCACTCATTGCGACTTTCCTCTGGGTAATCACACATCCAGTCCTAAAAGGCCCGACACCGCAGAGAAGGTTATCAAACTTAATGACAAAAGATTTGAGAAGCTTCTGAAACCTCTTTCCTCCATCTCCAAAAACCTCAAGGCCCAACTACAGAGGAAGACTATGTTGTTAGGTATTTCAAAAAAGCTTCCTAGCCCATTCTGATGCAATTAGTTGAAAACAAATGGGAGAGTGACAGGGTTATAGGAACTTTAGTTCCATTATGCTTTCCTTCTTCCTTCCCCAGATTCATTGCCCATTGTGATTGACATGCAGACCTGCCACAGTCATATCACATTAACCTCAGAGGGGCGGGGCACTGCCTTGAACGCCATTGATGTTTTATGATGCAGTCAGTATGGTTTTACTGCAAAGGATTTCGGCAGGTTTGTCTCCAGTGTTTGACAGAGCTCATCACCAGTTCACGGAGCCATTGTTCCCAGCCATACGCTTCTTGAAATCAGCAGAGAACCAGAACTGCCCAAACTATCTAGAGCAGTGGTTCTTAACCTTGTTTGAGGTACCGAGCCCACCAGTTTCATATGCACATTCACCGAACCCTTCTTTAGTGATAAATCAAATATGATTTTTTTCCAAATTCAAGACATAGGTAAATGTTTATCAGATTCGCCATCTTGAACGCTGCTGGTTTTATAAGTGTTTCACCGATGGTGTGCGGCTTGCCCTGCTTTGCGATCAGGTAAGCAACTTCGTACGATGCGGTGAGGATCGGTTTGTTCATGGGTACAAATCCAAGAGCAGGCAGAGTGGCCCTTTCCTCAAATCTGGCTCTTTTCACCTTGAATTCAGCGAGCGTTGTGTTCTTGTATTCCCCATTTCCATGCAGCTTCAAGAAGTGTTCCTTCGGTTTTGCCGGTGCGAGACTAGAGTTGCTCAACTTGACATTGCAAATCATGCAGATAGGACGCTGACTCCCATCACGTTCCGTGATACATGTGAATCCATGTTGTACATATTCGTCCGACCACTTTCTTTTTTTGCTCGACATAGTTAGTATGGATTAAAATATTAAGAAAGAAACCATACAACGTACGACTACGACAGTCACACGGTGACTACTGAGCACACTAAAGTCCCTGTAGCACTGATTGGCCAATTAATGTAACGTGATCATCTGCAGCAAGTGATGGCCAAGCGGGCGTGTCATCACGAATATACATAATGAGTCGGGTGTGTCTTGACCTCTGTGGCGGAGGCTCCGCCAAACCCCTGAGACCGACTCACCGAACCCCTAGGGTTCGATCGAACCCAGGTTAAGAACCACTGATCTAGAGTTCTGTTATTCCCTTTAAACCTACAAATCCATTTGTTCCATAGAGGCATTGTGAATCGTCACTAGGATTCACCAGTTAACAGTTTCAATGTCATTGATTAATAGAATCATGTTGCATGAGACCGGACCGGTCAGACCTGGCAGGCCCAAACGTGTTGTGAGGGTCTGCTGGGAACGTCTGGCGGAATCCCCTGTGAGACGGAGCTTTAACTCCCATCTCTGGCAAAACTTCGAACACGTCCCGGGGGCGGTGGGGAACATTGAGTCTGAGTGGACCGTGTTCCGTGCCTCCATTGTCGAGGCGGGAGATCGGAGCTGTGGCCGCAAGGTTGTCGGTGCCTGTCGCAGCAGCAACCCTCGAACCCGTTGGTAGACACCTTCGGTGAGGGATGCCGTCAGGCTGAAGAAGGAGTCCTATCTGGCCTTTTTGGGCTGTGGGATTCCGGAAGCGGCTGATGGGTACCGGTGGGTGAAGCGGCATGCGGCTCGGGTGGTTGCTGATGCAAAAACTCAGGCGTGGGAGGAGTTTGGAGAGGCCATGGAGAAAGACTTCCGTACGGCTTCAAGGCGATTCTGGTCCACCATCCGGCATCTCGGGAGGGTTGGGGGGGGAATACAGCACCAACACTGTTTATAGAGGGGATGGTGTGCTGCTGACCTCTACTTGGGACTTTGTGGGCCGGTGGGCAGAATACTTTGAAGACCTCCTCAATTCCACCAACATGCCTTCCATTGGGGAAGCTGAGCCTGGGGACTCTGGATTGGGCTCTTGAATCTCTAGGGATGAGGTCGCCGAGGTGGTTAAAAAGCTCCTCGGTGGAAGGGCCCCGGGGATGGATGAGATCCGCCCGGAGTTCATTAAGGCTCTGGATGTTGTAGGGTTGTGTTGGCTGACGCGACTCTGCAATATCGCATGGACATCGGGGGCAGTTCCCCTGGATTGGCAGACTGGGGTGGTGGTCCCCCTGTTCAAAAAGGGGGACCGGAGGGTGTGCTCCAATTATAGAGGGGTCACACTCTTAAGCCTCCCTGGCAAGGTCTATTCATCGGTCCTGGAGAGGAGGGTCCGTCGGATAGTCGAACCTCGGCTTCAGGAAGAGCAGTGTGGTTTTCGTCCTGGTCATGGAACACTGGACCAGCTCTACACCCTCGTCTGGGTCCTGGAGGGTGCATGGGAGTTCACCCAACCGGTCTACATGTGTTTTGTGAACTTGGAGAAGGCGTTTGACCGTGTCCCTCAGATGTGGTCCTTTTGGCTTCATCAGGTCGTGATCTGCAGCTCTCGCTGGAGCAGTTCGCAGCCGAGTGTGAAGCGGCCGGGATGAGGACCAGTGCCTTCAAATCCGAGGCCATGGTCTTGAGCCGGAAAAGGGTAGAGTGCCTTCTCCGGGTCAAGGGGGGTGTCCTGCCCCAAGTGGGGGAGTTCACAGGAGTTCACTTCCCCCATTCTTCCCGAATGGGGGAAGAAGGGAGCGGGAGATCGACAGGCGGATTGGCGTAGCGTCTGCCGTCAAGCGGGCGCTGTACCGGTCTGTTGTGGTGAAGGGAGAACTGAGCCAAAAAGCGAAGCTCTCGATTTACCGTTCGATCTACATTCCCACCCTCATCTATGGTCATGAGGTTTGGGTCATGACCGAAAGAATGAGATCGCGGATACAAGCGGCCGAAATGGGTTTTCTCTGTAGGGTGTCTGGGCTCTCCCTTAGAGATAGGGTGAGAAACTCAGTCATCCGGGAGGGACTCAGAGTAGAGCCGCTGCTCCTTCACATCAAGAGGAGCCAGTTGAGGTGGCTCGGGCATCTGGTCAGGATGCCTCCTGGACGCCTCCCTGGTGAGGTGTTCCGGGCACGTCCCACCGGGAGGAGGCCCCGGGGAAGACCCAGGACACGCTGGAGGGACTATGTCTTTAGGCGCTTTGGGATTCCCCCGGAAGAGCTGGAAGAAGTGGCTGGGGAGAGGGAAGTCTGGGCCTCCCTTCTGAAGCTGCTACCCCCGCGACCCGACCCCGTATAAGCGGAAGAAGATGGATGGATGGATGAATGGATGGATGGACAAACTTCAAGTGTTAATGCTGTAGTAATTACTTTTTTTCATGCGTTTGTCAAACTTCTTTTGGGCATGGGGTTAGTGTTCTCAAAGATCTACACACAGTACCCAACAATACTCAAGACAAAAACTATTTTTAATAAAGATGTGTTGTTTTTTTTAAATGCTACTTGTTTGTTAATCCAGTCTTTTCTAAACATTCACACCCCTATCAGGCTGGCACACTTGTTTTGTGTATTTTATCCCATGCTTAGTGATGCTGGTTTGACATGAAAGATAGACAGACATTTCAGATGCTGCCACCACAATGCTGCACCACTGTGAAGGCACTTTCTCATGGTGTTTTCTAGGTTAGCAGCAGTGTCCACCCCTGGAAGTTCAGCTCAGGAGGTTTTATTTTGATGTCATCAATCCAAAGAATCATATAAACCTGGTTTCTAAGCTGCAGTTTGACAAACTCAAAGCGAGCTGCTGTGTGATGTAAAGTGAAGAACTTCTTCTTCTGAGTGGCAGAGTGCATGAGCAATGCTTAACCATGGATAGTTTTATGTCCAGAGCTAGAGCTCTGTCTTAGGATTGTATCTTTGTCCTGTGTCTGACAAAGGCTAGTCTACTCAGTTTGGTCAAACATCTAGCTCTATTGACAGTGCTTGTGGTTCCAAACTTGTTCTATGTTCCACTCCACCATGGTTGTATGTGGTCTTAGCACGATTTCTTTTTAAGAAACCAGTGCCACTGAAACATTTTCATATCCTCTCCAGATTTCAGTACTGCAAATTATTCCTTTAACTTTATTAGTGTCTTCACAACAGCAGTAAGACCTGGTTAAGATAAGTGTTAGATTCCAAATCACCTCCTGTGGACTCCAACAAAGCTATAGAAAATTATAAACGCATTTATTTTACAATAAATCACAAAGCAAAGAGTAGAAAAAGTGATAGGTACAAGTACTGATGCATCATGGAACCAAGTTACAGACATTTTATAATTTTTATATATTATTTAATAGCATAGCCCTAACCCATTTCCTAGATCACAAATTTCTTTTTCTTTTGTATTGAATGGTCTAAATAATTTCCACCAGGGGTCACAATAACACAATATTTTCCCACCTTTCACTGGGGTTTCTTAAAATGAGACGGAGAATCTGAATAACTGAACTTATGAACAGGAAGGTTTATGTAATAGTGGCCACAGATGTTGGCTGGTAGGGGTTAGGTTTGTCTATTGAGTTTTGAAGCCTACATTGTTATTATAATTGACATTTTCTGTTCCTCAATGAATTATTGAAATACATTTATTGTCCAGTACTAAAATATAATATACTCCAAGAGAAAACTTGAAATGTGAATAACTCTCAAAGCAGCCTATTCCAACTGTAAAGCATAGGAGAGTTAATGACTTGGGCTTCTGGTGCAGCAATAAGATATAGGGAGCTTGCTCCCATTGAAAAAATACTGGAAAAAATGAACAAATAAAGAATACAGTCAAACTTACCTGAAATCAATGTCCAGCAACAAACTCTTCATTGGCTCCAGGTTTCTCAGCTTGATCAGTTCCTGTAGTCTGGCACAAACCACCATAACGTATTAACAATGTAAGATTAAAATGTGCATAGTCAAAGTTTTGTAGCATATACAGTGTCCCAGAATGATCAAAAAACCCAGTAAAAGTCACAACAGAAGTTGTGGCATTCATCGTTTTATTGTGGTTTTTACATTTTGCTGACCCTCCTATCCCACCGTAGATATGACAGTTAAACTGATACTAATTTTTACAATGTCAATATATGAGTTATGACATATGATCAATTAAATCAATCAATCAAATTTTATTTGTATAGCACATACTGTATATGACATATATGACATATGATGTCATAACTCATGGCATCATGAGTTATGATAGTAACATGCTCATAACCATCTTGTTTAATTTGTAATGAAAACAAGATAGGATCATGGATGGAACCTTTCGGAACTCCTGATTCCCTGTTAATTCACAGCCTGTGAAGGGAAACTCGGAATATTGAGTCATTTTGTAATTTCAATAAAATAACTCAGAGAAAGTGTGTCTGCCTAATGTGGTGAGACCCTTAAATGCAATCTGTCTCACCTAGGTGTCCCCACACACAGAACCTTTTTATATCCCAGACCAACTAAAGTATCCAGCAGGAAGTGTGCACTGCGATCGGTGAACAGGTACTGGGCGTTGCTCTTCTTATTGTCTAGCGGACGCAGCAGGATGCTGGGCCTCCTCAGCTGGGCCGCGGTGACCGCTGTGGTCCTGTGGGCAGAGTGAGCGCTGTGCTCTGCAGGCAGGAGAAGGATCTGACAATCCTCACAGAACTTCTTCTCAATAAATGGGAGAGAAGCAAACTGCACAAACCTGAGGAGATAAGTTTTGGTCAGTTAATATTTTCATTCATTTGTTTATTCATAAAGAATCAGAGACAAGACCAGTTCGGAGTCCTATAGCACAACTCTTACCTGCTACAACATTCCTGCTGAGTGAACCGAGGCCTCTTTGACAGCATCTCTGCTTCTCTGGCCAGCATCCTGGCTTTTGACACCTTTAATGGAAACATATCAAAGTCATTTACCTGCAACACTTAATATCCAAACATTACAAGTAACTTTTACATACCTTTTCATCTTCCCACTGAAAAAAGCTGCAGTCTTTCCTGTCTCGACAGGCTGAGCACGCATAAAACCGCCTGCCCTTACTGCCTCCATTGTCAACCTTCTCAAAAAGTAAAGTAGGACCTGTTGAAACACAGGATGTGATGTCACTATCATTTTATCTTTTAGGTACCTGGCTAATGTTACTAGTGGAAAACCAGGCAGAGAGGGTATTAGCCAGGGGCGTAGGTTTGGGTATGGACGGTCGTGACATGTCACGACCAATATTCAAGGGATATAAAATAGTCCCGACCAATTTTTGCCATATTAATTCAAAAAAAAAAAAGTATTTTTTAACAAAAACAAAATAAATAAACGAAAATCTACATTGATTAGTTTAATATTTCAATATACTGCGCAGTGGTAGCATTCATTTTAAAATTTGTTGTTCTGAACTATGACGACCCGCTATTGGCTCACAGAACGTGGATCTACGTTCTTTGATTAGCTGCACCAGGCGGCGGCCAGCTGGCCACACGCGGAACGGAAGCTTGGTCCACGGTGCTGACAGTGAACGCGTCTCCTTCTGAGTTTGACATTTATTATGAGTCTCCAAGACCATAATACCAAAAAAGAAAAGGACAACAGACATTAGAAGTTATTTCGCTACCTCGGCTATAAGTACAGTGAGGGGACCCATAAGTTAGATATCTATCACGCAATGCATTTGTTGTAAAGTCCGGTGTTTAGTAAGGTCAGCACTGAATGTGAGGTAGAATAGGTCTGTTAATTATGTAATACTTTTTCACATAGGATGCTCAGACAGCAGGGCAAGCAATTTTATGAATCTTTTTTCCTCTTAAATGCATAATATCTCAACAATTGGATCTTTTTCCTGAAGTGCAAGAAGTCATTTTTTGTTCTTATCTGCAATTGTGTTTGTTGTATAATCAGTAGATCCAGAGGATATTTCTTTTGATCTTACTTGTAATGTTTGCTGAATTTTGAAAAGGAAAAAGTAAAATGTTCTTGAACTGATCTGCTGAGTATGACTGTATCTGGTTGTATACACAAGATGTATGATCTGGTTATGGTTGGGGGGAGGGGGCTATAAGCCAATGTGGTGCCCCCCCCCCCCTGGTCAAAAATGGTAGGGCGGGGGGAGGGGGGGTCAGTAAGTTGTAAGGTCCCACCAAAACTTAGACCAAACCTACGCCCTTGGTATTAGCCTACCAATGCATGCACCACCAGTAAAGTCAATACCATTGTCATCATTCTGTTGAGAACCCCCCTCCCTTCCCCCTCTCAGCGGGCAGAACGACACAAGTTGTTCATGTTAACTAAAGCTGTACAAGTTAATGATGCAAATCATTCTGTTCACTGTGATAAATGCAGAATAAGGTGTTTACGCAAATTAAGAGTGAAGGTCATGCAGAGAAACCAATCAGATAGAAACAGGAATCTAAACCAGTTAAAGTTCTGCAGATTATCAGTGATCAAAAATCATTCGCTAAAGAAAACAAGCAAATCACGGAACAGCATCTTTAAGTATTCTAGATTTGCATCTTGAGAAATAAGCCTAGCCTCTTTAAAGTTAACTGATTTCAAAGCGTTTTTAAAACATAAACACAAATCCCGAGTTTAGCATAAGTTCATCTCTCAGAGCTAATTATTTAACATTAAATTTAACAGGTATACAGTTTTTGAAACGACTAAGTTTGTTGTTGTGTTGCAGCTATCCGCTCACCATGCGGACAACGTGGCGCTGTTTTTCCCTCCTCTGGAAGAATAACTTCTATTCCAAAGCTGTCCATATTTGCCTCGCTAATCTCCATGTCTGAGTTGGAGATCCGGTTACTGGCTTCTCTCCAGAACTTCAAAAACAACAGCGACTTCAAAAAATACCAGAATCATGCTGCTTTAAGTCGCGCCCATTTTACGTCCCTCCTGTCGGAGACGTCATTGGAGCGACACGTTAATTTGTCCGCCATATTGGAAAGGGAGACAGAGACAATCTAACCATTAAAAACTGAGGTTTTTGATATCAGTTTCAATATATTAGCACTTTATGTCTGTCCAATTTTCCTGTTTCTTCCAGAAAATTTCACAAGATAATTCATGCTATTCCCAGAGTTAACTCAAGTAATAAAATAAATCACATGCGTGATCTTTCAAAAACACTCCCTCTCACATTGGAGGGAATTAAACTAACAGATAAAAAGTGAAACAACAAAACACTTACCACTTACATCAGTGCTGTCATAGAAAGGACAGTGTTGTACCTAAAGGTAAGTTTTAATGGAGAGGTCAAACTGAAAGCCTGGCTCTTTCTTCATAAATACTGAGCAGACAAATTTCTGAGCACCAGATTGTTCACTGAACACCACTGGGACAGGTTTGGGATCTCCTCTCTGTACAGGGTCTCATCATTGTTTGTTATCAGACCCACTACGGTGGTATCATCTGCAAACTTTAGAACCCTGTTGGAGAAGTGGATGGCTAGACAGTCATGGGTGAACAATGTAAAAAGAACCAGACTAAGTACACAGCCCTGCAGTGTGCCTGAATTGAGGACCAGGGTGGATGATGTTCTGTCCCCTATTCTCACCACCTGAGGTCGGTTGGTGAGAAAGGCACATATATGTTGAAAGTCCCAGATTGTGAAACTTCACTATCAGCTTCTCCGGGATGATGGTGTTAAATGGTGAATTGAAGTCAACGAATAGCATCCTAACATAAGTGTCAGGATGCTGCAAATGTGTAATGACTGTATGTAGTACAATGGAGACAGCAACCTCTGTGGACCGGCTCCTCCTATAGGCAAATCAAACCTATGGGAGGCTTGATTTGCCTATAAGCCTGTGATCATCATACAGCCTATAAGCCTGTATGATGTGTTTTAAGATGAGCCTCTCAAAGCATTTCATAATGACTTGGTTAGTGCAACTGGACAGTAGTCAGTTAAGCCAGTCACAGCAGATTATTTTGGTACCTGCATCGACATGATGCAAAAACAAATAAATAACTAATTAAATAAAATATAAATATGAAAAAAAATGTGCATGCATGTGCAGAGTAGCAGGTGGATAAAGTGGCTGTGTTATGTCACAGTCAGCTAACTATTTATGGGTCTAATGGCTGAGGGAAAGAAAACTGTTAATTTGTACATTAAATCTTTGCTTTTGTTGTACTGCTCCATATTATTCACTTTGTTTCTTATAACATACAGTACAGACCAAAAGTTTGGACACACCGTTTAATTCAATGAGTTTCCTTTATTTTCAAGACTAATGACATTGTAGATTCACACTGAAGGCATCAAAACTATGAATAACACATGTGGAAATATGCACTAAACAAAAAAGTGTAAACAACTGAAAATACCCCTTATATTCTAGTTTCTTCAAAGTAGCAACCTTTTGCTGTGATTACTGCTTTGCACACACTCTGCATTTTCTTGATGAGCTTCAAGAGGTAGTCACCTGAAATGGTTTTCACTTCATAGGTGTGCCCTGTCAGGTTAATAAGTGGGATTTCTTGCCTTATAAATAGTCATGAAAATAAAGAAAACCCATTGAATTAGAAGGTGTGTCCAAACTTTTGGTCTGTACTGTATGTCAATAAAGATAAAATAAAATAAATAGATAGTGTGAACTAGGAAGATGGTGCAAAATTGGTTTTAAATGGAATTGCTCTTTCTTTATAACATTCATAAATGTTTGTCTTCCCCTTGATGTAAAGACAGTTTTCATCATTAGCTGTTGATTGGTCCTAATAGGGATCTTTGACATAAAAACTTGGTTGTAATGCAGGTATTAATATAAAGTTCTGACAAAAATAACATACAATTATTATGAAAGAAATATGGACGAGATTTGAGCATTTTTGACATTTTCTATTTGTATGAGTGTTATGTGATAGATAAATCTCCAAAATTTATACGAAACTACAAAGACAATAACTTGATACGCTGTGGTTTACGTAGAGGAACGCAATGGTTTGCTAAAAGATACAAAATGGAAAGACAAAGGACAAAATATTAACATGTGTGCAAAGACTTTGATGGATGGATGGATGGATGGATGGATGGATGGATGGATGGATGGATGGATGGATGGATGGATGGATGGATGGAAACACAATATAAAACACAAAGGAATCTGAAATAAATCCCTCATAAGAAAACTACATCAAAATTAAAAAACTAAAAAGTTTTCACCCCCTTAGATGTTTTACCCTTTTGTACAATTCAACCAGAATCAACTAAATTTGTTGGACTTTTTTTTTTTTTTTTTTTTTTTTTTTTTACAAAAAAACGTCGTGAAACTGCTAGCACCAATTGGTTGTACCTCAATTGAATTAGGTGAGACAAAAGGGGTAAACATTTATGTAATCACTTATTTTTGTTACATACATTTATTTAACTGTGTCTCATTATGTTGTTGAAGTCAGTTTTCATTTGACATTAAAGGATTTTTTTGTAATTTTTTTTTTCTCTTTTAAAAAAAATCCCTATTTTGTTGACCATGATTGTTTTGTAAAATTAATTTTAAAAAATGGAGGTTGCAGAATAGTTTGGCGCCCATTTGCGGCAGACACTGGGCAGCAGCAAATCAAAATGCAATCCAGTTCAAATAAAGTAACATAAAAACAAATGTCTCGATGAAATGAAATAAACCCTTTTTATTTGTTATGGACTACATCTCCCATGTGTTCTCACGCCAGCAGCAGAGTGGCGCTGGATCCTCTGTCAGACCGCTTTCTGTTACCCAACACTAAACCGGAAGCTTGGTGATATGTTCCCTCCAAAATAAAACCTAGAAGCTGACTGATGAATGGTTGGAACGTTTGGAGGAAAAAGAGCACAAAAACAAAAGTTCGGTAAGTATGGAGGACCAAAACTGACATACTAAAAATAATAGCAGAAATAACACAATAAATAAATCAATCAATACACATAAATACACAGATTAATCTAAAAAAAAAAAACTTTAACTCAATAATTTTATTCATTTGAATTTTTTCCAGCTTTGTTACAACAAATTGCATTTTTGAGCAAATAATTACTGTTTTGAATAATAGTTATATTGCAGTAAATGTAAAAACTATTAGTCCGGTTTATTCTGAGAATAGATAGATAGATAGACAGACAGACAGACAGACAGACAGACAGACAGACAGACAGACAGACAGACAGACAGACAGATAGATAGATAGATAGATAGATAGATAGATAGATAGATAGATAGATAGATAGATAGATAGATAGATAGATAGATAGATAGATAGATAGATAGATAGATAGATAGATAGATAGATAGATAGATAGATAGATAGATAGATAGATAGATAGATCTGAAAGGTCATGGCGGAAGCGACTATATCGATGACAGTCTAACTTGACTCCAGCGGCGCTGCTCCACGGTGTTCCCACACCCAGCCTGCGCCTTGTGCTGAGCGCGGGGGGGAACCGGAGCCGCTCCGCAGTGGATCCCACGCAGGACATTGTGTTGTTGATGCGGCTGTTTGTGGAGGTCTGAGCGGCCTCAACAGGCGGGGACAGCCCGGAGTCATCCCCCTCTCGTCCTCATCACTGTCTAAGGCTGCTGCTGCTGCTGGCATCATCCATGTAGGGTCATTGTGGACGGGGAGTTGTTTACTAAGCATCATCTGATTGAAGAAAACATCTGACTGCTATCATGAGCAGCACTGGTAAGAAAGACATTGCTAAAGGGTTTGACTGCAGGTAGAATGAAGGGAAATTCAGTGCTATTTCGACTAGATCTTGTGTAGTGTTGATCAGTCTGTTGCTCTGTCATTGTTTAAGCTGTTTTTCGTTTCTTGAGTAAACATTTTGTCACATTTATGCACATACATATTGTTTGTTAATCACAGTTCTTTGGCAAATAAAATCATGTTTGCTAATTATAGCGGATGGGTGCACAGAGACCTTTTTCTAATGGGACACTGCAGTCACTCCTTGTTCAGACTGAACCTGGCAGGTCACTGTCCTGGTGGGCTGCTGCTGCTGCCACAGCTGGTTTTGTCTCTGTGGATCCTAAAGGGAACCTTTATCTAAACCCTGCCCCAGTGCAGTTTTGAAAGAGCACAGTAATAAAAATGCACGTTTTAGTCAATGCTGCAAGTTCCACAACATACACACACAACAAGAAAAAAAATCTAAGCATTTTGTCACATTAGAACCACAAATGTTGGTATATTTGATTGTATTTTATTTGACAGACAAACACAAAGTCTTGCAAAAGTAAGGTGGGAGGAAGAGGGTTTTTGTCAATAAAATTTGAAAAGTGCAGCATTCATATGTGTTCCTTTTATCTGGCACTCCTAAATAAAATCCATCCTATCCAGTTACATTTACAAGTCTGAGAATGACCAAACACACAGAGTTGACTCTGTGTGGAGTATATTGACCTCAACCTGGTTGTTTTGGGATCAATTCTCAGTCTTGGGCCACTTGCTACATGTTTTCCCCTTTTCCTGTTATTCTACTGTTCATTAATGGCCACTAGTGGCAAAAAAAAGAAAATTCAAAATGGAGATCACATCTATCCATTTTAGCTTCCCTTTATTGGCTCCTTGTTTAATCCAGAATCGAATTTCAAAGTCTTCTTCTCACATATAAAAAACATAATAATCAAGCTCTGTTATGGATCAGATTGTTCCAGATCTTCCTAGCACTTTGCACTCAGACTTCATGTTTACTGGTGGCTCCTGGAGTTTCTCAAAGTAGAATGGCTCCCAGTTATAGTCCATGAGGCAGATACCCTGTCTACATTCCTTCGTTATAAAGCCTATACTGTCTTAGGTAAACTGTCTCTGTAGTTATGCTCCAGGAGGACATGATGGTCACTTTTCCTCACTTTGCTACTTTCTCCTACTGCTCTCCAGTCTTGCATTATTAGCTGTTATTCCAGCTTTTAACTTCATGTTCTGTGTTTTTTCTCTTCATTTAAGCTGCAGTGTTTAGTTGTGACTCCTTTCTGGGTTAACATAGAAAGTACTCCTGAATCAGTGGCTTTGTTTTTATTGTGTGCCTGCTTTGTCTCTTCTCCACATTCTACATGAGGGAATGCTACAAAGTTAACAGCTCAATGTAATCTACTGTCCACTGTCCCAGAAGAGCTGCAAGTCAGTGACTTAACGCAGTTTGCTGGTTTTTTTAGACAGAAAAGCTGGAATAAAAAACTGAAATTGAATACAATGTTTCACAACAATAAAACTGGAATATATATATATATATATACACAGTATATTACTGCTGTAAAGCAGAGATTGATGTTCTGCAAGAACTTGATTGAATATACTGTATGTGCACATCAGAGTTTCCAAAGATTTAGTTGGAAATATTATAAAAACAATGTACAATGTACAGTTCTACATCACTATTAAATATTACTGTGTTTTTCTATTTACATTAAATCAAAATAAAATACTGACAAAATTGAGCAAGTGTAAATAATTTTGCAAGGAAAGATTTGTTGTTCTGGCCAGAAAGCAGATATAAAAACCGACCTCTTGTGCTTGTTGCTGGGAGCTCAGCAGTTGATGCTGACAGAGAAAGGGATTCTCATAACTCTTGAAAAGAGAGACATTAATAAAACAAGGAAATAAAACTGAGTGAAATGGCTAAATTTAGTCCTTCAGCTCTATGGGAGCCCAGAAGCGGGACACTGATTTGTCCTGCATGCATGTAGTGACAGTGGAGAGGAAAACCTCTAGCTCAGTACAAACAGCCATCTGCCACATATTTCCACAGTCTTGAGAAGACAGAGCAGAATACACAAAAAAAGACAAACTGATATAGGATTACTACTGTATCTATATTTATGAAAACTAAAAAGGTTACGTCAGGGAGGGAGAACGTTTCATTGTCGGCAGCATTTTCTCAGCCAATGTCCTCCAGGAAGGTCTCACAGCCAAACTAGGGATGCACCGATCCACTTTTTTTACTATTAATACTGATATCTGCAACAATTCACAAGCTTGATCAAACATGTAAAAACAACAACTTTAATTTGTACATCAAATGCAGCAGTCAATGTACAGTGAATAATAAATAAACTGAATCTGACTAAAACAATAAGTTGGCTACTTTGGTGAAACATGTCAAAATATACTTTAAAAAATATTCTGTCAAATGGTTCAGAAAGTTCAATTAGGAATTCTAAAAAATTATGTAAAATAAATAATAAAGTATGATTTCGTTCAGAGCACAAACCATAGAAGTTGACTGGATAGATCTGCCTGTATGGATAGGGCACATTGTCACCGATAACCGATCTAGAATATTTGTCAATATTGGCACCGATATAGATATTAATATTGGATAGGATCATCTCTAAGCTGACAGAATGACAGACTGGTCTAGCATCGAGAGAAAAAACCTGAGAAAACACTAAATGTTACCAATTGAAATAACAGCAAATAAAGCAAATTGGAGAGTAGTAGAAGTAGAAAGTGAGGACAAGTTGTCTGCTCCTACAGCTGCAAAACTACAGCGACATTTCAGGATAAACTTACCCATTAGCCTGAGGCATGAGAGGCAGAGCCTCTTGTGTGGTTTTTGGGTACAACTTTTTAATTCAGCTTTCCATATTGGTTCCAGAGAGGTCTCATCCTGACAAACCTTTTCAAACATGTCAAATATTTTTTCAGATTTGGGCATTTAAAAGGTTTTTGTTTCTAATAGCTTCACTGAACACACTGAGCTTCTTGTGGTTGTGCTCATCTTTTCTCAACTTTGTGGGTATACTTTTCTAGTTTCAAGACTTGATAAGAAATCAGGGAGTTTTACTGTCATATCAAATAAAAGATGCTCTATTTAGAGAGGATGAGGCCATGTTCAGATGAATCTTGGTTGTGGATTTTACAAGAATTGTTCCATAACTTATAGTTGATTCACTAATAAACATAATGAGTTAATAAGCTGATACTACCTGACTGTTGATTTGTTCCTCCCCTTTGAACATCCTGGTTGCCCTGTTTTTTAATGAGAATACCCGGAACTTACTAATGAGATTTATGCAGTGTGTCTGGCTCGCCAGACAGCAGAAATCCATTAGCACACAGCTGGAAACTGCCTGTGAAAGCTCTTACCAAACGCTATTGTTTGTCTGGAACTTGGACTAGTAGAAAGTCTGACCTTGTGCCTGCCTGGAACACAGCAACATCCACACTGGTGTCACTTCACATATACAAATATCTTTGCATCTTTTGCTTTATGAGTGGGGATTCTATTGAATTAAACTGACTTTTTATTATTGTGTGCAATTTACAAAGGGGCATGGAGCCTCATTGTATTCCAATATTCTCCTTAATTCTGTCCTGATTCTCAATCTCATTTTGACTGAGCCAATGCGCTCCATCTAGATTCACAGAAATACCATGAAGAATATCTAACCTAGTACAAATAGTACGCTGTAGCCCAGGGGTGCATCCTGATACGCCCAAGCAGGAATAAAAACAACAATCATAACGGACTATAATGAGGATCAGTGCTGCTCTGGTCAGACAACAACTTCAAAATCGTAAGCTTTGCTCCACCGTTAGCATCCGTGTTTACTTATGAAACACTGAGCACTTTTTCTTTTTGTGGCGGAAGAGTCCATAACTGAGGTGGAAGATGAAATATCTGAGGTTTGACAGGAAAGCTGTGGTTCAGAGGAGGGTGGGATGTCTGTGTGGATGGGGACAGGAGAGGATGATGATGAGCTTGTTCCTGAGCTGAACCTGTTTAAAAATGTGTTCAGCTCATTTGCTCTGTCCAGACTTCATCTATCTGATCCTCCTTTTGCTTGAAGCTTGTAATTTTCTTCATCCCTGACCACACATCTCTAATGTTGTTCTTCTGCAGTTTGTTCTCTTTAGTCTCATAGTTACAGTATTTCCTGCTTCCCTGTATAATCTTCCAGGTATCTGTGGCATTTTCTGCCCCCATTTGCCCCTCAGCCTGGTTCCAGTTCCAACCAGTCACACCTACAATCTGTTAGTACATCAGCTCAGGGCTTTGTCTTGATCACATCCTTCCCCAGCTTTTCAGCCCCAGTAGTAGTCAGTCCATCCTGTTACTTTCATCACCTACCTACTGTACATCTCATCTCATCTCCTTGGTATTCTCTTGTCTCCGGATTCAGATTCATTTGGTTTTTTGCTGTTTCCCCTGGACTTTCCCGTTTTTGTAAGTTTTTGTTCTTCATACTTGTATTACATTTTCAACACCACCTGACATCTCTTGCCTGCTGCATTTGGGTCCCCACTTATATATTCCTTTATTTAATCAGGTAAACCCCGTTGAGATCTAGATCTCATTTTCAAGAGGGACCTGAGCATGACACGACATGACATGACACTTCTACATGACACCACGATACCATCTTGGATATTTTCTAAAGCAAATGCGGAGCGTGTGCCATAAGTTTTCATGCAAATACGTCACAAATTACGGGAATCGATAATTGGAATTCCAAGTAATTGAACTACTGAGAAACAGTTTTGTACAAGAACCGGTTCTCGATTCCCATTCCTACTTTTGCATTATAATTTGTGCCAGGAACAGTGAGATTGTCTGTGTGAGCGAACAAAGATTTGAGATATGTGACTTTAAATCTCACAAACACTCACCCAATAGTGTTCTGGTACACGCTCAATTTTGACAACTCCAGTTCTGCCACATACCTGTCAAACTTCAGATGCCTTCTTGGCTTCATTTATGAGAAGCTAGGCTAGTTCTGTCCAAACTTGAGAATGAAACATAATTGAATGGACTGGAGAAAGGGAGATTCATTGTTTTTTGAGTAAAAATTTATTTTCACTCAAATTTATTTTTAAGGGGGGGACCCATGTTTCCTCTTCGGGCTTCTGTGCTCGTCATGGATTGTCCATATCGAACACCATGTTCAGGCATAAGGGTGTCCATATGTGCACTTGGCACCAGGACACCCTAGGCCGCAGTTCGATGATCGACTTTGTCGTCGTTTCATCGGATCTGCGGCCGTATGTCTTGGACACTCGGGTGAAGAGAGGTGCGGAGCTGTCCACTGACCACTACCTGGTGGTGAGTTGGCTCCGGTGGTGGGGGAGGAAGCCGGTCAGACCTGGCAGGCCCAAATGTGTTGTGAGGGTCTGCTGGGAACGTCTGGCGGAATCTCCTGTGAGACGGAGCTTTAACTCCCATTTCCGGCAAAACTTTGAACACGTCCCGGGGGAGGTGGGGGACATGGAGTCTGAGTGGACTGTGTTCCGTGCCTCCATTGTCGAGGCGGCCGGTCGGAGCTGTGGCCGCAAGGTTGTCGGTGCCTGTCGCGGCGGCAACCCTCGTACCCGTTGGTGGACACCTTCGGTGAGGGATGCCGTCAGGCTGAAGAAAGAGTCCTACCGGGCCTTTTTGGCCTGTGGGACTCCGGAAGCAGCTGATGGGTACCGGCAGGTGAAGCGGCATGCGGCTCGGGTGGTTGCTGAGGCAAAAACTCGGGCGTGGGAGGAGTTTGGAGAGGCCATGGAGAAAGACTTCCGTACGACTTTGAAGCGATTCTGGTCCACCATCCGGCGTATCAGGAGGGGGAAGCAGTACAGGACCAACACTGTTTATAGTGGGGATGGTGTGCTGCTGACCTCTACTCGGGACGTTGTGGGTCGGTGGGCAGAGTACTTCGAAGACCTCCTCAATCCCACCAACATGCCTTCTATTGAAGAAGCTGAGCCTGGGGACTCTGGGTTGGGCTCTCCAATCTCTGGGGACAAGGTCGCCGAGGTGGTTGAGAAGCTCCTCGGTGGCAAGGCTCCGGGGGTGGATGAGATCCGCCCGGAGTTCCTTAAGGCTATGGATGTTGTAGGGTTGTGTTGGCTGACGCAACTCTGCAATATCGCATTGACATCGGGGGCAGTTCCCCTGGATTGGCAGACCGGGGTGGTGGTCCCCCTGTTCAAAAAGGGAGACCGGAGGGTGTGCTCCAATTATAGAGGGGTCACACTCTTAAGCCTCCCTGGCAAGGTCTATTCAGGGGTCCTGGAGAGGAGGGTCTGTCGGATAGTCGAACCTCGGATCCAGGAAGAGCAGTGTGGTTTTCGTCCTGGTCGTGGAACACTGGACCAGCTCTACACCCTCGGTAGGTTCCTGGAGGGTGCATGGGAGTTCGCCCAACCAGTCTACATGTGTTTTGTGGACTTGGAGAAGGCGTTCGACCGTGTCCCTCGGGGAGCCCTGTGGGGGGTTCTCCGGGAGTATGGGGTACCGGGCCCTTTGATACGGGCTGTCAGGTCCCTGTATGACCGGTGTCAGAGTCTGGTCCGCATTGCCGGCAGTAAGTCGGGCTCGTTTCCAGTGAGAGTTGGACTCCGGCAGGGCTGCCCTTTGTCACCGATTCTGTTCATTACTTTCATGGACAGAATTTCTAGGCGCAGCCAAGGTGTTGAGGGGATCCGATTTGGTGGCCTTAGGATCTCGTCTCTGCTTTTTGCAGACGATGTGGTCCTACTGGCCTCATCAGGTCATGATCTGCAGCTCTCGCTGGAGCGGTTCGCAGCCGAGTGTGAAGCGGCCGGGATGGGGATCAGTGCCTCCAAATCCGAGGCCATGGTCTTGAGCCGGAAAAGGGTAGAGTGCCTTCTCAGGGTCAAGGGGGGTGTCCTGCCCCAGGTGGAGGAGTTCAAGTATCTCGGGATCTTGTTCACGAATGAGGGAAGAAGGGAGCGGGAGATCGACAGGCGGATTGGCGCAGCGTCTGCTGTCAAGCGGGCGCTGTACCGGTCCGTCGTGGTGAAGAGAGAGCTGAGCCAAAAAGCGAAGCTCTCGATTTACTGGTCGATCTACGTTCCCACCCTCATCTATGGTCATGAGCTTTGGGTCATGACCGAAAGAACGAGATCGCAGATACAAGCGGCCGAAATGGGTTTTCTCCGTAGGGTGGCTGGGCTCTCCCTTAGAGATAGGGTGAGAAGCTCAGTCATCCGGGAGGGACTCAGAGTAGAGCCGCTGCTCCTTCACATCGAGAGGAGCCAGTTGAGGTGGCTCGGGCATCTGGTCAGGATGCCTCCTGGACGCCTCCCTGGTGAGGTGTTCCGGGCACGTCCCACCGGGAGGAGGCCCCGGGGAAGACCCAGGACACGCTGGAGGGACTATGTCTCTCGGCTGGCCTGGGAACGCCTCGGGATTCCCCCGGAAGAGCTAGAAGAAGTGGCTGGGGAGAGGGAAGTCTGGGCCTCCCTTCTGAAGCTGCTAGCCCCGCGACCCGACCTCGGATAAGCGGAAGAAGATGGATGGATGGATGGATGGATGGATTTATTTTTACTCAGTAGCATGCTTTAAATGTCTTTATATTTATTATGTTATCATAGTTATCATAGTTATTTTTATAACTATGATGATTTTTCACAACTCTGATTTTTTCGATATGACATGCAGCATATATGCATGCACCTGGAACTAGACTTAAGGGTGTAAATTATGTTCATAGCTAGGCCTGTCACGATAGCAAATTTTGCTGAGCGATTAATTGTCTCAAAAAATTATTGCGATAAATGATAATATTGTTTGAAGACCTTTTTACACTGATGTAATGGAAATGACGTAATAATGCATGCGATTTCCTGCCAAAGATAGATACACTTTATTTTCAAAAGAATATTTAACACTGGAACTAATAAACAAAATAAACAAAACAACCAAAAACAAAATGGATTCTCAGTCTCCATTAACAAAAAATGTACTTGATAAAAACTAAACAACATAAAGCCAAAGTGGAAATAAATACTGCATTCAACCAAAAGAGTGCAGATTATGAAGTGTGTATACTATATTGCCCTTCAGTAATAATTAGATTTAAATAGAGAAGATGGGCACATCGACTACCTGATGCAATAGTTCACACTACATGATTTTTTGCTCCTATTTTTCCCCTTACAACAATCTTAAAACGTTGGTCTTTCTAAGATTGTGTGGTGTGTTACGGTAGATCGTCGTTGCCGCTCCGATCCAAATCAGGGGTTTTCACCCACTGGGAGCTTTAACTCCACCTGTTGAATGTGACAGGTAGCCAATCAGAAAGCGCGGATTCTCCTCCGTGTTTTCTGAGGGGAAATTACGTCGGGGAATCCCAAACAGCTGACACGGCGCAACCCGAAGTCCAGCGGACATTGGAGATGATATGTGGAAACAACATTAATGTTTATTCAACATGCAAAGAATATAGAAATGACAAGGAGAGGAGTTGGAGCGAAATTGCTACCGCAGTTGATAAACCCCGTAACTTTTCAGCTGTTCTTCATTAACGTGAGATAAATAGGTTCTAATGATTTTCATTCAGTCAGGACTTTACACTGACACTAGCCACATGCATTGCAGGTAGACTGTAGTAAAGCATTGATTAATGCCTGGTTTTAAAATTAGTTCACTGGACTTGTAGCCAATATTTTGTGCCCATTGTTGGACACCACACGGCAGGAACGAACCGATCGAACCGTTATACCTAGGATTTCTGTCAGCTAATGTGTGGTCAGTCAGGTTTTGAAAATGGGCCGACAATGACAGCTCTAAGATTGTGTAGTGTGCGCTGGGCATTACACTAAAGAAATGAGGAAGGAGGGTCAGTGGAGAGCACCGGAGTTGAGCCTTTTTTCATTCGGTGTCATCAACAGAAAGAGAAAAAGGACGGAAGAGACGATAATGCCGATAATTGAAATGACGTTGATAGTTTTAATTTATCGTACGATTAATCGATTTATCGTTTATCGCGACAGGCCTATTCATAGCTGTAAAAAAATGTTTGTGGGTTTCTCATAGAAAAAGCTTCAGGTTTATGATTAACATATGGCTCTTTTCAAATATAGTTAAAGCATTTAGGATATAATGATAAAATACTGTATATGACTATTTTCTGGTCTTATTTCTAATCTGACATGTTAAAAAATTCATTCTGAAATAAAATCCAACATACTACAGTTTAAAGACAAATTTGACTGGATTATTTCTGCAGTCTATACCCACCAATGCCAAGTGAAAAAGCAATGGACACAGCTCCTGTGTGTACTCAGAGAGGATGCCACAGCCTTTTTATAGGTAAATACTAACTGAGCTCACTGGTACAAAGCCCCTAAGCTGGTGTTTCTCACAAACACACATTCAGAGCAGTAATTAGGCCTGCAGTCTGGTGTTGGTTTGTGACATTTCCCCTCACCCTGCTGTTTTACACAGGCCTTTGATGACATGGGGAATGGCATGTTTACCCTCTCAAAAGCAGTTTGTTCACATGTGACTTTTCAGAGGTGCTAAACATATATTAGACTGAAGCTGGAATACAATGATCTGCCTCCAGATGAAACAATTCTATAAATAAACAGAGGAGAAAAACACAATTGGAAACTATTTGACACATTTTAGATTTTATTTGTGAGAATAACAGCAGTCTTTTGTCACTTTCTTAAAAACAAAAACAGTAATATGTTCCATTATACATTACTTTCCTAGCCCCAAACTGTTGTATCTTGTATGTTAATTCAAACATCTATGCTGAACATGGAGACACTTTGATATGGCAGTAGTCATCAAGGTCAACCATGCATTCAAAGGGAGTTATTTATTACACTGCAAAGAGTAAAACTACAAGCTGAGGCTAACAATAAATAGCTGTAATCACACAGACCCTACTATATAGCTTGTATGTCTTTGTACAAAGGGTAAAACACAAAAAACATTGTACAGATATGTTTATTGTGACAATAATATGTATATCTAACCAAGAAACCCATGTATTTAGTCAAAATTTATTTCTACTAAACATGTAAAAAGAATCAGAGTTGACTAAAAAACGTTACAAGATATCAAGAAATCATCAATAAAATAAATTCGACTCAACACTGTCAATAAATCAACCAATATCTGTATTTTTTGTAAAATTTTTGGTAATTGACACACACTCCAATGATTTTCTGCACAGCAAAGTTTGTTCAATTTCAAAAATACTTCATTAATCCCAAAAGGAAATTAAATTAGTTAGCGCTAATTTAGCTAGCAATATTTTATGACTGGGAATGGGTCACCGAGTGACAAAAATAGAAATATAGGCCTTCACACACATACAAACTTGTGTTATTCTTTATATCTAGGGTTTAGAATGAAGGCCCACAGTGCAGCTATAACAGCTTCAACTTGTCTGACAAAACTTTCCACAGGATTTAGGTGCTTATAGGAATTTTGATATTTCAGATCATATCTGTTAGGTCAGATACTAATGAAGGACAAGAAGGCCTGGCTTACAGTCTCTGCTCTAATTTATCCTAAAGTTGTTCTGTGAGGTTCTGCCCAGACTAGTGAAGCTCCTCTACACCAAACTTGCTCATCCATGTTTCTCTAAACTGTGTAGCTCATTAACCCATTCTTCAAGACAGTGATGGCTGTTGGCAGAAATACTGACTCTTGTAGAGGTATGTATTACAGCGAATTTGAAGAAGAAGACTGAGTGAAGATACTCACAACCTTCCCCAGCTTTTAAGCCTCTGTGTCTCACCCACTAGTCACCAGTGGGGTGGCGCAGCTTACTACAATCGATAGAAGCCACACAGGCACACCTGCTAGAAAGAAACAAACGCACCCAGTACAACACTTTCATTCTATTGGCTGAGAGATTGCCAGGTGATTGTGCCAAAAGGTGTATCCAAAAGTGAGCAGAGACTAAGTGTGAGTGCGAGGAGAAGTTTTGAGTACAATCATTACAAGTTTTGAGAAGAAGGATATGAAGTCTTGCTTTCAAAATAAAAATGTAAGCAAAAGTATTAAAAGTTTTGAGAGCAAAAGACCTGAAATCCTTCTTTCAGACTGAAAATGTGTTCTCTTGAATTACAGCAAAAAAAATTCCCCCATACAACGTCCTGTTTGGTGTAGGCCATGGGTGCAAGAGACTTTTCTGTAGGCCTTGAGCAGTTGTACAAGTGTACCAATTATCGTGCTTCTACAATGAAGTAAGGTCTATGCACAAAGTGTTTTGAAAGTTGCCAGGGGGCTTGTTGAGCCGTTTCTGTTGTGATTTTTGTGACTACCTTAAAATATGTAAATTTCACACAGGCGTGATGACTGCCAAGTCACATATATTAAGGCCTCCAAAAAGTCAAATAATTTGATGGAATCTTAAAAGAAAATTAACATTATGGTTCCAATCATTGCACTCAGCTGCTCAGACTTAATGAATGGTGCTTCCTGGTTCGCTGCTTTGCAAACACCAACACAGAGTGTGTCAAGTAGCATTGTGCCAATGGTTTTCATCTGTTTGAATTTATGATTATTTCTCTGTTATTCAGTCATACCAGCATATTGCCTTATCATTTCATTTCTGCATTTAGTTTCAGTGTTTCTTCAATTTTGTTCTTCGTATAGTTCATGCAAGAGTTTTGTTCACTCTCAAAGTGATATACCAGCTACATTCTACACTACAAAGCATATTTAACAAGGTCACGCACTTGAGGATCAATCATAAGACCAGTAATGGCGATGGTCCACTCCTTCAGGACATGTGATTCAGTCTTGTCTGGCTCCCTGCCTAATGAGTTGGAGCGGGTAGTTTACTGTTATAAAGGTGGCCATTGTTCTGTTGGAGTCTTGAACATGGAGAAGGTCCAACATCATCATCATTACCCTAAGGTGACCCTGTACTAGCTGAATGAAGAATAAAGTCATTGTTTTGCTACTCTCTATATACAGTATTGTCATGTTAGGATGTTCCATTATTAATAAAACAGTCATTGATATAATCCCAAGAGCAATTGAAGAGAACCTAATCATCTTCCATTTTTTCTTTAAAAGCTAAACAGTGGGTTCTTTTGTGCTAATACACAAAGGTTTCAATGGAATGTTGTTGGGATGCCTGACTTGCCCTTGTCACTTCAAGTGTTGGTCGCTTTATAGATATTGGCTGAAGATAGTATGTCCATGTTTTATCAAGAATGGCACATGTGTTTCATTTAAAGTTTAGTTTAGAGAAGTTTTTGACTTGTTTCCAGATGATGACTATTCAAATGTAATAATTGTAAGTGATTTGAACTGTTTTCTTCACCCTTTTCTAGAAAAATTAGGAATATGGTTGATATTTGGACTGCTCAACATCCATCATGTAGAAATTACTCATTTTATTCACATATACATAAATCTTACAGCAGGATTGATTATTTCCCGACAAGTAACAACCATATTATTGAACTGCTAATTCTACAAATAATAATATACTGATTTATGATAACTTATGGCAACTTAATGCGAGCCTTCTTATTGACAACAACTTTGCTAAAAACGTAACTTCAAAATTAAAGAACTTTATAGAAGTAAATTACAATGGTGAAGTATCTGATTACATTTTATTGGAATTTTGTGTGGCAATATAATTTCCTACACCTCAGCTCTTATAAAAGAAAGAGAAAAATGCCTTTTTTTTAAATCAACAGTGTTCACCCCCGCTTGGAAAGGAATTCCAAATTTCTAAATCACCAGGGGCCTCATGCATAAAGCCTGCATGCGCACAAAAAATGTGCGGCATCATATTTTACGCACAAGTTGGCATGTATAAAAATGAAATTTGCGTCAAAGTTTGCGTAAATATATGCACACTTTTTCTCTGGCGTGAAAATGTGTGGCAGCCATGCAAACTTTTTCTGTGGACAATATCAAAGTACAAAGTGTCAAAACTCACCTAAATACACTGAAATCTGACCCCATCAGCATTATTTAGACCAAGAACCATTGAACCTGATGGTTTTTTCATAATTTTCATCTTTATTGTATAAATGTAAACAATGAAACTGAACTGCGTTTATCCTAAGACAAGAACATAACACACACACATGCACACCCTCACCCACAAAATAAATAAAATAAAGATAAAAGGATTTGAAAACCTCACTCGAATGTAAATAGAATAGAATAGAATTCAACTTTATTGTCATTGCACTGTCACAAGTACAAGCAACGAGATGTAGTTTGCATCTATCCAGAAGTGCTCTACGAGATATAAATATTTATTTACAGATGTACAAGACTATGTATGTATGGACTATAAGGGGTTATAGCAAGAGATATAGATATTGTGTATAAATATAAATATGGGAGCTATATGCACAGATTATACAGATTATACAAGAATGTTAGGGAACGGATTATATATGTATATAATATAATACAAGATAAATAATGGCAGATAAAATTTACAGGTTAGTAAATAGTAAATTTCTTCAGTTTTTGTCACACAAAGATGTAACACATTGGACACGGAGTTGGATTAGTAGATTAACTCTAAACAGGTATTTATACTATTTTATGTGTGGGTGGCTACAGTGCAGACCAGCAGCTGCGCTCCATTTCCCCCAAATTGGGATTTATAAAGGAAAGGTGTGCTGGTATGTGCACACGCATGGTTTTATACATTTGAATTTTTTTGTGCGCGGCACTTTTCTAAATTTGTCCGTACGCCAAGTTTTAGTGTGAAAGCTGTGCACTCTGTGATACATGAGGCCCCTGATGACTATAGGGAAATACTGAAACTTAAATATGAATACAATGGTATTGTGAATGGCTAGGTTAGTAACTCGCTTTGGAAAATACAACAAAAGAATTTTGAGCTTGGGGATAAGCCTGGCAAGCTGCTGGCACAACGACATGAAAATGCCCAAACCACAAGATCCATTTGTATCATCAAATCTAAAACAATGCACTCTTTTAACCAACCCTGCTGACATAAATTGCAGATTCAGAGTTCTACTCTGAGCTATATTCCTCTGAGAATAATGTAACACAATCTTACACTGAATAAACCTGATAGGAACGGTCTTGAGTCTGAATTAACTCTTCAAGAGGTCAAAATCACAATAAGCTCTTTACTTTCCCTTTAATGTGTTTAATGCAATGATCCAGTTCACAAACCTCTACAAAAGAAGCAGCCGGTACTACTTGACCATGTCAGATAACTAGTAAGAGAGTCATAAAAAAGTGCCATCCTCATACTGTGATCTTATGAGATATTTAGATAAACAGCTTAGGCATTCCTACACAGCTTATAATCAAAACCTGAAACTTCTCATTTTGCCATTGATATGTTCACTGACTACCTTTCAGTGGGACTTTTCAGAATGACCAATATTTGATATTTGTCAATTCAAGTTGATGATTTTCCCTTTTTTTCTGGCATTCTTAATGGTTAGGTTATCAATGAGCTGTCGAAGTTGAGTGTTGTGTGGACTAGGAAGACTGGGACACACCCAGTAGGAGCTCATCAGGAGGAGGTGACATTCTCTTTGAGCTTTGCATGCTTCTATTTATAACAAATATTTGCCATAACTCAGAGAGGTGGGAGAGAGAGAGACCTCCAGCTCATTCCAGAGATAGTGGCGGACAGAAAGCTCACTCTGTGCTTTTCATTACACCAGAGCTTTGCTGCATGCAGAGGATGTGTTCCAACACTGTCAGTGGACTCTGAAAAGGTTTCTGGGATTTCACCTGTAATTCTTCTTGAAATACAAAAACTGTTTTTAGCGTTTGGAGCAGCTGCTGAGCGAAAATGCCAGAAGAGAAAGGTAGAAATGACTTTCATTAACCTTCAAAGAGCTATTTGTAGTGTGCTCACAGGGCAAGAGGGTTAAAGGTAGACTTTTCTTTTTGCAAATAAGCAACACTTAACCTTATAGTAATGTTACTTTTGGTTTTGTTCTAAGACACAGTTTTCACAGGAGCATCATCCTACACCTTAATGATTAAAGTTTGTATGGGGCACTGACTCAAACAGTTTGCCTTTAAATACTGCTCAATGTGTTTGTGTGTTGCGTAATTCCATCCTGAAGCTTAAAGTGCTTTCCATGTGAATGAGACAGTGGTAGAAACCTTAATGTCTTTGCTGCAATGTCCCTGGCAGCTAGAAACTCTGGAACTTGCTCCGATATTAAAGTATAAAGCTAAATGTTGGTCTAAAGTAATAAGTACTCCACAAGTCATAATCTAGCAGGAGAGTCTTGATTAGTAAGTTTTTAAAACAAAATGTTGTTTCCAATTGTTCTGGTTTGCTAAGTAGATGCTATTTTCTACATTTGTTCTGTATTTGTAAAGTATAAAGCTAGTTAGTTTTTACATGCACAATATAGCTCTAGTTAGTTATAGTTTTTCCCCCATTAATTACTATTTTTATTTATTTCAGTTAACAAAATGCTGACTGAATTTCAGTTTTTGTTATTTCATTGGTAATTATATATCATATAATAACTGTATAACTTTATATAAAATGACCAGGCCAGGCTATTATATTATACATATAAGGTTTATAATTTTTCTGCACCAAAACATTAACCAAAGTGTGGCAAAACTAAAACTAAACAATATTTAAATAATAATAATAACTAATAAATCTAGCAAACACGCTATATTAACCTATAATAACATTGATTTGAAGGAACAAATAAGCCCTACAACAAAGTCTAGCTTTTCAGACATCATCTAAAGTACTTCAGAAAAAATGTTTTCATTGTTGACCCAGTTGGCTACAACAAGAAATCTGACTTGGTAACCATATTTACTTCCTTCTCTTATTCCCAATCATTTTGCTTGCACTGCTAACCTCCATCTGTTTACTACTGTCTTCATAAAGGAACATACGTTATTTTGTATAGTGTGAATGCGTGTCTCTGGTCACCACAATGGGACAAAGCATGCTTGCTGGTGAACACACAGCCTATATTAGCTGTAAGCAACTGATCTGATTTATTTCTTGTGTAGAATTGAAATACTTTTCTGCAATGAAATGCACACAACACTATGCCAGTAGTGGCTTAGTGTTGCCAATTTCTCCTCGACCCTCTAAGGCCCCATGCCCAAGAGAGGGACAGAGGATCCGAGGTGTGTGACGTCCTTCATTGGCTGGTTGTCAGCCGACACAGAGACGCCCTGCACTATTTCAGACCTAACAGTAAACAGACCATCTACCCATCTGTTTACTACCAGCAACGACACTGCCTTGCTAAAGTGTTGACACCCCCTAACCCAACTATTAATGGCAACAGAGTGACAAGACATGAACAGGATTCACAGTGGGTACAGAAAATATTCAACCCCCTCTATATTTTTCACTTTTTGTTTAATCGCAGCCGTTTGCTAAAATAAAAAAAGTTCATATTATTTCTCATGAATGTACACTCAGCATCCCATCTTGACAGAAAAATACAAAAATGCTCATCACCTTCCCAGTACAATCCCAACAGCGAAACGATGGGGTGTTTTTTAGCTGCAGGGACAGGACGACCGCTTACAGTTAAAGCAAAGATGAATGTGGCCAAAAACAGAGATATCCTGGAAGAAAACCTCTTCCAGAGAGCTCAGGACCTCAAATGGGTCGAAGGTTCACTTTTCAACAAAACAATGACCTGAAACACACAGCTATAATAACAAAGGAGTGGCTTCGGAACAACTCTGAGCCAGACTGAGCCCTGACCTAAACCCAATTGAAATAATATGAACTTTTTTGATTTTAGTAAATGCCTGCAAAGAAACAAAGAATGAATAATTTAAAGGGGTCTGAATACTTTCGGTATCCACTGTAAACACTGCAAGTTATTCAAACACTGAAAGAGGCAGAAAGCATCACTACAACTGATGGCTGGACATCTTGGATACATTGAGCTAAAAAACAATCACAGCAAGCTATCAATAGTTGCTGGGAAATGTTGTGCTGCAGAATATTCATAGTTGAAGCACTCTCCTGAGGTCTGAAGAAATAAAAATATATCAGAAAAAAGAATTTTTTTGAGTTTGTGGCAAAATGAAGACCTAAAATAAAGACCTTTATGAAACATAAATTTGATTTTTTTTAAGTTTTCTTTTAAGCAATTTTAAAATTTCATCTGTCTTGTGACCTCAGTATCGTGTCTTGTGAGCTTTAGGTATCACTACACCCCTTATGTTTAGTTTTCACCTCATATATCAACCTGCATGTACCTCCAATGATTTTATTGTGATTTCATGTGTTCAGAGCAACTCTTTCTACATGTGTGTATATATATATATATATATATATATATATATATATATATATATATATAAAATTCCCTTCTCACCCACCGCGGGTGGTTCTTATCCTCTGAGCTCGGGTCCTCTACCAGAGGCCTGGGAGCTTGAGGGTTCTGCGCAGTATCTTGGCTGTGCCAAGGACTGCACATTTCTGGACTGAGATGTCTGATGTTGTTCCTGGGATCTGTTGTAGCCATTGGTCCAGTTTGGGGGTGACTGCCCCGAGGGCCCCGATGACCACAGGCACCACTGTGGTCTTCACCTTCCAGGCCCTCTCCAGTTCCTCCCTGAGGCCCTGGTATTTCTCTAGTTTCTCGTGCTCCTTTTTCCTGATGTTGCAGTCGCTTGGTATTGCTACATCTACCACAACGGCTTTCCTCTGTTGTTTATCCACTACGACAATGTCTGGTTGGTTCGCCATTACCATTTTGTCTGTCTGGATCTGGAAGTCCCACAGGATCTTAGCTCTGGCGTTCTCTGCCACCTTTGGGGGTGTTTCCCACTTTGATCTCGGGGTTTCCAGTCCATATTCTGCACAGATGTTTCTGTACACTATGCCTGCAACTTGGTTATGTCGTTCCATGTACGCTTTCCCTGCCAGTATCTTGCACCCTGCTGTTATGTGCTGGACTGTCTCAGGGGCCTCCTTGCACAACCTACACCTTGGGTCTTGTCTGGTGTGGTAGATCTGGGCCTCTATTGCTCTGGTGTTTAGGGCCTGTTCCTGGGCGGCCAGGATGAGGGCCTCTGTGCTGTCCTTGAGTCCAGCTTTTTCCAGCCATTGGTAGGATTTACTGATATCAGCCACTTGGGTTATTTGCTGGTGGTACATCCCATGTAGGGGCTTGTCCTCCCATGATGGTATCTCTGGCACCTCATCCTCCGTTCCCTGTTGTCTGAGACATTCACTGAGCACATTGTCTGTTGAGGCTTTGTCCCTGATGTATTTATGGATCTTAGTTGTTTCGTCCTGGACTGTGGTTCTCACACTCACTAGTCCTCTGCCTCCTTCCTTGCGGCTCGTGTACAGTCTCAGGGTGCTGGATTTGGGATGGAACCCTCCATGCATTGTTAGTAGTTTTCTAGTCTTAATATCAGTGGCTTTTATCTCCTCCTTTGGCCAGCTAATTATTCCAGCAGGGTATCTGATTACTGGCAGGGCATAGCTGTTTATCGCACGGATTTTGTTCTTGCCATTGAGCTGGCTTCTCAGGACTTGCCTTATTCGCTGGAGGTATTTAGCTGTGGCTCCTTTCCTTGTGACCTCATCGAGGTTGCCATTTGCTTGTGGTATACCTAGGTACTTGTAACTGTCCTCTATGTCTGCTATTGTTCCTTCTGGGAGTGAGACCCCTTCTGTGCGGATGACCTTCCCCCTCTTGGTGATCAGCCGACCACACTTCTCTAGTCCGAATGACATCCCAATGTCCGTGCTGTAGATCCTGGTGGTGTGGATCAGTGAGTCGATGTCCCGCCCACTCTTGGCATACAGCTTGATGTCATCCATGTAGAGAAGGTGACTGATGTTGGCCCCATTTTTGAGTCGGTATCCGTAGCCAGTCTTGTTGATAATTTGGCTGAGGGGGTTCAGGCCTATGCAGAACAGTAGCGGGGACAGAGCATCTCCTTGGTATATGCCACATTTGATGGACACTTGTGCAAGTGGTTTGCAGTTGGCTTCAAGGGTGGTTTTCCACAGCCTCATCGAGTTTGCAATGAAGGCTCTCAGAGTCCTGTTGATGTTATACATCTCTAAGCATTCAATGATCCAAGTATGCGGCATTGAGTCATAGGCTTTCTTGTAATCAATCCAAGCCATGCACAGGTTGGTGTGTTGGATTTTGCAGTCTCGGGCAACTGTGTGGTCTACGAGGAGTTGGTGTTTGGCTCCTCTGCTATTTACACCGATACCTTTCTGTGCCGTGCTCATGTGTTTATCCATGTGTTTGCTTATCTTGGCCGCTATGATGCCTGACATGAGCTTCCATGTTGTGGAGAGGCAGGTTATTGGTCAGTAGTTGGGTGGGACTGGACCCTTTGATGGATCCTTCTGGATTAGGATTGTCCGCCCTTCAGTTAACCATTCAGGGTGAGTCCCACTTTGTAGCAGCTGGTTCATTTGGTCTGCCAGTCGCTCATGGAGGGCAGTGAGTTTCTTTAGCCAGTAGGCATGGATCATGTCAGGCCCTGGTGCTGTCCAGTTTTTCATACCTGAGACTCTTTCTTGGACATCTGTCACAGTGATGGTTACCAAGGCTTGCTCAGGGAGGTTACTATGGTCCTCTCGTAGAGAGATCAACCACTGTGCATTGCTGTTGTGGGACGCCTCCCTTTCCCATATGCCTTTCCAGTATTGTTCAGTCTCCAGCCTTGGTGGGTCTACTCTGTTGTTATTACCCTGCCATTGAGAGTACACCTTAGCTGGTTGAGTGGAGAAGAGCCAGTTAATCCTTCTGGATTCATTCTCCCTTGTGTATCTCTTTAGGCGGCTGGCCAAGGCTTGGAGCCTCTGTTTGGCAGTTTCGAGTGCTTCAGGTATGGGCATCTGCCTGTACTTTCTGGGTACTGGTCTTTTCATTGTACCCTTGTGGAGCTCTGACAGTTGGCTCACTTCCCTCCTTGTTACCTTGATTTTAGCCTCTAACCGTCTTTTCCATGGTGGGTATTGGGTCTCATGGCTGCTCTTATAGCCAAGTATCTCAAGACTCAAGAATGCAGCATATATATATATATATATATATATATATATATATATATATATATATATATATATATATATATATATATATATATATATATATATATAATACTCTGACATTTTCTGCATTTTTTGCAATGTTGCATTAAATATTATTCTAGGAAGTGACATAAGCATGAGTTTAGTGCTGTGTTACCACTTCCGAGGGCAAACTAATACTTCTGGTTCAGTTCATTGTATTTTTCAGTGTGTGAGCTGTGTTGCCATTACAGTCCTGGTGTTCAGGTTGAAGCTCTGAGTGTTAAGTTGATGACTGAAAACAGCTGGCAACATAGAGTATTAAGGAGAAAATAACCCAGTTAACAGTTAAAATGGAAGTCTCATGTCTTCCTTCATAACACGAGACTTCTATGACTCATGTTATGGTATATTGTTATGCAGCCAACAATTTAGTATATTATTGGCTGCTTAAATAACCTATCCAAACACAACAATAGAACAATGTGCTGGATCTGCTACAATGGATGTCTTCTTACCACTTTTCAGAAATACCATGAGCCTCTTCGTGCTGTTTTAGTAGGTTTGTTACACACTCTGTTCATCCAGAGAGTCATCGTTGTTTTAGAACCCAACACTTTTTAAACATCCCCTGATCTACCTGCTTTGCTTCTCGTGTTTGTGCAACACCAGACGACATGTTTGGTGACTTCAAGAGGTGGAGCAATGTGTTTCAAGTATTTGACGTTTGAGTGTTGAACTATCAGTAAAAATATGAGGGAATGTGACAAAGGCAATGAGATTGCATCAAAGTAAATACTTGATGGAGTTTAACTGAAGTTCCTTTGTGTTTTTAGTTTGTCGGTACCTGGGGGAACATTTGGTAACCAACAGCTACTGTAATGTTTCAGTAACCCAAGGCAGAACGCACTAAAGGAGGATTGTCACCAAACAGCAGAGAACCCCAAAACCTCTGCCTCCAAGAGTTTTACCCGGTACATTGCCCTGTGTCATTCCCACTGTGTTTCAATAACTTCTGACGTTAATGAAACGCAGTGGGTTCGTGGAGAGTTGGTGGTGCTGAGGAACAGTCTTGCCAGTGTTGTTACTCCTGTGATCATAGTCTGGTAAAAATCAGTCCCTTTTTTTCTTTTTCTAAAGTGTAGACCAGCCCCTTGTTATACGCTTTACTTTGTATGGAGAATGTGGGCCCTCAGCTATTGAAAAATCATTGCTTGCTGGAAGTGTGGGCTCTATTGAAATTTGAAATAATTGGATCTGACTTTACTCAATCACTAATGTTTGGCCGTGACGTATGTGTAACCCAGCGTCCTTGCTCACAACCTCCTTCTATTCACTGATTGGCATGGATGAAATTCCTCTAAGTGTTCGAGCTCAATGTGAGAAATCCCAGACAGAGCACTGAAGCGACATAAAATTGGAGTCAGTCGTGGCATATGGTCCTTTTTACTGAGCCTTTTTCAGGTTCTGGTTCTGCTGATAGTTTCCTCCTGTTAAAGGGGGTTTTCCTTATTGCTCTCTCTACATCCATGCTCAGAATGAGGGACTGCTGCAAAGACAACAACACATTTCATGCAGTTATCCACTGTGGCTTGTACAGGAGGAGTCAGTGTTGCAAAACAATAACTAGATGCAAGCTGTTGGGTTTCCTTACACAGAACTTGTTTGACTAATTCAAATAAAAAACAGAACTTGACTGCATTGTTTGACAACAAGGATCACTTGGAATGTATGCAGTGATTTGGAATCTGTCTGTATGATTGAATGTTATTGACTTTATTGTAATTTGCCTTCCTTGTGATAATATTTGTTGAATTGGTACAATTTAAATAACCTGACTTTGATTGACAAGCAGATGGATCACCGACAGAATATTTGTTCCGTTACCCACATGGCACCTGTTTTTTAGGGATAATTAATCATTGCTAAAGTTTAGATTTGATGACTCTATAATGCTAAAAAGACTTTTATTTATTTATTTACTTTTCCACGTGCATATTTGAAAGATATAAATTGCCTGTTTAAGAGAACCCTGGACCCTTCCACCTTACATTTACAGTGTGTCTTATAAAATTCTTGAATCAGATTTATTAATTTCCAGACAATTTTTAAGTACATTTTTATGGTCCCCACATCTAACACAACAGAGAAAAACTATGTATAATTTAAATTTGCTTGCAAAGACTACAAGGTGATAAAGAAATAATAAATTTAACTTAATAAAACGTGGGTAAAGTACAGAGATAAAAACATTTAACTTTTTTTCTGAAATTTAAACTTGCACAAAGAGTGATTAATCAAAGCTAGCAAAGGGACTAATGTATTAGAAGTGTCAGAATATCTTAATGTTATCCTAATGTTAGCTTAACAGACGGGCCTTTTTTGCTTGCAAATTTAATGATGAAGCCTGGGAAGTCATAGTCCAATAAGAACTGATGAAAGATTTCAGATTAACATTTAAATCAGATGGTTAGTATTGCAACCTGCTTATTGTAAACATTCCCAGTGTTTTCCTTTTTGCATTGAATTATTTTTCTGATTACTATACGCACCTGGAAAATCTCTGAGCTTTGGTCCTGAACCGAAAAGTCAGTGTGTCAAAGCTGGTAGATAACAGTACCATAACAATGTCTTATAAAATGAATTTGACAACAAAATTATTTTTTATAAAATTGTATAAACATTTTTTTATAATCTGATGTTTTTATTATGATGCATTAATCAGTCTGTTCATAACTGTCCAAGTTTAGTTTAATATTTACTGTAAGAAGCAACATAAGCTCTGATTTTCATTTCATTTTGAAATTTACTTCCTGTTGCTGGTTGTTTTGGCAAACTAAATCATATTTTAGACTTGATTAAAAATCTCAACTTTTATTAGATTAGATTAGATTAGATTAGATTAGATAGCATTTATTGTCATTGAACAGAATTCAACGAAATTTCCATTGCAGCTCCCGTGCAAAAGGTCAAATATATACAGTAAACATTACTTTGATTAAAAGACATTGTGTCAAATGACTTGGACATCAACTCAACTTGGGACTTGATGCAAGACATTGGTGGAGAAGCTTGAGACTTACTTGTAAGTTGCAATACAATGACTTGATCCCACCTCCGCTGCTTACTGTCCTGAAGCCTCTTGGCCTGAGATTGCCCGTTTCCACAGAGAGCCTCTATTCATAAGACATGTGGTTTTGCTGTGGGCTGAAACACATGACCTGCAAAACAAACATAGCTACAAACTCTTCCACCATTTTGCTCCAACTCTTTCATTCCTGCTAATCCTGTCCTGCTTTGTGTGGTAGCTAAAGACATAGTGTTTCACTAGTGTGTTCCAGTGTGTTACTAGTGTGTTTCCAGACAGTTTTTAAGTACATTTTTATGGTCCCCACATCTAACACAACAGAGAAAAACTATGTATAACTATCTCTTAAAATGTTTCACATTTTACAACCATAAAGATATAGGTGTCTTACTAAATGCACAGTTTGGGCAATCAAAGAAGTCACAATTCTCTTGGATGAGCAGCAGTGATGCAAAGAGCAAAGCTCTCGATTTACTGGTCTGTCTAAGTTCTGACCCTTACCTATGCTAAAAGCAACTTTTAGCTAGACTTAGTTAGATTGTATTATCCTTACAATCATGGTTTTTTGAGGATAAGATCCTTTAAGGAATCACATCAGAAATATTTTAGTATTTAATTTTTAATTGAAATTTTGGAGCTCTACACTGTTCTGAAATCACGTCCACTTCAACTCCACTCATTTCTGTAGTTTTTACTACAATGAACTTAAAATGTCTTTGAACACTTAACATAAAATGGGACAAAAACATTGTTATTTCCTGAAAATGTAAGTAACGTTGCTAATATAAGTTGGACCAAATACTTTGAGATGATTCAAGTTGTCTTGTGTTAAAGTATATTTATAAAAGCCGATTATGTTGTTAAAAGCAAATTAACAGCTCAAACATGATGTCAGAAAAATAAAGCAATGTCACTTTGTTTATTGAGTATTATTATGCTGCATTATGGTGAAGGTTTTGTAGAGGAACCATTCAACAATGAATAAGACTGCTTTTGATGACAATTAATTAATAAAGTCACATTATGCTATGAAATGTAGGCAGACTTTGCTTGTGCCATTCTTCCAGCCTAACTTTTAACATATTAACAGATATGGAAAAGGTCAGTGTTCTGCATTGTTTGAAGAGATAGTAGTTGGTATGGTTGATAATGTAAATCTGGGAAGGGAAGAGAACAGGTTGTTTGAATGTTTGCTTGAAGTATCTGATAGTAAACGATATCCCAGAAATTAAGCCATGATCAACTGTTCTGACTAGATTCTCTTACTGTTAAAAGGTGCAACATGCAACAATGTTTTAGCATCTTTTCTGGCAACAACTATGTCAGAAAAATCAAAAGCACTCAACTGCAACACCAGTTAAATTTCTACAACGGTGTATTAGAGTCGGTGTTGATAGAAAAAAAGTCAAAAATTTGCTTGGAATAAAAAAAGTTCAGACTTTTTTCCTCACAACTTTTTAACTTTTGGAGCTCAGAAATGTCCTCGTTTTTTTTATTAACCCCCAAATTTCATAGTTTTTTCTTATTTACTCCTCCTTTTTTTCTATCTGCAATGGTCCTAATATGCTGTCGTACATTTCACCATCACCGCAAAGGCAAATGTGCTCTCTCAACTGTTCAGTCCAAAGAAGTAAGTCTTTATCTCCTGAACTTTATCCAGGTGTATGTTGGTTATTTTGATCTTCACAGTAACATCAAAACTTGCCTAGGCTTAAGAAAGTGGAAGACCTCAAGTTCAAAGTTTGGCATCCTGAAGTTCTGATTCTGTGGTAATGTCATCGTCTTGATGCCCATCCACTAGAATGCTGCCAAGCACCATGGAAAGCCTATGAGTTAAGGGAGCTATTTTTAGTAGGCTTAGGAGTATGGCCTCCTGAAAAGGCATTTGACATATAGATATTTGAGCCTTGCACAGAGCAGTGGCCTGTGGTATAAATGTATGACATGTCATGATGACATGCTCCCAAGCAGTGGTATGGTCATGTTATGTTTGCCTACCTCTGAAAATACCAGGTGTGTTGCATACATTTCCAGGTGGTAAGCCTATGTGGCCAGTGTGGTGCTTCAGAGGCTTCTGGTGGTGTTACTATACACCGTGTTCCAAATTATTATGCAAATTGGATTTAAGTGTCATAAAGATAATTTTTTTTGTGGTGCTATTAAATTTATAGATTGTATTGTGTGTCAGGGCTCTTTGAATCACTAATTAATTTCAGAGAGCTGGTTGATTAGTTTGTCTGATGAGCTCAATTAAAGGAAATCTACTTAAGAAGGATGTTCCACATTATTAAGCAGGCCACAGGTTTCAAGCAATATTGGAAAGAGAAAGAATCTCTGCTGACGAAAATCATCAGATAGTGTAGACAAGGTATGAAAACATTAGATATTTAACGAAAACTGAAGCGTTATCATACTGTGAAGAGATTTGTGGCTGATTCAGAACAAAGATGGGTTTGTACAGATAAAGACAGAATCAGGAAAGTTTCTGTTAGACAAATTCATCAAATTAAGAGAGCAGCTGTTAAAATGCCCTCACAAAGCAGCAAACAGTTATTTGAAGCTGCTGGAGCCTCAGGAACCTCAAGGTGGAGGATCCTCCAGAGGCTTGCGGTGCATCAACCTACTATTGGGTCACTCCTAACCAGAAATGGTGGCAGTGGGCCCAGCCGTACATGAAGATTAATTTTTAAACAGACTTGTTCACTGATGACTACTGTGCAATCCTGGATGGTCCAGATGGACGCAGTAGTGGATTGGTGGTGGGTGGCCACCACATTCCAACATAGCTGTGGCGTCAGCAAGGAGGTGGTGGAGTCATTTTTTGGGCCGAAATCATGGGGGGGAGAGAGAGAGCTGGTCAGCCCCTTCAGAATCCCTGAAGGTGTGAAAATGACCTCAGCAAAGTATATGGACTTTCTGACTGATCATTTCTTTCATGGTTCAAAAAGAAGAGCCGTACCTTCTGTAGCAAAATCATCTTCATGGATGACAATGCACCATCTCATGTTGCAAGCAATACCACTGTGTCATTGGCTGCTATGGGCATAAAAGGGGAGAAACTCATGGTGTGGTCACCATCCTCCTCTGACCACTGACCTCAACCCTATTGAGAACCTTTGGAGTTTCCTCAAGGAGAAGATCTGAGGGTGGAATGCAGTTCATATCAGAACAGCAGCTCTGAGGAGGTTTTCTGACATCCTGCAAAGAAATTCAAGCAGAAACTCCACAAACTCACAAGTTCAATGGATCAAGAATTGTGCTGTGATATCAAAGAAGGGGTCCAATGTTAACATGGAACTCGGTCTGTTAAGATGTTTTTGATTGAAATAGCTTTTGATTTTAGTACCACTTAATGCTGCACATTCAAAGAATGCAGTTCTTTATAATCCATAAAATGTTTAGAAAATCTGCTGTGCATAATAATTTGGAAAAGTGCATTTTGATTTTTATTTTTGAAAAAAATACTGTTCTCATGGGGATCTTTGTTCAGTAAAATTTGATTTATACTGTAATAGTTCATGACTTGAAAATTATACTGACCATCATTTGTATTGACCATTTAAGAAAATCTGAGAAAATATCACTTGCATAATAATTTGGAACATGGTGCATGTAATGCTGACATGTAGTACAGATGGCCGCGTGCCTTGCGGCAATCTATGGGACAAAGGCATCAGGATTGTCTTTTGGCCTGAACCACCAGCCCAGTGGCTGAAAGATGATATGCATACTGGCAACAAACCATGAGATAAAATAGGTCTGATTAATGAATATAGACATTTTAATTGTGAAAAATTATTTAACCAATCCTCATAAAAACAGACATTGTAGTTTACCTTTATTCTTTACAGGTAAAACGATGGTGATGTAAATTCCATTAGGAAGAAGATAGAAGTATTATGACAGGTAATATGATATGAATTTTAAAAAAGTAAAGCTCCCCTGAAGAAGCTCCCCTGAAGTCTTTGTAAAGAGCATCATTCACGCAATTTAGGTTTTAAAAAAATAACTATTGTTGAACTTTAACCATCTGAATCAAATATGTTTAAGAAAGGAAACTTGTAAAACATGCATCAAGAAGACCAGTGGAGGTCAAATACCAGTCAAAGTAGACCACAGGTCCTCTGGGAAATGTCTCAGCATATGCAAGACTGCATTTCCACCAATTCTCATTTTTTGAACTTGAGTGAAGGTATCTATTCAATGTAGCTTTCAAAATCCAGCACAAAGCCATCAGGACTAGCACGAATTAACACCATTAGTCCTGTTGGATTTAGCTTCCCAGATATGAACTAACAAATTGGGTTAGTTTGTTTGTTAGATCTATGTTGGATCAACATAGATCCAACCAATCTATGTTGGTTAGATGACCAACATAGGTCATCTACCAAGACCTATGTTGGCCTTAGTAGATGGCGGCAACCTTGGAGAAGTTTAGTTTATTAGTTTAGTTTTAGTTTAGTTTAGTTTATTTCAGACAAACCTTTCACCGACAGTGTAAACGACACAAAGTACATAATATATTTCTTTTAAAAAAGAAAAAAAAAAAAGAAACAAAAAAACAATAAAGAAACACATCACATCGGTGATTATGAGTCTGAAAAGGAGTATGCTGAAGTATAACTTATGTAGTCATTTCCAGCTGTAATTTATCACAGTATTTTCAATGTCCGATATCCTTTCTGACAAAGGAAATAATAAGTCTAATAAGATTTCCTCAGCTAGATGAAAATAGTGCATACACACACATACACATCTGTACACATGCATATATATATATTTACATATACAAACATATATACGTATATACACCCATATACACACCCATCTGCTTATTGACAAAATACACTGTTATTTTCATACCTTTATATATTTACCCACACCTGCGCCGACATGCCACCTACTTGATGACATCCTACCTAAAGTTTTGGTTCCCAACCAGAATTATCCCCCTTGTTCTTCCTTATAACTTTGAATAATAGCTGCCTTGAGACCTTTCTTAAAATGTCTCATACTTGGACTTTGCTTCAGCTCTTTAGAGAGTTTATTCCAGATCCTCACACCAACCCCCGAAATGCACAATGTTTTCATTGTTGTACGAGCCTTCAAGGTTCTGAAGTTAAGGTTTTCTCTATAGTCATATCCCCCCACTCTATCGGAAAATAATTGTTGAATCTTTTCTGGCAATATTTTATTTCTGACTTTAAACATAATCTGTGCAGTTTGAAACTCTACTAAATCAGTGAATTTCAATAAATAAGAATCTATAAATAGAGAACTTCTATCAGGAGTTGGTTTGACTTTCCACAAAAGATTTTTTTTTATCTAGTTCATGAACCAATTTCAATGAAGAACGGATCTTGTAAAAACGATGACATATGGGCGTGCCGTGGTGGCGGAGGGGTTAGCGCGACCCACATGTCTTCCCTCCTCTCCTTCCCCCTTTCTTGTCAGCCTACTTTGAAAAAGGGACACTAGAGCCCACAAAAAGAGACCCCACCTGTGCGATAAAACAAAAAAAAAAAAAAACGATGACGTATCATTGAATCAACTATATCAGCATGCCTTGATAGTCAAGACATATACTGACATTCTTAAAAAGGTGTTGATCTCATCTGATATGTTTTAAGTTTTTTATAATTGGCCCAACCATGTTTTCATAATGTTTCCAGTTGGTTTTACTTTCAAAATCTTTACCTTCCTCAGTAAAAAGGAAAAAGAATATTCTTGTTTGAAACCTGTTTCTGTCTTGATTCAATTTGTAGATCAGGGAATTTTCAGTTCAGAAGTCAAATAATAATGTTGATTTATGGTCTGAAGCAACCATTTGAATTTCAGCATCATCCATGAACAATTATTTGAAAGGTTTCATTCTCCCTACTACAAGAATGTACAATATTACCGGGGTATATCTTGTTTCTTTTCAATGACACCTGGCTTTAACATTGCACTTGCACATTATATTAAACATATGTCAGGAAATGTGGACTAATGACATTTGAGTTTAGTGACAGGAAAGGGAAACCTTTGAAGGTGAGGCTCTTCATTGTGCACAGAACATCCACTGATCCTAATTTTGTTCTCTTTTAGAACTAGAAGAAGATAGAAGAACAACAACCAAAATAGTTTTAGTCATTCATTAAATATCAGAAGCTATGTCACACTGTGTGTGAAAGGACAGTTGTGGAGCAAAGTTTTACTAATATTTTAAGGCAAAGACCAAAGGTTTACAGAAGCTTCTTTCAGATCATAAATATGCAATAAATACAAAACCACAAGCCTCTATTATAGATCATTTAATCCTATTACATCATACATCATAAAATATGTTATGGGACGTCCGTGCTACTGCTACATGGTTAGCATTGAAGTAAGTAAGTAACGTTTATTTATATAACATTTTTCACAGATGTAAAATCACAATGTGCTACAATAAAAATCAACCTTAAAACCTTAAAGCATAAAAACATAAGTAACATGGTAAAATCAAGAGATTAAAGCTTGGGAAAATGAAAATGCTTTTAGTAGCTTTTTATAAACCTCCACAGAGTCAGAGTGGCTGTATGTCAGATTTATGGGTGTACCAGAAAAGCATTAATAAAAAGATTCTGGAACATTTGTATGTAAAAGAAACTGAGATTACCGTAAATTCTGAACTATAAGCCATTAGGGTAGCTCTGTTATATTAGTTCTGACGTGATCATTTGTAGATTTTTATTCTTGTTTTGCTTGAGTTGTTCAGTGTTAGGACAATTATTCCCTCTGGTTTCAGATGTTCTACAGCAGGAAGGATTTTTCTTCTTACATTTTTACTTTTGGACAGTTATTATGATGAGCAACTGTGGTAACAAGGTATTGTTTTTACAAGTGAAAGCAGCTGATTAGCACATTTAATATACAATATATTTGAGAAATATATATAAAATTCCCTTTTCACCCTCTGCGGGTGGTCTCTCTCATCCTCTGAGCCCGGGTCCTCTACCAGAGGCCTGGGAGCTTTAGGGTTCTGCACAGTGTCTTGGCTGTGCCTAGAACTTTCTGGACTGAGATGTCTGATGTTGTTCCTGGGATCTGTTTTAGCCACTGCTCCAGTTTGGGGGTGACTGCCCCGAGGGCCCCGATGACCACAGGCACCACTGTGGTCTTCACCTTCCAGGCCTTTTCCAGTTCCTCTCTGAGCCCCTGGTATTTCTCCAGTTTCTCATATACAGTATATACTATATATATATATATATATATATATATATATATATATATATATATATATATATATATATATATATATATATACACACCATATTTTAAAGAATGCGGCAAAATACTGGCAGTGTTCATTTAGAGGCACCTTTAGATTTGTTTCAAGATGAGCTTCTGCTGAAGGTTTCCTGCCCACAGCATGATTCTTTGAACACACTTGGATGAAATGAGTAATGACAACATTTAATTTCCCTTTGGGATAAATTACCAGCAAATCAAGGTTCAGATTTGTAAAGTTGAACAGACAGTACTTTAAAAGAATTATTCACACTCCTTGAACCTTTTCAGTTTTCAATGTTGTCAGATCTCTGTGCATTACTGTGAAGTAAATGGAAAATAAGTAGTTTTCTAATTGTTTGCCAATAAAAATGAGAAAACAGTAGAGCACATTTGTGGCCTTTACTCTGATACTGCTATAAAAGCTGTTTATAATCAGAACATACAGTAACTTCAGTTGCTAAGTCCAGTTCGGTGTTCTGTTTATGGCCTCAGAGGATTGTTAGAAAATACTGGGGAACAAACAGCATCTTGGAGACCAGGGAACCATCAGGCAGGTCTGGGAGAAAGTTGTGGAGAAGTTTAAAGCAGAACTAGGTTTGTTAAATGTCCAGCATGTTTAAACCCCAAAGACTCTCTAGCTGGGCCTGCAGAAAACTATTTCTATCTCACAATGACGCATCACTCTGTTAGAGTATGACATATTTATCATGAATATTTTTGCTTGTCATACTGGACTGTTGATCACACCATTGGTACTTATGCAGAATAACGAGGCAAATGTACAGCGTTGTGCAAATTGCGGACAAAAACGGGATGATAATTGAAAATAAGAGCAGTGTACAGAATCTGCACTTGGCAGATGGTTGCTGAATCATTATATTTAATAAGGAGACAATATGATATAGTTTAAGATTCAGTACCCCATTTTTCCTCTCTCATCATGGTGCTCAACCTGTACGTCATTATTAATTCACTGCTATGATTGTTATATCTGCAGCTGCTATATAAACCTTACAGCATGAGCTGTATGTAAGTATTCCTGTGTTCTGTGTCTCGTGCAGTGTTTCAACAGCAGGCTGTACACAGCACTCTGGAGCAACAGAAGCAGAAGATGAAACAGGAAGGAGGTGGTGCCGTCGCCTGTCACAACTGTGGGAATCCCTGTAAGGGGGAGGCTCTCCGTGTTCAGAACAAACACTTTCACATAAAGTGTTTTGTCTGCAAACGTATGTAACACCCGCTTCCTACTGTTCCCTCCGGTCCGTTTCCACACAAACACAGGGCCAAGCTAATCCATCTGAATGCTGACCGTGGGCCATGAAATAGAATTCGGGTTAAAGGGTTAGGATGTGTGTGTTGGGAGTGTTAACTGTAGTTGTTTTGTGTGCCCTTGCCTGCCCTGACTCTCACCATAAGGTCTGTGTTAGACATTTGTTGTTTTCAATATACACTATGGTTGCTAAGCAACAGAGGGGGTCTTAAAAATAATGACAGCTTCCTAATGTTTATCACCTTTAACCCGATTCTGGCCAGCAGGCCCCACCATCTTTGGGCCTATTGCCACAGAGTGAGGCAGCAGCATTACCCATGATGCCATGTATAGCAATAATATTTGAAACAATATAGCAATAATTTGGGTTCTTAAGTTTGTCATAAAAAAAAAGGGGGATTCATTTTTCAGTCAGATTTTGACTATGTTATTCATTCATTTGTAGTTGTCGGTTTCAACTAAATATTTAATTAGTAAGCTAAATATTTTGTTGGCCACCTAAATATTTACCTTGAAACTAAATATTTAATCCAAGCAAGCTAAATACACTGCTCAAAAAAATAAAGGGAACACTCAAATAACACATCCTAGATCTGAATGAAAGAAATATTCTCATTGAATACTTTGTTCTGTACAAAGTTCCATTTGCGCAACAGCAGGTGAAATTGATTGTCAATCAGTGTTGCTGCCTAAGTGGACAGTTTGATTTCACAGAAGTTTGATTTACTTGGAGTTATATTGTGTTGTTTAAGTGTTCCCTTTATTTTTTTGAGCAGTGTATTTAGCTTCAAACTAAATGTTTAGTAAACTAGACTATTAGCTTGCTAAAAATGTTGTTTTCCAACTACGCCTCTGTTTCTGCTTTTCTATCACCATGCATCACATATGTATGGCTGTAGAAAAAAAGAAGAGGGTTGATTTAATAGTTCTGCTAACTAATATTTGATGTTAGTTAGCAAAAATTTTATTTGCTCACTAAATACTAAAGTTGGAGACAAATGCCTCCAACTAAATGTTTAGTGAGCAAGCAAATTTAGCTTCACTCTAAATATTTAGCTAATATCCAAATTCAATTGCCGATAAGCAGAAGTGGACTCTCAAAATAAAAGCTGAGTCTTGAGAACATGTAGAGTAGTGTCATGAATTGCGGTGGAGAGGTGGTGAGGCTGACGCAGAGGACCCAGGTTGTAGAAAATGATGGTTGTTTAATGATGAAATAATTCAAAAGTCCAGAAATCCAAGCAGCACAGATGAACTGACTAAACTAAGCTCAGAGCTGGTAGCAACTGGAGACAACTGAAACAAAATGACAGACTCGACAGCAGACAAGCAGCCAAACGAGACGAGGACCCGACAAAGACACAGAGACACAGGTGGCGTTAAATGCACAAAGATAAGATAAGATAAGATAAATCTTTATTGTCATTGTCACAAGAACAACGAAATTCAAAAGGTGCCATCAGTCGGTGCACATGCCCAAAAACAAAAAATAACTGTCTCACAATTCATACACAACGCAAGAATCAACAAACAAATGGCAAAAAAATAAAAAATAAGAACAGCCACATTCTCACATCCATCATTCATGATGATTAATGGTTGTTTTTGATTGCATTTAGTTTTGTTATTGCTATCGGGTAGAAACTGTCTCTGAGACGGTTGGTTCTTGTTCTGGTTGCTCTGTATCTTCTGCCTGAAGGCAGCAGTGTGAACAGAGAATGTCCAGGGTGAGAAGTGTCCTTTGTGATGTGTTGTGCTTTTCTTAGACAGCGGTCACTGTGCAGGTCCTCTGGTGAGGGGAGAGGGCAGCCAATGATTTTTTGGGCTGTATTCACAACCCTTTGGAGAGCTTTCCTTTGAGCCGTAGTGCTGCTGTTATACCAGACGCAGATACAGTAGGTCAGTATGCTCTCTATGGAGCACTTGTAGAAGGACACCAGCAGCTTCTCCTTGATGTTGTTCCTCCTGAGAGCCCTCAGGAAGTACAGTCTTTGCTGGGCCTTTTTTATCAGCTCGAAGGTGTTCATGTTCCATGTGAGGCCCTGCTCAATGTGGACCCCCAGGAAACGGAAATCAGCTACCCTCTCCACACATTTTCCCCCAATGGTTAGTGGTGTAATGTCCGTTTTATTCCTCCTATAATCTATTATGAGTTCTTTTGTCTTTGAGTTGTTGAGGAGCAGATTGTTCTCCCTGCACCACTGCAACAGCCGCTCCACCTCACCCCTGTAGGCGGACTCGTCGCCTCCTGAGATGAGCCCCACCACTGTGGTGTCATCAGCAAACTTGATGATGGTGTTGCTGTGGTGGGCAGAGGTGCAGTCGTATGTGTACAGACAGTAGAGCAGGGGGCTCAGCACACAGCCCTGTGGAGAGCCAGTACTAAGGCTGAGGGCAGTGGATGTATGTTTTCCCACCCTAACTCTCTGCTGTCGGTTGGTCAGTAAGCTCAGAATCCACATGCAGGTGGAGTGAGGGAGGCCCAGGTCCCCCAATTTGTCCACCAGTCTGTGAGGGAGGATGGTATTAAAAGCAGAGCTGTAGTCTACAAAGAGCATCCGCACATAGCTCCCCTGCTGCTCCAGATGTGACAGAGCAGCATGGAGGGCCGTGATCACAGCGTCCTCTGTGGATCTGTTGGCTCTGTAGGCGAACTGGTGGTGGTCAAAGCCAGGAGGGAGAAGTGCTGTGATGTGACCCCGGACCAGTTTTTCAAAACACTTCGTCACCACAGGGGTTAGTGCCACAGGCCGGTAGTCGTTGAGGCAGGAGATGTGAGGTTTCTTGGGTATGGGGACTATGGTGGAAGATTTCAGGCAGGATGGGACTGTAGACAGGGCTAGGGACTGGTTGAAGATCCTGGTGAAGACTCCAGCCAGCTGATCGGCGCAGTCTTTCAGGTCCAGGGACGCCGTCAGGTCCAGCAGCCTTCCTTGGATTGACAGCCCGCAGTGTGCGCCTCACCTCGTGCTCCTCTACAACGAGGAGTGTGGTGTTGTGGGTTGCTTGGTGTAGTGTGGCTGCCTCTGTTGGCTTCACCTCAAAGCGGGCAAAGAAGAGGTTCAGCTCCTCTGCCAGCGTGGCGTCGCCTTCCGCAGCTGCGAGGTTGGTCCTGTAGTTGGTGAGATGCTGGATTCCCTGCCACACCTGCCTGCTGTTGTCGCTGTCAAGGTAGCCCTCTATCCTCCTCCTGTAGTCAGACTTAGCCATTCTGATGCCGCTCTTCAAGTTAACTCGGGCTGTACTGTAGACGGTCCTGTCCCCAGACCTGAAGGCGGTATTCCTGGTCTTTAGCAGTCACTGGACCTCCTGAGTCATCCAGGGCTTCTGGTTTGGGAAGACCCGGATGCGTTTATCCACAGCTACAGTGTCAATACAGTTCTTGATGTAGCACAGTACACTGTCTGTAAAAACCTCCAGGTCCTGATGTTCAAAAACATCCCAGTTTGTCCTGTCGAAACAGTCCTGCAGCTGCTGTGTCACATCCTTGGGTCAGGATTTGATGGTTTTGGTGATGGTTGGAGCAGTTTTCCTGAGGGGGGCATAAGCAGGAATTAAATGCAGGGACAGGTGATCGGACTGACCCAGGTGAGGAAGTGGTCTAGCCCTGTAGCCTAGCTTGATGTTGGAGTAAACTTTGTCCAGAGTGTTAGCCTCTCTTGTAGCACACTTTACATGCTGGTGGAATTTGGGAAGCACTGTCTTCAAGTCTGCATGGCTGAAGTCCCCCGCTATGATGTGCACAGCATCTGGATAGATGCTCTGCAGATGGCTAATGCTGCCATGCAAAAGTCCAATAGCTGTTTTAGCATTGGCATCCGGTGGGATGTAAACAGCCTACGATGAGGCTGTGGAAAACCACCCTTGAAGCCAACTGCAAACCACTTGCACAAGTGTCCATGACTACGGTGAACTCTCTGGGGAGGTATATTGGTCTGCATCTAACAGTCACATACTCCAGGTCTGGGGAGCAATGGCTGATGACAGTCGCTGTGTTAGTAACCAGGTGTTGTTCACGTACACACAGAGCCCTCCTCCTCTGCTCTTACCGGAGTCTTTCGTTCTGTCGTGGCGCTGTACTGTGTAGCCTGCTAGCTCGATGGCAGAGTCCGCTACGTCTGGATGCAGCCAGGTCTCCGTGATCAGAAGAATACAGCTGTCCTTCACTGCGCTGTGAGATGCAGCCTGTAGTCTCAGTTCATCCATCTTGTTTGCAAGGGATCTGGCGTTGGAGAGAAACAGGCTGGGGAGCGGTGGTTTGTGTGGTTGCCTCCGTAGACTAGCTAGCACGCCAGCCCTGCAGCCCCGCTTCTGCCGTCTCTCTCTACGCCGCCGTCGCTTCCTCCCTGTTGCGATGGTAATCCACGGCGCTCCGGGGCTCCTCGCTATGTCCCCCGGAATATTGAACAAGTGTTGAAGATCAGCTGTAACATCTAGTTCGTAGCAGGCACCGATCGTCAGGAGATCGTCCCGACTGTATATGTATATACACCGACGGAGAGAGCAATGAGCCGCTGCAACTGCTTTCGCCGCCATCTTGGAAAAAAAAAAAAGGGTAATTACTGAGGAAGACAGGACAACATGGAGAATCAAGACACAGAAACCCAAAATAAACACACAGAAAAACAACACAGAGAAAACCCAAACCTGACAAGTAGGAGGAACAACTAGTCCTCCTCTCTCGCAGGACAAACTTTTAAAGTTACTTAATATACCTAGTTTTTATTGTTTTTACTCTTGGATATTTACTCTTAACTGAAAAACTTAAGCTCTAAGGACAGCAGAATTTTAATCTTTTATTTGTTATTTTTTCTGAGCAAGAGCAAGATGCCTCTGGTCATCTGCTGATACCAACAGATAATAATACTGCTGTATTATACAGAGAATTCAATCGATAGAATTGAGATTTTCTAACTGGAGGTAAATTTTGAAATCAATGCAAGTTTGGAAAATGAACCGACTCTGCCAATGTCTCATAACAACAAACAACTTCTGAGCACCTCATCAAGCAGCTCACTCACCTGGAACTGCCTCGGTGCAAAGCCAAAAAATAAATCTCCTACTAGACAACTAATAGAATGGACTACCCACCTAGACGGCATGGTCAACTCTGAGCCTAGACTTCTTCTCATCTACACCTTCAGCACCGAAGATGAAACATCAGACATCACCACCTTCATTCACCTCAGTACCAAGGACTAATCAGCCAGCTTGGGCTGTAACACATCCGTCATTTCTCCAACTGGAAACCCAGTAAACTCCACTGAAATTCCACTGAAAAACAGGCTTGCTGTTCTTCAGCAGAAGCCTACAACGGACACCCTGCCTCCAAGCATCAATAAGAGCTATGATACAAGATCAACACATCTGCCTCCCAAAGTGCCCCAGAAACTAAAGTCTACACCAAAAATCCTTTTTGTCTGTGATGATAAGCAGTTTTTGTAGTGTAAAGAAAACAAAGGTTGCCTGCTTTCCTAACGACACAGTGGCTGATAGAGAAAATACTCCCAGCACTAATGGCTCAGCAAGATCTAGAGAAACTCATTCATGCATTTATCTTTAGTCGCAGTAATTACTGCTACAATATCTTTACCGGTCTGCCTAAAAACTCAATTAGATACAACACTGCTGGTGGCGTTCTCAATAAATCCAGGAAAATCACATCACCAGTTCTTAAGTCCTTCCACTGACTCCTTGTGGCTCAGAGAATAAACTTCAAAAAATTGTTAGTATATAAATCACTGAACGGCTTAAAGATCTGCTTTTGATCTATCAAACTTCCAGACCGTTCAGGTTTTATGGTTCTGGTTCTAATCTGCATCCCCAGAATCAGAACCAAACATGGAGAAGCAGCATTCAGCTTCTATGCACCACAAATCTGGAGCAAACATCCAGAAAACTGCAAAACAGCTGAAACACTGAGTTTCTTGAAATCAAGACTAAAAACTGTTTAGAGTTGCTTTTGAATCATTAGAATAGAATAGAATAGAATAGAATAGAATAGAATAAAATAGACCTTATTGATCACCAAGGGGAAATTGCTTATTCGTTGAAAGCTATTCCATCTTAGGTAATAAATGCAAAGTTTGTAAAATATATATATATACCTAAGAGTGATAAGTTCAAAATGACTAGATATAAACAAACAAAATAACAAGCAGTCATGGAATATATTAATCAATAATTAACCAATAAATGAGCGCAGAAAAAATTTGAATCTATTAGCACAGACTTGTAAAGCCTGGTGGCAACAGAAATGACTTTCTGTGTTGCTCTGTGGTTCACTTTGGCAAAATAAGTCTCTGGCTGAAGGTGCTCCTGTATCCGGCCAGCACGTCATGCAGTGGATGAGACTCGTTCTTTTTGACACCACTGTCAGAGAGTCCAGCTCCACTCCAACAATGTTGCTGGCCTTCTGGATTAGTTTGTTCAGTCTGTTGGTGTCCTCCACCTTCAGCCTGCTACCCCAGCACACCACAGCATACAAGTTGGCACTGGCAACCACAGAGTCATAAAACATCCTGAGCAAAGTCCAAGAGATGTTGAATGACCTCAGCCGCCTCAGAAAGTAGAGGCGACTTTGGCCATAGCATCAGTGTTCTTGACCCAGTCCAGTTTTTTATCAATGTGGACACCCAGATATTTATAGTTCTCCACAATGTCCACACTGACCACTTGGATGGTAACAGGGGTTACCAGGGTCCTGATCCTCCTCCTCAAATCCACCACCAATTCCTTGGTCTTTGTCACATTGAGCTGCACGTGGTTCAGTCCACACCATGTGACAAAGTTCTACACAGCAGCCCTGTACTCAGTCTCATCACCCTCTCTGATACAACCAACCACAGCTGAGTCATCTGAGAACTTCTGGAGATGACAGGTCTCAGTACAATAACTGAAGTCAGATGTATAGAGTGCAAAGAAAAAGGGAGAGCGGACAGTCCCCTGTGGAGCCCCTGTGTTGCTGACAACACTGTTCTGACACACAGTGTCGCAGGCACAAGAACTGTGGTCTGCCAGTTAGATAGTCCACAATCCAGGACAAAAGGGGGGCTCCACCTGCATCGCCGTCAGCTTCTCACCCAGTAGAGCCGGTTGGTGGTGAATGCACTCAAGAACTCAAAAAACATAATTCTCACAGTGCTGGTCCAGGTGAGCGTATGCGCGGTTCAGCAGGAAGATGATGGCATCCTCAACTCCAAGCTTGGGCTGTTAGGCAAACTGCAAGGGGTCCAAGTGTGATTGGACCAGAGTGCGGAGCTGCTCCAGGACAAGTCTCTCCAGGGACTTCATAATGTGGGAGGTCAGCGCCACAGGCCTGTAGTCCTTGGAGTCACAGGGATGCTGTGTCTTTGGTACTAGAACAATGCAGGATGTTTTCCACATCACAGGGACCCTCTGTAGGCACAGGCTCATGTTGAAGACATGCTGTAGGACTCCACAGAGCTGGATAGCACAAGCTTTGAGTACCCTTGGACTGACACCATCAGGGCCTATAGCCTTGCAAGGGTGGAGTCTCACCAACTAACATCTTCGGCGGTGATGTTTCCTCTAGAGGTAGAGGTGGCCAGCTGAGGGTGGGGGGGAGGTGGTCACTGAGTATAAGAGGAAGGAGAGAGTTGTTGGACATCAACATCTTGATGTGTAACGATGGCACTTGACAATTGTTCTATAGCTAAAAACACACACTTTTTTGTGTGTGTTTTTATGATGTAAATTCTTTTAACTACTGTATCTTGTTGCTGAAATGTACGATACAAATAAACTTGATTGACTGATTGATAAATTCCTGCTGGTGAGACTTTCTATACTCATTAACTAAGTGCGTAAAATTAAAAGTATTTAAGCCTCTCATTTTCTCCCAGATCCTCATGTTCTCTCCTGTTTTGCATTTGTGCTTTCCTGTGTTCTTGTCTCCTGGTTGGATGTTGTTTTGGATTTATTTTGGTTTTTCTCTATGTAGTTTTTGCAAGCCTTTCAGTATTCCCATTATTTTTTAATTACTCTACTTAGGGCTGTTGTAAACAAATACTTTAGTAATTGAGTAATCAATCTATTATTCTTATGATTAATTGAGTAATTGGCTACAAAAAATTTATAAAATAAAATATTGATAAATCTGGCATAACACCAGTGTTACTGTCGAATATCAATATCAGTCCAATTTTTCATTTTTGAGCATCTCTAACAGTCACTTTTTTATAGTTTAGAAAATTAACCTGTAACAATAATAGCTCACTTTCTAAGTTAACCAGAAGAAAGGTTATACAAAGATCTGAAATTATATTCAATTTAATAATAAAGAGGCAGGCTCAAAAATACGGTTATAAAAAGTGTCTACATAAACTAAAAGCTGGAGTATATTCATCTTCAGTCAGTTTAATAGATGAATTCTCACCTTCCCCCATACCTGTCAAACTTTGGTTTGAGAATACGGGAAATGTCACCTGGAGTTGGGGGCTTGAAGTGGTGGTGGTAAGAACGAGGGGGGCAGGAGGGGGACAATACGGGATATTTACGGCACCTTCGTTCGTCACATTCAGAAACTCATCTACCAGCCATGTACCACCACGATGATTTCTGCCACCTGTTTGTTGAGACCGGGATGATATGAAATTTATTGTGCAATTCGTCCGAAAAGCTACACTTACACTATAAGCACTATTCGCCCCCAGTTTTCAGTCTGTCCGCTCACCTGTATAAATACTCCCGCAGCGTTCTTTGCTCTGAACCAGCAGCTCCCAACATCATGACAGTAAGTTTGTTTTTCTGTAAATTTGGATTCTTATTTTTTCTCATTAAATTTTCAAAGTCCAAGGAACAAAAATAAATCCAAAACGAAGACATGAGGGTACCAGAAAGGGACGAGGGAAGGTGACGTGAGTGACAAGGAGTTGCAACTGACTGAGGGGTTTAAATACTGGGGAGGTTGTGAGCTAGATGAGAGATCTGAGCAGCTAATTGATTCGAGTTTTGAGTCGTAGGAGCAGGAGGCATAGGCGAGCAGGAAATAATTTAGCGTTAGAATTCTTTAGTTATTCTAACACTAAAGAATAACTTGGACTAAAACCTGAAAAACTAGAACAGAAAATAACTAGAAACAAGAAAAAAAGGCATACCATATGAAGAAGCACATTTCAATTCCATTCAGTTCATTTGTGTAGTGCCAATTGTACACACTTCAATGCACTTTACAAAAAACATAATTTCAATCTAATCCTACATACATTTCAACTGAACCTAGCTAACAAACAATGTATTCAACATCACTTTAGTGATTAAAAAATTTTTCTAAGTAAAGAAACCCAGGAGATTGCATCAAGTCATTGACTTGCACCATTTACTCCTCCTGGAGGTGCATGTAGCAATGGTGGAGAGGAAATAGAATAGAATAGAATAGAATTACTTTATTCATCCCAGCAGGGAAATTATTTCGCAGTTACAGCAGCATAGAGACAAGACACACAACAACCACCACTGAGTAGCAATTGTAGACAAAATAAAATAAAATATAACATGCTGTCAATATAAAAAGCAGCTTAGAGCAGTCCTTGCAAAGATTCAAAAAATGCAGATACAGTATGTATATGTAAATATATGTACAGCAAGTGTGCCACAGTGCAGTTGTGCGAAATTGGACTGATTAGTGTAGAACAGTGATTTAGCTTTTATTGTACAGTGAGATGGCATGTGGCAGGAAGGATTTCCTGTATCTGTCCCTACGACAGCAGAGCTGGAGCAGCCTATGTGAGAAGGTGCTCCGCTGTCTGTCCACTATGTGGTGGAGAGGGTGCTGTTTATTGTCCATAATAGACAGAACCTTCTTCAATGTCCTCCTCTCCACCACAGTTTCCAGGGACTCCAGCCTTAGTCCCAGTACAGAGCCAGCTTTCCTGATGATTTTGTCTAGTCTATTAGAGTCGCCGGCTCTGATGCTGCTTCCCCAACACACAGCAGCAAAGAAGATGGCACCGTCAACAACACTGTGATAAAAGGTCTCCAACATCTTGCTGCACACATTGAAGGATCTCAGCTTCCTTAAAAAATAAAGTCTGCTCATCCCCTTCCTGTACACAGCGTCAGTGTTAGATGCCCAGTCCAGTCTGTTGCCTCCCAGGTATTTGTAATCCTTCACCTCCTCCACCACTTCCCCTTTGATCTTCAGTGGCCGTGAAGGTATCTTCTTCCTTCTGAAGTCAATCACCATCTCTCTGGTCTTACTAATGTTGAGCCTCAGGTAATTATGCTCAGACCACCCCACAAAGCTGTCCACCAGTGTCCTGTACTCCCCCTCCCCTCCATCCCCTATACACCCGACAACCGCTGAGTCATAAGAAAACTTCTGTAGGTGACATGATTCAGAAACCTCCCCTTTAACAGGATAAACCCTCCAGCAGAACCAGAACCTGGCTCTGTACAAGCGGCCATCTACCGCGACTACTTGGGGGTTTAAGAAGACCGAGCAGAAACACAAAGAGAAATAGAAATACAGATGTACACTGTAAAAAAAAACGGCCTCATTTTACGGTATAAAACTGGCAGCTGAGTTGCCAGAAGTTTACCGTCTTTATACGGTAAAAGTCTGGCAACCAAAACTGCCAGTTTTTTACCGTATTTCTAAAATACGGTAAAATTCTGGCAACCAAAGCTGCCAGTTTTTTACCGTAATTCTAAAATACGGTAAAATTCTGGCAACCACAGCTGCCAGTTTTTTACCGTATTTGCTAAATGCAGGATTTTACCGTATTTTTGAAATACGGTAAAATTCTGGCAACCACAGCTGCCAGTTTTTTACCGTATTTGCTAAATGCAGGATTTTACCGTATTTTTAATATACGGTAAAATTCTGGCAACCACAGCTGCCAGTTTGTCACCGTATTTTGTAAATGCAGGATTTTACCGTATTTTTAATATACGGTAAAATTCTGGCAACCACAGCTGCCAGTTTTTCACCGTATTTTGTACATGCAGGATTTTACCGTATTTTTAATATACGGTAAAATACCGTACTTCCTAAAATATTTTAAAAAAAATAAAATGTGGTTTTGCCGTAGTAAATACGGTCATGCTGACTGAGGCATAATATCTACATGAGTGAAAAACACATCCAGACTGTATGATATATTGACATTTTATTGTAAACCCTCCCCCCCAAAAAAAACTTATGGTAAATTACTGGTCTCTGTTCCTACCAGAATTTTACCATACAAATTATAGTACAACAACCAAGGAAGTGTAACTTGTCAAGCATTTCTATACAGAAAGTTATAAAGAAAATAATTTCTAATTAAACAAAAATACAGATTACGAGTAATCCACTTAAAGAAACAATTTCTATTTAAAAAGTCAAGTTAAAAAAAACTGATTCTATTTTATGTCCAGTTTCCTCACGGTATTACTGAGATCTGGAAAACAAAAACAAAACAAACAGTATGTGTCCACATAAGAGATAACATATTGTAGAAGACAAAATGGTGATAAAAGGATTCTTGTTCTGGGTTGAGAGTCACAAGTCGCTGAGATCAGACGTTGCTCAGGATGGTTGTAGTCTTCCCAGTCACAGGTTGAAATTGAGACTCGCATGTTGTCAATCGGGTGTTTCCTCTCTGCTGGAAAACAAAAAGAAAAAGTTAGAAAGATGCACTACATGAACATCTTATTCGCTTAAATGTTTGTTTCACCTTTGTTGACTTGCATATGGACACAGGTACTTCAACCAGGTGGTGTGATCATTTCTGACTGAAAATTCAGTAGTTAAACCTTTGTTTGTTGTCAACAGGTGTGATCCTCTGGTCTGCAACCAGACAAAATACACAAACAAAAAACAAATAAAAACAAATATAACTGTTTTAGGCAATTTATGAAATAGATACTCACCATTTATCTGAGTCTCATGAAGGCCAATAGGTTGTCTTCAACCATTTATGTAAGTTACATTTCCTGCAAGCTAGCAGAAACAAAGCTGTAAATGTGAACACTTTTCATACAGGCAAACAAATTGATACAGCTGAGACAATTTATGCTAGGTTAGTTTTTCTCAGTCACTTTTGGTGCATTTCTCGAGTCATTGTTGGCATTTACAAAACAGTAAGCGCATTTCTCAAAACAATTTGTAGAAACAGGAAAAATAGCATTTGTTTGCTTTCAAAATCCTTAGTTCAGCTCTTAAAATCCTGTCTGTTAACATATCAGTGACTCAAAATAATAAGTTATAGTCTCTCTATGTACAGATAAGACAGTCAAATCGATTAGTCATGAGAAGAGACTACAAAAGGATCATTTACGCCAGTGTTTCTCAACCCTGGTCCTCAACGCCCCCCTGCTCTGCATGTTTTAGATGTGCCTCTACTCCAGAACAGCTGATTCAAATGATTGGATGACAATCAAGTACTGCAGAAGCTTGTTAATCATCCAGAGATACAATTCAGGTGTGTGGCAGAAGGGAAATACCTAAACCTGCAGGACAGGGTGACGCTGAAGACCAGGATTGAGAAACACTGATTTACGCTTTTGCTATAATTTATTCATGGACCATGCCATGGTGATTCAGAAAGAAAAAGACAGAAATGCAGAGAACAAAAAAAGTAGAAAAGGAGCCACAGGACAATCTCCTCAAGGAAAACTGTACAGTGCTGTAGAAATTACATTACATTTTAATTTCCATAGTCACTTTGTTCCTTAACTCCACTGAGGAATCTTTTTTCCTCAGTGGGGTTAAGGAATGAACAGTAGGGTGGGAGGACCTCCATCAGCATCATGTTGTGGGTCTCAGCCATGTCCTGATGTTGGACTGATGGAAACTGGCAGATGTCCTCAGCCTCTTCTGACTCTTCTTCTGCTTTCCTCCCAACTATTTCCTCCTCAGCCTCACTCCTCTTCTTCTCTCTGGCTGTTCACTCTGCCCAGATACTTGTTCATCAGTTCTCAGACATGTAACATTGTGTTGTGTTCTGACTATATAGAGCATAATGTTGCCAACTGATGGTTCACAAGATGCACCTCCAATCTGTTTCAGAAAACTGGTTGATCGTTGGTTGAGCTAATGGTTCATACACTGACCTGTTAGAGAAACTCAGGACTCACTTGGGAGCAATTTACCAATTCAGGACAGATTTAGAAAATAATAGAATATAAATTAATTAATATATGATTCACATTATGACAACTTTAAGACTTATGCATGTTAAGACTTACACAATGAACTGATGCTATTTTGGAAGTTGAGAATTCAACACAGACACGTTGTTGTCCTGTTGTCCTCATTTTCTGTATACACCCTTTATCCTCCGGGTCAAAATGACCCGTCTTCAATAAACCCCCAATATAAGCAGCTTAATTGAATTTTAAACACCAAATTCTATCTTGTATATTGTCACTCACCACAAAATGTGTGAATACTTGACTTTTCCCTCTCCACTTGAATTTCTATAGCTTAAGAAAAAAAATGTGCAAAATGAGTTTCGAATGCATTTTTATTCATCACAGTGACTAATTTTCTTTTACTTTTCTCCAGTGAACAAGAGGATGTACAATACAAAAATATGAAAAATAACATAACCCATTCAACTAATTGGCACATGTAGGGCAGTATGCAAGTGCACAGCCTTTGCAGATATATTTCTTACACCTGCAGCACACAGTATGTGTTTTACAGTCTGAGGGCAGAACTGACATCTCTTCCTCTTACTTGGCTTAGCTGAGGAAGTGGCTGTGGTAGATGGATCCTCAGGTTGATCAGGAGCTGCTGCACTCTGAATAGCTTTCACAACTGCTGCTGAGGCTTCTGTGTGGGGGACATGCTTCCTTCTTTCAATGAGTGGAGTTACAAGTGCCTTTCCTAGCTGCTCCAGGAACACCCTCTTCTTGTTGTGCTTATGAGACATCCAGGTTGGGTTGATCTCTATCCAAATCACAAAGGCATTGTAGGAGGACACATCAATGATGTTGTGGAAGATGACCAGGGGCCAGCGGGCAGTCATTCTTCTGCAGCTATATGCTCCAATCACCTTATCTAGGTTGTCCACACCTCCTTTGTTTCGGTTTTATTCCAGGATGATGATTGGCTTCCTGTCCTCACGGTCACTAATGTCGCCGTCTTTGTGCAGTGTGCTCAGAAGAACTACATTCTTGTTTTTCTTTGGGAGGTAGGAAACTAGAGTGGTGGTGGGTGTGAAGGCAAACTTTGAGGAGAAGACCTCTCTCTCCTTTGACCCAAGCAGTGCAGGTGGGAGCTCAGGCTTGTTCTTTTGAACTGTACCAACCATGGTGATCTTCCTCTTCAGGAGCTGCTGTCCGAGTTCATAAGAGTTGAAGAAATTGTCACATGTCACATTGTGACCCCTCAGTCCCTCTGTCACATCAAGCACAACTCGCAACCCCTGGTTCTTCTCTGGGCATCCACTGGTTGACTTCCCAGTATAGACTTGCATTTTCCAAGCATAGCTTGATTCAGAAGCCACCCATGACTTGATCCCATATTTTGCTGGCTTGCTGGGCATATACTGCCGGAAAGGACAACAACCTTTGGACAAAAGACATTAGCATCAGTGATTAGTATCAGTGTCACAGAAAACAGTCAAAGAAATCAATAGTGAAAATCACTTTTATTACAAATATGAAAACAGATTACCTCTAAATGGAACCAGTTGCTCATCCACTGTTACATCAGGCTCTGGATTGTAGAGGTAGGGCAACCGCTCCACCCACTTGTCCCATACCTCTCTTATGGCTGCAAGTTTGTCTGTCATACGTCTTGCTGGTCTTGATTCACGGTCATCAAATCGCATCAGTCTTGAGTAGGTGTGAAAGAGTTTGACTGGCATTGTGGCTCGGAAAATTGGCCTTCCACTCTCTGCTCACTTCTGCTACTGATTGATCTGAGACACAACTAAAACTTTGTAACATTTTATGGTTTGTAAATAACTCTGTGACCTTGATTTCAACTCCATTTGCCTCACGGGTCATTTTGACCTGAAGACCATCTTTGTACCTTTTTTTGTACAGCTTACATGGAAATGAGAATAAAAGCAACACTGAACTTTTTCTATTGTCTGGGCCAATCTAGGAAAAGTCTTAAAATCTCAAGTTAAAAAAATTACATTTAGGGGATTGTTTGGGGGGGGGGGGGGTTTAACACAGTGGCGGGTCATTTTGACCCGAGGACAACAGGAGGGTTAACATATTTTGATCAAGACGATAAAAGCAAATTACAATTATAAAAGCATAGAAGTGTACATAACCAGCTACATGATGTACAAAAGCAAAACTTGCAAAACTAATTTTTTTGATGTGCAGAAGTGACACAGTAATTTGAAGATTGAACAGGTAGTTTTAAGAATTTCAATTCTGTTCTGAGAGATGCACCCAAACTGAGAAAAGCTGTAAAATATTAATATTTAAATTCTCTTATCTTCAAATCCTTCAACTGTCATGGACCCAGTGACTTTAGTGCAAGTATTTTGGGTGTGAGAGTCAAGAGGTCAAAGGAAAATATTAAATAATATCTCTGATGCCAAGCTTTATACTTCTAAGTATTACCAAAGTATTGAAACAAAAGCTAACATGTTCTTCAGAGATTTAACTTGCATGCATGAACATTTCACACTCAAAGTAATTCAAATTAATTATTGAACCAAACTTGGAAAAAGTTGCTTCTGCCATTAACAATAACTTTAAGCACATGTAGTCTGAAGTAGACCAGAAATATAATCTATGCAGCCGTTCCTACAGAAACATTAATGGAAGTGTTGCATCTGTGAAGATTAAATGTTCCATATAGTAAAAATATCTAGCTGCAGTGCATGTACATAAACAGCATGGCTCAGAAACTACACATTTCTTTGTCAGTTGGTTAAAGTTAGCTAACTTCAGTTGAAACCGTGAAAGGGACTCACCTGTGATGTGTTGCCCTTCTCCTCCTGAACGTGCAAAAATAGCAGAAATTTGATTTCAAAGACAGTAGCAGCATCTTGACAAGGACCAGGCCTACTGGGCTCTCAGCACCCTAGTTAGCAACCTTAGTTAGCACAGTGACTTTACTGTGTTGAGTTCAGGACACCACTACAGGAACAGAGTTAAAAGAATCTTGCTGCTGATGCTGAAGGATCAAGCAGCAATGCAAACTAGATAATTATTTGTTTACATGACAAATAACAGTCTCCATTTACTGTAAACCCTACTATTTATCACAATTACAAAATGAAAAACTCTCTAGACCAGGGGTCCCCAAACTACGGCCTGCGTCATTTGGTCTGGCAATGCCGGATCTGGCCCGCCTCCTCATACCAGAGAGCATTCAGTGTATTTTTTCATATATTGTATTTTCTGGTTTGTGGATTTCTCTTCAACCACCAGGGGGCTCTTGAGCAGATGTTAAACTAACTTTCCCTCAAATATATACTAGTCAGTCCCAGTCACCGTTTCACTCACGGTTTTTTCCATTTCCATTCTGGGTAAAAATCTATCTAAAAGCGACCGCGAATGTGTCGTAGTCAGCAACCCCCCCCCCCCCCCCCCCCCCCCCCCCCCCCGTCGACAGTTTCAAAGACAGAACAGCCCCCCCCCCCCCCCCCCCGCCGACAATAAGTTTCTAAGGTATCTTTCTCCAAAAACTAAGACCGGCCCCCGAGCAGAGAAAGGAACAGCTATGTGGCCCTCGCAGGAAAAAGTTTGGGGACCCCTGCTCTAGACTATTCTCTACTAATAGCACAATATTCAAAACCAAGTGTGGGATTTGTGAAACTTCAATGATGGGTGACTTTACAACTTGTATGATTTTGGATAACACTAGAATTGTTCTTTATTGAAGTTTCACAAATCAGATAAAGGTTTTACAAATCCCACACTTGGTTTTAAATATTCTGATATGAGTTGAGAATAATCTAGTCCAGATTTGAAGAGTCTAGGTGTTGTAGTTTTTTAGCTAGAGTAAATTAAAGATGCTGATTGCAGTGAAAAATTAGGTGGAATTGCCCTTTAGCCATTTCCCAAATTGGAAGCAGCAATTGGAAACCAACTTCAGCTTCATTCAAGCAAGAGGGGCTAACATACAGTTCTCTTAATGTTAATGATCAAATGCTCTCATAAATGATGGTGGCGTTGGCTGTAGGAGTTTGCTTTGCAATCGGTGGATCGCCAGATCGATGCCTGGTCTACTGCTGAGATTTCAGTTTGGTGTATTAAAGGCATTATTAAAAAAGAAACCAAAATATCACACCAGCATTCTGTTCTTTGTAAAAAATTATTTTGCAGTCTTGTTTACGCTTTTACATTGTAGATCTAAACATCAGCAAAATTTGTAATTTTGGCTGATTGCTACTGTTAAGTTTAGGGTAATTAACTGCTGGCAATATTACAATTTTTTAAGAACTTTACAATTACTTATATTTTTACACTATATTTCTGTATTTTCTACATTCGTGACTGTCACAATTATTTAGGATATATGTTTATTCAGTTATGATAATGCCATGTATTTTCTACGGCAGTATAATGCTGTGAATATTCTGGTCAGTAACTGCTGGCATTTTACAATTTCTTACCGTAAATTTACTGACTTTCTTTGCAGTTTCGACTTACGGTAGTTCCATGTAATTTCTACGGTAATGCCATGTTTTTGGATACGACGGTCAAACACTGTTGGTTTTTTACAGTTTTTTACCGTAAATTTACTGACTTTTTTTACAGTGTAGGAGTACTTTCTATATCAAAATATCCATCATTCCATCCATCCATCTTCTTCCGCTTATCCGGGGTCGGTTCGCGGGGCTAGCAGCTGCCGAAGGGAGGCCCAGACTTCCCTCACTCCGGCCACTTCTTCTAGCTCTTCCGGGGGAATCCCGAGGCGTTCCCAGGCCAGCCGAGAGACATAGTCCCTCCAGCGTGTCCTGGGTCTTCCCCGGGGCCTCCTCCCGGTGGGATGTGCCCGGAATACCTCACCAGGGAGGCGTCCAGGAGGCATCCTGACCAGATGCCCGAGCCACCTCAACTGGCTCCTCTCGATGTGAAGAAGCAGTAGCTCTACTCCGAGTCCCTCCCGGATGACTGAGCTTCTCACCCTATCTCTAAGGGAGAGCCCAGACACCCTATGGAGAAAACCCATTTCGGCCGCTTGTATCTGCGATCTCGTTCTTTCGGTCATGACCCAAAGCTCATGACCATAGATGAGGGTGGGAACATAGATCGACCAGTAAATCAAGAGCTTTGCTTTTTGGCTCAGCTCTCTCTTCACCACGACGAACCGGTACAGCGCCCGCTTGACGGCAGATGCTGCACCAATCCGCCTGTCAATCTCCCACTCCCTTCTTCCCCCATTCGTGAACAAGATCCTGAGACACTTGAACTCCTCCACCTGGGGCAGGACACACCCCCCGACCCTGAGAAGGCACTCTACCCTTTTCTGGCTCAAGACCATGGCCTCGGATTTGGAGGCACTGATCCCCATCCCGGCCGCTTCACACTCGGCTGCGAACCGCTCCAGCGAGAGCTGCTGATCACGACCTGATGAAGCCAGAAGGACCACATGGTCTGCAAAAAGCAGAGATGAGATCCTAAGGCCACCAAATCAGATCCCCTCAACACCTTGGCTGCGCCTAGAAATTCTGTCCATGAAAGTGATGAACAGAATCGGTGACAAAGGGCAGCCCTGGCGGAGTCCAACTCTCACCGGAAACGAGTCCGACTTACTGCCGGCAGTGTGGACCAGACTCTGACTCCGGTCATACAGGGACCTGACAGCCCGTGTCAAAGGGCCCGGTACCCCATACTCCCGGAGAACCCTCCACAGGGCTCCCCGAGGGAAACGGTCGAACGCCTTCTCCAAGTCCACAAAACACATGTAGACTGGTTGGGCGAACTCCCATGCACCCTCCAGGACCCTGCCGAGGGTGTAGAGCTGGTCCAGTGTTCCACAACCAGGACGAAAACCACACTGCTCTTCCTGAATCCGAGGTTCGACTATCCAATGGACCCTCCTCTCCAGGACCCCTGAATACACCTTGCCAGGGAGGCTTAAGAATGTGACCCCTCTATAATTGGAGCACACCCTCCGGTCTCCCTTTTTGAACAGGGGGACCACCACCCCAGTCTGCCAGTCCAGGGGAACTGCCCCCGATGTCCATGCGATATTGCAGAGTCGCGTCAGCCAACACAACTCTACAACATCCAGAGCCTTAAGGAACTCCGGGCGGATCTCATCCACCCCCGGGGCCCTTCCACCAAGGAGCTTTTTAACCACCTCGTCCCCAGAGATTGGAGAGCCCAACCCAGAGTCCCCAGGCTCAGCTTCCCCAATGGAAGGCATGTTGGTGGAATTGAGGAGGTCTTCGAAGTACTCTGCCCACCGGCCCACAACGTCCCGAGTAGAGGTCAGCAGCACACCATCCCCACTATAAACAGTGTTGGTGCTGTACTCCTCCCTTGGCCGCCACCCATCACACAACGCACCCGACTCCTTTGGCCCCTCTCACGGGTGGTGGGCCCATGTTTCCTCTTAGGGCTGAGCCCAGCCGGGCTCCATGGTTAAAAGCCCGGCCACCAGGCGCTCACCATCGTGCCCCCCCTCCAGGCCTGGCTCCAGAGTGGGGCCCCGGTGACCCGCGTCCGGGCGAGGGAACACAAAGTCCAATGTTCTTATCCTTCATTGGGGTATTTGGGCTGCGCTTTGTCTGGTCCCTCACCTAGGACCTGTCTGCCTTGGGTGACAGGTACTAGGTGACCTGTCACCCTATCTGGGGCTTCACGCCTACCAGGGGCGTGAAGCCCCAGACAGCATAGCTCCTAGGATCATTGGGACACTCAAACCCCTCCACCACGATAAGGTGGCAGCCCAAGGAAAGGTATATTAAAATGTGTACCAAATTTTCTCTAAATTGACTATCTGTTTTATTTGCTTGATTTGATGTGTAAGTGTGTTTTTCACAGAGGTGTAAAAGCAAAAATAATTTTCTGCAACCCACAGGCATAGTTCCTGCTACTGGTCATGATGTTTTCATTTTATAGAAACAGGGTATTTTTTTATTCCAAAAAAGGTTAAAGATTTAAATTATCCTTATTTAAGTTCCATAAATTATTTTCCATAATGTTTTTTTTTTAATATGTGAGGGCAACGTCTTTTCATAAAGGCCATTTACCTAGTTTAAATGTTTTCCTATGATAAACATCTTATTCCAGTAAAATGAGCAAAATGTTATCTTTGTCCACTAATCTCATTTCCATACAGTAATGATTATCACCACATGATGTTTTTGATGAGTGCTGATTGCTATTTTCATGGTAGCTCTTGACACAATGATGTATGATGTGTCAAAAAATATGGAAGGAAAGGAAAATAAGGAAGTTTATTTTATATGCCAACTGTGGCTCTCTAACTATGTCCTGTTATGTTTGCTTCTCAGGCATATTTTTAGTGACATGAGACACTATGAAAAGCACACAGCTGCAGACAAACAGCTCAGGCACAGTTTATTCCATAATCTGCTTTAACTCCCCGTAGGCAAATATATTTGCACACTTGGGGGAATACTAAAATATGAAAACATAAGTCCACACCCTAATGCAGGGTAGACCGTCTGAAAACTGATAAATGTATGACTGTATAAGGTTGAACTCTTTATTTAAAGACATTTAAAGTCTTTTTGTCATCCACATACTTTCCTATGCCACGAATAACACTAACATGGGTGTGGCATCTTGTTATTGCACTTGAAAACACTAAGTCAGACCTTAAAGGTGGAATAATTTGCCACTATCGTTAATAGGCCATGTCAATTCTATAAAAATTAACATATTACCCAAGTGCCTTTATTTATTTCAGTACATTCCATGTTAGATTCCCAAAGAAAAGGCTTTAGGCTAGCTTAAGCTAACCTGAATATTTACAACTCTCTTGTTGATACACTGACATTACTTACCGACTGTCTTTCAACCACTTTGAAAAGCTTTTCTTCATCTCTCCAACATCTTTATCCCTCCCCCTCTTCCCTAATATACAAAGACTCTGAGGAAAGTTGTCCTTTTGTCCACAGGCCAGTGGGGAGTCGTCACAGACAGGGTAATGCTGGCGGCTGGTTGCTTAATTATTGTGGAGTTCTTTGCCCTCCTTTCCTTATGGAATTAAGGAATCTAGTTGGACTTTTTGCAAATTTTTGTGCTCTCTGGCAGCACTGAATACTACAGGCCAAGACCAAAGAATTTTCCAGAAATATTGTATTCTGAAGTCAATAAGGGTTGACTTGGTTATTCCTTCCTTTTAAAGTTAATTAAATAACATGTAAAGTAAGTATCATATATGCTGCTGTTCACATAAAATGCCAAAAAGAAAAACTCCAAACAGGAGCATTAATTTTAGGACTTCATCCTGTGAAACATGGGAGTGTTAAAATTTCCAAACTCAGTTTTAGCTTGTCCAAATCTTTTTCTTTAACATATCATGTCTTTTAAAAACTGAAGCAAGCACATTCTGTTTTCTTTAGAAAGTACAACACATCGATTTTGTTCCACATCCACCCAAAGCATGCAACTTTCTCACTCCTTTTTGCAAGCAAAATTCAAGGAAAAGCAAATCAGAGTTGGCTCTGAGGACCTTTAGTGCAAAGGAAGCAAGTCAAACAACACACTGAAAACCTTGGAGAGTACGTTCCACGTTATGTAAGTTGTATCTCAATGCATGAGGTAAGCCTCCAGAGATGGAAGTCATTCATTTTCTGTAACGTGACCTACCTTTTATTCTTGGAAAACATACTGTAGCATTTTTGTTGTCTCAGGGAGTCATTTATGTTTAAATATCAATGGATCAATGGTTCCATCCAATTTAGTGCCTTCAAAGACAACAACAAATAAAAGCTCGTGAACTCACCCAGAGTTCAAAAGGTCAACAACTCCTGGCAACAGTTAAGAGTTTTATCTTTCTGCATGTATGTAGCCCTTGACATATTCTGGTCTTGTGAGAAAAAATAGTTCTCTTAGCTCCATCATGCCTGGAGGAAGTGCAAAGTGAACTCATGCAGACACGCCCTCTGTTGTCATAGATACAAATAATGTTTGATCAACAAAGTGTCAAAACTTTCAAAGTGAATGGGGTTGTTCAACGCCCATTGACTGTTATGACAGATGATCCTAATGGATCTTTAGTAGATCAAAACTTTACTTTCCTTCTAGTTAGATTTATGACGTGGGAAAATTAACATTAAAAGGTTACTTGGGACAGGAGTTAAGCGTCATCTCCACCGTTTGTCATTATTCCTCAACAACAAACGCAGAAGATTATTTCTTGTACTGACTTAAACAGAATGCATATTTGTACATTTGATCATGCATTGCTTTTAGAATTCTGCTTAAAATGAGATCTTGCTAAGTACTACCATTTAGCATTCAGGAGTTTTAAAACTGTACTGAATCCAGAGAATAGCTGTTCAAAAATAAAAAATAGAAAAAAACACCCCAATAAGAACAAATAACTTTCCAGAGGGAATAAGCAAACCAAAAAATGTGAATGAAGATCTACAAAAAGAACAAATCAGAACTTATGTAACACAGGTACTCCAACATGCTGCCACATGAGCGGCGCAGTTGTAGAATTCTACCAGATTCTAGGCAGGACTTTGACTGGGCCACTACAACACATTAGCAATACTTCCAGCTAGAAAAAACATTAGAAGTCTAATTAAAAGCCTACTTTGAACCTAAATCTGTTAGGGATATGAATGACTCTGCTTGACTTTATCTTCTGCTGTAGTCACATAACCCTATACATTATTTTTAAATTACTTTACACCATTAACTGATAGGGTTGCCACCTTTCAGAAATTAAAATAAGGGATGCCCATGATAGTAGGTTGCTTGCAAAAGTGCTGCATTTTATTTTATAGCTGTTTTTGTAAAAACAAAAAATCAAGTACTGAGTACACATGATTTACATCACTTAATATTTTAAGTTCATGTCATCAGACAGCCAAAATTAAGTTATTTATTAAAAAAATCAACCTTTTTCTGGGCATGCTGTGGTGGCGTAGGGGATAGCGTGACCCACGTTTGGAGTCCTTGAGTCCTTGACGTGGCCGTCGTGGGTTCGATTCCCAGACCTGGCGATATTTGCCGCATATCTTCCCTCTTTCCTGTCAGCCTACTTTCATATATGGGACACTAGAGCCCATAAAAAACCCCTGGAGGGGTAAAAAAAAAAATCAACCTTTTTCTTACACATAAAGCCTTAAACTTTTTTAATGTATGACAAATAAACAGTTTCTCTTCACATTATTAACTGTTAATCTATTACTGTGATTTGTTATTTAAATTATCATTTATATTATTTTGGCTAATACTACTATATATGAAAACACTCAACATCCAAAGCAAATAATCAAACCAAAATAGTCAACTCAAAGCGCAATAAGAAACTGAATCAATCATAAAATGTTCTGTACCAAATGGATTATTTTTGTTCATAGAAATATAGAAAAAATTTGGGGCCTGTCGATTACAAAATTAATCATATTTTATTTAAAAAAAATAGTTTTTAGCAGTAAAAATTAAATGTTACCCCTCCCAGACCTAAAAACACATCTATATTTGCACTGAACCCCCCATATATCTGCATGAAATGGTTCATTCCTACTTTGTGTACTTGACAGTAAGGCGTTCAACAGCAGTGAGTAGAAGACCAGAACTACTCTGGCGGTTACTATGCTGCTATTCTTAGCAGCTTATAATTTTTCTTATAATTTTTCTAAATTATAAAGTCAGGTTTTCAAAAAAATATATAGAGAAAAAGACAAGAGTGTCAATTTGTAACTCAGTTTTTCTCCAAGAGTGAGATGTGTGAAATTGTCAACCATTTAGCACAGTTAGCTTAGCTACAGACTATTGTTTGCCTCCATTTCACTAGCATCTAATGAAATAAGGGAAAAAAAGTTACCAACATATTCATATATTTAAGTTGTCCCTGTACCTTTTACCACACTTAAGAACAGATGAGTCGGTCAGCAGCAGCTCTAACCCATATACCAGCATAAGCCCTCACCCCTGTTTCAGTGAAAAAACTGAGCAACACTGTGTTGATGGCAAGCTAGTTAGCATCATTCCAGTGAGTCTACTGGGGAATTCTCTGTGTCTTTGCTCTTTGTACAATTACACAACGAAAACAATATATTTATTACTGACAGATATTCAAACAATCTTTATATAATGATAATTAGCCTTCTGTTTGGACTGGAGCCAGTTCAAACAGTTTTACCTTAACTTGTATTTAAATTACAGATATCTGTTACCACGTCCCTCCTGACCTGTCCTCTTCTAAGTGAAATTAAAGATGCATTATGTAACTTTTATTAAAAAAAAAATATATATATATTTTTTTTAACATATTTCTTAAAACTGTCATTATGTTGTGAAAGTATGGCATGAGAGATAATCTGTGAAAAATGTATTTCCTCTGCTTTCTCCCAGTGCTAGAGACAACTAATCAGTAGCAGGAGGCGGGTTTTAGTGCTGTTAATCATAATCTCATGTAGCTGCTCATCCTTTCTCCCCCTTGCTATGCGCTATGTTGCAGCTAGCACAGCCTGTTGTAAATGCTCCGTCTAGCTAGCATAGTTACCAATGATGGCAGATAAACAGTCTTTCTGTAATGATAAGTTGTTTCTCCACCATTAGCACAGCAGTGAATGAGGTTGATTGACAGCACTAAGACCCTCCTCCTAGTTCTGATTGGTTGTTTTGGTTGAAACGTTGCATTACTTTCGCTAGCAATAGTAGTTCAGGGAGACTGTGGAGGAGGTTGATTGTTTTCACAGATTATCCGTCTCATAACAAACTGTCATGACATGGTGCCAGCTTTAACAAATATAGAGAAACATTTTTTTTTATTACAGTTATATACTGCAGTTAGAATAAAATGCAACTAGCAATTTTTGAGAAGTCTGGATTGCTTTATTTATATTTTGCATGTTGCTTATGACTTCCTCGTGGGGAGAGACATTTCAAAAACTAATTAAAAAAAAATGTAAGCAACCTATTTGCATGCAGTATGTGTACTGTTTCATGTAAAGTTCACAAGCAGTAAATATTGTGCTAGTATCCAATGAAAGCAAGACAGTTGCAAGCCTTTAAAATTTGACTCCTTTTATGGGTCAAATAGACTCAAGAAATTGTAACAGCCTGGGGGCAATTTATTTTTTGTCATGGGCCCAAGATTCCTGGCGGCGCCCCTGCTGATGTGGTTCTTTAGGTTCTGATGGGTCTGCACCATACCTATCAAGTCTCCTATTTTTTTCCGGGAAACTACCTCCCTCTCCCTCCGTGCTCCCGTATTAGTATTTTCCGTAAATTTCCCGTATTGTGTCTCCACTCTCCGGTTACTTGCGTCACCCGCGCCCTCAGGTTAGCTTCTCTCCCTCTCTGCGTTTACAGTATTATAATACCCTCTGTTACTTTACTCGACCCCCAGCTCTTTCATTAGTATCTTACACTCACCCCCCTCCCCCCGCCCCGCTATGACAACAGCATGTCGTGCGGTGTGTCGTAAGTATCGATGCTGTTGTTCGGTTCGGGGGGGAGTGGTGCGCCGCAGTACTCCGATGTTGTTTTGTTACTCATTCTGCTGCAAGTTGGCTCAATTTTGACGCGCAAGGTGCAATTATTCCTGAAAGAAAGATGGTTTTATAGTTTTTAATAGTTGATGCAGGAAACGCACCAGACCGCTGGCGCCACTGTGTGTTGGCTGCTTCGCACGCTCTGTCGCGGCTTGATCTGTGAAGTTCACCTCGGCGCAGATCGCTCATGTTGGCTCACCTATATGGACATTTATATCAGCCCCCTGTGAGGATGAGGTCCCATATTTCTTTGTAGAATTCATTAAGGTAAGAGTCAAGTTTAAATCCAATGCGTTTGATCTGCTCTCGCAGCTCAATGTGAACCGCAAATGTGAGCTGCACAGGTGCACATTTAGAGGTGCACATTGAGCGTGCAGTGAGAATATTTCCTTGTGAACAAAGCATTATGTGCTGCATGTGTGTTTACGTCTCAACATGTTGACTCTGTCTGTGGTGATAAAATTTGAGTTTGCGGTTAGCCGGTGAGTTAGTGCAGTCGTCCCCAACCCCTGGGCCAATGGGCTCTTTGCACCTGCCGCGCTGACGTCACAACCGCATGCGCAAATGCGGCTCTCTTTTTTCCGCTTTGAGTTACCATGACAGCTAGAAAAGACAAAGTCGTATTTCAGACGCAAGTTAAGTTTTCATGGATTTCCAAACGATCCTGAATTAAGAAGACGGTGGCTTGTAAATATTCGTGGCTACCAGTTAAAGCTAACGCCGCACAGCAAAGTTTACAGCCTTCACTTCACTCCGGATCAACTTCTTCAGCCTAAAGAAGAAGGTAAAGGAGCTTCCTGTGTTATTTCCATGGAATCACTTCTGTATTCAGCCTGAAAGAGAGTTTATGGGAAGGAGAGAGCAGACCAGAGCCAGACAACCGAGCAACTGATCTGCCTGTAAACACCGTCCTGCTTCACAAGAAGCATGCAAAACTAATAAAGCAAAATAACACGGAGACCTTAAGGAACACGGCTATATTTTTCTAAAAGCAACAACTTTGAACCTGAACAGTCAGCTGAACTAGAACTCCGACACCAGAGCTGCTCTACTGTTAAGCTATGGGCTTGTTGTTCCTCAGGCTTCAGAAGGAAAAAGCTCGAACTGTAAAATCCCCCGTTACTTGGTCTCTGACACTAACGACAATAAACACACGTAATATATTTGAACATAAGGTAAAAACATTGTCCTTTAATGAATGATAAAAAAATGTTTAGATACTTAAATAGTACATTTTTACAAGAAAAATATCTAGCATAAGCTAGACATTGTTAGCCATTGTTTGTGGCTAATGTTAGCCACAAAATTTAAAGAAAGTAAAACTCACCTTCGTATCTGTGAACGTATAATGAGGCGAACATCTTAAAACCGTTCTCCAGCTTATTGTTGGGGCTTCGGATCGATGTTCATCATTAATTGTTACCTTGGACAAGCCCTGCAAACACCCAGTGTAAAGAGCCTTTTTCAATAGATCGGAAACGATTGAGCCGCTTTTCCCCGAACACGGAAGCTGAGGTGCAAAGAGCCCATAGATGCCGGGCCGCACAAGAAATAAATATTTCCGTTTAATGTATTATCTGAGTCTGAAGGATCTTTTATTTCGAAAATCTTTTAACCGGTTTCTCTCGGTTGCGTTTTGCGCGCTAACATTGAGCCCACAAGCAGCAAAATGAGTAAGAAACAGAGCAGATGTCTTTAGAAGGCTTCTTTGGGAAGAGGAAAAGTCCCAGAGAAGAGACGGGAGAATGGATTTATCCTGGACCCTTAGGTGATTCCCACATTCCAAGCTAATGAGGCAATGGAGCTTCAAACTGCTTTGCCACGTAGCGACCAGGCACCCTGTGCGTAAGCAACACCTCGGGTGTTATTGTCTCTCATCACTCCCAGATGGAACCGTCTCGTTGCAGAGAAACAAGCTCAGGGCTCCCACTGGTTTGTCGTTACTGAGTTAAAATTTTCATGAAAATAAAAGGTTCGTTTTTGTATCGCATCTGTATCTTATTTTGAAGGGATGTGTAAATGTTACCATAGCAACCAAAGTCAGAGAGCGTTAGGGCAATGGTCCAGACGAGCGGAGAGGAGTAGAGCTTATGAGTCCTAAGTCTGGTTCACACGGCACGATTTAGAAATTGTCTGCCGATTTTCCAAACCTCTGTGACCACACACGACACGAGCGGATAAAAGTACAACAGGTTCCATCGGTTTGTGTGTCCAGCCACATGGCAGGAGCAACACACCACACACGAACCGATTCCGCTTAGGAACATCGCAGTTCCAGAAGAAAATCCCGTAAAACCCCCACCTTCCATACATGCATTTAGAATAAACAAACACGGATGAATGACGATGTAGAAACTGATAGTTTGTGGACTCATTTTAAGCGATAAAAGACGTAACAAAAAGAAAAGGCGTTGGATAAATGACGGTGTGATGTGATCATCATACGCTGTCAGAATAGCATTCTTTCTGACAGAACACCTGGCTCTGTTGCGGACGTCAGCTGTTTGGGATTCCCCTCCGTGCTTACCTAACTGCGCTTTCTGATTGGCTACCTGTCACATTTAACAGGCTGTGTTCTCGGTCACTTTCAGGGAGAACTTTAGGTTACTTTCGTAACCCCGGTTCTCTGAGTAGCATGAGTGAGTGTCTCACTATGGGAACGCCCTGGGCATGACGTCATCAGAAGCTCCAATTACACTCCACCAGCCCTGATTGGCTGGGGATAAGTCTGTCAGTGCCAGGGAGAGGGGGCATGTCCCACCCCCTGCCTATATATAGGACTGGCCCTGCACAGACAGATCATTCAAAAAAACACACCCTCTTCCTCGCTACGAATGAGCAAGGAGGGTGGCTAGGTGAGACACTCACTCATGCTACTCAGAGTACCGGGGTTACGAAAGTAACCTAAAGTTCTCTTTCATAGCATTCGTTTCATGTCTCACTATGGGAAAATCCTGACTCCCGGATTGCGATGCAGACCCAAGACCGACTGCTGACAATATAAGTCATTGATGGGTGCTTGGTGGCACTGATGCCAAGCTGAGCACTGAATGAGCCAGCGGTTGAGCTGTGACATCAAGCTTATAAAACCGAGCAAATGTATGGGGAGAAGCCCAGCTTGCTGCGGCACAGATCTCCTGGATGGAAACTCCTCTAAAGAGGGCCCATGAGGTGGTCAACCCTCGTGTAGAGTGGGCACGAAGGCCCTCAGGAGGCTGCTGTCCCTTAGAGGTGTAAGCTAAAGCAATTGCAGCAACTATCCAATGTGAAAGTCGCTGTTTTGACACAGGTTTACCAAGGTGACCTTTCGCCCAAGAAACAAACAGCTGATCACTTTTCCTCAATATTTTGGTCCTATCCATATAAGTGTGCAGGGCCCGAACTGGACAGAGTCATGAAGACGCTCCTGCATCGCTGAGGAAAAAGGTGGGGGACTAAAAGACACCAAGTCTATTGCCGAACATGACCCCAACACCTTAGGCAAAAAAAAAAACAGGATTAGGAATTAAGGTCACCCTTCTATTCCCTGCAGAGAATTTGGTACAAGCTGGGTTCACTGAAAAAGCATGAAGCTCACCCACCCACTTAGCTGAAGTAAGTGCCAGTAAAAGCGCTGTCTTCAGAGTAACAAATCTCAAATCCACCTGTCCCAGGGGCTCAAATGGAGCATCCATCAGAGCATCCAGAACCAGAGGAAGGTCCCACGATGGGGCAAGGGGTTTAGAGACAGGAAGCCGACGATGAACTCCCTTCATAATATTTTAATAATATTTATAATATCATTTATATTGACAGCATGTTATTTTTTATTTTTATTTTGTCTACAATTGCTACTCAGTGGTGGTTGTTGTGTGTCTTGTCTCTATGCTGCTGTAACTGCGAAATAATTTCCCTGCTGGGATGAATAAAGTAATTCTATTCTATAAACTGGCAAACCAAGGGGTTCTGTCCCACAGTTTTCCCACCAAAACCAACATGGCAAGCTGAGATTGCTGCCAAGTACACTTTTATGGTGGAAAAAGCCTTACCCTTATCCAGCAGGTCCTGCAGGAAAGTCAAAATGGTAACTACAAAGCACTGAATGGATATTTCCTGTGCTTCTGCACACCATTTTTCAAATATGGCCCATTTGCAGTCATACAGAGACCTGGTGGTGGGGGCCCTTGCACTTTGGATTGTCTCAATAACATTGTGTGGGAGACCTACAGAGTGTAAATTTAACCACTCACAGGCCAGGCCCATAGTGCCAGCCTTTCTGGGTGGGGGTGGAGGATTCCCCCCGCCTGAGACAACAGGTCCTGCCGCAGAGGTAGAGGCCATGGTTCTCCCTGGAGAAGCTGGATTATCTCTGCCAACCAGTGCTTCGATGGCCAGTGAGGTGCAATGAGAATCATTGACAAGCCTTCGGCTCGAACTCTGGCTATCGTCGGCAAAATGAGGGCTACAGGAGGGAATGCATACAGGAGAGCTCGAGGCCACTGGTGGGAGAGAGCATCCACCCCCAAAGGTGCTTCCCGGTCGTGAAGGGAGAAAAACAGAGGACACTATGTGTTTTCCCGAGACGCAAACAGGTCTATTGAGGCCTGCCTGTAACGCAGCCAGATCATCCTGACTACCTCGGGATGAAGTCTCCATTCTGCATACAGAGGGTTTCCCCTGGAGAGAAGGTCTGCTCCCCGGTTTAACACTCCTGGGATATGAGTGGCCCTTAGTGACAGAAAAAGATTGCTGCTCCAAGTGACCAGCTTGTGGGCCAGCATATGAAGATGATGGGATCTTAGACCCCCTTGTCGGTTTATGTATGCCACCACAGTTGTGTTGTCTGTCCGAACTAATACGTGATGACCCTTTAGGAAAAGGAGGAAATGTTTCAGTGTCAGGAGAACAGCCAGCAGTTCCAGATAATTTATATGGAACACACACATGTGTCTGTCCCATTCACTGACTTCCCTTCGAAGAGCCCCCCCCCCCAGCCTGACAGGGAGGCATCTGTCGTCACCACTTTTCTGCTCTGTATAGTTCCAATGGGAACACCCTGAGATAGGAAGTGTACACTTCTCCAGCGACGTAAAGCTGCTCTGCAGGTGGCTGAGACCCTTACTCTGTGGGGGGGGGTAAGCCCACCATCTGATCTGAGAAGCCACCCAACATTGGACTCCCCTCATATGAAGGCGGCCTAGTGGGACAACGTCTAAAACTGAGGCCATTAGAGGCCGTCTGCACAGACGGAGAGACACAAAATTTCCCCTGTGAAACAGGAACAAATCTTAGATATTTCCTGTGTGGTGGATGAATTGGAATGTGAAAATACGCATCCTTGAGATCGATTGATGTGAACCAATCGCCTGGGCGCAGGAAACGTAAGAGAGAAGCGTGTGTCAGCATTCTGAACTTGTATTTTCTCAGATGTCTGTTTAGAGCAGGGGTGTCAAACTCAATTTCACCAAGGGCCACTTCAGCATATTGGCCACCCTCAATGGGCCACATTGACGGTATAAATCAGGAATGCCCAAGTGCAGTCCTCCAGACTGCAACTTTTAGATGTGTCCCTGCTAAAACATACCCCAGACAAAAAGTTGACTTCCCTCATTAGCAGCAACTCAGTTCTGTAGAGGCCTATGAATGAGTCAATGATCCAGGTGTGTTAGAGAAGGAACGCATCTAAAGTTGCAGAGTGATAGGTCTGGAAAACTAGACTTGGGCAACCCTAGCATAAATGTATGAAAATACAATGTTAAATATAAATTAAACAACACCTCATATTGTTAAATAACTGATTTTATGTATTCAAGTTTTAAATATTACATTTGAGTTTGCATGGATGTAAAATTACTGCTCAGTTTAAAAATTACAATATTTTTAAACTGCTCAGCTAAACTTCGCTCTTTAGCTCGTTAGCTTGTCGATGTTTCAGTTTTATTCGCTGGGAAAATTAATCTTTGTCTGCTTTAAAGATAAGCAGACAAAGAATAAAAACAAGTTTTGATATTAACTCTCAACTTCGTTCACAAAACTTTTTCGTTATTTATTACACAACGAACATGTATTTCACATAAGAACAAAACAATGAGGTGATGTTTCCTGTCCTTGAACACAAAGCTGATCCCTCTTCACCCTGTCACCAACTCACACACATCCTCATTGTGTTGTGTTCTGTAAATAAACACAAAACACAAGCAAAATCAATAAACTATATGCATATTCCAGTATACTGAGCTTTGGTTTTACATTCATTGTGCTGCCTTTTGTAAGTTAAGCTAGACCAGCAAGGTTGAAAACCGCACTAGAACGCCCCCTGGTGGATATTTTGTTTTGTTTTGATGACGCTAAAAAAGAATACAAATCCAAGATGGTGGAACGCGTCACCGAACAGCTCACGATTTAAGTTGATTATCATCCTAATACGTTGTGTTTCAGACAAGATTTGTTCGTAAGTGTTGGTTAATTGTAAAAGCAATAATTGTCTCTTTGTTTTATGTAACTGGCGTAAATAATTGTACGCTGGAATCAGTTAGGAAAAGTTTTTATTTTTAGCTAGCACCTAGAATAGCTAATTTGCTATGTTCGTTGGCTAATACTCAGTTTGTATGTTTCAGTTTACGATGGCCAAAGTGATGGCAGTGGTCAGAGGCCACTCTTCAATAAACAAGTCGAAAAGAAACAAGTTTGGTTATTGGAGCGTCGTTGTCTGGCTGTCTAGCTGCTGAAAACTGGAAACCTCAGGGCGAGGACAGCACAGTAAAGAACATCAGCGCAGCGGGCCACAACCACAAGGATATATTCAACACATTAACCATGAGCCTGCGGTCAGGTAAAGCAGATGACATGGAGAACAAGGATAATGCAAGCAATACAGACACAAGTTCTAAGTCTACACGCTCATGTACGTCCAAACGTTCGTCCACAAGTTCTGCAGCATTAAAAGCACGAGCAAAAGCAGAGGCTGCACGTGCTCAGTTGGCGTTTTCAGAAAAAGAAGCAGCCATAATGAAACAGAAAACTGAACTTGAAGCTAATTTGCATATTTTGAGTTCTCAGAAGGCTGTTGCAGCTGCAGAAGCAGAAGTTGCAGTTTATGAAGAGGAGGAGGTTCTCTCAAAAATTGAACAGGACTATCCATTAGCAGGACCACCTGCCAGCCCAAAGCAGCGTACGGCAGAGTATGTTCAAAAACATTCAGACATTAGTTTTGAAGGCTTCTCGTTGCCAGCAGATCCACTCACCTGTCATAAGGCTGCACGTGAACAGTGTGAAAACGCCATGAAAGAAGAAGTGGACAATAACAGCTCACACAGTGCAGAAACAGCCAAGCCTAAAGTGGCGCACATTGCCCAACACAGAGAGCGACTGAACCCCCCCATACTATATCCGTTCCACACTCCACCAACATCAACAGAGGCACAAGGTGTACAGGAGATTACTAAGTACCTTACACGGAGAGAAATGTTAAGTTCAGGACTTTTGCAGTTTGATGACCAGCCAGAGAATTACTGGGCGTGGAAAACGTCATTTCAAAATGCTATTAAAGATTTGAACGTTACAGCCCAAGAAGAGCTAGATTTAATGGTCAAATGGCTGGGAGCTGAGTCTGGACAACAGGCAAAAAGAATCCGCTCAGCCAACATCTTTAGTCCAGCTGCAGCACTGGACCTTGTGTGGCAAAGACTGGAGGAATCTTACGGTTCTCCTGAAGTAGTGGAAAATGCACTCTTAAAAAAGATCGAACAGTTTCCCAAACTCAACAACAGAGACAACATAAAGTTAAGAGAGCTGGGTGACATTCTGCAGGAAATTGAATGTGCAAAAGATGGAGGATACTTACTAGGACTCTCATATTTGGACACGGCTCGCGGAGTCAATCCCATTGTGGAGAAGTTACCCTATGGACTACAGGAAAAATGGATCGCAACAGGTGCAAAGTACAAAGAGGAACATAAAGTTGCCTTTCCCCCTTTCAGTGTTTTTTCAAAGTTTGTAAGACAACAAGCCAAAATAAGAAATGACCCAAGCTTCGATATCACACCTGCCAACGCAAGCTTCAAAAAAGAGAAAAGCTTCAAAAACAATAACAGGCAAGTGATTACTGTACACAAAACAGACATCCCTATAGATGCTAGTACATTTCAAACTAGTTACAGTAAGCTTATAGAAAGCCCTGACAAGGTTTGTCCTATACATAAGAAGCCTCATCCACTTAAAAAGTGTAAAAGTTTCAGAGCAAAACCCATAGATGAGCGCAAGTCATTTTTAAAAGAAAACAGAATCTGTTTTAAATGCTGTGGCTCTACCCAGCATCTAGCAAGAGACTGCAAGGTGCAAATAAAGTGTATGGACTGTGGCAGCGACAGACATTTAGCAGTGCTACATCCAGGTCCACCGCCTCCTCCAGCTGAGAGCTTTGAAGCTGGTAAAGATGATGGCGGGGAGACGCAGGAAGATAGTGCAAATGTCTCAGTTGTTTCTAAGTGCACAGAAGTCTGTGGTGATGTAGATATCCCACATTCATGTTCTAAAATAAGTCCTGTGTTAGTCTACCCAGAGGGGAAAAGAGAACAGGCAAGAAAGATGTACGCAGTGCTTGACGAACAAAGTAACAAGTCTCTAGCTAAGTCTCAGTTTTTTGAGCTCTTTAATGTTAAGACACGCTCAGACACTTACAAACTCAGGACATGCTCAGGACTGTCAGATAATGTTGGCAGAACAGCATTAAACTTCACGATTGAGTCAATAGATGGTAGAGTAAAGCTCCCACTTCCAAATCTCATTGAATGTGACATGATTCCGGACGACAGAAAAGAGATTCCGTCTCCACATGTTGCTATGAAGTTCCCACACTTACAGAAAATAGCTGAAAAAGTACCTGCTGTAGAAGAACAGGTACCTATTCTTTTACTCTTGGGAAGAGACATTATTCAGGTTCATAAGGTCAGAGAGAGAATCAATGGGCCACATAGTATGCCCTATGCACAGCGTTTAGATTTAGGCTGGGTTATCGTTGGGGAAGCCTGCATGGGGAAAACACATAGGTCCCCTAATGTGAATGTGCTCAAAACACATGTTCTTCAGAATGGACGTGCTTCTTACCTCTGCCCATGCCCTAACATATTTCAAGTCAAGGAGTCAAGTGGCTGCAATTACCAACTCAGCACCACACCTGCTTTCCAAATGGATATCGAAAACACAGCTACCAGTCAACTGGGAGAAACGGTGTTTGACAGAACAAAAGATGATGACAAACCAGCACTGTCAGTAGAGGATAAAGAGTTTATTGACATTATGGTAAAGGAAGTGTACCAGAATGAAGGTAATAGCTGGGTGGCGCCTTTGCCATTCCGCTCTCCTAGACCAGAGCTTCCAAGTAACAGAGAGCAAGCACTCAAACGCCTCCAGTCGCTCAGAAAAACACTGGACCGGAAGCCTGAAATGAAAAGACAATACACAGAGTTCATTCAAAACATGCTGGACAACGACCACGCAGAGGTTGCTTCACCTTTGGACTCAGGCAAAGAACACTGGTACTTACCATCTTTTGGTGTGTACCACCCACAAAAACCGGAGCAGCTGAGAGTAGTTTTTGACTCAAGTGCGGAGTTTGAAGGACTGTCCCTTAACAAAGTCTTATTAAGAGGACCCGATCTAAACAACACGCTAATAGGTGTTCTTATGCGTTTTAGAAAAGAGCCAGTAGCATTTTCAGCTGATGTGCAACAAATGTTTTACTGTTTTGAAGTGAGAGAGGACCATAGGGATTATTTGAGATTCCTTTGGCATGTGGATAATGATACCAACAAAGGCATTTGTGACTACCGAATGAAGGTTCATGTCTTCGGTAATAGTCCATCACCAGCTGTGGCTATTTACTGTATGAGGCGCACTGCAGTTGAAGGAGAAAAAGAGTTTGGCCATGACGCAAAACAGTTCATATTGAGACATTTTTATGTTGATGACGGCCTTTCATCCACAGCAACAAGAGAAGAAGCTATTGAGATACTCACAAAAGCACAAAACATGCTGGCTCAGTCAAATTTAAAGCTACATAAAATAGCCTCTAATGATCACAAAGTAGTGGAAGCATTTCCTGCTGCAGAAAGAGCCAAAGATCTAAAAGACTTGGACTTGGACGACATACCCCTGCAAAGGAGCTTAGGGGTGCTGTGGAATCTCAGAAGTGACTGTTTCACTTTTCATGCCACAACTGAGAAAAAGCCATTCACCAGAAGAGGTGTCTTGGCCACCATTAACAGTTTATACGACCCATTAGGATTTGTTTCACCCATCACAATGCAGGGAAAAGCTCTTCTCCGTGACCTATCCACAGAACGGAAAGATTGGGATGAACCACTTCCTGTAGAAAGAGAAGAGGAATGGGACAAATGGAGAAACTCGTTGAAAGATCTGGAGCAGCTACAAATACCAAGGTGCTACTTCTCATTCTCCCAGTCCATCGCTGCAAGGAAAGAACTGTGCATATTTTCAGACGCCTCCACCATGGCCATAGGAGCAGTGGCATACCTGAGAGCTCTCGACAGTGAAGGTCAGTGGCATACAAGTTTCATCATTGGCAAGTCCAAAGTTGCCCCCCGACCCGCTCACACTGTTCCTAGATTGGAATTATGCGCAGCAGTTTTAGCTGTAGATATGTATGAACTCATTAGAGATGAGATGGACATTGAAGTGGACACTGTAAGATTTTTCACAGATAGCAAAATCGTCCTTGGTTACATACACAACAACACAAAGAGATTCTATACCTATGTAGCCAATCGAGTGATCCGAATCAGGAAGACCACACATCCAACACAGTGGTTTTACATATCCACTTGTGACAATCCAGCAGACACAGCCACTAGACCGATCCCAGCTTCCACATTAGCTTCCACAAACTGGTTTAGTGGTCCTTCCTTTTTGACACGACATGATATTGAGACATCACACTGTGATAGTTTTACACTCATTGACCCTGACACAGATACAGAGATCAGGCCTGATGTGAAAACCTTTGTTACCAAAACCTCAGTAATGCAGCTGGAACCATCTCGTTTTGAAAGATTCTCTCATTGGATGAGATTGTGTTGCACTATTGCATCACTAAAGCGTGTGGCAGCATCATTCAAGAAAACAGACACAGAAAGTAAAGGCTGGAAGTGTTTCAGTAACAGTAACACTGCAGGAGAAATATCCAACGCAGCCAAGTTTATCATTCACACAGTACAAAGTGAAACATTCAAAGAGGAGCTCAGGTGCATAAAAACAAATCAACCACTTCCAAAACAGAGTTGTCTACAGAAGTTAAACCCTGTCATTGATGAAGAAGGACTTCTCAGAATAGGAGGACGCTTGGCACCTGCTAACCTAACAAAAGAGGAGAAACATCCTGTCATTATTCCAAGGTCTCATCACATATCTATCCTTCTTATCAGATACCATCATGAGAAAGTAGCGCATCAGGGGCGTCATATAACAGAAGGAGCACTCAGAGGAGCTGGATTTTGGATTACTGGCAGTAAAAGGCTTATTTCTTCCATCATTCACAAATGTGTTCTTTGTCGAAAACTTAGAGGACAAATGCAAACTCAAAAGATGGCAGATTTACCCATTGACAGACTATCAACCATGCCACCATTCACTAGTGTGGGACTGGATGTCTTTGGCCCCTGGACAGTCTCCACACGTCGCACCAGAGGAGGAAGTGCAGACAGCAAGCGCTGGGCTGTACTTTTCACCTGCATGTCCACAAGAGCCGTGCACATTGAGCTCATTGAATCAATGTCAACATCGAGCTTCATTAATGCACTAAGAAGATTCTTCTGCATCCGTGGACCTGCTCAAATACTCCGTTCTGACAGAGGGACAAATTTTATTGGTGCATGCAATGAACTGCAAATCGATCAGACAGACACAGAGCTGAATTCTTACCTGCTAGAGAAAGGATGCACATGGCTGTTCAACTCTCCCCACTCCTCACATATGGGTGGATCGTGGGAGCGACTCATCGGAGTTGCAAGGCGCATCCTGGACGGTATTCTTTTGAAAGCCGGACACATCCAACTCACACATGAAGTGTTAAGTACATTCATGGCAGAAATAATGGCAATAATGAATGCAAGACCACTGGTACCAATTTCAACAGATCCGGACAAACCAAACCTCCTCACTCCTGCAATGCTCCTCACCCAAAAGACAAATGCGCTATCTGCACCAGCAGGAAGCTTTGCACCACCAGACCTCTACTCGAGGCAATGGAAGCAAGTACAGTGTCTGGCGGACTCTTTTTGGAAACAGTGGAAAAGTGAATACTTGTCAACTTTGCAGAAACGGAGAAAATGGACTGATGATAAACCGAACATTAAAGTTGGTGACATTGTGTTATTGAAAGATGCTCTTGCTCACAGAAACAACTGGTCCATGGGAAAAGTTGTGAGAACATTTGAGAGTAAGGACACTAGGGTTCGAAAAGCAGAAGTAAAAACTGTAAAAGACGGAAACGGAAAAGTGTTTTTGAGACCCATTACCGATATGGTTTTGCTTTTATCGGATGATAATTAAATTGTTATGAGTGTTAACAGTTCGAAATGTTTATTGGAATAGGTTATTTATAGTGGCACAATTGTATTGTACCAGGCGGGGAGTGTGCTGCCTTTTGTAAGTTAAGCTAGACCAGCAAGGTTGAAAACCGCACTAGAACGCCCCCTGGTGGATATTTTATTTTGTTTTGATGACGCTAAAAAAGAATACAAATCCAAGATGGTGGAACGCGTCACCGAACAGCTCACGATTTAAGTTGATTATCATCCTAATACGTTGTGTTTCAGACAAGATTTGTTCGTAAGTGTTGGTTAATTGTAAAAGCAATAATTGTCTCTTTGTTTTATGTAACTGGCGTAAATAATTGTACGCTGGAATCAGTTAGGAAAAGTTTTTATTTTTAGCTAGCACCTAGAATAGCTAATTTGCTATGTTCGTTGGCTAATACTCAGTTTGTATGTTTCAGTTTACGATGGCCAAAGTGATGGCAGTGGTCAGAGGCCACTCTTCAATAAACAAGTCGAAAAGAAACAAGTTTGGTTATTGGAGCGTCGTTGTCTGGCTGTCTAGCTGCTGAAAACTGGAAACCTCAGGGCGAGGACAGCACATTCATTCTATTTAAATTTAATTTGATCGTGCTTACCAATGTTTTCTGGCCGGATGTCTTAGTTCTTGTGCTGAGGCAATCCGCAAAACGGCGTGCAGGTTTTCGTCAGTAATGCGCGATCTGTGCTTGGTCTTGTTTAAATTCATTATTAAAAACATCTGTTCACTCAGATAGGTGCTTCCAAACATGGACAAAACACGAGCTGCATGGAGTCGAAGCTGTGGCATCAAATCAGGGGGCAGTAGACGGTAAAAGTCCTCGATTGAAACATCACGGAACTTCGCTCTTTAGCTTGTTAGCTTGTCCATGTCCCAGTTTTATTCGCTGGGAAAATGAATAATCAGCTTGAGGTGACTCTGCTGCACTCTAGTGGCGAGAAGCCGTAATGTTGGCTGGTAACAATCGGAAGGCATTATGGGAGATGTAGTTTGGAGTCAATTCGTGCTCAAAACCTCTTTTAAGTCAGTCAATAGGGCTGTAAAATGGTGGTGGGGGGAGAGGGCCACATAAAATGACGTAGCGGGCCACATGTGGCCCGCGGGCCTTGAGTTTGACACATGTGGTTTAGAGCCCGAAGGTCTAAGATTGCACGCATCCCTCGACCACCTTTCTTTGGGACCAGGAAATATCTGGAGTAAAATCCTGCATGGCATTTTTCCTGCGGGATTAATTGTATCGCTCTTTTCTCCAATAGAGAGGATATTTCCTCTTGTAGGAAAAAAGCTGCGGAGCCACTGGCCTGCGATTGAATCACTCCTCTGAACTGTGGAGGCGGCAGAGCGAATTGCAGCCGGTATCCACGGTTTATTGTTCTTAAAACCCACTCTGAGTTTGTGCAGTTTGCCCAATTTTTCGGTCTCAGTGACAGCGGGCTGACAGGCTAGTTTGTGTTGCATGGGGTAATACCGCCCTCTTGTGGCGCTGGCTTGCAAGACTTCTCATCTCGCATCGCACATGCGCAAGGGTTTCCCTCGGTCAAACGTCTGCTTATGGGGGGGAGAGGCTGTGCCCCCATCAGGGAGCGACAAACCATCTCCCCTCTTATTGGTATTTGTTTGTTTTGCAACATTTTTAGCTGCGCCCTCGGCGTTTTGCCTGGATGCGGCAGCTTGTGAAAGTTTAATGTTCTGTGACATAAAACAGTGCTTGTGGGACATGAACTGGGTCCAATGCGGGACATCCCGAACTGAACACGGTTCCTGTTTCGTGCACGCTGAGCGGGCTCGAACATTCCCTCGTTTGTGCGCTGAACTTTGCTGAACTCTATGGAAGGGCTCGGTAACGGAGCCGTGTCTGAGGACGGGTCCAGCTCGCTCTCTGACTTCCAAAAAGCTGTCAGGCCAAACGCTTCCTCCTCCTCACCGTCTGGGTGGACCTGGGTGGTGGCTGATCCGAGCGAGCGGCTTCGGGTTTCTTCGGCCACTAGCCCTTAGCAGCAGCGCCTTTCAGAGGACGGTTAGCGGCCGTCTGGGTCTTCGGCAATTTAGGGATTCTGAAAGTGGGAGGCAAACGCGCCGCAGCCTGGGCAGAGGTTTGGTGCTGGGATGTGGGACCCGTGGCTGTGTGCACCGGCGCCCGTCTAGGGAGACACAGCTTTAAAGCCTCATCGTGCCTTTTCTTTTCCTCACACCTCTTTTGCATAGATGTTACAGCTGCACCAAACAGGCCCTGCGGGGTGATGGGGGTATCGAGGAGGTCCTCCTTTTCCCTGGTGGAAAGCGTGGTTAAGTTTAACCATCTAGCTGTTTCCTGTAGAACCATGAGCCCCATAGCTCTCCCCATAGCCTGGATCGCTACCTTATGAAGCTGGAGACAGTGATCAGTGATGATACACACTTCTTCCCACAGTGTAGCGTCCGGTGATGCAGTTATCTCCTCCTCCAGCTCCGCCTGATATGCCATCAGCATGGAAGAATCGTTCATGGCGCAAACTAATAGAGCGGCCGCCTTGTAGGATTTCTCCGTCAGGTTTGATTGGAAGCGGTCCGCTGCTGAAGGGAGGGATGGAGCCAACCCACCCGAGGACATAGAAGCTTTCGGGTGAAGGTGCGCTGCCACCACTGGTTCGACTCGAGGGATTTGGCAGAGACCGTGGTCGTCCATTCCCTCGCAGTCTAGAACCGAGCCACCTGCCACTGGGTGCTTCTCCCTGTACGGTTTGTTGTGCCAGGAAACTGAAAATTCCTCCAGCAACTCAGGGAAGAAAGGCAGGAACTGCTTTACCGTTCTCTTGGCTTTTGGCAGCTTTTTGCCGTCGAAACGTGATCTTGCTGCTTCAGCCTGAACTTCGGGCCACTGGATATGAAGTTTTGCTGCGGCGCGTTTACACACGTCATGCAGGTCCACATCCAAGGCAGACGAAGAAGAGTCACCATCACCGGCCTGGCTGACACCCGAAGGTGTAGGTCTTGTGACCCGACCTCGGAGCACAAGAGGCGGTTCATCATCTTCCTCTTCGTCAGTGATGAGAAGCTCAGAATCTGCATCCGAGCCTCTGTCATCACCTGCCATGGGTTAATCGAGCGGGTAAGCTGTGAAGCTATGGCCGCTCATATCCAGTGGCAACGGGTTAACAGCGTCAAGCATATCGCCCCAGCTTGGTCCTGGTTCTGCATCAGGGACCGGTGTCAGTCCTTGAGCCGCCGTTTCTTGGCTAGCTGCAGCAGAAGCCAGGATGGGGTCGCCTCCGGACAGTGTCAATTAACGGGCCAGACGGCGACGCAGCACCTTGAGTGAGAGCCGGCTACAATGAGAGCATTCCTCCGATGACTCGAGGGCTGCTTGGGCATGCCTTAAGCCGAGACACGACACACACATTTGGTGAGTGTCCCAACTCGAAATTTTATTTCCACACGGGCAAGCACGTGGATTTTCGTCCGCTTTAGCGTCTGCCTTTCCAGCGTCCATGCTAACTGCAGGAACGATTTCTGTGAAGTATCGCTACTTCTGCTGGTATTGCTACCAATGGAGTATTGCTACTCCTGTGAAAAACAGTGAAGCGTATTTCTACCCTGCACAATTCTTCACAGATAACAGTGCTGTTTTGCAACAGACTGAACGCTAGTTTTCTCCCGATATAGACTACCAGTCTGGAACAAAGGGCCCGGCGATCGAGTTCGCACTCGTATCTATGGACAGTTAAGCTAAGCTCCAGAACGGCAGGCAAAAGAGAGAAAGCAGTCGGGACTTCTGCTCGTAGCGAGAAGAGGTTTTTGAATGATCTGTCTGTTTTCCATATTCCTTTATTTAATCAGGTAAACCCCGTTGAGATCTAGATTTCATTTTCAAGAGGGACCTGAGCAAAACCCTGCACAGAACATAGCAACCTGGTTATCTTGTAACCAGGTTGCTATGTTCTGTGCAGGGCCAGTCCTATATATAGGCAGGGGTGGGACATGCCCCCTCTCCCTGCCACTGACAGACTTATCCCCAGCCAATCAGGGCTGGTGGAGTGTAATTGGAGCTTCTGATGAGGTCACGCCCAGGGCGTTCCCATAGTGCAGAGGTCGGCAACCCAACATATTGAAAGAGCCATTTTGGATCAAAAAACAAATCTGTCTGGAGCCGCAAAAAATTTAAAGTCTTATATAAGGTTTATAATGAATGCAAAACAAGCTTTAAGTGTTTATATTAGCTATGTTAGCCTATTATCAAAATGACTAAGAGTATACATAATTACCATTCATAATTAAATGTTTATTTTCCCTGCTGTGCATCCTGGACGGAATGAAGCACCACGTGACTCTGTTGTACGATAGTGCTTTAAGTGCTTCCGTTACAATATTAATGTATTGTGTTTCGTTGCATTGATAAAATTAAAGAAATGCCATTTTATCACACCCTAAGGAAATCTGATTTTTGATGTCATTTTTATTATGACGATCGACAAGGAAAGGGTCTTTTTTTTCCTTTTGGAACTCAGAAAATCTGCTTCATAATGCAGTTTTCATAACGACGATCGCGCATTGTAAATAATCACTGTAAAGTGTGTGATTGAAAAAACAACTAAACAGAACGTGCATAACGTGCCGCTTATCTCGGTAACTAACGCAATAAAACCAACCTGCAGTTATAAAATAAAGCAGCAGCCTTTTGAAAAGGGAAAGTATATAAAATTAAATTAATACAGTTTAAGTTTGATTTCTGTGCAAATGCCAAGCAAGTCAGTGCAATGGTAAAACATAGCAGCATCCTCTTCTCTTTTGACACGCAACAATCCTCAGATTTGAGCCACAAAACACAATATCGCTAAGTGTCATTCTAAATATATACTGACAAAAATCATTAATCAATTTATAAAAACAACCACTTTGTTACTAAATATATGTGCCTATGGTAAGATTGTGTTCTTACGTGTTTAATGTGACTTCTGTTCACGGACATCACTGGACAGCTTCTCTACATCGGGCTTGTAAGATGTAACTTTAATCTTGATGCAGCAGCTAATGTACCTTCCCTGGAAATGTCTTTCCACATTACCATATTTTTCAGACTATAAACCGCTACTTTGTCCCCATGCTTTGAACCATGCGGCTTATAGCCCGGTGCGACTTATGTACGTTTCCAGTTATTTAAAAAAAATTGTAGGTGAGGCTTATAGTAAGGTGCGCTCCATAGTCTGGAAAGCATGGTACTCTTTTTACTCTTTTAGTCATTTGACAACTTCTCACTACAGAGCAAACATTCAGGTAAACCTTCTGCATTGGCAATGAATGCAAATGATTCAGTCCAAGAATTGTAGAGTCTCTCCTCGGCTATTTTTCTCTTTTCCTCTTTGCTCTCCATGGCCCAACACACACCCGTCAGTTTGTTTACAGCACCCACCTGCCTCGCGCCCCGCCCAGCTGGAAGAAACGTGCGTTGCAGGCTAAGACGCAAATCTTTGTTGACAGAAATGTTGAAATTTAATATTTATTCTGCACATTTTTATAGCATTGGAAAATGTTAAGAATGTTTGTGTCATGTTTGTCCTCCTACAGCAACCATATTAAAACAAAAATATATATTTCCCACCCCAATCTTTTTCCATTTTCAAACATTTTTGAAAAAACTCCAGAGAGCCACTAGAGCAGCGCTAAAGAGCCGCGGGTTGCAGACCCCTGCCATAGTGAAACACGAAACGAGTGCTATGAAAGAGAACCCCACAGGCTGCGATAGTCAGGCCAAGACAATGATGATTATGCCCGATTTTAGATCGGAGCGGCCCCAATGTTCTACTGACTGGACCAGATCAGTCATCGTGACACACCTCGGGAGTGTCCAGGAAGATCGGTTACGATTATTGCAAGCGACAATCTGCTACAATCAGGCGGGGAGGGGGGTGCAATTTTACTGCGCACCTCCCAGCCACCCTGGGCCACAGTAAAATTGCCAACCCTTGACCAGTCTGTGGTGTTAAAAGGATGGGGACCACTGCGTTAGTGGACCGGGGGTTCAGCCAGTGGAGGAGCTTTTGCTTTCGCCTCGTGACAAGCGCAGCACATTGGTTTGTTTTTATGTTGTTTTATTTTTTGCAGCAACACAATGCATATCAATTGCTTTGTCTACTTGAAGTCAGTCAACAACTTGTCCCATAAAGCCCTGGCAACCAAAACATGAGTTTTGGCGCTAAAGTTTTTGTCAAACACAAATTCAAGGGGGTTTCATGTATTTTCTCTGACAGACAAACACAAAAGAGCATATGGTTGTGAAGTAGAAGAAAAAAAAACATCTATCCATCAATTCATCTATCCAGCCACTGATGTTTACCCAATTAGCCTTAAGCATTATCTCATTCTAGGCAGATTGTTCATATGGATGTTTCAGGGCCTGCTGCAGTCACTGGAAAGTATGTCATTCTCTTCCTGTGTAAAGGAAGAGAATGCAATACAAACATTTCCGCTTGTATTGTTGTGGTTGTTTAAAAAAAGTTGGCTGTACTCCCTGGTGGGAATTGATAAAATAAAAAAGGAAAGGTTTCTGGGTTAAGGATTTCCAACATGTTTGTCCAAGTTTTTACAGGGGATTAAAGTGAAGAACCTGTTTGGATGTGTAACTTGCGTGATGCTGCATGTTTGGTCCACAGCAGTGAACATCAGTCTAATCCCTGTGGTCACAAGCATGGTCCCTCGTGTGCATTTAACTGTGTATTATGGGCTATGACTGAGAATGAAACATTCTCTGTTTTCGCAGATAAGTAAGCCAAATCTGATGTTTGATGTGTTGATATTTTATACTCTCACACTAAATTTCCTTGTAATTATTGAACTACTTAATTAAATGATTTGGTGTTATTATTGAATCAAATTGGAATTGCTTTCATTTCACCTCTAATGTAACCTTTTACTTTTGTAAAGTGCCCAAAGAAAAGTGATTGAACCTATGAGGATAGAAAATGAAATCATGCTAATGGAACCACATGATGCCTAATTATTTACACTATTTTCAAGTCTTTATTTCTAGTAATAATTATGATTTTTACAGTCACAGCTAATGGAAACTTATAATAAAGAAAAATAATATGAAATAAGACCAAGAAAAAATGTAGACATTTTCATACAGAACTGTCTTCAATTAAAAGTATCCCTGTTTAAAAGTTATTTTCAAAGAACTTTTACTTATATAGCACTTTTTCAGCAACAAGGCAGTTTGAAAGGTTCTTTTAACCTTTGGGCCTACATTCTCATTTATTGAATATGACTGTATTGTAGATTTACCAGACCATACCTTGTTCCATTAATGCAAAATGCAAGCACATGAAAACCTCTCAAGTTCATACAAATTTGAGACATTGTGTATATGGGTTTTAGCATGTCTCACCCTGTTAGGCCAATTTTTCCAACAAATACTATGTTGAGAGGACCCACTTCTCTTCAATAAGAACAAGTGCTAATTCTGTATTGGGGCAGAGGGGAATCTGTCGAATCTTAGGTATTTCAATCACTGCGCAGAACTGAGGCAACCAGGAAAACATCAATTATCGTTCCTGTTTTTATTTCCAGGAAACAAAGAATAGAATAAGGGAGGAAAGGCAGTTATTGGGAGGAAAAGGGCTCAACCTCCAGGCGCCATGGTGGTCATGTGATGTCATCTGGTCGCTATGGTTATTGTGCTTCATTATAGAGGGATTATTTGTTTGTAAACACATCAGCTGCGAGTGCAATGTGACTACAGCAAGAGCCAGGTGGCCTTTAAACTTAGTGGTTACCATGGTTACCTGCATTTATCTAGATGTTTTAAAGGGAACCACAATTACTTATAAAAATAGACCTTATTTGGGAAGTATTTATCTTAGATGTAAAAACAATACAGTAATAATACTGTAGGTTATTTAGTTTGTATAAATTTTGATAAAATATTTTCATAGGAATGTCGCCATGTTGTTCACACTGCAATGCATTATGGGTAAATGACCTGTAATGGTTCAACTGCCTGGTTCCTCCAGCCAAAACAGTGATGAGTAACGTTATTAAGCCTTTTTAATTTGAACCGGAGCGCATTGAAACTGATCAGAACGTAGAAATCAGAAGAGGTGATGATGAGGAGGACTAAACAGAGGAAGAGGACAGAGTTGGTCGTAGGAGCTGCTGCTACTGCTGCCTTCAGCTTCGTAAATGAAAAAATGAATGACACGAACCTCTGGTCAGACTGTGTGATCCGGTAAGAACTTCTATAGTTCTTACCGAGCTGTTCTTACCGAGACAGAGCTGTCCTAAACAGCTCTGTCCAGTTAGGAAAGAGCTGTTTAGGAGCTGAACTTTGTTCATTGTTTGTAGTGGTTCCACATTCAGTACTGGTGTTCTAGTTCTATTAGCATTTCCAGTAGTAATAGCTCCATTAGCGCTGCTTGTCTTTGACGTTTTTCCTAGCATCTGTAGCACTGTGTCAGGTTTGGCAACAGCTGTGCTAAATAAGTGAAGTTTAAAAAAAATCTATTTTGAGCATATATTTTAAAATATAGACAAAATATCTTTAAAAGCATATTGTTTAATTTTCATACAGTGAAAAGTTGACTGACAGATCGGCCCACCAGGTCATGTCAGCATGTTTGCAGTTAATAATATTCACCTCACTGTTGAAAACTCAGTGACTTTCTTGCTATATTTAGCGAAATTTCAGACAAAAAAATTTGGTATCTGCCAAAATAAAATCGGCAGGTCAGGCTTTTTAAAGATCGGTGATCGGCCAAAACCTGCAGTTGGTGCAGCCCAACTTAAGATGGAATAAACACACACACATATTCATGACATTTTTTGATTAAATTAAATTCTCTTGGGTGTAATTACAATAGATACAAATTCAATTTATACCAGGTGAGTATTTCTCACTTGAGAATGCGGACTGGTACCAGGTTGATTCTGTGTCTTTAAACAATTTTAATTGGAGAAGTTTCACATAACTTAGAAGTTGATGTAAAAATACAGTTTGTTTTAGATGCATAAATTATCAGCAGCAAACACCATATGACCAACTACAGCTTAGAGTAGCTTCTTGGTATATTAATGCAGTAGCCATGTAGCCTGATGTAAAAACATTTTGTAGACAATATCAAACATTGAGAAGTTTCAATTATTGTTGTCAAATATTTTCAAACACGCCATTTTGAAGCCAGTCATTAGAATCAACTCATGTAAAGTTAAAACTTAGCTTCACACAAATACAAACATTTGCGCTATCAAGCTAATTTTCAATTAGCAGCTTAAATAAATCTTTCCGATAAACATTACGTTACCAAGACACATTAAAACATACCTTCATCTTGACTTTTTCCTTGATTCTTCCTCTTTCTTTTCTTTCTCTCTGAAGGATAAATCATTTTTGTGACTTCTTTTGATAACTTCTCTTCTACTGGTGCTTTGGAGGTTTGGATGCACTCTGCACACCTACCATGGCCATCAGAGGGGCCCAAGAGCAATTTATTTATTTATTTTTCTTTTTGCCTATATAAGAACGATTTCTACATTATCAAATAATGTATATATTATTGTAAAAAAAAATCACAACTTTAGAATGAATTTATGTGATTTTGTTCATATAATCACATAGAAATCATAAAAAAATATATAAAAATCAGTTCCACTTAGTGGCCCCCCTTGTGCCCCCTGGGCCCTAAGCAGCCACTTAGTTTGCTTAAGCTTTGGGTCGGCCCGCGATGCATTTCATGCGCTTCGGCACACAGATCAATGAGTTACATCTTTATGAAACAAAAACTGAGGAAAAATATTACTTACATTCGAGTGAGGTTTTACATCCTTTTATTTTTATTTTCTTTATTTTGTGTGCTGTTAGATTACTGTATGAGGATAAATGCGGTTCAGTTTCATTGTTTACGTTTAAACAATAAAAGATTAAAATCATGAAAACAACATCAGTTTTGATGCTTCTTGGTCTAAATAACTGAATGTAGTCAGATTTCAGTGTATTTAGGTGAGTTTTGATGCTTTGTAGTTTGATATTATTCACAGAGAAAATTTGCGTGGCAACCGTGCATTTTCACGCCAGGGAAACAGCGTGCATATATTTACGCATAGTGTGACGCAAAGCTCATTTTTATACATGGCGTCAAAACCTTTGCTGAGATGGTCAGGAGTTGGACCGACTCCGTGACCTGTGACCCATCTCCCACCTGCCCTGCCTGATGCTCCACGCACATGGCTTCCTCTTCTTACTGCCTGTCACTCTTTGTGTAATTTCCTCATTGTAGCCCATGGATTTCATATCAGAACTCTAGTCGCATACCATACAAATGAAATGTCACAACGTGAAAAGCGAAAAATTTTAACTGCTAACTCTTGACATGTTGCTTAGGTATTTAGCAAACCTTATCAAACATTGAATAATTACACACTGTAGCTGCTTTTATGTTAGCTTACTAGCAATTTATAACTTATAAAAAGAGCAAACACTAAAATATGAACTGACTATTTTTTAAACGTAAAGCATAACGTTGATACCTACCGATGCCATAGTTGTTTATCCGCCGTTGTGGAGCCTTGTTTAAAAGCTGGTGTGTTTAGGCTAGTTTTCTCTGAGGGGGAGGGGCTGTAGAGGAAGGGCTGCATGACACAGCAGAGAGCAAGGGGGCGGGGCTTGTTCAAATTTTCAGGCCAAGTCCATGGTTTTGAAAAAGTTAAATTTTGCCTTTTTGCAAACTACAAACTTCAGTGTATTTGATTTGGGTTTTATATGACTAACACAAAGTAGTACTAAACTGTTCAGTTGAACTAGAATTATATGTACAGTTAAAAATTGGCTGTGTGTTAAGTCATCTAATTAGAAAACTCAGAATCAAGAAACTAAAGCCATTTCTCTTCTAATAAAGTATGGAGGATAAAAACACAACAAAGATAACAGTCCACCCATTTTATTACAGTTTATTAGTGAAATGGAATAAAAATTATTCCAATTTGGGTGTTATGAGTTCCAAATATCAGTAATTCTTCCTCACATTTTCTCTTTCTCCTGTGCTTTTTTCCCCTAGTATGTGGTTGTGAACTTGCCCAAGGAGGCTTCTTTGTGCGCCAAGGTGAATACATTTGTACTCTGGACTACCAGAAGCTGTACGGGACCCGCTGCTTCAGCTGCCAGGACTTCATTGAGGGGGAGGTGGTGTCAGCTCTGGGGAAGACCTACCATCCCCGTTGCTTTGTCTGCGCCTCATGCAAGTAAGAGCAAAGGTTGGGAAGTAGAATTTCAATTAAAGAAATTCTAAAGTGAAAAAATTTTGGAGTAAGATCACACTTCTAAGCCTACAGCTTCCTGAACCATTCAGGGCATGTTGTACTTACCCTGTGCTGAACCTGACGTGAATGTTCCAATTCAAGGTTTGTAATGTGATCATATAACCTCAGTGCATTTATTTTTAAACAAGTATTCCTTTTGTGAAGGGAAAACACTTGTGCTTATTGTGAGGAACATGAACAGAAGTCAGAGTTAGAAAGGAAGCAGTGCTTGTGGGAAGGCAATAGGCTTAACTGTATGTCTGCGCTGATGGGAAGACTCTGCTGATCATCAATAATTCAGTTGTTTATTCTCATTGTTCAATTTCCATCCATCCATCCATCCATCCATCTTCTTCCGCTTATCCGAGGTCGGGTCGCGGGGGTAGCAGCTTCAGAAGGGAGGCCCAGACTTCCCTCTCCCCAGCCACTTCTTCTAGCTCCTCCGGGGGAATCCCGAGGCGTTCCCAGGCCAGCCGAGAGACATAGTCTCTCCAGCGTGTCCTGGGTCTTCCCCGGGGCCTCCTCCCGGTGGGACGTGCCCGGAACACCTCACCAGGGAGGCGTCCAGGAGGCATCCTCACCAGATGCCCAAGCCACCTCAACTGGCTCCTCTCGATGTGAAGGAGCAGCGGCTCTACTCTGAGTCCCTCCCGGATGACTGAGCTTCTCACCCTATCTCTAAGGGAGAGCCCAGCCACCCTACGGAGAAAACCCATTTCGGCCGCTTGTATCCGCGATCTCGTTCTTTCGGTCATGACCCAAAGCTCATGACCATAGATGAGGGTGGGAACGTAGATCGACCGGTAAATCGAGAGCTTTGCTTTTTGGCTCAGCTCTCTCTTCACCACGACGGACCGGTACAGCGCCTGCTTGACAGCAGACGCTGCGCCAATCCGCCTGTCGATCTCCCGCTCCCTTCTTCCCCCATTCGTGAACAAGATCCCGAGATACTTAAACTCCTCCACTTGGGGCAGGACACCCCCCTGACCCGGAGAAGGCACTCTACCCTTTTCCGGCTCAAGACCATGGCCTCGGATTTGGAGGCACTGATCCCCATCCCGGCCGCTTCACACTCGGCTGCGAATCGCTCCAGCGAGAGCTGCAGATCACAATCTGATGAAGCCAAAAGGACCACATCGTCTGCGAAAAGCAGAGATGAGATCCTAAGGCCACCAAATCGGATCCCCTCAACACCTTGGCTGCGCCTAGAAATTCTGTCCATGAAAGTGATGAACAGAATCGGTGACAAAGGGCAGCCCTGGCGGAGTCCAACTCTCACCGGAAACGAGCCCGACTTACTGCCGGCAATGCGGACCAGACTCTGACACCGGTCATACAGGGACCTGACAGCCCGTATCAAAGGGCCCGGTACCCCATACTCCCGGAGAACCCCCCACAGGGCTCCCCAAGGGACACGGTCGAACGCCTTCTCCAAGTCCACAAAACACATGTAGACTGGTTGGGCAAACTCCCATGCACCCTCCAGGACCCTGCCGAGGGTGTAGAGCTGGTCCAGTGTTCCACGACCAGGACGAAAACCACACTGCTCTTCCTGAATCCGAGGTTCGACTATCCGACGGACCCTCCTCTCCAGGACCCCTGAATAGACCTTGCCAGGGAGGCTTAAGAGTGTGACCCCTCTATAATTGGAGCACACCCTCCGGTCTCCCTTTTTGAACAGGGGGACCACCACCCCAGTCTGCCAATCCAGGGGAACTGCCCCCGATGTCCATGCGATATTGCAGAGTCGCGTCAACCAACACAACCCTACAACATCCAGAGCCTTAAGGAATGTTGTAGGGTTGTGTTCAATTTCCTTGGTTTCATTATTCACAATGTTTTGAGGCAATCTTATTTTTTCACAAATTCCATTTCAGAATATTTGACATGCAGTGATTGCAAAAATATTCGTATGCCTTAATCGTCTCCCATTTTGTCATGTCCAGTACTTTTTGTCAATTTCCCTGTATTTTGTTGGAAATGTGACAGACCAGAACAAAGTGGCACATATCTCTAAAGTAGAAGGAAAATTACATGGCCTTCATATTTTTTTGACAAAGAAATTATTTAGAATTGTCTTTATATAGCTCCATTCACTCAAAACCGTGCATAGCCACCTGTTGCTGCAAATACAGCTGTTTTTGAGGTTAGTATAATCTTTGAACATAAATAGCCTAAAATGTTGCTCATTCTTCTCTACACTATAACTCAAACTGAGTCAAATTTGATGGAGTGTCTGTGAAATCAGTTTTCAAGTCTTGCCTGTTTCTGCACTTTAGCTAGGTCATTCTAAACCACAGTCAATTTGTAGTCATGTTGTTGAGGGGCGTTCGTGTTCATACACACCTTTCACACACAGTGCAGACCCCCTGGGGGACACACTTCCGTCCCTTCATCCTCTATTTGGCCTTAATGAAACAGTCATGGAGAGAGCGCAACCTCTTTCTTGAGACACCCTCCTCTGTAGACAACAATGTAATTTCCATCTGGGATATTCGAGCCATTTGACAGTCTGTGTCAATGTGTCAATGAATGTAGTTGTTCATTGAATAATTGTACAAAATGTAAGTAATTCCTCATTGCATCTGATCAACAGTCCTCAAAAGTATTTGTTAGAGCTATACATAAGAAATATTTAAATGATTTGTACAATGCTTTGTTTTTTAAATTTTGTCATATTTAGTAAAGAGAGTTAATATTTGTTCAGGCCAGTTTTATTGTGAAACTTAGTTTTATTTTGAAAAGCTTACTTCCTGTTGAGCCTTATAATATATTAGAAAAAACACTGACGGCAGCAATATACATTTGGAGAGCCTCAAGACCTGGAGAGAAGCATGAACACATGACCCTAGAGATAGGCTACAGAGAAGCCAGACAGCTGCTTTATCAGCAATATGGCGATAATTTAAAAATAGCCATGGCTTACATTGAAAAGGCTTTAAAATGGCCACAGATAAAGACAGACAATGTTAAGGGCTTAAACGCTTATTCTCTCTTCTTGATTGGTTGTCAAAACACGATGCAAGATGTTGTCTATATGGAAGAAAAGGATAATCCAACAAATGTGAGAGCCATTCTGCCCAACTTGCCATATAAGATGAGGGAACAATGGTATAATGTGGCATTTGAAATGCAGGAGACCAAAGGAAGAATAGCAAGGTGCGCAGATCTGGTAGATTACATTGACAGACAAAGATCATCTTAGATCCATTGTTTGGTGATCACCAGGAAGTCAATCTATCTACAAAACAAAGAGAAAAAAGCTGTTTTGTGAGGAAATCAAAGGAAAGTACTCCAAGAAGTAGCAGTTTTGCTACAAGTGTTAACACAGAAAAACAGAAATTTTCACAGTCAAACCAAATCATAAAGACTGACAATGGCAAAGTATCTCAGAATAACTGTTTGTACTCGGACAAGAATCATACTCTTGACAACTGTGAAATGTTCCAGAAGCTAGCACACAAGGAAAAAATTGAAATCCATTGAGTAAAGATTGTTCAAGAAGATTGACATGTCAGTTATGTTTGTCCAAGCATCCTACACGTAAAAAGAGAAGAAACAGCACATCTGAAACTCAGGCCACTAGTGCCATAGGCCAGGAGATGTGTTGATAAACTGAGACTGGAAGCAAAGAAGGAGTTTTGGCCATTGTTACTGTAAAGCTCAAGTCCAAGAAAGGCACACGATAATTGAGAAATATGCCTTTATAGATTCTGGCAGTTCAGTGACTTTTTGCACAGAGAAGATCACGAGAGCACTGAACTTAAGAGGCAGAAAGACGGACATTTTGCTCCGAACTATGGGACAGGAGAAGCTTGTCCATAGTCACATCCTGTCAGAACTGGAAGTCAGTGGATTTGAAGAGGAAAGATAAATTGACCTACCTTCAGTGCTCACACAACATGAAATTCCTGTCACAAGATGTCACAAGATGATCTGCAGTTCATGAAAGATGTCGATCAGTCTTGTCAGCTCATCGACGGACATTACTATATAAGTCTTTCATTTAAGAACAAGTTGCAGTCTAGCTGAGCAGAGAGCCATCAATCTCAAGAAAAGATTAATAAAGAATCTGAGTTTCATGCTGACTATAAAGCCTTCATGTAGGCCTAAACAACAAATCAGTTAATCGCACGATAAATGAAAACTATCTACCTCATTTTAATTATCGGCTTTATCGTTTCTTCCGGCCTTTTTCTCTTTCTGTTATTGACACTGAATGAGAAAAGGCTCAACTCCGGTGCTCTCCACTGACTCCTCCCTTCCTCATTTCCTTAGTGTAATGCCCAGCGCACACTATACGATCTTAGAGTTGTCGGCCGATTGTCAAAACCTGAGATCACACATTAGCCGACAGAAATTCTAGGTATAACGGTTCGATCGGGTTCGTTCCTGCCGTGTGGTGTCCAACAATGGGCACAAAATAATGGCCACAAGTCCAGTGAACTAATTTTAAAACCAGGCATTAATCAATGCTTTACTACAGTCTACCTGCAATGCATGTGGCTAGTGTCAGTGTAAAGTCCTGACTGAATGAAAATCATTAGAACCTATTTACGTCACGTTAATGAAGAACAGCTGAAAAGTTGCCGGGTTTATCAACTGCGGTAGCAATTTTGCTCCAACTCCTCTCCTTGTCATTTCTATATTCTTTGAACAAACAAAATGTTGAATAAACATTAATGTTGTTTCCACATATCATCTCCAATGTTTGTTGGACTTCGGGTTGCTCCATGTCAGCTGTTTGGGATTCCTCTCCGTAATTTCCCCTCAGAAAGTACGGAGGAGAATCCGCACTTTCTGATTGGCTACCTGTCACATTCAACAGGCTGAGTTCTTGCTCCCAGTCGGGGAAAACCCCTGATTTAGATCAGAGCGACCACGACGATCTACCGTAACACACCACACACTGCAGGATGATCGGTTACGACAATCTTAGAACGGCCAAGGTTCTAAGGTTGTTGTAAGGGGAAAATCGGGGCAAAAATCGTGTAGTGTGAACTATTGCTTCAGGTAGTCGGATGTGCCCTATCTATCTAAATCTAATGATTATTGCAGGGCAACATAATATACAGACTTCATAATCTGCAGTCTTTTGGTTGAATGGAGTATTTATTTACACTTTGGCTTTATGTTGTTTAGTTTTTATTCAAGTACATTTTTTGTTAATGGAGACTGAGAATCCATTTTATTTTTGGTTGATTTGTTTATTTTGTTTATCAGTTCCAGTGTTTAGTGTTCTTTTGAAAATAAAGTCTATCTATCTTTGGCAGGAAATCACATGCATTATTGCATTATATGCGTTTCCATTAAATCAGTGTAAAAAGGTCTTCAAACAATATTATCGTTTATCGCAATAATTTTTGAGACAATTAATCGCTTAGCAAAATTTGTTATTGTGACAGGCCTACCTTCATGTATGACATCATAGCAAAGGGAGTGTATCATACAAAAAAGAAGAAAATCAGAGTTGTTTTTGACTGCACTGCCACATATCAGGGAGTTTCACTGAACAATCAATTTCTCCAAGGCCCAGACCTGACAAATACCTTGGTTGGAGTAAAGGGTTCAGGGTTTGTTCTCTTAACTTCAAACCTAACTCTTGTCACATGACACAACCCCAGTGAAATCTTTCATCTGATTTTACATGTCTTGCTTGTTTTCAGGCAGCCATTCCCAGCTGGTGATCGGGTGACATTTAATGGAAAAGAGTGTATCTGCCAGAAATGTACCCAGCCTCTGCCTGCCAACAGCCCGGCACCCATCCAGGCTGTTCACAGTTAGTACTGATTCCAGTTCCTGTCATAAACCTGAACTCTGTGTCCCACCCCATGAACTTGAATTTTCCCATAATGTCCGATATCACTTTTACTCCATGATGAAACTGAAGCTAACTTCATTCTATCTTCATCTACATGTGCTCTGTGCAGACTGCTGTGGTTGTGGGAGGGAGTTCAAGAATGAACAGTCTCTTGTTGCTCTGGACAAGCACTGGCACCTGGGCTGCTTCAAGTGTAAAGTGTGCAACAAGGTGCTCAATGCTGAGTACATAAGCAAGTAAGTTACTCTGGCTATTAACAGAGGTCCAGCGACCCTCTTTTTAATTGACTCTGTAAAAATGTTTTTGTGCTCAACCAAGAGTTGGTGTCAAGACTCTCTTGCATTTTATTTTGTGTGTCAGAAGCTGGAATGTTTTGGGAACCACTGCTCAACTGGAAGATTTCCAGAAGGTTTCTGGCATCTCCAAATCAAACATATCCCATGACAGTCAGACTATAAACTAAATGCAATGCAACATGTAAAATTTGCTGTAATATGTTCCTTCTAACTGCTATTAGCTGAGCGTGACTAGGAATGAATTAGCTCCTTCACCAGATTGACAAAATGTCTTCAAGAAAGGGTCACACAGACTTCTGGTGGCAAACAGCTCCTTTGTGTTCATGAAAAAAACAAAGGAGTTCTGTGTTGGCCATGGAACCACACAAACACACATATTATTTTCCTTCATCTTTACCAGGACTTTGTTTTGACTTCCATTCACCACTACAGCCTAATCCTAACCCAAAAACAACACTTCTCCTGTGGACCAGGCTTTGATTCTCACATGGATCAGTGTGTCCCCACAACGTATTTCGTGTTAGTAAAACGGTCCTTACAATGTATCAAGTACTATGCCACACACACAAACACACTCACACAAATCCAATAATCCAAATGCTTACAGCTTGTACATATACAGGTTATTTCATGAATCCGACCTGTTTACTTTGATGCCAGATCCAGTCTTGATTCAATCAAGTAATCTCCATCCATCTCCATCTTTTTTGAAATGCTGTCTTGTTACATGTAGGGAACTATTTCTGCATGTGGTATACCTGAAATGCCAAGATAGGACACTTTGTCTTGGCAAAGTGTCAAAACAAAGTGTCCTGGTTGGATATGTTAGACACTAGATTATCTGTGTGATATTAAGCATGTCTGTTGCTCTCTGCTGTCTCTAGATAATTTCTCATATGTTGTCCAAACAGAGATGGGATCCCCTACTGTGAGATGGATTACCATGCTATGTTTGGCATCCAGTGTGAGAGCTGTAAGAAGTACATCACTGGGAAGGTTCTGGAGGTATGCTGTTTTTCATATGATGAAAATTCTGTGCAGCGTGTTTCCCACTCCTTTTTATGGAGTGTCAAAGTTTTATGATTCAAAAAATTAGTGACTCGTTATATATTTATGTATACCTATCATAAATATATAATGTGAATAAATAAGTACATAAATAAATATATTATAGTGGATAAAAAATAAAGGTATCTATACACAAGAAAGAACATGTTCAGAAGAAACTTATAACATAAACGTCATTATTTTTAAAACATTCATTAATTGCAATTGAATTTATTACATCTCTTAAAGGCATGTATCAATATTTCAGTATTTATAATATAGAATTTATTTGTTTAATTAGTTCTATGAAAGGCCAGACTGACATGAATAAATAAGTCATTAAATGGATCATAAAATAAGTCAAATTAGTGATGAGTACATAAATCTATTATTTAATTATTAAAAAAATATTTACGATATGTAAAATAATTATTTTGCCATTCATTTAATTTTGCTATAGTTCCATACCATGCTTTGGGTGCATCAAAAATTAAATAATATCTATATTTTCTACCTGGAGATTGGTATACCTAAAGTTTGGTGTGGACATGTCTCCACCACAAGGCTACTGCTTTGCATTGAGTCAGGAATATCGGTGGTCAGGAAATTAACAAACAAAGAATCTCATAAAGGAATGCAATGTTTTGCTATTAATTGTCAACGTTACAACAGCAAGATAACAAGATCCAAGGAAATCACAATTTGCATGTCAGTAAAAGGTTTTAATTTAAAAAAATATACATAAAAAGTGGAGAGTAGGTTAACTATGCTGTAGCTTAACTTTGACAATCTTAACATACCCCAGCTGCATAGTTCAGTGTGTTTCGGTTCAGTTAGTACAAAAATAAATCAACCCACACATCTACTTTGTGGCAGATTATCAGTAGAGCAGGTGTTTAAATTAGCTAATCAACCACCACAAGTGTTGAGGCAATTACTTTTTAATGATCGCAAAATAAACAGCAAGCCTGAAAATTCAAAAAACAGAAATCTGTAGCGGGCTGAATGTTTTGGTATTTCTTTGTGTGGGAATTTTTTAGTGTGTTTTTTCTTATTTTAATTCCTAATACACTTGAACTTAATCTTTGCTCCTTCAACTCCTGGAGCTGTTGTTTGAAAGTTGCCTTGGCAACGGGTCTGTGTGTGACGTTAAGCTGACAGAATGGAAAAGAAAAAGAATACAATTGGTTTCAAGTTGTTCTCCTGGGTTTCTACGTCCCTGGACTAATTGCATCATTTGTTTGTAGAACGTGGCAATATTCAAAGCAATCATAAAATAGGATAAAATATTATATAAAGCATAGGAGTCAAAATTTGTTAACCATTTCTCCGACAGCAGCAATTAGGAACAATTATATTATTGGCCATTATAAAAGAGAAATTTATTTAATCCTCTACTGCATCTTGACAGAACTGACAGAAACCAAATTGTTTATATATCTACATCCAGAGAGAATACATAATTTACATGTCCAAACATCGGCACTTTTCACATATTTAACTTAAGCCACATATTAAAGAAATTAGATCAGCAATATGGGGGCTAGAACTATTCTTTGCGACAGATTACTGCTCATCCTGCATTGGAACCATATATGCTTTTGTGGACATAACGACATATACAGGCGTCCACCATCCCCAGGTGCATGTCACTAGCCATGGAGGCTAATAGAATAGAATAGAAGTACTTTATTCATCCCAGCAGGGAAATTACTTCACAGTTACAGCATAGAGACAAGACAAGAGACAAGACACAATAACAATGTCCGGGTGTTTAGTCTGGAGTTTGGCTGTAGTAGAGCTGATGACGTCACAGGCCACCGCTGCATCAGCTGATGGAGGAATGTAAACAGCGATCAAAATGGCGGAAGTAAACTGCCTCGGTAAATAACACGGCCGCATTCCCACAGCCAGAAGTTCAATATCCGGGCTACAAATCTGTTCCTTCACGTTAACATGACCAGGATTACACCACCTCTCACTCACATAAGTGCAATCCCGCCACCCTTCTTCTTCCGACTCTTGGAAAAGTCCCTGTCCCCCGCACCAAGGAAAATCCAGGAACCTCCACGCTGTATTCCGGAATAAGCAAGTGTAGCCAGGTTTCCGCAAAGCAGAAGATACTGCACTCCCAGTACTCCTTCTGGGTCCTAACCAGTGTCGTGAGTTCGTCTGTCCAATTTCCCAAAGACCTCACGTTCCCCACAATAATCGCCGGTAACGCTGGCCTGCGCCGTCTCCTCTTCTACCTCCGTTTAACTCCAGACCCACAGCCCCGTTGTCTCCTCTGTAACTCCTCCGGGACCACAGGCCCGTCTCCGGGCAGCAGCAGAGGCCCACACAGCGCAATCAGCCGTTCACGCGAGCAAACAATGCCGCTACTCCGCTGGGCGAGGTTCTCCGCAACCAAGAGTATAAAAAGTAGGAGACGAACGCGGAGAACATCAACAGAACCACATCCAGCCATTGTGGAAAGCCCAACTGATGATCCATGGGTTCTTCAAGCACGGATCATTAATCGGTTACAGCAAATATACACAGACAAACACACACAATGGGAGCTGCGTCTGCAGGCAGCCAGCTGCACCGGCGCCATCTTGACGAGGGGCGCCATCTTGATGAGGCAATATCCAATGCATATTGATGGTCACTCTACATCCCAACTGCCCCATCTAGTCCCAAACAAAATCCCACTGAAAATCTTGACGAGCTGAGACACAGTTGTGACATGCAGTGGTGTTTTCTGGCATGGACCATCACCCAAGGCAGCGCCGTGTTGGGGGGACGACATGAGCTGAATTTTGCAACTGTTTTCAAATGTAGGCAAGCATTGAGCAAATATACACACTAACTCCATAAATCAGAATATGACTGAAAAGTTATTTTTTTCAGTAATTCTATCACTAACTTAAATATGAGTGTCACAGCAAAGGGTCTGAATACTTATGACCAGGTGATGCTTCAGTTTTTCTTTTTTAATAAATTTGCAGAAATGTCTACATTTTTGTTTTTTTCTGTCAAGATGGGATGCTGAGTGTACATACATATAAGTGACAGATGTTTTAAAGATTAATTGGATGACTTAGTTTGAACATCTTTACATTTCTTAGTATGCTTAATTCCTGCTAAAATGTTTCTGTTTTCAAAAAGTATTGTTTATATAAGCTTCATCAGGATGTAGTTATACTGAGTTATTGAACATGACTGTACACTGTTAGACCTTTTATTGTAATTACCATTCTACAGTACCTTTACTGTTATGATATTTCACTGTTAATTTTTACTGAGTGTGCTTTACAGTTATAACTGCTTTACTGTAATTGTATTTTATAGGAAAGCTGGTCTACTGTAAACTTGTTTCACAACATAATGTCAGAGTTTTACTGTAAATTAAAGTTTACATTTTTTTTAATATAAGAATATTTTACCATAAACCGAAAAATTTCACAAAAGAAATTTTAGTCCAAGTACTGTGAATAACAGGTATTTATTTTCAGCAGATTTGTAGAAATAAAATCCATTTACATATTCGCAATGTCATAAAAAACAATGTCACAATACAATATAATGTGCTGTAAAACAACAAAACCATAGAACACATTTCCTACATCAGAAGAACTTTTATTCCATTTGTCAAACAAAATCAGTGGGATCCATCTTGTGGAAGCTGAACTGTAAAGAATAAGACAGACAATGTGGGAGGTCATGAGATGGTCAGGAAGTTATCTACGTTTTCAAATCGACAGGAAGTTGACAAATTTAGCTGAAGTGACAATGTTCACATGCATAAAATGTTTGTCATAAAGCAGCATTAAGTTGATAATTTGTTTAAAAAAAATCAATTGGACTGAAGTGATAATAGAAGCTGCATAAAGAATGAGCAGGACTGGCTTCACTTCAGGTTTTTGGATTGTTTATGGCAAAAGCAGTCAGTCAGTCTTCAGTAATTCAAAAGATTGCGTACTACAAATGTCCCCAAGGGGACGATGAAGTACAACAATCTTTTTAGTCATTTTGTTGGTGCTGACGGATTACTGCAAAAGTGTGCCTAATAAACTGAAAACTGCATAGTATAAAAATACACCACACTTAAACGACTACACACTTATACATTTCTGTGATTTATTAAGAGATGCAGCGACATCCACTTTTTACCACGGACACAGAAAAGATGCAGGCTACTCTAAAGGGCTATTGTGTAGGAATCACATGCCATTTATAAATAATCATTAAAATCAGATTAAAAAGGCTAAAGTAAAGTCAGAGCATGCAAGATAGGAGGAAAAGACAACAAAATAATAAACATTTACATTTGGTAAAATACTTACCTAGTTGGAAGTCCTCCATTCAAATTCAGCAAGTTGTTGGAAGAAGGTGGTGATCTGGGAGTTGACACTGACTACTTTCCTCTTGACAAGACTTCCCGTCTTGCGGCTTGTACCGACTTTGGCTGTGCATTTGGTACCAACATCTGGATTGATCCTCACAAAGAATCTTTTAACAGAAATAAAATATATTAATTGTATTTTTTAATGAAGACGTACAATACAGCAATCAGCTATGGTTCTTCATCATCAGTCAAACTGTCATTAAATTTAATTCATAAATGGCTTGGTGTAGAGTACTTGCTGTTGTATCATCTCCAGCGTTGTGGATGCTGACTCCTGATACTCCAGATTGAAGACAGAATATGACCCAAAAAAGACAGCAAGGACGCTGGCAAAGTCATGTAGTTGCTCAGGCTCGAAAAATACCTTCTCCTCCATACTGACCATCCACCGGGTTGCAGACATCGAGCTATTTCCTAAAATAGACAAACCCTTGTCAGGCTAACGCTAGTGAGTAAAAGTACAGACTACCATAACAATTACATACATTGCTACAAAAAAATTATAGTGATAGAAAATATTCCTCATACCATGATGATTACCCTTGGTGTAGTGGGTAAGGTCATTTCCATTTCAACAGACATCTTGGTGGAAGATACCTTTAAAACATAAAAGGAAAACTCTCTTAAATATGAATTACTGGTAGTAATTTATATTTAAAGGGCCAGTTCACCCAGATTACAACAGGTTTTTGAGAACCTCATCCCGGAGACTAGACTAGACTTTACCCCTACATCCTGCTACCACTCTGAAACAGCGGATGTGAATGACAGTTTGTGGGGCTAAATGCATTTTTTAAAGCATTACATTCCACAAGTGTTCAGTCTGACTTCTGCAATGGCGGTGACTCCTGTGCATGTGGGACCTGAATGCAGAAAATGTTCTGAAGGAAGCAGGACATTGCTCTATTCCACATGTAAACCGATAATTAGCTGTGTGTTGATGTTTCTTCACATGACTACAAAATTCTGTAAATTCTGAAGTACAAATGCTGCAGAATTTACACCTGTACATAGTTGCACCTGTTAGTACTGACTTAACTTTAAATTTGCAGGAGCATGGTTTAAACATGTGAACAGTCCTTATGTGTAACCAGGGTTGGAAATTAACTTTTTTGTCCACCTGCCACTGTGGCTGAACAAACTCAAAAAATAACAGAAACCACTTTAATGTTTTTCACCTTTGTCCTCATTTACAGACTCTTATACACTATGTTGGAGATGTAATGGTACTTTTGCAAGCTAACCAGCTGTAGCAAGCTCAAAGTTATAGATTAGGTTAGCTGCTTCTCTACATTTCCAGACTATTTTGTGGCTTCAAATATGTTTGAAGAACTGTCTTTTTACCTGTTGTCTTGTCTTTTGAAGAGATGAAGCTATGTTAGCAGTCAGCAGGACAGAACTGCACAGCCACTTGGAGGGAAAAAGCTTGGGAGTTAAAAAAAAAAGGTCATCTGAAGAAAAGAAAAAAAAGAGCAATGTTAGAAATTCATCCTTGCTGACCTATGTAGCTAATCTGCACTTTTAACATTTGCAAGATCATGGTTTAAACAAATGAACAGTCATTAGATGTAAAAAAAAAAAAAAGAGAAGGGGGGGGACCAATTATCAGTTAAGGTTATATTGTTCCACAAAGGATGTAGCAACAATGCTAACAGACACTCAGCACTGAGCTCATCTCAACCTAAAGCCGCCCGAGGAAGATTAAGCGGCAAAAGTCAAGCTAAAACCTTCAACGGTAAAATTAGCACCTTAGCTAACGTTAATTCTGAACCAGCTCAAAAAATAACAACATCATATTTTCCTTTCTTTCACCTCATTTACAGACACGTAACTTATAACGTTACAATATGCCAGTTATATAAAACACCAGAGTTAGTAACGTAAAGGTAACGTTATTTTACCAGGCTAACCAGCACAAACGAGCTCATGCTATCATGCTAAGTTATAGCATGATGCTATAAGTTACGTTAACTCCATCTAAAATGTACATTTCCAGACTAGGCTTTGGCTTCAAACAGTTTTCTAAGAAGTGGTTTTTTACCTGTCTTGAAGAGCTGAAGCAGTGTGAGCCCACAGCACGGAGACAGAGCTGCACTTGGAGAGAAAAAGCTGGTTGGAAGCGAAGCCACTCTTGATGACGTAGCTAGATAAACTGCATGTTAATGTTAGCTAGGATGTGAAAAAAACAAAAGTACATGCTCTCTTTCTGCCTTAAAAATATGTTAACTACTAAAGGAGTAAAAATACAGAAACAGGGAACCACGATGAAGCAGCTATGATGACCGTTGGAAATCAAATATAATTCTTACTGTATATTATAAGTACAGTACCACTACTGCAATGTGTAAACAGTAAATTACTGCAAATTCAAAACATACAGTAAGTTACTGTAATACTATGTACTATACCCATAATGCAATGCAAATTACAGTAACTACTTGTAAAGATGTCTTATGGTAGTTTTACTGGGCATTTTGTGGTATTTAACTGTAGAAAATACAGCAAAGGCTAACAGTGTACTCAGATTTAAGTTTTGGTCTTATTCTTAACTCCCCCATCCCCACCCACTCTTCCTCACAATGCGTCCCCACCAATTTGCAACACAAAGTTACACCCTTGGATACACCTCACTTTACATGAACATGTTTTGTTCATGTGGATTGAATGTTGGAAAGGATGCCCCAGTCTGTAGCTCCACTCTGTTTTATTAGTTTAAGTGAGTCTGTTCCCTCACCTAAATAGTCTCTTCCCTCTGGAGATACATAGAGGTGGAGGTGTACAGAGCACGGTGCTAGGAAGTAGTGATGGGAAAGGGATGGACTCAGTGGGTCTGCCAAACATCATGCCACATTTGCTTTTAGTTTCACATTTCTACTTTTACTTGATAGATCAGCCCTGCAGGACTTTGAAGGAAACAATTTCTCCTTCGTGCAGGCTTGGATTTCAACAAAGGAAGGATTTGATAATGGTAGTATCTACTTTCCTGTCTACTCATATGTTCCATGTTTAAAATTCAAACCTTTTCCGTCCATTTGGTGTCTCAGTGTTTCAAAGTCAACATCCTCTCTTCTTACGCCCTATCCATCATTCAGTGGAATGATCTACTGTGGTTCAAATATGAACTCTTTGCATGGCCTCCTGTACCTTCTGAGGATTTTCAAGTGCCAGACCTGTCGACCCAATTCCACCTTGACCTACAGTCTCTTTGCTCATTTAATTTCAGCGCATATCTGTCCCCGAATGCCTTCGCTCTCCATCTGCTATCCATTTGTTTCAGACAAGCACTAAACAGTATGTTACCCAAGAAACAGGGCATTGGTGTTCCTGATTTCTGCTGTTTTTTTCAGCTCAGATGATGCAGCAAAGCAGAGCAATTCCTGACAGATTTTATTTTTTTTAAACCCCTCCAGGGGGTCTTTTGTGGGCTCTAGTGTCCCTTATATGACAGTGGGCTGACAGGAAACGGGGAAGGAGAGAGGGGAAGACATGCGGCAAATGTCGTCGGGTCCGAGAGTCGAACCCGCGACAGCCGCTCCAAGGACTCAAGGCCTCCAAATACGGGTCGCGCTAACCACTACGCCACCACAGCACGCCCCCCCTGACGGATTTAATGAGTTCACTGCAGGGCTTGTCTCTATGGAGTTGTTGAAATTATGGGTGAGAGCAGAGAGCAAGAAAATTTGCCAGGAATGATATAAATTTACTTAGTTTCATGATGCACTGATTTATTATGAAGTGTTTCTTTTTTGCAACAGAAAGCATGACAAAAGAAAGTGTAGTGTACTGTGGAGGTTAGGGACAAATTGCTTAAATCTGTAAATATTTGATACTCCTTTTAGAAATATTTTACTATCATATTTTAGGTGACATTGGCTAGTTTGATTTTACTATCAAACTAGCCAATGTCACCTAACCCGAAACAAAACAATACCAAGACTTTTAGGGCCAGAGATCAAAACCGATGTAGGGCGAAACCAGGTCAAGACAAAAACCAGCTCCCCCAAAATGTTGGTACAGAGGCAGATTGCCAACATTAGCTAGCTTACTAGCTATGTATTAGCAAGCAACTTATACATAGCTTGCTTGGAGTTGAATTGGTACATGCAATGAAAGCAAGCATGCAAATAAATAAATTGGGCAATATTCTTGCAAATAAGTAATATTTCCCTTATTGTGGCCTTGATTGCTCTTGAAAATGTCAGAGACTGAGACAAGACGGAGTACAAATGCAATCGAGACTATCAAAAAGTGCTCTCAATTCCAAAAGCGTTCTCCAGTAATACAGCAGTAGTTCCAACATTAATATCCAATAATACATACATTGGAAACCATCTTTTTTTAAGGTTTTGTTGGCTCTAGTGGCCTTTATTTGAAAGTAGTTTGACAGGAAACAGGGTAATGAGAGAGGAGGAAGACATGCGGCAAATGTCGCCAGGCCGGGAATCAAACCTGCGACCACAGCCACGAGGACTAAGGCCTCAATATGTGGGTCGTGTTTTGCCCCTGCACCACCACAGCACCCCTGTAAACCATCTTAGCACTACAGCAGAAGCTGACATTATAATCCTTATAATGCTCTTAGAAGTATAATCAGTATCTAGGAAATCAAATGTCGCTCTTTGATTACTTGCTTTTTAAACATCAGCCAGTGTCAAGTATCATTGTGCCTAAGTATTTCAACTTCCTAATTTGCATTTTCTTTGGAATAATTATTCTAGGTATGCGTGATGACAGAGGTCGCGCTAGACTTTTATGTTATGTGTTATTTGACGGACAGCATTAAAAGAAATTGGTAATTTACAATTTTTACCTTTCACATTATAATCATATTAACATTAGGCTATTTAGCTGCATTTTTATGCGGTTTAGTTAATATTCACCTAGTTGAACCGTGAATCCAGATCCCCTCATACATAAAGCAGATAAATTAATCTAAATTTTTCTCCTAGTGACACAAACCACTGACTGTGGCCCCAATAACTTATAATAAATTAAATTAAACAGGTCCACTTAAATTACCAGCACTTCACCCCGCTGGGTTCTGAACGCACAACCTCACAAATTTCTCCTGGTCGCATCTGCACTAGTTCATCAGTCAGTTGGATCTGACTGATCCAAACCGATCAATTGAACTCCGCAAGTTTTTTACCCTATGTCCAGATGTACGCTTTTACGAGGATCTTTTTTTTTTTTGCGTGGTTTCACTTCCCCGAAATGGACAGGTGTTACGTCTGCCGCGTTCCTCCTGAGCGCCGCTTGAAACTGCAGGATGAGTTCAGTTTAATTCTTCGCAGTGGCGGAGTCGCGTCCGCATTAGCTGTGCAGCGCAGTGCACATGTTATGGTCTAAATAACTTCTGCACTTTTATTTATTTCCTCACAATAAACTACCAACATTGCATTCTCTTTAGTTTTCTCTGGTCTGTAATGGAGACTGGAATTAAAGGCGTCATGCACATTTGAACCAGAGGCTCCAAAGCATCCTGTCCATAACTTTTCAACAATCTATAATATCTGCCCATCATGTGCACCAGTCAAGGGTGTTAATTATAACCTGTCAAATGACGGACAGGCTTTAAATTTTCCCATCGTTTAAAAAGGAAAACAGTCAAATACGGAAAATATTCCATTAACGCGACCTCTGATTGAGAAAGAAAATCTATGAATAGACAAATTCACTGCAGCATGAGTTTGTCTCTGCAAACAGAGCAGAGGCATTGGATTATCATCTGTCTAATGAGAGGACACTGTGGTTCAGCAGAATCAGATGCAGATCATGAGATGTTAGGAATTCTACTCAAAAGCCTTATTTTTTATTTGAAGCATTGGGGATCTGAGCACAATATCCAGTGAGTTCAAAGACCTGTGTTCTGACTGCATCAGCCTGATGATGGATATGACAAATGAGTGTTTGGTTTAGTTTGTCACAAAACTAAACCAAACACTATAATCTATAATGGTGAAGTTTTTTGTTTTTTGTTTAAGAAAGGTGTGTTCTTCCTTGCCTTTACTTGTTTTACCTTTAAATGAGCAAACCTTGCAAAATGAAAAGCCTCAAAGACTCTCCTTGTTAAAGGATGTTCCAGGTTTCATTTTTCACAAGAACTATTGGAATTGTTACTAAAAGGAACTTGCATACAGAAATTCACAAGCATATCGCCACACTTTAAGGGATATAACACTTACAACAATTCATGAAGCCATAATTCAGTCTGTACAATATTCATACATCACTGTAGTGGTTTGGCTCATCCACAAAACAGGACAGGTCCAAGCTCCAACAAAATATCAGATCTCATTATATCATGATCATCAAGGCTGATCTTCTCTCCAGTCATGATTTGCACCAGTCTAAGTTCAGGAGAAGGGCAGCCAACATCTCTGCAGACCCAACACATCCTGGACACAGCGGTTTATACTTTTACCTCCAGATCACCTAACAGTCAGAGTACATATGTACGCGCGCACGCATGCACACATACATACATAACATAACATAGAACCCAGTGGTTAAAAAAATATCTCCAAGTCTGAATATAACTGACAAATCCATCATATCCATAGCAATTTTCCTCAGACTTCTGACACAATATTATTCCCATTAACTTCTAGATGTGAAGCCAGCACATGACAACCCTGCGTTAAACATACGAGTCATGAGAAATGGAGGGTCACAGAAAGGCCGTTGAAATGATCTACGAAGGACCTTGCTGGAAAGTTTGAACATGTAGTTGCATTCATGCAGCCAAAGGAAGTTTTTACTTTCTTGCTTCTGCAATCATTACACTGGTACATTGCTGTCTTTGCTGTACAATAGCTCCACCTTGTGACTGATAAAACATATTGACCAAATCTCTCTAGTCTTGTTTCTATGAGTTTGCTTTGGTAATCGAAAGAAATCTATTTCAAATAGCACGGTGCACCTCACCTTGGCAGTCAAAGACAATGCCTTGATATCTATAAATTGGAATTTAGAAAATAAGAATACTGTACAAGTTAGGAGAGAATTTTTAATGGGTATAGTAACATTCCATTTGTGATTCCTCTGAATATTCCACTGCACCAGTCTAATGTCATTCTTTTGGTCAACAGGCTGGAGAGAAGCATTACCACCCCACATGTGCCCGATGCGCTCGCTGTGAGCAGATGTTTGGAGAAGGAGAAGAAATGTATCTGCAAGGTGAGGGGCGGCTGTCACATGCTGGACTCACATTTTTGGATCCGTTTTTATCATTTTATTTCCCTTTTCTTCCCACAAACAGTAAAACACAGTGGTCAGCAATTCCAAGGAATCTGCCATAGTAGAGACTATTCTTCCAGGGGTCCATACAACCAACATAACAAAAGAAAAGAAGAGCCTTAAAATCTCAGAACAATATGGACAAAAGGAGTCATCTTCTCTGAGTGCCTGCTGGCATAGCTGCTGAGGTCCTGTCCAGTCTAACCCAGCTGTTTATATTTATCTAAACCACCAAGTCACTGCTGATTTTCTACATATTCCTGTTCTCTTAAACTGGCACTTAGAAAAGTATTTGTACCTTCTAAAGCATCTGGGACCCCGTTCTGGAGTCAAATTTTTCTATGTCTACAGGAGATAGAAATATTGAATTGTTGATGCCCTTTGGACTAATTCTGTTTGGGCAACCACTTACAGGAAGTTCTTCGCTCTTCTACGTGGATAACGATTCTCAATGTGGTTCTCTGGAGTCCCAAATCCTTAGAGATGGTTACATAACCTTTTCCCGACTGATGGGTGTTAGGGATTTAGCATTTGTTCTTGGATTTCTTTATATCATGGCATCATGTGTTGCTTTTGGGATCATTAAACTCATGTCACCAGGTTCAGACAAGTTCCACTTTAGTGACTTTTTGACTCTTCAAGTCAGGCAGTAATCAGTGCAGATGAGGTTAGTGATTTTGCACTTAATATCTGGTTAGCAAGGGAGTATTAATAGTTTTGCATAGGGTCACATTGGTTTATATGGTTTTTATCCTTTAGTGAATTAAATTATCATTTGAAAACTGCTTTTTGTATTTCCTCAGAGACTTGGAGGTAAAATGGAAGACAACACAACCTGAAGAAGTAATAATAAAGTAATAAATGATAAAGTAATAAATATCTGCTATATTTATTATATCTGCTATATTTATTTATTTATATCTGCTATGAACGTACTTATCATGAAGTACGTTTGAACAAAAGAGCAATATTTGGGAAGGTATCATTTGCAACACATAAATTCAACAAAGAAATATTGTCCATAAATGAGTGAGCTGTTGTTTGAATCAGAATCAAACTCTGAAAACATTGAATGTGTAACAGTTGCTGGATTTATCTGCTTTTGTCTTCAGGATCATCTATCTGGCATCCTCCATGCAGACAAGCTGCCAAGCAGGAGGAGAAAAGCAAGGTGGGTTAAAGACACCTGCAGCTGAGAGAGATGGAGCATAAATTGTCAGAAAAAACTATTTCTAGTTGTAGAATCAAAGGTGTTAACTAAGGTTTAAGAAAGTAATATTGGATTCCCTTCAGTGCATTTCAATTACATGTAGTAGCAAAACTAGGCTGATTTAAATGGCATAAAAATGTCTGGTGAACATCTCTATGTTTTACCCTCAGACATTGAGGCAATTGGAAATGTCTGCTGTTTTCTTTGAAGTTATTATGTAGCAACTACCTGTAGTTCATTTCATGATATTTTAAAACATCAGTTGACAAGAAAAGATATATCAGGGCACTTTACACCAAAAAATATATATCCCCTGCTTCTACCACCTCAATCTTAGAAGATATTTGGCATTTTTTGTTGCAAATAATTTTCAAAGGTTTGAGTTCTTTGACTCCTTGGTGGCCATTTTGTTTCTTTCATCTACAATGACCCTAATGCGCCATCATAGTCTTAGCACAACTTACTAAGGGTAAAAATTACAAACTGTAAGTGTTTATCGTCTAAAGGTATCAGTAGTTGAGTTTGGTCAGTGACTCTGATAAAGATCCTTTAAAAAGGCATTTACTGGGACTCTGAGCTGAGTAACACATAATCAGAATGGGATTTCTCCAGTAAAATGCAAACAAATATTGGCACAAAACTGTTGATGTGTAATCAGTTGATCTTATGATATTCAATCAGTAAACAAACTGATGTAGGGACAATGGTCCTCTCTTGTATAATTCTCTAGAAAAACCCTCAAGTTATAAGTGTTTATTAAATAAAATAATTTATTCAGTTAATTTTGTGGAAAGCAATCACAACTGATGTGCAAAATTGTTCTGTATTTGTTATTTTGTAGAAACATCCAATTGCTGTTGAAATAGTGTCATATCATCAGCAAACCATGAGACTTTAGTAGTCCACCCTGTGATCCACCTCTTTTCTATATTCCTTATGACCTCTCCTTCTCAGAAGCAGGTCCGGATACAGCTCAGTGATGCCCCTAATAAGCAGGTGGGTGCGCTTGTCCTTGCAAGCCCATCTCCAAATGACCCACTTCCTCCTTCCTGCCACAGTCATTAGCTGCATGGGTTGGTTCTAACTGTTTGAAACTGCTAGGTTGACCTTCCTGCCATTAACTATTGGTGTCCAACTTCCAGTGATTCCTGCTGCAGTCAACAGCTCGTAGATGTGAGCAGAGTGAAAATGATCAGTCTGTGCACGGCCACTGATTATTTCAATCAGTGCTGTTTGAACTGACCATTTCAAACAGCACTGACCCGGTGCTTTGAATTGACCCAGCCATAGTGAAAACATCCCCACAACATAAATTGGGCGAGAGGTTAGATTATATTTGACAAATATTTGTGTCATAAAATGGGTTTGTAGGGATGGTGAAGATATTAGCAGTCAGACCCAGGGTGTAGTGCAGAAGTGAGTTTAATGATCATCTCAAGGTTCACAAAACCAGGAAGCACAAGTGAGCAATGAGACATGACCACAGACTCAGGAATTGCAACAAAGACTTCACACAGACAAGGATCCGGCTGGGCACAAGAGACACAGTTGAGCTTAAATACACAAGGATTAATGAGGGAAACAGGAAACAGCTGGGGACAATCAAGGGGTAGACACGACAACACAGGGACTAAATTAACTGAAAAACACACAAATACACATCCTCACAATTTGCTCATGATAATGATTTATTTCAACATAACTTTGACTCTCTCTCAGCTTGTGTGCTCTAGCTGGTATCTAGTTTAAATGGGCCATCTCACACCGCTTTGCAATTAGAAACAATGGATTGCATGTGATATGCTCACAGTTTGTCCTATTAAACTTCTTGAATATATCCAAAGATCTTTGGAATCTAAAAATGATAAATATCACCCTTTGTGAAGGGTGATATTTCACAAAGGGTGAATCACCCTTCACCCTTTGTGAAGGGTGATATTTATGAGATGAATCGACAATTGTCAGTTCGCAATGAGATGAACAATCTCCAGATCAATACTTGGTGACTCAACTCACCAAAAACACAGTGTTGTCTGACTCACTTTGTTTTATTGTCAGATTAAAGATTTGGTGTAAAAAAAATCAGATCCCATTGGCTGAGATGTAGAGTGGGATTCTTTGGCAGGTTTTCTTGTGTCTGAAAGAAGAAAATCTTAGACAAATCAGATTTCTATATGCAAAGAGCTACAAAATATGGAGAGCCATTTCAGCCAAAATTAAATAAATAAGTAATTGGCTTCTTTATTCCTATTCCTATAAGTGTATAATTTTTCATTTATACACTTATTTATTTATTCCCGCATTGCCTGTTCTTTTCATTTCCTTATTTCCTTTATTGATTATCTTTTCCATTTTCATTTATCCATTTTCCTTATTCCATCCATCCATTTTCTTCCGCTTATCCGGGGTCGGGTCGCGGGGGTAGCGGCTTAAGAAGGGACTTACCTCTCCCCAGCCACTTGTTCCACCTCTTTCAGGGGAATCCCAAGGCGTTCCTCCCAGCCACGCCCCTCCAGGTCTTCCTGTCATTGTCGACATGAGCGTTGAAATTCCCCAGCAGAACAAGGGAGTCCCCAGGAGGGGCACTCTCCAGTAGCCCCTCCAAGGACTCCAAGAAGGGTGGGTAATCTGAACTGTTTGGCCCGTAAGCACAAACAACAGTCAGAACCCGTCCTCCCACCCGTGAATGAGAGGCTAGTCTCTCATTCACCAGGGTAAACCCCAACGTACAGGCGCCGAGATGGGGGGCAACATCCCCATCTTGGTGCCTGATGCCCACTCCTGCCTGGCGCCTCTCACCATGGGCAACTCCAGAGTGGAAATATATCCAGCTGCTCTCAAGGAGACTGGTTCCAGAACCAGAGCCATGCATTGAGGTGAGACCCTCCTTTGTCCACCACCCATCACGTACTGCACCCGACCCCTTTTGCCCCTCCCACAGGTGGTGAGCCCATGGGAAGAGGTACCCATGTCTCCTCTTCAGGCTGAGCCCAGCTGGGCTCCATGGGTAAAAGCCCAGCCACCAGGCGCTCGCCATCGTGCCTCCAGGCCTGTCTCCAGAGTGGGGCCCCGGTGACCTGCTTCTGGGCAAGGGAACACTAGATCCATTGTTATTGATCATCATAAGGGGTCTTCAGGCTGCGCTTGGTCTGGTTCCTTATTAATTTGTAATTTTCCCATTTTCCTTATTCGTTTCTGCTTCATTATGATGATGAGGAGGGGCGGTGTCTTCAGGCTACATCTTCTCCCAATTGGTTGGTTAGCATCACACTGTGCGTTGCTTCAAGAAAGATGGCGACCTACCAACAATTTATCAGTGAGCTGGAGCTTGGCAACTGTATTGGAAAACAGTGTTATAACTCCTGACTTTCTTATTTTTGGTGTGGACGCTCAGGCAGAACGTGTGTTTCAGTTAGCTGCTCTCATGGACTCACAGGTTCACTGTCAGGATTTTCATAGTTTGGACCAAACTGATAAATGAAAATGGAAATTAGCCTCACTCTTTTTAAACTTTTAACATAGCAACAGCTGCAGATTTAAGATGAAAGTTCGATTCTTAATTTTAAAACTTATAATTAAACATTGCAGTTGTTTCAGAAAGAGTTTCAACCCTTCTGTGGTCTTAAGAGACAGGGTCATTTAGACCCCATGAGGTTTTTATTCTGTGTGAGCTTTTACAAGGGTTCTTTTTGTGTGGTTTTGAAAATTGACAGCCTGATGGAAAAGCAGACTAGACTGGACTGTTCCATTCAAAGGGTGTGTCCACCTACACCATCCTTTCTCAGACTGTGGTCCGCAGGCGCCCCCTAGTGGTCTACCCAGCAGAAGAAGACAACAGAGCTCCATTTGTGTTTCCCTTTTTGCTAATTTATCCTTCAGGAAGCAGGACACTAAAACACTGAAACTAAAACTGAATTGACGTCCACATGATTTTGTGCTTTCAACCCCTTAATTAAGCCATTGTTGACAGTGATTCCACTGAGTGTCTGAATGTGCTATCTTTCCTAGCCGTTCAGCTTGCAGTGGGTTTAAACAGTGAGTGTGTGCGTTTCAGGTGACCCGGACTTCCTCTGAGAGCATCACTTCAGTTCCTGCATCCAGTGCCTCTGGCTCACCCAGCAGAGTCATCTATGTAAGACTGCTCACTGGACTGTAGTTTTAATATGTTCTAAAAAGTTATCTTTGTGTTGTTCGAGCAAAGTAAGAGCTGGTTAAAAACATTCTCCTTGTTTTCTGGTTGCTAGGCCAAACTAGGAGAGGAGATGCTGGACTATAAGGACCTGGCAGCACTTCCAAAGACAAAGGCTATCTATAACATCGACAGGCCTGACATGCTTTCCTACTCTCCTTATATCAGCTACCCATCTGAGGAGAGGCACTATGGAGAGGTACGATACTTTCTTTGAGCTCACAGATCCTTTTTGTTAAGAGTTCCAGAGATTGAATTCAAAGGCCCCAGTCTCCTACAGCAGGTACAGGGTTGATGCAGATAACTTTAGGCCTCTTAATTTTGCAGAACTGTTGCAACATGTTGGTACGTTTGAGGGCTTTGCAATGTTAAGATCTTCACAGAGCAACCGCATTTATACTCAGATTAAATTAAGCACAGATGGACTACCAAATTTCAAATGAAATTTTATTTGTACAGCACCTTTCAGTTCAAGGCATTTCAAAGTGCTTTAGATCACAAAAATACAAAGTCACAGAGTCAACAGCATTACATTTTGCCATCATTACTCATCAGATTATTGATCGTTTCATAATTATGTTTCAAAAGCAACTCTAAACAGGTGGGTTTTCAGTCTAGATTTAAAGGAACTCAGTGTGTCAGCAGTTTTACAGTTTTACAGAAGTTTGTTCCAGATTTGTGGTGCGTAGAAGCTGAATACTGCTTCTCCATGTTTGGTTCTGGGGATGCAGAGCAGACCAGAACCAGAAGACCTGAGCGGTCTGGGAGGTTGATACAACATCAGATATTTAATGTAACCGTTCAGTGATTTATAAATGACCAGTATTTTAAAGTTTATTCTCTGAGCTACACGTAGTAAGGACTTTAGAACTGGGTGATGTGATTTTTTTGGTTTTAATGAGAACTCGAGCAGCGGTGTGGATCAGCTGCAGCTGGAGGATTGACCGGTAAAGACACTGTCAATGCAACTAATCAATGCAACTAAACATAAACGCATGGATGAGTTTCTCTAGATCTCGTTGAGACATAAGTCCTCTGATCCTGGAAATATTCTTCAGGTGATAGAAGACCGACTTTGTAACTGTCTTTATGTGACTCTGAAGGTTCAGGTAAGAGTTCATCACTCCATCCAGATTGACTGCTGGTTTTTATGTTTACTGAATAGACAAGAAAAGACAGAACAAGGCAGGACAGGGTAAGGCAGAATGCAAAAGGCCAAGGCAAGATACTATACATGATGTGAACATAAAACTGGAAAAACAAGCATCAAGCATTATATTTTCTCAAATGTTATGAAATATTGGGATGAAGACAAGAATCAAGCAGGTCTTTATGAATCTGAATAAAGAGAATGAAGACCTTAACTTAGTGTTTAATGTGTGAGTGCAGTTTGATAATGGAGTTGGCTATTTATGTAATTCCAGGTGTGTTCTGGTTGCAGAGAAGTCGGTCATTTGGTTCTAGCATTTTCTAGAAAAAATACCCTATCAGGGAGGAGGATGTTTTTTGGAAACCAGCAACAAGTGTTGTTGTGATAAAGAGTAGGACGTTTTGGCTTGGATGTTTCTTTCTTTTTATTAAATTTATGAAATTAAATTTAATTAAAAACTATTACATTTTTAATAGTTTAAAATTTTATGCTTAAATTAAATGTAAGTGTTTAATTTAAGTATTACATTAAATTAAATACTTAATTTAATTTAATAAATTAAATTAAAAATATATTTAATGTTTTCCTATAAAAAATAAAATAATTTTTTTATAGGAAAAATGATTTCCTATAATTTTAAATAGGAAAAGACTGGAACCAACAGCATTTTTGGAACCTTTAATTTTCGGTGCATGTTTGGATGTACAAGATGGAGCTGCAGTTGGCTAGTCAAGAAAACTGCTTGAGAAAAAATTTCTGAAACTGAGACAAATTGTGAAGACAGCTGGACCAAGTTTTCAAACACACATGTGACAGCTTTGTTGCTTGGGTTAAAATCGATTTAAATCATGAGGACCATTTAAGACTTCTGACTTGAAATGAATGCAAAGCAGATTATGGTGCAATTATGGAGAAGAAATATCTGATTCTATAGATCCGTTTCCTGAAATGGGATTAAATATTGATTTTTCAGAAATGACGGGTCCTTTACTTTATTCTTAAAGATTTGAAATTTTTCTCTCTGTGGTATTTTAACAAAGTTGTGTGTTCTGTGGTTAATGGGCAGTTAGTTTTTAACTCTGTGTTTATGTAAATGTTAGGGTAAACTCTGTCAAAATGTATATTTATTGAAAAATAAATGTGTCATTTGTCAAAATCATTTGTCCTTTTCTTTTGTTCTTTCTTTCATTCATCAGGAGTATTTCATTGATGGAATTTTCCCTACATTCCTGGCTTCCTTTGTAGCTGAGAACAAAGGCAGGTAGATGACTTTCTCTTGTCTGTTTGTGTATCCAGGGTGATGGGGAGAAGTCACCCCGTCAGCGGAGGCCCTCAAGCCCCAGTTCCAACAGCTCTCTGGGGGGGTATGGACGGTACACCCCATCCCGTTCCCCTCAGAACTACAGCAGAGCAGGTAATAACCACATTGTGCTGCGATTCTTTAACCTGTGAAAGAGTAAACTTGATTTGTAAAACAGAGATTCTACCTGGATATGAGCAATATCGCCATGGATGTTCATCACTGCTGGTGTTTTCTCTTAATGCACCTGCTTCAAATAAAGCAACAGTAACAATATCTAAACACTTTCATTTTAAACTGCCAGTTTTGAATTAAAACTGGCATTGAATTAAAACTTAGACATTATCTAAATGTCTAATGGCACTTTGTTGTTGTTTTTATTTTTATGTTTTTTTTAAGAAACTGTAATTATCTAACTTAGAACATATTTGTGAAAACACTTTAAGTTCTTTGGACTGAAGAGTTGGACAAGTCAATAGGATTTTGACAAATATTTTCTTATGTAATTGGACATCCAGGACCAGAAGTACACATGGGTGCTAAATACAGCAGCCTGGCCCGTGATTCCAGTTCCCTCCCTTCACCTAAACCCTTCCTGGGTGGTGTAAGGAACCCCTCCACCTTGGCAAGGGATACCTCCTCCCTCCCTGCACACTACTCTGGCAGGGCTGAAGGGAGTGGGGGTGCTGTAGGCATTGGCAAGTACTCACCAACACCACTAAGTGGCAGTGCAAGCTTGTCTTTACAGCTGAACCCTACAACCCTGGCAATGCTCCAGCAGCATAACTACATCCCTTATTTCAGAGGTATCAAAGCATGTTTGAGACAGAGTGACTGGAGGAGTTGCTGGGATTGTTGCTGCTGTCAGCCTTAAGGAAGGAGAACAAACTAGCAAAAGCTGTAATGTAATATACCTAAAAACTGTCAAACCTTTTAATTTAGTAGAAAAGCTATAAATCTCTTGGAAAGATGCTGTTGGATTTCAACAAAGCAGCAACATGCCTGCCAACTCTGTTTTTTGTCTTACCACCAAGGTCCTCATGAATGGGAGTGCTGTTAAAGGCTTTCTGAATTAACTGTTAACCATGGGTTGTGGTTTAACATGGATTCATTGTGTGTTGGAAGCTCTTAATCTGTGGATTCTTTGTTAACTATAGATTGATGACCTACCATTGGAAACAGAATATCTTGTTTGGTGTGTATTTTACATGGGGCTATACTCACTGTTTTTTAAGTCATGAAGATTCACCTTTATTTTTTTTAACTAAAGCCATGAAACTGATAATGCTGTTCACGATATCACACACTCATAAAATTAACATCACAAACCAGCACTGTAACTAGTCACACTCTGCAACCCCTGCTGAAAGGCTTGTCCAACAATTTTCCTGGGCTTCATCTTCTCCCCATTGCTTGATGTCCCTCACACCTCAGGGTTCAAACAGGACCCCGTTCCTGGTCCTAAGCCTAGGACATCCCTGCACCTCAATTTACCACCTCCCAACGGTAAAGACACCATTAGTCTTTCTCTTGTTTGTGTCTCTTCTCCCCGTTGTGGAGTAGTTGGGAGATTTTGTGATGTTGTTGTTTGGTATCGTGGTGTTGCTAAGTTTCATGGGATTCCTCAAAACATATTCACAGGACCATTGACTTCTTGTATTCTGCTTGCTCTGTTCACTTGTGTTTGTGGACGTGGTGTTGTGGTGCATGGTTTAACTCAATGTAGAAGTTCTAATTGTGATGCTTTCTTATTTGACATTTGTCTTTATTAAGGTTGGGGATTTCATAACTGTTAATCTGAATAACTGAATAATCTCTACAGTAGTTATGTGTCATATGACCTTATCTTCTTGATCTTCAACTCTACCTGTGTTCATATGAATGTCTTGTTATATTATCTTTGAGCATGTCGTCAGACACCTGGTTCAATTTGAAATTCTTATTTTTTTTTCTAATCGTTTTGTTAAAGATTTTCCACAAGGACAGATCACCTCACTTTTGACTCAAGAATCTAGTTTCTGTTAGGTTCAGATGGTGTTGTTCCAATAGTTCTCTTGTGTTATGCAGATAATCAAACTGAAGTGTTGCTATCATGTACTTTTTTATACAAATGAACCTTTCCCCTTGTCAGACAACCTGTACCTTTTCTACCTTTTTCTTTTTTTTTTAACATTTTTATTAGTTTTGTGTTTTCACAAACAGAAAAAATAGAAAATTGCACACTGTGCTGCCTATCACCTTACATGAGTATGGGATACAGAACAGAAACAACCCCCCGCCACCCCCAAAAAAACAAACAAACATAAAAAATAAACAAACATGTAAAATAAATAAATAAATAAATAAATAAAATAAAAGGATGCCGCTGTACAATGTCACATTCACATTAAGTCATGTCTTCAGTGGTTGGCAAACATTAACAGAGATATTTAAAGCCTGACATCAACACAATCATATCATTGCCAGGTGATCAAAGAAAGAAAAAAGATGGATAGGTAATACAAAAAGAGGATGTTCTTTAGTTAAGACCTAGTGAGACCTTCCACTTTATAGGATTCTGACCTCTCATCACAAGTTGTGTCAGCTCTGTAGGTAAATAGCTTAGCACAGGAGACCACATATCAATGAAATATTTCTCATTACCCTTAAGAACTACACTAAACCTTTCATGAGGGAGGACCCTAAATATTTCTCTATACCATTGTGTGATAGTTGGTGGTTTATCCTTAATCCAATTAATTAAAATGCATTTTCTAGTCAAAAGCAATAATTTGTCACAAAGTTTGAAGTGCGATTGTGTCAGAGTGACTGATTTTGAAGGAAGGCCAAGAAGAAACAGACCTGGGCCACATCTGATTTTTACATGAAACACGTCACTCAGCTCTTTAGAAATTGCACCCCAGAATCATTTAATCAGTCTGCATTGCCAGAAATAATGGTAATACGTTCCAACCTCTCTTCCACATTTATTGTATAAGGGAGAGAGCTGGCGATCCATCTTATTCAATATAAAAGGTGTTATATGTAGACGATGTAGTATTTTATACTGTGTCTCTCTGAGCGTATTACATATAAAGGTTGAATTAACCATATTAGTGGCTTCTTGCCAGTCATCCTCGAGGAAATCCATTTCCGTGCCAAGTCCCCGGCACCGCCTGGGGTAAGAGAGTAGAGCACTGCATAGAAAGCGGAAATAAAATGCCCAAGTTTTTCCCGGTCGACAAGTAATTTCTCAATCTCATTGTGTGTGACCAAGCCAGAATCAAAGAACCAATTAAATGGTAAATTTGGAGAAAACCAAAAAAGTGTTCTTTAGGGATACCAAATTTTGACTGCAATTGTTGAAATGTCATGAGTATATTCTCTGTAATCAGATCTCCGATCACTCTCACTCCTCTGCTATGCCACAGGTCGAAAATGTTGAGCTCAAGGCCTGGGATAAAATCCTGGTTTCTTGTAAGAGGTGTCAGGAGTGAGGAGCAGAGCCCACCTCCTGAGTGGTTCCAAATTCTCTGCCACACCCTAACTGTGTTATAAATGATTGGATTAAAATGAGAAAAAAATTAGACTGGTTGTCGGCCTTCCGTGTCTTCTTTGAGGTTGTAAATCAAGATATTATCCCTACGGCTCTGTCCCTCCAAGTCGATACATTTCTCCGTCAGAATGCGCACTTTCGACTCCAGCTGAAATCTTCTCAGTGACAGATTGAGAAATATCTGCGGCTAGAGTGTCAGAGCCGCTAGCAACCGCCTCGTGCTGTTGAGCTCCCTGATTAGCTTCTTTGCTAGTTAGCATATTCTTCCTTGTTGGCTCTTCAGTTGGTTTATAGGCAGAAGATTTGGCTGTTTTAGGATAAGGCATGGTGTCGGGTTGCTATAAGATAAGTCTACAGCTTGTTAGTTTAAATAGAATGAAAAAATAAACCAAATTGGCTCAAGAGAAGTGGGAGCCCAGCGACAAGTGTCCGCTCAGGGTAACTGCATCATGTGACTCGACCTTTTTCAGATATTGTCTTGCAACTTCAGCCCAGTAGTTTAAAATGCAATTCTAGAGTTTGAAACAGTTTATGTTAAATTTTTTGAATATAAACATCCCCTTTCCAGCAACCAGCTCCCAAAGATGACTTGCAGTAGTTTTTCTAATTTCAATTTCATTTTAATTGGGCAGTGTCATTCCAAATTAACTTTTGTGAGCTTTACATGATATAATGTTATTACCGCATCAAAAATATTCATGGAGTTTGCCTTAATTATTTTGTACATGTCTGAGAAATCCTTTAATGTCCATGGCAATCATTCAGACATTCAGATGTGCAAAATGCCTTGTTGGATCTAGTCCTTCCTTGGATCTAGTCCTTCATTGGATCTAGTCCTTCATTGGATCTAGTCCTTCATTGGATCTAGTGCAGTGTCCAAGCTACCAAGCTTCTGCCTCACAGAGCAGCCAACCCCGCTGTGACTCCCTCACTAAGCTCTTACAGACTAGCCAGTAGCTACTTCTCAGTGCAATGCTGGTAAAAATGCTGTTAAAGGGTTATCAGAGAGGGACTATTACGATGACTTTCTGAAGGTAGAGTTGTGACGTGCTTTTGAAGAGACAGAAGCCAAATTTCAAGGTCAAATCAGGAAGTGAAATTTATTTTAAGTTACACTTACACATATATATATATATATATATATATATATATATATATATATATATATATATATATATATATATATATATATATATATATATATATATATATATATATATATTCACTAAATGTATATAGGTATATACAGTATATGTGTGTTCACTAAATCGAACACAGAAGCTGTTAGAGGTGCTGATGTTTTTAGCACAAAGAGAGGCTCCAGGCCTCATACAACCTTGGACTGGCTGCATGATTACTGTATTTTCCGGAAGATAGAGCATACCTCACTATAAGCCGCACCTACAAAATAAATAAAAAAATAAAAAAACTGGAAATGTACATATATAAGCTGCACCGGGCTACAAGCCGCTGGTATCTCCGCCGCTCTCGGTTTTTCACACGGACGCAGCCCTCTGCTATTAAGGACGCAGCCCTACATCTCCGTCGAACCATGGATTTGTTCATGTCGAGCTTACGTGCAGCGGCTCTATTTCCGTCCTGTACTACCAGATCTTTAGCCCTCAACTTAAAAGCAGCATTATATAAACTTCTTCGTGTGGTTTCCATGATGAGGGGGTATGAGTTTGAAGAAATTTCTCTGTTGTGCCTGCTGCTAGCATGTGCTTGTTCTAAATCAAAATTAGCGCTTTCTTCTTTGATTTCCAATTTTGACTTCCAATGATTCATTTCCTGCTAAAGAACTGAATAAAAATCCACAGAAAAGCCACATCGGGCTACAAGCCGCATGGTTCAAAGCATGGGAAAAAAGTAGCGACTTATACTGTAGTCCGAAAAATACGGTAGTTAAATCCACTGCACTGCGCAGAGAGATGCTCAACAAACTGGAGATTTCATTTAATGCTGCTAATGTGGCTTTAGTAGCTCTTCCATTTCATGTCTGTTTTAAATAAGGGCCACAGAAACTGTTTTAGTTGCACGAGCTTATGTGGCCAGATTTTCAGAGCTCAACGCGGCTGTGCACATTAACTCTGGCTGAGTAAGTGGACAAAGCTTTGATATGGTTTGGTCTATCATGTAACCGGAAAAATAATACAAAAATATATATATAACAATATAAAACCAGCGTGAAACGTGACTATGAGGAGAGCGCGAAAGCTCCTCACTGGGCTGAACCTGCATGATGAGGTTAGCACTGGTTCGTTAACCACTAATGCTCTGGCCAACCGGGAACACATACATAAACTTTACAAGGAAAACAGAGCCACACAGTGGGCAGCGTGTTGGGATGTAAACTCTTTGTTCACAAAGATAAATCATTCTCACCGCTGCCTCAACGAGCACCTCTGAAAGCGCCACTACAAGTCATTCCTGTAGTTCACATAGAGCTGCACAACCAGAGCTAAAACGGTGGGCTTGAAACTCTTACCTTGATGTGGCGTTCACCAAAGGAAAATAATTCCACACAGGGGGTTCATATAAGTGTCTATACAAGTTAGCCTGTGTCCAGTTTGATTGAAAGCAGGTATGCAGCAAGCAGCGGCAGCGCATTTTTTGGATCAGAATTAAATGCATTTAGATTTGGTGAAATTATTTTATTATGGGCCATCCCAGACAGGCCTTCCACGGCTTCCTTTTCTCCCTGCCAGTTGCTGTTGGTGTAAATCCCTCATCGGAGGCCATGAACTACATGTCAAAACATACAGATGAAATATTACACATTGTAAAGCAAAAAATGTAAATTGCTAAATCACTGGCTTGTGTTAAGAAACAAGAAATTTCTCAATGTTGCTTGTTATCTCCTCTCCACAGGCCTGTTAATGTCATGTGTAAAAGTGAAACCACAAAGACAACAGTCACTGTTCAACTTCACAATCAACCAGAATTTATTCAGACAATCAAATGCATAAAAATTACACCAATAGCTCAACATACCACGATACCAAAGCCATTAAGGAAGCTTTAATTGCCTTAGAAAAAATGCAAAATACGAAGATGCGCCTGCAGAGACCACCGTGTGTGGAAGGAAAAAACACAGCTCAACCAGCTGTTTTAGCTCAATTACTTTTACATCAAGGCGTGTTCTTTACTGTCAAGGCGTGTTCTTTACTGTCTGATGAGTTTTGACGTACTGTTTTAGAGCGCATACATACAGCACTACATCATTACGTATGTAATAATGTAGTGCTGACAAACAGCACGTCAGACACCGTTCTGACGTGCTGTTTGTACGTCAGACACCATTCAGGTGTTATAAAGGTCAGGGATGAATCTATCCACTGTCTAAGCTGCTTTCTCTGCATACTTTCCCAGGATACAAACAATAGATGTGTTCATTTCATACAGAAACATTTTACTCAAGAAAGCAGGACCAAAGTTTATCAGTTATCTGTGTTTTTCATTTCAAACTGCCTCAAACTGTTTCCTGAACTGCTCAGAGCTCTCCTGACCTATCTTCTGACCCAGCGCATCAAAACAGTAGATTTTGATTATAAAAGTAAGAATGCTTCATATAATGTCTTCAAACTCTTATAAAACAGACATGAGCAGTTTCAATACCAAAACGTCTGTTACATTCAATATTTTCTGATTAGTTTTCTACCTATTGGGTTATAATGAACTTGTTAAAATTTTCAGGCCAAGTCCATGGTTTCAAAAAAGTTACATACTGCAGCTTTAAGAGTGCATTCACACTACCCCTGTTTAGTCTGCTTTAATCAAACTCCAGTTTACTTGCCCAAAAGGTCTGGTTCATTTGTGGAGGTGGGTAAACTCTGATGCAGACCAAAAAAGTGAAATCTAATCCATAGGTCTTGTTTGGGTTGAAGTGAACTTTGGTGCAGTTCGAATGCATATGTGAACACCAAGCAGTTCTTAAAAACATAGTGTGATTCTATTAACCAGTGTCATTGCTTTTAAATTGTTTCGTATTGTTTTACACTTGTGCATATGTATTAATTAGTTTTATTTTTGTGTAACCAGGTTGTTATGTATCGCAGACTTCTGCCCAGATCCCTCTTGAAAGTGAGATCTAGATTTCAACACAATTTGTGTGGTTAATTAAAGGAAATAAAAAAAATTTTAAAAAGCAGATGGGAGACTGCTCCAAAAGCAGGTCCTCGAGGGCCGGTGTCCTGCAACTCTTAGATGTCTCCCTGGTCCAACACACTTGAATCCAATAGCTGAATCACATCCTAAGTGCAGTCAAGTTCTCCAGAGTCCTGCTAATGACCTCATTATTTGATTCAGGTGTGTTGAAGTAGAGATACATCTAAACGTTGCAGGAGACCGGCCCTCCAGGCCTGGAGTTGCCCACACCTGGCCTAGAGGCAGCAGGTATAGCAGAAAGTGAAGAGATTCAAATTTGAGCCATGTGGTACCATGATAGCTCAGAAGATAATAAAATAAAAAGTGCAGATACACAGGGTGGATCTGTTGCTGGGTGTAGGGTCATGTAACACTTTTAGGATTACTGAACCATGCTTTTTAATGCTAATTCAATTCCTTCTTCATTCTTCAGTATAACATGTAACACAGTGCCCTATGTGTTCCCACTGGTTATTTGGTGATTAATATCTTCACCATTAAGTATTTTCTTAGAAGATCTGTTCTACATCTAGGCTGACACTAGCAGCTTTCTGAACTTCATGTGTGGAATTCTCAGCATGTGTGTAATGGTGTAAATCAGATCACTTATATGACACTGACGTGTCTGTTGGATATCTTATCTACTTGCATCCAGATTACTGCCAATGAGTTGTTTTCCTCTGTGGAGGAGACTGCATACAGTCAGCTGACACTCTCTCATACTCAGTCACACACTTCAACTTTCTCTGTGTTTCTTTCACATACCTTTGGATATAGAGCACAAGTGTCAAACTCCAGTCCTTAAGGGTCGGTGTCCTGCAGTTTTTAGATGTGCTACAGGTACAAAACACTGGAATGAAATGGCTTAATTACCTCCTTCTTGTGTAGATCAGTTCTCCAGAGTCTTGTGACCTAATTATTCTATTCAGGTGGTGCAACAGAGGCATATCTAAAAGTTGCAGGACAGTGGCCCTTGAGGACTGGAGTTTGACATCTCTAATGTAGAGCATAATCTCACCAGCCACTTTATTAGGTACACCTGTCCAACTGCTCATTATTGCAAATGTTGAATCAGCCAATCAAATGACAGCAACTCAATGCATTTAGGCAAGTAGACATGGCCAAGACAATCTGCTGCAGTTGAAATCGAGCATCAGAATGGAGAAGAAAAGTGATTTAAGTGACTTTGAACATGGCATGGTTGTTGGTGCGAGACGGGCTGGTCTGAGTATTTCAGAAACTGCTGATCTACTGGAATTTTCACGCACAACCATCTCTAGGGTTTACAGAGAATGGTCCAAAAAGAGAAAATATCCAGTAAGTGGCAGTTCTGTAGGCCAAATGCCTTGATGATGCCAGAGGTCAGAGGAGAATGGCCAGACTGGTTCGAGCTGATAGAATGGCAACAATAACTCAAATAGCCACTCGTTACAACCGAGATATGCAGAAGAGCATCTGTGAATGCACAATACATTGAACATTGAGGCGTATGGGCTACAGCAGCAGAAGACCACACCGGGTGCCACTCCTATCAGCTAAGAACAGGAAACTGAGACTACAATTTACACAGACTCACCAAAATTGGACAATAGAAGATTGAGAAAACTTTACATAGTCTGATGAGTCTCAATTTCTGCCCTACTATCCAACATTTGGATAGTAGGGTCAGAATTTGGCGTCAACATCATGAAAGCATGGATCCATCCTGCATTGTATCAACAGTTCAGGCTGGTGGTGGTGCAATGAGGTGGCGGATATTTTCCTGGCACACTTTGGGCCCATTAGTATCAATTGAGCATTGTGTCAATGCCACAGCCTACCTAAGTATTGTTGCTGACCATGTCCATCCCTTTATGACCACAGTGTACTCATTTTCTGATGGCTACTTCCAGCAGGATAACGCACCATGTTATAAAGCACGAATCATCTCATCTGGTTTCTTCAACACGACAATGTACTTTATTCTGTAAGAACGGTGATCAAAATGCAAGCCACCGTTTGTACTCCCCTTGATAACATACTGGATCTGTACTAGATTGAAAATGCTGCTTTATAGTGTCCATTAACATTAACTAAAGTGTTCCTTTTCTATTTTTGGCTTCTTTTTTTTTGCAATAAAACAGTAGTTCTACAAGAATCCTCACAACACACTTGTTCAGCACAGAGATTAAGTAAACTGTACATAATAGGTTGGGTTATCAAATCACTAGCACAAGTGTTTGTAGCCAGACTTTCTCATTTGACTTTTGCAAATATGCTTTCCATAAAACTTTATTTGTTGCCCCTCCTCCACAACCTTTGTAACCTCCATTTCCCTTTTCCCTTTATCTCTAACATCCATAATCCATTGGAGGTAGTGAAAGTGGTCGAAGTACTCCCAGCTTATCCACCTACTCTGATGGCAAATCTCCCTCATCTACTTCGACATATGTGGCTGCTCCTCGGCATTTCCACATACCAGGTAGGCAACAGCTGCGCTGTTCATTTTTGGCCTCTGCTTTACAGCTCCTAATGACGAAGAGGTGACGTATAAGGTGAGTTCTGGATTCATTACTAAACAATTTGATGAAAACTAAGTTCATCATATTTAGTAATTATGACCATTACTGATCAGATTGATCAGTAATGGTTTAATATTGAAAATTGGTTAGATTTACATGCTAGTATCCAAGAGCAAAACAGTGTTACGATTCATATCTGTGTTGAAGGTGATAGTATCTTAGATAGTGATAGTATCTTAGATAGTGATAGTATCTTAGATAGTAACCTTGATGGTGAATTAACTGACAAGAGTCCCAATACAAGAGTAGACGAAAAAAGTTGATTGATGAAGATCAGCTAACTCAAAACACTAGTTTTAAATACATCTGCTGCTGTCATATTAAAAAATACTTGTGATTTTGGCACAGGAGTGAGAAAATTAAGTTGATTTTGTGATACATGAAGTCCTGTCTTTGAAATGAGTGTCGATTTTGATGCACATGTATATTGTTTTTAAGAATGTGAAATTTAATGTTATGCTACAAAGTAGAACAAGCTGTCAGTTTCACTTTCAATTTCAAGCATTTGGCATCCTGGAGTGAGAGGACATATATTATTACAGACTTCATAGTGTAGTGTGTGTTATGTAGCAATAGTGCAGTTTATATTGTGTATTCAAGTTGCAGCATGTTTTGACTTGTATACAAATCCTGTGGTAGGCTGGTTTATCTTGTGACCACTCCACCATAACGGACATCAAAACAACCAATGTGCTCCTTTAAATCTGTCAAGAAATGGACATTTGGTAGCATCATACTTTGACTTAGTTGATTTCACTTTAAAAATTGTCATGGGGTGCTTCACTGTTGGCTACACAAACAGACAAGGTTGCAAACCAATCTTGTCATTTTATTGTACAACTTTTAATTAGGCTTGACTCGGACAAGTACAAGCCATGATTAAATTGGCAAAAACAACTTGGGAAAACAATGTCAGTCGGTTTGTTCAATACTCCAGTCCCTCACTTCCGACGTCCATCATAGCGCCTTGAATGATTAAGTGACATATTTACAAACGGTCAATACTGTCAAACGTGTAGTAGCCCAATGCTAGAGGGTTATTTGGCATTGTGTCTTCCTACCCTACTAAAGTAAGTAAGTAAGTAAGTAAACTTTATTTCTATAGTGCTTTTCACAAAGTGCTGCACAAAGTGTAAAAAATAAATAAATTAAAAGCAACATACAAAACAATAAAACACAGTATTAAGCTAAAAAGCAAGTTTAAAAAAGTGGGTCTTAAGTTGTTTCCTAAAAGTGTCTATACAATCCAGAGATCGAATGGTACAAGGTAGCTCATTCCAGAGGCGAGGCGCCACAGCTTTAAAAGATCTGTCTCCTCGAGTCTTAAAAAGGGTCCGAGGAACCATCAGCAACTTCAGATTGGACGACCTGAGGCTCCTAGTCGAAACATAAGGCTGGATGAGGTTCTTAATATAGTCTGGCGCCTGTCCATGAAGAGCTCTAAAAGTCAGTACCAGGATTTTGTAGTGCATCCTGTAAGATACAGGCAGCCAGTGCAAGCTTTTGAGGATGGGTGTAATATGTTCCCTCCTGTGAGTGCGAGTGAGCAGGCGTGCAGCAGAGTTTTGTACAACCTGCAGACGCGCAAACTCCCTTTTGTTAAGACATGTGAACAGACTGTTACAATAATCCAATCTCGATGAGACAAAAGCATGAACAATCATCTCAAGCTCACCATAAGTCACCATCTTACGAAGTTTAGAAATGTTCCGAATTTGGAAAAAGCAGTTCCTAACAAGCTGATTTATGTGCCGCTCCATAGACATCGCTCCATCCATGAAAACACCCAGGTTGCGCAGGTTGCTTTTAACTGTGCAGCTCAAGTTTCCGAGGTGCTGCTTAATTCCAGGCACAGCACCGTCAGGAGCAACAATCAAGGTCTCGGTCTTGTTGGAGTTCAATAATAGGCTGTTTTCAGTGAGCCATTTTGTCAAAGTTAAACAGATATGCAATACTGCTACACAGGTATTAGTTCTTGAATTACTTCTCTTTTAAAAATGTTTTATTGGCTCTAGTGGCCTTTATTTGATAGTGAATCGACAGAAAAGTGGGTAATGAGAAAGCAGGAAGACATGCAGCAAAGGTCATCAGGCCGGGAATCAAACCTGTGATGGCCGCGTCGAGGACCAAGTCCTCCATATATGGGTTGTGCTTTACAGCTGTGCCACCACAGCACAACGTTCTCGATTTACTTCTTACAAGATTCTCATTTGGATTGTAAATTATACATTTCTAGTTTTGATTCCATATTGTTTTGCTAGCTTCAAAGAAATTGTCTTATACATCAAAGTGATTCAACAGCAGACATCATCTCTTACAATGAAACAGTAATACATTTGAATAAGAGCTGATTTTAAACACTATGTTCCTTGATTCAGTATGTTGTTCCTATAGATGAAAACATTGTTGCTTTTGCAAAAGTGGAAAAAGAAAACTGTCCCACATTGAAAGCAAGCTAAGTGAAAAAACACAGAATGCGATTATCATTTTATTGCTTTCATAGCAACTGTCCTTATTGTTTTTGTATGGAAATTGTTTCAGACGCTGGTAGAAACAATTGTTAGAAACGTGGTAGAAACATGTATTTTTTATGGTCAGCAATTTTTTATTGTATTTCTACCACACAATAAAACAACACAATTCAATAAAATGTGTTGTTTTACTGTAACCCATCTTACTTTTGTGGATTTAATGTGCAATAGTGACAGCATGGGTCATGTGGATCTGTGAGTGATCTGTGGATTTGTCGGCGATGTTCATGAATTCCTACAGAGCTAACAACATAAGAGTGTTTTGCTAGAGCTGGCACACACCTACCGGACCAATTTACAGGGAGAGCCAGGTATAGGGAATATCCACAGAGCCAGAACATATCAATTTGAGGCAAAGTGCCAAGAACATCCAGCACCTGGTAATAAGGGGAACAGGTAGTTCCTGGAAGAACTTGAGAATAATTAAGAGAAGCATTATTAGCATACGGAGTGCTGGGATCAAGCACAGATTTAAAATATGAACGAGGTATTTTGCCCAAAAATGTAGGCGTGTGACCCATCAGTCTAACCTTTGAGTTAGATTAACAGTCAAATTTTACCTTAGGTGGAATGTGAACAGGGCCAATGAAGTGCTCCTCAAAGGATGTGTTGGTGACCTGAAGGAGCTTTGTGAAGCCTCTGGAACCCTTAAGAGTTGGAAGCGGAGGAGCAACTCCTGTGTGTGTGTGTGTGTGGGTGTGTGTGTGTGTGTGTGCGTGTGTGTGCGTGTGCGTGTGTGTCGACAGGGTTCAAACCGTGAAAGGAAGAAATCAAAATGTCTGGGAACAAGTCAGAGCTGTTTGGATAAAGTTGCGGAATCACCCTTGATGAGTGGCCAGCTAAAGGCATGTGTGAGCAAACATAGCAATTTGAGCTGTCCTGAGCGATATACTTAGCATAGCGGCACCACAAATTCAAGGTGTAAGGAGTGGAGTGTTTGAGTTGCAAGTCCATGGTAGACAGCCATTTAATATCCCACAGTTCATGTAAAGAAGAATTCTCCTCCTTATCAGAGAAAAATGAACCCCACCATGTGAGTGACACAAACAAATAACATTAAAAATAGGCAACACTGTAATGGGAACAAGATGAACGCACGATCGTTGTCACGATGAAATCCCAATTCCTCTTTTTTTCTTTCTTCATTTTCTCTTTTCCCTGGAACTCTTTTAATATTTAATTTAATCTTCACTCCCCACTTCGACCACTCAATAGTTCTAATGGACCACTCAATAGACCAACAATAGTTCTTTGGTTGGGGAGCCTTTTGATGTATGAGAACGAGTGTTTGTTGTTGTTTTGTCTCTTTTATATTGCTTTGTTTCTTATCTTTTCCTTTCCTGAATGTCAGTCTTTAGGGTATTAGAGGTTACTAGCACTTAACACCAATTTTAATAAAGATATTTCAGTGACTCAGGAAATCTGGGGTGTCAGAGGTTACTTGCACTTGACACCAGCAGCAGTAACGTAATTTATCCTCATTCAAAAAGTTGCGCGTCGTCCTCCCTTGGTCTGTTCTGTTGACTGCTGGACAGATTTCTCCTCACCAGGATGGGTGTCTTCTTGAGGCTCCAATACCCTTTTACAGTGACTGGCGTGAAAAGCTCTGCAATACAGGGACCACACATGAGTTTTATTCCAAGGATAAGGGATACAAAACAAGGGGCGAGACAGTCTGGTTCTCATGCAGCTGTAGAAAACAACTACATTTGGGTTGTACATGTAACCCAAATAGATTTATCCTGTGGGAATATACAAGAATGTAGAATAAACATATAGCAATATAACTAGCAGGTATTACCTTATAATAATTTTCTACTACAGGGAATAAATCACCCATAAGGGAGATCATTGTCTTATTTTGCTCCAGAGACACTTCATCCAGTGTTGCAGTTAATACATCACTCTTAATATGAATGTGGATTTTTAATAAAAACTGAAATGTCCTTGAAATGTCCTGCTTCAAATAACCATATTTATATTCATTCATAATACAGAGCAATGAATATTTATATCTTTATTTTGTTGCATGTAAACTATTAAAAACCCAATGCTCTTGGTGTGCTACAATTGAAATTACAAAATGTGCTGTGCTGAAGCAATACCATCCCCAGTATGTTCATTCTTCAATATAATGCTAACTCATGCTTCTTTTTCTCCATTCTCTCTTTTTCCTTCTTTCTTTCTCCCACCCATGTTGGCTTCTTCCATTTTCTCTGCTCTGTATCCATCTTCAGAGGCTACAGTCAAAGATAATATCTATAGAAAACCCCCCATCTACAAACAGCATGGTACAGTCAACTTTGCCTTTAACACTTAATTCTCTGGTCTGGTCTCTGCACGATGTGTTGCATGTCAGCCATCTTGTTTTTCCCCCTAGTTCTGTTCCTCTGGTTTCTTCGGCCTGCAATTTTGGTAGTTTATGGATCTACCTGCGCTGTTCTACACGCATTGTATTCAAAGAAATAGGAAAATGTAAACTGTTGATTAAAATAAAGTTAAACCAAAGAATAATGACAATACCTACTGCATTTGCTTCTAACAATTTAGTCAATCTGAAGTCAACTAGTCCCAGGTGAAAAAATATTGCTTAAAATGTCTCACATGAAATCCTAACATAATACTGTGGAGTTTGTAGGAAGAATGACACAAAATGTGAGTAAACATTCAAGATGTGTGGATATTTTTGCACAATAATTAATTCGGTGCCCCATTTGATTTAAGTCTTGTAGTAAGGTTTCAAGGTGTGAGTATATGGTATTCGGATTAAAATGCTCCCATTCTGCCTCCATAAAAAGCTATTTTTTTGGAAGCATCTGCTCAACTAAAGTTATTTTATAAATTGCTAAAAAACAATTTCAACAATTATATATACCTTCTGAGAAGGAGCATATGAAAAGATATATTTAAGATTCAGGAAGTAAATCTTATTTTCATTAACTTCAGTATGTACAGATACAGTGGTGAAGCAAAGCTGTGGACTGCAGCTGATTTAGCAGGAGGCTCCGTTTTTCACCTCAGTCATGCATGTTGGCATTCATCTCACCAGCTCATCTGTTGGGTTAGTGGTGATGCTGTAGCAGTGTGTGTACACTCAGAATAACTTTGGATGTTGACATTGGTGTTGTGTTGTCTCACTCATGTTCACTGTGTCTTCAGGTTTTTTTGTACCATAAGCATACATATGTAATTTTCAGAACACTTGTGAAGTTTTCTTAAATGTATCCATATTTAATAATCTTCCTAGGACTGTTAACTTGTTCACTTTTTTATTTAACAAATGAGTAAATGGGCTGAATTTGTTTTCCATTTTCCATAACTTTCTTGATTTCTAGAAAACGTCCCTGTTTTTTGAAAACGGTTTGTAAAATGGCCCATTATCCTATATTTTTTGCTAAAGAATTGGTGGACCAATAGAGAGAGTTTATCACTTAAAAACAGGTTGGGTGACATCATACCATTAGATATTGTAAGGAATGATTCTCTGGCATATGGGCCATTGGCCATGTAATAAAAGACAGATCAAAGACAACTGTTTTTTGCATACATGTAATGTGGTTGAAGCATTACTCATCATCGTAATAGGAATACAATCAAAGTTCCCAAGTAACTAGGTTTGTAGTTGACCTGCTTTGATGTATGCCTACGTAAACACCAATAGTTTTCTTTGCGGTTTTTCAAATCCAGTGTTATCCTATGTATTATAATACATAGGTGATTGACACTGTTTTAGACTGTACATGTAGGAAAGCTTCCTCTAAAACTGCAGCTGTAGATGTTATGCTCCAGGTTTGACTTGGACTCACCCTGGAGGACAGGTTAACTCAGAGTAAGGTGATCCAGCACACTGATTGTGACATGCTGTAACATTTGACTGTTTTACAGCTTCTAGAACATCCTGGCAGGAGGGTGATGACAGCAAGGTGGGTCTGTCTGGACACTTATTTTGAATTTCCATATCTGTTCTCAACCTCCATAAACTAATTATCTAACTATCTTGCCATCCTCCATCACTCCTGTCAATCATTCTGTCCTTTTTCTGTTTTCTCCATCCTTTGATTTCCTTCTGTAGAGAACAAGTTGGATAATCTTGAAAAGTGAGACTGACGGTGAGATAGCTCCAGAAGACCTGAATCCCTGTAAATCCACATGCAGTCTCCCCATGGACACATCTCAGCCAAGTGAGAAACTATTTAGAACTCCAGCTTTATGTTGAATCATTCAAAAGTGCGAAAAAATGAGAAAAATAAAAAACAAAAATCTTGACACCTCTGTAGATTTCCCCTACAATAAATCTGCATCATTACCCGGCTATGGAAGGAATGGCATCTATAAGGTGAGCAACCAGTTTTTGATTAAACAGCTTATTATAAATACCCAGTTGATGGATAAAATCAGTTTAAACTGTTGGCACAACGGGTTTTGTTTGTGTTGCTGAAATAAAATCCCTGAAAGATTTAAATAATCTAATATTCATGTACCACACTGACTCATAAATAGAATAAGGCTGAGTAGAAATTATTGTTTCCACAATGGTTCAAACTTGCATCTGTTGGCAGAAATGCAAATAAATACACTGCTCAAAAAAATAAAGGGAACACTTAAACAACACAATATAACTCCAAGTAAATCAAACTTCTGTGAAATCAAACTGTCCACTTAGGAAGCAACACTGATTGACAATCAATTTCACCTGCTGTTGTGCAAATGGAATAGACAACAGGTGGAAATTATTGGCTATTAGCAAGACACACTCAATAAGGAGTGGTTCTGCAGTTGGGACCACAGACCACTTCTCAGTACCTATGCTGTCTGGCTGATGTTTTGGTCAGTTTTGAATGTTGGTGGTGCTTTCACACTAGTGGTAGCATGAGACGGACTCCACAACCCATACAAGTGGCTCAGGTAGTGCAGCTCATCCAGGATGGCACATCAATGCGAGCTGTGGCAAGAAGGTTTGCTGTGTCTGTCAGCGTAGTGTCCAGAGGCTGGAGGCGCTACCAGGAGACAGGCCAGTACACCAGGAGACGTGGAGGAGGCCGTAGGAGGGCAACAACCCAGCAGCAGGACCGCTACCTCTGCCTTTGTGCAAGGAGGAACAGGAGGAGCACTGCCAGAGCCCTGCAAAATGACCTCCAGCAGGCCACAAATGTGTATGTGTCTGCACAAACGGTTAGAAACCGACTCCATGAGGATGGTATGAGGGCCCGACGTCCACAGATGGGGGTTGTGCTCACAGCCCAACACCGTGCAGGACGCTTGGCATTTGCCAGAGAACACCAGGATTGGCAAATTCGCCATTGGCGCCTTGTGCTCTTCACAGATGAAAGCAGGTTCACACTGAGCACATGTGACAGACGTGACAGAGTCTGGAGACGCCATGGAGAGCGGTCTGCTGCCTGCAACATCCTTTAGCATGACCGGTTTGGCAGTGGGTCAGTAATGGTGTGGGGTGGCATTTCTTTGGAGGGCCGCACAGCCCTCCATGTGCTCACCAGAGGAAGCCTGACTGCCATTAGGTACCGAGATGAGATCCTCAGACCCCTTGTGAGACCATATGCTGGTGCGGTTGGCCCTGGGTTCCTCCTAATGCAGGACAATGCTAGACCTCATGTGGCTGGAGTGTGTCAGCAGTTCCTGCAAGATGAAGGCATTGAAGCTATGGACTGGCCGGCCCGTTCCCCAGACCTGAATCCGATTGAGCACATCTGGGACATCATGTCTCGCTCCATCCACCAACGTCACGTTGCACCACAGACTGTCCAGGAGTTGGCAGATGCTTTAGTCCAGGTCTGGGAGGAGATCCCTCAGGAGACCATCCGCCACCTCATCAGGAGCATGCCCAGGCGTTGTAGGGAGGTCATACAGGCACGTGGAGGCCACACACAATACTGAGCCTCATTTTGACTTGTTTTAAGGACATTACATTAAAGTTGGATCAGCGTGTAGAGTTATTTCACTTTAATTTTGTGTGTGGTTCCAAATCCAGGCCTCCATTGGTTAATAAATTTGATTTCCATTGATGATTTTTGTGTGATTTTGTTGTCAGCACATTCAACTTTGTACAGAACAAAGTATTCAATGAGAATATTTCTTTCATTCAGATCTAGGATGTGTTATTTGAGTGTTCCCTTTATTTTTTTTGAGCAGTGTATATTGGCTACGTATTATCCTGTAGTGTGGATTTTACCTTTGCTCAGTTTCTAGTCAAAGGAAAACTCAAATATTTTTTTTTAACTTGGTGCTCTATGAAGAGATTCTTGTGGCTGCAATCTTCATTTATACTACTGGAAGTGGCATAACTACAAGATTTGTAGTTATTTTCTTGTAGTTATGGCACATTGCCAGAGTGAGAAGGCTCTAACCTATACTTACATCACAGCCACAAACTCCAATGTGTTTTATTGGAATTCAAGTGACAGATCAAGGTTTATTGTGAGGTGGCTCCAACTTGGCTCTCAGGCCGTGGAAAAACAAACAGATTCTTTTATGGAATCAGTTAAGACCATTTGTGGTTAAGAACTGGAAGCTCTTTGGTGGAAAAGACATAAGTTAATGACGGGAGTTTGTGTTGAATGTGTATATTCCTACAGGCTGCTGATATGGTGGAGGACAACGTGGACCCTGACTCCCACAGCTGGGGAGGCATGAGAGGTGAGACTAAATATCAACTTGAGAATCTTAGCTTCAGTTCCTGTCTTCTGGAGCATAAATCTGCTCCACTTACTTTAATACAAACTGTTTAGATTTCTGCCTGCAGGTCGGTCTTACAGAGCACCACAGACACAGTTTCATCCCTAATGCTGTTTTTCTGGTGGACACAATGAACAACAACAGCCAGAGTAGTCAGCTACTCCACTGTGAAACAAGCTACCTTATTTGCACTGTTCTAACTGGCCTTTGGGGAAAAAAATATCAGGTGGTCATACACACACTATCAATGGTGAGCACTGCCAACTAAAAATGTAGTTGCACTAATTATTAAGCACTCATCCTAAACATTAGTTATGCTAATGCTAAAGCGCTACACCAACATGGTACCTATTTAGTTGAAGCTAGAGCTAATATTAAAGTGCTAAATTCAACCATGTTGATATCCACCAGAATGGATATCAACATTGTATATGACCCTCAGCAGGGTCAAATGTGTTATTCCACACCTACCTGATAGCTAATAAATAAAACATCAAAACAAAAACATCAGATATCATGTAGCTTTTTACAAAGGTTGTGCATTAGTAACATTTTGGTGATATTTGTAACATGGAAACAAAATGTAGCAAAAAGTGAGCTGCTTAAAAACGAACTCATAAAAAACAAAGAACCGTTCTCACCAACCGGCTCAAGTCGCATCGTTTAGGATGAAGAGGCGATAAAAATATTCAGATTGTTGGTTAACGTCGCGTCGCTAACGAACAGCATTTAAAGACAGACTGACGGCTCACCTGCAGTCTATCCACCAGAATGGATATCAACATTGTATATGACCCTCAGCAGGGTCAAATGTGTTATTCCACACCTACCTGTACAGTTTGTGCTCCAGGAAGTGATTGTTTGGAACAGGCATTTTATTCATGACTTCAGCTTTATAGCTGTTGAGTATCATTAACTCTGTTGCAGATTTTGCTTAGTTGACCACAGTAGAGCTTTGGTCTGAAAGCACATAGGACACACTATTTCCTGTTCTACAGCGATGCATTCTGGGTAAAGAATATATGTCACTTGCTGCACTGCATCACAGGTGGAGAATGTGAGGAGAGGCAATGGAACTGCTGCATAAATGGTTTTCCCCCACTTAGCAGTCAATATCCAAAACTTCAACACATGATGTCAAACTTTAGGCACCATTCTGGAAAGAAAATGACATAATTGCAAACTTACCACTGATTTACAGTGGATTCTACATATCTTTCTGAGTGGCTGCTCAAATTCTTAGTCATCTTTATTTTGGTATACCTCAAGGTTCTGTTTTGGAGCCCTTGTTATTCCTAGTTTACGTGCTTCATCCTCAGCACATTTTGAGTACTTTTAAAGAAATTAAAATAAAAAATCTGTGCTCTAGAAAAGCATGCACCTCTAGTAATGTAAACTTTAGGTTCTCTGGCCTCATACGCCAAGTCTTTTTTTTTGACTCTGCTTTTTCCGTAGACTCTGGTTTGCTCATATTTTTAAAGAACAAAATTTTGTTAAGCTATCCATGCATTTGTTTGTGTGACATTGCATTGTTGTAACGCATTAGTCACCTACCTAAACAAAGCGTATTTGGACTGTCTGCAGAATAGGTCTATGGACCTGAAACTTTTTGAAACTGATTTTAATTGCAATAAAATACACATGTTTAAGTCTGTCCACATGAAAATCACAATGTGTGGCAGAAAATGTAACACTGCACATCTTCTGAACACATTTCCTCTTAAGCAAGCAGCCAAAGGTACCATAGAATGGTTTATATCAATGCATATCCATGTCATAGTCCTAAATGCAACTTAGGCAAGATGAGAAAACTATAAACAGTCTGAGCTTGACCTGTTTTGCAAAGGATGGACAAAAATCAGTTTGTAGGTGTTGTTGAAAAAATACTTTAACAAGAGTCTGGGTGAGAAAAAATAAGAAACCTATAAAAACCTTGAAAGGTGAAGACAAAAATACAGAGTCAAGAGAGTCTGTCGAGTCTGCTCTAGCTGACATTTGATCAGTAGATCTTGTGACAGCAGGTTGTCATCTATAGTTGTGAAGATTTGATTGTTATGCTCCAAGGATTCTGCGGAGCTCAACACGGATGGCCTTACCATTTACCTTTTTGTAATAAAAGGAGGTTGTATTTGATGCTAATGAGAACAGCTTCAAACCTGATAAATGCTGGATCGGGAAAGTAACACTTAGCCTTGAGGATCAAGGACCTATGTCCTTCTGTTTTATGACACTGTAACTAACCAATCTTATGATAAGACTATTCTGATACGAATTGTGAGGAACACATTGTAAAATTGCTGGGGTTTGTTCAAAGCAGAGACAACCCCCAAAAGACCTTCAGTCAAAAGAAATTCTGAAAAGTATTGACTCATTACAAATAAACAATTTTCATATTTTTCCAGACAACTGTCGCTTTCTTTTTCCACCTGACAATTCTGCACTTTGTGTTGTTGATCTGTCACATAAATCCCAATAAAATACACAAAGCTTTGTTTCTATATCAGGACAAAATGTTGAAAAGTTCAAGGGACATGATATTTTACCTGTGAGACTCTGCTATACCATCAGCTACATCAGGTTTCACAGATTAACATACAAACAACCATATCTGCTTTCCAATAATTATGAATCTCTGATTCCATTAGCATAGAGACCCTCTCTATCAGTGATGTCAGTAACGTGTTACTGGTAACGTGGTCCGACGTTACTGACGTCGGACCACTGTTTTCAGTAACGAGTAATCTAAAGTGTGGCTATTTCAAATCCAGTAGTCAGACTACAGTTACTTATTTAAACCACTTTGCGTTACTATTTTCTTTTGTAATTTTATTTTATTTCCTCTGTGCGTCTTGGGGAGTGATCGCCGTTTCTATCAGTATCAGCAGCGACAGAAATGTAAACAATGGAGGGAAGAGGGAGATTTTGTTGTTGGAAAAACAGGAACTATTTTGAGTTTCGGACGCCAAGTCCGATTTTTATAAGCAGCTTTAGGCTTGTTTTTTTCTAAAGTCGCTTGTAAATTTAATGAGTTGCGGGTTGCCCTTTTGGACTGTTTTTGAACGTGAAGTTGCTTATTTGAGCTTGGAAATAAGCGGACATAAACCCCAGAATTTGTCTGACCCAAAGTTAGTTTTAGTCAGGCTCTCTCTGTCCATCATTTCCCAGATGATCTGTCCCGCTGTGTTTTTGTTAATGTCAAGTTAATATACGTATTTGCTGTGAATGACATCAAGCTTTGCGTTGCGCTACAAAAAGCTGCAAACATCAAGATTATTATGAACAACGCAATAAATGTGAAAACAGACACGAATGAACGAGTACGTAAAGTTGCGCAACTAAATGCCATTACAGTATAATCATTAATATTAAGATAAATGTCACTAATCTGTGCGGGAGCCATCTGAGTTGTGGAGCGGCAGGAGGAGAGCTGTGCGCTGCACTGTGACAGCAAACACAGGGCCTTAACGCACAACCTGGAAGCTGGGGCAGGGAGGGGTGGAACTCTAAAATCATATTTAGAGTTTAGTGGAGAATAGTCGAACACACACAAATTACAATAAAAATGTGTAATTTGTAACAATTAAACAATCTCCCCTTCAGTTCAACCTTATAAGTGGAGATACGTTGTTAGAAAATAACTTGCAATTAAGTATTGGCAAAGATCAATGTAATTTTCACAGCGTTGTTGTTAGCAGCTGCTGAAAGTAACTAAAAAAGTTACTTTAAATGTAACTTAGTTACTTTCCAAATCAAGTCATTAGTAATTTAACTAAGTTACCTTTCCAAGGAGTAATCAGTTATCCAGTTAAAGTTACTTTTTCAAAGTAACTATGCCATCACTGCTCTCTACTCTGGTGACCTAAGATGAGATCATGGAGAGGTGATGTCCTGTTTTCATGTGTATATGCATACAGTCTTTAGTGTGTCTGCCAAGGAGAGAGTTCTCAAGTCTCTAGCATCATAATCTGTCATTTTTTTGCACAACAAAATAAAAGTCAGTTCACCGGATCTACTTTAATATATGTTTCTCTCTCTTCTCTCCTGTTTAGATTACAAGGTAAGAGATATTCTTGCTTTATTAAATTATACCCTTAATTATAATTAAATTAGTTGATTACTAATACTACTCACCAACAAATCTCAATCCTTTTTCTATGCCAGATCTACCCCTATGAAATACTAGCAGTGACACATAAAGTGAAAGTGAAGCTTCCCAGAGATGTAGATCGCACCAGACTGGAGGTGAGCCCTAATCTTTTCCTCCCTTCACTGTAGTTCCAACCCCCTCCTTCTTTCTACGGCTTGTTAAGCTGGATAAAATGTTAAAACATGGCTGTGAAATTATTCAGGATTTCAAATTGCAGTAGAACAGACCGGTCAGCTGTTTGAAATGACCTAAGACAGTCCTTTGAAGATTTAGTCTATGTTAAGATACAACTTAGATGAATGAAAACAAAATGAGCTTCAGTATGATCAGTTACATTAAAGGTGCAGAATTATGTCAAATAGATTTCGTTTTTTTAGCTTTACATCGTGTTATGTGATTCCTTCATCAAAAACATACCTGGAGTGTTTCCTTGATTCTTTCATGCATATTTGAGAAATCGTTTAATCTCCATGGCAACCATTCAACTGTGCAAAACGCCAACTACAAAATAAGCCAATTATCTTATTTTGTAGTTGTGCTTAATTGAAGTCGTTGTGTTTTCTTAATTTTATTGTTCTTAGTTAATTAGGATTTTGTACTTCAGGGCCACCATAGTTTATAAAAGTAAATTAGCCCTTTAGAATTTATCTGGATAAACATATTTAGGGGAAGCAAGGTGCGTTAAAAGTTTTTAAAGTCAGTAAAAACACTAATGAACTAAATAAAAAATTAGCTCCGCTATTAGCGGATTAGCTGTGAACAATAGATTTTTATGTAATCTGAGATGTGGAAAACTTTTGTAAATATTACCAAGTCAAGATGTGAGATGATTTGATGCTTAGTTTAATGGTGGGCACACCATGCTTTTAGCTTTTATCTTTCTTTCTTTTGAACCAATTTGTTGGTTTTTCAGTTGAATTATGCTAAATAAATGATACCATCATATGTAAAAAAAAAAAAAAAAATGGTGGACTTGGTGAGTTCTTCCAATATCTTACTGTTAACTCTGGGAGCTGAGCAGTTAGCTCTAATAAAAACAAGGAGTTTAATAGGAAGCAGTGTTTTTCTTTTGAGTAATATAACTTTCAAACATTGTGTTAAGTCGGTTGTGTTTACCATCAAGTAAAAATCTCTCCAACCTGTCCTCCATTTCCAGAGGCATTTATCTCCAGACGAGTTTCAGCAGGTTTTTGGAATGACACTGGAACAGTTTGACCGGATGGCCCTGTGGAAGAAGAACGACATGAAGAAGAAGGCCCGTCTGTTTTAGACCATCATTAAATAATCGCTGCAACAACTGCAATCTTTAAGGAAGCAAAAGATAACGCCTGAAATATCAGTATGCACCTCCTCAGACTCTCCGCTTGTAAATCTCCATGTATTCTGCCTGTGCAGCTACATAGAGGCGCCCTGTGTGGGAATGTTTCCACATAATTGGGGCAGTAATAGAATGTGTAGCTTTTTGTATGCAGTTCTGTGCGAATGTTTGATTGAAAATCCCACAGAAGAGGAAGAGAAGATGTGTTTGCATGGTTTGTGTTTTTCTCCTTGCTTCCTGTGAAGTTCTGTATCCTCCCCGGTTTTCTCCTGGTGCATCCATAAATTCACATTTTTAAAAAATGAAGAACTGCTCTTTCTCATTCTAGTTGTGGGCCTTCCCCCAGGCTTTACTGTATGTGGTTCTGGTTGTTTTATATGCACCAAAACTTACATTTTCAAACATGAGCTGTCTTGTTTTCCTGCCTGTCGTTTGTCCTCTCTCTGTTCATCGTCTCCTACTTCAACATGTTTTTGCTGCAATGCCCTTTTCTTCCTCTTTGTCCTCTGCCTCCTAACTCACTAGCTGCGTCTCCATTGACCACATAATCACACAATTTGACATTTTGAAAATAAACTTGCTTAATTAAAACACACTAATTTCGAAAAAACTCGATAAAAAGTTTTGGCACCAGGATGAGGTGGTTCTTTTGGTCATATTGAAATTGGTTTATTCTGCAAAACTGCAATGGAAACACTTTTTTCACAACACACAAGTCACATGATCATGAACATGATGTTGCTGCTGGCCCAAACTATGAAGAAGACAACAGGAAGTAGTTAGTTGGAGTATTATGGCAAAGCATGTTTTTAGTGACTTATTGAGTGAGCAAACATATTCACGTGTGATTTAATTGTGTTTCTTATTTAATGGAAACAATGCAATTGTGAAATTGAGTTTTTTCAACATTAGTGTAATATCGACAGAGTTTTCACAAAAACATAGTTTTTACATGAAGCCACACAGCTTTGCTCTGTGACTAGGAGAAAATGCTTGCATAATTTTACATAGTTTTGTAATGGAAATACAGATACATTGACAAACAAGTTGGATTTGGTTTACGCCATTGCCATTACCTTTAGGCTTAGAAGACAAAGACGGAGTTAAGAACTGTCTGCGGTGATGTTGTACTTCTGCATCATGTGATTCTATTTTTCATTTTACCTCATCTTCTTCTAGTCTTCTAGAACCTTGATTGGTTCTGATGCATTCTCTAAACATTTCCAAGTTTCTTCTCTTTCTAACCCTTCAATTAACAACAGGCAGGAAGTGGATAGCAACCACATGAGTCAGGAAATGGTCACATGGCCAGGAATATTTTAATAAGCTATTTTTGGAAGGATCTTTAAACTTGTATTGAGGTGGAGTTGAAGTAAATTTAAATTGGATTGATGTAAAATCCAACACTCTGATGTTGTATTGTGTTCTCAGCTGGTTTGACATGAATTCCTGCATAGAGTCAAACTTCTACATTTTAAATGAATGCCATCAGCTTAATTTTAATTGGCTATCAACTAAGGTCACCATCAGATCATATACAGAATGTGTGTTTAAGTAAACTGGACATATACCAGATTTATCTGTCTGTATACAAGCCTTGGTGTATCTTTAAGCATGCATGAGGATGGGAAAAAGGGGTTTCTCTACTGACCTCGTATTAGAAATGTATGAAAACATCATCAGTGTTTGAATATTTTATAGTCATATGAAATGCCTGAATTCACTGTTTACGTTTGCTTCTGTAAGGTATTTATTTAAATACGACTTTATGGAAGTTATATTATTTTTAAATGATTATGGTGTAGTGTCAAAAGCATAAGCATCACGTGATAAATTTGATGACGAGAGACATATCACATTTTGAGTTTCATCTTAATGTATGATCAAATGTTTCTCCTGTAGGTCACACTAACTCCTGTCATTATCTTAACACTGAATTTCTAATATCCATCTGCTATTAAAGTGCTTTAACCAGACAGTGTTACTGTTTGTTTCAGTGCTTGGTGAATGTGAATGCGAGTGGTATCCACAATCACGCCACACCACACCAGACTTTTGTATGTCACACAGCTGTAAGAACCAGAGTTCAGTTCAAATTCAGAAGTTCTTCAATAATCCCAAAGGGAAATTAAGCATTGCTTAAACTCATATAATCCAAGTTTCTTCAAAGAGTTGTTGTAGATTCTGATGTCTGTGGGCAAGAACGATCTCCTGTAGCAATCAGTGTTACAGCAATTCTGAAGAAGCATCTGACTGAAGACACTGTTAGTAACCACGTTTCCACTGACCGTATAATTGTGCAATTGACACTTTGAAATTAAATTTGCTTAATTCAAATTTAGTATGAGTTGGTTTTTTTGGCTGCATCCAAGTTTTTTTTGTGTAGCACATTTCAGCAACAAGGCAGTTCAAAGTGCTTTACAAATACAGAAATACAAAGTCATAGAACACACAGTCAATAATTGAAGCATTACGTTTTGTCAAGTTCCATTGTTACAGATCAGAATATTGATTGATTTTGTTTCAAAAGCAACTCTAAACAGGTGGGCTTTTAGTATAGATTTCAAGGAACTCAGTGTTTCAGCTGTTTTGCAGGTGAAGCAACAACAGAAGATCTTTAATGTAATTTGCTAAACCGTTAAGTGATTTATAAACTGTATTTTAAAGTCTATTCTCTAAGCTACAGGGAGCCAATGTAAGGACTGTAGAACTGGTGTGATGCTAAAAACTTCCTGGTTTTCCTGGTTTTAGAGAGGCCTCCACAGCAGCGTTTTGGATCAGTTGCAGCTGGAGGTTTGATTTTTTTTTTTTTTTTTTTTTTTTGGCAGACCTGTGAAGACACTGTTACAGTAATCAATGTGACTAAAAAATAGAGTTAAAATATACTTTGAACCCTAAGGGGAAATTGCTTATTAGTTGATAATAATGCGACTTAGGAGGCGGACTTATCGTGGCACGAAGAGGCGGCGAAGGTCGGCCAGGAGGCCGCACGGACCCACGAAGAGGCTGCGGTGGATCCCACGAAGATGATCTTGAAAGTCGGACGGCAGGAGGACCTGGAGCGCCGGTGGACCGCACAGGTTCGGGCTCGGGAAAGCTAGCTGGTAGCTTGGACGGAGTACAGAGTCGGAAGCATCGGGAAGCAACTACTGACGCCGGAGTATCTCTTGGCCCGTAAAACCAGTGTTATGGATTAACTGGTGGTGGCAGCAGGGAAAGACAGATGTTTCTGTGGGCGTGGCTTTTTAGGACCCCTTTACCGAACCAGGAAGTAAATAATGCCATAAGCTTAAAAAACTACACATTTGTGTAAAAATACGATCCGATTCCGTAAGACACCCATTAAGATCTCGAGAATAACTAATTAGAAAGACTTTTATTGGTCTACCATGGTATGTTGCCCTTTTTTTATACATTAATCTACAAAATCACTAAAACAGGCAAATTACGCAGAACTTGTCCTGACTTACATATGTGTTGCTTCAGAAGTTGAAACTCGTCAAAGGAAGATCGAAATAGATCTCAAGATGCCATAAACAGATCTCAAAGCAAAGATTAATCCCTGAAAGCTGACATAAATGTTGAAGAGCCATGTGATTAAAAATAAAATGTTTAAAAAGATCGACTGGTTATGTTGTTTTTCACATCTCCCTCATATTGTATGATATTTCAATTAGATATCCACAGAAACAATAGCAAACTCCTTTTAAACACTGTTTTTGTAACATGTTAAAGTTTATTTCCTAATTCATTTACAGAAGACATGGCTACCGCAGATCTATGTGGCAGTGTCATTTCTTTATTGTTGATATTTTTTCTTGTAATTTAACTAAACATCTTTATTCTTTTCATCAAGTGACTCTAATACTCAACTATAAGAGACAACGCTGAAAAAACAATTGTCTTACATACTTTTACGTCAGAAATGGGTTAAAATCTTAACTCAAACTGAGATTCTGAAAGTGTCACCAGTTAATTCAAATTTGCTTCCTAAAAAGCGAGTTGTCCGTTATATGAGAATCCCTGACAGGCAGGATTATCGACCTTTCAGCTGTCGTCATAGTTTAGTGGATTAAACATTGCTCTCGGAGCTCAGCGGTCGCTGGTACGAGTTTAGTTAGCACTGTCGTCTGATTCACTATTTGGACCAGTTTATTTTTATTGTCTAAAAAAAAAAATTCACTTGCTGCCAACGTTTTGAAGGTAATATTGTTTAACAGGTTTGCAAGACAAATTTTTAACTGTAAGAATATTGTCAGATTACTACATTGCACAGCTTTGCTTCTGCAGCCCAGAGAAGTCTTAAGGTGCAAACGAAATAATGTGGCTTCCATTAAATGAGCAATGAATTAGTTTACATGATATTACTGTTTACATTTATTGATATGTTTGCAGAGCATGTCAGTCAACATAAGATTGAGAAGACGTAAAATAATCGTCAGTACTCTAACAATGGTGGGTGATATTACAAATTCTGATTGTTTAGTACATTTTCTTTTTGAAGTGTGGTATATTTTAGTGACCTTTCAATATATTCTTCAATACTCCTTCATGTTGTGCCCCCTTTATTTTGTGTGTTAGTTCCTTAAATAGTACAGCCACCACGAGCATCCGGTAAAGAATGAGGAGAGTTTTCCGGTCTTGGTTTTTTAATCGAGCTGAGAGTGGTTGTCATTCATTTACACGCTCCCAGTCTCTTGTACAACAGCTCTGAACGATCTCCAACTTCCTCAACTTTCTGCTTGTCTAACACTGAACATGTGCTCTCATTAGCAGCTTGAGATTACTCAGAACCAATCACAGCAAACATTACTCAGGCGGCTTCCTGAGCTCTTAAAGTGCTACACACAGTTATATTAATTAGTCCATTTTCAACACTTCATATACAATTTAAATTTAAATTTGATTTAAATTTTATTAAATATGATGACACCAACCTCATTGTTTAGTGATACTTACTGTAGTTAGTGTTGCTAAAAAAAAAAGAAAGTTCAGAAACAGTGCGGTTGCATTGCAGGATCTGAGCCAAAAACACACACTAGGCTAGAAGTGTTAAGCAACTCACATTAGAGGTACTTGAGCGTCAATTCCAATGTTTTTCTGGTCAGTGCTGGTTACAAAAAGCAGAAACTAATCAGTTTTGTTTGCATTGTGTCTATTCATGAGTTGGAATTAATTTATTTGGGTGAACCTGAATGTGAATGGGATTGTCGTGTTACTCATTGATCTGGTTATGCTTATGTGACCGGTGGACTTCTGCGTTGTGTGTTGATAGGACAAACCATAAAACACCAGTCTGGGTTTGGAGGCTCTCCGTTTATTCAGCCTGTCAATCGGGAGATATTAGCATTAGCACGTAGCATGTGCTCCAGTTCTCCAACCCGAAATATACAAAATAATAATGTTAGCATGCATCAAATCTTATAAATGCGCAATAGCAACTCAAATGAAAATATTAAAACACCTAACATTAATACAAAAGAAAAAAATAAACATTTGCACAATATAAATGAAAGGATTACAATGGATTATAAAACTTGCCTCTTCCCAGTGGAACGAGTAACAAAAGGGAAGAGGAAATGAACAACTTAACATTGATAATGGTGCTGGAGGACCCTGAACAAAAGAAGAAGAAAGTAGGGTGGAGCTGGAGGACCAAACCCCTCATAGCAGACACAGAGGAACACAAAGACAGACAAGTATAAGAGGACAAATAAATTAAAGAAAACATTTTGTGAAAATATACAACTAACAATATAGACCCAGTTACACTTACATGCGGTCTTTTCCACAAGTCTCCTCAATCTAAATAAAACAGCTTGGGACCCAGAAACAGCATAGGTCCCTTTTTAAAATGAGCCAGAGGGATAGACAATAAGAGTTCCTCTTCCCTAAATATAGCCCAAAAAAGAAAATGCTTTTGATCAATAATAACTATCCAAAAATAAATTCTCAACTAAAACTAAAACTAAAACTGAAACTGAAACAGTAGCAGGCCAACCTACACACAAAAGAAATCAAGCACAAATAGCCAGATAATAATAAGAAAGTGCCTTTACCTTCTCTAAAGTGAAACCAGTCAACGGCGCTCTTTTTACAAGTATGTTACCTACAACAATCAAGCGCAGAAATCAGAAACTAGAAAAACAAAATTTCTGAAGAAATTTAGCCGGGGCCTGCCAAGGCGCGCCCGTCGGGCTTGGGCCCGGCGTCGTCACGCCACAAATCGGCGTCGACGCCAAAGAACGCCGCAACGTAACCAGTGGCACGCGGAGAACCGCAAGAACGTTAAGCGAGGCGGACGTGCACCATTCGGTACGATTTAAAATGTTGTCAAGGCTTTTATTTTGGAAGTTTTGTTAAACTTCATTTCAAAGGGCCAAACTAATCCCATGCGTAATAGTCCTTGGGTTAAAATAGTTATATAATGCTCAAAACACAAGTAGCTGATGTAAAAATATTCAAGGCTTTTATTTTGAAATTTTCAGTATGCTCCATTTTAAAGTTCCGAACTAATCCCATGTGTAACAGTGCTTTGGATGAAAAAGTCATATACGGCCAAAAAAAGCAATTACGTCATGTAAAATATTCAAGGCTTTTATTTTGAAATTTTCAGTATGCTTAATTTTAAAGTTACAAACTAATCCCATGTGTAACAGTGCTTTGGATGAAAAAGTCACATAAAGCCACAAACAGCAATTACGTCATGTAAAAATATTCAAGGCTTTTATTTTAAAATTTTCAGTATGCTTCATTTCAAAGGGCCAAACTAATCCCATGTGTAACAGTGCTTTGGATGAAAAAGTCAAATAAAGCCAAAAAGAGCAATTACATGATGTAAAAATATTCAAGGCTTTTATTTTGAAATTTTCAGTATGCTTCATTTCAAAGGGCCAAACTAATCCCATGTGTAACAGTGCTTTGGATGAAAAAGTCAAATAAAGCCAAAAACAGCAATTACATGATGTAAAAATATTCAAGGCTTTTATTTTGAAATTTTCAGTATGCTCCATTTCAAAGGGCCAAACTAATACCACGTGTAACAGTGCTTTGGATGAAAAAGTCAAATAAAGCCAAAAAGAGCAATTACGTCATGTAAAATTATTCAAGGCTTTTATTTTGAAATTTTCAGAATGCTTCATTTCAAAGGGCCAAACTAATACCACGTGTAACAGTGCTTTGGATGAAAAAGTCAAATAAAGCCAAAAAGAGCAATTACCTGATGTAAAAATATTCAAGGCTTTTATTTTGAAATTATTATTATGCTCCATTTTAACGTTCCAAACTAATCCCATGTGTAACAGTGCTTTGGATGAAAAAGTCATATAAAGCCAAAAACAGCAATTACCTGATGTAAAAATATTCAAGGCTTTTATTTTGAAATTATTATTATTCTCCATTTTAAAGTTCCAAAGTAAATCCCTTGTGTAACAGTGCTTTGGATGAAAACGTCAAATAAAGCCAAAAACAGCAATTACCTGATGTAAAAATATTCAAGGCTTTTATTTTGAAATTATTATTCTCCATTTTAAAGTTCCAAACTAATCCCATGTGTAACATTGCTTTGGATGAAAAAGTCATATACGGCCAAAAAAAGCAATTACCTGATGTAAAAATATTCAAGGCTTTTATTTTGAAATTATTATTATTCTCCATTTTAAAGTTCCAAAGTAATCCCATGTGTAACAGTGCTTTGGATGAAAACGTCAAATAAAGCCAAAAACAGCAATTACCTGATGTAAAAATATTCAAGGCTTTTATTTTGAAATTATTATTCTCCATTTTAAAGTTCCAAACTAATCCCATGTGTAACATTGCTTTGGATGAAAAAGTCATATACGGCCAAAAAAAGCAATTACCTGATGTAAAAATATTCAAGGCTTTTATTTTGAAATTATTATTATTCTCCATTTTAAAGTTCCAAAGTAATCCCATGTGTAACAGTGCTTTGGATTAAAACGTCAAATAAAGCCAAAAACAGCAATTACCTGATGTAAAAATATTCAAGGCTTTTATTTTGAAAATATTATTCTCCATTTTAAAGTTCCAAACTAATCCCATGTGTAACATTGCTTTGGATGAAAAAGTCATATACGGCCAAAAAAAGCAATTACCTGATGTGAAAATATTCAAGGCTTTTATTTTGAAATTATTATTCTCCATTTTAAAGTTCCAAAGTAATCCCATGTGTAACAGTGCTTTGGATGAAAAAGTCATATAAAGCCAAAAACAGCAATTACCTGATGTAAAAATATTCAAGGCTTTTATTTTGAAATTATTATTATGCTCCATTTTAAAGTTCCAAACTAATCCCATGTGTAACAGTTACTGAGTTAAATCAGTTATATACAGCCCATAGCAGCAGTAGTTCTAAAGGCCAGTTCTCAGTCCTGATCTGTTTCAACTGAGTATTCCACTATAGATAGAACTACAGTGATGCGTATTCGTAGTCCTAACCAGCAGCCAATAGCCTCTTGAGGTCCGTTGCTATGGCAAATAATGGTCTCAGCAGGTGTGAGCTCTGAGCTGTGAGCTCTCAAACACACAAGTGTGTTTGAGCAAACACACAAGTGTGTTTGAGCAAACACACTTTACTGAAAAAAAGCATTGGAAACAAATCCTTCTTGTTCGGGAACCGTAATACATATTCGAAAAGCGTTTTAAGCGTATGACAGTTCAATGTGTCTTCTGCGATAGTCCCGAGATTCATATCTGTACCTCACTCAGAGCATTTACAGTGATGAGAGAAAGAAATGTTGTGCCCAGATATGAACCGAGATGGGCTGTCACTCTAATTTGAAGAAAAATGAGAAACTTTGGGTCGCTTAGAGGCAAATTGTGGACAAACCGTAACTGTTATCGACGAGCCGTCTTCACTTTCGAAGAGATCACAGACGTATCTACAAAATGAAATTTGAATGGCATTTCTACGTGAATTAGTGACGACACAGAAAATCCTCAAAAATAGGGTATTTCCAGGATTTTTCCCATTGACTTATAATGGGGTTTTTTTCGTAGTTTTTTGCGAATTATGTCGCCACGTTAAGCCCAAATCCCACCAAAAGTAATAGCAACAATGGCGTGAATTTTCTGCACGTTTTGATACCTCATTTGTAGGTGTGCACCCAGCGGTATGAGCCGCATTAACGGTTACGGAAGAAAAATAAAGAACTATAATAATAAAGAGACGCTTGTTGGGTGTAGAGTAATAGGTTCCTGCCATTGCTTTGCATGGCAGGCCCCAACTAGAAAATTTCGGAAGAAATTTAGCCGGGGCCTGCCAAGGTGCGGCCGTGGGGTTCGGGCCCGGCGTCGTCGCGCCACAAATCGGCGTCGACGCCAAAGAACGCCGCGACGTAATCAGTGGCACGCGGAGAAGCGCAAGAACGTTAAGCGAGGCGGACGTGCACCGTTCGGTACGATTTAAAATGTTGTCGAGGCTTTTATTTTGGAAGTTTTGTTAAACTTCATTTCAAAGGGCCAAACTAATCCCATGCGTAATAGTCCTTGGGTTAAAATAGTTATATAATGCTCAAAACACAAGTAGCTGATGTAAAAATATTCAAGGCTTTTATTTTGAAATTTTCAGTATGCTTCATTTTAAAGTTCTGAACTAATACCACGTGTAACAGTGCTTTGGATGAAAAAGTCAAATAAAGCCAAAAAGAGCAATTACGTCATGTAAAATTATTCAAGGCTTTTATTTTGAAATTTTCAGAATGCTTCATTTCAAAGGGCCAAACTAATACCACGTGTAACAGTGCTTTGGATGAAAAAGTCAAATAAAGCCAAAAAGAGCAATTACCTGATGTAAAAATATTCAAGGCTTTTATTTTGAAATTATTATTATGCTCCATTTTAAAGTTCCAAACTAATCCCATGTGTAACAGTGCTTTGGATGAAAAAGTCATATAAAGCCAAAAACAGCAATTACCTGATGTAAAAATATTCAAGGCTTTTATTTTGAAATTATTATTCTCCATTTTAAAGTTCCAAACTAATCCCATGTGTAACATTGCTTTGGATGAAAAAGTCATATACGGCCAAAAAAAGCAATTACCTAAGGCGCGCCCGTGGGGTTCGGGCCCGGCGTCGTCACGCCACAAATCGGCATCGACGCCAAAGAACGCCGCAACGTAACCAGTGGCACGCGGAGAACCGCAAGAACGTTAAGCGAGGCGGACGTGCACCATTCGGTACGATTTAAAATGTTGTCAAGGCTTTTATTTTGGAAGTTTCAGTATGCTTCATTTCAAAGGGCCAAACTAATCCCATGCGTAATAGTCCTTGGGTTAAAATAGTTATATAATGCTGAAAACAGCAATTACATGATGTAAAAATATTCAAGGCTTTTATTTTGAAATTTTCAGTATGCTTCATTTCAGAGGGCCAAACTAATACCACGTGTAACAGTGCTTTGGATGAAAAAGTCACATAAAGCCAAAAACAGCAATTACCTGATGTAAAAATATTCAAGGCTTTTATTTTGAAATTATTATTATGCTCCATTTTAAAGTTCCGAACTAATCCCATGTGTAACATTGCTTTGGATGAAAAAGTCATATACGGCCAAAAAGAGCAATTACATGATGTAAAAATATTCAAGGCTTTTATTTTGAAATTATTATTATGCTCCATTTTAAAGTTCCAAAGTAATCCCATGTGTAACAGTGCTTTGGATGGAAAAGTCAAATAAAGCCAAAAAGAGCAATTACGTCATGTAAAAATATTCAGGGCTTTTATTTTGAAATTTTCAATATGCTTAATTTTAAAGTTCCAAACTAATCCCATGTGTAACAGTTACTGAGTTAAATCAGTTATATACAGCCCAAAGCAGCAGTAGTTCTAAAGGCCAGTTCTCAGTCCTGATCTGTTTCAACTGAGGATAGATAGAACTACAATGATGCGTTTTTGTAGTCCAAACCAGCAGCCAATAGCCTCTTGAGATCCGTTGCTATGTTAAATAAGTTTCACACCAAGGTGTGAACTGTTACTGACAGAGCCTGAGAGCCTCAGAAAATCCTGTCGCATCACTTTGCTCTGAAGCACCGTGACAGAAAACCGTACGGTCTAGATAAATTTCGAAAACATTTTACCGGAGCAGACAGGCGTATCAATGTCAGGAGCGATTTTGATACTAATCGTGCGATATTTGTGGGCGTGATGGCGATTTCAAAAATGATTTGGGTTGAAAAAGTTGTCTTGATCTCTCACTCTAATCAGCGAGAGAAGCACTCTAACTTTAGGAAAAATGAGAAACTTTGGGTCGCTTAGAGGCAAATTGTGGACAAACCGTAACTGGTATCGACGAGCCGTCTTCACTTTCGAAGAGATCACAGACGTATCTACAAAATGAAATTTGAATGGCATTTCTAGGTGAATTTGTGACGACACAGCAAATCCTCAAAAATAGGGTATTTCTAGGATTTTTCCCATTGAGTTATAATGGGGTTTTTTTCGTAGTTTTTTGCGAATTATGTCGCCACGTTAAGCCCAAATCCCACCAGAAGTAATAGCTCCAATGGCGTGAATTTTCTGCACGTTTTGATACCTCATTTGTAGGTGTGCACCCAGCGGTACGAACCGCATTAACGGTTACGGAAGAAAAATAAAGAATTATAAAGAGACGCTTTGTTGGGTGTAGAGTAATAGGTTCCTGCCATTGCTTTGCATGGCAGGCCCCAACTAGAAAATTTCGGAAGAAATTTAGCCGGGGCCTGCCAAGGCGCGCCCGTGGGGTTCGGGCCCGGCGTCGTCGCGCCACAAATCGGCGTCGACGCCAAAGAACGCCGCGACGTCACCAGTGGCACGCGGAGAACCGCAAGAACGTTAAGCGAGGCGGACGTGCACCTTTCGGTACGATTTAAAATGTTGTCAAGGCTTTTATTTTGGAAGTTTCAGTATGCTTCATTTCAAAGGGCCAAACTAATCCCATGCGTAATAGTCCTTGGGTTAAAATAGTTATATAATGCTCAAAACACAAGTAGCTGATGTAAAAGTATTCAAGGCTTTTATTTTGAAATTTTCAGTATGCTTCATTTCAAAGGGCCAAACTAATACCACGTGTAACAGTGCTTTGGATGAAAAAGTCAAATAAAGCCAAAAAGAGCAATTACGTCATGTAAAATTATTCAAGGCTTTTATTTTGAAATTTTCAGAATGCTTCATTTCAAAGGGCCAAACTAATACCACGTGTAACAGTGCTTTGGATGAAAAAGTCAAATAAAGCCAAAAAGAGCAATTACCTGATGTAAAAATATTCAAGGCTTTTATTTTGAAATTATTATTATGCTCCATTTTAAAGTTCCAAACTAATCCCATGTGTAACAGTGCTTTGGATGAAAAAGTCATATAAAGCCAAAAACAGCAATTACCTGATGTAAAAATATTCAAGGCTTTTATTTTGAAATTATTATTATGCTCCATTTTAAAGTTCCAAACTAATCCCATGTGTAACAGTGCTTTGGATGAAAAAGTCATATAAAGCCAAAAACAGCAATTACCTGATGTAAAAATATTCAAGGCTTTTATTTTGAAATTATTATTATTCTCCATTTTAAAGTTCCAAAGTAATCCCATGTGTAACAGTGCTTTGGATGAAAACGTCAAATAAAGCCAAAAACAGCAATTACCTGATGTAAAACTATTCAAGGCTTTTATTTTGAAATTATTATTCTCCATTTTAAAGTTCCAAACTAATCCCATGTGTAACATTGCTTTGGATGAAAAAGTCATATACGGCCAAAAAAAGCAATTACCTGATGTAAAAATATTCAAGGCTTTTATTTTGAAATTATTATTATTCTCCATTTTAAAGTTCCAAAGTAATCCCATGTGTAACAGTGCTTTGGATGAAAACGTCAAATAAAGCCAAAAACAGCAATTACCTGATGTAAAAATATTCAAGGCTTTTATTTTGAAATTATTATTATGCTCCATTTTAAAGTTCCAAACTAATCCCATGTGTAACAGTTACTGAGTTAAATCAGTTATATACAGCCCATAGCAGCAGTAGTTCTAAAGGCCAGTTCTCAGTCCTGATCTGTTTCAACTGAGGATAGATAGAACTACAGTGATGCGTATTCGTAGTCCTAACCAGCAGCCAATAGCCTCTTGAGTTCCGTTGCTATGGCAAATAATGGTCTCAGCAGGTGTGAGCTCTGAGCTGTGAGCTCTCAAACACACAAGTGTGTTTGAGCAAACACACTTTACTGAAAAAAAGCATTGGAAACAAATCCTTCTTGTTCGGGAACCGTAATACATATTCGAAAAGCGTTTTAAGCGTATGACAGTTCAATGTGTCTTCTGCGATAGTCCCGAGATTCATATCTGTACCTCACTCAGAGCATTTACAGTGATGAGAGAAAGAAATGTTGTGCCCATATCTGATCCGAGGTCGGCTGTCACTCTAATATGAGCAAAAATGAGAAACTTTGGGTCGCTTAGAGGCAAATTGTGGACAAACCATAACTGGTATCGACGAGCCGTCTTCACTTTCGAAGAGATCACAGACGTATCTACAAAATGAAATTTGAATGGCATTTCTAGGTGAATTTGTGACGACACAGCAAATCCTCAAAAATAGGGTATTTCTAGGATTTTTCCCATTGAGTTATAATGGGGTTTTTTTCGTAGTTTTTTGCGAATTATGTCGCCACGTTTACCCCAAATCCCACCAGAAGTAATAGCTCCAATGGCGTGAATTTTCTGCACGATTTGATACCTCATTTGTAGGTGTGCACCCAGCGGTACGAGCCGCATTAACGGTTACGGAAGAAAAATAAAGTTCTATAATAATAACTAGAAAATTTCGGAAGAAATTTAGCCGGGGCCTGCCAAGGCGCGGCCGTGGGGTTCGGGCCCGGCGTCGTCGCGCCACAAATCGGCGTCGACGCCAAAGAACGCCGCGACGTAAGCAGTGGCACGCGGAGAACCGCAAGAACGTTAAGCGAGGCGGACGTGCACCGTTCGGTACGATTTAAAATGTTGTCGAGGCTTTTATTTTGGAAGTTTTGTTAAACTTCATTTCAAAGGGCCAAACTAATCCCATGCGTAATAGTCCTTGGGTTAAAATAGTTATATAATGCTCAAAACACAAGTAGCTGATGTAAAAATATTCAAGGCTTTTATTTTGAAATTTTCAGTATGCTTCATTTGAAAGGGCCAAACTAATACCACGTGTAACAGTGCTTTGGATGAAAAAGTCAAATAAAGCCAAAAAGAGCAATTACGTCATGTAAAATTATTCAAGGCTTTTATTTTGAAATTTTCAGTATGCTTCATTTCAAAGGGCCAAACTAATACCACGTGTAACAGTGCTTTGGATGAAAAAGTCAAATAAAGCCAAAAAGAGCAATTACCTGATGTAAAAATATTCAAGGCTTTTATTTTGAAATTATTATTATGCTCCATTTTAAAGTTCCAAACTAATCCCATGTGTAACAGTGCTTTGGATGAAAAAGTCATATACGGCCAAAAAAAGCAATTACCTGATGTAAAAATATTCAAGGCTTTTATTTTGAAATTATTATTATTCTCCATTTTAAAGTTCCAAAGTAATCCCATGTGTAACAGTGCTTTGGATGAAAACGTCAAATAAAGCCAAAAACAGCAATTACCTGATGTAAAACTATTCAAGGCTTTTATTTTGAAATTATTATTATGCTCCATTTTAAAGTTCCAAACTAATCCCATGTGTAACAGTTACTGAGTTAAATCAGTTATATACAGCCCATAGCAGCAGTAGTTCTAAATGCCAGTTCTCAGTCCTGATCTGTTTCAACTGAGGATAGATAGAACTACAGCGATGCGTATTCGTAGTCCAAATCAGCAGCCAATAGCCTCTTGAGTTCCGTTGCTATGGCAAATAATGGTCTCAGCAGGTGTGAGCTCTGAGCTGTGAGCTCTCAAACACACAAGTGTGTTTGAGCAAACACACTTTACTGAAAAAAAGCATTGGAAACAAATCCTTCTTGTTCGGGAACCGTAATACATATTCGAAAAGCGTTTCGAGCGTATGACAGTTCAATGTGTCTTCTGCGATAGTCCCGAGATTCATATCTGTACCTCACTCAGAGCATTTACAGTGATGAGAGAAAGAAATGTTGTGCCCAGATATGAACCGAGATGGGCTGTCACTCTAATTTGAAGAAAAATGAGAAACTTTGGGTCGCTTAGAGGCAAATTGTGGACAAACCGTAACTGTTATCGACGAGCCGTCTTCACTTTCGAAGAGATCACAGACGTATCTACAAAATGAAATTTGAATGGCATTTCTAGGTGAATTTGTGACGACACAGAAAATCCTCAAAAATAGGGTATTTCTAGGATTTTTCCCATTGACTTATAATGGGGTTTTTTTCGTAGTTTTTTGCGAATTATGTCGCCACGTTAAGCCCAAATCCCACCAAAAGTAATAGCTGGAAAGGCGTGAATTTTCTGCACGTTTTGATACCTCATTTGTAGGTGTTGTCAAGAAAATCCGAGCTCATCCCACTTCCCCATGCTGGAGATTTTAGTTTAACAGTAATAATAAATAAAGTTATCTTTAAAATGAATCACTCAAGTGACATCAGGGCCCAGCAGTAGACTTAAGTGTCAATAAAGTTAGTTTAACAGTAATAATAAATAAAGTTATCTTTAAAATGAATCACTCAAGTGATATCTAGGCCCAACAGTAGACTTAAGTGTCAATAAAATAAATCTGGTTGTGTGTGTTGTTTTTGTCTCATGCAAACTTTGCTTTAATTCTACTTTTTTCTATCTAATCATAAGAAATCATAGTCAGACAGAGAGAGTCATGAAACAGGAAAAGCAGGTTTCCTGGAAAAAGAGGAAGTAAGTTCCAGCCTGCAGATTTATAAAAAATAGCTGAGACTATTCCTTATTTTAAATCATGAAAGTTTAAAGAATGAAATCTAAACATTATGGTAATTTGATAAGATTCAAAGTAAAATACTTATATTAATATTGGTTTACTTGTAATAATATTTACACGAACATTTGTGGGAACAGTTACAAGAAAAACAAGTAACTGTAACTTTGGCATCAAATAATTAGAATCATGTATTATTCTTGGTTTCTTTTCAGAAAAACATCTGTAATAACTCACATTAGGATTATAATAAGTATAATTAATAAGTTATGGTTATAAAATCATAAATGAATGATAAATCAGAGAAGCTGAAGAAAATAAATGTGATATAAGTTATGGTTATAAAATTATAAATGAATGCTAAATCAGAGAAGCTAAAGAAAATAAATGTGATATAAATGTGATTTTGACATTGAACTTGAAATGGTGTAAAAAGGTGTAACTGCAATTAAACATCACTGATATGTTGGAGGTAGAGAGTAGGTGAAAGGTGAAAGGCAAGGAACTAACAGGAGAGCAGAGATGATCAACGCCTTATTTAGAGAGTAGGTGAAAGGTTGTGCAGGCAATGGAGACAGGAGGTTGAGCAACCCTGAGACATTAGCACAGACATCAGGACATAATGTCTGTAAGACAGTGATGGATATGAGATCATCTGTCTAAGCAGACAGCCAATGAAAACGCACCAAAGGGGTGGATAAACCCTATATAAGGTGGGTGCAAAAGAGGAACCTTTCGTTGGATCCTCCGGGCAGCTTCGAGCCAAGAGATGGACAAAGAACTCTGCAGCTGAAGAAGAGCCGGAGCCACAGAGCCGAAGACTGTCCCGCTCATGGAGACCAACCGGTCAGGCCCACAACCTGTGGCTTCAAATCGCACTTCTCTCATCGGCTGGGTTCAGACCCCAAAGACAAAGATGAAGACAAAGACAAAGGCAAAGACAAAGAAGAAGAACTGGTGCCTTTTTTCCTGCCAGCACCAAGTCCTGTGTGACCTCACCATCCATGCGGAGAAGAAGCTCATCAGACCTACAGAGATTCCTGCCTTCGCCGATCAACATCTTCCTCCTGCTGCAACATCTTCTTCATCATCAGGCCAGGTCTGGGGATCGAAACGTCAAACTCCGTCCGTCTCTCTCAAAGGTTCCCTTTTCTTTTTTAGTTCTCAGTGTCAGCAGTAGGGAAAGATAGACTAGATGACTGATTTTACTTATTTGATTATTTCTGCTACTGAATTAAGCTGTACTGACCCTTGCAAAAATGCCTTACTAATAAAATATTTAGCATAAAGAAAATCTAAAAGATGTTGTGGACATTCAGTTAATGAGTCACCTTAAAGTTCTTTGATGGTTGTAAAATAGCTGTGATGTTTGATTCTGGAGAGGAAAAAGTTTAAAATGTTTTATAGGTTGCTGGTAGCCCAAATTTAAAACAACATCCTTGGGACTCGCCCGAGTCACTAAAACCTACCTGGTTCAATAACAAATGCAAGTTGTAAAATAAGAGAACGAGCGACCGTTAACAGGTGTGCTCTGTGAAACTAGTTGGCTGTAGGCTGCTCAGTCTGGCTAATTCACAGAGGGAAGAAGGGTGAGACACCTGGATGTAGGCCGTTAAAAATCAGGTGAATCGTTTCTCGAAACCAGCTTAAACAGAGTTTACTTCAGTTCTGGACAGGGTAAATCCCGGCAGATTTAGGAAACTCAATTAACCCGTTAGATGGAGAGCTGGTAGCACATCTCCCCTCTCAGAAGAGGAAGCAGAGAGTGAGAGAGTAGAGACAGAAAGGAGGGGGGGGGTGTTGCGCAACAACAAGTGGCGCCCAACGTGGGGCGGCGCACAACTGAGTAGGCGGGCCCCAAAGATACCAAGTCAGTGAAAACAGATGTGAGACTCTGAATAGCTCACTTGGGTTACTAACTCTTAGGGAAAAGAGTTAGTGGTGACTGATAAGGCCATCAGTCACAACCCTCGCAGTAACTGTATAGCGTACAGGTGAGGGAAAGCTTCTACTGAGGATAGAATGACCGGATCCAGACAGTGAAGCTAGTAGCCAACATAGTCTAGACCCATCCCTGCTCAAGAGCGCAAAGAGAGGCTTTGGGGGATAGACAACTCGAACCGACAGAGAGACGGAGTGATGGATGATCACTTCGAGGAGGAAAATCTGGGGAAGAAACCGGAGGAAGCCGGCCGTCCAGATCGTTTGGAAAAGGAGGAGACCTCAACAGAACTGCATCAACTTTCTGCACAGCTACCCAGGGCACCCAGGACAGCGGATGGAAGGTTTGTTCATCAAGAGCACAGTCCCATGGGGTTCAGTCTGCATGGACGTAGCAGAGCCAATGGGGATAACAGGAAAGAGAGGTGAGAAGTACCTCTTGGTGCTGATGGACACAGTGACAACTGCTAGAAGAGCAGGTCTTCCCCTGCAGAGGAACTCCGTTCACGTCACAGAAAGCAGGGAGGCGAAGACACTTCTCCTTTTTGCTCAGAGGAGGAAAAGGGAAGTTGCAGCTCAAAGTGTCACTGAAAACAGGGCAGAGAGTTTGGATTAAAGCTCAAGATCGGCCTGCAACTACGGTGATCAAGCTGAGATTCAACGCCCGAGTTTTTGTAAAGCAAGTACTGAACTTCAACACAGTACTACTGATGAAGAAAGGGGTCCATGAGGAAGCAGTGCTCAAGCCAGTTCTTAGCTACAGCGAACCAGAACATTACGAGAAGATGGCCAGAGAATCAAGCACCATGCCATCCTACAGTAGACTGGCCACTATTACGGGAAGGTTGCCGTTCAAAGAACAACTTCAAGGCTTTGGACTGGGAGGGCCGTGAAGAAATTGGATTATGCTAAAGAAGAACTCCTGTCACAACCTGATGGATTAAAATGGAAAAGGATCATGATTACGGATAAAGCGTCATGATGCTTATGCTTTTTGCTTTGCTCTGCTGAACAGCCAGAGTTTTTTTTTTTTGAGGCCTTCTGTCTCAGCCCATCTTCCCTAAAGAACCATCCCACATCCTGAAGAACTGACAGTTCATCCAGCGAAGGTTCCTGTAGAAGAATCAAAGCGATCCAAGTTTTCTTCGACATTCATCACCTCATGGGGGAAATCAAAACTCCAAGGAGGGGGTGTCAAGAGAAGTGGAGTTTTGATGACTACACTGAGCCCTCTGTGACAACTGAGGATGAAGAATCTGCATCTTCACATCCCAGACGAACATCTTCTCTTTCCAGGGGATGAGGACGGCGAACTGCAGGAGGGTGATGGACTCCCAGCATGTGAAAGGTCTGACCTCGTGGAGGGGGTGTCAAGAAAATCCGAGCTCATCCCACTTCCCCATGCTGGAGATTTTAGTTTAACAGTAATAATAAATAAAGTTATCTTTAAAATGAATCACTCAAGTGACATCAGGGCCCAGCAGTAGACTTAAGTGTCAATAAAGTTAGTTTAACAGTAATAATAAATAAAGTTATCTTTAAAATGAATCACTCAAGTGATATCTAGGCCCAACAGTAGACTTAAGTGTCAATAAAATAAATCTGGTTGTGTGTGTTGTTTTTGTCTCATGCAAACTTTGCTTTAATTCTACTTTTTTCTATCTAATCATAAGAAATCATAGTCAGACAGAGAGAGTCATGAAACAGGAAAAGCAGGTTTCCTGGAAAAAGAGGAAGTAAGTTCCAGCCTGCAGATTTATAAAAAATAGCTGAGACTATTCCTTATTTTAAATCATGAAAGTTTAAAGAATGAAATCTAAACATTTTGGTAATTTGATAAGATTCAAAGTAAAATACTTATATTAATATTGGTTTACTTGTAATAATATTTACACGAACATTTGTGGGAACAGTTACAAGAAAAACAAGTAACTGTAACTTTGGCATCAAATAATTAGAATCATGTATTATTCTTGGTTTCTTTTCAGAAAAACATCTGTAATAACTCACATTAGGATTATAATAAGTATAATTAATAAGTTATGGTTATAAAATCATAAATGAATGATAAATCAGAGAAGCTGAAGAAAATAAATGTGATATAAGTTATGGTTATAAAATTATAAATGAATGCTAAATCAGAGAAGCTAAAGAAAATAAATGTGATATAAATGTGATTTTGACATTGAACTTGAAATGGTGTAAAAAGGTGTAACTGCAATTAAACATCACTGATATGTTGGAGGTAGAGAGTAGGTGAAAGGTGAAAGGCAAGGAACTAACAGGAGAGCAGAGATGATCAACGCCTTATTTAGAGAGTAGGTGAAAGGTTGTGCAGGCAATGGAGACAGGAGGTTGAGCAACCCTGAGACATTAGCACAGACATCAGGACATAATGTCTGTAAGACAGTGATGGATATGAGATCATCTGTCTAAGCAGACAGCCAATGAAAACGCACCAAAGGGGTGGATAAACCCTATATAAGGTGGGTGCAAAAGAGGAACCTTTCGTTGGATCCTCCGGGCAGCTTCGAGCCAAGAGATGGACAAAGAACTCTGCAGCTGAAGAAGAGCCGGAGCCACAGAGCCGAAGACTGTCCCGCTCATGGAGACCAACCGGTCAGGCCCACAACCTGTGGCTTCAAATCGCACTTCTCTCATCGGCTGGGTTCAGACCCCAAAGACAAAGATGAAGACAAAGACAAAGGCAAAGACAAAGAAGAAGAACTGGTGCCTTTTTTCCTGCCAGCACCAAGTCCTGTGTGACCTCACCATCCATGCGGAGAAGAAGCTCATCAGACCTACAGAGATTCCTGCCTTCGCCGATCAACATCTTCCTCCTGCTGCAACATCTTCTTCATCATCAGGCCAGGTCTGGGGATCGAAACGTCAAACTCCGTCCGTCTCTCTCAAAGGTTCCCTTTTCTTTTTTAGTTCTCAGTGTCAGCAGTAGGGAAAGATAGACTAGATGACTGATTTTACTTATTTGATTATTTCTGCTACTGAATTAAGCTGTACTGACCCTTGCAAAAATGCCTTACTAATAAAATATTTAGCATAAAGAAAATCTAAAAGATGTTGTGGACATTCAGTTAATGAGTCACCTTAAAGTTCTTTGATGGTTGTAAAATAGCTGTGATGTTTGATTCTGGAGAGGAAAAAGTTTAAAATGTTTTATAGGTTGCTGGTAGCCCAAATTTAAAACAACATCCTTGGGACTCGCCCGAGTCACTAAAACCTACCTGGTTCAATAACAAATGCAAGTTGTAAAATAAGAGAACGAGCGACCGTTAACAGGTGTGCTCTGTGAAACTAGTTGGCTGTAGGCTGCTCAGTCTGGCTAATTCACAGAGGGAAGAAGGGTGAGACACCTGGATGTAGGCCGTTAAAAATCAGGTGAATCGTTTCTCGAAACCAGCTTAAACAGAGTTTACTTCAGTTCTGGACAGGGTAAATCCCGGCAGATTTAGGAAACTCAATTAACCCGTTAGATGGAGAGCTGGTAGCACATCTCCCCTCTCAGAAGAGGAAGCAGAGAGTGAGAGAGTAGAGACAGAAAGGAGGGGGGGGGTGTTGCGCAACAACAGTGTGCACCCAGCAGTATGAGCCGCATTAACGGTTACGGAAGAAAAATAAAGAAGAACTAGAAAATTTCGGAAGAAATTTAGCCGGGGCCTGCCGAGGCGCGGCCGTGGGGTTCGGGCCCGGCGTCGTCGCGCCACAAATCGGCGTCGACGCCAAAGAACGCCGCGACGTAAGCAGTGGCACGCGGAGAACCGCAAGAACGTTAAGCGAGGCGGACGTGCACCGTTCGGTACGATTTAAAATGTTGTCGAGGCTTTTATTTTGGAAGTTTTGTTAAACTTCATTTCAAAGGGCCAAACTAATCCCATGCGTAATAGTCCTTGGGTTAAAATAGTTATATAATGCTCAAAACACAAGTAGCTGATGTAAAAATATTCAAGGCTTTTATTTTGAAATTTTCAGTATGCTTCATTTCAAAGGGCCAAACTAATACCACGTGTAACAGTGCTTTGGATGAAAAAGTCAAATAAAGCCAAAAAGAGCAATTACGTCATGTAAAATTATTCAAGGCTTTTATTTTGAAATTTTCAGAATGCTTCATTTCAAAGGGCCAAACTAATACCACGTGTAACAGTGCTTTGGATGAAAAAGTCAAATAAAGCCAAAAAGAGCAATTACCTGATGTAAAAATATTCAAGGCTTTTATTTTGAAATTATTATTATGCTCCATTTTAAAGTTCCAAACTAATCCCATGTGTAACAGTGCTTTGGATGAAAAAGTCATATAAAGCCAAAAACAGCAATTACCTGATGTAAAAATATTCAAGGCTTTTATTTTGAAATTATTATTATTCTCCATTTTAAAGTTCCAAAGTAATCCCATGTGTAACAGTGCTTTGGATGAAAACGTCAAATAAAGCCAAAAACAGCAATTACCTGATGTAAAAATATTCAAGGCTTTTATTTTGAAATTATTATTCTCCATTTTAAAGTTCCAAACTAATCCCATGTGTAACATTGCTTTGGATGAAAAAGTCATATACGGCCAAAAAAAGCAATTACCTGATGTAAAAATATTCAAGGCTTTTATTTTGAAATTATTATTATTCTCCATTTTAAAGTTCCAAAGTAATCCCATGTGTAACAGTGCTTTGGATGAAAACGTCAAATAAAGCCAAAAACAGCAATTACCTGATGTAAAACTATTCAAGGCTTTTATTTTGAAATTATTATTATGCTCCATTTTAAAGTTCCAAACTAATCCCATGTGTAACAGTTACTGAGTTAAATCAGTTATATACAGCCCATAGCAGCAGTAGTTCTAAAGGCCAGTTCTCAGTCCTGATCTGTTTCAACTGAGGATAGATAGAACTACAGCGATGCGTATTCGTAGTCCAAATCAGCAGCCAATAGCCTCTTGAGTTCCGTTGCTATGGCAAATAATGGTCTCAGCAGGTGTGAGCTCTGAGCTGTGAGCTCTCAAACACACAAGTGTGTTTGAGCAAACACATTTTACTGAAAAAAAGCATTGGAAACAAATCCTTCTTGTTCGGGAACCGTAATACATATTCGAAAAGCGTTTCGAGCGTATGACAGTTCAATGTGTCTTCTGCGATAGTCCCGAGATTCATATCTGTACCTCACTCAGAGCATTTACAGCGATGAGAGAAAGAAATGTTGTGCCCAGATATGAACCGAGATGGGCTGTCACTGTAATTTCAGCAAAAATGAGAAAGTTTGGGTCGCTTAGAGGCAAATTGTGGACAAACCGTAACTGGTATCGACGAGCCGTCTTCACTTTCGAAGAGATCACAGACGTATCTACAAAATTAAATTTGAATGGCATTTCTAGGTGAATCTGTGACGACACAGCAAATCCTCAAAAATAGGGTATTTCTAGGATTTTTCCCATTGAGTTATAATGGGGTTTTTTTCGTAGTTTTTTGCGAATTATGTCGCCACGTTAAGCCCAAATCCCACCAGAAGTAATAGCTCCAATGGCGTGAATTTTCTGCACGTTTTGATACCTCATTTGTAGGTGTGCACCCAGCGGTATGAGCCGCATTAACGGTTACGGAGGTGTGCACCCAGCGGTATGAGCCGCATTAACGGTTACGGAAGAAAAATAAAGAATAACTAGAAAATTTCGGAAGAAATTTAGCCGGGGCCTGCCAAGGCGCGCCCGTCGGGCATGGGCCCGGCGTCGTCGCGCCACAAATCGGCGTCGACGCCAAAGGACGCCGCGACGTGATCAGTGGCACGCGGAGAACCGCAAGAACGTTAAGCGAGGCGGACGTGCACCGTTCGGTACGATTTAAAATGTTGTCAAGGCTTTTATTTTGGAAGTTTTGTTAACCTTCATTTCAAAGGGCCAAACTAATCCCATGCGTAATAGTCCTTGGGTTAAAATAGTTATATAATGCTCAAAACACAAGTAGCTGATGTAAAAATATTCAAGGCTTTTATTTTGAAATTTTCAGTATGCTTCATTTCAAAGGGCCAAACTAATACCACGTGTAACAGTGCTTTGGATGAAAAAGTCAAATAAAGCCAAAAAGAGCAATTACGTCATGTAAAATTATTCAAGGCTTTTATTTTGAAATTTTCAGAATGCTTCATTTCAAAGGGCCAAACTAATACCACGTGTAACAGTGCTTTGGATGAAAAAGTCAAATAAAGCCAAAAACAGCAATTACCTGATGTAAAAATATTCAAGGCTTTTATTTTGAAATTATTATTATTCTCCATTTTAAAGTTCCAAAGTAATCCCATGTGTAACAGTGCTTTGGATGAAAACGTCAAATAAAGCCAAAAACAGCAATTACCTGATGTAAAAATATTCAAGGCTTTTATTTTGAAATTATTATTATGCTCCATTTTAAAGTTCCGAACTAATCCCATGTGTAACATTGCTTTGGATGAAAAAGTCATATACGGCCAAAAAGAGCAATTACTTCATGTAAAATATTCAAGGCTTTTATTTTGAAATTTTCAGTATGCTTCATTTTAAAGTTCTGAACTAATACCACGTGTAAGAGTGCTTTGGATGAAAAAGTCAAATAAAGCCAAAAAGAGCAATTACGTCATGTAAAAATATTCAAGGCTTTTATTTTGAAACTTTTGTTAAGCTTCATTTCAAAGGGCCAAACTAATACCACGTGTAACAGTGCTTTGGATGAAAAAGTCAAATAAAGCACAAAAGAGCAATTACATGATGTAAAAATATTCAAGGCTTTTATTTTGAAATTTTTGTTAATATTCATTTCAAAGGGCCAAACTAATACCATGTGTAACAGTCCTTGGGTTAAAATAGTTATATAATGCTCAAAACACAAGTAGCTGATGTAAAAATATTCAAGGCTTTTATTTTGAAATTTTCAGTATGCTTCATTTCAAAGGGCCAAACTAATACCACGTGTAACAGTGCTTTGGATGAAAAAGTCAAATAAAGCCAAAAAGAGCAATTACGTCATGTAAAATTATTCAAGGCTTTTATTTTGAAATTTTCAGAATGCTTCATTTCAAAGGGCCAAACTAATACCACGTGTAACAGTGCTTTGGATGAAAAAGTCAAATAAAGCCAAAAAGAGCAATTACCTGATGTAAAAATATTCAAGGCTTTTATTTTGAAATTATTATTATGCTCCATTTTAAAGTTCCAAACTAATCCCATGTGTAACAGTGCTTTGGATGAAAAAGTCATATAAAGCCAAAAACAGCAATTACCTGATGTAAAAATATTCAAGGCTTTTATTTTGAAATTATTATTATTCTCCATTTTAAAGTTCCAAAGTAATCCCATGTGTAACAGTGCTTTGGATGAAAACGTCAAATAAAGCCAAAAACAGCAATTACCTGATGTAAAAATATTCAAGGCTTTTATTTTGAAATTATTATTATGCTCCATTTTAAAGTTCCGAACTAATCCCATGTGTAACATTGCTTTGGATGAAAAAGTCATATACGGCCAAAAAGAGCAATTACTTCATGTAAAATATTCAAGGCTTTTATTTTGAAATTTTCAGTATGCTTCATTTTAAAGTTCTGAACTAATACCACGTGTAAGAGTGCTTTGGATGAAAAAGTCAAATAAAGCCAAAAAGAGCAATTACGTCATGTAAAAATATTCAAGGCTTTTATTTTGAAACTTTTGTTAAGCTTCATTTCAAAGGGCCAAACTAATACCACGTATAACAGTGCTTTGGATGAAAAAGTCAAATAAAGCACAAAAGAGCAATTACATGATGTAAAAATATTCAAGGCTTTTATTTTGAAATTTTTGTTAATATTCATTTCAAAGGGCCAAACTAATACCATGTGTAACAGTGCTTTGGATGAAAAAGTCAAATAAAGCCAAAAAGAGCAATTACGTCATGTAAAAATATTCAAGGCTTTTATTTTGAAATTTGCAGGATGCTTCATTTCAAAGGGCCAAACTAATCCCATGCGTAATAGTCCTTCGGTTAAAATAGTTATATAATGCTCAAAACACAAGTAGCTGATGTAAAAATATTCAAGGCTTTTATTTTGAAATTTTTGTTAAGCTTCATTTTAAAGGGCCAAACTAATACCATGTGTAACAGTGCTTTGGATGGAAAAGTCAAATAAAGCCAAAAAAGAGCAATTACGTCATGTAAAAATATTCAGGGCTTTTATTGTGAAATTTTCAATATGCTTAATTTTAAAGTGTAAAACTAATCCCATGTGTAACAGTTACTGAGTTAAATCAGTTATATACAGCCCAAAGCAGCAAGTAGTTGTAAAGGCCAGTTCTCAGTCCTGATCTGTTTCAACTGAGGATAGATAGAACTACAACGATGCGTATTCGTAGTCCTAACCAGCAGCCAATAGCCTCTTGAGTTCCGTTGCTATGGCAAATAATGGTCTCAGCAGGTGTGAGCTCTGAGCTGTGAGCTCTCAAACACACAAGTGTGTTTGAGCAAACACACTTTACTGAAAAAAAGCATTGGAAACAAATCCTTCTTGTTCGGGAACCGTAATACATATTCGAAAAGCGTTTTAAGCGTATGACAGTTCAATGTGTCTTCTGCGATAGTCCCGAGATTCATATCTGTACCTCACTCAGAGCATTTACAGTGATGAGAGAAAGAAATGTTGTGCCCAGATATGAACCGAGGTCGGCTGTCACTCTAATATGAGCAAAAATGAGAAACTTTGGGTCGCTTAGAGGCAAATTGTGGACAAACCATAACTGGTATCGACGAGCCGTCTTCACTTTCGAAGAGATCACAGACGTATCTACAAAATGAAATTTGAATGGCATTTCTAGGTGAATCTGTGACGACACAGCAAATCCTCAAAAATAGGGTATTTCTAGGATTTTTCCCATTGAGTTATAATGGGGTTTTTTTCGTAGTTTTTTGCGAATTATGTCGCCACGTTAAGCCCAAATCCCACCAGAAGTAATAGCTCCAATGGCGTGAATTTTCTGCACGTTTTGATACCTCATTTGTAGGTGTGCACCCAGCGGTATGAGCCGCATTAACGGTTACGGAAGAAAAATAAAGAATAATAATACTTAAAGAGACGCTTCTCTCCGACAATAGTAATAGGTTCCTGCCATTGCTTTGCATGGCAGGCCCCAATACTTAAAGAGACGCTTCTCTCCGACAATAGTAATAGGTTCCTGCCATTGCTTTGCATGGCAGGCCCCAACTAGATAAACAAAATTTCTGAAGAAATTTAGCCGGGGCCTGCCAAGGCGCGCCCGTCGGGCTTGGGCCCGGCGTCGTCGCGCCACAAATCGGCGTCGACGCCAAAGAACGCCGCGACGTGATCAGTGGCACGCGGAGAACCGCAAGAACGTTAAGCGAGGCGGACGTGCACCGTTCGGTACGATTTAAAATGTTGTCGAGGCTTTTATTTTGGAAGTTTTGTTAAACTTCATTTCAAAGGGCCAAACTAATCCCAAGCGTAATAGTCCTTGGGTTAAAATAGTTATATAATGCTCAAAACACAAGTAGCTGATGTAAAAGTATTCAAGGCTTTTATTTTGAAATTTTCAGTATGCTTCATTTTAAAGTTCTGAACTAATACCACGTGTAAGAGTGCTTTGGATGAAAAAGTCAAATAAAGCCAAAAAGAGCAATTACGTCATGTAAAAATATTCAAGGCTTTTATTTTGAAATTTTCAGTATGCTTCATTTCAAAGGGCCAAACTAATACCATGTGTAACAGTGCTTTGGATGAAAAAGTCAAATAAAGGTTCCTGCCATTGCTTTGCATGGCAGGCCCCAACTAGAAAATTTCGGAAGAAATTTAGCCGGGGCCTGCCAAGGCGCGCCCGTGGGTCTGGGCCCAGCGTCGTCACGCTACAAATCGGCATCGACGCTAAAGAACGCCACGACGTAATCAGTGGCACGCGGAGAATCGCAAGAACGTTAAGCGAGGCGGACGTGCACCATTCAGTATTATAAAGTAAGTATATCAGCTAAAATCAGCAGAAACGCTAATGTTAGCGTCATTGCTTTCATCAGTATGTGGGAAATCACTAGGATATTTTCTGTAATTGATTTACTCCATTCAGTATACTAAACATTGCTAAAAAGTAAAATAAATAGCTAATAGCTTATTGAAGCTAAAATGCTAACGTTATGAACCTTGCATTGAACTGTTTAGTAACAGTTCAATGCTCATAAACTGCAGGAAGGCAGTTCATTAGCATTTACCTAATGATTGTCACAAATATAAATTTTCAATAACGCACACACACACAACATATTACAGTTTAAAAATATATATTGACCTTATGTTAAAGATTTCTACAAACTTTTTACAGGTAAAGTTTACAATGAACCAAAATTACAACATTTAAAGAATACCATAAATTTAAGAATCTAATGTCTCTGCAATAAAAAGAAATTGCTATCTTTTTTATTTTTAAACAACACCTCATATTGTTAAATAACTGATTTTATGTATTCAAGTTTTAAATATTACATTTGAGTTTGCATGGATGTAAAATTACTGCTCAGTTTAAAAATTACAGTATTTTTAAACTGAGCAGTTTAAAAATATGCTCAGTATTTTTAAACTGCTCAGCTAAACTTCGCTCTTTAGCTCGTTAGCTTGTCGATGTTTCAGTTTTATTCGCTGGGAAAATTACTCTTTGTCTGCTTTGAAGATAAGCAGACAAATAATAAAAAACAAGTTTTGATATTTACTCTCAACTTCATTCACAAAACTTTTTCGTTATTTATTACACAACGAACATGCATTTCACATAAGAACAAAACAATGAGGTGACGTTGCCTGTCCTTGAACACAACGCTGATCCCTCTTCACCCTGTCACCAACTCACACATCCTCATTGTGTTGTGTTCTGTAAATAAACACAACACAAGCAAAATCAATAAACTATATGCATATTCCAGTATACTGAGTTTTGGTTTTACATTCATTCTATTTAAATGTAGTTTGTTTGTGCTTACCAATGTTTTCTGGCCGGATGTCAGGCACCGTTTTCCCCTGGTCAGTTCGTCGATGTCTGGTTTTAGCTCTATTCTGTGGCAATCCGCAAAACGGCGTGTAGGTTTTCGTCAGTAATGCGCGATCTGTGCTTGGTCTTGTTTAAAGTCATTATTGAAAACATCTGTTCGCACAGATAGGTGCTTCCAAACGTGGACAAAACACAGGAGCTGCATGGAGTCGAAGCTGTGGCATCAAATCAGGGGGCAGTAGACGGTAAAAGTCCTCGATTGAAACATCACGGGACTTCGCTCTTTAGCTTGTTAGCTTGTCGATGTTTCAGTTTTATTCGCTGGGAAAATTAATAATCAGCTTGAGGTGACTCTGCTGCACTCTAGTGGCGAGAAGCCGTAATGTTGGTTGGTAAGAATCGGAAGGCATTATGGGATATGTAGTTTGTAGTCAATTCGTGCTCAAAACCTATTTTAAGTCAATCAATGGGGCTGTAAAACGGTGGTAGGGGGGAGAGGGCCACATAAAATGACGTAGCGGGCCACATGTGGCCCGCGGGCCTTGAGTTTGACACATGTGCAATAGAGGATCTATCTGCTGCTCATGCAAAACAGTCTATTTTAATCCCATGTGTAATAGTCATTGGGTTAAATCAGTTATATAATGCTGAAAACGCAAGTAGTTGATGTAAAAATATTCAAGGCTTTTATTTTGAAATTTTCAGTATGCTTCATTTCAAAGGGCCAAACTAATACCATGTGTAACAGTGCTTTGGATGAAAAAGTCAAATAAAGCCAAAAAGAGCAATTACATGATGTAAAAATATTCAAGGCTTTTATTTTGAAATTTTCAGTATGCTTCATTTCAAAGGGCCAAACTAATACCATGTGTAACAGTGCTTTGGATGAAAAAGTCAAATAAAGCCAAAAAGAGCAATTACATGATGTAAAAATATTCAAGGCTTTTATTTTGAAATTTTTGTTAAGCTTCATTTCAAAGGGCCAAACTAATACCATGTGTAACAGTGCTTTGGATGAAAAAGTGAAATAAAGCCAAAAACAGCAATTACCTGATGTAAAAATATTCAAGGCTTTTATTTTGAAATTTTCATCAAGCTTAATTTTAAATTGCCACACTAATCCCATGTGTAACAATTGCTGGGTTAAATCAGTTATATACAGCTCAAAAGAGCAATTTTCTGATGTAAAAATATTCAAGGCTTTTATTTTGAAATTTTTGTTAAGCTTCATTTCAAAGGGCCAAACTAATCCCATGTGTAACAGTGCTTTGGATGAAAAAGTCAAATAAAGCCAAAAAGAGCAATTACATGATGTAAAAATATTCAAGGCTTTTATTGTGAAATTTTTGTTAAGCTTCATTTTAAAGTTCCAAACTAATCCCATGTGTAACAGTTACTGAGTTAAATCAGTTATATACAGCCCATAGCAGCAATTAGTTATAAAGGCCAGTTCAGTCCTGATCTGTTTCAACTGAGGATAGATAGAACTACAATGATGCGTATTTGTAGTCCAAACCAGCAGCCAATAGCCTCTTGAGCTCCGTTGCTATGTTAAATAAGTTTCACACCAAGGTGTGAAGTGTTAGTGAAAGAGCCTGAGAGCCTCAGAAAATCCTGTCGCATGACTTTGCTCTGAAGCACCGTGACAGAAACCCGTACGGTCTAGATAAATTTCGAAAACATTTTACCGGAGCAGACAGGCGTATCAATGTCAGGACCGATTTTGATACTAATCGTGCGATATTTGTGGCCGTGATGGCGATTTCAAAAATGATTTGGGTGGAAAAAGTTGTCTTGATCTCTCACTCTAATCAGCGAGAGAAGCACTCTAACTTTAGGAAAAATGAGAAACTTTGGGTCGCTTAGAGGCAAATTGTGGACAAACCGTAACTGGTATCGACAAGCCGTCTTCACTTTCGAAGAGATCACAGACGTATCTACAAAATGAAATTTGAATGGCATTTCTAGGTGAATTTGTGACGACACAGAAAATCCTCAAAAATAGGGTATTTCCAGGATTTTTCCCATTGACTTATAATGGGTTTTTTTTCGTAGTTTTTTGCGAATTATGTCGCCACGTTAAGCCCAAATCCCACCACAAATAATAGCTCCAATGGCGTGAATTTTCTGCACGTTTTGATACCTCATTTGTAGGTGTGCACCCAGCGGTATGAGCCGCATTAACGGTGACGGAAGAAAAATAAAGAATTATAACTAGAAAAACAAAATTTCTGAAGAAATTTAGCCGGGGCCTGCCAAGGCGCGCCCGTCTGGTTTGTGCCCGGCGTTGTCACGCTACAAATTGGCATCGACGCTAAAGGATGCTGCAATGTAATCAAGTTCAGATTTCTTTAGCCGAAATCTCTTTGCTTCCTTGTCTTTCGTTAGGCGATGAAATACGTTCATGTTTGGTTCGGTTCAGTTCTACTCTAGTGGGCAGACTGTACCGCAGCTGCTGCGCTACAGATATTTCTCCGCTGATTTTCAGTAAAACTCTACAACGGAGAACCTGGAGGTTCTGGTTCGGATGAACAAAATAAACCCAGATATTTTATGTTTTATTATTAGAAATTATTGATAGGCCAAGCATAATGAAAAAAAACTCAGATCATGAAGTTATTTTATGTAATTCAAACAAAAATTATAATTTACATCATACCAAGGTAATATTATGTAGTTCTGCTGTTTTTCACTGTCGGCACAAGACGGCAGCTGAGAGTATCTGTATCCGAAGCAACTGATTCAGTGAAGTAGCTTAATATGCTAGTTCCGGTTATTTGTGGCAATTTCTGCAAGTCACAATAGCTCTAGGTTGAGGTAAAACAAAATTGCCTTATTTCAGCTGATCAGATTGATGTTAACAGAGATTTTGTAGCCTAACAGGTTTCACGAAAGCCAGTTAGCAAAGTGCTAACATGTGAACAAATTGTGGTTCCATCAAGCTAGCAGCTACGCTATCAGAGCCACAACAAAATATCCCACAGCAGTCAAACTTTTAAAATCGATCACATTTCTTAAAGAACACATTACATTTAACAACTGTAAGCAGTTCTAATAATACTTACCTTAACCAAGCAGTCGGAAGCAGAAAGCTCTTCTTCTTCTTTTTGTTTTTAATGGCGGTTGGCAAGCAACTTAATGGTGTGCATTACCGCCACCTACTGGTATGGAGTGTGGATCAGGGCGCAACTTAAAAAAAAAAAACACTAAATCCTTTCTATCAGTTTAGTTTTCTTAAGAAATTTTATGAAATAACATAAATATTCATGGGGCGTGCTGTGGTGGCGCAGGGGGTTAGCACGCCCCACGTTTCAGTTAACCGCTCCCCAATCTAAAGTCTTACATATAATCCTGTTACCTTCAAAAATGTAATAACCGCTTTATTTATTTTGTGTTTAATTAATATCTTATTAAGTTTAAATGTCTCTATATCATATTTCCTAATTTATTGTACTTGCTTTATATTTTCCACAATTAATTATTACATGTTCTACTGTTTCCATATCCATACCACACTCACATCTACCTGTTGGATGTTTACCAATCAAATTTAAAGTTTTGTTTAATCCAGTATATCCAAGGCACAATCTTTTTTTTTTTTTCATACTTGCTCTTTTCGCTTTTCAGACTTACAATACTTCATTTGAGCCAGCTGGGGGAGACAATTCTCTGTTTTAGCCAGTAGGGTATTAGGGCGTTTGTAGGAGTTTTCCCATTGAATTATAATGGGGTTTTTTTCGTAGTTTTTTGCGAATTATGTCGCCATGTTCATCCCGAATCCCACCAAAAGTAATAGCTGGAATGGCGTGAATTTTCTGCAGGTTTTGATACCTCTTTTGTAGGTGTGCACGCAGCGGTATGAGCCGCATTAACGGTTATGGATGAAAAATAAAGAATTATAATAATAATAATAAAGAAACTTTTCTTGGGAGAATAGCAATAGGTTCCTGCCATTGCTTTGCATGGCAGGCCCCAACTAGAAAATTTCGGAAGAAATTTAGCCGGGGCCTGCCAAGGCGCGCCCGTGGGTCTGGGCCCAGCGTCGTCACGCTACAAATCGGCATCGACGCTAAAGAACGCCACGACGTAATCAGTGGCACGCGGAGAATCGCAAGAACGTTAAGCGAGGCGGACGTGCACCATTCAGTATTATAAAGTAAGTATATCAGCTAAAATCAGCAGAAACGCTAATGTTAGCGTCATTGCTTTCATCAGTATGTGGGAAATCACTAGGATATTTTCTGTAATTGATTTACTCCATTCAGTATACTAAACATTGCTAAAAAGTAAAATAAATAGCTAATAGCTTATTGAAGCTAAAATGCTAACGCTAATGAACCTTGCATTGAACTGTTTAGTAACAGTTCAATGCTCATAAACTGCAGGAAGGCAGTTCATTAGCATTTACCTAATGATTGTCACAAATATAAATTTTCAATAACGCACACACACAACATATTACAGTTTAAAAATATATATTGACCTTATGTTAAAGATTTCTACAAACTTTTTACAGGTAAAGTTTACAATGAACCAAAATTACAACATTTAAAGAATACCATAAATTTAAGAATCTAATGTCTCTGCAATAAAAAGAAATTGCTATCTTTTTTATTTTTAAACAACACCTCATATTGTTAAATAACTGATTTTATGTATTCAAGTTTTAAATATTACATTTGAGTTTGCATGGATGTAAAATTACTGCTCAGTTTAAAAATTACAGTATTTTTAAACTGAGCAGTTTAAAAATATGCTCAGTATTTTTAAACTGCTCAGCTAAACTTCGCTCTTTAGCTCGTTAGCTTGTCGATGTTTCAGTTTTATTCGCTGGGAAAATTACTCTTTGTCTGCTTTGAAGATAAGCAGACAAATAATAAAAAACAAGTTTTGATATTAACTCTCAACTTCATTCACAAAACTTTTTCGTTATTTATTACACAACGAACATGCATTTCACATAAGAACAAAACAATGAGGTGACGTTGCCTGTCCTTGAACACAACGCTGATCCCTCTTCACCGTGTCACCAACTCACACACATCCTCATTGTGTTGTGTTCTGTAAATAAACACAACACAAGCAAAATCAATAAACTATATGCATATTCCAGTATACTGAGTTTTGGTTTTACATTCATTCTATTTAAATGTAGTTTGTTCGTGCTTACCAATGTTTTCTGGCCGGATGTCAGGCACCGTTTTCCCCTGGTCAGTTCGTCGATGTCTGGTTTTAGCTCTATTCTGTGGCAATCCGCAAAACGGCGTGTAGGTTTTCGTCAGTAATGCGCGATCTGTGCTTGGTCTTGTTTAAAGTCATTATTGAAAACATCTGTTCGCACAGATAGGTGCTTCCAAACGTGGACAAAACACAGGAGCTGCATGGAGTCGAAGCTGTGGCATCAAATCAGGGGGCAGTAGACGGTAAAAGTCCTCGATTGAAACATCACGGGACTTCGCTCTTTAGCTTGTTAGCTTGTCGATGTTTCAGTTTTATTCGCTGGGAAAATTAATAATCAGCTTGAGGTGACTCTGCTGCACTCTAGTGGCGAGAAGCCGTAATGTTGGTTGGTAAGAATCGGAAGGCATTATGGGATATGTAGTTTGTAGTCAATTCGTGCTCAAAACCTATTTTAAGTCAATCAATGGGGCTGTAAAACGGTGGTAGGGGGGAGAGGGCCACATAAAATGACGTAGCGGGCCACATGTGGCCCGCGGGCCTTGAGTTTGACACATGTGCAATAGAGGATCTATCTGCTGCTCATGCAAAACAGTCTATTTTAATCCCATGTGTAATAGTCATTGGGTTAAATCAGTTATATAATGCTGAAAACGCAAGTAGTTGATGTAAAAATATTCAAGGCTTTTATTTTGAAATTTTCAGTATGCTTCATTTCAAAGGGCCAAACTAATACCATGTGTAACAGTGCTTTGGATGAAAAAGTCAAATAAAGCCAAAAAGAGCAATTACATGATGTAAAAATATTCAAGGCTTTTATTTTGAAATTTTCAGTATGCTTCATTTCAAAGGGCCAAACTAATACCATGTGTAACAGTGCTTTGGATGAAAAAGTCAAATAAAGCCAAAAAGAGCAATTACATGATGTAAAAATATTCAAGGCTTTTATTTTGAAATTTTTGTTAAGCTTCATTTCAAAGGGCCAAACTAATACCATGTGTAACAGTGCTTTGGATGAAAAAGTGAAATAAAGCCAAAAACAGCAATTACCTGATGTAAAAATATTCAAGGCTTTTATTTTGAAATTTTCATCAAGCTTAATTTTAAATTGCCACACTAATCCCATGTGTAACAATTGCTGGGTTAAATCAGTTATATACAGCTCAAAAGAGCAATTTTCTGATGTAAAAATATTCAAGGCTTTTATTTTGAAATTTTTGTTAAGCTTCATTTCAAAGGGCCAAACTAATCCCATGTGTAACAGTGCTTTGGATGAAAAAGTCAAATAAAGCCAAAAAGAGCAATTACATGATGTAAAAAATATTCAAGGCTTTTATTGTGAAATTTTTGTTAAGCTTCATTTTAAAGTTCCAAACTAATCCCATGTGTAACAGTTACTGAGTTAAATCAGTTATATACAGCCCATAGCAGCAATTAGTTATAAAGGCCAGTTCAGTCCTGATCTGTTTCAACTGAGGATAGATAGAACTACAGTGATGCGTATTCGTAGTCCTAACCAGCAGCCAATAGCCTCTTGAGCTCCGTTGCTATGTTAAATAAGTTTCACACCAAGGTGTGAAGTGTTAGTGAAAGAGCCTGAGAGCCTCAGAAAATCCTGTCGCATGACTTTGCTCTGAAGCACCGTGACAGAAAACCGTACGGTCTAGATAAATTTCGAAAACATTTTACCGGAGCAGACAGGCGTATCAATGTCAGGACCGATTTTGATACTAATCGTGCGATATTTGTGGCCGTGATGGCGATTTCAAAAATGATTTGGGTGGAAAAAGTTGTCTTGATCTCTCACTCTAATCAGCGAGAGAAGCACTCTAACTTTAGGAAAAATGAGAAACTTTGGGTCGCTTAGAGGCAAATTGTGGACAAACCGTAACTGGTATCGACGAGCCGTCTTCACTTTCGAAGAGATCACAGACGTATCTACAAAATGAAATTTGAATGGCATTTCTAGGTGAATTTGTGACGACACAGAAAATCCTCAAAAATAGGGTATTTCCAGGATTTTTCCCATTGACTTATAATGGGTTTTTTTTCGTAGTTTTTTGCGAATTATGTCGCCACGTTAAGCCCAAATCCCACCACAAATAATAGCTCCAATGGCGTGAATTTTCTGCACGTTTTGATACCTCATTTGTAGGTGTGCACCCAGCGGTATGAGCCGCATTAACGGTGACGGAAGAAAAATAAAGAACTAGAAAATTTCGGAAGAAATTTAGCCGGGGCCTGCCAAGGCGCGCCCGTCGGGCATGGGCCCGGCGTCGTCGCGCCACAAATCGGCGTCGACGCCAAAGAACGCCGCGACGTGATCAGTGGCACGCGGAGAACCGCAAGAACGTTAAGCGAGGCGGACGTGCACCGTTCGGTACGATTTAAAATGTTGTCGAGGCTTTTATTTTGGAAGTTTTGTTAAACTTCATTTCAAAGGGCCAAACTAATCCCAAGCGTAATAGTCCTTGGGTTAAAATAGTTATATAATGCTCAAAACACAAGTAGCTGATGTAAAAGTATTCAAGGCTTTTATTTTGAAATTTTCAGTATGCTTCATTTTAAAGTTCTGAACTAATACCACGTGTAACAGTGCTTTGGATGAAAAAGTCAAATAAAGCCAAAAAGAGCAATTACGTCATGTAAAAATATTCAAGGCTTTTATTTTGAAATTTTCAGTATGCTTCATTTCAAAGGGCCAAACTAATACCATGTGTAACAGTGCTTTGGATGAAAAAGTCAAATAAAGCCAAAAAGAGCAATTACATGATGTCAAAATATTCAAGGCTTTTATTTTGAAATTTTTGTTAATCTTCATTTCAAAGGGCCAAACTAATACCATGTGTAACAGTGCTTTGGATGAAAAAGTCATACAAAGCCAAAAACAGCAATTGCATGATGTAAAAATATTCAAGGCTTTTATTTTGAAATTATTACTTTGCTCCATTTTAAAGTTCCAAACTAATCCCATGTGTAACAGTGCTGTGGATGAAAAAGTCATATACGGCCAAAAAAAGCAATTACATGATGTAAAAATATTCAAGGCTTTTATTTTGAAATTTTCAGTATGCTTCATTTCAGAGGGCCAAACTAATACCACGTGTAACAGTGCTTTGGATGAAAAAGTCACATAAAGCCAAAAACAGCAATTACCTGATGTAAAAATATTCAAGGCTTTTATTTTGAAATTATTATTATGCTCTATTTTAAAGTTCCGAACTAATCCCATGTGTAACATTGCTTTGGATGAAAAAGTCATATACGGCCAAAAAGAGCAATTACTTCATGTAAAATATTCAAGGCTTTTATTTTGAAATTTTCAGTATGCTTCATTTTAAAGTTCTGAACTAATACCACGTGTAAGAGTGCTTTGGATGAAAAAGTCAAATAAAGCCAAAAAGAGCAATTACGTCATGTAAAAATATTCAAGGCTTTTATTTTGAAACTTTTGTTAAGCTTCATTTCAAAGGGCCAAACTAATACCACGTGTAACAGTGCTTTGGATGAAAAAGTCAAATAAAGCCAAAAAGAGCAATTACATGATGTAAAAATATTCAAGGCTTTTATTTTGAAATTTTTGTTAATATTCATTTCAAAGGGCCAAACTAATACCATGTGTAACAGTGCTTTTGATGAAAACGTCAAATAAAGCCAAAAACAGCAATTACCTGATGTAAAAATATTCAAGGCTTTTATTTTGAAATTATTATTATGCTCCATTTTAAAGTTCCAAACTAATCCCATGTGTAACATTGCTTTGGATGAAAAAGTCATATACGGCCAAAAAAAGCAATTACCTGATGTAAAAATATTCAAGGCTTTTATTTTGAAATTATTATTATTCTCCATTTTAAAGTTCCAAAGTAATCCCATGTGTAACAGTGCTTTGGATGAAAACGTCAAATAAAGCCAAAAACAGCAATTACCTGATGTAAAACTATTCAAGGCTTTTATTTTGAAATTATTATTATGCTCCATTTTAAAGTTCCAAACTAATCCCATGTGTAACAGTTACTGAGTTAAATCAGTTATATACAGCCCATAGCAGCAGTAGTTCTAAAGGCCAGTTCTCAGTCCTGATCTGTTTCAACTGAGGATAGATAGAACTACAGCGATGCGTATTCGTAGTCCAAATCAGCAGCCAATAGCCTCTTGAGTTCCGTTGCTATGGCAAATAATGGTCTCAGCAGGTGTGAGCTCTGAGCTGTGAGCTCTCAAACACACAAGTGTGTTTGAGCAAACACACTTTACTGAAAAAAAGCATTGGAAACAAATCCTTCTTGTTCGGGAACCGTAATACATATTCGAAAAGCGTTTTAAGCGTATGACAGTTCAATGTGTCTTCTGCGATAGTCCCGAGATTCATATCTGTACCTCACTCAGAGCATTTACAGTGATGAGAGAAAGAAATGTTGTGCCCATATCTGATCCGAGAGCGGCTGTCACTGTAATTTCAGCAAAAATGAGAAACTTTGGGTCGCTTAGAGGCAAATTGTGGACAAACCGTAACTGGTATCGACGAGCCGTCTTCACTTTCGAAGAGATCACAGACGTATCTACAAAATGAAATTTGAATGGCATTTCTAGGTGAATTTGTGACGACACAGCAAATCCTCAAAAATAGGGTATTTCTAGGATTTTTCCCATTGAGTTATAATGGGGTTTTTTTCGCAGTTTTTTGCGAATTATGTCGCCACGTTAAGCCCAAATCCCACCAAAAATAATAGCTCCAATGGCGTGAATTTTCTGCACGTTTTGATACCTCATTTGTAGGTGTGCACCCAGCGGTATGAGCCGCATTAACGGTTACGGAAGAAAAATAAAGAAGTATAATAATAAAGAGACGCTTGTTGGGTGTAGAGTAATAGGTTCCTGCCATTGCTTTGCATGGCAGGCCCCAATTATAACTAGAAAATTTCGGAAGAAATTTAGCCGGGGCCTGCCAAGGCGCGCCCGTGGGTCTGGGCCCGGCGTCGTCACGCTACAAATCGTCATCGACGCTAAAGAACGCCGCGACGTAATCAGTGGCACGCGGAGAATCGCAAGAACGTTAAGTAAGGCGGACGTGCACCATTCAGTATTATAAAGTAAGTATATCAGCTAAAATCAGCAGAAACGCTAATGTTAGCGTCATTGCTTTCATCAGTATGTGGGAAATCACTAGGATATTTTCTGTAATTGATTTACTCCATTCAGTATACTAAACATTGCTAAAAAGTAAAATAAATAGCTAATAGCTTATTGAAGCTAAAATGCTAACGCTAATGAACCTTGCATTGAACTGTTTAGTAACAGTTCAATGCTCACAAACTGCAGGAAGGCAGTTCATTAGCATTTACCTAATGATTGTCACAAATATAAATTTTCAATAACGCACACACACAACATATCACAGTTTAAAAATATATATTGACCTTATGTTAAAGATTTCTACAAACTTTTTACAGGTAAAGTTTACAATGAACCAAAATTACAACATTTAAAGAATACCATAAATTTAAGAATCTAATGTCTCTGCAATAAAAAGAAATTGCTATCTTTTTTATTTTTAAACAACACCTCATATTGTTAAATAACTGATTTTATGTATTCAAGTTTTAAATATTACATTTGAGTTTGCATGGATGTAAAATTACTGCTCAGTTTAAAAATTACAGTACTTTTAAACTGAGCAGTTTAAAAATATGCTCAGTATTTTTAAACTGCTCAGCTAAACTACGCTCTTTAGCTCGTTAGCTTGTCGATGTTTCAGTTTTATTCGCTGGGAAAATTATTCTTTGTCTGCTTTGAAGATAAGCAGACAAATAATAAAAAACAAGTTTTGATATTAACTCTCAACTTCATTCACAAAACTTTTTCGTTATTTATTACACAACGAACATGCATTTCACATAAGAACAAAACAATGAGGTGACGTTGCCTGTCCTTGAACACAACGCTGATCCCTCTTCACCCTGTCACCAACTCACACACATCCTCATTGTGTTGTGTTCTGTAAATAAACACAAAACACAAGCAAAATCAATAAACTATATGCATATTCCAGTATACTGAGTTTTGGTTTTACATTCATTCTATTTAAATGTAGTTTGTTTGTGCTTACCAATGTTTTCTGGCCGGATGTCAGGCACCGTTTTCCCCTGGTCAGTTCGTCGATGTCTGGTTTTAGTTCTATTCTGTGGCAATCCGCAAAACGGCGTGTAGGTTTTCGTCAGTAATGCGCGATCTGTGCTTGGTCTTGTTTAAAGTCATTATTGAAAACATCTCTTCGCACAGATAGGTGCTTCCAAACGTGGACAAAACACGAGCTGCGTGGAGTCGAAGCTGCGGCATCAAATCAGGGGGCAGTAGACGGTAAAAGTAAAAGTCCTCGATTGAAACATCACGGGACTTCGCTCTTTAGCTTCTTAGCTTGTCGATGTTTCAGTTTTATTCGCTGGGAAAATTAATAATCAGCTTGAGGTGACTCTGCTGCACTCTAGTGGCGAGAAGCCGTAATGTTGGTTGGTAAGAATCGGAAGGCATTATGGGATATGTAGTTTGTAGTCAATTCGTGCTCAAAACCTATTTTAAGTCAATCAATGGGGCTGTAAAACGGTGGTAGGGGGGAGAGGGCCACATAAAATGACGTAGCGGGCCACATGTGGCCCGCGGGCCTTGAGTTTGACACATGTGCAATAGAGGATCTATCTGCTGCTCATGCAAAACAGTCTATTTTAATCCCATGTGTAATAGTCATTGGGTTAAATCAGTTATATAATGCTGAAAACGCAAGTAGTTGATGTAAAAATATTCAAGGCTTTTATTTTGAAATTTTCAGTATGCTTCATTTCAAAGGGCCAAACTAATACCATGTGTAACAGTGCTTTGGATGAAAAAGTCAAATAAAGCCAAAAACAGCAATTACCTGATGTAAAAATATTCAAGGCTTTTATTTTGAAATTTTCAGTATGCTTCATTTCAAAGGGCCAAACTAATACCATGTGTAACAGTGCTTTGGATGAAAAAGTCAAATAAAGCCAAAAAGAGCAATTACATGATGTAAAAATATTCAAGGCTTTTATTTTGAAATTTTCAGTATGCTTCATTTTAAAGTTCTGAACTAATACCACGTGTAAGAGTGCTTTGGATGAAAAAGTCAAATAAAGCCAAAAAGAGCAATTACGTCATGTAAAAATATTCAAGGCTTTTATTTTGAAAATTTCAGTATGCTTCATTTCAAAGGGCCAAACTAATCCCATGTGTAACAGTGCTTTGGATGAAAAAGTCATATACGGCCAAAAAGAGCAATTACATGATGTAAAAATATTCAAGGCTTTTATTTTGAAATTATTATTATGCTCCATTTTAAAGTTCCAAACTAATCCCATGTGTAACAGTGCTTTGGATGAAAAAGTCATACAAAGCCAAAAACAGCAATTACATGATGTAAAAATATTCAAGGCTTTTATTTTGAAATTATTATTATGCTCCATTTTAAAGTTCCGAACTAATCCCATGTGTAACATTGCTTTGGATGAAAAAGTCATATACGGCCAAAAAGAGCAATTACGTCATGTAAAATATTCAAGGCTTTTATTTTGAAATTTTCAGTATGCTTAATTTTAAAGTTCCAAACTAATCCCATGTGTAACAGTGCTTTGGATGGAAAAGTCAAATAAAGCCAAAAAGAGCAATTACGTCATGTCAAAATATTCAGGGCTTTTATTTTGAAATTTTCAGTATGCTTAATTTTAAAGTTCCAAACTAATCCCATGTGTAACAGTGCTTTGGATGGAAAAGTCAAATAAAGCCAAAAAGAGCAATTACGTCATGTCAAAATATTCAGGGCTTTTATTTTGAAATTTTCAGTATGCTTAATTTTAAAGTTCCAAACTAATCCCATGTGTAACAGTTACTGAGTTAAATCAGTTATATACAGCCCATAGCAGCACGTAGTTCTAAAGGCCAGTTCTCAGTCCTGATCTGTTTCAACTGAGGATAGATAGAACTACAATGATGCGTATTTGTAGTCCAAACCAGCAGCCAATAGCCTCTTGAGATCCGTTGCTATGTTAAATAAGTTTCACACCAAGGTGTGAAGTGTTAGTGAAAGAGCCTCAGAGCCTCAGAAAATCCTGTCGCATGACTTTGCTCTGAAGCACCGTGACAGAAAACCGTACGGTCTAGATAAATTTCGAAAACATTTTACCGGAGCAGACAGGCGTATCAATGTCAGGACCGATTTTGATACTAATCGTGCGATATTTGTGGGCGTGATGGCGATTTCAAAAATGATTTGGGCTGAAAAAGTTGTCTTGATCTCTCACTCTAATCAGCGAGAGAAGCACTCTAACTTTAGGAAATATGAGAAACTTTGGGTCGCTTAGAGGCAAATTGTGGACAAACCGTAACTGGTATCGACGAGCCGTCTTCACTTTCGAAGAGATCACAGACGTATCTACAAAATGAAATTTGAATGGCATTTCTAGGTGAATTTGTGACGACACAGAAAATCCTCAAAAATAGGGTATTTCTAGGATTTTTCCCATTGACTTTTAATGGGGTTTTTTTCGTAGTTTTTTGCGAATTATGTCGCCACGTTAAGCCCAAATCCCACCAAAAATAATAGCTCCAATGGCGTGAATTTTCTGCACGTTTTGATACCTCATTTGTAGGTGTGCACCCAGCGGTATGAGCCGCATTAACGGTTACGGAAGAATAAAGAATATTAAAGAGACGCTTCTCTCCGACAATAGTAATAGGTTCCTGCCATTGCTTTGCATGGCAGGCCCCAATAAAGAGACACTTTGTTGGGTGTAGAGTAATAGGTTCCTGCCATTGCTTTGCATGGCAGGCCCCAATAAAGAGACACTTTGTTGGGTGTAGAGTAATAGGTTCCTGCCATTGCTTTGCATGAATAAAGAAACACTTTCTCCGACAATAACAATAGGTTCCTGCCATTGCTTTGCATGGCAGGCCCCAATAAATCTAAACACGCTCAATGCTAAACATACCTCTGCACGAATCATCAGCTTGGGATCTGATCTTCTTCTTCGTGTGAGAGGAGGGTGTGAGTGGAAGAGCGTGATTGTATATTTTCTATCTTTGGTTTTTTCTTACTGTTTTTCACTGGGTGTAAAAAACACAAGTAAATGTTACTTGTTTAGTTGTGATTTTGTGTTAGTTTGTCACGTTTTAAGGGTTTTTTTGGGTTCTGGTGTGGCTGTCAGGCCAGCGTCTGAGGACGCCATGGTGGTTGGTGGTGGGGCTTTCTCCACGCTGACACGGAAGAAAGGCACTAAGGTAGGTGCTGGTTCTCCATGCAGCGTGGAGGAAGTGTGTTTGGCTGTAGGGGAGGTGATTGGACATGTATCCATCAAGTCAGCAGCTCGAATGAGTGGAGCTGTAGTTTTGTTTGCGGAGAAAGTCGAGCAAGCTAAACAACTGGTGGAAGCGGGCATTTCTGTTAACGGTTTGTTTTTACAGGTTTCGCCACTAATACTGCCTACAACTAAGGTAACATTGTCAAATGTGTCTCCATTCATTAGTGATGATTTTTTGACAAAATAGCTGTCTCGGCGCTGTAAGGTGGTGTCACCCATCAGAAAAGTTCCGTCAGGGTGTAAATCACCTTTGTTAAAACATGTTGTTTCTCACAGGAGACAATTGTTTATATTAAATCGACGAGACGAGGAACTAAATTTGTGTTTTCATGTTAGATTAGATGACTTTGACTATGTTTTATTTGCAACATCTTCTAACATGAAATGTTTTGGTTGTGGTCAAGATGAACCTGACCACAACCGCAATTACTGTGTATGAAAAATACATACTACCCTTATTAGTATAGTATACATAAATACTGATATTTACATAGTAGAGAATTTGTATACATCTAATTTGTCTATGCAAATTAGATGTATACAAGCATCGATGCTTAGTAAGGTCTATCATAGCACAATACTGTGCTATGATAGACCTTATTTAATGAAAATGTTGACAACTGGTGTCTGTAAATCAGTACTTTAGTATGGGTTTATTTGCAGTAATGCTCCTTCATAGTTGTTATCTTTTGCTGCAGGCCAACAAATCTATACTGAGCCACTAACAAAAAATACATATCTATGTTAGCTGTTTTATTCTTTCTTTTTTATTCTTTTCAAAGCAGCAACAAACCTGCTGCTTTATTTTCATCCTCTGAACACAAGGGCTTCCAAACAGGACTCACCTCCCCCGCTCCTGGCCTCTGATTGGTCGCTGATGCTGTCGGTCATTAATGATCAGTGCCCCCTGCCCATTCTTTATTGTTGCTGTCCACAAAGCAATATTAAAGTCTAACATGGAAACGAAGGACCACAGCGACAGAGGTAAGACCGACTACTGCTTTAAAAACAGAGTGTCATTCATAGGTTGGATGCACATTGTTTGCGTTGGTGTGAAGTGGTTGTCAGAGAGGCCATGCAGCTGCTCTGTCTGTGTGAATGTGAGGCTCAAATCATACAGCAGGCCATCTGAACCGTTGGTGTGTTTCTGCCACTCAGCTTTCTTGTGTCTTCTTTATTTTGGAAGTTTTCCTGTAACATTTGAAACATCTTCTACATACATGTTTACCAGTCAGTTATTTCTACAACTAGAATGCTGTGTGTTTTTCTTAAGTTGAGCTTATAATAATTTTAACTATTGTAGTGGCTTATTTGACAAGAAATAATGAAAGCTGCTCATAAATGCATGTTACCAGACAAGCAAAGTGTGTGTTGAACACAGTGAGGTGAATGGGAGTGTATACAAAGAGCCATGTGGCTAATAGGACAGGATGGGATGAGGAAGAGGAGGAGGAGGCAGGGTGGTTCCAGCATCACCAATCCAGAAGGAGGGCGCAGAATGGGGGAGGAGAAGAGACCAGCTGGGACCCCATTCTCCTTTCTGTCTGTCACAGGCCAGAAGTCATTACTGAGTAGTTAAAAGCAGGGCTTGTTATACCCATAATTTGCATGATTTGGTTTTATTGTAGCTTTAATTAGACTTATTGTAATTTTAGTTGAATATTATTTTTCACAATGTCTGTATCATCAGGAGGAACCACAGGCATAAGCAGATGTTCCTTCCGTCTCACCTACTCCACAGTTAATGCAGCTCAGGCCTGTGGGATAAATCCAATTCATCAAACACTGAAGCACAACCTTCAGACAAAACCTGGCATCAATATTAATCTGGCTGAAATTAATGAGAACATCTGCTGGCTTGGAAAATAGAGTTTAATTAGACCTGCAGAAATCATGAGATATTACTTGTTGGCTAATTTAAATGTATTTACAAATTTTTTGAAAGACATGTTGCCAAAAGACTTGTTAAATAAATACATGAGACATAAACATGAACATGCATGGAGAAATTTGGCTGAGTTTTCATGCCCTTTCAACTTTTCCAAATTTTTGTCCCATTTGAGCTGCAAACTTTAATGTATTATTAGGATTTTATGTGACTGACCAACATAAAGTAAGGAAAAAATGTGATGAGGAAGAAAATGGTGTTTAAGAAGTTGTGCAAACAAATATCAAAAAAGTGAAGTGTGCATATGGATTAAGCAATCATTACGCTGCTACTCCTAAATAAAAATCCAGTGTAAGAAATTGCCTTGAGAAGTCATCTCATGGGGCGTGCTGTGGTGGCGCAGGGGGTTAGCACGCCCCACGTTTGGAGGCCTTAGTCCTCGTCGCGGGTTCGACTCCCGACGACCTTTACCGCATGTCTTCCCTCTCTCCTCACCCTCCTTCCTGTCTGCCTACTGTACAAAAAAATACGAGCCACTAGCGCCGCAAAAACTCTTCGGAGAAAAAAAAAAAAAAAAAGAGAAGTCATCTCATTAGTAAAGCTCATTACGATTAATCAATTACATAAATTTCAATGCCTTAAAAATTGCAATGGAGTTAATTTTTTAAAATACAAAAGTCCAGAGTTGGAAAATTGATATCCCATAAATCTGATGCACAAGTGACATACACAAACAACAGAGATGGATGGCAAAGCTTGGCCCACCCCAAGTGTCTTCTCTTCAATCCAACTTAAATCCAATTGTATTGAAGCTGGACTTTCAGAATGCTTGTTGAAGATTGAGGATTTTAGTGTAAAACTGTGGGGAGCATGAGTAAACATGAACATGGCTTTGGGAGGAGAAGACTGCATTAGCATTGTCATGAATTCTGTCATGGCTCAGGTTAGCTGAGTCCCCACCAGCCCTGGTTTAGTCAACTCTAATCAAACTACTTCATTTACCTAGAAAGTCTGCTTGGTTTGGGGAGCTGTGAATGTGTAATCAAACTCTGATGTGGACCTGTTTTTTCTTTTTCTGCTACAAAAAAACAATCTGATTGGACTCTGGAAAAGACTATTGTGTTGAAGTTGTGCTAAAAGGATTCGACCTATCCAGGATTATACTGGATTTAGCTGAATCATCCATCTTCTCTACACCTCTGATCAGCTTCCCTGCTCTTGTTCTTGCATATGTACAGCATGATGCTGTTACTGCCATGTTTCTGTATTTGTTCCATTCTCTATAGTTAAATGTAGGTCTCCTCTGATAAAAAGCATAAAGCAAACTGCAAGCAACACTTTTTATGACTTTCTAATTTGTGGAGCACACATGATCACATCTGAGCTTTGAAGCACTGCAACTCTTCCAGTCAAAATACTCTTTGGAACCTGACAAATTTTGACAAAGTTATTTTTCTGAAAATTGTATGAATTCTAACAGATTCTGGACATTTCAAATAAATATATAAAGTGAAACTGTTTTTTCAATAGTTTTTCACTGTTATTTTGTATTGGATTCTCCATGTGAACACTGTAAAAAGACACAAATAATCCCAAGTTTTTTCAGCAACCTAAACATTTGGTCAGCTACTAATGGGACTGCTGATTAGTGTTCTCTACAACATTGACAGACACATGTTTGATGCTTTTTGTGAACCCTGACACATTTCAAACTTCACAAGGCCCATGAGAGATCACGTTTTTTTTGTGGCCAGATTCTTCTTACGTCAGCTGACCTGGCTACTGTGGTCAGCTTGAATTCCCAGACTTTTTCAAAGATGTGCAAGTGTTTGCTCCTTTTCCCTTCAACCTTTTCTATATTAGTTTGCGTGTGTGTAACGTGTGTGGGCGGGTGTGTGTGTGTGTGTGTTTTGGTTTTTAATTTGTGTAAAAGGCCAGCACAGTTTCTCCACAAGCTGTCTCCAGCTATTGAACAATAGACAATGGCAGGTAGACCAACTGTAAACATCCTGTGAACTTTTGCACAGGATAAGATGGGAGCTGCAGGGTGGGTGTTGACGACAGGGTCTTAACTTTTTATCTTATTTGGTCTTTCATGTTTAAACATGCTCCGGAGTTTTGATCTAAAATTACATCCTGAATATTATCTCTGCTCCTTTAAATGAATCATATGTTCTGTATTGAAGTTGGATTTTCAGAATGGTTGTTGAAGATTAAGGATTTTACTGTAAAATTGTGGGGAGCATGAATTACAGAACATGGCTTTGAGAGAGAAGACTGCATTAGCATTGTGCATGTCAAGGTTCAGATTAGCAGAATATCTCAGTCTGTTGTTCTCTAGTCTTAGTTGAAATTTCGTAAACTTTAATCAAACTCTACTTCATTTTCCTAGAAAGTCTGCTTTTAAGGGATTTGTTTGAGGAGGTGTGAATGTATAATCAAACTCTGATGCGGAACAATAAAGTGAACTCTGGTCCACTTACAAACCTCAGTCTAGAAACTGTCTATGTCAGATTCCCATACTGCCTCCTAATAAACTCCCCCACATGGATGGTCGCTCGCACCCGTGGGCTCATTCTCTTGGCATTGACTTGTACCAGAAGGGATTAAATCACCTGGACTGAGGGAGCCTCCACACAGCAGACAGAGGGCTGACCTCTGACCCTGCACCTTCTAACCACAACACAGTTTTATTTGTGTTAAAATGTTGCCCTTTAACACTGAAGCATCCAGCAGGGAAGCCGATAGTGGTTCCCTCTTAAATTTCCATATTTGGGATTCTTGAATAAAATGTAAAAAAGAAAAAGAGATGTATTTATTTATTACAGTTCACATTTAATCACTAGGGAATATATGTAAATGTATTTGGACAACACATTTCAGCAACAAGGTCATTCAATGTGCTTTCCATGATAAAAAATATAACAATGAACAAACGAATAAACACACCACACACGTACCGATTCCACTCACGAACATCCTAATTCCAGAAAGAAAATCCTGGAAAACCCCCAACATACCATACATGAATTTAGAATAAACAAACACGGATAACGATGTAGAAGCAACAGCGATAGTTGTGGACTCATTTTAAGAGAGCTAGTGTCGTCCTCCGCGTGCCGGCTGGTACCCTGACTAAGCCCTGACTAAATGAATAGCCCTATCGTTATAACAGGGTTTCTGGAGAACTGATCTACACAAGGTGGAGGAAATTAACTTGAAGCCATTTCATTCCAGTGTTTTGTACCTGTGGCACATCTAAAAAACTGCAGGACAGCGGCCCTTGAGGACTGGAGTTTAACACCCCTGATCTAAGACATTTTTTGGTCAAATTGAGATATCTGCCTAACTTTACTCTCCTACCACTGCTGCATCATCCTGCCTTATTACCAATGTCCCCAGCCACTCTAACAAGAGTTTGGACTCTTGTTAGAGTCCAAAATCACTGTCTGCCTAAGTAATCTTTTTGACTTAGGAACTTTACATACATACAAAGATGGCAGACCGCATGAGAAACAGGGCTCTACTGACCATGAATTAAGCATTAACTCTTCTCTTTGAGTCATTTGGTAAGCTAGTTCAGATTTATTCTACTTTTAGACAGTAAATGCACTTTCAGTCAGTCAAAGGGGTTAGGAGTAACTGTGAACTTAAACTCTTAATCACATTTCTAGTAGTGATGAAGTGATAAAGTAGTATAAGAATTTGCCAACACTAAAAAAAAAATTGCCAAGAATATTTTGTCTCATTTCTAATCCAAACAATCTCTTTATACTTTGGACTAGAAATGAGACAAAATATTCTTGGTAAAAAAAATTTTTAGTGTTGGCAAATTCTTAATCTCTTTATACTTAAAATAATAGCAATATCAAAATGTTTTACAACTTGGGGTAGCTGATTAACATCATACAAACTCAAATAAAACCTCAACTCCACCCACAAAAAAGAGGTGCCATGGACCTGAAACAGAACCAAAAATGAGGGGAGAGAGGGAGGAAGTTCAAACCTTCTCTTCCATTGATCATAATGGGCAAACATTGGCAAACAAGCCGGATGCTCTGGACCCTCTGGTGATTACTGTGCTTCATGAAATAAACAACATTATGGACAACCATGAGCATCCTCTTTATCAGGCTGTTAAAAAACATCAGAGTATCATCAGTCAGAGGTTTCTGCAGAGCTGCAGCAATCTGTATTGCTGCAGGCATCCCTGTCAGTAGCCATGAGCATCTACAACACATTTTTAGCAAAACATGAGTTACAACGTTAAATTCCCCTTTGGGATAATGAAGTATTTTTTTAATTAATTTAATTCAACAGGTAAATTAAAACAAAGCAAATGTGGCAAGTTGATGTCAAGACAATGGAGTCATGAATCAAGGACTTAAGTTGTAGTTTTAGGAACCAACAATACTTATACAACAATACAAAACCAGGGTGATGAAACCAAGTCTAAGTTTTTGTTTTTTTGTGAGAGTTTGTTCAACCAACATTCCGTCTAGAGTGATGAAAAATACTAACAGGAAGAGCCGTGCTCTTCTGAGCAGCTACCCCAAGTTGTGAAGAAGATGGAGGTGAACAGTAGCACTACTTTGAATGTGGTCTCTGCAAAACACTAACCTGTGTTGTAGGACAACGTGGTAGCAGTCTTAATCAAAGATAAATGACAAAAACAGCAAAACTGCATTTATAGTATTCTGTGACAAATATTTATTTTTAAAAGCTTTTGTGTACACAAAATGAAAGCAAAATAAACATTTTATCTTTTTAAATCATGCATGTGGTTTTATTGTGTTCATGACACTTTGGTCTGTTCAACTTAACATAATTTCTGATAATTGATCTAAAATGAGTAATTCATTCATGAGAGACAGAGACCGGTTACTGTTTACAATGAGGTGGAAGCTAAGCATCAAAAGCATTTGCGTATTCAATGACATACTAAAGTCACAACACCTTCTAGTGGCCTGGCATGACAACTACAGCTGACTCAAGGTGTGGCGGTTCTGTCTAAACTTGGGACTTTTCACAGTAATATAAACATTGCCTTAGACACAAGGCAGAAACTTCAACTTTATTCCACTTACGGTATCCAGATGTTCAGGTTTTGACTTGTTATTATAAAGACAGGTTTAATGTCCTTGTCCTGAGCAGTCACATACACTTCCATATTTTTTTTCATTGACTTTAGAAAGGACGATGATGGGACTTCCAGATTTGGACATAAAGCTGGCAACTTTGACACTCTGCCACCTGAGATTTGCAGCAGCTTGACATCATCATTCCCTGTACGCTTTCCACAGTGTAAAGTGAGACTGTGATGTTAGCTTCCTTGGCGTGACCCCATTTCCTCGGCTGCCCCAGCCATGTGATGGCTGACTGACGCTGATTTACCTGCATCTCAGCGAGTCCACTTTTATTGCCAAGTGTTTTCTGGGCTCTTGCAAAAGTATGAAACTCTGGCATGTGAGTATTTATTTAACAAAGGGTAATGTGAAGCATCTGGACATTTCATGAATATTTGCAAGACTTTACTCAGAAATGATACATCGTTTCAGACAGACTCAAACAGAACCAGATGAAAAATAACTCATCTTAGCTGCCTCTTTTCCAAAGAACAGAGATCAGAAAGCAAAATCCACATTTTTTTATACATCCTTGTTGTGGAGCATGTTGGTGTAACACGGGGATTTCCTATTCTCTGCTAATCCAATATCACTGGATTGTGTTAGTTCCTCATGGAAAATAGGCACAATACTCACATAGATTACTCAGTGATATTGCTGCTACTTGATTTATTGCTGTGTTTCATATTAACACTGGAACACACCCAGTAACTCTGGGATCTACAGAGGAAATATCTTTATCATGACTAGGGTTTGGACTACTATGGTGGTGATCGCAGTGTGCACTGGTTAAATGTCTCAATGACGCCAAAGCAAATGCAGGTGATTATTTTCTGTTTGTTTAATAGGCAGATTCAGATAAACACTTGCATAGGTGGGTTTAGGCCAGTGTTTCTCAAAACTTTTCAGGCCGAGGACCACTTAGTTGAACTTTTTTAAAGTTGACTACAACATGACAAATGTTGAGTCAACTAGTCGCAACGTAAGTGAAAATACGTCACAACAACTTGCAGGCTTTATTGGATATATTCACGGCAAATATTGACAAAAAACCCGCTTATACTAAGTCTGTTATGCAGAATTAAAAGAACAAGAAGCAGAACCTTATCCCACAGCGGAGCAGAAGTGGTCCAAAAAGTTGCACAAATTTGGTCTGATTTAATTATTTTTTAACCATTAATAATGGCCTTTCAATGGGCGGATAACATTTGAAGCGAGTGCTGATGATCGGGATAGCTGCACATAGGAGTCAAATTATTACATTGATCACAATTATGCTTTTGGAACATCATTAAACTTATTATGAACGGATCCTGTTTGATTAGTTAAATTCAGCAGAGCCACACTCCCCCCATATTTGCGAGATGAACCAACAGGCAGACAGTGGCAGAAATAGCCTTTCTCAGATCCTCAGAATGCAGCTTGAACTTCACTTCCAGATGTTGTCAAACAGTATTTTTCTAAGAGCATAAAGCTGCCAGTTAAAAGCTTCAACATGGTTGATGCTGATCAGTTGGATGTATGAAAAGCACATCATGGCACATTGCAGCAGTAGTTGCCTTTATTTTACAGTAATCCAACAAAAGAGGGAGAGAGAGGAAGGGGAGAAGTTAAGGGGAGAGAGGCACGGACCAAGGAAACTGATGGTGAGAGTTGAATTCTGAACAGCCATGGTACACAGCCTGGACTCTTTTCTTGAGAGGGGATCGTCTCAAATGACCACGAAAACTGAGGTAAAATGATCAGTCCAATTTATTAAAGCCAAATAAGTGGTAATATTGTTTTGGAAGAACAGAGAAATAGTTTACTGTTACAGCACTGGTCCATTGCCATACTTCCTTGTGGGAAACAAAGAAAATGGCCCTGAACAGTTTCCAGTTCCTTTTCTAGGCCTCTATCTAAGCTAGGGCCTAAAGAGGGCGGACCCCTATAAGGTCATTTCCTTAATCTTGCGTCTGTATGTATATGCAGGCGTGTGGGGGGGTGTATGCATGTGTATACACACACATGCATAATAAAATTATAGTAATCCTGTAGTAGAATTACAAAAAGGTGTCATTTTACAGTAGTTCATGAAACTGCATACTTTGCTAGCTTTTAAAAGTTTTCTTCCTTTGAAGGAAGGAAGGGATCCAGCAATGTCAAATATTGACGTTGCATATTTTTCAACACTTTATTGGAACCCCAAGAGTACATCTTAAACATTTGGGCAAGTTTAAGACTTGGTGAACAGCCAACATGGATGAGTTGGCCTCAGTCCTGAACTTCTCCAGAAATCATCAAAGGGTTGCTAGAAGATAAGGAAAGAAAAACATGTTTTAATACATGAGATAAACAGCACATTAAACTGCATTTATGTCAGTTTAAGACAGACAGGCTGTTGTCTGTCTGAAAAGAACAGATTTAGTGGACAAACACTCTCCTTGATCTTCCTTCATTGTCACTGTCTTCCTGTCCTCCAAAATGTTTTGTTGTCTCAAACCAACCATGTCTGAAGATTCTTAGTTTTCCAGGTTTTTACATTCAGAAAGGTTTATAGAAAGTCAGTTTGTTTTAACGTTGGTTTAGAAATGTTCCTCTACAATCATATCCTGTGATGAGACGGCACTATATTGTCCTCATCCAGCCAGTGAAGACCGGTGTAATTCGTGCACATGAAATTACGGGCTAGTAAACTAGATGTGCACAACGTTGGCTAAAGACCAACACAAGAAAGTTGAAACTGTTCAACTCTTGTTGCTGTCAGCTGTCGCGGAAAAAGTATTTGGCTGTTCGTAGCTCCCTGTGTGTAACATGTTGCTGTGAACTAGATAACACTCCGGAGAGAGGCGCTGATGTCAAACCAGAAGGTTTGATTGATCTGCGTTATGTAATATTAACACATTGAAATGTTCAGGTTAATCGCGTCCGCTAACGCGTTAACGTTGACAGTCCTATGTGCGAGAGAAAATATATTTAAAAAAACAGTTGAGACATCCTACCCTCAAACAACTTCCACAAAAAGACCAGAATATAGCCATCTCTCTATATATAGCCATCTGCATATTCAAAGTGAACTGAACTAAAAAGCACTTGTGTTGCACAGTGTTAGCTGAGAAATAACCGAAGTTAGCTTTAGCAAACAAGCCAGAGTAGCTCAATATAACTACATAAAATATATTTTCGTACACAAACACAATACTGCAGTACAATGTTTTTTAAAAAGTACTTACCCTTTGAAAGTCATTGTTGGCCCGCCCTCTAGCCTGTGAACGTTCGCCTCCAGCTGGAAAATATCCCACAATGTAACTGTTATTTTTGTGGAAGTGGTGCTATTTTGTGACAATTTAATTGGTTATAATAAAAGGTTTATTTATAAAGCATTGTTATGCGGCATTTTTACTCATCATAAGTGCTTAACAATGTCAATAATGAAACAAAATATTATAAAATTAGGTTTAAGCTATTAATTAATTAATAATGTCAAAAATATATATGGGGAGCCGTTTGGGAGCCGAAAGAGCCGGCTCTCCACAGTAAGAAGAGCCATTAGAGCCGCATCTCGAAAAGGAGCCGAAAATCCCATCACTATTTACAGTACAGCCGTAAATTTCCGCACGTGATCCAGCGGTCCAATCACGTCCCATGTACTTTCCATACACATTTCAGATCACAATAAAAAGCTGTATTTTCAAAACCCAGCCCTCTTACTGTATTTTCATGCTGTAGTTTTTACAGCCATTTGTTACAGTGTGAAGTTAGTGGAGCAGCTCTGTTCTCTGCCTCGTCACCATCATATCGCACTCAGCACAGCCGCAGACCTAGAACTGGAAGCATGTATCATGCTATGTATCACAGTGTTCAAAAACAAAAGTTATGAAACTCACCCTCAGGAACTTTTCACCGGACCACCTGTGGTCGGGGGACCACAATTTGAGAAAAACTGGTTTAAGGGGATGTGTGTGGATATTGTTGAGAACCAGATTTTTTCTACTATTGCTCGTTGTTATCTTGTCTCCCCAGGTCGGTTAATGTCATGTGTAAAAGTGAAACCACAAAGACAACAGTCACTGTTCAACTTCACAATCAACCAGAATTTATTCAAACAATCAAAAAAAAATTTCTTGTTCTAAGTATGCTAGGTAATTTATTCTTTTAACAAGGACTGAAAAAGAGCTTTCAGTTCTTCCTAACAGAAAACACTTATGTTCCTCTCAGTTTTAACAAGCTGTCTGTGTTTGAGCTGGCTTCAACTCAGTTGACCTTTGCCCTCTTCAAGCGTAAACAGAAACAACGAAGAGTCGTTCCTCAATCCCATAATAATAATTTTGGCAGATTTGAAAGGCATTACTGTTAACGCCAAGAACATGTTTGAAGATTTCCTCTGTGAAGAACAATTCCTCCAACACTGCAGAGCTTCTCAACACCAGTGAAAGGAAAACTCACATGTTCTCATGGAGAGTCCAACCCACAGAAGGTTAAGGCCCTGTTTTGCTTGTCAGAGAAGGGTGTGTGTGCGCGTGTGGGGGTGTGCGGGTGTGTGTGTATGTGTGTAGTGGGTAGTCATCTTTAAGGATGCAGAAAGGTACTTATACTCGGTTTGGCTGCAGTTTTTCTGCCGGGAAAGGGAAGATGTATCATATGAAATCCAAACAGGCTTACATAGACTCTCCAACACACAGCTGTGTGTTTGTATTCCACACCCAACCCCTTCTGTACACAGATGGCCTTTATCAGGGGGGAATTTGTCCACTTTGCTGACCTCGTAGCCCAGTAACAACAGAGGGAGGACCAGCTCTCCTCTAGATTTCCTTTTTTCTGATCAACTGTGGGAGGTCAATTTGCTGGCTTCCTATAGCAGAGTCCAGGCCCAGCTTTCCAACAAGACTGTTCATATTTCAGAACGTTTTTGTTGAGACCTGTGCCCATATTCACAAAGATTCTCAAGAGTCCTCTCCTATAGCTCCCATCTCATCTTAAAAATTCCTGCCCAGGAGTCTTAGCTCAGGTGTGATTCAATCAGCTCCTGAGAACAACAGAAATTCCAATCACAGTGAGAAGGCGTGGTTGACCCCATTGCTAGGTGTGATGCTGTCATCTAGGGAATTTGATTGGTTCCTCTTTTTCTTCTACTTCTATGTAATAGAGGTGGGCAAACTACTTAATAGAGCATATTGCTAGTAAATAAAAAAAAAAAGTGTGGAGCAATTGTTACGCCGCCACTCCGCAATGATTTTAATCTCAGAATTCTGACATTTGATCTCAGAAGATTAAAGTCAGAATTCTGAGAAAAAAGTCTGGATTCCTAATCTTTAATCCTCTGCTGAAATGAGTCTTTAGAGAGACGATATAGGACACCTTCTGTCAAATTTTAATCGGAGTTTGATTGATGAGTGATTAATGACCCGTGACTAATTGATTTTAATTTCCGGTCACATGATGCCCCTCCCCCCATCCGGTCACATGACCCCCCGGATGTCTCATGACCTCAGCATGCTCAACACGCATTATATTCCCGCTAATTTCAATTCAACCAATAGAAACAGAGACAGGCTCCGAGTTTTATGAGTAATACAATTAAAGTATAAAAAAAGCAATAAGTGTTAAATAATCAAGAATAATATACAATATAATATATTTAGATAGAATGTTGTAATTAACTCCGGTTTTGCTCACCAAGCCGTTGGAGTTTGTGCGTGTGTCCGGACAGAATACTGGACAGGGAGAGGGTTGAACTTTGAACATGTCCCTCAGGATGTCTCAATGCCATACAGTGTTTAAGGTGAACTCCTTCTGACCTCTATGAGTTTGAATTAGCCAATAGAAGCAGAGACAAGGGGTTCGGTGTTAGAAAACAACAATATCTGACAGGGACTAAACAGGCCTCGGTGATGTTCCCTTGGATTTCTATTGATTTATTGAATGTGTAAATATTTATCAAACTGAATGGCCATTCAGTTTTTATATAGTTTTTTTCTTTTGGTGTTTGTTGCACAAATTTAAATATATGCTGGCTATCAGCCAAAAATTCAATCAGTGAATTTGTGTTTTTTCTTAAATACTCCCTCTCACCGAGACTTACATCTTCTGACAACTAGCCCCACTTATAATAACATTGACTAAGTTTGTTATTGGTACACTTTACCTAAAAATAAAAATTAAACATACTCACTACACAATCATGCTCCAAGAGTTGCTCATAACATGGTGAATTGTTTTGTTACCTTTAAAATGATCTGCAGCTTTTGTTCCTTGGTCCTAATGATGCTGTCTGTTCACTAATGTTCTCTAACAGACAGTACAACACCTCTTGTAATTGATAAGCTTATAAATGATCAATGTGAAGCATCAGTATGCGCCAAAGAAGATCATATCAGTCAGATTAAGTAAAATATCATTAAACTCAAAGCAATCAAAATTATATTTCTCTGAAAGGTCATTTTTCCTTTTCAGAGAGTTTAGACTGTATGAAAGGAATCAGTGAAATATACTATGAAATATTTTATCTGCTGCATCCCGATAATAAAACTTCAATTGTGAATTGAATGATTACATTGCATCTAGATACAAAAGAATCAACCGTTTATTAGTAATCATACTGACTAACAAGATCTGAACAAACAAGAAACTTGACGACCTCAAGGAATTTCTCACATTGGAGAATAAACCGTCTGACTTTCTTTAGCCACTAAATTTAACCTTACCAAAGTTTTGCCTTGGAGCAAACAGGTACTGAGTTTGAAGCGGATCAGATGCCTTCAGCCATCTGCTAAAGCTAGACTCCGGCCTTCCTCACTGTAAAATAAAACATTAAACTTAAAAAAAGTTCAAGCGAACATCACTTAATTATCATCAACTTGTTGTTTGTACTCATCTTAAACAAGTGGCAGGGACATTTGGCTAAAAGAAAAAAAAAGCTTTATAAGTTAATCTATTTAAGTTGAGTCCATGTAACAACTAAAATAAAATAAAATAAAAAGTGAGCTATTTGAAAGTAATGAGGATTTTGGGTGGTAAAAGTTGAACATTTTAACATGCCCAGACACTACGCCATTTCTGCTCAAGCAAACCAAAAGGTTTTGAACAGAACAACCATGTCAAATAATGAGATCGTGAATCTTTAATCTATGTAGCAAATATATTGCTGCTGCTGCTGTAAGCAGAAAATAAAAGAAGTTTTGCAGAGAATATTTTGGATGAGTTTAAGAATATTGTTTGCCAAAATCACACGGTGCAACTACACTTGTCTTTTATATGTTGCAGTAATTGAATCTTTTGAGGCAATTGGTTTGCATAAATTAAAGTAAATACGACCTATTTTCCTGCTCCACATACTTAGTTAGCAATTTGCCAGTTAGCTTCCCAGTCTGAACTTCTGGGCAATGTCTTGATTCAGTCAAATTTTCTATCTTGTATCTCCTGAACGCTGATATTTTGCTTGCTGGTCTTCATCGTGCTTTGAATGCAGTATCTGGTTTCTCTTACTTTAACCCGCCCAACTTGCACCTGATTGGCATGTTAGCCTTTTGATTCCCTCCCAGCGAGGCGGTGCTTCACAAAGCAAACTGTTTGTCATACTGTTGATCTGCCTGATGGCTGTTTTAGAAGATATGGTGACTGAGTTTTAGACAGTACTAGCCAGCTCATGCAGCTTGTTTTTACTAGATGGCGGTCCTAAAAGTACATATCTTTAAAATATGAATAAATACGTACAATTCCATAATTATTCGATCCAACGGTTATAGAAGTTTTGTAATAATGCAATTCAGGTATTTTACATTTTCTGGACTAAAGGAGGATTTCAGTTCAACACCTGTGGTTTCTTAATGTAAGTGTTTCTGCTACTGGACAAGAAACAGGGTTAAAAGAGGATTTAGAAAGCAAAATACAAAGATGATAGTTGTTTTTACCGAGAGCAAGGCTGTGACTAGTTATCAGGACAGAATGAGACCTGTAAAACTGTTGGGTCCATATGACCAAGGAGGGAACCAATCATCTGCTCCAACAATTTATTAGCTTTGAGGAAATATTTTTGGACACAGCCATCCGCAGGAGCAAGATGAAGCAAGAACATCACAACATCAGATGTATTTTTTCATCCTTATTTCAATCTGGAGAGACTCAGACGGAAAAAACAGCGATTAAAAAGGTTTATTGACATGCATGAATTTAAAGTTCTTTGGCGCTCGGGCCCCGGCTGAGGACATTGAGCTGTGAATTGCGATCAGCTCGGATGAGCATTCCCGATGTAGGTTAGGAATGTCATCCCCCGGGACCCGACACTGGTGGTGGGGGTCGGTGAAGGATGGGAGCCTGAAGAGTGGAGGTGGAGAAGGGGTGGAGGAGGGTTGAGCGCAGCTGGAAAGCGGAAGATGCCATGGATGGAGGTCCTTATCAACTGGGCCTTGGTCGGTGATTGGACGTGACGTGGCTTGGTCCAGCGTTGATAGGTCGGCGGCGATGAGCGGGACACGCCGACTGGATGATGCAGGTGGGGCTAAAGAGTCTTCCAGTTTGAATTTGCGCCTAGGCTTCATATCCGTGATTTAAAACTATTTTTAATTTTGTGTCATCTTAAAGATGGAAAGATTCAATTATTTTTTTCACCCCTGGAAAAGTGTAATGTGTTTATTATGAGTAGGATTAACCAAGCTGAAGGAAAACAAAGAAAAAGGGTAAATAAATATTCATTGATACAGAACCGAATCAGCAAATATGAACTTATGAAACTATTGAAACCTTCAAGAATTTTATGTTGTGTAAGATATTTAAGAAACTAATACTGAATCTGCGTTCATGAATTTCTTTATTTGGTTGTTATCTGTAAAATACGTTTACCTTTTGTTTTGTTGAACACCAGACATCTCATCTCTTTTCCACAGTTTTTTTTCCACTTAGTTCCACTACTGCTGTGGATTTTATAGTCAATGTTTAAAGCCAGCACAGAGTCAGAAGCGATGGAGGAAATTTACGTCAATATGGAACCTGTTGGACAAACTGCATCTAATCACATAGGTAAGAACGAAGTTACAGAGAAATCTAGTATGTATTGAATTCAATTTTGCTAAGGTTGAGGTTTTTGTTAAGGTTGGAGCAGCTCCAAAGAGAGGCTCTGCCTCCGTGCGGCTGTATGTTTGGGAATCCTGAATGTTTTACTTTTGGCTGAACTCATCGCCCTCAGTGTACACAGTGAGTCTTCTTCTAGTCATCTTAAAGATGTAAAAAGAGTAGATTTTACGTTTCTGTTATATTAAAAAAAGTCATTGTTCCCCTTCTAAAATCAAACTGATCAAATAACAAAGGTTTAAAACAGAATAAAACTTGGTGACTCAAAGTTTTGCAGAGAGGTGAAACATTACATTATGTTACATGAGTTTGATTCATTTTCAGCAATGGATGCATTTGCAGCCATTTAGGTTAGCGTGTCTTTAATATCTTCTCTTTTTCAAACTATTTACCCAACGATTCGTTGTTCAGTGTTACCTCAATTTAAATTCTACAAGTATAACCAAAATCATGAAACTATTTTATAAGTCTTAAGTGAAAACACGGTCTTGCCACTTCTTTTTGCAAACATGTTTGTTAATTTTTTTTTGCAGCTCATCACGACAGCAGATTTTTCTGACATCAGCAACATTCTGACCGAGCAGAACAGCAGCAGCAGCAAGTTTCCCTCCATGATCGCTAACTTCACTGAAACGGCTCCACTAGCTGAAGACACTTTAAGGTTTGTCAAAAACTTTAAAAAATTTGGATCTCGTTAAAAATTGAATTCTACTCTGAATTGTAGAGTATAACTAATAACTTTCCTTTTTGGTCTAAATGAATATAATGTAAATGAACAACTTTTATTTTAATTTATTAAGTGCTCTATCATTTGCGTGTGCTGAAAAACAACAATGTAAAACAAACTAAACTGTGTTTGTTTTCTCCTTAAAGGGAAATTGTGTCCTACAGAACGAACAAACATCAGTTGTTCCTGTTCATCCAGGGGCTGCGGAAGAAGAGAAGAGCAGATCCACTAGTGATGGATGATTAGGATCTGTGTTCACTGTGATATTATTCACCAACAATAATGTAGCTTATTAGTACGGTGTTACATAAAACCCTAAAGATGAAATGTACACTTCCAACTGTTGTGACCTGCATCTAATAACACAACAATTTTATCGCTTGTACGTGTAACGGTGACAAACAATCAAAAGAGATATTGAGATTGAGTCCGCAACATTTTAATTTAATAATTGTTACAAAGTAACTCCGTTAGCGGTCTCGTTCCTAACAGCCGTTAGAAAAAAAAGCACACTCGCCAACGTTCCACAACCGTCGTTAATTAGCAACGGCGGAGTGATATTGACCCCCTCCGCAACCACGTCAACCTGCGACACCACTAGTAAATAACACACAACGAAACACAAAACAGTATTAATAAACACAAAACAGTATTAATTTACCTCGACTATTCCATCAAAATGGCCTGTATGCCACACTCTCCCCCTCATTAAAAAAAAATGTCCTATGACATTTTAAAGACCTTTTACTGGAAGTGATGTTATAAGTAAGGTACTTAACATGACATTCATTACATACATATATTACATATTATTGTAATAGTGTCCACCACTAACAGAGGATATTGTCACTTTAGATTACAAATGTCCAGTTACAAATACTTCTAAATATGTTCAGATCATCTCTCTAGTGTAACAGAACCTTAATTTCAGCCACAGTTTTTTTCTGATACCAATCTTTTGTCTTGAAAGCACAGTCAATAAACTGTCTTTTGAGAATTCAAGTATAGTCTTTTTCTTTTAAATGTAGTTCTTAAACCTATATACAGTGTGTCTTTAACTCTGTACTTTAACACCTGGAACTACCCAGGGTCGCCAAAGTTCTTTACCGGTTGGGATCATACTCACAGGTAGTTCTTTAATGCCTAATTCCACCATGGTTGGCTCACCCAAAGCATAATAGGTCAGCATCCTCGGACGGCGACGCTCTCTCTTTGGGTAGCTGAATGCAGGTGGTGGAACAGCTGCATCCTCTTCTTCCTCAGAAGCTGTTTCTGCAGATGGCTCAGGGAGATCCTGGTGTAGCTCCATGTCTTGGCCTCCATCTTCTTCTTCTGGTATGTTGTTCATCCAATTAGCCTGAGATTCATTCACTTTCGGTGCGTTGTCTTGGTCAGGCAGGTCTGGTGTAAATGGTTCAGCATCTGGGTTTAAGCTGACAGCTCGGTGACCACTGTGCTGAGCAGGAGGAAACTGGCACACTAGCTCCATTTCCTCATCCCTCTCACTGTCTGAAGATTCTTCTCGTTGACAAAGATGACATGGAGATGTATTCGACTTAGTCTTTTTAGTCCTTTTTGTCATTTTTGAGTCTATTTCTGGGCTGTCGATTGGCAGACTGTCACAAGGGAGCAGGAGGTTCCTATGCAGCACACGTCTTTTGCCACCTCCTTCTGGTACTACTTCATATACTGGGCTGATATCACTTCTTCTCTTTGTGATGATGTGCACTTTATCTTCCCAAAAGGATCTGAGCTTACCAGGACCTCCTCTCTCTGATAAGTTGCGTACAAGCACACGCCCCCCAGGCTGCAGGTCAGCTCCATAAACTCTTTTGTCATATCCTTTTTTTCCTCTGTTCGATTCACGGGTGGCAGTTTTGGTTGCGATCTTGTAGGCTTGCTGCATCCTGCTTTGCCAATCTTTGACATACTCAGCATAGCTTTGCTGTGTTTCATTTGGCTGTATGTTAAACAGGAGATCTATCGGCAGACGTGGGGATCGCCCATAGAGTAGATAATATGGAGCAAAGCCGGTGGTGTCACTGCGGGTGCAGTTATATGCGTGCACCATCTTACATAACGACTTTTTCCAGTCAGACTTTTGCGCACTTGTGAGCGTACGGAGCATAGACAGCAGGGTTCTGTTAAATCGCTCCACTTGTCCGTTACCCTGTGGGTGGTAGCAGGTAGTGTGGGACCCTCGCACGTGACAACACCTCTGCAGTTGAGCCATCAACTGGTTTTCAAATTCCTTCCCCATGTCGTGGTGGATTTTCTCCGGAAAGCCAAAGCGAAGGGCAAAGTCATCAAATAGCTTTTCCACAACTGTTTTTGCGGATTTGTTTTTTGTGGGGTAGGCCTGTGCAAAGCGAGTGTAGTGATCCATTATAACCAGAATATACTCATAGCCTTGCTTACAGGCCTCTAGATGCAGGAAATCAATTGAAACCAGTTCGAATGGACGTGTTGTCACAATTGGCATCAGTGGTGCTCTGGCTGCTCTCTGTGGTCGTTTTGACTTTAGACACTCACACACTTGGGTCACAAAATGTTCTGTGTCCTGCTGCATTCTGACCCAATAAAACCTGTCTCGGATCAGATTCAGAGTCCTTTCGACCCCCAGATGACCCATCTCTTTGTGTAATTCTTGAAACACTAACGGATGATGTTCTTTTGGCAAAACTAGCTGAGACGTATGTCCTGCTTTTCTGTATAAGATCCCATCATCGCTGATATATAGTTTTCGCCACTGCCTCAAGAGCACTCTAACATCTGCAGGCTCGGTTTTCACCACTCCTCTGGGGGGGAATTGATCTTGGCTTTTATAATGCATGACTCGCTTGATGAGAGGGTCTTTTTTTTTGACTTTCTCTGATCTGTTCTGGTGTTAGTGGGGCAGGCAATGAAGGTGAAGAGGCATCCCTTACTAAGTCCAGTGTATTGATGTGAGCCGTGGTTATCCAGACAGATGGGGCATCTTGAAGCACAGTCACTCCCTGAATTGAAGCACTAATCACATCCTGAGTCACTTCTTCTGTACATTGCTGCAATAAGTCATTTATGTCCAGTGGCATGCGAGAGAGGCCATCTGCGTCTGTATTGTGTTTGCCTGGTCGATATTTAATGGTGAAATTGAAATCGGCAAGTTGGGCAACCCACCTGTGACCTGTGGCATTCAACTTGGCTGTGGTGAGAATGTAGGTCAGGGGGTTATTATCTGTATATACAGTGAAATGAGGTGCATGGTACAAATAATCTCTAAACCTTTCACATATTGCCCACTTGAGTGCTAGAAATTCCAATTTTCCTGAATGCATGTGATAATTTTTCTCAGGTGGGGTCAGTGTTCTAGATCCATACCCGATGACAACCATTTTGTTATTCTGTCTCTGATACAGAACTGCTCCCAACCCTTCCTGGGAAGCATCAACATGCAGAATAAATGGTTGGGTGAGATCTGGATACCCAAGGATGGGAGGCTCAGTGAGTTTGTCAATAAGTGTGTTTATTGTCTCTTGATGGTTCTGTGTCCAGTGAATGGGAGTGTTTGATGGGAGGTTACCTTTATTTCTTGCAGTGTTGATGTTCCGTCTGTCTTTTTGCTTTCCTGATGGTGGATTTTCAGGTTGATTTTCCGGTGGACTAGCCAGAAGCTGGTAGAGGGGCTTAGCTATTCTGGAGAAGTTGGGTATATATGTTCGATAATAGGAGAGAAATCCCAGCATTTTTCTCAGATCTCCTACAGTTGTGGGGGTTCTCTCCTTCAAAGTTTGAACTGGTGCCACTTCTGCTGGATCCATCGTGTAGCCCTCACCAGAGACAAGACGTCCCAGAAATCTCACTCTTCTTTTGAACACCTCACACTTCTTTGGGCTCAGCTTCACTCCATGCTTCTGGTATCTTTGCAACACAGTTCTCATGTGGTTGAGATGATCCTCAAAACTTGGGCTGTGAACTAAATTGTCATCCAGATAGGGCTGGCATATCACATCTCTTAAACCAATCAGACATTCCTCCATGCTTCTTTGGAACTCTGCTGGGGCAGCACTCAAACCGAAGGGGATTCTGATCCACTGGTACAAACCCCATGGTGTTATGAAAGCAGTTAAGGGCTGACTTTTTTCATCCAGAAACCCTTGATGGTACGCCTTCCCCTGATCTAATACAGAGAACCAGGAGCTGCCAGTTAGAGAATCAAGCATGTCTTGGATTCGGGGAATAGGGTGGCGGTCAGGGACAGATTTTTTGTTTAATTCCCGGTAGTCACAGCACAACCTCAGACCCCCATCTTTCTTTCTCACACATACCACTGGTGATGCATATGGAGAACGTGACTGAGTTATCCAGCCTCTATTCAGTAGATCTTGAAGGTATTCTTTAACTTCCTGATGTAATGGCTTGGGAACTGACATATATGTTTTCTTCACTGGAGTAGTGTCATGCAGAGTGATTTGAAGTTTCAAAGAGGGAATTAAACCTATGTCATCTTCATCATAGGCGAATGCATGACACTCTTCTCTCAGTATCTGTCTCACAGTCTGTCTTTGGCTTTCCGTTAAGTGGCTGAGGTCAACTGGAGGATCCCACTGTGTTGGCTTCTGTTTTTCTGCTTTGCTGTTGATAATCAGGGACTGAGCTGCAGCTGGCTTTGTTCTGGGTGAAGGGTCATCTTGTTGTTCACCAACAGTGATATTCAACTGTTGTGCATTTACAGTATAAGCTGTCTTTACTGCTTCTAGGTGCCCCAGGACTGCACGCTGATGTAGAGTAACATTATACTTATTGGTGTTGGAAATTGGGATTGATACGAATCCTGGGTTTTCTGTAGGAACTGTCATGAGACCCTCCTGAACACTGACACCTTCTGGCAGCACCGAGTCCTCCGAGGGAACAAAAAGAAGGTCCTCTCCTCTGAACTGAGTTCCAGTATTAACTTTAACATGGATGATGGTGATTTGTTCAGCTGCTAATTTGATTCGACTTCTCCCTGTGTGCACAAGACCCACATTAACCTGACTATCTGATGTCTGAATTAGTTTGACAATTGTCTGTGCAGTTTGGACAGTGACAGCAAAGGCTCCACACACATTTTGGATGACTTCCGGTTTCCTGTGTTTAAGTGTGTTGTCTCCTAGCACTTCCTCTATGACATTGTAGCCAATTATTGGTTGTTGTGCCACACTGGAGTCACTTGACACAAGTACTGGTACCAACAGGGGTTCTGCTGAGAGTGAATCTTTGCCCAGTCTAAATTCCACTTCCACCCAGCCCAGAAAAGGAATTTGTGTCTGATTTGCTGCAAGCCCAATAAGTGTATCCACCTCCAGTAGTTCATTCAGAGGTCTAACTCGCTGGTGTGGTAAGTGTAATTGTCTCCATTCTTCATTAATGAGACATGCCTGGGCACCAGTGTCCCATAATGCTTCTACTGGAGTGGCATCCATCCAACAATGAACAATGCATCTCTTACCTATGAGGTTCAGAAGTTTCTGTCTGCTCCGTGGATTCATGTAGTGAGCTGTTGGGGTAGCTGAAAGTTCTGTATGGGAGCCTGGTTTGTTTGTGGTGGGACTGAGTGTTTTGTGTGGGGCTACTGAGGGTCCCGGCCCAGCAGCCCTGTCCAGTTTCCCTGCTGTCCCCTGTTCTGACGGCAGCCTCTGGCAAGGTGTCCTCCTTGACCACACTTATAACAGTGAGTGCACATCTCCCCTGACTGTGCTTCTAGACAGGCTGGGCAACCTCTGGGTTTGCGGTAGCTGTGTGTGGTAGCTCTCTCTGTCTGATGTTTCTTAGTAATCTCCACTGTTTCCAACACCAGTTTCTTTAGTTCTAACATTTCAGCCTTCAGTCCTTCGATGAGTTTAGTTGTTCCTGCTTCCTGTTCTGTGTTTCGATTTTTCTTGGCCCCTCTCAGTACATCTTTGGTCATCACTGTGTCCCATATCTCACTTGTGGTTGCAGCTTCTTCCATGGAAGGAGGTTGAAACTCATGTATGCCTCCTTCAGCTCTCAGTTCATTTATTTTTGGGAACCTACTCACTGCACTTTTTCTCAGTTTTTTTTGTCTTTTTTGCTCTAAGTTTGCAGCTTCACTCACCCGCTCAATTAGGACCTCATCTGATACTGCAGGATTAGTCAGGTAAGGTTTTAGTTGGAATTTTACTGCATCGCTTAGCAGTCCTGTGTCTATGGAACGCAGAAATTTCCTTTGTATCAGTTCTGGGCTGAATTGTTCGCTTTCATCCTCTTCTTTTGATTTCCAGAGCATTTTTTCTTTCAGTTCTATAGCTCTAAATAAGAAATTCTGTGCAGATTCTTTTGGATCTTGTGAGATGTTCATCAGCTGATGAAGGAGGTCAGAGGAAGAGTCCACTTTAAAATGGCTTTTTAGGATAATTTTCAGAGTGGACAGTGTCAGTCCTCTTTTGATTTCCAGCATCTCTCTCAGGTGAAGCCCTGGGCTTATGGCCCGTATGACTGCTTCCAGGATCTCAGTCTCTGAATATCCTTTCCTCTGCCCAGATTCAATTTGGTTGATCAGGCTCGTATAGGACAATTTATCCCTCTGACCAGCTTCTCCAATCTGCCCACAAATCCGAAACTCCCGCCTGAGGGTCACTTCTGGTATGTGAGGTGATGGAGCACAGTGTGGTTCAGTCTCCTCCATATGCATTGTCATGCTCAGTTTCTTCTCTAAAACCCCAATTTCCTCCTCTATGCGCTGTCGGGCTTTGCTATGTTCTTCCTGGAATTCCTTATACTTGACTTTTAGTGAGTTTAATTCACCTTCGTCAGCTTGTGTCTGTTCTGGTGTTCTGGGCTCATCCGACGTCCAAGATTCCATGAAGGTGATTAAATTCTGGAGAAACCGTTGAAACGATTCAGGTTCTTCCTCATTTCCGATATCGTCCAGTGTGGTCTCTGCTAGTCTGATGAGGGAACGCCGAGTTTGGCCAGTAAACCCTCCTGGAGGTTCATCACTCTTGAGGTGTTTACAAACTAAAATTAGCTCTGACTTCTCTAGCATCAGCAGCGTTCTGCTCACTTCGTCTTGAAGCTGCTCCATCGGTAGTTTCTCCTCCGTCTTCGGTTCGTCTCGTTTGGATTAGTTACTTTTAGCTGAAACTCCTCCTGGCTGGCTCGCCAAAAATGTAACGGTGACAAACAATCAAAAGAGATATTGAGATTGAGTCCGCAACATTTTAATTTAATAATTGTTACAAAGTAACTCCGTTAGCGGTCTCGTTCCTAACAGCCGTTAGAAAAAAAAGCACACTCGCCAACGTTCCACAACCGTCGTTACCTAGCAACGGCGGAGTGATATTGACCCCCTCCGCAACCACGTCAACCTGCGACACCACTAGTAAATAACACACAACGAAACACAAAACAGTATTAATAAACACAAAACAGTATTAATTTACCTCGACTATTCCATCAAAATGGCCTGTATGCCACATACGCTGTGTTTTTCTTTCTTGTTAAAACTCTGACATGATAAACAAATGTTTTTTTTGTTTGTTTGTTTGGTTTTTTTGTATTTTTGCGGAGAATCGGTTGATGCGCTCTGATTGTGTATTAATGTGACTTTTACTACGAAACTTTATGGAGTTCCAGTTGTGTCCGGTAATAGCGGATTAAGTTCTATCTTGGTAAAATTATATTTCCAATTATTTACTATCATTTGTAATAAAGTGATGCCAACACCACGGATTCAACAGTGAGGAGTTTGTTCTAGTCATCTTAAAGATGGAAAGAGTCAATGTTGTGCTGATTCTGAGTAACTGAATGATTAACTGAATGACTTTTTATTCATTTCAGAGTTCAATCAGTAAGGTTATTCATTTTGTGATGGTCCTAGTCTAAGAAAGAAAGAAACAAAGATAGAAAGCAGCAAATGTACATGTTGGTTCTACCGGCTTCCCCTGAAAATATGGATAAATTAAGTCATTGTAGGGTTAAAGTAATTTGAAGAGGGAGAAGCGTATAAACAAGTCAAGTCAATGACGAGTCAATGACATGATGCATTCTGCATTTTTAACTCGGTTAACTTAACTTTTTGTTTTTTACTGACTTTAATACATTTAAATTGCTACGTTGTTTGATAAGTAGAATGGAAATGACTTTTTTTGTAAATGGTCTTGTAAATTAGCGTTTTAAAAATCAACTGAATTGAATTAAGAAATTTGACCATCGGATTGGACTGAAGAGAAATGATGAGCAATGTTTTATGGGTGGATGAAAGCAAAGATTGGTATTTTTGTAACATCAAAAGTTCATTTTTGAGGCAAAACTAAGAAATTTATAAAAATTTCAAATTGCATTTTCCTACATACCGTTGCCTGGTGTTTTAGCAGGTAAAGGTCATCCCTTGCAATAAAATGAAGCTGTTGTCTTAAATTTTATTTACAAAGATATAAGTCCTAATATTCTGTACAACATAATTCACAGGTTACAAATACTAAAAAAGTCAAGCATCAGAATCACTAAAAACTCATGACAAAAAAAAACTTGTGACAACAACCTTGCTCCTGAATTTGGGTCAGGAAAATAAAGCTAGAGAAGCAAACTCTTTCACAATTTAGATTTACAGATTCACAGGAAAAGCTACGTTTTCTACAACAACTATATAGTATATATATATATATATAAAAGTTAAATTTGAGTAGGCCTGTTTACTGTCTGTCACATATTCTTAAGAAGTACGTGTACAAATGAGGAACATTTACTGAAATGTATCACACTAGCAAGTGTTACAGAAAAAAAATCTATTACAGTTTAAAATTGAAGTGATGGAGGAAATCACAAACTCATAGTCAACACTGACTAATTGTGCTACCATAAATAATGCAGTAAAATAGTTAAACTGGAGGTTTTCTTTAGGGACTTTTGTTTCTATTTGTCTTTATATACACACACACACACGAATGGCTTGGTGAGCAGCACTGTCATGGGGCCTCCTCCAAAAAGTCACGAGAATGAATCCTGTGCTGGCCTTTACACCATATCAATCAACCCCCGATAGAGACCCAATTGAGATGATCGGAAATATAGAGAGCCATACGTGTCACGCATGATGACCGGAAGTCATGAGGGTCTTCCTGATGGCTGTGCGGGGGGGCTGTCCCACTTCAGGCAGTATATCAGAAAGACCTTCCGTTTAAAAAAACGGATGTAGTTACAACATCCAAATCTATTTGAATATACTATATTGTATGTTACTATTGATTTTCTAACACCGAACCCCTTGTCTCTGCTTCTATCGGCTAATTCAAACTCATAGAGGTCAGAAGGAGTTCACCTTAAACACTGTATGGCATTGAGACATCCTGAGGGACATGTTCAAAGTTCAACCCTCTCCCTGTCCAGTATTCTGTCCGGACACACGCACAAACTCCAACGGCTTGGTGAGCAAAACCGGAGTTAATTACAACATTCTATCTAAATATATTATATTGTATATTATTCTTGATTATTTAACACTTATTGCTTTTTTTATACTTTAATTGTATTACTCATAAAACTCGGAGCCTGTCTCTGTTTCTATTGGTTGAATTGAAATTAGCGGGAATATAATGCGTGTTGAGCATGCTGAGGTCATGAGACATGGGGGGTGGGGGGTCATGTGATCGGATGGGGGGAGGGTTAGTCAATCAATTAGTCACGGGTCATTAATCACTCATTAATCAAACTCCGATTAAAATTTGACAGAAGGTGTCCTACATCGTCTCTCTGTCTTTCAGAAGAGTCTTTCTGAAATAAATCAATACGGTCTAGATTGGACTGTGACTGGTGGATACATAAAAGAAAATAAGACACAAGAAATCTTAAATAGCCCTCGCAGCTCAGCACCGCTCCGGCTTCATGGCGATCGCGGGAACTCCAGCAACGCCGTCCGCTCGCCACCGTAGTGTTCTTGCGCAGTTCCCGCACCTGTCCGCTGGGCGATATGCATTGATGGTTCGGCAGAAATCCCTGATGACACACAAAAAATCTGGTGCAGATCAGCTGCTGGAGCAAGGAGATATAGCTGATGGAATAACGTAGAGAGCCCAGTGGAGTCAAATTACAATTTAATGCTATTGGGCTCTTTAGAGGTTCACAAAAGTCAATTATAAAACGTTTGGTGCAAATCCAATGATGCATGTATGAGTTAGAGATGGCCGTATACGTACGGCGATGGATTGAAATTCGCCATTCGGCCACGGCGACACTGTTCAGCTGGCAGCCAGCACTGACAGAATTCATCATGATGTCATTTTATGTCACGTGACTACAGTATGTTGTCTTGGTTGGGTGAACAAGATCCTGCCTAAGAACAGTAGATGTATCAGTAGCACACAGCTGGTGGATGTTTTGTGTACTATGGAGCAGAAAGCTGATGTCATTGTTTCTCCCTACATCCAGTGGCGCAGGTTGCTACAATAGATAGTAGCCACACAGGCACACCAGCTAGAAGGAAACAAACGCACCCAGTAAAACACTTTCATTTTATTGGCTGAGAGGTTGCCAGGCGACTGTACCAAAAGGCAACTGCCTTTTGGTACAGTACAGTTGCCAAGGGAGCAGACAGTCCGAGCAGAGATTAAGTCTGAGCCCGAGGGGAAGTTTTGAATACAAGCTTTATAAATTTGGAGAAGAAAGACATGAAGTCCTGCTTTCAAAATGAAAATGTAAGCAAAATTATTTAAACGTTTTGAGAACAAAAGACATGAAATCCTTTTTTCAGACTGAAAATGTGTACTTTTGGATTATGGCAGAAAAATTCCACCAAGCAAGCTATTCTGCTCTCCTTGTGTGTTTACTAGCACAATTTAGCAGTAAGCCTAACTCCAATAGAATGAATACTTGAGTCAGGATGCAGCTTCTTTACTTCACTTTATTTGGTGACCCAAGTACTCGTGTGACATGGAGTAAACTGTAACACATAAATAACATACCTACATTTATTATCACTAGAAAAAAGTTAAAACAAAGAACACATTCTTAACAAATAAGATATTAAATAAAATTTACTATTGACTATTAAATGAAAACTTATAAACGGTGATGTCGATGGCATAAACTGACTGCGATAGACCCACCTCCTTATGTGAGACCGATTAAAAAAACTAAAGGAAATGGCTGACTTCCTGTCCCACTCCTAACATGACCTACAAAATAAAAGACTTCATACACTGACACAAAATCAATCCTATGAACCTATTTTACAGGTTACAGGTTAATTTGTTTTACAATAAATTAAAGGGCAGAACACGAGCAGAGAGCATTGCAAGAGAAGATTTGCTCCGAGCAGAGACTAAGTCCGAGCGTGAGAAGTTTTGAGTACAATCATTACAAGTTTTGAGAAGAAATATATGAAGTCCTGCTTCCAAAATAAAAATGGAACCAAAAGTATTAAATGTTTTGAGAACAAAAGACATTAAATCGTGCTTTCAGACTGAAAATCTATGCTCTTGGATGATATAAATACACCCTTTGTCAATTCAAATATTTTATGTTTTCACACCCCATGAAAGATTTTCCTAGATTTAATGGTGAGGTAAAGACTTCAGCTGAACAGTAATGTCTAATAGTACGCAACTGTTCAGCTCCATCAGGTTGGATGTTAGACATCAATTAAGTCATTTTTCTCCAGAGATGTCCAGTCAGATCAGTTGGAATCAGAACTCTAACTTTGCCATACCAGGACACTCAGAGTGGTTCTGAAGTTACACCTGAGACCTTAGCCATGTGCTTTGGTTTTATTGTCTTGCTGAAAATTTAACCACTACCCCAGTCTGAGATCAAGTGCTCATTCTAGATCACACCTTCATCCTGGATGTCTGTGTACATTGCTGCATTCATCCTTTCCTCTGTCCTGATTGGTCTGGCAGTTCCTGCTGCTGCAAGACATCCCCGTTGCCACGTGCAGCTTTCATCTGGCCACTCTATAATACAAGCAGGCCGGGCGGCAATTATGCATCTCGATTTGATACAGTAGGAGCCCTTTCTTGGTGTATCTGTGCCCCCTTACAGCACATTTTCCCCCACACTTTTTTCAGCCGTTACATTGTTGTAACGGTTGTAAATAAGACATTGCCCACCCCCACGAAATTCCTCTAGAGCCGGTTCTGCATACAGGCCTGACTGGTGGATTGCTGCAGATATGGGTGTCCTGCTGGAAGGTTGTCCTCGCTCACAATTGAGATCAGGACCTTTTGATGGCCATGCCAAAATATCAACTTTGCTCTCTTAAGTCACTTTGTAATGACTTTGGTTGTACTTAGGTTTATTCACCATTTGTAAAGCCAAAAAATCTTGGCAGAATTTTGTTTTGATTAGCATTGCAACCTTGTGGCCAATCACATGTATTTATGCATGTGATTGTGTGTATCTGCAAAATGCTTTGTTTATATTTCTTTGTGTACGTGGCATAATAATTTCATCTTTGCTTAGTAGCCTTTCAGCCCATTTAGGTACGCAACATTTTTCCCTGTGGATAATGACTGTCTTTCTAGATTCAGCAGCATCTTCACTGCTGAATCTAGAAAGTGAAGATTCGCTTTCACAAAGAAGTCAAAGATCTTCACAAAATCTTTGACTTTTGTTCTGGGGTCATCTTACAACATTTCAGACTTTGATCTCTGGAACACAGAACTCCTCTCTATGATGATGTGTTATTCTGCATCGTGTCTATACTTGTGTAATTGTTTGAATAGATTGATAAGGCACCTTCAAGCTGCCAAACTGTTGGTGTGACATTTACTATTTTATCTACAGTTTTCACTGTAGAAAACTGTAGATGTTTTTTATTAACCATTGGCATCCATGGCATCCATCTCCTTGTTCCCAAGGATGTACCAGACTTGTGCACCATTCTCTTCCTTGGCTGATTTTTTTTGACTTTTCCATCAAGTCAAATCAGATTAACTCACATGTATGGGTTAACCTATCAAAAATTTCCAAAGCCATGACATCATCATTTGGGCTTTCCCCTCATTGTTTGAGTCATTTTGCATATAAACTTTGATTTTGCCTGGAGTAATGGCATTTTAGCAAAAGCACTAATTTTGGTCATTCTAACTGGAGAAGTTTTGTCTGATTTAGCTTTAGACAATGAGAACAAATGATGGATATGCCTTTTTGTTAACTTGTGGTGTATCATATTGGTTCCAACGCAGATATTCTGATTTTAAAATCTGAATATCTTGATTTTAAAATTATTCAAAGGGGAAAAAGTCTGTCCTCCACATTTTCTCCAGTCCCAATCCCAGAATTTTCAGATATTAAGATGTTATTCAATATTCTCTTTCGTCCTGGCAGTCCGTTTGTCAGGTAAACAGACCAAAAAGAGATTGATGAGCTTTGTTAGATACAGAAGTATATTGTCCATGCAGGCAGTTCATGGGAGTGGGATATGATGGGAGGGGAGGAGGAACAGAGGGAGGGATCAGAAAGATTCGGAGAAAAAGTGTGAAAGGAACAAGAGAGCTCCAGCAACCGGCGGTCGACGGAAAAAGAGCTAGAAAGAGGGAAACGACCCGGACCGTGAGGATTTTTATTGCTGACCCTCGAGCCACTGGGCGCGCGCCTCCTGCCTTGTGTACGTGATCTCGTGGATTAAATGAGTTTGAACTCGCGATGAGGAGTGAGCCCATTCTATTCGCTTGCAGCAGGGGTGAGTAGCCGCCTTTTGAGTCTCTAAATACAGGAAAACGCTTTATTTTCACTTTTCGGTGTCACTGTCGGCCATTTTTTATCTTCTGGGCTGATATTACTGCGGCTTCATCCAGTTAGACCGTCTCCTAAGAGAAAGAAAAGTTACTTTTGCAACTGGCCTCGGGCTGCCACACGCACGCGCTCACGTTAAGAGGGCGTCGTATTGGTAAAAGGTGTGCGGGTTCAGCTGGCTGGGGGAGTTTGAGTGGAAGGGGGAGAAACAGCTGGCTCCTCCTTAAGGTCTGGGCCAGAATGATCTCAGTCTGGTTTGGGTAAGATGCCGCAGCTTTGTCTTTCCTGTCTGTCACCTACACAGAAAAGTGTAAAGTGTTGATACTGTTGCCTTCCACATTAGGTTTCAGCATCATAAGTTTCTCATCATATTTCTTCAGTGCTTCACTTTTATGTGCCCCAGATATCACTAAAAAAGTTCACAGAATCACTGCTGAAGCACAACAGAAGCATTCATTTTCATTTTCACACTTGGTGAAACAAAACAAATATACTTTGATGTAAAGAGGAAGAATAAAGGTTTGTTTTAATGTGCGTTGGTAATGTAATGTGAAAGATTAGTAAAGCTGCTAATATAAAATTAGCTTGAACAAACCAGTTCAACAGCCAAACATTTATGCTAGGGTGTTTGTGTGAAACTGAGTTTTAACTTTAAATGAGTTGATTCTCATGGTTGGCTCTGTATATTTCTGAGGTATTTTTGGCTTCAAAGCACCGTGTTTGATAACGTTTGATGGCAATAATTAAAACTTCTCAATGTTTGACCTTGTCTAGCAAAATGTTTTTATGTCAGGCTACATAGCTGCTACATCAATGAGCTGCTCTCTGCTGTAGTTGGGGATATGTTGTTTACTGCTGATAATTTATGCATCTAAAACAAACATTATTTTTACATCAACTTCTAAGTTATGTGAAACTTTAGTTAAAATCATTTAAAGGTACAGAATCAGTCCACATTCTCAGGGGAGAAAGACTCACCTGGAATAAATTAAATGTTTAGCTATTGGAGTAACGCTTAAGAGAAATTAATTTAATCAAAGAATGTCATGAATATGTGTGTAGGGCTGCACGATTGCAGTTTTCTGGCTGATCGCCAGTTACCGATCTCTAAAAAGCCTGACCTACTGATTTTGATTTTGGCTGATATAATTTTTTTTTGTTTGAAATGTCACTAAATATAGCAAGAAAGTCACTGAGTTGGCAACAGTGGGTAAATATTGTTAACTGTAAACATGCAGACTTGACCTGGTGGGCCAGTCTGTCAGTCAAACCTCTCACTGCAGAGCAGAAGAGGACAGAGACTGATTTTTAACCCTTTGCTGACGAAGATAAAATTAGGGGATAAGATCAGCTTCACATGTAAGTATCAGCCGATAATGATCCCCCAAAATTAAGGAAATCGGCGCAGAGAAATCAACTGGTCGATAAATCAGTTGGCCAATAAATGTATCCTATTATACATGTATATAATGTAAACAGCACTGCCAGAGATGTAATAAGTTTATAGTAGGTGTGTGAATGACCTAATGATTAGGCTGCTGATTGCAGCCAGTCCACATTGTTAGCAGAACTAGAGGGCCCCAAAACCAAATTTGCTTTGGGCCCCATGGAGGCTTGGGCCGGCCCTGTTTGACCGCCTCTGTAACAGTTTTTTTTCTTTTCTCCAAGGATTGTATTTAGCTTCATCCATCTTAAACTGGCCTCAATTTTCCTGCTGATTTCACAGTAACATGTCCAGGATGACTCCATCAGTTGTTGACAAGCACTTCTAATTCACCTGATTTGCTTTTGCCGCTCTTCTTTATATTTATGCCTGCTGAATGGTTAGAAAGCTAGGCAAAGAGATGTTGGAGTCTGTGTAAGGGAATTTTTTAACTTCTTCCTCCATGAAACCTCCTTTTTAATTTGTTTGGAATTTGGGGTTACAGTTCAGGTATTGCTGGACAATAAATCAATAACAAATCAGATTTTTTTTGTCGTTCACATTTCCAAATGTGATCTCCAGTTTGAACTGTAAGCAAACCTAAAAGTGTCCAGCATGCACAGTAGAGGGCGCTGTTACATCACATGTAGAGCACATACTCATTGTTTGCGGAAGTAAACATGGATGCCAATGGTGGAGAACATTTTGCGATTTTAAAATTGTTGTCCAATAGGAGCCAGCACATTAATAACTTAATCCGCATTATCACCCGCCATGGTTGTTGTTTTTGTTCCTCCTTAAAGAAGAGCCAGCTGTATAGTGACGTTTGTCGAGTATCAATGACGTTCAGGTCGTGTAAATGCGACCTGGCCGTGCAGACACAGGTCACATTTTAAAAGATCAGAAAAGTGTCAGATTTAGGACCAAATATCTAAGCTGCACTCTTTGGTTACCTGGCAACAATCTGTTTAGTAACTTGCACAGCAGCAGTTTTAGGTTTTGCCACTGTGTGTCATAAGTGGTTAATAAAAAACATCTACAGTTTTCTACAGTGAAAACTGTAGATAAAATAGTAAATGTCACACCAACAGTTTGGCAGTATTGCAGATATTTAAAACCAAAACTAATCAATTATCTATCAACAATTTCAGGCATTATTTGACCTCTTGAGATGCTAATCAGCTGCTTGCTGTTGCAAAAACAATTCACATGGTTCCCACGGTTACACATAATAATTATCCAAAATTTAAAACAATAATTGCTATCAGGATGAAAGGGTTGAATGGAAATGTGCACCCCATTTTCAGATCATTACTGTAAAGAACGCTGCATACCATTCTCTCTAGTAGCATAGCACAGCTCTGTCCCACATTCCAGGTGGGCTATTTGTTCCGCTAGCCCCACTTTGTTCCCAAAAGCTACCCAATATGATCCAATTAAATTTTAATTACAGATGTGTGACCCATCAAATGTGAAATCTGGTTGTCACAACCCGCTTGCTGCACAAAGCTGCTTGCATTGTTTTGCGCTCTCCCTCTGCCCCTCCCGTCCTGCCACACTTTCAGACATGCCCCCGATCATGGCTACTCTTCCTGTGAACTCACCTGATTGGTCCACTGTTCAAGGGGGTTCACTTTCTCTTTTGAAAGATGGTAGTTTCCCTCCGTACCTTGACATAGCAACAACCACCGCATCATTCTGCCAATCATGCGTCCCTTGCTGGAACTATTAAAATAATTCAGAGGCTGTATAGTGCCACGTCTGTTCCAAATTACATCACTGTCATGGTAGTGGCTGCAATCACCACGGACAGATAAAAAACAAACTAAAAGCAAAAAATACGTCAACTCCTGTGCGGCAGCCTCTCCGACATCGCAAGCCAGAAGTCATAGGAAGGGTGTGATGCCACCTAGTTAAAATTTATGCGCAGGTTCTAGAATTAAACGTTTAATATTACTAAAAACTATTCAGTTATGCTCTGTAATGATATTAAAAATCTCCATTTGTCCAATGCAGATGTTAGAAAAAAGAATGAATTCCTGGTTCTGATTTGTGAGACATGACCTGTAAGTCTCTTTGTTTCTTTTTATGTTTGTAATTGTGAACATTTTAATAGTATATGGGGCTTATATGTATATGTTTTATCCATAGCTCTTGCCCTGATTGAAAACAGGAATAGAATTACAAACACTTTTATTTTGTGGAGAAGGGATTTGTGTTTATTTTGCTTATAGTCATTTAAAATACAAACTGAAGAAAATGAAATTACGTCAAGGATTTTTTTGTTTTTCTGTGTAGAGAAAGAAAAATATACTTTTTGTTATTCATTGTACTAGAGGGTCAATACCCTGTAAGTATATTGTCCTTGTGTGACCATTTATAAATAAATACAAAAGTAACTTTAAAAATCCTAGTTGTAGGGATAATCAGATTAATGTGATTTTATGTTACAAAGGCCAGCCATTTGCAGAGACTGTAGTAGGTCTCTAGTATTGGCTTGATGACCTAGAATCTTTCCAAAATTATTGATCAGAGAATAATTTTTAGTCAGCCTTTCATTTCTCTCATACGGAAGCAGGTCAAAGTTCAGTCAGAGAAACCACTTTCCCCCAGCAGAAGGTACAACCTCAAAGCAGGAGCTTCTCTACAGTCTCCATCATCCTCTTCTCTACAATTATCTTTTAAAGAGATACCACAAGGAGTATCATCACTCTGCCCAAGTCTGCCTTTAGCTTACTTGTGAACAAGTCCCCTGTCACCTAAGGATTGCCCCTAATATAATCTGAAAGTGTTTGCCAGTGCTGGCCTATCTCTATATATCTCCAGGCCTTTCTTCTTCCCCTCTTTACTTCACATCAGGATTTTACAGATGCATATTTGTGGTCTGAAAAACATCTGCTCCTATGGTAAACCACCTGCTCTGTTTGATAGCAATCAGTTCCCTCTCTATAATGTTTGCTTGGCATGCCCAAGCCCAAAAACTACAAAATGAGAGGCGAAATTAAGGAGGGGATAACAAACCTCATAATTACAGTCGCGAGGAAGAGGGCAAGAGCTATATAGCATGCCTTTCATCGTAAACTAATGCTGCAGCATCTCCCAGATCTGCTCATAACTCTCTCCTCTCACTTGATGCTCATCGAAGTTCAAACGTTGAAACATTTTATGTTACAGCACTTTCACCAGCAAGTCAGATCAATTGTAAAACTTCTCAGTTCAAAGACTCAGGGCTTTCTCTTTCTCCTAAAGTTTTGAAGTTCTTCTAGCTTTGTATAAAACTCTTGATTATAAATACGAGCTAACGCAGCTGTATGTACTCATACATGCAAAAAAATGTCATAATTACAAGATTCTGATTTTCCAATTATGAGAATAGATCTTGTAATTACAAGGTCCTGATCTTGGATGTGTGATTATGGCACAAAATTCATATCACAATATACATTGTGATAGGTGGCGGTAACGATATATATCACAATATGTTTCGGTATAAAACTTACAATAGAAACAATTTATGTGTATGCAATGTTTGGTTTTATGGTTTTATTTTCCTTAAAATGAGATTGTTTTAAGGGAGACTTGGTAAGCAGCAACATAATCTCGATGGTGACTACCTGGTTAAATCAAAGTTAAATAAATGGAATAACTGAAAAATACATCTACATAGAAACTAGGGACGCTTCAATAAGGTTTTTTGCTGTCGATTCCGATCCCAATCACCCATGAGGGCTGATCACTGCAAATCATCTGGAATGGCTGTTAATTTTTTGCTTCAGGTATAAATGCTACTATATGATCTGGCAAAGTGGAAGAATGACCAGGCAATAAATTCACCTAATTTAGACATAAAACACGCAAAATACTTGCAGTTACAATACAGCAAGTATTTAGTCAAAACGACAACTGAAAAGCCTACAATCAGTAAAATAATATTAACAGTAAGATTCTCAACAGCCTAAATTATATACGAGTCAAATAAATCTTGCAACACTGTTTATATCAAATAATGTCAAGTAAAAAAGGAAACATCCATTCAAAGTCAAATGCAGGTTGCATCAAAATGAACAATACTGAGTTAAATCAAAACTTCCTGAGAGCACGGCTAGCTGATTAATGCTGGTTCTGATTGGCTGTTTCTGACTGAGCTGAGTAATTCTGCAAAACACAGAGAGGAGACAGAGGAGATCGATTATTTTTTCAGAGATTATCTATCTTATGTTCAACATAGCAAAAGTATGGAATCCTGTTTCCGCGAGTCTGGTAAAAACAAAATAATAATTATGTCAAAATAATGAGATGGTATCTCACAATTTTGAGATAGTACCGCACCGCCCAGTGCACATGTGTTTCGGGAAAGTTGTCAGATTTTTTGATTATGCATTGGTTATGCAAACCAATTGTTTCAGCAGCTGTCTGAGTGGCTGGTCTCAGACGATCTTGGAGGTGAACCTGCAGGATGTGGAGGTCCTGGGCTGGTGTGGTTACACGTGGTCTGCGGTTGTGAGGCCGGTTGGATGTACTGCCATATTCTCTGAAACGCCTTTGGAGACGGCTTATGGTGGAGAAATGAACATTCAATGCACGAGCAACAGATCTGGTTGACATTCCTGCTGTCAGCATGCCAATTGCACGCTCCCTCAATGCTTGCGACATCTGTGGCATTTTGCTGTGAGACAAAACTGTGCATTTCAGAGTGGCCTTTTATTGTGGGCAGTATAAGGTACACCTGTGCACTAATCATGATGTCAGATCAGCATCTTGATGTGGCACACCTGTGAGGTGGGATGGATTATCTCAGCAAAGCAGAAGTGCTCACTATCAAACATTTAGACAGATTTGTGGACAACATTTGAAAGAAATGGTAATATCGTTTATCTGGAATGAATTTTAGATCTTTGAGTCCATCTCATGAAAAATGGGAGCAAAAACAAAAGTGTTGCGTTTATATTTTTGTTGAGTGTAGTTCAGTCTTTCATGGCTGGTCCCAAGTTTCCATTGATCCATTTTCCTATCTCACCAGGGGTACTGGTGCCTATCTCCAGCGGTCAACGGGCGAGAGGTGGGGTCACCCTGGTCACCCAACCCATTGCAGGGCAACACACAGACAGGACAAACAATCAAACAATCACAGGACAAACCTAAGGAGAATTTAGAGAGAGCATGCAAACTCCATGCTGAAAGACCTCAGGCCGGCAAATGAACCCAGGACCTTCCTTGCTGCAAGGCAACAGCGCCACCAACTGTGTCACTGGATTTAGGTTGTAGTACATGATTTTAAGAGAAACTATACAGTTAAATTAAACATAGTATTTGAACATTTCTATGAAAAGTTTTCTTTTCAGGCAAATTTCAAAGAACAAGTAATTTCATATCTTCTCGGTAAAAAGATTTGAAAAAGTTATCCTTTGCTTTTTGAAATGGAGTTAGGAAGGGACAACCTAACATCCATGGCAATGAAATGCTGATTCCAACTGCTTCTTTCCACAGAGGTTCATAGGGCATTTTGGCCCTCAACAATTTGGAGTTCTGGCTTAGACTTTTTATTTTCTGTGTATGAAGGCCACTAATGCAAGCAAACTGAGTACAGACCCATACTGATTTACAGTAGTGCCATGGCTTTGTGACAGAGTCTGTACCATGTGATGGTTTGTAATTAGAATTTTTGGAAAGATTTTCCCAAGGGAAAATCCCAGAACTTTACTCGGTGAGTGAAACCAAAGGCATACCCTTGCTGATATTTGATGCTGTACCTCTCTGCCCCTCAAACAGATCTCTGTATTCAGATCTCAACCTGAACAGATGCCAAGCACCGAGACTGAACACATCCCAAAATTGTTAAAGGCACTGTTTGGCTCACTGGGAAGGCATGTGTGCTAGCAGCTGTATTCTGGGAAGAAGGAGCAATAATCTCCTCCCTCTAACCTGGTCAGGCATTTCCAAAACAACGGAGCTGCAGCAGCTCAAGTTTCCAGCAAGACCCAAAAATGACCCCACACATACACGTATGCACACACACATGCAGATGGTGGTGCCTAAGCCAGGAGAAACAACACCTTTTTCTGCTGAGCTGTGGGAAGTTTGAATACCTGGCAGGGAAACGCTTTTCCTGACTTGCCCAGGTGTTGTAGGCTGTATGGAGTAATTGCTGTGTTTGGAATATGCTTCTGATGTTCTTCAAGCGGGCATGGTGTTGACACTGTAAATGAGTCCAGATGGAGAAGGATACTTGGAAATATCTGGACCATTTAGGGCTTACTTTTAGAGGATGTTTCTACTTACACCGATAAAAATATTCTGCTCCTTAAGAATTTATTTATTTATTTATTTTTTTTTTTTACAAATACTAGCATTATTTTGTTAATCTACATACATTAAAAACATGGTGTCATCAGAGCATATTTTTCTCTTCGGTTTGCAGGTTTGCTTGAGCAGAAATGTCTGGGGATGTTCTGAACGTTAACCTTTATCTTAATTTAACATATTTTTTTAAGTACTAGGAGCAGAATATTTTGATCAGTGTACTTCAAATCTTTGCTGGTATGTGGGTGTTTGGGAACTCTGATGGCTTATGGGTAGTATTTGATGTTTTGAAATACTGAATGAAACACAGTAAAGACAAGGTTGTTTTTTGTTGCATGTATAAACTTTAAAAATAGGCTCTTGGTACTTAAACAATTTATTTTCAGAAAAATGAATGCTGTGGCTTGTTTCTTGAACAAATATTTTTGACCTCAATACTAAATATATTTGTGTAAAGGTACTAATTTAAATTTTCATTGTTGATTTCACAAACTTAGTTAGGTTAACTTTACTTCACCACATATTCATTTTTCTCAGTGTAGGTTACAGTGAAAAAGAGAAGGAATTAAAGTACAGGAAGTGTTGCAAAAAGCTGAAATGAATTTCTTTGAAACGAAGAAGCTGATGGATATTAGTTTTCCTCTGTAATTTTTTTTTTTGCTAGCAGAATTTTCTTATTTTTGACCCCAGGCCTTATTTGAGGGTGGTCCCATTGCATGCCACTTTGTTGTTCATAGTTGTCTGTGAAGAGCTAGCTTAGTGTTGTTAATGATACACAGACACACATGCACACATATTGGTGTAGCATTCCAACCATCCATTTGGAGTTTTGCTCTAGTTGAAAGAAGCTGTGAGGCAGTAAATGGTCTCTGCATGGTGAAAACAGTATCTTGTGAACATGACCCAGGTGCATCAGAATCAACTTTATTAGCTAGTATTTTGTGTACAAACAAAGGAATTTGACTTTTGTTTCAAGTGCTCACAATGTACGGTCTTTAAATATATAAATTTCAGAGGAAAAACAACAAAATATATAGCGCCAACCAGAAGGTGAATGTCTAAACAGTTTGGGTGCATGATGTGAGGGATCTGCAGAGATGTTAGCTGCCCATTCTTGACACTTGATCTGTACAGGTCTTGGCTAGAGGCTCATTATCTCTCTTGGTCTCAATCAGAATAATTGCTTTCCAAATGTTGTAAAGATGTGTCGTGCAATTGTTATGACTTTCTTTCGGGACTCTAGGACTAGATTACTGGCCAAGTAATCCAGGATTTTCCCAGGTGTATTATAAGCCTGGCGGCCTGACATGCTTTACTAGCCCCCCCACCAGGCTAAGCGTTGATTTTTTATGTTATTAGGAAAATAATAATAATAATAATAATAAAGATAATGATAATAATAACAATAAATGAGAAAAAAACGCTCAATTTTTTTTTTTTTTAGATGGATTGCAAGCGACTCTGTTGCTCTGAGTGTTTCACTGGTGGAACAGATTTATTCCTAAAAAATAAGTTTAGGAATAAACCTACTTCTAGATTTATTCCTAAACCTAGGAACAGGTTTAGGAATAAAGCCTGCCTCAAAGCTTTGTTAATTTATGTTTTATTATTCATCGCACCGTGTTCTGGCCAGAACATTATTTGCGTTGCAGTGGAGCTCTGACTTCCGTTTCTGAGTTGTTGACGAAAGTTAAGTATTAGCAGCATAACGTCCAATTTTCAAGTTCGGCCCGTGGGGATTTCATTGATTGATGACGATGCCCAGGTTTTCATCGTTTTTGGGGGACCAGTAGGCATCCTTAAAATATCTGGTGCAATGCCTGGAGTACGGCAGGCTTTCTCCTCCAGGAAGAACGCTGCAGGAGTATTTATACAGGTGAGCGGATAGACTGAACATGGTTGGCGAGTAGCTGATGCTTATAGTGTAAGTGTAGCTTTATGGATGAACTGCACAGTAAATTTCATATCATCCCGGTCAGAACAAACAGGTGGCGAAGATCATTGTGGAGGTACATGGCTGGTAGATGAGTTTCTGAGAGTGACAAACGAAGGTGCTGTAAATATCCCGTATTGCTCCTCCCATTCTTACGTTCGTCCCCTGGTCTACTGTTCGTCTTTCCCCCCCTGACTTACATTTGGCTGTCCCCTGGTCTATTTCCTCCCCTCCACCCCCCATCTTACGTTTGTTCGTTCGCCTGCCCTCCCACTTCAAGCCCCCAACTCCAGGCGACATTTCCCGTATTCTCAAACCCAAAGCTTGACAGGTACGGGGCAAGGTGAGAATTCATCTATTAAACTGACTGAAGATGAATACATAAACTAAAAGCTGGAGGCATTTTTATAAGCGTATTTGTGAGCCTGCCTCTTTATTATTAAATTGAATATAATTTCAGATCTTTGTATAACATAATACATCATCGATGATGTATTTATGAAGTTCAGCCAACTCAGTTTATTAATTCTTTTTTTTAACTGAATTCATTAAGTGTGTTTAAAATTACACATTCAAGTCAGTCTTACTCAAATCATTTAGTTTACTTCAAATGAAGAAGGAAACTACTAAATGGGTTTATTTACCAGGGTTTTTTGGCTCAGGCGGCCTTTTTTTAAGAGTAGTTAGACAGGAAAGTGGGTAATATTTGAGACAATTAAGTTCAGTGCTGTGCTCGTGTTTTACGTCTGATGTCATGACAGAAGCTTCACTAGGGACAGATCCTGTACCTGCTGTGGTAACATAAGGGTAGAGTACAGTACAACCCCCATGAGAAATTACAGCCTGATAATCTTTGCTACCTGTCTTTCCCCTCTTAATTATTAAGTTAAACCAAATTAATAAATTACATTGGACCGACTTAATTTATTAAGATGAGCCTTAAATAAATTTACTTAATTTATTTAATAAATTAAGTTACTTAATTTATTTAATAAATTAAATATTAATAAATTAAGTATAATAAATTAATTTACTTCATTTATTTAATAAATGAAGTAAATTTATTAAATAAATAAATTTAATAAAATAAATACATTTTGTGAGATAAACTTGCTTGAATTGAAGCAATTCAAGTAAGTTGTTTCTACTACATTTATTTTTCAATGTACAGGACTTTTGAAAAACTAAAATAACATGTTAAAACATACATTTAAAACAATTTAAATTCTAACTGTATTTTAAATACAATGTGAATGATAATGTACTTTTGAATATTTTAGTTGTTTAGTTTGGACCAATGTAAAAGTTTGAGTTTACTTTCTGTAGAATTTAGTCAAGTAGATTTGAATTATTAGAAAAAATAAATGATTTAAGTAAGAGTGACTTAAATTTGTCTTGTTAAAAACACTTAATGAATTCAGTTATAAAAACTTAGTCATTTGAGTTGGAAAACTTAATGCATTGAGTTGGATGATCACAATAAATGGAGTTGGTCAGACTTAGGATACAAAACTGGCATTGAACTGAATTGTTCCAGGTAAGGTCAAAGTAAAAAGTTATTTTAAACTAGTTAGATTTGTAACTTTTAAGGTAATTGAACATAAAAAGTAAGTTGTCATCACTAAACTAAATTAATTAAGTGAGATTAATTTCAATAAGTACATAAGATGAACGACAGTCAAAAGCACATTAGAGTGTAGTACAGTCTTTCTCAAACTGTGGTTGTCCGCGGGCGCCACAGTGATCCGCTCTGTACTGCACATCATTGACCATTCATTTGCGGTGATGTGAGCTCAACGTGCGACTACAGTTAGCTTACCAAAACCTTGTGTTTAAAAATAAAAATAAAAATAATAATAAATGGCTTAAGACTGTGTCCCTAAAAACCCCCCGAAGATACCGGTGGAAAATTTTTCAGGGTGAGTTTCAGAACTTTTATTTTGAACACTGTTATACATAGCATGATACATGCTTCCAGTTCTAGGTCTGCGGCTGTGCTGAGTGTGATATGATGGTGACGAGGCAGAGAACAGAGCTGCTCCACACACTTACTAATTAAAACCTAAAATAGAATTCATGTTGGGCAATCTACTGGCTTAAAGAAATGTTTGTTTTTGCCAACACAACTGCAATCTATTTTTCTTTTATTATGCTTTTAAATTACAAATAGCTCTAAAATGTTATTAGTGCACATAACAGTTGTAGTGAAGAAGCTTAGAATTTGTACTTTAATAATCTGTAAGTAACTCAAAATGCCAAGAGGACGTGCTCATGGTTGTTGTATTGTGGCCATTCACCTTTACAAAACAGTGCCACCCATTAGGATGAATTAAAGACAATGAGTTAAGAGACTAATATTTTTAATATAATAAGATGTTGGGTTATTGCTGGGGCAATTTCAAGTTAGGTGGTCTATGACTCATAGTCTACTTTCTCCTGGCTGGCATATCTTTCAGGCATAACTTCCTGAAGGACTGGTGTGGACATGTCCCCATCAACTTTGGTCTGAAGGGGACACCAATATTTCCTGGACCTTTTTTTCTTTAGTTGCCTGCATCTATTTGCAGACAGTAACTCGACAGCAGCTTTACACTGTATTCAAAGCATTAACAGCCAGTTATTGTTTTTTAAAATTTCTTTGCAAAACGTAAATGGGAAGCCTGCTCAGTTATCTAGTGACTATGTGCGCCACTGCAGTGAGCCACATGCTCTATTGCTTTACATTGAGTCAGGGATATCAGTGTTTGGGAAAATGACACAATTAAGCAATGAATCTGGAAAAGGGACACAATGTTTTTATATTAATTGTCAACACCATGATAGCAAGACAACAAGGTCCAAAGGGATCACATTTCACATGTCTGTAAAAAGCTTTTATTAAAAATAAAGAAAGTGGGGAGTTGGTTAGTTATGCTAGCTTAACTTTCATCACCTGAACATGGTCTGGGTATTTCAGTTCAATTAACACAAAAATAAGGCGATCCACATAGATTTTCTGACAGGTAATCAGGAGAGAGGTGTTTAAATTAGCTAATCAACCACCGCTAGTGTTCAGGCATCACTTCCTAATTATCGCAAAATAATTATAAGGAAGTCTACAACAATCTGCAACGGACAGAATGTTCTCTGGTGTTTTTACATACTTTTGTGTGGGAAAGGTTTTGTGTGGTTTTTTAGTGTTAATTCCTGATGCACTTGAAAATAATCTTTGCTCCGAGCTCCCGGGGCTGTTGTTTATTGGTTGCCATGGCAACGAGTCTGCGTGTGACGTTAATGATGAATGATATGTATGCAGTTTCTCTTCAAGCTCTGTGAAGAAACTTTTAGCTGAGTTGCAAAGCTACAAAATATTTTTTGATGCATTGCACTGCATATATGGTGAAGAATATTGGCATCAAAGTTTTCCATTGCTTGTGAGCTTGCAATGGTCTCAGCTCCTGGCAGTCCAAATGCTGACTAGGTTTCCATGAGATTACATAATGATCATAGCATGCATCACATGTCCCTTGGCAGGAGGGGAGTTCGTTTGCTGTACGCTTGTGTTGCCTTTTGTCATCACTCCTGACCACATGTCATGCACCACTGCTGGGAGCTGCTTTCCTCTCAATCATTTCACATTCCAGAGCCTTCATGACAGCTTGCTAGATAAAGCAAGCACTGGAAAAGTTTGTGTTCCTGGCGTTGTAGCTAAGCTTTGGTAGTGAAGCCTAACTATCATGAATGAGAGTGTTGCTGGAGCAACAAAACGATAGAGGTCCAGGGACTTAATGATGTAATCGTATGTGATAAGATCAGGTGCTTACAAAAAGGTTGTGCCATATCCAAATGATCCATATCATTGCTCTGAGGATTAATAGGAGTTTGCATCATGTACATTCCTCAGCTGCTAGCTTTGGTGCTGCTGAACACATAGTTACACTGCATGTAGGCTTACAGTCCAGTAAACAGTAGCTGTTATACTGATGTGTGTATTGGATTGACTTTTCCATCATTGCACCTTCATAGTTGGATTGACCCTCCTGTTATGTTGCAGGTCAAATTGACCCTATTTAAAGTTAAACATTTTTTAAAAAAATAGTTGGAAATATTTTTTTGCATGAAACTTTTTCTATTTGTCTTAATAGGTACACTCTACATATGAATTTAAAATTTATTCATTTTGCACATTTGTAACCCCCCCCCCCCGTCTACTTTTTACATACAGTCATGGCCAAAAGTATTGAGAATGACACAAATATTATATTTTCACATGATCTGCTGCCCTCTGGTTTTCATGTGTGTATGTCAGATGTTGTCATCACATACAGAAATACAATTGCAATCATATTATGAGTAACAAAAGCTTTTAATGACAGTTAGAATGAGTTAATGCAGCAAGTCAATATTTGCAGTGTACACCCCTCTTCTTCAGGACCTCTGCAATTCTCCTTGGCATGCTCTCAATCAATTTCTGGACCAAATCCTGACTGATAGCAGTCCATTCTTGCACAATCAATGCTTGCATTTTGTCAGAATTCCTAGGTTTTCGTTTGTCCACCCGTCTCTTGATGATTGACCACAAGTTTTCAATGGGATTAAGATCAGGGGAGTTTCCAGGCCATGGACCCAAAATCTCTATGTTTTGTTCCCTGAGCCAGTTAGATATCACCTTTGCTTTATGGCAAGGTGTTCCATCATGCTGGAAAAGGCATTGTTCATCACCAAACTGCTCTTGGACGGTTGGGAGAAGTTGCTCTCGGAGGACATTCTGGTACCATTCTTTATTCATGGCTGTGTTTTTAGGTAAGACTGTGAGAGAGCCGACTCCCTTGGCTGAGAAGCAACCCCACACATGAATGGTTTCAGGATGCTTTACAGTTGGCATGAGACAAGACTGGTGGTAGCGCTCACCTCGTCTTCTCCGAACAAGCTGTTTTCCAGATGTCCCAAACAATCGGAAAGGGGATTCATCAGAGAAAATGACTTTACCCCAGTCCTCAGCAGTCCACTCCCTGTACCTTTTGCAGAATATCGGTCTGTCCCTGATGTTTTTCCTGGAGAGAAGTGGCTTCTTTGCTGCCCTCCTTGAGACCAGGCCTTGCTCCAAGAGTCTCCGCCTCACAGTGCGTGCAGATGCACTCACACCAGCCTGCTGCCATTCCTGAGCAAGCTCTGCACTGCTGGTAGCCCGATCCCGCAGCTGAAACACTTTTAAGAGACGGTCCTGGCGCTTGCTGGTCTTTCTTGGGCGCCCTGGAGCCTTTTTGGCAACAATGGAACCTCTCTCCTTGAAGTTCTTGATGATGCGATAGATTGTTGACTGAGGTGCAATCTTTCTAGCTGCGATTTTCTTTCCTGTTAGGCCATTTTTGTGCAGTGCAATGATGACTGCACATGTTTCTTTCGAGGTAACCATGGTTCACAGAAGAGAAACAATGATGCCAAGCACCAGCCTCTTTTTAAGTGTCCAGTGGTGTCATTCTTACTTAATCATGACAGATTGATCTCCAGCCCTGTCCTCATCACCACCCACACCTGTGTTAATGGAGCAATCACTGAAACAATGTTAGCTGGTCCTTTTAAGGCAGGGCTGCAATGAAGTTGAAATGTGTTTTGGGGGATAAAGTTCATTTTCTAGGCGAATATTGACTTTGCAATTAATTGCTGTTACGCTGATCACTCTTTATAACATTCTGGAGTATATGCAAATTGCCGTTATAAAAACTGAAGCAGTAGACTTTGTAAATATTAACATTTTAATCATTCTCAAAACATTTGGCCATGACTGTAGATACTATTTGGGTCAATTTTCAGTCAAGTTGAAGTGCACAAAAAGATTTAAAAATGTCCAATTCTACATGTTCCCTTGCAGCTATGAACCATATTTCACCACACACACACAAACACAACACACACACACATACATGCACACCCCGACACACACAAGCCCACTTTCTCACTATTCTCTTTACTTCACTAGGAAACTGCGAGAAAGCAGGTGTTCACACAACTTTTGACAAGAACCTTTTCTGTTCCTGTGGACAAACTGCACCCACACTGAGTGACACTCAGCAGAAGTGGAGGAAAACATAAATACTCTCTACATGACTCATTTATCTTGATTTTAATCAGTGGATCAATTTGACCTTGAACAGCATGTATGTCTCAAGTTCAATTATAAAGAGCACCCATTGAAAAAAAAAGTGTAATATAAAAAAATGTATCAAAGATCAATTTCAAGGAAATTGTTGTTTTTTGTGTCTAGGTTTTTTTCAAATGACTAAATGAGTATGTTGTCGTCATTGATCCTTAATTTCTGAGAAATACAAAAACATCATTGCAGAAATATTGATTGAAATGGAAAAAATTGGAGTTAATAATCAGATACAAGGATGTTTTGGAGGAATTTTTTGGTTTCTGACACTATTGCATGATTAAACACTCCCCGGGTCAAATTGAGCCACGAACATTATTGCTGTACCCTAGAAACGAACATAACAGTATTTAGTAACTGGGGCGTGGCAATGGCATAGGGTTAAAGAAAGATGGAGATCCAGATATTACAGATGGAGAACAAGCTTAATACAGAGTTAAATTAAATTATTTAGATTGAAGAAGTTTTAAATTATTGAGGAAAATATGTAGTTGTAGGTTTTTGACTGAAGACCTGGAATGAATTCTTTTTTGTTGAATTAATACATTTTTTCTAATATGAAGTGAGTATCTGGATCTATAACGGAGTTGATTGTACTTGCACCCTGACAACTATTATAAAACTGTAATTCATTAATTAAAATTTTTATTAAAATGAAACTGTTTCTTGCTAAAAATCCTATTAGATGACAAAAAATCTCTGTATTTCACCAAACAAATGATCAAATATGTGAAATGAGAAGCCTTTATAAAGTCCTTTTATTTTCATTTATACTGTTTAAAATTTCACATGAGGAGAACTTCAGACAGAAGAAAAATAATCCAGTCCTACAAATAATTTTAATGAAAAATAAATTGGGTTATATTTTTAACAAAATATTAGATGAAGTCCATTGTCATGAAGAATGAGGCATTAGATGGAGTGAATGCACATTGAAAAACGCCATACGATGCAGTTTTTCTATGAGCTTAATACAGGGTTCTTCTGGATGTCATCTTCAGCAAAGATATCTGCAGCCCATTAAGCTGGAACCAGGCGTGTTAGGAGAGGTTCTCCACATGCTCTGACTAAGGTTAACATTCTGACAGAGATGAACAGAGAAAGTGTACTAACTGGATTAAATCGTATAGGAACAGGTCATGCAGGAGCTACAACATGTGTTTTGTATTAACAGGAAGCAAAATCATCCTCAAAATCATTGAGAGCATCTTACATAGGAAAATATGAGTTATCATATGTAAGCTATCAGGAGGATGACAGTTTTCTGGCAGAGTTCCTGGGCATTAAGGAGACATAAATAATATAAAACGAATGAATCAACAGTCCTGCAGTAAACATCAACTTTGAACAAAATTAATTTAACACCAAAACTTTCACAAACATTTTAATTCAGCTTTATTTTGTAGGACAGAAAATGAGATCATTACCTTTCTAATGCTTTGTATGCAACATGCTTCAGCAGTTCATTGAAGTCATTTTCGTGTGGTTTACCTGGAAAATATATTTTTAAAATTACTCATCTTCACAATCACATTTTTCCTTAATGATAATGTCCCAGTAATGAAGAGATCTTCATTACTGGGACTATTTTACTGAAATCACTGTATTGTAGTGATGTTACGTGATGTGCCGAGGCTTCGAGGCGTGTGTCGAGTAATGGAGGGGGCGTTTCCGTAAAGCGCGTATCGAAGCTTGCTTCATTTAGGGGAGGAGCCGAAAACGATGACTGGCTGTATCACGTGACTGCTTCGGGAAGTGGCTCAGATGTTGGCGCGGGTTTTGACAGCTTTAGAAACCCCACAGGATCCATTCAAAATGTGGGTTGTTGTAGGCGAGTTGCGGTCAATTGAGAGAGTGGATAGAGTTTTGATAGTTTGGATAGCAGAGTTTGGATAGTGGTTATTTAGTTTGATACAGTTAGTTTGGTGTTTGGAGAGTTTAGGAGATAGATAGATAGATAGATAGATAGATAGATAGATAGATAGATAGATAGGAGATTTAGGAGCACGAGGACAGGATAGGAGAAGGATGGAGCCGGCGAGAAAGAGGAGGATTTCCCCTCTTTCGATTTCGAATTGATATCTTATGTTCTGTAAAGGTGAGGTGTTTATTGTGCTCCAAGGAGTTGGGGTACAATAATAACACCTCATCCATGTAGTGTCAAAAAAGAGAAATCGTTTGAAACCAAAAACTGTGGAGAAATTGTTGTTTCTTAATAAAAAATGCATGGAATCATCCAAGTTACACAAGCATTAGCCTGTTCACCACCCCCTCCCTAGTTCCACAAGCACTTTCACTGTCCTCTGACTGATTAAGCCCAGGCCATTTTTCTAGAGTCACAGAAAAACTTTATTACACAACATGCCATATCACATGACACTACTATTTTGGGAATAATTACACACAGAGGATACATTCAAACAATATTTTATTATACACATATGTGTATACATAATTTATGTAGACAAATGATTTCGTCCTACACCTTTTGTGAAGTCATTCCCAAGAGCCATAATAGACAAAAATTCAATGCATCACACGTGTTAAGATACAGCTGGCTGTGATTATACACCTGGCCAGTAGGTGGTTTCGTGTGCACATGAAGCCTCAAGAAATGAACCCTTTCTCGAACCATTTGGCTCAAGTGGTTCAATGCCTCATGAGGCTTCATCTCACCATCACTACTGTATTGCATTTTTAAAGTACTTTTTGCACTTTATTAACAAGCACTTTATTTAGCACTGCACTTTAAGCATAGATTTGCACATCAGTAACAATTTGCACACAAGAAGTTTTAATTGTATTTATTGAATATTTTTAGAGATTAGCATGTAGCCTTTTGTTCTGGGCTCTGCACAGCTGCTCCTCATTGACGAGTGAGGTGGTTGCCTGTGAAGGGATGATGATTGTTACTCAGAGCAATGAGCTACTGGTGGGTAAAACTGAGCAAATGTGTTGTGCATAATCTGTTGGGTGTGGAGTGCTAATGTAGAGTGACTCACCTGTCCTTTCTGTGTCCTCTCCAGGGTGTTTGGACAAATACTGCCCCGGGGGTCCAGACACCATATATAGTTTCCGGGAGAGGCCATTGAAAAGTGTGGGGGGGAATTGTTTATGGGTTTTGTGGTGTTTCATATGGTGTAATGATAAAACATAAAATATTTATAAAAAGTAAATGGAAATGTTTGTATTTAGTAAAAGGTATTTTAATTAAATAAGTGTATATTGGTTGAATTGAGATCCCACTGTGAGTTAAAGGTAGTTTGGTCTGTCACAGCTGGGACTATTTAAGGCTGTATCAACACTATCAACACACCTGTGAAGTGTTGTTGATGCTGTGTGAAGAATAAACCACTACTGTTTCCACCTGACTCTGTCTCAACTTTTCATCCTCACTGTAAAATCCAACCGCGAAAGGCTACCTTGTTACAGTCCCCATTTATGCGGCCCTCTGTGATGAAGGATACATAACTTGAATTAAATTACTCATGTCAATTTCGCAGAAGAAAAGGCTACATATTTTCTAATAGAGATAGTTCAGTAACTGCAATTACCACAAAAATGAGAAAATCATAAACGTTCAAAGTTAAGCTGTAATGGATATTGTAAAAAGGTGAATTAGACTGAAATAAACCCATTTAAATCTGTTGTGCTTTGCAATGAGTTACCTGCAGTTAAAATACAACTACAATGAAAACATGCATAATTAACAAAAACTGGCAAAATATCACTGTTGATAAATTATGGCACACAGCAGTCAGCTAACTCTAAAAAGAAAACATTATATTTTCATCAACTTACCAGAGAAACACTTCTAAAACACCAAGAATGAACTAATTTCAATCCTGAAACTGCTGCAGTTTGGAACTATTAGGAGCTCCATGACCCATGTGATGTCCACTTTCCATTCTTTCTATGGAAGCTATGGGAGTGTCCCAACTCTCCTTGTAAGGCTTTAAGAGTTTTATTTAATCTACTTGACAAAATTAAGTTCACTTGACTATTTTTATTTTATTTGTCATGTAAAGAAATAAGTACGTTAAACAAAGAACAGTCTTGCCTCATCAACATAAATAAATTATGCAAATAGTTACTTAAATTTTTTTAAGAAGATAGAGCAGAACATTTTTAGCAGTGTACCACGGCCTTCGTTTCAGAAATTTGTTCTTGGATTCCTGTCCAGATCCTTCTGTGCATACTTGTCAGTGAGGAAGTTGGGAAAAGAATTACCTCAGCTTCCAACTACAAAATATTCTCTTCTGATTGATTCTGATCTCTGAGCTGGATTTTCGTTTGGTGCTGCTGAACTACCGCTGCAACTTGAGGGATTTGTTGTCGGACAGAGGTCGGCAAGAAACCCCGATCAGATTGGAGAAATGTTAGTTACGTTTATTATTTACATTTTTGGCTGAAGCATTTGTAATCCAAGTATACACTCTATAAATTGTTTTTGGCTAATGGTTAATTTATGAACGTGTTTACATTGATCTCACTTAATTCATTTGATTTATTGATGCCATCTTATGTTTTTGTGTTGAACTAACTTAAAAGTTACAAATCTAACTAACTTAAATGAACTTAATTAACTTAAAGGAACATTTTACATTGGCTTTTCTTTAAACAATTGAGTTCAATGCCAATTTTGTATCCTACATCTAACCAACTCAATTTCTTATGTTCGTCCAATTCTATGCATTAAGTTTATGCAACTCAATTTACCAATTTTTTTAACTTATTTCACATAAATTTAAGTTACAGTTTCTCAAATCATTTATTTTTTTCTAATAATTCAAATTTCTTTGATTAAATTATACAGACAATAAAATCAAACTTTTAAGTTGTTCCAAACTAAACTATCCAAAATTACATTATCACTCACATTGTACTTAAAATACAACTAGACTTTAAATTATTTTAAAAGTATGTATGTTATTTTAGTTTTTCAAAGATCCTGTACACTGAAAAAGGAAAATAGTTTATCCAACTTAATTTATTAAGTTGGTTTAACTTAATAATCAAGAGCGGGAAGACAATGCAGCAAAGGTCATCAGGCTGGAATTGAACCTGCGACGGCCACATTGAGGACAAAGGTCTCCTTATATTTGTTGTGCTCTACACCTGTGCCACCACAGCACCACGGTCAGTACAGGATCTGTCCCTGGTGAAGCTTGCATCATGACGTCAGATGTAGGATACAAACATAGCATTGAATTTAATTGTTTTAAATACACTTTTTAGAGTGTTCTCTAAACAAATACTTAAAGTATTCTCTAAAAAGAGTATTTTTAGAGTACACTTCCTAATGTGCACTCTCAAAAGTGTATTTGAAACAATTAAGTTCAGTGCTGTGTTTGTATCCTACGTCTGATGTCATGACTCAAGCTTCACCAGGGACAGATCCTGTACCTGCTGTGGTGATGGAAGGATAGAGCACAACCCCCATGAGGAGACCTTAGTCCTCAACGTGGCCGTCGCAGGTTCAATTCCAGCCTGATGATCTTTGCTGCCCGTCTTCCCTCTCTCACTTTCCTTGCGCTCTTCTGACTGAGAAGATCTGGAAGAAGACTCATCTCTGACCTGCCCGCTATAGCCAATGAGTCAATCAATGGCTGACTTCAAACCAGCCCTGTCTGGCTGGCCTGTTTGGAACCGTGGCTTTCAGGGTTCTGGGAAGTGTGATAGAACCGGGTTAATGTAAGAAGTGCTAATGGTCTGCAGTGCAAAAGGGGTTAAAGTCCTGGTTGAAAGTTGCCACAAGCCATGGCAACTTTCATGGCTTGAAAGTTGCCATAATGGTGGTGGCTGCATTATGCTGTGGGAGATTCTTCTGAACACTGCACGAAAAGTGGCGTTTTTGACCCTGTATACTGACGCGAGCACAGCTCATGAGCGACAGCTATCCACAGTTGTTGGGGGGGGGGGGGGGGGGGAACGGGCTGGCGGGAGGTGTTAACGACTCTACTTGGCATACAAATAGCCTAGCATATACAAAGGCGCTTCAGCAGACCAACGTGGATTCTCAGTCATTGGATGAAACAAATGACATCACAATTCATCGACATGTGATTGGTTGGTTGATGTGTCCCCATTGGACAGCACACGTCTTTATAAATAAACCCTGCCCCAATCAATAATCAATATTATCAATCAATAATGCTGTATTAAAATCTATTTCAAAAATACATATACCGGTATATATTTTTTCCTTTTTTTAATACAGTCATTGCTGTATTAAAATATATTCATATGATATTGCTTATATGCATTATGTTCATATATGAGAGACATAAATGAGGCACAGAATGTTATTTTTTATTTTATTTTATTTTTTCACTGTTTCAACACAAAGTAAGACATAAATGCTTGTCCACTTCAATTTCCCATTCTGACAAAAAACTCTTGCCGATATCGCTAAGCGCAAGGCAGCGTTAGGTATCAATAGCTGTCGAAAATCCCTCTTTTCTTGCAGTGGAAGGGACAGAGAAGCTTGTCAGAGTTGAGGGAAGTATGGATGGAGCTAATTACAAGCTAATCCTGGAAGATTTGACAAGAGGTTTTTAGGATGCTATGACAAACTCATCAAAATGTATGGTCTTAATGTGTACCACTTGGTTTTGTCGAAACCATCAGCCTGCACGTATAGTGTCACAGAAAGATTTTAGACATTTTTCTTTCAACTGTTTTGTCTTTAATGTCATGTATGATGCAAAATGAGTAATTTTAAAAGAAACCTGATGTTGTGTTTGTTCTGTAGCAATGGAGGAGCTAGTGACCGAGCTTCGCCTGTTCCTGGACTTGCTGGACAGAGAGTATCTGAGTGCTGGAGTCCGAGAGAAGAAGGTCCACCTCTCCCACATCCTGCACCGTGTGCTTTCAGACAAAGGTGAAATGAAGGGACTTCATCTTATCTCAAACTTTTCATGTGGGAAGATTCTTCTTACCCAGTTGGAGTTGATAGTTTTACAGTTCTCCCAGTTATTCCTGTCATTACTAGTGCTAATGTGAGCTCTTTGATTTTTGCAGAACCTTCATTTAAATCTGACATCCACAGTGGTTTGCCAGCCCCACCTCAGATGCCCCTGCCAGAGATTCCTCAGCCATGGCTGGTAAGTTTCACATCCTTCAAGTTTGACACTAAGGCTGTGTTCACACTGCAGCCTGAAGTGACCCATTTCCGATTTTTTGTCAAATCTGATTTTTTTTGCCAGGGCCGTTCACACTTCCAAATATATGCGACCTGTATGTGTTCTCCAGTGTGAACGGACAAACAACCTGAAAGTGTCCCACTTGCGCAGTAGAGGGCGCAATAAAATCAGCGTTTTCAGTGTTCTGCCAACCGCCACAAAAAGAAGTACTCATTGTTTTATAAGTAAACATGGATGCTAACGGTGCAGCAAAGCTTACAATTTTGAATTTGTTGTCCGCCCGGAGCAGCATATTAGCAACTTGATCCTCATTTTAGTTCGTCATGATTGTTGTTTTTATTCCTGCTTGGACGTATCAGGACGCAGAATAGGGATATTTGTTGAGTATCTATGACATTCAGGTCAGATGAATGCAACTTGGACGTTAGGTCACATTTGAATCGAATACATATCGGATACCCAAGTGGCCTGGGTCACATTCAGAAAGAGTCCGACCTGTGCTGTTCAGATTGTCATAAAAAAATCAGATACAGGTCGCATTACGTCAAAAAAATCAGAATTGGGTCACTTCAGGCTGCAGTGTGAATGCAGCCTAAATTTCCATCCACACAGAAACAATTTTAGGTGTAACTGCGAAGATTTCTTGTCAATTACACATCAATCCGATGTTTTGGAAAACCAGAAACAATCATTGTAAATTATTTTAATGAGCATTTTATTTCTGTAGGATCTCTATTTGATGATTTAAATTCATTTACCCAAAATGTAAATACTGATGAACTGTTTTTGAATAATGAGTGTAACTCCACCATTTTTAACTTTTCCCCTATTTGTACAGCTGAGGTTCTCAGAGAACTGAAAAACATAGACATCAGAAAATCAGCGGGGCCAGATAATCTGGATCCTTTTTTTCTAAAGTTGGCTGCAGAGTTTATAGCAGAGCCATTATCTCATATTTTTAATCTAAGTCTAATCTCTAATAAAATCCCTAGTGTATGGAAATCAGCATTTGTTTTGCCTCTATTCAAAGGTGGGGAATCATCACAGGTAAACAATTCCAGACCAATCTCTAAACCAGTGGTTCTCAAATGGGGGTACATGTACCCCTGGGGGTACGTGGAGGTACTGCAGGGGGTACGTGAAGCTTTTCAAAATATCTTTGAAAAATCAACAGGCTCCTCATAATAAGTCTTGGGTTCAAATCAAATCAAATGTTCAATGCAAAGTGATTAAAGTGCAATCTTCTTTTTTTTTATCCTAAAAGAGGTAACGTTTATTTTTTTTGTGAGCAAATCTTTATTTATTAAGTTAATTTATTTTGTAAACAAAATATAATTTATTTATAATTAAATTACATATTTATTTCTGTGAGCACATTTTAGTTATTTATGTATATATTTAATTTTGTACCATTAAAGAGACCAATATAAATTAGCAGCGTTTTGCATATTTCAGTTTTGACTGGTTTTATACTTTCCTGGTGGTCACCGTCTTCTGTTTTTCTTTTTTGTTTAACCATGCAATGTTTGCAATATGGTTTGCATATTTAACAGTGCTGTGTTAAATATGGATCAGTGAACCTGATCAGTGGATCAGGTTCACTGATATAAGTTGTTTGGCTTTAAAAAATCAGACAGTGATTTTACAGCACTGTACCTCTTTTTTATTCCAAAAATGTTTTGCCCATGTCAGGGGGTACTTGACTAAAAATATATTTTTAAGGGGGTACATCACTGAAAAAAGTTTGAGAACCACTGCTCTAAACTATGTATCGTAGCAAATATTTTTGAAAAATTAGTCAAATCAATTGAAGAATTTTTTAGATTCTAATTGAGTTTTACAAAATGTACAGTCTGGTTTTAGAAAAAAACATAGCACTGTTACTGCCACGTTAAAGGTTTGTAATGATCTTATCCTGGCTCTTGATAACAAAAAACATTGTGTTGCTTTGTTTATTGATTTATCAAAGGCATTTGACACAGTAAATCACAAGCTTTTAATTGAAATTCTACACAGGATTGGGCTCTCACATCAAGCTACCATGTGGGTAGCTGATTATTTGTCAAACAGAACCCAGAGAGTTCAATTCTCTGGTGTCACTTCTTGTACTCTCACTTTTTTAAATGGCGTACCTCAAGGCTCACTTCTGGGTCCGCTTTTATTCTCTATTTATATAAATAACTTGTGTGACAATCTGTCAAATGCTTTTTACCATTTTTATGCTGACGATTTAATAATATACTGCTATTCTGCATCACTATCGCAGGCAATACAGTATTTGCAGTCTGCTTTTAATGTAGTTCAAACAAGTTTACAAACTCTGAAGTTGGTTTTGAATGTGGACAAGACAAAAGCAATGATTTTCTCACATGCTAGAAAACTACCAGAAACTTCCCTATTGCTTACCACTGCAGTAGGAGCACAAATCGAGTTTGTCAGTAATTATAAATATCTTGGTTTTATTCTAGATAATAAACTCTCTTTTAAAAATCACATAGCAAATCTACTAGGGACATTGAAAATGAAAATTGGGTTTTATTATCGAAATGGATCTTGTTTTACACTCAAAGCTAGAAGAAAACTGGTAGCAGCAACATTCCTGCCACTTTTGGATTATGGAGATGTTTTATATATGAATGCTTTGACCAAATGTCTTCAATCATTACATACTGTGTATCATTGCGCTTTAAGGTTTATAACCGGTAGTAGACGTTTGACACATCATTGTGATTTGTACGCAAAAGCTCATTGGCTCCTTTAAGTGAACGGAGAAACAATCATTTAATGATCCTGATGTATAAATCTTTACTCAGTCTAACCCCAGCATATTTATCCACTCTCCTACATAGAACTGTCAGTTTTTGTTCTCTTCGCTCCAATAACATTATTCTTCTGCATGTCCCACACTTTCAAACTGAAACAGGGAAGCAGGCATTCAGTGTTTTGCCCCCACAACGTGGAATCAGTTGCAGTCTGAACTTAAGATGTCGGAAATGATTTCACTGGACTTATTTCGAGCAGTTCTTAAAGATAGGCAACAAGATTCTATGAAACAGTGTCATTGTTTTTAAATTGTTTTTATTGTTTTATACTTGTGCATATGTATTAATTGTTTTTATCTTGTAACCAGGTTGCTATGTATTGCAAATTTTTTGCTCAGGTCCCTCTTGAAAATGAGATCTAGATCTCAACGGGGTTTACCTGGTTAAATAAAGGAATATTATCAATTGTTGAAACTATGGTGGATACATTTCAAAATGCTGGTTTCATGCTGCATCTTTTTTGAAATGATGACAGCCCAGCTCTATTTCTCTCTATCCTGCATGCTCTTCACTCTCACAAATAACAAACATGGTATCGCTTGGTGGTTGCTGTTTTTTTGCATCATTCTGTGGTCATGTTACAGCACTATGGATTGGCCCGTCATATCTTCTACAGTACGGTAATTTCTACAGTGCTGTGTTGTCTTGTGTGGATGTACATTTTTTGGCAATAGTTCACAAAAAGTATTGTGTTTTTCTCTGTGTGAATGGGGCCTAAATTTCACATGTAGGTTTTGCTTTGTTTTTCATTTCCAGTATGTGCTTTGTTAGAATGACTTACCGGATGCTTTTCCAAACTGATTGACCAGTAAACTCTGCCATTTTGTTAATGTCGGTTGAAAACTAACTTTTGTGGTTTTAGTGTTGTCAGTTAACCTGGCAACACTAAAACCAGGGTAGTGTTGCCTAAAGAGACGAAAGGTGCAGTTCTTCTCTTGAACTGCACCTTTCATGGTACTGTTTAGTGTTATCCTAGCAACACTAAAACCATGAAAGTTAATTTTTGTTGCCATGAATTAAGTTGAACAAACTTAAATGAGACTTTCCAAACTGCCAGAACGCACAAGCACAGGTTCACTTTAGATTTCTAGATACTTGTGAAGATCTCTGCATGTTGACAGTGAAGTGGCAGAATTTATTTATTTATTTTTTCTCCATGGATAGAGAAAAAGCTGTTTGGACAAAACCAAACAGCTCAGTTTTGTAAACTTGTAGTAATATACGGGATGCATGGATATTATGATATATAGCAAAGTAGCTACTATTCATTAAAAAAAACAAAAAAACAATCATTGTTGTTGTAAATCAAACAGGCCTAACTGTCCTGTCCAGCCTAGTTTATTGCTTAGTTCAAATTAATGAGAGACTTTGAGGTAGTTACCTTATTTTAAGACCATATTTATATCTTCTCTTGAACTTCACCTATTTGTGGATCAGTTATGCAGTCACTTGTTCACATTTTTCTGTGGAAATTATTCATAGAAATTTAATCTATTCACAAATCTTATTTTCTTTTTTTCTTGTAAGGGATTTCAGAACATGCAGCTTGCAAAGCTGAAATACCTAGACTCAATGCTATTTGGCAAGCTATTGGCTGGAGTTTGCGATGCAGCCTATGTAGGAGTGCTATTCATTTTCTTTTATTGAATGGATGAGCCCAAAAGAGCAGATATGAGGAAGATGGTAGCTGTTAGCTTCTGTGGTAGTGCCAATAGATTCTGGTAGAGTCCATGCCTTGAATGATCCTATTTTGCTATTTTGACAGCAAAATAGGAACAACACACTATTACGCAGGTGGTCATAATGTTGTGCTTGATTGATGAATATAACTTCTTGTCAAGCTTAAACATAAAGGTTGTTTCTATAATGGACCAGCTTTACTGGTCCAGAAAAATCTCTAGAAATGAAAACTTTCTGCTGGAAATAGTTTTTGCCTTTTCTCTGTGCTTTCAGTTTGAAAGAAATGCAAGGATCCATCTAATCATACAAGAAAATTGAGATTCTTAGAGAAAGTTAACAGATATTATTTGTGAAAACATTGAATTTGATCCAGAAAACCACAAATCTCAGCTTTAATTTGATAGCTTGTTTCACTTTTCTGGGATACCAATTTCCTGGGATACTTACCTCCAATCCTCATATGAACTGTTCTGTTGATACTTCATGAGCATGATGACAGATTTAACTATGCTGCTATGCACTGGCGCCATGTGTGCTGTCTTTTATATTCCTGTGTAAATCCTTTAGCATGTTTTCCTGTCGCATCAATTTATGCATAATCATGGCAGTGAGTGACAACATGAGGAACATACATGACTGTATGCTGACTGACTGACAGACATATATTGCAGATTGTAATTAGAAACAGAGTTTGGTCTCCTCTGGTGACACTCCTGAGTATGTCCGAGTGTGAAGGTATTTTTCTGTCCAGGGGCAACTGAAGCAAATCTGATCTGGTTGTGATTATCTTTTCAGATGTAAAAAAAGAAAGAGAAAGAAAGCACATATTAAGCCATTTATGATATTCGTTCCTTTAACATACTGATTGTGGTGAATAAACATCTAACATTAATTTGGTGTTAGACTAAAGTCTGGAAATGGAATACCCCAAATTTTCCCTCTCTGTCACTGTGTGTTTAAGGTAATTTCACACATGTGCAGAGTGCACAAGAATAAGTTCATGGAAAAATAGTTCCCCTAAATACTGTTGAATGGAAATCTTCTCCCTGCCAGTTCAGTCTTCTGCTTTGAAATGAGCCACCCTCATGTTTCCACACACAGTCTTACATAAGCTGCCCTGGCAGAGATAGAACAGCCTTCCTCCTTTCTCCTCCCATCCCCTTCAGCAGGGGTGTCAAACTCCAGTTCTCAAGGGCCGGTGTCCTGCTACTTTTAGATGTGCCTCTGCTGCACCACACCTGAATAGAATAATTAGGTCATTGCAAGGGTCTGGAGAACTGATCTACAGTACACAAGGAGGAGGTAATTAAGCCATTTAATTCCAGTGTTTTGTACCTGTGGCACATCTAAAAACTGCAGGACAGCGGCCCTTGAGGACTGGAGTTTGACACCTGTGTCCTACAGAAAGAGTTATTAAGGTTTTTGCACACTATGTGTCCACAACCAGACAAATTATGCTTCAGTCATTGGCAGGGTAAAAGCCTGGCATGGATATTCACCCTATTTACTCTGACAGGCTGAGACATCGAGTGGATTTTAGTAATTAATAACAAAAATTATGAAAAAAAACAAACTTACAAAAATCTCAGGGAACATAGGTAGCCAGAGCTGAATAAAACAGGAATCCAGGGTAAAAGATAGCAGGGTCACACAGGAAAAATTGTGACTTAACAGGGAAATAATGGGATTAACCAGCAAGGAGAGAGGGCAGCAGAGGTGTTTAAATTAGGGGTGCACATATTAATCGTCCAGCCAATTTAGCCACACCGATTTCCTTGATTTTGGTAACCACCGGATATTTGCATGTGAAGCTGAGCTCATCCCCCAATTTCATCTACCCCAGCAAAAGTCTAGAAATCAGCCACTGTCCTCTTCTGCTATCTTGTGATAGAGGTTTGACTGACAGACTGGCCCACTGGTTCATATCTGCATATTTTCAGTTAACAGTGTTTCTCAATTCCGGCCCTCAGGCCTCACTGCCCTGCATGTTTTAGATGTTTCCCTTCTGCTACACACCTGGATTGAATCTATGGGTGATCAACAGGTTTCTGCAGCACTTGATGGTCATGCAATCATTTGAATCAGGTGTTCTGGAATAGAGGCCCATCTAAAACATGCAGAGCAGGGGGGCCTGAGGTCTGGAATTGAGAAGCACTGAGTTAAGAGTAGTCACCCCATTGTTGACAACTCAGCAACTTTCTTTCTACATTTACCCACATTTCAGGCAAAAAAGATTAGTGCCAAACGAAATTGAAGTCATCAGGTCACGCTTATTAAAGATCGGTAATTGGCAATCAGCCAGAAAACTGCAGTCAGTGAACCCCTACTTTAAATATTGAGAGAGTGAATGCTGGAACAATATACCAGCATAACCCATTAGCTAATGGGTTGTGTGTGCGTGAGGAGATAGAGAGACAAAATGGCACAGGGTGCAAGAGAGAGTACACAACAGGGGAACCAAGAAAATTAAGATATAAGCAAAGAAGAATAACTAGACACAGACAGGAAATGAACATTATTAAAGCAGAATCTTTAAGAACTGAACTAAGGAAAAACAGAAACAAGGCTGATTTAGTCAAAGTGACTAAGGAACACAAAATAATAATGAAACTAGAAACCAATAAATCAAAACCCCAAATTAACCCACGGTCCCAATGTTATTTTTAAATTCTTCTCTCCAAAAATGCTTAGAGGCCTTAAAAAAAAGATGCTGGCCAATACATTTAAGTTGTTCTGTTGATTGTTTTATCTCTATTGCATGCTGCAGTTGCTTCTAGCCAGGGTTCCAGTCACACCATCAGTTGGGTCCTATTCAAGGCTCTGCAGCACGCCTGCTCAAACAGAATGTGTACCAGTCCTCGTGCTTGCAGAAACACAAATGATTTCCATCTGTGTTGATGTTGGAGAGTACAACAAACCTCCCCCACCTCATCCACCCTTTGCACCCTCCCCTCTTTTTCCTTGTCTTTGCCTAAACAGACTTTGCCTAGCTCTGTAGAGTGTTGCTTCATGCGAACATCAACTTTAATCATGTTCATTTTCTTTGCAGCACATGGAACAGAAAATGCTTTTGGATGTGCAGTTGTAATTAATGTAGTGTACACACTAATCTGGATGGCAGTCTCTGAACAAGATTGAGTCTCATTTAGGGTTAAGGGGAAAAGGGAGAGCCCTTTCTGACAGATAACCCTCTCACCCTATCAGTATTCTGAAGAGTAAGCCTTTTTGAAATCATAGTCCTCTATGTATTTACATTGTTTATGCCTGCTTTTAAGGTGTAACTTACAGTTACACAGTTGTCCCCACAGCTGTTCTGGGGACAACTGTGGGTCTTCTGGAGGCGATGATGATGACGACGAGAGAGATTCTTTATAAAATCAATAAAATTGCAGACAACCCCGATCATCTTCTTCAGGAGACTGTCTTGGGAAAAAATAGCATCTGCAGCCAGAGGCTTTGTAAGGATTTAGGTTTCTGTGTTTGTTTTATAGTCAATTTAGTTCCTGTGTCATCTTGTCTACCCTTGATTGATCCCAGCTGTCTCCTGTTTCCTTGATTACTCCCTTGTGTATTTAATCCCACCTGTGTCTGTGTTTCCTCGTTGGGTCCTTGTCTATACTGTCACCTGTGTATTGTCATTGTCTTTGCCAGTGCTACCTGTGTTGAGTTCCTTGCCTCTGAGTTCACCAGTACTCCCTGGATTTCTGTTTACCTGCGAGAGCTTTGATTAAATCATCAATTTTCACCATAACCTGGGTCCTCTGCTTCCATTCCTCACCATTTTTTAACCACAAAATCATGACAAAAAGACCAGACTTAAAGTTAAGGTGAGGTTAGCGAAAAAATAAAAAGAAAATACATCTACAACATGGACCCGGCAGACTTTGAAAGCCTTCACCAAATTGTAAAGGGGTTTATGGATACAGTGGCGAAACCCTGCTCCATTTCCTGATGGTTTGTAGGAGCTCACCTACATCACTGACTTTTTTCTGGCTCTGGCCATTTGTAACAGCGTGGTGGTGTCTTCATCTAGCCAACACCGCCATGTAGTTCCAGAAGCCCAAGCACCTCTGAAGTCTCTGGAGAAAATTAAGTTGATGTTTCAACACCTGAACGCCTGGTTTGGGGTTTGCAGTACTGGATGCCTCGTCTCCCCGGCGTGGACCTGACTCAGTTGTGGGAAGAAGCAGAGTGGCACAGCCAGGCAGCTTTAGCCGTCATGGCTGGCGAACCACTTCCACCCAAGTTTGATACCAGTATCTTTTGCTCTACCTCCACAGCTCCGATCACCCCTTCATTTCTAGTACCATCCCCACCCATTCCGCCAGCCACAGTACCCCTGGTCTTGGGGTGTCAAGCAGCACTACTGTCTCCTGGTCAACAGGTAGCACGGCTGAAGGCTGGTTCCCAGACTCCAGACTGCCCAGCTGTCTCCAGAGCCTTCCGCAGTTTCCGGGTCTTCTGAACCCCCGCTGGCCTTTGCCCATCTGAGCCCCATCTTGGTCTCCAGTCGCCAGCCGCTGCAGTCTTCTCGCCTCCAGCCGCAGTAAGCTGGCATCCAGCCCCAGTAAGCAGGTCAATTAATTCTCCGGCATCAGCAACTGTGTCCCTGACGTCCCCCAGTGCACCTTAAAAGCGTCCCTGTTCTTAGGTCTAGCCCTCCAGTGAGTTTCTCAGCGCTCAGCCCGAGCTCATCGAGCCAAGCCTCCCCTAGCAGCCCAAGTCACCAGCTAGCTTACCTGTTCCTGGTCTTCTCCGTGGGACAGGTGGGTCCATGCGGCCACTCACCCGGCCGCCCACCTCCGTCTCTTCATGGGCAAAGCCTGCGCTGCTGCCAACCGCTAGACTCGCCATACTCGGTCGTCCACCTGCACCGCTGCCGAACTCCTTGCAGCAGGCCCTGCCCTGACCGCTTTATTTGGGACTGAGTTTGTTTTGTTTTCCTTGTGTTTTTCCTTGGACTCTGGCCCCCTGTCCGGCAACCCTCTGCCCACCCTGGTTGGGTTGTTTTGTTTTATGACTTTTTAGGCGTCTAGTAGCCGTCCTTGAGGTACTTTAAGGATTTAGGTTTCTGTGTTTGTTTTATAGTCAATTTAGTACCTGTGCCTTCTTGTCTACCCCTTGATTGATCCCAGCTGAGTCCTGTTTCCTTGATTACTCCCTTGTGTATTTAATCCCACCTGTGTCTGTGTTTCCTCATAGGGTCCTTGTTTAAACTGTCGCCCATCTATTGTCCTTATCAGTGCTACTTGTTTTGAGTTCCTTGCCTTTGAGTTCACCAGTGCTGACTTGAGTTCTGTTTACCTGTGAGAGCTTTGATTAAATCATCCATTTTCACCATAACCTGGGTCCTCTGCTTCCATCCTCGCCATTTTCTAACCACAAATCATGACAGGCTTTTTCAAATTCACTGTAATGCAGACCTCTTGAAGATATCTTTGCTTCTAACAGCCATCACTATCTACAATAACTATTTAAAGAATTTCAATTAAGATGAATATGAACTACAACATTTAATTTCCATTTAGGATGAATTACATATTTTTGAATTTGAATGTGAGGTTCAGTTTATTTTTATGTTGCATTGGCTGAGAAGTAGCATGTGATTTCTGTTCAACAGAGGGAGAGTGTGCAGCTCTGGTTAGTTTGAGAACATATCATCTGCACATAACTGCTGTAAGGTTGTGGTACTGTGTTGGGGAATGAAAACAAGAAAAAAACAATGCCTCTCTCTGAGCTTAGTCACTGCATAGCAAAGCAGTAGAGTCATTTTCTCTGGAGTAAAATGTAATGCTTTCTGTTGGAAGCATGAGAAATGCTTACCTAAACACTTAGTTTTTGAAAATTATTAATATTTATGTTTTAAAAAGAAAAGGTCTCTATTTAGTAAGATATGGAGCAGCAGATGTCTTTTCAACAGAGCATTTCAACAACTGTAAAGGAGTTCCATTTTCTTTAAGCAGGCGTTGTGGCTTCCTGTTTGACCCTTCAGACTGAGTTCTTTTGTTCCTTTCACTTCTCTTCCTTTCTATCCTCCAATCTTCTTTCCGGGGGAAATATTTTTCTCCTCTTTCAGATAGGAAAGATGAGAACTCTGGAGAGAGGAGAGGAGAACTCTGGCAGCAATGTATTTTGAGTTCAGTAAACCACTGTTTCCCTCAAAGGATACCCGATAAGGTTTTTGCTAGAGGTCTGGTCCAACAATGAGAGGAGGGAGCAGAATATTAAGGGAGGGAATGGGGTTTGCTGGCAAAAAAAACTAAATCTGGCCTAGCATGCTGAAAAAAGAAATACTCACATGACCGATTTGGTAGCTATTTTCTCTGCAGAAAAGTAAAAATTTTCCAGTTGTATTTCATGTAAGTTTCTAACCCTAGAGGTAACTCTGTAAAGTATTCTTAACTCTGTTGATGAAAGACAGTTGATTGGGGAGTGAGGCAAGGAATAAGATGTATATAAAAGTGAGCAGAGTTCTCGGGGAGGTTATAATGACATAATTGGACCATTGAAGGACCAATGGAATGTTCATCAGTGGAGTCTGCGCAAATGCTCCCCATCAACATCACTTTGAGTGCTACAGTACGGATGAATTTAAGGGCGACTGAAAAAAAGTCTGACTTTAATCTCAGAATTCTGAGATTAAAGTCAGATTTCTTCTCTTTTTTTCTAGTGACACAGTATAGAGTTGACAGCACTTATAAAGTAATTAATTGTCTGACTTAAGTAATCTTAAAAATGTGCACTTGGCTATGGTGACTTTTAAGGAAATAAGATACTTTATACGAAGTGATTCACTGAGAGATCTAATGATTTGCTGTGTGAATTTTTGTGTAGCAAGCTTCTTACTCTTCCTTTGAAAGTTCTTATGAGTTGGAGCAGGTACAACCCCAAATGTTATGCTTTAGTTTAGTGGTCCCCAACATTTTTATCACCGTGAATCAGTCAAGGCTTTGCAATTTAGCATGCCAAGCTAGATCAATTTGGATGGAAATTCAAATTCAATTTGATTCAATTCTTAAAATTCAGATTTCTATGTTGATCTATGTTTAACACTATTCTGTGTTAAACTAACACATTGATAGTGTTAACTTTTGACACTACATACTAGTATTAGGTAACTCAACACTGATGTGTGTTAAATTTCAACTACTGAGAGTGTTGATTCAACTCTACCACAAATAACACTTTCAAAAGTGTTACTTTAACACAAACAAGAGTGGACCAATATAGACACTTTCAAAGTGTTGAATTGAACTCTCTAGGAGTTGAATTAACACTTCCAAATTTGCTGTGTAGAATGTCGGGACGACTCCGATTTAACATCAGGCATTTTCAATGTTGGATTGTCTCTTTGCCCGATTATCGCAGCCTGTGGGGTTTTCTCTGACTGGGAGCCAGAATGCATCCTGTTGATAGTGAAAGGTAACCAATAAGAAAGCGCAGTGACTTAAGCACGGAGGGGACTCCCAAACAGCTGACATGGCGCAACCGAGAGTCCAGTGGACATCAGAGACGATATGTTTATTCAGCATGAATGTTTATTCAGCATTTCCTACAAGGAATATCAACAGAAATGACAATAAGAGGAACTGCAGAGAAACTGGTACCACAGTTGATAAACCCGGTAACGTTTCAGCTATCATTAACCTGACATGACATAAGGCTATTCATTTAGTCAGGGCTTGATGCTGACATTAGCTCTCTTAAAATTAGTCCACAAACTATCACTGTTGCTTCTACATCGTCATCCGTGTTTGTTTATTCTAAATTCATGTATGGTATGTTGGGGGTTTTACAGGATTTTCTTCTGGAATCGTGATGTTTGTGAGTGAAATCGGTTCTTGTGTGGCTCCTGCCGTGTGGCTGGACACACGAACCGATCAAACCAGTTGTAATTTTATTGGCTAGTGTCGTGTTTGAAAAATCTGCCGACAATTTTTAAATTGTGCCGTGTGAACCAGACTTAAGACTCACAAGCTCTACTCCTCTCGTTTTGACCACTGCCCTAACACTCTCTGACTCTGGTCGCTATGGTTTACACCTTCAAAATAAGATAACGATTCACCACAAAAATGAACATTTTACTTTCATGAAAATTTTAACTCACAGTAACGACGAGTTAATGGGAGTTCTGAGCTTGTTTCTCTCCAACGAGACAGTCTCATCTAGGAGTGATGAGAGACGATGACACCCGAAGTATTGCTTATGCACAAGGTGTCTGGTCTCTACATGGTGAAGCAGTTTTGAAGCTTCATTGCCTCATTACTGAGCCAGTCGCTGCATATCATGCAGATCGGGGTTGTAATGTGGAAATAACCTACCGGGATAAATCCATTCTCCTGTCTCTTCTCTGAACCTTGTTCACTTCGCAAAGAAACTTTCCAAAGAATCTGATCTGTTTCTTACTCATTTTGCTGCTTGTGGGCTCAATGTTATCGCACAAGACATAACTGAGAGAATTGGGCTAAAGAATTTTCAAAATAAAAGGTCCTCTAGACTCACATAATACATAAAATGGAAATATTTAATTATTTCTTCTGCAGCCTGGTACCAATTGGTCCACGGACCAGTACCTGTCTGCGGCCCGGGGATTGGGGACAACTACTTTACCTCACTTCATTGTAATAAATGGGCACTGTTATGATCTCGGTAAGTGAAAACTGGATGGTGACCTATTATGTATCCTTGAATAGGATACAGGATAGGTCTACGGACTCTACTAAACATGTTCATTACATTTTTTTGCACAAAATAATTCCAAGATAATGAGAATTTAGTTTGTTCGGTTCTACCTTTTTTGAGCTCCTTTCAAAATGAGCTGTTTTATGGCCTTTTGTCACTTTAAATTCAAATAAGCTGCTGCTGCCCATGGCCGCCCAACTCAACGTTTATACTTGGATGTGAAAATGCAGATGTGCAGTTATACAACTGCATATCTTTGGAAAGTAGAAGTGAAGCCTCATACACAACCAACAAGCATAAGGCAAGTGGTTTCTGGCCGGTAAGTCAACAACAAAACACTTATCCTTTTCAGCAGCCAAGGTACATCGCATACAGTGGTAAAACCACCTGACCAAACATGCTGGAGCTCAGCTTGGGTTGCTATGTTGCTATAGAGCTGGACTCTGTTGGGTTTCTAGGTAATGGTGCAGTGCCCGGGTTTGGGGAGACGACAACATTTGGCTTCACAGGGAATTTCTCAAAAGCATTGCCACATTGTACATTTGGGACCCTGTACATATTGAAGGTTTTCTTTCTAAAATGGATTTCAGTTTTAAAAAAAACCTACACAGGCCAAAACGCTATTTTTACTTCCCCCAAACCTGTATGTCGCGCTAAGCATGGAGTAAATGCGTATAAAGCTTGTGCAAGTTTTTTTTTAATGACTGCAGCATCATAATTACACTATGTTGCCAAAAGTATTCGTTCACCTGCCTTGACTTGCATATGAGCTTAAGTGACATACCATTCCTAATCCACCTGGTCCACCTTTGCAGCTAGAACAACTTCAACTCTTCTGGTAAGGCTGTCCACAAGGTTTAGGAGTGTGTTTATGGGGATTTTTGACAAATCTTCCAGAAGTGTATTTGTGAGGTCACGTACTAATGTTGGATGAGAAGGCCTGGCTCTCAGTCTCCGCTGTAATTCATCCGGAAGGTGTTCTATCAGGTCAGGACAATCTGGTCAAGTTCATCCACACTAGACTCTGCTATCCATGTCTTTATGGGCCTTGCTTTGTGCACTGATGCACAGTCATGTTGGAAGAGGACGGGGCCAGCTCCAAACTGTTCCCACAAATTTAGGAGCATGGAATTGTCCAAAATGTCTTGGTATGCTGAAGCATTCAGAGTTCCTGTCACTGGAACTAAGTGACCAAGCCCAACTCCTGAAAAGCAACCCCACACCACAATCCTCCTTCCACCAAACTTTACACTGTGCATAATGCAGTGAGACAAGTACCATTTTCCTGGCAACCGCCAAACCCAGACTCATCCATCAGATTGGCAGATGGAGAAGTGTGCCAAAAGTACACTCTAGAGAACATGTCTCCACTGCTCTAGAGTCCATTGGCGGCATGCTTTACACCACTTCATCCAAAGCTTTGTATTGCATTTGATAATGTATGGCTTGGATGCAGCTGCTCCACCATGGGAGCTCTCTGTGCACTGTTCCTGAACCAATGTGAAAGTTCAGATTGGTTCAGGAACCAATCTGACCTCTGAACAAAAAGTTTGGAGGTCTGTAGTGATTGACTCTGTAGATAGTTGGCGGTCTCTTGGCAATATGTGCTTCGGCATCTGCTGACCCCGGTCCTTCAGTTTACGTGGCCTACCACTTCGTGGCTGAGTTGCTGTCATTCCCAAACACTTCGATTGTCTTATAACACAGCTGACAGTTGACACTGGAATATTTAGGAGCGAGGAAATTTCAGGGTAGGATTTGTTGCACAGGTTGCTTCCTATCACAGTTCCACACTGGAATTCACTGAGCTCCTGAGAGCGACCCATTCTTTCACAAATGTTTGTAAAACCAGTCTGCATGCCTGTGTGCTAATTTTTATACACCTGTGGCCTTGGAAGTGATTGGAACATCTGATTCTGATCATCTGGATGGGATAGAAAATACTTTTGGCAATATAGTGTATGTTGTATGGAACATTTGCAATATGTATCACCAACCTCTGCCCATCAACAATTTCTGCCCAGAGGAAGATCATCCTGACCATTTCACTCTTTTATAGTTTTGGTTGTTAAGTAGTTGACTATTTCAAGTGCAAAAAAAACTTTGGGGTTAATTAATGTTGACTTTAACAACTGACTGATTACTTAAACAATAATTATTATTATCTTGTCAAATAGTGACTGTAGCATTGTATCTACCAGCAGGAGGTTGCTAGACACTGGTATGCTTCTATGAATGTTTAAATGCTTTACTAGTTTTTGTTGAACTGTGGAGCCCATAAGGTCAGCAGTAAAAAAAGTGGCCTATTATGTTTTATAACAGTTGCAGTGTTGAATTTTCCCTCTTTGGACACAGGAAGCTGTTTCTGTCATTGGGAAATAAAATCTAAAGGATTTTCAATAAGAGGGAAAGGAGTTTGCAGTTATTCACAGCTTAGTTTAGTGTTTGTGGAAAACGCTTGCATTTTGCCTTACAGCTTTTCTTGTACTGTGAAAGTGTCTGGTTCTGTCTTTATGTCTTCGCTGCTCAGAGGACTGAAATTCTAGAAAATAAACTAAGGTTGTCCTAGCATAGGCAATTATCCCCCAGTGATAATATTGTAAATGACTTCTTTAATGTTGTCCTTCCTCTTACTCAACTAACACCTCCTCTTCTCTGACACAGAAGCTGCGTATTAAAGCTACTCGCATCCTGTCTTGCAGTCCGTACAATAATTACAAGCATATTGCTGAGATACACATTTCATCAATGTTTCATCAACCATCCAACACAAAATCCCTTTCAAAAGACGTCTTAGCATTACTTTCTGTTTACTTATGGTGGAAGTGTCTTCATGGGGACACATTTATGGGTCCTCAAAGTTACTGTGCACTTAGGAATGATGTTGGAATCCCAGCTGACTTGCTGAACTCTGAAATTGCGATTACAGGAACCAGAGGTGTGACCAAGTCACTGTGTTGCAAGTCTCAAGTAAGTCTCAAGTCTTTGTCCTCAAGTCCGAGTCAAGTCTCAAGTAGACAGGCAAAAGTCGAGTCAAGTCTCAAGTCAGGAACCTTTAATTTCAAGTCATTTTGAGTCGTTTTTATTTTTTTATTTGCAATTATACATAAAATTCCAATAATAGACCATTTGTTCGTTTTAAAATATGTATTTATCTCAAATGATAGAACATGTGTAGCTGAACACAAAGTATAAAAAACATTTTTAAATTGGACCACTTTATTGCCCAGTTCTGTTAAACTTGATATTCAATAAAAAAAGACGAAAATGCTGACATTTCCACAGTACAATACAAAGAACCATAACAGCAGTTTTTTCCTCTTTTCTCTGACTTGTCAAAACAATATATTGTCAATATAATTTCCCAACATAGATGTCTTCAAATACACCAACCATCCTTAGATGATACTAGACCCGGCTCATCATCATGATGGGACAGAGAGACTCTGTTCCCTGTGTTCAGGTCCAGAATCTGCTTATTATTTGCACATTATTTGTGGAGGCATTTGAAGGACCGGATTTATGGTAAATAATCACCAATTTAACCCGGAGTACACATGCTAACACGAAGTTAGCTAAAGTCAACTATCTTACAGCAAAAGAAAAGTACCACCTACCGATCTTTGTGAAGCTTCAAATGCCGGACAAAGTTGGACGTCGTGGCATCTCCATCCGATATTCTCTTGCATGTTTTACAAGTTGCAGTTCGTTTTTTTAGTCGAAAGTTCATAACCTACGTAGCCAAAAGAAATTATTCGCGGAAGCATATTCAAGCGGTTATTTCGTATTTCGTTCCCTGAGCTCTGTAGCTTTGCCGCGTTTTTTTTAAACATCCAAATCCTGTTAATTTGATTGGTTGTGCTGCAGCTACGTACACATACATACATAAGGAGAGAGGAAAACCATAGTGACGGTCTGCGCATATTGATACGGAATGAGTGACATTAATTAATGACGCCACTTTATAAATAATGTGTTTTAAATTTTAAGACTTTGAGTAAAAAATATCAAGTCTTTTCAAGTAAACAGCTTCAAGTCGAGTCAAGTCCCAAGTCAATGGCATGAAAGTCAAAGTCAAGTCCAAGTCTTTGAGCATTTTTTCAAGTCAAGTCTCAAGTCGTGATTTTAACGACTCGAGTCTGACTCGAGTCCAAGTCATGTGACTCGAGTCCCCACCTCTGACAGGAACCCATGAAATATTGAAAGACGAAAGTGTTCTGAGCTACATCGTGTCATGATGAGTTTCAGTTTACGAACCCACATGCAAGAACACAAGCAGAAGAGATCGATAAAGTGCACAATAATAAGTTTTATTGAAGTCAGGGGAGGGGTCAGGAAGCGAATACTGGAGCTGATGACCGGGTCGTCTTGCTACCAACAGGAGAAGCAGGGTTAGAACTGTAAGGTGAGAATCTTTCAGGAATAATCCAGAGTCTGTCTTACTTGGAAGGAAGGGGATGGAGACTTGAGCCGCGACCTGGGCGGGGTTTTAGTTGGAGAACGGACAGGTATGTACCGCTGGCGGGATGGCTCAGACTGTGGTTCGATGTATACTTTCTCCGGCTGGGTTCGGGCTTGGGCCACCTGGCCCGGACGCTTCCGAAGGGGAATCCACCGGAGAGGGATCGACGAGAGGAAAAGGTGAGCACACGAGGAGTGGCGTCTGACCGGTAGCACCGACAGCGTCGAGGGAGGACACAGGAGGTAGGTAATCCACAACGAGGGAAGCACAGGCTCACACGGAATTCGGGAAGGACTGTTCTTCGCCAGAACCGCGAGAGAACAGCAGGATATCTGACGAGGAAGACGACAAAGGGTTAGAGCGGAGCAGATCACAGAGAGCCTATTTCTGGAACGAGTTGTTACCGAAGTAAGCAAACACTCAGGCGATGAGAAGAAGAGGAGCTGCTGCTTAAATCCATAATCCACGCCCTCCAAAACAAGCTGCAGGTGTGTAGACGGGTTGAACTCAGCAGCTTCCCAGGGGCTCTGCATGTTGGCGACATCTGGTGGATGTCATGAGGAATGCCGGTTCCAATGGCAGAAAAAAAAAAAACTCAAACCAAAAAGAAAAACAAAATAAAACAGAAAAGAACGCAGACCCTGACACATCGGATGTAACTGATATGATGTTTTTAAGGAGGTGGGGGAATACTGTTTAAATTTGACATTTTTGTGCTTTATTTCACATTACAATTGAATTCCCTCATCAAAATCATACCTGGAACACTGTTTTGACTCATTCATGCATGTTTGAGAAATCCTAGAGTGTACCACCTGCTCACATAAACCTCCGCCTATTTAACCAAAGCCTCAGATATTTAACCAAAGATCTGCCTATTTAACCAAAACTCCACTTTGGTGCTTCAGTCCCCGACTGAGCAATTAGCAAATACCTAATGGAGCTTTTTGTACAAACTACTTCTCCTTGAAACTGTTGTAAATGGCATCATGGAGAAGCATTGCTCTTTGTTTTGCTTATTGTTTAGGATCTCCATTAGCTAAGCTTTACATCCATCAAATCTTCCTGGGGTCCATCATTAAAAACACTCGATTGAAATCTTTCAAATATATGACTGATGTTAGGGTTAGCCCACATATCAATAAAAATTCATTTCAGTCCATACAAAATGTTAATAAATTTAGCAAGTATACAATAACCAGCCAATCTGAGAATGGGTACGTTGATTTGAAAAAGTTTTTCAGTTTCCTTTCATAAAGGAAACTGTCACTTCCATCTGTCAGTTTTTATGAGAGTTAATGGTAGAGAGTTCCACTATGTAAATAAAGGTGCATTTGAGAAAATGTGTTTTTGCCCGAGGAATTTCAAAACGTCCTTCAGCTGCATGTCTGATGACATAACGATTTGAATTTACATTATTTTCTGCTGAACAATCAAAAACTGTGAAATTTGGAATTTGAAAATGTTCCATATTAAGAATAATGTCCTATTATGGACGTTTAGCCAGTCAAGAATGCACTGTATTTATACCAGTTCTGTAAGAACAATACATTGCTAAAAGTGGAGATTTATACTGCACCAATTGAAAACTATTGAAATCTTTTTGCATTTGCCCATGTTATCTGGCACTATTCAAGCTGAGAGATAATTAGATTCTTATATGCTTAGGCTAATCATCTGGCAGAAATGTACTACACTGTGCACAATTATTGCACAAGTTTCAGTTTTCAGGATTAATTTTGTTGTTGAACAACTACGGCGGTCTCGGTCAATCCAAAATATTAATAACCTCTAAAAACCTGAATATTTAATATTTAATATTGAATATCTCACTTGTTTGTCAACCGTTAAAGTGAGAATTATAAACATACAACTCAAAATTGACAAATAAACATTTCTGACATTTAAAAAATAAATCAGTGACCTTTATAGTCAGCCTTCTTTTCCATAACACTTAGAAGCCTTCCATTCATGGAGTCTGTCAGTTTCTTGATCTGTTGACGATCAACTTTTTGTGCAGCAGCAGCCACAGCCTCCCAGACACTGATCAGAGATGTGAACTGTTTTCCTTCACCATAAATCTCCTGTTTAAGAAAGGCCCACAGGTTGTCAATGGGGTTTAGGTCTGGTGAGGAAGGGGACCACTTCATTATTTTTTCATCTTTAAGGCCTTTCATAGTACTTTGATGCATGCGATGGAGCATTGTCCTGCATAAAAATCATGGTCTTCTTGAAAGATGTAGACTTTTTTCTGTACCACAACTTGAAGAAAGTGTCTTCTAAAAACTGGCTGTAGGTTTAGGACTTGATTTTGAGTCCAACTTCAACCAGAAAAGGTCCAACTAGCTCATATGTAATAATAATTCTTCTTCTGTCTGCTGATTGGCCCAGTAGAAATTCTACTGAAGGTAATCTGAAAGAAGTGAGAACTTTTTTCAAGCTGCATCTGATGACTTACTTAACGGGGAGTGTCAGAAAGTGCAAGACATTCTTAAAATGACCAAGCCCAATTTCAAGACATCAAATACATGGCTATGATGCAAAGTCAAATTTCCTTTTAGTTGTTTTTATATATGCACAATTTTCACAACAGCATATCGTGCTAACAGATCCACAGATGACACCACTGCTGGAGCTCTCCACTTTTTTTTTCTTTTTGTTGATTACAGTTCAGCCTTCAACACAATAATCCTAGTTAGCCTCATCTCAAAACTCACCAACCGACTACAGACTGTGAGACTTGGTCCTCATCTCTTCTCTGCCTGCACACTGAGCATCGGTTCCTCACAGGGCTTTGTGCTGAGCCCCCTCCTGTATTGCCTCCACACCCAAGACTACCCAAGAGCAATCAACACCCTGAACTCTCACATCCACTAATATGATAGTTTATGTGTATGTGTGCATATATAAATTTCACTGATTAATATTGTAACTATCACCATATTTCTGTTTATATTGTATAGATTGTCCTACATTGTTTGCAATGTTTTCGACCTGGCTTTAATCTCATTTTATTTACAGTGACAAACAATAAATTCTGATTCCAACCGAAGGAAACATGCTGCTATGAAATTGCACTATGTGGCTAGAAAATACATTATACATTCCCTTTAAGCAGCTATTATACAGTGTTCTCATTTTAAACTTTTTCTGTTTGTAGGCTCCAAACAGCGACCCTCCTCCTCTGCCCAGCTCCTCTCTTCCAGAAGGTTACTATGAGGAAGCAGTTCCCTTAAGTCCTGGAAAGGCTCCTGAGTACATTACCTCTAGTAAGTAATAAGCTGATATATATTTTTTTATTTATTAAAGTAATATGTGTCTTTATAGATAGAAAACTACTAACCTAAGTGTTACGTTGTAAGGTATAAAAACAGGGTAGGCAAGAATAAGCTTTGCTTTGGCCTATTCCTTTTTTGGTAAACTGTGGGTTTGTTTATTGTTGTTTTTTTCTTTTGTTGTTTCCTGTGTTTAATGTGGGCAATTTACCAAAATAAAGTGATAAACTAAAAAAGAAAAAAAATACTAACCCTAACATAGTTAGCTTATTTCTGGTCAACAAAATTAAGAATAGTCTATGTTTCCTGTCAGACTATGATTCAGATGCCATGAGCAGTTCCTACGAATCATACGATGAAGAAGAGGAAGATGGGAAGAGTCAGAAGATGCGTCACCAATGGCCATCTGAAGAGGCATCCATGGACCTTGTGAAAGATGCCCGTATCTGTGCTTTTCTGTTGCGCAAGAAACGCTTCGGCCAATGGACTAAACTTCTGTGTGTCATCAAAGACAACAAACTATTGGTGAGAGATTGTTGAAAGGAAATACAGACAGAATGGTTAAGCATAAACGTTACATTCATGGATGACTGGCATCAGACCTTATATGGTTTACATAGGATGGACATAATTACTTTTTCAGGTAGATTTTTTCCCTTTATTTAACCAGGTAAAACCCCATTAAGATCTAGATCTTATTTTCAAGAGGGACCTGGGCAGAAATCTGCAAGACATAACAACATGGTTACACAAAAGTAAAACAAATTAAAACATATGCACAAGTTTAAAACAAATTACAAAACAGTTTAAAAACAATGACACTGGTTGACAGAATCACGTTGCATGTTTTTAAGAACCACTCAAAATAAGTCCAATGAAATCAGATCTGACATCTTGAGTCTTGAGACTGGAGCTGATTCCATGCTGTAGAAGCCATCACACTGAATGCGCTTTTGGGATGTGATTGTCATCATGGATGTGCAGCCAACAAATCTGCAGCAGCTCTGTGATGCTGTCATGTCAATATGGGTTAAACTCTCTCAGGAATGTTTCCAGTGCCTTGTTGAATCTATGCTACCAAGGATTAAGGCATTTCTGAGGGCAAAAGGGGGTCCAACCTGGTACTAGCCAGGTGTACCTAATAAAGTAGCGGGTGAGTGTATGTACAGTGACAAACAATAAATTATTTTCTATTCTATCTTTTGCCCCTCTCTCACAACCCGCTTTCCTGTCTGACCTCTCTCAAATTAAGGCCACTGGAGCTAACAAAACATTAACAAATTGGCAAGAATGAAGTTAGTGGGAAAGTTTAATACATTTACTAACTTCATTTGTGTGTTTAAAAAAATCATTGTTCTAATTGTAAAGCTTTGTGAAAATGAAGTTTTCTGGTTGTTATTCCTGCCTGTGGTATTTAAACATCTGCACCAACAGTCACATTTTCATCTACGAAGCGATAAACCACCTGTTCCTATCTACTTGTAGTGCTACAAATCTTCTAAAGACCAGACCCCACAGATGGAGCTCACTCTGTCAGGATGCAGCATCATGCACATCCCCAAAGATGGCAGGAAGAAGAAGCATGAACTGAAGATTGTCCACCAAGGAGCAGATGCCCTGGTGCTGGCAGTGCAGAGCAAAGAACAGGCTGAGGAGTGGCTCAAGGTAATTCAGTGAACCAGCACCTGCTTGTAATGTGTTTTCTATTTATTGGACCACAGAGCTAAATCCCCCGATGAGGGAATAATATGGGGGAATTTTTCTGCCATAATCCAAGAGCACACATGTACAGTCTTAAAGCAGGATTTCATGTCTTTTGTTCTCAAAACTTTTAATACTTTTGCTTACATTGCTTACATTTATATTTTCAAAGCAGGAAAATTATTTTTAAGTATTTTTGAAATAGACTGATACATGGTTCAGCATATTTAAATATTCTTAGTGGTGAAAACAGAATAGAATGTTTGGATATTGATGTATGATGAGCATTTTACAAAGCACACAACCAGTCATAATTTTTAAAATATATTATTTAGTAATATCAATACATATATTTGTATATTTATATAAATAAATAGTTATATATTTATGAACCCTGGAATTACACCAAGCATTATAGCTATTATTAGTTGGCATTTTGGAGGTGGACATAAATACAATATTTAGAAGTTAGGACAATTCCTAGGGCCAATGACCAACAGGGGGCCCTCCACAAAATATATTTTTTATTTTTCTTCATAGAAATAGAAAAAAAATGGGGGCCCTGTCAATTAGAAAATTAATTATATTGTGTTTTTTTAATTGTTTTTATCAAAAAAATAAATGTTACTACTCAAAGACCAAAATGCACACATCCATATTTACACTGAAGTGAAATTAAAGCTGCAGTATGCAACTTTTATTAACAAAGAGTACGTATTTGTTAAGACTGTCAATATCTTGAGAGATTATCTGAGAATCATTTAATTCCTTTACCTTCTCCCAGTGCTCTTCAGTAGTAGGTCAGGGAGGAGCTGGAGGAGATTCATGTTTTCACAGATTACATGTCTCATAACAAACTGTCATACAAGAAAGCAAGGCAGTTGCATGCCTTTAAAATTGTGTCGCTTTTTATGGCCATTCAGTGGTCAGCAGGCTTTAAACGTTATGATATCAAATCAAATTTTATTTGTATAGCACATTTCAGCAGCAAGGCATTTCAAAGTGCTTTACATCATTACAAACACAGAATCACAATGCAACATAAAATCAACAATCAAAACACAGCATTAAGTCAAGTTCCATCAATAAATTTGTAATTGATTACATTTCAAATACAATTCTAAACAGGTGGGATTTTAGTCGAGATTTAAAGGAAGTCAGTGTTTCAGCTGATTTACAGTTTTCTGGAAGTTTGTTCAACATTTGTGGTGCATAGATGCTGAAAGCTGCTTCTCCTCGTTTGGTTCTGGTTCTGGGGATGCAGAGCAGACCAGAACCAGAACCTGAGAGGTCTGGAAGGTTGATACAACAACAGCAGATCTTTAATGTATTGTGGTGCTAAGCAGTTCGGTGATTTGTAAACTAACAACAGTATTTTAAGGTCTATTCTTTGAGCTACAGGGAGCCAGTGTAGGGACTTTAAAACTGGTGTCATGTGCTCTATCTTCCTGGTTTTAGTGAGAACGCCAGCAGCAGCATTCTGGATCAGCTGCAGCTGTTTAATTGATTTGTTGGACAGACCTGTGAAGACGCTGTTGCAATAATCAATACGACTGAAGATGAAGGCATGGATGAGTTTCTCTAGATCTGGCTGAGACATTAGTCCTTTAATCCTGGAAATGTTCTTCAGGTGATAGAAGGCCGACTTTTTAACTGTCTTTATGTGGCTCTGGAGGTTCAGGTCAGAGTACATCACTACTCCCAGGTTTCGGGCCTGATCGCTGGTTTTTAGTTGGAATAACTGAAGCTGTGCATTGACTCTAGATCTATAACTCTAGATTGTTCCTCTTTAAGTCCAAAAATAATGACTTCAGTTTTGTTTCTGTTCAACTGGAGAACGTTTTGGCACAGCCACACATTTATCTGTTCTAAGCATCTGCTCAGTGATTGGATGGGTTCTGAGTCACCTGGTGACATCATAATGTAGAGCTCTGTGTGTCATCTGCATAGTTATGGTAGCTAATATTATTTCCTGTTATAACCTGAGCTAGTGGGAGCATATAAATATTGAATAAGAGGCGTCCTAGGATGATACTATGTTACTAACCTGGCTAGAATTGAGCCTTTAAAAAAGGTAGTATAAAAAGGTATCTATTAGTGTAGGTTCTGTGGGAATAATTATACACTAAAGTAGGTTGTGCCATATATTATGTGATTTAAAAGGATAGCGACATATTGACTATTAAAATGAAGTATTCATATAATAGTATATGACCTCACATTGTCACATGAGCTGTTACTGGCACACCCAACCATTCAGGACACTTATTTGATATCATGAGACCCAATATAATGTAAATTTAGTCTATTTTAGTCAGGGTTGGGACTTTAACATATTAATTTCTATTAATTAATTACAAAGATTTTAACATGTCACTCTGACACAGAGTCAATAGATACAATAATCAGTAGATATTATTGATTATTGCATCTATTTTGTGCACATAATGTACACAGAAGTACTTACTGTGTGATCCAGTAAGTACTTCTATAGTTCTCTGTCCGGTCCATTAACTGCTGTTTAGGGTCTAATCTACATCTGCAATAAACAGGGTGGCAGTGGTGGCAGTAGCTGGTTATACTGCCGCAGAGCTCCACCACCATTAAAAAGAGCTCCCAGCGCTGTCTGTCTGACGTTTCTCCCAGCGTTTTTAGCTCTCTAGCCAGGTGTTCTGTCATTTGTGAATAAAAACGGTCAGCAGGGCATTTGTTTTTATCTTGTGAATGTAACGATCACTTGTTAGAGCCTTGAACAGTTTTGCTCGTACAATGATTCTTTGGTGTATCACAAACAGCATTTTTTTAGTTAATAGGAAAATTACAACATATTTAGCCCAACATGTGCAATTAATCTTGGATCCCTTTAATTAAAAGTCATATTTAGCACCCAAACTCTGACTCCAGTTTGCTCAGTAGTACATCAGGCAGCCACAGTGACTGCCTCTTTCCAATCGAAGAAATACAGTCCGTTCCCGCCCCCTCAGCCTCTGAGTCTCTCTCTTAGCCAGACCTATGGAGCCACAGTCTGTCATTTCCCCAACCAACCCAATTATGCTTCCTGCAAGCCAAAACCCAACAAGTTGAGGACGCCAGTGCAGCCAGAGCCGGTCTAGAGTGCATGTGGATTGGACATAGGAGAGTTTTTGTGTGTTAAAGAGTGTATTGGTGGATTTTCATATTTCCCACTACCCACTATTTGGATAATGCATGTAGATCCCTTTCACTGCCAAGCCAAGATTTGATATGCAGGGACCACCTACTTCCTCTGCAGTTACTAGAACGCCCGGTCTCCATTGCTTTTGATCCCTTAACTGCCATAGGGAAGGATAATATATTAGAGTCAGGGTAGAGACCATACATGTGGACCTCATTGGAAGGCTTTCTACATTGAGCTGCTTAATTAGGTGGTATGCTGCAAAAAAAATTCAGATATTATAAAATGAGGAACCCACTTATTTGTTGTTGACCTTTGTTATTGGTTAATATTCTGCCAACCTGAGTTGACATGTTGAAGTATAAACTGAATTCACTCTGCCCTCAGTCATCATATGGGTTTTTCATTGGTATAATGTCCTCAGCAGTCTAATTAAAATAGCATTCCTTCTGTTTTCAAGGTGATGAGGGAGGTGTGTGTGAATGGAAGTGCAGACCTCGATGGAGCTGCATCTGGATTACCTGTCCTCAAAGCAGAACTGGAGAAGGTAAAAATAAAACCCACATATTCTAAAGATTGGCGGCGTTGCAAAGTATGTCTGTTCTTTAAGAATGTTTTCCCGCCTGATAGTCCAGTAAACTCTGTTTGATTCGGGACCAAAATTGCAACATTCGTAAAATGTTTGCCTTGGTATTTCAAGTTTCCGAGGTATATTGCCTTTTGAATAATTTTATTAGATGTCCTCTGTCCTAGTTACTATTTTTGAACTAAACTCAACTTGGTGACATACTTTATAGACAGGGCAGAATTTGATTTGCGGTAAACATTTGAGGTGGACAGTTAACCAAATCGGTTGTTATAGCAATAGATGCAAAGGTTTCCAGAGCTGTTAAAACATGAAGTGCACATTTATCACGTGCCTTCTGATATGTTTGCACCAAATTAGAACTGTACTGCAAACCCTTAGTAAGTTAACACTGCAGATTGAGAGTCGGACTTATCATCCAATTCAACCTTCTACATAAATTCCTGGAATTTTTATTTTGTACATTACCTTTAGATAGCCACTTCTGGACTGTAGTGCCTTTTTCAACCCTCCAGTTTTGAGGAACTATGCTGTTTACTCTTCTTTGAAGTCACTCCTCTTCTGCTTTGGTGATTTTCTGTTGCCAGAGAACATCTGACCGGCCTAGCTCAGATGGTGAAGCAACCCATGAGAATGGACACAGTGATGGCAAAGACCAAGGTGAGAGTCACAGGAAGTAAACAATGTGGAACATTTCAGTTGACTTTAGCAGCATGTAAACATACAGTTCATGTCATCAGGGGCGCAGTAAAGGGGGGAAAAGTTAGGACAATTCCAAGGGCCCCTGACCAACAGGGGGCCCTCCACAAAACAGTTTTGTTTTTTTCTTCATAGAAATAGAAAAACAAATTGGGGCCCTGTCAATTACAAATTAATTATATTGTGTTCTTTAAATTGTTTTTATCAGTAAAAAAATAAATGTTACCACTCAAAGACCAAAACACACACATCCATATTTGCACTAAACCGCCCACCCCCTCCCGATTGGCATGAAATGGTTTGTTCCTGCTTGATGCGCTTGTGAAGGTTTTGCATGAACCAGCCAGAGAGACGTTGATGAAAATTCAAAATATAATCTTAATTTATTAACAAAAAGAATCCAAAAATGATAAATTGGGCCCAAACTGAGGTCAACATAACAAACTACAACTCAGGTGGTAACAGAACAAACTCAAGCACAAACTGACCTAACAAACAAGACATGAGGGGAACTTAAATAGTGGCTGATCAGACCATTAACACACACTAGGGGGTAATTAAACACACAAAAACCTAACAAATATTGGTCAGAATATTACTAAATCTATAAATGAAATAAATATCAGAATTTAACTAACTTTCCAAAAGAAGAAACATTAAATAAATGGTAAAATTAAACTAAAGACCAAATTTCCCCCTCCCCTGGTGAACAAATGGAATGGTCCGCTGAGGAAGTTTGACAACCATATATGGACACCAATCAGCTGGAGCTCATCTCTGATTTTCAGCCACAGGTCCAGAGGAAACTGGTAACTCAAAAGAAAAATAATTAATTTGTTGTATTTAACAAAATATACAAAGAACTGACACATAAAGTTAACTAAATGGGTGCACAACAAATAGTTAACTAAAGAGTCAGACTAATGAAAACAAATTTAAAGATAAAAATCTAAACTACTCACTAATCAATATATAAAGTAATATTAAGGGGAAACAAAAAACCATTACCAGCAGTGTCTGCTTGTGACAGTCGGGACAGCTGTCACATTCCCCCTCCCTTCAGAAGGGTCATCACACCAACGGGAGAGGTAGTCTGCGGTCACATTCAGTTTACCAGGTATGTGCTGCACTGTAAAGCGGAATGGTTGCATCGCAAGAGACCATCTTGTAATGCGACTATTTGTGTCCCTCATTCGCTGCAGCCACTGGAGAGCTTTGTGATCCGTCTGGAGGATAAACTCTCTTCCAAGCAGGTAATACTTCAGGGAGTCCAGGGCCCATTTTATTGCGAGGGCTTCCTTTTCCACCGTAGAATAACGGACTTCTCTGGGGTGTAGCTTACGGCTTATGAAAGCTACTGGCTGTAAAGACTCATCACCTTGTAGGAGAACTGCTCCAATACCTCTTTCTGAGGCGTCTGTTTGTAGAACAAAACCTTTGTCAAAGTCAGGACACTTCAGAACAGAACTCTGACCCAGCGTTTTTTGAATGTCATGGAATGCTGCAATTGACTTTTCCGTCCACTGGACTTTACTGGGACATTTAGATCCAGTCATATCTGTCAGAGGGGCAGCTCTGGCTGAAAAGTTTTTTATGAATCTATGATAAAAACCCGCCATCCCTAGAAATGACCTCAATTGTTTTTTGGTTTGAGGTAATGGGCAGGATTCAATAGCATGAATCTTGCGAACCTGTGGCTTGAGTTCACCATTTCCAATTATGAAACCCAGGTACTCTGTCTCAGATTGTGCAAAAACACATTTTGCTGGGTTAATGGTCAAACCTGCGTCTTGGAGGTGGCTCAAGATGACTTTTAAATGTTCAAGGTGCTCCTCCCATGAGTTACTATATATCACAATATCATCCAGATAGGCACAGGCATAGTCATCACATCCACGCAGTACCTGATCCATAAGCCTTTGGAAGGTAGCAGGTGCGCCATGCAGTCCGAAGGGCAAAACTGTAAACTGGAAGAGTCCCCAAGGGGTCCGAAAGGCCGTCAACTCCCTGGACTGCCTGGAAAGGGGCACTTGCCAGTAACCTTTGCACAAGTCGATAGTTGTCAGGTATTTAGCCTTGCCCAATCTACTGACCAAATCATCAATGCGAGGAGTAGGGTAGGAGTCGAACTTTGATACAGAATTAAGGTACCTGAAGTCTATACAGAAGCGCATTGTTCCATCTTTCTTCGGCACCAAGACGACAGGATTACACCATTCACTTTTGGAAGATTCAATAATCCCGAGGGACTGCATCAATTCCATCTCTCTCTTCAGGGAACTGAGAAGGCGTTCTGGAATCCTGTAGCTCAGACGTTTAACTTTAGCATCACTTTTCAACACAATCTCATGTTCAAGAATGTCTGTACGACCTGGATATTCTTTAAATATCTGAGGATTACATATTGCTCTGACCTGAAGTTGTTGTTCACTTGACAGATGTTTCAAGTCAAGCTCCATTGGTGTTGATGAGGGCAGGAACTGATCATCAACAGCTTCCTCCTCTTCCACAGCTCTAATCAGCATGACTTCTGCCCCCATTTTTACTGGGGGCTGCTCTGTCCACTCCTTAAGGAGGTTTACATGCAGCACTTTGGTGGAATGTGGATGTCCCACTTTAACAACACGGTAAGTGGTAGGTCCAAGCTGTTTTGTTACCTCAAATGGCCCCTGCCACTTGGCCAGAAGCTTGCTCTCACTAGATGGTAGCATAACCAGAACCTTCTGGCCTGGGACAAAGGTCCTCTGCCGGGCTGACTTGTCGTACCAAGCCTTCTGGTATTTTTGTGCTTCTGCCATGTGCTGCTGGGCTAGAGCCGTCATCTTTTGTAGTCTCTCTCTCATCTGCATAACATAGGAGATATTAACAGGCTCCTCCCTCCCCTCTTCTCCAGCCCAGGTCTCCTTTAATAGCGCCAGAGGTCCCCTCACCTCATGACCGTATAAAAGTTCAAAGGGAGAGAACCCGGTGGAGGCCTGTGGTACTTCTCTGTAGGCGAAGAGGAGATACGGTAACCATTGATCCCAATCGGAGCCAGTTTCGTCCACAAACTTACGTAGCATTTGCTTCAGTGTTTGGTTGAATCTCTCCGTGAGCCCATCCGTCTGTGGATGATAAGGGGTAGTTCGAACACCCTTAATCCCCAGTAGCTGATATACCTGCTTTAGGAGAGCAGACATGAAGTTAGTGCCTTGATCTGTCACAATTTCACAGGGAAATCCAACCCTTGAAAAATGTTGCACCAAGGAGACAGCCACGGCTCTTGCTTTAATTGTCTTTAAAGGGAACACTTCTGGGTACTTGGTTGCATAATCTGTTATCACCAACATATATCGGTATCCAGATTTGCTTCTTTCAAGTGGACCCACAATGTCCATACCCAAGCGCTCAAAAGGCGTGTCAATTAAGGGAAGAGGCTGCAGTGGTGCTCTTGAAGGGAACTTATTGGAGGTTAATTGGCACTGAGAGCAGGTCCTACAAAACTGGGCAACATCAGTCCGTAATCCAGGCCAGTAGAAATGGCGCTTGATGCGAGCCAGAGTCTTATGTGTCCCTAGGTGGCCAGCCCAGGGAATTGAGTGGCCCAAAGTAAGCACCATCCCTCTTGCATCCCTAGGGACCACAAGCTGCCTAAATGCCCCCTGTTGGCGATAAAGGATATTTTTCTGTAGAAAAAACTCATCAGGACTACCCCTGTGGTTACCTTTCTGGGGTTCCTTGGCTTTCAGAAAAAGAGCAGCCAGACTGGAGTCATCACGCTGGATTTGAGCCATATTTAAAGGCATCTTAAAACCTTGGGGCAGATCCTGAATCCCTTCTGTAGATGCAACAGGTGTATGCAGAAACTTCTCCCGTCGCTTTTGTCGACGTGATTTCCTAGATTTTCCAGGCTGCACATCTAAGTCTGCATCATAAAAAGGCAGCATACTCAGTATTGCAGGAGACTCTTCTGGCTTTTTTGCTTGAGAACGAGTTACTACATTACAGTTCTGTGGTTTGTGCAGCAAGTCAAACAAAACGGGTAAGTCACTACCCAACACTACTGGAAAAGGGAGATTTTCTGCAACACCAACATTCAACAGGTATAATTGTCCTTGCACTTCAATATACATGTCTGCTGTGGGGTATTGCCTTTCATCACCATGCACACAGCGGATGAGGATGGTGTCTGATGTGCAGATTATATTGGATGGAACCAGCTCTCTATCAACAAGTGTCTGTACACTACCAGTGTCAATTAAGGCCTTTACACTTTTCCCATTGACTTTAACTTCACTCATTTTCACAGTGTGAGGGTTTTGCATGAACCAGCCAGAGAGACGTTGATGAAAATTCAAAATATAATCTTAATTTATTAACAAAAAGAATCCAAAAATGATAAATTGGGCCCAAACTGAGGTCAACATAACAAAGTACAACTCAGGTAGTAACAGAACAAACTCAAGCACAAACTGACCAACACTGATGCAATTCTCACTTTTGAATGGAATAACACACAGTTGAGTGAGTTTAGGAGGGTTCTTTGGGCACATGGGTTTTGTATGGCCTTCTTGCCCGCACAAATAACAAATAGGCACTTTATTGTATTGCTTGGGTGTTGTGCTTACTGCCTGGATTTCCCTTAGGGAGGCCTTACCCACAGCAGATACACCCCTTTGATGATGTTGTACAGGTGCAGCCCTGCGTGCATCTTTAGATGTCTTCCAAGAAGAGTAACTCCATGGTTGTCCTTTCCGTCTTGCAGCCACAAACACCTCAGCCAGAGAAGCAGCTTTGGAAGCTGTTGGAGGATCATGTTCCCGGACCCAAACCTGAAGCTCAGGAGACAGCATACGGAGATATTGCTCCAAGACAATAATTTCACCAATAGCCTTCACTGTTTTACCTTTAGGTTGGGTCCACTTTTCATACAACTCTTTTAACCTTACATACAGCTCCTTAGGAGTTTCGCCAGGCTCCACTTCTGTAGAACGAAATCTCTGGCGATAGGTTTCTGGGTTAATGTCATATTTCTTAAGAATTGCATCTTTGACAGATATATAATCATTCACTTCATCAATGTCCATATGCACATAAGCACTTCTAGCTTTTCCAGTGAGCAATGGAACAAGACGAAAGACCCAGTCATTCTCTGGCCAATTACATGAAATTGCAATCCTCTCAAAAGTCATTAAAAAATGTTCAATATCATCAGTTTCTGTTAACTTTTCTAGTTTAGGCTCCAGGTAGGAACGAAACTGACCTGAAGTTAAGATGACTTTACGGTCTCCTGGCAGCAGGTCTTTATCCTGTGGTTCTGGTTCCTCCGAGTCAGAGTTTTCCAGCTTAGCAGGTTCAGATGTTGGAGAAGTACGAGCTTGCACTTCTAACTGCAAAAGACTAAATTGGTGCTGGAGAGTCTTGAATCGTTGATCTTGGCGAGCTGTTTCCTCTCTCATCATTCTATTCTGTGCCTCCTGCTGGCTCATGTGGGCACGAAGAATACTGACCAGATCTGCGTAAGTTGGTTCGACTCCCCCTTCCTCCTCAGTGCCTACATGTCCTCCAGATGCTCCTGCTTCGGTGCAATCAGTCGGCTCATCGGGGCCTGCTGTTCCTTGAGACTCCACAAAATTGCCTCGTTTACTCCTTCCTCCACGCTGCATGTTGCATCAAGGTTGGTAATGGGGAAAAAAAACTTTGTACTCCTGGCTGGTAAGAATCCCCCTTCTGACACCAAGTGTGAAGGTTTTGCATGAACCAGCCAGAGAGACGTTGATGAAAATTCAAAATATAATCTTAATTTATTAACAAAAAGAATCCAAAAATGATAAATTGGGCCCAAACTGAGGTCAACATAACAAACTACAACTCAGGTGGTAACAGAACAAACTCAAGCACAAACTGACCTAACAAACAAGACATGAGGGGAACTTAAATAGTGGCTGATCAGACCATTAACACACACTAGGGGGTAATTAAACACACAAAAACCTAACAAATATTGGTCAGAATATTACTAAATCTATAAATGAAATAAATATCAGAATTTAACTAACTTTCCAAAAGAAGAAACATTAAATAAATGGTAAAATTAAACTAAAGACCAAATTTCCCCCTCCCCTGGTGAACAAATGGAATGGTCCGCTGAGGAAGTTTGACAACCATATATGGACACCAATCAGCTGGAGCTCATCTCTGATTTTCAGCCACAGGTCCAGAGGAAACTGGTAACTCAAAAGAAAAATAATTAATTTGTTGTATTTAACAAAATATACAAAGAACTGACACATAAAGTTAACTAAATGGGTGCACAACAAATAGTTAACTAAAGAGTCAGACTAATGAAAACAAATTTAAAGATAAAAATCTAAACTACTCACTAATCAATATATAAAGTAATATTAAGGGGAAACAAAAAACCATTACCAGCAGTGTCTGCTTGTGACAGTCGGGACAGCTGTCACAGCGCTTGAAAGTGACGATGTTCAGCAGCAGTCAGTAGAAAACAAGAATGACTGTGGCAGTTACTATGCTGCCAAGAAAAATAATAAAGTCAAGTTTTCAAAAGGAGAGAAAGAAAAAAGACCAGAGTGTCAATTTGTAGCTCAGTTTTTCTCGAAGAGAGGTGGTTAGACTGTATGAGATTATCAACCATTTAGGATAGTTAGCTTAGCTACAGACTGTTTGCCTCCATTTCACTAGCATTTAAAGGAGAGAAAAAATATCTACCAACATATTCATATATTTAAGTTGTACCTGTACCTTTTATCACACTTAACAGATGTGTCAGTCAGCAGCAGCTCTGACCCCGATATCAGATTAATCCCTCCTCCCTGTCCCAGTGAAAAAGGTGAGCAACACTGTGTTCAGTGACAAGCTAGTTAGCATCCTTCCAGGGAGTCTATGTAGATTTTTCCTGTCTCACTGCTCTTTTTGCAATTACACAGTAAAACAATATATTTATTTGTGACATAAATTCAAACAATCTTTATAAAAACAGCCTCTTGTCAGTCCAGATAGTCCTGCCTTAACTTGCATTTAAATTACAGATATCTGTTGACTGTCAATAAGTTGAGAGATTATCTGAGAATAATTTAATTCCTCTGCCTTCTCCCGGTACTCTCTGTAAAAACAACCAATCAGAGGCAGGAGGTGGATTTTAGCGCTGTAAATTACAATCTTTAGCGGTCAGTAGTAGGTCAGGGAGGAGCTGGAGGAGATTCATGTTTTCACAGATTATCTGCCTCATAACAAACTGTCATGACAAGAAAGCAAGGCAGTTGCATGTGTTTAAAATTGTGCTGCTTTTTATGGATCAAATACACTCAAAAAATTGTAGCAGCACGGGGCCCAATTAAATTTTTTGTCATAGGGCCCAAGTTTCCTGGCGGAGCCCCTGCATGTCATTACTGAGTACACAAACTTTTCCTGTAAAAGTTCTACATTTGAGAGAAGATTATGACTGAAACCCTTCGGATCATCTTATAATAAAAATACATTTACACAAAAAATGAGCACATTGACTGATATAAGCTGCTGTTATTGTGTCCTCTTGCTGAAACCCACACCAAAGCAGAGAATCTGTCAAAGCACACCAATTATTTACCATCAGCAGGCCAAATTCATGTGGCCTGCTGATGGAAACATGTAGCACTTTGCTTGTCTTCTCAGTTATTTGGGTCGTCAGCTGAATAGTAGCTATGTGCTTTTGTTCCCTCTTCTTTTTGGTTGAGGTCTGCTACATTGACTCTGAAGTGCATTTCATATCAGATGCTGGATGTCTATGTTTGTTTTTCTTCTTTTTGCCAAATTATCCTCAGTTGGTTCAGCTTATCACCCAGAAACATACAAAGCAAACAGAACATTGCTCATTTTCTGTCAAATCCCATCATGATCAGCAATGTTCTTTTTGTAAGGTGTCACACAGAGTGCTGATCAACTCAAGTAAAAGTTTTTTTCTAAATAGATTTTACATCAGTTAATAGCTGGAAGAACCGTTATTCTGTAGCTGTTCTTCCACCTGCATACAAAACCATACGTATAGAGCACACTTGAAACCAGAAGTTTATGTAAACTGACTAAAAAGACACATTCATCTCTTTTTTTCACTTTCTGAAGTTACATCAGACTACACTTCTCTTGTTGTAGGTCTGTTAAAATTACCCAAATTCTATCTTTTAAATACAACAATAATAAGAGAAAAAATATGTCAAAGATTCATTAACATATAAACGTTGAATTAAAGGGTTAGTGTGATGTTGTCATGACTTTGGAAAGGCTAAAGCTGCCGTATAATTTTGATAAAGAATTTTTCTTTTCATATTTGTTAAAACTGTCATTATGTTGTGACACTTTCCTGTGAGATGGGTAATGTGTGAAAAGATCAATTTCCTCCTTATCCTCCCTGAGCTATGATTGCTGTCTGAAGAAATGCATTGCTCCCAACAACAACCAATCAGAGGAGGAAGGTCTTAGCAATGCTGCTAAATGTGCTAATGGTGGAGAAACAACTTACTATTTCAGGAAAACCATTTGTCCGCTGTTATCGGTGGTCATGCTAACTATCCTGAGTATTCACAAGATGCCATGCTAGCTACAGCGTACCAGAGAGCAAGCGGGGCAGGGGAGGAGAGAATGAGCAGTGTCAAATGAGATTGTGAAGTCTGGTTCATCCTTAGGAATAATTTCCAGATTCTTGAAGGTGCCACATTCTTCTTCTCAAATAAGAACCTGGGACAACATATATGGTATATTAAATGAAACAATAGAAATTTGGCCTATAGTTGAGATCTGCAGTCTACCAGCTAACCGCAGCTTAGACAGCGGGAAGAGAGGGGTATAAGCGGACACTGGGTCAGTGTGACCCTGCCGAGACGCACACAGGGTAAGATGGCATTTTGTTCTAAAGCAGACGTTGTCAGAGTAATTCACACATAATATCTTCTTGATTCTTTCAGGCACATTAAAACCCAGCGCAAACTGCAGTTTTCACTAAACAAATAGACCCAGCTGCACTCCAAAGACTTGTCTTACTAAATGTCTGCTCTCCCTCCAGCTGGATGATGATTATGTTTTCTCTTCTCTCTTTATATAAAAACTAGAACAAACCAACTTGTTGCACTACTGGAGATTTTTGGATTTAAAATAAGCAAAATTCACAGATGATGAAGATTAGCTTTTGATTATAAACTTGCTCTTTGTTTATAGTAATATTTGAGGTAGCTCTGTTTCTCCTTGTTATCCTTACTGTACTGATTTAGTAATCCACATAAATTAGCAGGTGATATGTTTCTATAGCAGTGAAGGTTCTGCAGAGGTATTTCAACTGAAACATTGCAAAGTTTTAATTATTTTTGTTTTAATCACAAACTGTGAATTATGACACAATAGCCTTTATTCTTTCAGGAAAAGCAAAGAAAAACTCCAAATCAGAGCAGAAAACTGGGACTGTTGGAAAGGGAGCCAGCAAGAAGATCACCAAGATCATCAGCCTGGGGAAGAAGAAGCCATCCACAGATGAACAGACTTCATCTGCAGAGGAAGATGTTCCCACCTGTGGTAAGACTGGGTTCATTAATCAAATTAAGAAAATGTCTTCTCAACGGCATGACTAATGACAATTCCCAGTTTGGAGGCCCTGTTCATCAGTGCAATGACTTCTTGGCATCACATAAAACTTTCACTTCCCTATTATTTATATTCACATTTACTTCTGCTTTTGTTGGAGCCAGGGATGCAAAGGTTAGGACAATTCCAAGGGCCAATCACCGACAGGGGGCCTTCCACATTTTTTTTAAATTTTTCTTCAACTAAAACTGTTAACAATTACATACAGCTCTGGAAAAAATTAAGAGATCTCTAAATTTTGTTTGGAATTTCGGAGACATGTCAGTAATTCATAGAATAAAAGAACAATGTTAATTTTATTCACACATATACGTATAAAGAGTAAAATCAGAGATTTGGCCATTTTTCCTAGAGTTGTATATACATGAAACAGAATCTCCAGAATACTTCATACCTGCCAAAATCTCTAAACATTAACGAGAGACACAAGCAGCTGTGACACAGTTCTAGTGGGGTCTGCTCCCCCGGAAATTAAAATACAATGATTTTACTTTATTCAACAGTCCACAAAGAGATGATACACAACAACACGACATATAAAGAATAAAAAGACAAAATAAAATAAAAATAAAAAAGAATCTTATAAAAGACTTGCATACCAATGTTTCCACAGAGCCGATTGGTATCTTGGTGCACTGAAAGAGGGATGTGAAAACATTACAATAAGACTGTTCAATGAGCTGCCTAAACGACACATGAACTTGTATATCAGATTTCTCAACAGAGCCTGGAATGTTCTGACATGTGCGTTACAAAACATCTCACTTGCACTGCTAAGCCTGGATTTCTTAAGCAGAATTCTCAGAGTCGTTAGACGCAACCTTAAGCTTCTGCATGCTAGCTTTTTTAAATTTACACCACAAATGAGCTGTGTACAAGGGTGCACAGTAAGCTTTAAACAGGCTTATTTTTACCTCATCAGTGCACATATGAAATTTCCTCCCCAGAATGTTTGCCTGAATGTACAACATGCGACACTGCCGATAAATATCATCATCACAGAGCTGGTCTGTGATATAGTGACCCAGGTATTTAGTTTTGGAACAAACATTTAACTTTTGCCCTGACAGAAAAAAATCAGGGAAGCAAAGTTGTTTGTCTGCTTTAATCCTACATACTAGTACAACCGTTTTCTTAGCATTATACTGCACATCAAATCTCAACCCATAATCAGAGCAGATATTCAGTAACTGCTGAAAACCAGCACTGGTCGGTGAGAGTACAGCCAGGTCATCAGCATACATAAAGTGATTGACCAAAGTATCACCGATCACACATCCAGTTTTACAGAGGTTCATTTCTTTTGACAGGTCATCCATGTACAAGTTAAACAAGGCAGGTGAAAGAAGCCCACCCTGACGCACACCATTACTCACACCAAAGGAAGCAGAGATGTTATTGCCCCATTTTACATGCATTTTCTGGTTAGAATACCAGTAAACCAAAATTTGTATAATAATGTCCGGAACACCTCATTGTTTTAATTTGCCAAATAACTTGCAGTGATTGACACAATCAAAGGCCTTAGAGGCATCAATAAACCCAATTAACACAGATGATTTTTTTCTTAGATATGCTCTTGCTGCCTCTTTCAGGCCATAAATACGGAGATCAGTTCCCAACTTGGCTTTGAAACCAAATTGATTATCTGTTGTACTAATAAATTGATTGAGCCGACCAAGCAAGATTTTTTCTAATACTTTAGATATCACATTAGCTAAAGCTATTGGTCTGTAGTTATTAAGGCTACCCACCTTACTAGTTTTGTCCTTAATTACTGGCACAAGGGTAACAGATAATAAGGAATCAGGCAACTGCCCATGGGTCATAAACCCAGAGAAACGCATTGCAAGCAGCATAGCCACTTTTTTTTTTTCGTCAGTGACCCCTCACACCCCTCACACCCCCACCATGGACTGTTCTCCCTGCTGCCCTCTGGAAAGAGGTTCTGCAGCATCCGGTGCAGGTCCACCAGGTTCCGAAACAGCTTTTTCCCACTTGCTATTAGACTGCTGAACTCTTAACTGGACTGCACTCAAAAACTGGTCTCCACTTCATACCTTGCACATGTACATAACTAAATAACTTCTATTTTACTGTCATTCCACTTTATATTTTATATTTATATTTATATTTATATTCCGGAGTAACCTCATAACATTGGAACCTCAAAACATTGTTCTGAGCTGTATGCAACGAAATTTCGTTCTGTATACACCCTGTGCATGCAAAATGATAATAAAGTCAGTCTAAGTCTTTTGGCTAGCATATTTCAGATGTTCTGCTGTAATGCTATCAGAGCCTGTTGCCTTATTCTCACACAAGGACGCTATAGCCTGTTGGACTTCACTAGGGGTTATTATAATCGCATCACTCTTAGCAATGTTTCCCACTCGATAGGGTACACTTTTTACACAGTTAAATAAGGCAGAATACTGCTGTCTCCATAGATCTGCTATATTATGAGTCCCAGATATGCCCTCTATCATACTGGGGAGTAATACAGCAGACCTGTTTAAGGCTCTGACATCATTCCAAAAGCCAATGGCATTATTACAAAGCAATTTTTCAGCCATGGAGTCTGCTCTCATGTTCTGCTCACATTTGAAAATATATCGAATGGCATATTTAAACTTTGCCCTAGTGAATTTTTTATAATATAGGAGAGTCCCATCTCTTGGTCTACCTGCTTGTACCCACATCTTATTTGCCTGCTTAGCTTCTGCATGGTATCCTGACACATGTTTATTCCAACCTGGCCTGATGTTATTAGCCTTTCTGCATGTAAGGTATGGTCTTGTACTCTCATACAAAGCATCCACAAGGCTATCATACATAGTATGAAGATCTATACAGTGAGAAATATCATTGCAGTTAACATCTGAGCACATAATAGATTGAAGAGGAAGACTTATTTTACTCAAAAGAAGATCCGTTTTCATATTATATGATAATAAGTCACCTTTAGAGAGTCTGGACCATTTAACTTTAGCTGTGGGGGCACTATTTGCCCCCCATATAAACACTGGAAGACTTTTAATATCCAGCATCATTAAAAATGGAACATGATCAGACATAGAATATTCATATAAGATTTCTATTGATTTTACAACAGCATGGGCATCAGCAGAGCTAATGCAGTGGTCAAGCCAGGACGTTGTATGCCAAGCTTCACTTATATAGGTATAGCTGTCTGCAGGTAGCAGGAGCTGACTGGACAATATAAAACTGTTATCAACACAAAACTGCTGCATATGTTCTGTGTATTTTACTACATACACAGAAGTAAAATAATGGTCATCAATAAAAGAGTTCAAGAAAGCAAGTCTATTCAAATAAATATCTTCATTCTGAGGACACTCATATGGTGTGTAGACATTAATAATGTCTACACACAACTTTTGCTGTACAACTTTTAAATGCACAGCAATACACCAGTCAACACCAGTTCTGATGACATTTAAAACTGCATCCAGCTTTTTGTGCCATAAAATAGCCACTCCTCCTGCGATTCGACCTCTCACTATACCCATAGAAAGATCCACAGTGGATTCACCAGCTCCGCAGAAGCAGTCATTAATACAGTTCAAACTTCCCAAATCCTGTTTCAATAAAAACGTTTCCTGTAAACAAAGAAAATTACATTTTTGCAACAGTCTATTCACATCCAGACGTCATGCTTTATCTCCAGCTGTTTTACCGACATGCAGTTTCCGGCAATTGTAAGAAATAACACGCATTAAATGGTCTATGAGGAATTCACAGAAGCCGTTCTATCGAACCCTCTGGAATCACTGGAAGTGGTCACCCCAGTCCCTTTAGACGTTGTAGGTTTATTCCGTGGCTCATAGTAATGGCGCACCACTGAACCCTCTGGCCACAGCTCTGGGTTATACACTTCTGCAACGTTCTCACACTCCACACAGACTTTAAAAGAACTGTATCTGGTGTTCCCAGTTACAATACGCCGGCACTCAACATCACGTCCAAGTTTTCCTTTAAGATAGTTTGCTAGTGTCTCATCATCAAGATCTGGAAGAAATCTCATTGTAAAGACAGTTACAAGCTTCGTTCTTACCACTTTTATGGTGCTTTGAGCACCAGTACCAATGATAGGTGTTGGTCTTTTACGCTCAGATTTGACTTGGCGTTTTAACGGAGCTGGATGGCTCTTGGTTCTCATACGCCACCCTTGTTTCACCACCAAGTTCCATGTGGGTGAACTCGTGGACGCATCTACAGTACAGTATCGGTTATCACTCCCCTTGACAGACTCAGCAATATTCCTGGAATAGTCGGTGTAGTTCCCGTTCCCGGGCAGAGCTGCATTATCAGCGGTAACACAGTTTGTTGGAACAGAATCCATGCATGCCGCCACCTCCTCAGAGACGTTCACATCCATTATCATGTCACTGGCGTTGGGTATTCCTGGAGCAGGTGTATCCATACTGCTAGATCCTCCACCGCCGGGCACCAAATGTCGTTCCATTGCCGCAACTCTGCGGTCAATGGTAGTGGTAACCTCACGCAACTCCTCCTCAACGTCCACTTGGCGTGACACTGTATGCTTTAGGGCACAGACCTCTCTCTGTAAACGCTCCATCTTGCTAAGTAGGTTGGATACATCCAGGCTGTTGAACAACACAGGCGGCAGCTCATCCAGGAAGTGGGAGACAAAGTGTGGTATAGCTTCCCCGCACTCATTCAGAACTTTTAAACAGCTTTTAATGGCATTTGCAGCTTTCTGATTCCCTTTGAAGGCCACGTACCGCTGCTTAGAATTGGAACACAGTTCAAACAGGACTTTTCTAGAGGACTCGATTCACTCAAAGTTAAATGTGTTTGATGCAAGCAGCACCAGCTCTTCCTGACACATAGTCTTGATTTTGACCACAAGAAAGTTTAAAAATTCATCCTCTGCTATAAGCTTTCCATCAGTAGTCTTGTAGATCTGCGGTTTAGTTCGGGGGCGACTGGAGAAGGGAACTCCCATGCCAGACTCCACACCATTCGCCATGCTCAGCTGATTGTGGACAATCAGCTGATTTCCACACTAACCACAATCTACTCAGAACTATGCATTTCCAGTCATTTGAGGAACATTTTACTAAATTCATAGGGTTAATAAAACTAAAACCATTTATTATCAAGGTAGAAGGAACTTAACTGAACTTTATTTGCAAATCATACTTAGAAATTGAATTACCCTTATTTTTATCTGAGCATTATGTGGCTGTTGGCCTTTTTCCTTTAAACAAGAATGCATGTCCATCTATGGAAAAGTAGAAATTATGTGTCAGTGTTTTACTATTTCAGTTCACAGTTCATGAAGTGGGCCTATCATAGTTACAGTACAAAACACCTTTCTATTCACAAAGAAACAGCCTGACCTTAACATTCTGTACTGTTCTTTGGTTTTACCTTATTTAAGTGACTCCAGGGAGGTTTGGGTAATTAATTACAAAACAACACAACAGTCACTAACCAAACTTCAAAAAAGAGCAACAAGAGTAATTAATAAAGCTAAATACCAGGATCAGACTAACCCATTATTTTTCAACATATTTTGCACACATGCAACATTTTGTACTGAACAACTACAAAATACTCTGCAAATAAATAAAGCCAATTGTAATGGTCTCGCTATGGTGTCTTGAACCAACGCTAACCATCAGCGAAACTCCTTTCACATGAGTCAGGATTTTTCAGCTCTTCTTTATTTTTCATGTGGAACGGAGTGAAACTGCAAAAACAAACAACTCAGAATAAGCTCAAAGCAGCTAATAGAAATGTTTCAGATACAGTTACATAGGTACAAAACAACGCTACTTAATGGTCTAAAATATCTTAACAGCCTGCTAGCAATGACGTAGCAAACAATCGACTCGCTCACATTTATCTTCAGAACCAACATAAATTCAATAGACAACTCACTCAGCTTTACACGTTAACACAAACGCCCATTCTGAACTACAAGATGTCACTTACAGGCATTGCCTCGAAGAAACCGAACAGAATGCGACACCCACAACAGACACATCCGTCCATCTGCTCCACCGCTAGCCAAACAAACGCACTAAGCAACATAAAAGTAAAGCATTTCCCATTTCCCAAAACGTCCAGCAGATGGCAGCAATGTGCCGTACAAAATAAAACACCCACAGTTCACAGTTTACAAGACAACTTACAGGACACTCCCTGCCTGACATCTGTGATGTCACACTACAGAAACATAACATTTGAAACAGTTTTAACTTGCAGTGTATTTTTGGAGTAGAACAACCTCTGAAATAGGCCTCAAGTAAGTCTTCGAACCAGTCTGCGATGTAACTTTCAGTTCCACTTTGCAAACCAAACCGTCAGCACTCGGGTAAGAGGCAACAACAACAGCCATTGGCCATTCATTGCGTGGTGCTCGACTGTCCTAGTACTCCTAGTGTTAACAGCACAATGTCCCCCTTTTGAAGATTGCGATGTCGTTCATTCCATTTGGAACGTGGCTGGAGAGAAGACAAGTACTCGCTCCTCCAACGGTTCCAGAAACTGCTGGCAAGCGCCTGTACTCTTTTCCACCGACATCCAAATGAATCTCTATTTGTAAACTCTCCACAGAGAGATGCAGCAGCTGTCTTCTGTGTGCGAAGTGTCGCAGGTGTAAGCAGGAATGGTGATTCAGGGTCTGTAGACACAGGAATGAGGAGTCTGGAATTTATAATGGCTGACACCTCAGCCATCAGAGTACACAAAACATCATGTGTAAGGTGAACATGTCCTTTTGCCAGCATATTATCTAGGATCCTCCGGGCAACCCCAATCATCCTCTCCCATGCTCCTCCCATGTGACTGGAGTGAGGAGAGTTAAATTCCCAAGTGCAGCCATGTTCATTCAGGTATCTTTGGATGCTGTCACCCTCCACTTTTTTCAGGAATCCCAACTCCTTCCGTGCTCCAACAAAGTTAGTTCCGCAGTCTGACCTAAGATGTTTGGCAGGGAGTTTGCTAAACCGTTTTGGTAAATTCTCAGGATACAAGTTGAACTTCTCAAAGAGTGAATGTTTTCCAATTAATAATTCTGCGCTCCAAATTACAGAAACTGACCTGCCCTTCCCTCTTGCTAGAGCAGGATTCAAATATTTGGGAATTAACGTGACACGTTCTTTTTCTGATCTGTTTGAAAAAAATCTCCCCCCTCTGCTTAATAATCTCAAACGTGACCTGCAGAAGTGGAGTGTCCTAAATTTATCTTTAGCGGGTAAAGTAGCATGCATTAAAATGAACGTCTTGCCAAGATTTATGTATTTCTTTCAGAGTGTCCCGGTTTTTCTCCCAAAATCATTCTTCAGACTTATTGATAAACAGCTATCCTCATTCATGTGGGGTAATAAACATCCTAGAATCAGCAGGTGCTTCCTTCAGAGACATAAGGATGAGGGGGGTATGGCTCTACCTAACCTGTTGTATTATTACTGGGCAGCAAACCTACAAAAAATAGTCTGTTTACTCCATCAACCAGATGTTGACTGGTGTCAATTAGAACTGAATGCATGTAAGCCATCATCATTCCCTGCATTAGTTACCTCAAAGCTTCCTCTCTCTCCGAGGCAGCATTCGTCATGCCCAGTTGTAATCTCAACTCTTAAAATATGGTCACAATTTAGACAACACTTCAATATGATAAACTTCTCTATCTACAGTCCCATATGTGATAACCATGTTTTCCCGCCATCCTTATTAGATCCTGTCTTTGCCCATTGGCGGAGAGCAGGCTTAAATAAATTTAGTGACCTATATATAGATGGAATTTTCGCTACCTTTGATGCTATTTCCTCTAAATTTAGCCTACAGCGTTCCTCCCTATTTCGATACCTCCAGATCCGTGACTGTGTTCGTAACAATAGTCCCTGCTTTCCTAATTTACCCCCAAAAGGAGGTATGGACATAATCTTGCAAACTCCAACACAAGATAGGGGCTTAATCTCCAAAATTTATAATAGCATCTCATCATTCAATACTGTGAAGCTCAATGAGATCAGAGCAGAATGGTCAGAGGAAATTGGAATACACATCTCTGACGAAACTTGGAACCAAGCACTACGTAGAGTAAATGGGTCAACATCATGCGCTCGACTTGGACTAATTCAGTTCAAGGTCCTTCATAGGATCCATTACAGTAGAGCCAGACTCTCAAGGATTTATTCTACAGTGAGTGAAACCTGTGCTCGGTGCCACATAGCTAAGGCAAACCTAACTCACATGTTCTGGACCTGTAACAAACTGTGTAACTTCTGGTCCACAATTTTTCAGATCCTTTCTGAAGCTTTCGAAATAAGTATCCAACCCAGTGCTGAATTGGCAATATTTGGAACTCCAGGGGAGGGGATATCAGTAACACATGATTTTAAAAATGTACTAGCTTTTTCAACTCTCCTCGCCCGAAGAAGAATATTATTAGTGTGGAAATCAGAACACCCACCCAAGGCTTCTCTTTGGTTGAAAGATCTGTCCATGTTCCTTAAGTTAGAGAAGATCAAATTTTGTCTTAGAGGTTCGATCCAAAAATTTTATAAAACTTGGGCCCCTCTATTGTCTTATTTTGAAAGACTGGATACCCTCCCTCGAGCCTGAAAATCACATAGGAGCCAGCTCTGCTGTAGTTGCCTGTCCCCCCAGCCCGGCGGCTCCTTGTGAATCTGGCTATCGATAGTGATTGTCAACCTGTGCAGTTTTAAATATCCATGTTCTGTCTTGATCTGTGTACCTACGCTTGCGCGGACGCCTGTTTTACATGCTGTCCATGTTTCTGTACTCTGTCTTAGTCCCCTGGGTTTTTCATGATTGTGATTCCATAGCTGTATAATTATTAATTTTTTTTTTTTATTATTTTTTTTTTATTTTTATTTTTTTTATTACTTTATTTTGCTGTTTCTTTTGTTTGCAGCCGGGTATGGATGGATGGGGAGGGGTAGGGGACAGAATAAACAGAAGGTAAAGGAAGAGACCACAGGATGGGGAGTGGGAAGGAGGGGAGAAGGGAAAAAAAAAAAATGTTTACTTTGTCCCTGTGTTCAATGTACTGTTGTGGATAGTTGACTAAATAAAAAAATAATAAAAAAAAAAAAAAAAAAAAAGATGTTTGGCAGGTCCCCTTATTGCAAAAAGCCTTCTCATAGCATTAATGCAACCTGATGTATCCAGAGTAGAAATAACTTCGATGTGCACTGCTCTGGTAGACATGCATGTAAACAGCAAAGCCCACCGCTTACTTTCTGCTTGGCCTCCTCTTGTCCGTCTGGCAGTAACTGACCACGGCCCAAAAACACCCATGCCTATGAACGTGAAAGGTGGTGCTGCTGTCACGCGTTCAGGGGGCAAGTCGGCCATCTGCTGTTCCATGATTGTGCCTCTGAGTTTCCGGCAGGTGATGCAAGAGTGAATAATAGAGCTAATGAGCCTTTTTCCTCCAATAATCCACAAACGGCTCCTTCACTGAAATGACGCCCCTGGTGTTTTACCTGCTCGTGATAGTAACGGGCCAGAAGCATGGATATGTGGTGGTTTTTAGGAAGGATGAGAGGATTTTTCACTTCAATGTCCAGCTGAGCATTTTTAAGCCGACCTCCAACCCTGATGAGTCCCGCTTCATCAATCCCTGGCTGAAGCTTAAAAAGGGGACTGTTTTTTGGAACGGGCCTCCCTGCCATCAAAGCTGTTATCTCCTCTGCACAAGCCTGGTTTTGTGCTGATCTTATTATGATGTTTTCAGCTTGAATTCTCTCTTCTGGTGTTCGAGGCTTATGACCTCTGTGCCATCTCGTGCAGCCCTTTACCTTTTGACCTTCTTGGTGTGAACGAGCAATGTGAATGAGAAAACTCACTGCTCTTAAAAGTGAGCTCCACGTAGAGGACCTCTCGAACCGGTCAGCTGTCAGAACTTTTGTTGCTTGAGTTTGTGTAACACAACATGTAACAGTTGGTCGCACCTCAACATCTTCATCTGGATTAACAAGCTCATGTGCTTGAAATGTGGCTTCCTCACCTTGATAGCGTTTGTTGAGGAAAGCCGGTCCAGATAACCACATGGTGGAGGATAGCTGGGAAGCATGAGCTGACCGGGACGCCATGTCTGCCGGATTCTGCTCAGATGGGACGTAGAACCACTGCTCAGGTTTGGAAGACTGATGTATGCGCTGAATCCTGTTATGCACATATACGTAAAATCGCCGGCTCTGGTTATGTACATAACCCAAGACAACCTTACTGCCGCAGTAAAACTTCACTGCATCTGGTTGGAAGTCAATCTCGCTGAGAATGAAGTCAGCTATTTCCACTGCCATCACGGCAGCGTATAGCTCCAGGCGTGGAATAGTGGGCTCTGTCTGTGGTGTCAGTCTGGCTTTCCCAAAAACGAAACCCACACTAGTTGTCCCGTCTCCACTTATGATTCTGATGTATGCCACTGCTCCAATGGCTTTTGTAGATGCATCAGAGAAGACACATAATTCCTTCCGCACAGTTTCGCATAGGGAATTACTGGTGTACATGTGAGGAATGTGCAGGTGGCTCAGCTCTTGTAGAGAATCTTTCCAAGATTCCCAGCTTTGTCGCTTCACTTCAGGTAGTGGTGTGTCCCAGTCAAATGTGTCACTGTTAAGCTCTCGAAGCAGAATCCTTCCATGTATTATGACCGGAGCAGCAAACCCGATGGGATCAAACAGGCAGTTCACAATGGACAGGACACCCCGACGGGTAAATGGTTTGTCCTTGACAGAGATGCTGAATGTTAAGGTGTCAGATGCTACCTCCCAGCACAACCCCAGACTACGCTGCACAGGCTCATGCTGTCCACTGAAATCCAGATCCTTGATTCCTTCTGCATGGTCCTCAGGAGGGAAAGCCTTCATCACAGCTGGACTGTTAGATGCAATCTTGTGCAGGCAAAGATTGGACTCAGAAAGGGATGCTTGCGTCCTCTGAAGGAGATCTATGGCTTGTGTATCAGATGGAAGTGACATAAGTCCATCATCGACATAGAAATGTCTCTCCACAAAGTGACATGTGTCTTCACCATGGCGATGTGCTCCTACTTCGCAGCTCTTCGGAGACCATATATGGCAACAGCTGGGGACGGTTTGTTGCCGAACACATGGACTTTCATCCTGTAGTCGATAATGTCTTTAGTCATGTCATTGTCTCTGAACCACATAAACCTCAAAAAGTTTCTGTGGTCCTCCCTTACTTGAAAACAATGAAACATCTGACGGATGCCAGCTGTGACAGCTACTCTCCCTTTCCTGAATCTAAGTAGGACCCCGAGTAAGCTGTTAAGATCTGGCCCTTTGAGCAGCACACTGTTCAGTGAAATTCCCTGGTGCTGAGCGCTGGAATCGAAAATGACCCTAATTTGCCCAGTCTTTTGAGGATGGTAAACACCGAAGAATGGTAAGTGAGGCACTTTGTTGCCTGCTCACGGTTATTTGACAACCTTGGCCTGGGTGCTTTAAACGGCAACTGAGCAACCCAGGTATTGTCTTTATCTCTGTACATTTGGGTCTTCATGGTCTTTAAAAAGACAGTATCTTCATATGATGGTGCTAGCTTATTGTCGTTACCTGTTTCAGCAAACACAGTCTTTCCTATGCTTTGCTCTTTTGGCTCATTTGACGGTGCAATAGTGCCCCAGGGGCTCTCCCTGCCATAACTTGCTCTCTCTTGAAGCTGTATGTATGCATCACATGATGTCATGAAAGATCGTCGACCACCTGCCAAAACAGTGGTTTTGTAGGATGATACACTTGACATGTGAACCACTGTGAACCTTGAAGACACACCTCCCCCACTATTACCCAGCCAAGGTAAAGCTTCTGAGCAAAGGGAGAATTAACTGGGCCACTTATTTGTTGTGTTACTTTGTGCACTTCAATAGCATCCCGCCCAAGCAGGAGCAGTATCTCTGCTCTGGGATCAATTTCAGGAATTTCCGAAGCGATGGACTGAAGATGTGGATGGTGAAGAGCTGCAGCAGGTGTAGGTATTTCATACCTGTTGTTGGGTATTTGGTTGCATTCAATCAGTGGTGGCAGAGCTATGCATTCTCCTCCATTTACTGGTTCAATACATAATCCTGCAGCTTTCCTCCCTGACATGTCTGTGAGCCCTGAACATGTCTTCAGTGAGTAAGGAAAAACCTGACTCTGGATATTGAACATCTCAAACAGTTCTGACCTAGCAAGTGAGCAGTTGCTTTGGTCGTCAATTACTGCATACACCCTGATGGCCTTATCTCTTTGGTCCTGAAGAAACACTCTGGTGAGGCATATTTTGGCACAGGACACTGGTGCGTGTCTTTCACCACAAACCTCTGTGCAGTGACTACTAACAGTGATCTTGTTAGAATGATCTTCTTCGACTTTGCTGACCTCTGATGCTAAGGTAGTCTATAATTCATTTGAAAGTGGACCGGGGTGCATTGCTGAGATGTGGTGTTCACTGTTACATTCGCTGCATTTAGTAGGGACTTTGCAGTCTCTTGCAATATGAGAACAGGATGCACAGCATTTGTAACAAATCCCACAGTCTTTTAAAAATTCTTTCCTTTCTTCCAACGTTTTAGCTTGGAAAACTTTGCATTTTTTCAAAGGGTGGGGTTTTTTGTGGATTGGACAATGCTTGCTTGGGTCAGTTTGCCTCAGCATGGTAGGAACGGCAGAGCCATTTCCCTCTTCTAAGTCTGTTTTTTGCACGGTTACAGGAAACTTTGCAGCTGTGTGTTGCACAAATGACTTAGCTTTTACTGTAGGTTGAGAACTGCTGAGAACAGCGAAACTGGGATCATTTCTGGTACGGGCTTCATTACACACAAATGAAGCAAAATAGTAAAATGGTGGGAAATGACCATAATGCTCTCTCTTAAATCTTGAACCCTCTGTTATCCACTTCTCTTGTAGATTATGGGGAAGCTTTTCTATGACTGGACTGATTCCTCGAGCTGTATCCAAGCAATCTAATCCAGGAAGATATCCATCTTCTTTTGCTGCCTGGAGTTCCATCAAAAGATCTCCCAGCTCTCTTAGTTTGTTGTAGTCCCTGCTGGCAACTCTGGGAAATGCATCAAGACGTTTAAATAATGAACTTTCAATCACTTCTGGTGCAGCGTAACACTCATACAACCTGTCCCAGGCTTTCTTGAGAGCTGCTTCGGGGTTACTAAGGTGCATAAGGCGCATCCTCTTCACATGTTCTGCTGACTCCTTTCCAAGCCATTTTGTGAGAAGATCCAGCTCTTCGCTTGCCGACAGCTCTAGCTCTTGGGTTGCGTTAACAAATACAGACCTCCATGCTCTGAAGCTTTCTGGTTGGTCATTGAACTTGCTGAGGCCTGTGCTCACCAAATCCCGCCGTGCTAAAAACTTGGCAATGTCGAACATTGAGTCTCTGTGACTTTGGGGATGTAAGCTGGTAATATTCGGTGACGTATAGGGCCGAGCTGCTGGATTAGGAAAGCTTGGATGCTTCAATGATGCCCTACCACAATCATCTAATGTGGCTGGAGGGTAATGACTGGGTGTGGGTAGCTGCACATAAGCCTTTGAAGGTGTTTCACTGTAAGCATTCTGAAACATATGACTTCCTCTGACTGGCTCATATGTGACGTTAATGCTTGGTACTTTCTCTTTTGGAAAATCATCCTTTGGATGTGGCGCGTTGCTTAGGGCATCTTTACTTTGTAGGTCGACTTGATGCTTTGCTTGCCCTTCAATATATTCCAGTGTGTGTTCTGCTGATTCACCATGTATTGGTGCATTACTCCTTTGCATGACAGAAAGGTAAGTACTATTGCTCTCAGCTGCTTCCAGAATGTCCGCTTCTGCATCAGCAGCTGCTGCCTCTCGCTGCAAACTCAGGGACTCCAATTCCGCTTCCAATTTGACTTTGTTCAGCTTAAGTTGTACTTCTCGCTCAGCGTATGATGCGCGTGCACGTGCTGCTTCTGCTCTAGCACGGGCTAACGCAGCCCTGCTAATCTGTGATGCAGACGAGCGTATGCTTCCTGTGCTGACCTGAGATGCACTGTCGTGACCTTCCATGTTGATTCCAGAATAAGTTTCAGCTGATTCGTCTGCCTTTTCACTGTAATGGTCTCGCTATGGTGTCTTGAACTCAGAATAAGCTCAAAGCAGCTAATAGAAATGTTTCAGATACAGTTACATAAGTACAAAACAACGCTACGTTATGGTCTAAAATATCTTAACAGCCTGCTAGCAATGATGTAGCAAACAATCGACTCGCTCACATTTATCTTCAGAACCAACATAAATTCAATAGACAACTCACTCAGTTGTCTATTGACAAACGCCCATTCTGAACTACAAGATGTCACTTACAGGCATTGCCTCGAAGAAACCGAACAGAATGCGACACCCACAACAGACACATCCGTCCATCTGCTCCACCGCTAGCCAAACAAACGCACTAAGCAACATAAAAGTAAAGCATTTCCCATTTCCCAAAACGTCCAGCAGATGGCAGCAATGTGCCATACAAAATAAAACACCCACAGTTCACAGTTTACAAGACAACTTACAGGACACCAATGCTTTAAACCAGCGTTTCCCAATGCCGGTCCTCAGGCCTCCCTGCTCTGCATGTTTTAGATGTGCCTCTATTCCAGAGCAGCTGATTCAAATGATTGCATGACCATCAAGTGCTGCAGAAACCTGTTGATCACCCATATATTCAATCCAGGTGTGTAGCAGAAGGGAAACACCTAAAACATGCAGGGCAGGGGGGCCTGAGGACCGGAATTGGGAAACACCGCTTTAAACAATTTCCATTCATAAATATCACAAAAATCATTCTAAATTAATTAAGTACTGTATTACCACTTAAAATTGCCCATTGAAAAAAAACACTAACCATAATAGTTTACATTTCAAATTGCTGTCTAAAAAACAGTGCTGATGATACAAATCTGCCCCCTTATAGCTGGTTAAAAATATATGTACAAATGTCTTTACTGAGTTTTTATTTGTTTGTTTTTCTTGGAGGCTGGTTCAAGACTAAACTTACCACAGGGGACAGTGCACTCTGTTTTTTCATTGGGAGCACTTAAAAAAGAATGAAACAAAAAACAGAGCAATATTTCATAGTTTGATATATTAAGTGAGCCAAAGAACTTGTGTCTCCAGAGGTTGGAGATCCTGATTTAGCAGATGGAAAATGTCATCCTATCTCAATACTGCAGCTAAAAGTGCAGCACCGTAATTGTTAAAGTAAAATTGTGAAGGTTAGAAAAATCTACCACTAAATATTAAAGCAAGACATTTATTAAGTATAATTTCTTCAATAATCTTAGAATGTTCCCAATTCTAAGATTGCCGCGTGTAACCAGTCATCCTGCACTGTGTGGTGAGTTACGTACACAGCAAATTCAAAAGTGTTAGATTTCCAGTGTTGGTGTTGTATGTTAAAAATACAGTGTTAATTCAACACTTGTTTAGTCTAATTCAACAACATGAGTGTTAGTTTCCCTAAAGAGTTGGTGTTATTCCAGAGATTTAAATTTAATCAACTCTGTCTGGTGTTGATTTTGAAAACACCAGACAGAGTTGGCCCCACAATTGTAATGTATCTGTGACGTCACGTGTTTGCCCAAGGAGCGGGGACAGCAGTATGGCGTCTTGTCTGGAGCTTATAATAACAAGGTAAGTTCCATATTAAGATTATCATGTTTGTGATTCTTTTTTTTACGGATGCATTAATTTTCCATTTGCGCAAGAGTATCTAATCATATACATAGTTCGCTTAACGTAAGTTTATTTGTTTGGATATCACGGTATATACGAATGTTTAGTACAGTACAGTCCTCGAGAGCTACCATCCTGCAACTTTCAGGTGCTTCCCTGCTCCAACACACCTGAATCAAATGAATGGCTCATTAGCAGGTCTGTTCAGAGCTGATCGAGGGCTTGTGCGAAATTCTGTTCCCCTGTGAAAATCTGTTCCCCCTGTGTCGGGAGCGCGCATTGCAGTCAGGGAAGCGGATCTGACCATTTTCACGGCGCTTCTGATCGATTTCTCGGTAATCATGCCAAGCTTGTAACATTTAGTTTAATCAGCAGCTGTTGTTTACAAAATTGTAAAAATAATTAAATAAACGAGGTCTTTTTACGCTGTTTTGTGTTATTTTAAACGCCAAGAGAATCGGTCTTTTTCCAACTTTTGTCACTTCCGCCTGACAGAAATAAAAGTCAGTCACCAAAACACAGTTTTCCAACACGTAGTGTGTATTTATAATTTTTCATTGCTGATATAAGAGGATGGAAGCTGGCTGAAGCATGGCACAAAAATTAAGACATCCTGAAAAGACGAGAGCGTGGACTTTCTGGTAAATCCCATTATAATGTAAAATATGACAGATTACAGTAGTAAGGAAATTTCTAGTATACTATATGCTATCACACATAACAATTTTTGAGAATTTGGCAACAGTTGCTCTTTATTCCCAAAAGTTATGGGGGGAGGAGAGGAGAGAATGGATATTTCAGCTGCCTGAAATAACCTGTTCCCCCTCCATAACATGGGAACAAATTAATTCAGCAACAAGTCTTTAACTGTGTTTATTCCTTTCATCATCAACAATAAATCAAGTAAGTTTGAAAGCATTTGCTCTGTATATGCCAGAGTTGTGGGGGGAGGAGAGGAGAAAATGGATATTTCAGCTGCCTGAAATAATCCGTTCCCCCTCTATAAAATGGGAACAAATTAATTTACCAACAAGTCTTTAAGTGTGTTTACTCCTTTCATCATCAATAATAAATCATGTAAGTTTGGTAACATTTGCTCTTTATTTGACAAAGTTATGAGGGGGGGACCATATATTTTAGCCACCTGAAATAATCCGTTCCCCCTCCAAAACACAGGAACAAATTAATTTACAAGAAAGTGTTTGACTTTGCTTTGCTTTGGAAACATTTGCTCTTTATTTCTCAAAGATAAGGGGCCTTGGGATTTAAACTTTTTTCCATAGCTGCCTTATATCAAAGTCTTGTAAGTATAAATATCAAACAGTTTTCAAAATGTAATTTATTAACCATTAAACAACATACATAAACAAGCACACCACAGCAAACTCAGGAACAAAGGCAAACTAAGGCAACTAAGGCAAACACGCAAAGCAGTGATACGTTTTTTCAGTTGGTGGGCTTCCCACACACGCATGATGGAACCACCTCAGACACATGTCACACTGGATCTAGGAAAGAAACCAAAAATATCAGGGTTTTTTAGAAATATATGTCTTTACAATTACAATATACAATCAATCATTTTAGATTCCCTTATATTCCAACTGCTGGAGGATCATATCATAGCTTGTTGACGCAAGATAAGATTAGATAAAACTTGTCCTCTTTATTTAGTTTACTAACACTAAGTCTTTGAATAATTCTAAAAACTTTCCTACCCAGTTCACATCCGGGTCACTTTCCATCTCTCCACAGAAGTGACACAAGTCTTTTAGGTCCTCTGTTAACAACAAAAGTATAAAAACACACACACACACACAAACGATTATACATGTACAATCGTGACAGTATATATGTGTGTGTGTGTGTATGAAACTGTTACACAGGATGTGCTAAGCACCAACACAGTCATTTATGAAAAAAACATAGAAGATGAAATGATTGTATTTATTAATTTGTAGACAAACAATTTCCTTAAATAAATGTTTTCAGAGTCCATGTTAATGTATTAAGTTTGGCTAAGTACAGATGTTTTAGCCAAACATACAAATAATAGTAATCATGATAACAATTGTCATAGACCAGTGGTCCCCAAACTACGGCCCGCAGGCCAGATGCGGCCCGCCTCCACATTTGGTCCGGCCCCCTGAACAATACCAGAGTATTTTCATATATGTGCATTTTTATTTGATACGTTGGACTTTTGCAATAAAATAAATGTTCCTTAGTAATGAACTTTATTTATTATTAACTACTAGTTAGTAACTATTTTATACATGCATATAATTGACCCTAACCCTTTTTTTTATGTGGAGAACCCAGTGTTATTTGGTTATTATTTATTTCATAAATAGTGTTATTTCCTGACTTTTGTTCACTGAAGAATCCAGAAAAGGTTATTTGATTGTGCTTTCTGAAAAACAATACATTTTTATGTTTAGCACTCTTACAATTGTCACATTTTTTCTGTTGCAAACTGACCCCGGCCCCCCATCAGAGAAGGGACAAGTTATGTGGCCCTCACAGGAGAAAGTTTGGGGACCCCTGTCATAAACACTCAAAATAAGAATATTAATGTTAAGGATAAGTCTCAGGCTGTGGAGACTTATCCGCCTCTCTGGAAACAGGAAAGTCCACAACCTCTTTTGATAGGATTTTTTCTGCAAACTGAAATGAAGAGCTTCATTTAATGGCTTTAAATTTAAGTAACAAAGAAAATAATTCACTGTACATGTCTCAAAATATATATCAAAATCCTAAAGTCAGACACTGTGTGACAATATGTCTGAAACCTGCAGTGAAAATCCACCACATGATGAACTATCTTGTTGTTTTGGATGCTTGACTGTGTCACATGTCCAACGTTAGACATTGCACCCCTTCTTCCTCATAAATGCCCTGTAAATATAGATATATTAATAAGAACAACTTTATTTGATTTCCATACTTGAGTTAAACTTAAATTTTTAACCATACCTTGTGATTTGCAAGCATTTCTGGATGTCTTGTTTCGATTCCCCCAATGGATTCAAGAACAAAGACTTTTTCTCTTGTGGGTAGATCACCTAGAAAGTGGGCATTCCACAGTTTTCATGTGGTTTTTGTCTATGTGATAAGTATGATATAGATTGTTTTTAGAGTTTAAAAACATTTATTACCACTAACGTCTGTGGTGGTGTTGATTGTTGATTCCCAGAATTGTTCCCCCCTCATAACTTTGTCAAATAAAGAGCAAATGCTACCAAACTTACATGATTTATTATTGATGATGAAAGGAGTAAACACACTTAAAGACTTGTAAATTAATTTGTTCCTGTGTTTTGGAGGGGGAACGGATTATTTCAGGTGGCTAAAATATATGGTTCCCCCCTTATAACTTTGGCAAATAATGATCAAATGCTTTCAAACTTACTTGATTTATTGTTGATGATGAAAGGAATAAACACAGTTAAAGACTTGTTGCTGAATTAATTTGTTCCCATGTTATGGAGGGGGAACAGGTTATTTCAGGCAGCTGAAATATCCATTCTCTCCTCTCCTCCCCCCATAACTTTTGGGAATAAAGAGCAACTGTTGCCAAATTCTCAAAAATTGTTATGTGTGATAGCATATAGTATACTAGAAATTTCCTTACTACTGTAATCTGTCATATTTTACGTTATAATGGGATTTACCAGAAAGTCCGCGCTCTCGTCTTTTCAGGATGTCTTAATTTTTGTGCCATGCTTCAGCCAGCTTCCATCCTCTTATATCAGCAATGAAAAATTATAAATACACACTACGTGTTGGAAAACTGTGTTTTGGTGACTGACTTTTATTTCTGTCAGGCGGAAGTGACAAAAGTTGGAAAAAGACCGATTCTCTTGTCGTTTAAAATAACACAAAACAGCGTAAAAAGACCTCGTTTATTTAATTATTTTTACAATTTTGTAAACAACAGCTGCTGATTAAACTAAATGTTATAGGGTGACCATATTTTACTTTGGGAAAACGTGCAGCGGGGGGGGTGTTAGGTAAACCAGAACACCTTAGAGCGGAGAGGGGGGGGGGGGGGGTGCTGCCCGCACTGACGCGGCTCAGGGATTACGTGACACGCAGCGCAGTGCCCTACAATGCACTGTAAGCTATGTAATGTGTTTTCAGGCAGTTGACCAAAATCCCGGAGGATTTTTAAATTCCCCCCGGACATCTTTTTAGGTCTGAAAAGTAGGACATGTCCGGGAAAAAGAGGACGTCTGGTCACCCTAAAGTGTTACAAGCTTGACATGATTAACTGAGTTGTTTTTACCGAGAAATCGATCAGAAGCGCCGTGAAAATGGTCAGATCCGCCTCTCTGACTGCAATGCGAGCTCCCGACACAGGGGGAACAGATTTTCACAGGGGAACAGAATTTTGCACAAGACCTGTCTGTTGAAGTAAGGATGAATCTAAAAGTTGCAGGACGGTAGCTATCGAGGAGTGGACTTCAGCACCCTTGGTTTAGTATTTTTGTTAGCAGCTAGCTAAAGCTAGCCAAGCACGTGTAGCACAAGGTATTGGGTGGTTAACCAAACATTAAAACTGTAAGAAAAATCTGAAGGCCATTTGAGTTAACATTATTTAGCTGCAGAGTTGTTTTCTTGAAGTTTTTGGCTTTAGATGGAATAATGAGAGTGGCTGTGCTGGACCGGTGGGTTGATCTAGTCGATCAAAGCTAAGCCAAAATCTTTCTGAATCTATACATACAATAAATTATAACATATTGGTTGCCTTTTTTATCTTCATTAGTATGTCATGTTGGTGACTGAAGCCTGTTATGATCATTTCCACACATCACATTTCTTCAGAAAGAACTTTTAATGCTGTCCAGAATGTTTCTGTAAGCCTTCTAATTACTAGAATACCTAATGATTATGTGATACTTAATGTCTGAATCAGAAATTATTTCTGATTTTTTTTATGCTTTATCTTGTAGGTGGTGAAAAACACTCTCCAGGCAAAACCATGTGGTTAGAGTGTTTTGAATGAATATGATAGTGACACACACAGGTGGGTCTGGTTAGCTTTGCTCACACTTCTCTTTAAAATATGTATTTATTATCCTAATGTGTCTGGTATTTTACCTGGTTTTCCTCCATGCTGGGATAAACAGGCATTCTTCTGTTGGTTCATGTTCTTCTTCCTACGTCCATAGGCCACAAGAAGAATCCAAAACATCTCATGTCAAACTGTAGATCATGTTGTCAGATATGTGCAGGTATGTGGTTATTCTAATGATCCTACTTATTGTGTTGAAGCACTTTCTCATTAGCTTAGTTTGCTATTTGCTATATATAATTAATATTTTTTATTATTCGTCTTCTTAGCATTTTGTCAAAGATGAGAGCCAGTATTAAAGCCTTCCTCATTGGTGTGGAACCAGGACAGCCCTTCCTCCTGCATGTTGGTGAAAACAAGAGCAGCACCAAAGACACTTTACTATCAGTGATCACACAATAATCCCTGACCATCCATGGCCGCTTTCGATGAACTTTCGAAGCTCATTTCACCTTCAGTGCAAAATACCATGAATTTATCTACAACTTCTTCACAGTTTTCTGTGGCACATGAAAACCTACAGTTTTTAACTTTGACACAACACTTGAGGTGCTTGCTTTTATTTTGCCTGGCAGAGTGGACAGTCTTTATTATGATCATTTAAATATTCTTCATTGTAGAAGAACATTTCTAAAACAAAATGTTTTAGAATTATTACTTATTATTGGACTTGTAATAAGCCAAGTTCAGTTAAGGACTTGGCTTATTACAGTCCCTATGGCAAGCAGTTTTCTGAAATGTGTGGGAAAGAAAACATAACAGATTGCCATACTGTATGACCTTTGTTGTATATTGCTGTCAGTGCTGTTTGATGATCTTGTTTTCAATTGCAAGTATATTTAAACTGCAACTTATATTGGGGTTTTTGTTGATTCAAGTGGCATCTAATGTTTTTTAAAGTGAATTCGGGAATTATTGACTGACAGTATTTTTTAAAAGGTTTTATTGGCTCTAGTGGCCTTTTTATTTGATACTGAATTGACAGTAAAATGGGTAATGAGATAACAGGGAAAACATGCAGCAAAGACCGGGAAGCAAACCTGCGACAGCTGCGTTGAGGACTAAGGCCTCCATATGTGGGTTGTGCTTAACCCCTGCACCACCACAGCACACCCTACCAGTAATATTTTAAAATTCAGATTTCTATGCTGATCTATATTTAACACAATTCTGTGTTAAACTAACACATTGATAGTGTTAACTTTTGACACTACATGCTAGTATTAGGTAAATCAACACTGATGTGTGTTAAATTTCAACTACTGAGAGTGTTGATTCAACTCTACCACAAATAACACTTTCAAAAGTGTTACTTTAACACAAACAAGAGTGGACCAATATAGACACTTTCAAAGTGTTGAATTGAACTCTCTAGGAGTTGAATTAACACTTCCAAATTTGCTGTGTAGAATGTCGGGACGACTCCGATTTAACATCGGGAATCCCAAACAGCTGACATGGCGCAACCGAGAGTCCAGTGGACATCAGAGACGATATGTTTATTCAGCATGAATGTTTATTCAGCATTTCCTACAAGGAATATCAACAGAAATGACAATAAGAGGAACTGCAGAGAAACTGGTACCACAGTTGATAAACCCGGTAACGTTTCAGCTATCATTAACCTGACATGACATAAGGCTATTCATTTAGTCAGGGCTTGATGCTGACATTAGCTCTCTTAAAATTAGTCCACAAACTATCACTGTTGCTTCTACATCGTCATCCGTGTTTGTTTATTCTAAATTCATGTATGGTATGTTGGGGGTTTTACAGGATTTTCTTCTGGAATCGTGATGTTTGTGAGTGAAATCGGTTCTTGTGTGGCTCCTGCCGTGTGGCTGGACACACGAACCGATCAAACCAGTTGTAATTTTATTGGCTAGTGTCGTGTTTGAAAAATCTGCCGACAATTTTTAAATTGTGCCGTGTGAACCAGTTTTGTTTGTTGCTGCTGTTTTTCTTTTGTGTGTTTTCTTTTATGTACTTGTGATATGGTCTCACGTGTTATGTGTTTTTGTGTTTGTGACATTCTGTGTGTTCGGGGGGGGGCCTGTACAATGTATATATTTCACACCTGAATGTATATTTTTATTGTGAAGGGGAGAAGGTGAGAGGAGAAAACACCAACTGTTGTATTTCATTCTATTTTTTAGTTTTGGTTGGAAGACATTGAGAATAAATCAAGACTCAAAGACTTCCACATGGTCATTATTGTTACATGATACTCATGTAGTGAGTAGGTCCGTGTAGTGCATATGAGTGTGATAGGCATGTCTATCGAGCAGTTATGTATCTGTTAAATACGGAACGCGAAGTTTAACGGCCAAATATGAGACGACTCCGTATTTTACGGGACTGGTGACAACCCTATTCAGGGGTGCTGAGTACATGGTACATGAACTTTTCTAATCATTTTGACCACTCAAAGCGCACCGATCGGATCGGTGTATAAATCAAAGCAGATCGGTAGGCAATTTGGTTAAGTGGTGCTTTGCCCAGAGGCACATCGACATGTGGCAGGAGGAAGCTGGAATCGAACCTACAGCCTTCCGATTGCAAGTCGACTACTTTACCAAAGAGCCACAGTCATCCTACTAATCCTATTAATGGTTCACTTTTAAATGTTTATTTACACAGCTGGTATCACTTTAGCAAATAGGTGCTGTAGAATGTGTTCTATGTTTTAGATTATATTACAATTTAAATCTTTAGTAGCCAGTATGATACAAGTTATTTTGAAAACTACTTGCCAAGTTTGGGATTTGAAAATAATGGTGCTACTGTCAGAACTGGGTGACATAATTATGTTATAATACAGGAAATTTACAGAAAAATACTGATACGGGAGCACGTTGGGGAAGAGAGGTGAAATATTGTAGTTTACTGGTCAACATGGGAGACTTGACGGGTATGAATTCAGTTATTTACGATGTGAAAAAAGTATTCAAATTCTTACAGTTCTTTTATGTTTGATTATTTTGACACATTTTACTGAACAAAGATAACCTGAGCAAACACTGTGTTAAATGCTGATTTCATATTTGAAGGCATAAAACACAATCCAAACCAACCTGACCCATACCAAACCTTAGTAGCCTATATGCAATGAATATATAGGCTACTAATACTCATGTAGTGAGTAGGTCCATGTAGTGGACCTACTTCTGTTTAAATTTAAGCCACATCAGTATAGGATGTCGATGTTCAGGATATTCTACCCGTTTCACATTGGTAGATGGCACATCTGCTAAATTCCCTAATCAGAACATCCTACCTCTTTGAACATGGTGATGCACTAAATTATTTAATCAAAATACCTGATAAATACAGTATGTGGGTAGCTTATACTGGTGCATTAAACACCCTGCATCAGAAGAGTCTACCTTTTAAAAATATTTAAAATACAGAGGTGTTTGTAAGTAGTTTGTAAGAATAAAACTGTCAGACAGGGGAAACAAGTTTTTATTGAAATTAAATTAAGCACAGACATCTACAAATACAGATCACCGCAAAATCTTTATTGTCCATTAATACATTATATAGCAGTGTAATGAATTGATCTTCATCACTGGGACTATTTTTGCTTAAGTCACTGTATAGCACTTTAAAAGCACTTTTTGCACTTTATTAACAAGCACTTTATTTAGCACTGCACTTTTAGCATAGATTTGCACATCAATAACAATTTGCACACAAGAAGTTTAATTGTATTTATTGGGTGTTTTTAGAGATTAGCATGTAGCCTTTTGTTCTGGGCTCTGCACAGCTGCTCCTCATTGACGAGTGAGGTGGTTGCCTGTGAAGGGATGATGATTGTTACTCAGAGCAATGAGCTACTGGTGGGTAAAACTGAGCAAATGTGTTGTGCATAATCTGTTAAGTGTGGAGTGCTAATATGAAGTGACTCACCTGTCCTTTCTGTGTCCTCTCCAGGGTGTTTGGACAAATACTGCCCCGGGGGTCCAGACACCATATATAGTTTCCGGGAGAGGCCATTGAAAAGTGTGGGGGGGAATTGTTTATGGGTTTTGTGCTATTTCATTATGGTGTAATGATAAAACATAAAATATTTATAAAAAGTAAATGGAAATGTTTGTATTTAGTAAAAGGTATTATAATTAAATAAATGTATATTGGTTGAATTGAGATCCCACTGTGAGTTAAAGGTAGTTTGGTCTGTCACAGCTGGGACTATTTAAGGCTGTAGTTTCACCTGTGAAGTGTTGTTGATGCTGTGTGAAGAATAAACCACTACTGTTTCCACCTGACTGTCTCAAAGCTTCATCCTCACTGTAAAATCCAGGCTCAAAAGGCCGCCTTGTTACAAGCAGTCTTTATCAAATGCAGAGCAGTCAAAATGTGTCCTCTGAACTGTGCAGGTTCTGTGCTTAAAATTCTGTGCTACGCTTAATATACACTAATATTACACTAAACATACACAGCTTCAGTCCCACAAAATATTGCTACCGACATGCTCTTAGCATGGTTTGTTAAAAGAAGTATTATTAAACTAAAATCTTTTAAAGTATAGGGGCAAAAATGCTCACATAAACAACATATTTTGTCGTGATTAACGTTAACACCAAGCCATGACTTTTTTGTTTACAGTACAGTAGCAACAATTCAGATGGCAAACTAAAGTCATATATAAATATGTTTACAGGCTGCCTGTCAGGTAAACTTAAAACATGAAGTAATACAGCAGCTTAATGAAAGCCAGATATAAAATAAATTAAATAAAGCTTACCTTAATCTTTGACAAAATAAAACAGTCAAAACGAAGCTTCCACGGGTAGGATGTATTGATAAGACATCTGGTGAGTAAGCAGTATGCGTATTACCACAAGGTAGGATGGATTGATGGGTAGCACAGATAGTCAGAACACCGGCACTAGAGTATTGGAGTTTGATACGTGTGTTACACCAATGTGGTGTGTCTATTTTGGAGCTAACATCTTGATTTAGTGAAGTCAATTGGGATTCCTTTTTGGGATATCTTTTTGTAGAGCTGTCTACAATGTCAAGACAGGACACATGAGAAGCAAAAAAATAAATCTGTTATGGACTGCCTATGTTTTGACTGACAGGCTATCTGAACGTGCTGTCCAATAACCGTTGGCGTGAGCGCTGGTGCCGCCTGAAAGACAACCAGCTACTCCTCCACAAAGACCGTGACGACCTGAAGAGCCACATCGCCTCACTGCCCCTTCGAGGCTGCGAAGTCAACCCCGGCCTCGACCACAAACACCCTTTCGCTTTCCGCCTCCTTCGTAATGGCCAGGAGGTGGCGGTGCTGGAGGTGAACTACTGATAGGACTCTGGAAGACACTTAGTAAAGAAGAGATGCATTGCACTCATGCTTTATTACTGTGTTCTCTGGTTTTTCTTGAGGCCTCCTCCTCTGAGATGATGGGGCGTTGGTTGGGGGTGTTATTGGCCGAGACTGGCTCTACCACTGACCCAGCCACCCTGCACTATGACTACATTGATGTGGAGACCACCGCCAATGTCATTCAACTAGCCAAGCAGTCCTTTTGGTGAGCAGAACAACATTTGCTTGCTCTTTTTAGGTTTGTTGTCTCCCTCTTCATGAGCAGCTATGTAACTTTATGCTTCTATCTCTTCAGTTTCACTAGTAAACGTGCCATCTCTCCCAATCCATACCTTGACAGCCAAGTCAATGGTTATGCCTGTCCTTCTGGTATGGCTCTACACTATGATGATGTGCCTATAAATGGAATGGTAAGCACACCTGGGCACTTTTATTGCAGTGTTTTATAAAATTTCTCATAATCTTGAACATTCAAGGTTTCTTCTCCCTTTGCAACAACAAACTTCATTGTGTTTTACTGGAGTTTTTATGAGCCAAAACACAAATATATAACTGTAAAGTCAATGGAATTGCCTTGACGATTTGTTGTTTTCAACATTTTAAATTAATAAAAAATAAAAGAAATGGGATGGATATTAGTGGTCACACCCTGTTTACCATAAAACTCTTAAATAAAATCCAGTGCTACCAATTTCCATGTGAAGTTATTTAATTAATAAGCACCTATTTGGTAATTAAATGAATGTTAACGTAGCTTTTCTTTGAAGGACTCAAAGGTTTGCTGGAGAACACTGATCCTCCAGGATTTCGCAATTGTTTTTGTGACTTTTTTGGCGATCAGAGACATCAATTTCTACTTTAGAAACATTTGCAAGGAATTTTGTGATATTTCTTCCTCATTAAACCCATTCTAAAATCTAAATATAGAAGAAAAAAATATTTTCTTTTTCTTATATATGACATATTGACATATTGGACAAAAAAAAAAGTTCTTCTTTAACAAACTTAAATAGCTCAATTTTTGTTACTTGCCTTATTGAAGATGAACTGTAATTGACATAATGTAAGGTTGATGCAACAAAGTAGTACAAATAGCCCAATATTTTTGACTAAATCATCATTCTTCTACTTCTTCTTGCCATCTTCTTGGTTGTTTCCATTGCAGTTTTACAAAATACATCTATTTTGATGCGGCTGAAAAACCAGCTTATCTTAGCGCAAAAACATTTTATCAAAAAATGTGAGTTGTTTTTTAATTGGTGAGTTTCCATCAAGTAGATTTATTTTTGTACTCTCAATTTGTGCAATTTTATGGTTAATGGAAGCACAGTCATGTTCATCAAATATGCAACTCAAATGTAACTTCACCACGGTTCTAAAACTAGACATTTTTAAGGGAATGAGAAGAACTCTTCAACTAAATGTGATTTTAGTGTAGAGTGGGTGGGGTCATTGCCAAATTCCTCTACAATCTGCAGTCAGGGGTTTGTGCAAAACACTAAAATCCATTCATTCGTTCAACCTGGTAAGCTATTAAGGACATGTTCTTATTTACAATAACAACCTGGCAGGGAAGAAAAGGAAATATTAGAACAAACAACAATATTATACAGTTTTTAGGCATAAATCTACCTAGACACATGGGGCCGAATGCAAAGACTCAGATGATTGAAATAATCAGATGATTATTCGTGAAAAATGTTCAAAACAATTATTCATTATGAAATCTTAAAAACAAGGAGTTGAAATACTTTTGCAATGGAATGTAACTTTTAGTAATATCTGACATTATCTGGATGGGTAATATTTACCAATCCAGATAATGTCACATATTGACTTCCTGCTTGTACTAACTGTGACCTCTCCTCCTTCCTGTCATCCTTATTTTGTTGCTGTTTTTCTTCTTTTTTCATTCCTTTTCTTCACCTTGTTTGCTTGCTTTCCTCATCTAACTCAAGGAACTTGAGTTGCAGTACTCCTCTCCCACCACACAGGGGGGGCAGATGAAAGAGGAAGTGCAGCAAAAGAGCACAAATCTGTATGAAAATATGCCATTACCTCAACTCGTGACGCGCTATCCCCCCAAAGCTTCCTCTGCTTCCTCCTCCTTTTCTGCTGCTCACTACAAATCCCCTGTTTCTAAAATCTCCTCTCGATTCCTGACTGCTGACCATAAACCTTTGGACTCCACTCAGGTGACTAACACTCTGCTGCTTAACTAATAAACTCATCATACAAACTCTTCTGCATTTATTCCTTTTTTAAGCCTCACTAACAATATTATACAGTTTTTAGGCATAAAAACTGTATAATATTGGGTCCTCACCAATGACTTAGTTCTTGCATCCCTTCCATTATATTTTCTGCTTCCCTCAGATCAACTCATAGATAATTTGCTTTTCACATTGTTTGATAATTTAAACTACGTATTATGGTTGTGTGATTATCCTTTCCTTTAATATTTTTACATTGACAGCCTTCTTCTGCAACCATATAAGGCACCACACAGGCTATTATGGAGCTCTACCTCTTACTCACCACCCTTCGATGTGTGCACTGTGTAGTGCCGCCAGCAACTGTAACAGTGACCATAGACCACAAAGTGTTGCTCTGTTGAATAATGAAGGCTGTCAAGGTGGACAAAGGTTTTTATTTCAGAAGGATTCACCTATTTTACTACATTTACAATATACTATTATTCAAAGTATGAACCAAATATTAATTTATAATAACTAAAATCATGGAAAATCATAATTTCTTGAATAACTAAGGATCCTAAATATTTGGATAATATGGGTTACATGAAAGATCTCAGCCAGTCAGCTGACAAACCAGTACAGCGTTCCAGTTCCCTCGGCTGTGAGACACTGTTGTTCTGGTTTTATTGTCCACTTATGTACACTTCTGGTTAATGTTAACGCCAATTAGTTGCAATTTACAGCAACAATGTTCTTAATAAAATGCTGCGATCATTTCATTATTACAACACTGCACACATTGTACTGAAGTGGTGGATGCTGTGAAGCACAGCATGAATGTAAAGAACAGGGAGAAGATGCTCTGTGTTGTGAGTTTATGGAAGATAAAGCCTTGAAAGAAGTTTTTAATAAAAAATTTTTCTCAGTATTAAACATGTAAATGAAGATATAAAATTAATTTTAGAAATGTTTTTAAATGAACGTTTAAAGGTTTTATGAACATTTTCATAGATATAAAGTATCAACTGTGGGACTTGTGACTTTCTATACATCTTGTGGTCCAAAATTTTAGGTAGCTGAGTTATATTGCACTTTAAATTCACAGCATGCACAAGTCAAGCAAGCTGTGTGGCTTTTGATATGTCTGTTGGTGCAGTACTCTCCAAAAATGAGCTCTCCATATAGAGATTTATGAATGCTGGTACAGGCAAACCTGCTCTATAAAAGCCCTTTCCAAATCATCCAGTTTGAGTACAAAGAGATGGAAATTAGATGGAAATTGTAAGATCCCCTTTTGAGGAACCACTTTTGCTCAAAGTGCTCTGTCCGTGAGAGGATCTGCAGTTTGGAACTCACTTCCTGTTGATTTAAAGTCCGTAACCAGTTTTAGTACGTTCAAAAACTCTGGTTATGTCAAAAACAGAACTGAATCCATTTTTAATGTTTTACGTTTCACTGTTTGTTTGTAGATATTGTCAACAATATGTTGTGCTATTTTAAATGATTATCACTTCAATTTTTTAGAGGTACTTTTTAAAAGCCCATTTAGAGACAAGTGCTGAACATTAGCTGTTGCTATTGCACTATGACGCAAACATGGGGCCGCTGTTCTGCTCAGTCTGTCTATGTCTGTCTCTATCAAATAAACTTAATAATAATGAAAAAACATCAGAGGTACACACCAGGCGTCACAACAGCTCGGAAGGCCAACATGCAGAGGCGGCGATGGTGCATTTGGCGCCAAGGGCGCCGTATAGGAGAGAAAGGTTATGATAATCCTAAGGGATTTAGTGCTGTCAATCACAATCTCATGTAGCTGCTCATCCTTCCTCCCCCTCGCTCTGTGCTATGCTGCAGCTAGCGCAGTCTGTTGTAAATGCTTAGTCTTGTTAGCATAGCTACCAGTGATGGCAGATAAACGATTTTCCTGTAAGGATAAGTTGTTTTTTTACCATTTAGCAGCGAGTGAATGAAGTTGATTGACAGCACTAAGACCTTCCTCCTGGCTCTGATTGGTTGTTTTGGTCAGAACGTTGCATTACTTTAGCCAGCAATAGTAGTTCAGGGAGACTGTGGAGGAGGTTGATTGTTTTCACAGATTATCCGTCTCATAACAAACTGTCACGATACAGTGACAGTTTTAACAAATATGGAGAAAACATATTTTTCATTAAAGTTATATACTGCAGTTTGAATAAAATGCAACTACATAGCATTTTTTTGAGAAGCCTGGATTGCTTTATGTATATTTTGCATGTTGCCTATGACTGTTGTTCGTGGGGAAAGACATTTCAGTAATCTAAAACTAATAGAAAAAATTTAAGCAACCTACTTGCATACTGTGTGCAGACTGTTGGATGTAAAATTCCTGAGCAGTAAATATTGTTCTTGTTATCAGTATTGGACCAAAGAAAGCAAGGCAGTTGCAAGCCTTTAAAATTGTGACACTTTTGATGGGTCAGATAGACTCAAGATATTGTAATAGCAGCTGCGTGGGGGGCCCCAATTAAATTTTTGCCCCTGTTTAGCGCACACACCCTCGCATGTCACCAATAAAGCTAGCTTAACTCGCGCGCCATGTTTTCTCGACACAGATCTCACTCGCCAGAAAAATAAATGGCAAATTAGTAGTATCTTGCCTATCATTAGTAGTATTTTGGCTATTTTCATTTTCATTAAAGTATCCAAAATGTTGCTACACAAAATATTTAAATGGAATGAATGCTTCTTTGGTGCAAATGCAACAATGCCAGTCAACTGCATCTTTATTAGCCTAATCTGTAAACACAACTGGTGCAATCTATCCTAGTGCAATGTACCAATCCAATCCAGCTTTATTTCGTCCATTCATCCATTTTCATTTTCCTGACAGGTCACCAGTCTGTTGCAGGGCAATACAGAAACAGACAGGACAAACAACCATACACACACACACACACACTCACTAAGGAGAATTTAGAGAAACCAATTAACCGAGCAGAAAGACTCGGTTAATTGTCTTTCTGCAATTAACCGAGTTAATTGGTACCGATTCTTGGGTACAGAGAATCGGTACCCAATACCTTCTTGCTGCAAGGCAACAGTGCTACCAATTGCGCCACTGTGCAGTCCTCCAGTTTTATTCAAGCAAAAATATATTATCATATTAGCCATGTAATAAAATACTAATAAAATAAGCAAAAGCTAATATTAACATCTCAATATGTCAAAAAAAATTAGTTTTAAGAAGGGATTTAAAATTATACAATGGTGTAGCCTGTCTGATGCACCGGTGCCATCAATAAAAAAAAACTGTCCCTCAACATGATGCTAACACCACTATGCTTGACACATGATATGTCAATTATAATTACAGGTGATTTAGATTTGTTGAGTTCAGTATTAATCTTTGACTCTACTTTATTGCACTGTTCATACTTGATGTCTGACAAAAATCCCAAAGAGGGTTTTGTGTTTCAATATTAGAATTGCCATTTAAAAAGCTTCCCTTGTGCTTTTCCTGTTTGCTACAGTTCAAGGGAAAGAAGGGAGCCAGTATCAATGGAGTGGCTTCCAAACAGAAGGCTGAGCCAAAGAGTCAGGCCAAGAAGAATGGAGTCAGTGGGTTGGCATCTGTGAAACGCAACAACTCCAGTAAGTGTTGTCTCTGAATTCTCCTGTGGAGCATAAGGAACTCATGTTTTTTGTGTGTGTGGCTCCGTTGATCAGTCCCTCCAGTTTTTTGTGGAAATTTATGCAAAATCAAAAGTATCCCTATTTTGCACTAATGTACAGCAGAGGATTAGGGATACTAAAAACAGGAGAAAAAAATAGTTCTGATGTTAATTTCTTTCTCCTTCTATGTCAAAATCCAAAAAAATAAGTCAAGTATTTTTGTTGGCCTATGAAAATAGTGATATTACTGTTTCTTCCTCGTTAAAGGATTTGTAAACCTGAACTTTATCTACACTGAAAGTATGTCCAAAATTTATTTGGTAGAATTGAATTTTAGGACTAGATTTGTCTGATGGTGCTTACAGAATTTAAATAATTCTATTTCTGAGAAAAAAGTCAGAATTCCTTTTATTCATGTGGCTCTAATCCTCTTCCATACTAATGTGTAATTGTGAGTTTATAGCAATCCATCCATCTTCTTCCGCTTATCCGAGGTCGGGTCGCGGGGGTAGCAGCTTCAGAAGGGAGGCCCAGACTTCTCTCTCCCCGGCCACTTCTTCCAGCTCTTCTGGGGGAATCCCGAGGCGTTCCCAGGCCAGCCGAGAGACATTTTATAGTTTATAGCAATTTTTTCCAAAAATTGTTAAAAACATTAACTTTAAGTGACTAACTCCCACATGAAGGTAGCTGTATTTATTACTTTTACTACTCTGCTGCTTCAGCCTTACTTGATGTCGAGTTATTGATATAGCCAGTAAGAAAAATCGAGCTATTTAAGTCCTTTAAAGAATACAAATGTTTGTGTGTGTCCAATCTACCTGCTTGTTATGTTTCTATCACCTTTTTTGAAGAAGTTTAAGTACAAAACATGTTGCAAAGCTTCTTGCAAATATTTCTAATGTAGCAACACAAAATCAATCATATCTGATCCTGAACGTTGACAAGACGAAGGAGATGATCGTCGACTTCAGGAAGAACCGGCCCAGCCACGCTCCACTGCTCATCAACAGCTCGGCTGTGGAGGTGGTCAGCAGCACCAAATTCCTGGGGGTGCACATCACTAACGACCTCACCTGGACTGTGAACACCACGTCTCTGGTCAAGAGGGCACAGAAACGCTTGTATTTCCTGCGGAGGATGAGAAGAGCACACTGTAGAACATCCTCAAGACATTCTACAGAAGCACCATAGAGAGCATTCTGACCAGCTGCCTCTCTGTGTGGTGTGGAGGCTGCAGCGCCTCCGACTGGAAGAACGTGAGGAGAGTGGTGCGGACAGCAGAGAGGATCATCGGGGCCCCCTTTCCCTCCATTCAGGACATTTCATCCCAGCGCTGCGTGTCCCGAGGCCGAAACATCATCAGTGACCCCTCAGACCCCCACCATGGACTGTTCTCCCTGCTGCCCTCTGGAAAGAGGTTCTGCAGCATCCGGTGCAGGTCCACCAGGTTCCGAAACAGCTTTTTCCCACTTGCCATCAGACTGCTGAACTCTTAACTGGACTGCACTCAAAAACTGGTCTCCACTTTATACCTTGCACATGTACAGAGCTAAATAACTTCCTTTTTACTGTCAGTCCTGCACTTTATATTTTATATTCATATTTATATTCATATTTTATATTGTATTTTATTTTTATTCTGGAGTAACCTCACAACATTGGAAGCTCAAAACATTGTCCTGAGCCGTATGCAACCAAATTTCGTTCTGTATACACCCTGTGCATGCAAAATGACAATACAGTCAGTCTAAGTCTAAGTCTATATCTATCACAAAAATCATAAAAAAACATCTTGAAATCCTGGATGGACTGACTGATGATTCTAGCAGAGCAATTTGTAAAACTCACAAAAAGTTATCCCAACATGTGTGATGGACACCAGGAAGACTTGAGTCTAGGATAGAAACTAAAAGATGGGAAGGTGGGTTCAGAGGTTTTTGTGTTCGATGTGTGATTGAGAGCGTTTGTAACCTCCTGTAACTCTGCAGAAAGTACTTAAAGTAACTCTTCAATTTCCCCTCCAAACGATTTGAGAACACCAGCCTTCTTTCCAAACTCAGCTCTCTGGTTGCCATCACTCAGGTTTGCAGGAATGCAGGGCTTAGCTTTACTAATTAAGGAAGACTGATTCCTGTGGCTGGATTGCCGTGTGGCTGACATCATGCAGCCTTCTCACTGTCTCCTTTATTAGATGCTTTAACAGCCACACTTTGTTGTGCAGATGCAGAGCAGTGCAAGTACGGCAAGAACCGTGTTGAGGCAGATGCCAAGCGGCTGCAGGCCAAAGAGGAGGAGCTGATGAAAAAGAAACAGGAGATCAGGAACCATCTGAACCAGTTGAAGAAGGAGAGAAGAGACCTGCGCACTGCCGTGGAGGGAGCTGCAGGTAGGAAATCAGCCAAGAAGAAGGCTCATTTTAGCGGGATTTTCCAAAACTAGTAATTGTTTTTTCCGGAAATGCCAGGCAAACGTTTACATGCATCTCTGCTGGAGCGCTTGAAGAAGGTGGAAGACGAGTGCAAGCTGAAGGAGGAAGAGAGAGTGAACCTGGAGCTGGAGGCAACAGAGGTCAAGGAGAGTCTGAAGAAAGCTCTGAGCGGAGGAGTGACCCTGGGCCTCACCATTGAACCCAAAGCTGCCTCCTCAGACCTGCAGGTTAGAACTCCACCTCTGTTTCCTCACTGATGGTTGGCTGAGGTGGCAGCTTAATTTTCTGTTTTTCTCCCCTTAACAGTCTCCAGCCATGCTGCGGAGAACACAGGAGTCTTCTCACTTCTCCAGCTGTGACACCAGCGACACAGAGTCCTGTACACTGCCAGTCAACAGCGCATCGCTACTGCGCCGGCAGCAGAGTAGCCAGAAGCCATCAACGGTCAGAGGACATGTGCTGAGGAAGGCCAAGGTCAGAGTTGACTCTGCTGACTGATGTCACTGCTCATCTTACTGTACCTCCATTTGAGGAAATAGTTTTTCCTCAAATTATTTAGTTTGAGGAAAAAGACTGGAATAAGCAACATAAAGTAACCTGAATTAAAATTCTTCACTTTACAGACCTGTCCATGACACCAGAAATGTTATTTGTAAGATTGGCCCAAAAGAAATAATTAACCAAGCTAATTACGTCATGTTATTATTTATTTCTGCTTTCACTTATATGTAATACACACACATACACACACACACACACGCCCCCACACCCCTACACGCCCGCACACACACATATAGATCCAGACCATATAGACACATTGTCCACATAGACATAAAATAGAACAGACATAATACACAACAACACAAAAACCTATTTTTTTTTTTTTTTATCTTTGTGGAAACAGTAGTGCACTGACAGAAGGATGTGACAACATTACAAAAAAACTGTTCTTGGAGCTGCACAAACAACACAAACTTATATATTAAATTTCTCAAGAGTGCCTGGAAAGTCCTGACGTGCGTTATAAAATGTCTCACTTGCTCTACTGTACCTGGGTTTTTTAAGCAGAATTCTCATGGCCATAAGCAACTTTAAACTTCTGCATGCTATTGCTATTTTAAATTTCTACCACAAAGGGGCTGTATACAGGGATGTACAGTAAGCTTTGATTAAACTTACCTTTATCTTGTCTGTGCACATATTTTTTTGGTTCTTCACAGATACTAGACTGAAACTCAAACACATACAAAACAATGCTTCCAAGTTGTTATAGAGTGTGCTTTTGTTTCACAGGAATGGGAGCAGAAGAGCGGCTCATAAACCTCTGAAGTCTTCACATCGACCCTGCTTCCACTCCTTTCTGCTGCAGAAATTGTGTATATATTTATTTAAGACTGCTCATACAGGCAGAGTGTGTGCCCAGTAAGACACAGGGATATCATTATCACCAGCTAAAACAAGAGACAATGTTTTATACACCATACATATCACTACACACAGCTTTTTAGCATGATTAATGTGCCAAGTGATCCCATCACTTGGCATTCACAGGCTTCACATTTCTTACTAAAAAATTCTGATGCAGTTTTAAAGAAACAAAACTAAGTATTTATTTGTATATTTTAAAGGAAATACTGACTTTCCCATTTTTTATTTATGCTGAATATTTTTAAGGGTTTTTTGTTGGGTTTTTTTTGTTGTTTTTTTTAAATTTGTGACTCTTGACAAGCAAATTTTTTTTGAATTTGTGGAGCTGTGTCAATCAGGGTCACAACAGAAGAACACACGAGATAACAATGAAACTTCCTTACAGAGAATAAAAAAGAAACTGAATTACTTCTTGCTGTCACAACACTAAAGATTGGAAGACCTTTGACTGGAGGTGCATTACCATTAGTTTTACAACACGGAAGGGGCAGAAAATTGGGTAAAAAGCATAATAGAATTTTGGGTTCACTTACTTTTCTTCAACAACAATTTCAAAACAAATCTGCCTCAATTTTGAGTAAACTTGAAAAAGCTAGCATGTCTAGAAAAGGCTGAGGTGGTGCGCAATGCCCGGAGAGATAGTTTTACAAGCACTTATCACAGCATCCAACAGTAGCTGCATTTCCATTATCCAGGAAATTGTGCAAACTGAAATTACGAAAATAAATATGCTTAATAGAAGCATGCCGATTTTTAAAAAGCTCATGTTTTTCAATAGTTTTTGCTTTACGGTAAGATGGTTTTTTGGCCATATTGAAATAGTTGTATCTTGCAGAACTGCAATGGAAAACTTTTGTCGCATCATATGAGTCAATTTATCAACAGTCTTATGTTGCCACTGGCAAAAAAAATGACACAAGTGGTAGGAGGATAATAGTCTATTTGTTTTTTTTTGGACAATGTTCAGCTGGCTTCACCAGAGCTCTCACAGCATCACACAGTCCATAAATACTTGTGTGTCATTCAAATGTGTTGAATCCATAGCTCTTCTGTGAAATTGCCAAGTACAATTTCCCAAAACTACTGCAGACGCAGCTGTTCCCAGGTGTAAGGGGTTTGTCGCTCCAATGGGGGAAAACGCCTGATGAGAGCGATGAGTTTACTATTTGGATCGGATCAGCAGCAATAACAGGCAGGACTTTCTTAAAGAAATGTGAGGGTAAAACATCCAGACAGCAGGAATTTGAACTTAGTTGACTTATAATTTCCTGTAGGGTTTTATAATTAAGTAGTTGAAATTGGGTCATTTTTCCTGTATTTGTTTTGTTTGGGCACAGCATTGGTACTGACTTTATAGTGGATGTGCAGATTAATCCTCTGCTTTTTTTTATCTTCTCTGAAAAGAAGCTGGAAAACTGGTTGCAAGCGGCATTTGTTTGAAATTCAGGTGGTAGCATAATAGGAGGGTTTGTGATTCTGTCAACTGTTGCAAATAAAGCTCGAGCATTGTTAATGTTTTTGTTTATGACGTCTGCAAAGAAAGCCTCTCTTGCATGTTTTAGTGTTAAATGATAGTTAGAGTCAGGTGGCTTAAATGAAGTGAGGTTTGCTATGTGAGCGCTAAGGAGAGACGTCCCAAGTAAAACCTGTTGATTCATTCCATCTGTAAATTTAAGAAACGCTAGTCCAGAACACATTTCTTCTTCAGAGGTATCTTGTGAAGCCTGTGAATGAGTGGGTGAGCAGAGAAGGAGGAAGGGAACCAGTCGCTCCGTCTCCAGTCGATGTATCAGCTTGTTTTGGAACGATTTGCTCCTGATATGCAGAGGGTTTCATCCTAGTCAGAACTCCTTGAGCCTGTTCTTCTGAAGCAATGATCACGTTGCTGTCCTTGTTGATAAAATAAAAAAGATTTGCAGTGAGCAGCTTTATCCCATGTTTATTAAGATTGCGTCCGCCTCTTCCAAAAAGGTGAAAGCTCTGCCAATAAATCCAGAGGTTATCGATGAAGGTCACTGAGCTGGCAGAGCAGGTTTTAATCAGCCATTTGTTTATCATGTCCAGCCTGGAGTGTTTTTTGTCTCCCCATTGAGGTGATGGAATTGGACCGCTGAGAAATAACTTCATTTTTAACTTTCCCATAGTGTTCAGAAGAATATTAAAGTCCTTTTTCAGAATCTCAGATTTCTGCTTTGCCAGATCGTTGGCTCCAACATGCACAACTAAAGACTCAATATCTGGCTGATCAGTGGTTAGAGAGAGAACTTTGCAAGTTAAATCAGATACAGTGTCACCAGGAAAAGAAATCACTCTTGTTTTCATGGGTTTGCAAACGTGACTGATTCCATTTACTGCCTCATCTACAGCAATAAGCACTTTTGGGATACCTTTAGTTTTCCTGTTGGTCGCTTTGTCCTTTGGAGCTTTGGGGGGTGGATGTGTTGGTCTTGCCTCATTGTTGATGTTTGAAGGTGAGGTTTCACTCAGAGGCTCAGGCTGGAGTACAGAAAATCTGTTTTTCAGTGGGATTCCCATTGAGTCAGAATGTTTTGAGGCCCGAGCTGGTCGCTTTGTCCTTGGGAGCGGGGTCGGTGGAACCATTTTGGTTGCAGCTGCTTGTTTGTTTTTCTTTGGTGGAGCAGGTGTTGAGGTTGAAGGTGGGTTTCGGCTCAGAGAGCGCCACGCTGATTCATCCAGGTGAGGGGTCCTCCCTGTCAGTCGCCTCATCGGATCTGCGGTGTGAGACTTTTGCTTCGGCTTGGCACCCAGAGTGTTCCAGGGTGAGCTGCTTGATGTGGGGCGTACAACTTCTCTGTTGATTAGAGGAAGAGTTGTCTGATTTCCACAGGTAGCGTTGATCTCAAAGTTCACCTCCAACTGTTTGATCTTCATTTCTATAGACTGAAGTCGTTGTATAATACTGCTAATCTCCTTGGGGTCGGCCGGAGGCATTTTGTCCTGGTTCAACTTGGAGGTGAAGAAAAATGAGGTAAAAATAAAAGTAAGAAGATCCCCCAGTCCTTAGGTTTGTAGTAATCCAGTTTTGATGTCGAAAATGTAAATATAACTACAGTATAAAAACTGTCACTTTAAAAATAGCTCACTCAAAGTTATCAGTAAGGACGGGAGAGAGCAGGATAAGCTGTTCCTCCTTCAGCTGCCACAAACAAACTCGGTCGGTAAATCCATGTTTAATGCTGAGTAGAACAGAGTCTGAAGTGAAACCAGACCAAAACAGATCCTTAGTTATCTGCTTCAGGAGAAACTTTCACATGATTCATTTTTTTCAGCTTTTATTCATGTGGATACTAAGCCTTCTAACAGAGGAACTCTGTTTGCTTGATGTTACAGTATGTGTTGATGAATGGCAGCCATGTTGCGTGTGTCGGAGCAGGAAGAATCAAGCAGAGCTGCTTTCAGATCTGAAAACTGGTCAGATTTCCCCCTGTTCATCGTGTGTCCAGATTTCTATGAGCCACATCCAAAAGCAACAGCACACAGAGTCAAACACGGACTGACTTCCTTCCTCATCTCTTGCATTCATAATGACTTATGTCAGACTGAAATGGTGAATTTGCTGCTACTGACTTTACTGCCTCTCAGGTGCTGTAGTGAAACTTCAGTTGGTGCATCCACACAGTTCAGCTCTACAAAAATACACAAGAAAATAGTGTTTTTTCCAAGTACCTGGTTCCTTCAAAATGTGTGTGTTTTGCATAACAAATGGTTTGTTATAAAGATATTGATAAGCGAGTCAACAAAGGCCTGGCAGGCACCCTAAAATACTCTGCTCAAACAGAAATGGTGTCAGTGGTCTCCAAATCCAAATCCAAAGGTTGCAGCCCCCATTGGTAACCATAGAAAAGGAGGCAGTTTCTGATTTTTTTATTTTATTTTATTTTGCACTTTAATGTATTTATTAAAATATAAGAACACAAAAATACTTTTGCAGCACAAAGAGTGCACAAACCACACCATTTGTGTGAGAATTGGACAACATGAAGAGACCTGGTTTGACCTTTGACACTGATCCATAAAAGGTTTTTTGATGTCATTAAAATTATAGCAGCATAAGTATCTCTAACATAAAGACAGCAGCATATAGGGACTTTAATCTTTAACTAGTAGGTCGGGTTCTCCAGTGGGAACCAATGGAAATCTGTGGGGAAGGGTTGATGTAGGAGGTAGATTGGAAGTGTGGGGGATAAGTTGATAGAGTCTAGATTTATCCATCAGTGTGTTTTTGCAGCACCTTATGCATTTTCTTTTTTGTTGTATATCTCAGACAGTCTCCAACTCGGTGACACATGCTTGTACATAAGAGAGTAAACACACCCTGACCATCACACGTGACTTTGTGTTTTATTCTTTATAACCACACCCCCATACATCAACCACAGCATGACACTGCATGACAATAACTGGTAGTAAAGTAATCATGTTGCCCTAAATGCACTTATTTAGTGCAGAGACTGGTAGAGTCAGTAGAGTCTACCAGTAGAGAGACTGGTGTCACTGGGAATATTCATACTCTCTGAACTTTTCAATCATAAACTTTAATTTTGAAGGGATTAGGGGCAGGACCGAAGTTAGTATTACACAATTGATGTAATACTTATATGCACTTAAAAATTGAACGGGTCAGTGGCAACCCCAATACCATAGGAAGGTTAATCAATTCTCTTTGTCGTTTACTCTGACATACATAATGAGACAGGACGCCATGTGTATTCAGAACAAACATTTCATTTTTATTCGTCTCTATCTGGTCGCAATAATATAACATCGCCGTCACAGTACTACCGGCGACACCATGTTAATAAATTATTTCTCAATATATATCACACTGTTTTTGTTCATTTTCTTTTAGTGGTAGCCTACTGTCCTACTTCGTACTGCCGGAGGGTCAGATACATCTGGAGTAAAGCAGGTGCAAAGCTACTGTCTGGAAACCAGATTTTTAATCAGCCACCTCAAACATAACTTAAATACAACATTCCTCCAGAAAGTTAGTTTTCCTCCTGACTTGCACATTTCACATCTCTGTTATTGAAGCTGGTTACTATCAGATGTAATTCTGGCTTCTGAGATTACAGTTAGAATTCGAAGAAAAATATCAATCAGATTCATCATATAGTTTCATTCAGCAGCCCTTCCCTAGTAAGAGATATGCTGTAACGATGTTTCTTCTTTTTCTTCTTGAAATTTATTGGCGGTTGGCAAAAAACGTTAGGTGAGCATTACTGCCACCAACCACATGACTCAAAACAAAACTATATTCTATTATACAACATACATTGTTTCAAAAGATCAAATATAGCCTGTTATTCTCGACATTGTTTTTATTCCACAATGCTTTTTTTTACATTGTTAAAAAAAAACATACATTCAATACTGAGTCTTGAAAATGCTTTGATTGTGAAAAAGTCCAACCGGAAGTTGAGCCAACCACTGCGGAACAACAGAGCTGTCACAGTGGAGTCCGTGGGTCTTGTTTTGGGTTCTCGCTTCTGCTACAGTTTGAAGTAAGTAGTTTATACCCATCGACAGCTATTAATTAAAGGGTTAACTATGTTCAGGAGGCATGTCGTGAGTTACTTTCATTACTAATACGGTGTTTTAATTCATCGTTGCATTCGATTTGTTACTAGGTCAGCTAACATTGCCTTCCCAATATCAATTTATACTTATTGTGAAGCAAAAAATAACATTTGCATTGATGTCTGTGTGATTAATACTTTCGCGCCATGTTCTTAGACCAACAGTGTTTGGCAACAATGTCCTACTAAGGAGCTCAGCTAATGCTAAGTGACGCAAGAGGCTCAGTGCTAGAAGTGCTGGAAGCATGAATGAAAGTCCCATAATGGAACAGAATAGAGCTGGAATCACGGCTTACATTAACAGCGTTAATGTAATAACATATTAATTCTAGTGAATACTAAGCAACTGCCTGCCACTGTTTGAACATTTATTTGTATTAGTTTTTGTTGTGGTGTGTGTCACGGAGTAAGTATGCAGACATTCAGGGTGTGCAGCAGCAGCAGCGTTTTTTCCCTTATCAGTTGAACTCTGCCACATCAAGGCTTCTAACCAGGAAATCGTGACAGAACCTGTTTTGAATCTCCTTTCCTTTCCCACTGCTTGTAAAAAAAGAGACGACTTGTCTCATATTTACCTGTGCTCTTTTTCTCCTTGACATTTTCACAGATTGGTAAAGAATTTGGGTTATGTAAGGTTTGTCAGCTGAGAGTTCATTGGCCACTTGTTTCACCTGTGTATGCTTTGCAGTGTTGGCTAATCCATTTACACTGTGAGGACGTTCATGCACTCTGTCTGTGGATTAACCCACCACACTCTGCTCTCTCTACATGTACAATGTTTTTAAGAGGCTTATAAACATTTCTCTATTCATTTAGCTATCTACATTCACAAAGAAGAGGATGCTTGCTGCAGGAAACAATCCTTTCCAACATATAGTGGAGCCTCTTAGCCCCGAGGTACCAGGCCAGAGGTTTTTCAATCTTCTTAAACTTGGAGATCCCAGATACGGTAAAAACAAAATGAATCTTGCTGAAACCTATTCTAATCATCAGATGTCCTGAATGTTTGTTGCCACTATTTATCTGCTCCTCAGACAGGCTGCCGTTCTCCATCCGGGTCCTGTTGGAATCAGCCATCAGAAACTGTGACGAGTTTCTAGTGAAGAGCTTAGATGTGGAAAACATCCTAAACTGGCAGCAAACCCAGACTCAAAGTGTGGAGGTACCGTTCAGGCCGGCCCGTGTCATCCTCCAAGACTTCACGTAGGTTCTTTCCCTTTTACTTTTACCACCAGTTATAACTTTATTGGGGGGAAGACTGCATGTCTTGTTTACAAGCAGAGCTGGATGTGCATTTGTAACCTGGTTGTTGTTATAATTACACAAAATGTCTTTTTTTGTTGTTGTTTGTATTGCTCTCTACCTGACCGAAAAGCTGTCATTGTTTTGAATGTGTTACTTTAAGAACAGTAGCCCCTCCTTTTTATTTCTTCTTCTATGGTTTTGTCTTTAAAATGTTTGCGTCCCTTAGGCCCTCCCCTTTTGTCATGTTGTCCTGCGGGAGAGGTGTGTCCTATTTACTTTCTATCTAAATACTTCCAGTTTATTTGTAGATTTATTAAGTTGATTTCTGTTATGTATTTTTGTTTGTGTAGGACTTGGAGCGGGCAGCTTGTAACTATTGTTTTTCTGTTGGATATTTTCGTCAGGTATGTTGTATAGAAAAGGTTTATTTTATTTAATGTGAGACATGATCCCCGCCCTTTTTGTCATGTTGTCCTGCGGGAGAGGACTTGGAGCGGGCAGCTTGTAACTATTGTTTTTCTGTTGGATATTTTCGTCAGAATAAATCTTTGAAAGCCAAACAGAGTCACGGCCTGACTAACATCTGATAACCAGCACAACGCAGAAGGGATCCGGTTACACTTGGTGCCGTTTGACCCGCTGTAACGTCGAATCTCCACTGCTGCAGCTGCTGCTACGTTGTCCCTTGCTCCGCCTTTGCCCTGCGTTTTGACTGGCAGGCGTTGGCGCGCTGTATCCTAGCAACGAAGTAACTGTTTATGTTGGTCTCCTTTTTTTGTGCACCTCGTTTTATACAAGTGGAGAGGGGAAATAAGTGAAGAATAATTGAAAAAGTTTTTTTTAATTTTATAAAAGTTTTTTGTGTGTTTTGGGACAATAAAACCAATCTTAAAACAGTACAATCAACAAATAATAATAATAATAAACAAAATGTAAAGACATGAAACCAGTCTGTTTATTACCCTTTACCTGTAGATAAGGCTGGTTGTTTTTTGTTTCTTTTGCTGACTGTTGCATATGAGTTCTTGTGTGGCTGATTTGTTTTTACACTGTTTGGGTATCTGCATTTTATTTTTGACATCGCTTCTTTTTGATCCACTGTTATTTTCCATAGTTTTTGTCTGCTATTGTTTGATGAAATGTCTGACACTGAGGTACCTTTTAAAGGTGATGAAGTGGACCGGAAGGTCACTTTTAGTTTGGGGAGGGGCCAACATTACATGTCATTTGGAAGGGGTAGACCTATGCCTTTTAGTCCATATGAATTTTCTGTTGATCAGCTTGGGATTAACCCCCCACCTGTCCCTGCTGCTGCTTCTACACCCATTGGCAAAGCAAGGTCTGACCCTACCCAACTTGTTTCTACTGAGGCTCTCAGTGGGGTGATTGCTGATCTGGCTAAGCAGATTGGGGACGCCATTACGACGAATCTCAATGGACTAAACCCACAAAGTCAGTCACAGTCTCAGGTTGCTGACAGCCAACCCAGCGACCTGACCGATCAGTCACAAATGAGGTTTGTTGTTCAGTCTGATATTAGAGCACCTCCATATTTCAAAGGTGACCGCTCTGACACCTTCTCCATCCAGGAATGGGAGGGTTTGATGAGATGCTATCTGTCAAGGATGAGATGTGTGGACCCTGTAGAAATGTGTGAGATCATCACATCCAGACTTATTGGGAAAGCCAGAGATGTGGTTCAGGTGTCGCTTCGTTGCCAGCCTCAGTCATGTAGTGACAAGTTGGTTTCTACTGTTTTTGATATTTTGAAACGCAACTTTGGTGAGCTGATCTTCTCCAGTTTGCCGATGAGAGACTTCTATAACATCCTGCCTGCTGATGGAGAGACAGCCATGGACTACTGGATTCGACTGAACAAGTCTATTGAAGCGGCTGATGAGTGTTTGCGTAGGAGGGGGAAGCAGGTGGAGGATCCAGGAGCTGAAGTTGTTACAATGTTCATCAACCATTGTCCTGATCCTGGTCTAGCTCTTTCCTTCCAGCTGAAACCTGTGGAGGAGTGGACTACTGCTGAGGTCCAGAGCCGCCTTGATAACCGTGTTGCAAGTCTTAGGAAGCCGATGGTCACTACAAATAGGACTCTTGGTTCGTCTGCAGGCCCTGTTCTCTCTTGTCTTCCTCAGCTTGGTGCTCAAACGCCTAGTGCTGCGTTGTCAGCTGATGCTACACCATTTGCTGTCCGTTTTCCCCAAGCTGCTTTAGCATGTGATCGTTCCTCAGCTTCAGGGCCCTTGAATCAGCAGCCACAGCAGCATGTTGCTCCACAATCTACATCCTTTCAGAATACAGGTCCACCCCAGCCACCTTTTTCCTCCAGTTCAGGAGTTGACCCGCCTCCTCAGATGACAAAGATGTTCGATAAGGTTCTGTCTCTGTGTGCAGCTTCTCTTGCTACAAAACAGAGTGGTCAACATGTGAGGAGTTACACACGTGGTTCTAAACGTCCTCAGCATGCACCATGCAGGGTTTGTTGCTCGGAGGAGCATACCACACACTCACACTGCAGATTGTTCAGACTGTGTCTCAACTGCTTCGGCTCAGGACACATTAAAAGGGATTGTCCTCAGCCTGCTCATCACACACCGCAGCTGTCCTCCCAGTATCCTAATTTAAACTAGAGAGCCCGTGTGATGAGAGGGGAAGCATGGGCAGAGTGGATAATACCCTCACGACTACACTGGATGCACGCTCTGTTTATACTGAGTGTTGCAATACTTCACCTGAGAACAGTGAAGTGATTTTCTTGGGGTCACAGAGAGTCCAGAGGGCTAGTGATTTGTTTTATGCCTCAGTTTCAGTTAGTGACCGGACTACACTGAGGGGTATGTTGGACTCTGGGAGTATGTCGTGCACATTGAGCGTGGAGGCAGAGAGCAAACTAAGAGCCGCGGGTGTTGATTTGATCCCTCTTGCAGTCCCAGAGAATGTGGTGCTCGTTGGGTGTGGTGGCCTTCTCACGCAGCCTCGATACATCTATGAGTTGGACATTGAGATCTATGGCTTCAGATTTACAGTACCGACATTTTTGATACCTGGCCAACATGATGAATTCATCATTGGTAGCAATGTGCTCCGGCCCCTTATTCAAAGAATGAAAACTGATTCGAGGTACTGGGAACTCATTACATCTAACACTGCAAACCCAGAGTGTGAGGAGTTTTTGCAGCTTCTGAGTTGTGTTTCTCGGTGGTCAAACTCTACTTCACCTGACAAGATTGGAACAGTTAGGCTCAGACAGGCTGTTACCCTCCTTCCTCGTCAGGAGTATGTGGTTTGGGGTAAGCTCCCATCCACTGCACCACTGTCACTGGGAGGCACTGTGGTTGTCGAGCCGTCATCTGCTCGTTCCACTCCAAAAAACATTTTGGTGGGTCGTGTAGTCACACCCATGTGGGGGGATCGTTGGGTCCCTATGAAGGTCCTCAACCCAACAGAAAAACCTCTGATACTGCGCCGCAATGCTAAAATCGCTGATGTCTTTCCATGTGTTGCTGTGGAGGACTTTGCGTTCAGTCAGGGGAGATCGGAACTGTACTGCAACCATTCAGCTGTTTCAACAGGTTCATCACATCACAGTGCTGATCCAGTGCAGATGCTGAGAGACTGTGGTCTGCATGACATTGACATAGAGAGCTGTGAGGTGTCAAATGAGTCTAAAAGAAGGCTGGCTGAACTCGTGGTTTCTTACCAGGATGTGTTCTCCAGGGGAAAACTGGATTGTGGTGAGGCTAGGGATTTTGTTCATCGCATTCACTTGACTGATGACCAGCCATTTCGCTTACCTTATCGACGCATACCACCAGCACATTATCAGCAGTTGAGGGAGGTCTTGTCTGAGATGGAGATGACGGGTATCATAAGGAAGTCTATTAGTGAATATGCCTCCCCGCTTGTTATGGTGTGGAAAAAGTCTGGGGACATGAGGATATGCACTGACTTCCGCTGGCTTAATGCTAAGACCGTTAAGGATGCCCATCCATTGCCCCATCAGTCTGACTGCCTTGCTGCTCTTGGTGGAAATGCGCTGTTCAGCACCATGGACTTGACCTCTGGTTTCTACAACATCCCTCTCCATGAGTCCGACAAACATTACACTGCTTTTACCACGCCGCTTGGACTTTATGAGTACAACCGTCTCCCACAAGGGTTATGCAACAGCCCAGCTTCCTTCATGAGGATGATGCTTAACATTTTTGGTGACTTGAACTTTTCCAGCCTCCTCTGCTATCTAGATGACCTGTTGGTATTTGCACCGTCTGAGGAGGAGTCGTTAAGGAGGCTGGAGGTTGTTTTCTGTCGCCTGAGAGCAAACAACTTGAAGCTGGCCCAGAAAAAGTGTCACTTTCTCAGGAGGTCTGTGAGGTTCTTGGGCCATGTTGTGGAAGCTGGTGGTGTTTCTGTTGATCAGGAGAAGGTAAGGGTCATCTCAGGGTTTGAAAGAAAAGACCTCATGAAGGAGGATGGCTGTACTCCGTGCCAGAAGAAGGTGAGGTCATTCTTGGGCATGGTGCTATTCTATCAGCACTTTATTCCAGCTTGTTCCCGCATCGCAAAGCCTCTTTATGCCCTCACCGCAGGTCAGAAACGTAAAGTAAAGAGCGCAGGACATGGGAAAGCTGGAACCTTTCGTGTTCTGACTCCCCAGGACTGGACTCCAGCTTGTGAGAAAGCGTTTGGAGACCTTAAAACTGCACTTCTCAACTGTGTGGTGCTGGCACATCCTGATTTTGAGAAGCCATTTATTCTCTCAACCGATGCTTCATTGGATGGGCTCGGTGCTGTTTTGTCGCAGGTCCCAGCTGATGGAGAGATTGCTAGACCTGTTGCTTTTGCCAGCAAGACTCTCAGCCGCAGCCAGGCCAACTATCCTGCACACAGGCTCGAGTTCCTAGCCTTAAAGTGGGCTGTATGTGATAAGTTCAGCCACTGGCTGAAGGGTCACAGGTTTACTGTGTGGACGGATAATAATCCTCTCACATATATCCTGACCAAGCCCAAACTGGATGCCTGTGAACAGCGCTGGGTCTCTAAGCTTGCTCCATACACCTTTGAGATCAGGTATGTTCCAGGGAGACAGAATGTGGTGGCAGATGCTCTGAGCAGAGTTCCTTTTGTGAAGCCTTTGGCTGATCGCCTTCTGTCAGAACCTTGTCAGGAACTTTTGGAGCATGTCTGTGAGGTCCCTGATCATGCTGTGCAGGATGTTTTCCGTTTGACCTGTCAGCTTCAATCAGTGGACAGCTCTTCCTCCATTACAGCTGACACGTCCATGACCTGTGCCGAAGTCTCCTCTCTTTTGTCATCTGCCTGCAGTGGAGATGCTGGTCAGACTCAGCATGCAGCATCTTTAGCTGATCATCTGGGCATGATAATCCCACACACCACAGGTCCATCAACAGCTCTTTGTCTAACTGACCTGGTCTCTCACCAGAAAAACGATCCTGTTGTTTCCAGAGTTGTCCTGTACGTTGAGCGGGGACGCCGTCCATCAAGGCGGGAACGCTTTGGTGAAAATCAACTGGCTCTAAAAATTCTGAAGCAGTGGGATAAACTAACATTGCTGAATGGCGTTCTTTACCGTGTCATAAAAGACCCTCTGACAAAAGGTAAGCGCTTCCAGTTTGTGGTCCCTGATGCTTTGAAGTCTGTGGTTCTGACTGGTGTCCATGATAATGCAGGTCATCAGGGCCAACCACGAACATTCTCCTTGGCTCGTCATCGTTTCTTTTGGCATGACATGGAAAGAGATGTGCGAGATTACGTGAGAAAATGTCCCAGATGTGTCCTCAGTAAAACCCCACAGCCTGCTGTGAGAGCCCCTCTGGAGAACATCAGAACCAGTGCTCCGATGGAGCTGGTGTGTATTGATTTCTGGTCAGCTGAGGACAGTAACAACAAGTCTGTGGATGTTCTGGTGATCACTGATCACTTCACAAAGTTAGCACATGCTTTCCCGTGTCAGGATCAAACTGCTAAACGAGTTGCAAAAAAGTTATGGGATGGGTTTTTCTGTGTTTATGGCTTCCCACAGCGCATTCACTCAGATCAGGGTGCAAATTTTGAGAGTGAGCTGCTGGCTGAGCTTTTAGAGTTGAGTGGTGTCAATAAATCGCACACCTCACCCTACCACCCAATGGGTAATGGGACTGCAGAGAGATTCAATCGCACCCTGGGCAACATGTTGAGATCTCTTCCTCCACGTTCGAAGCATAAATGGCCTCAGATGATCCAGTCTCTGACTTTTGCCTACAACTGCACGGTTCATGAGACCACAGGCTTTGCACCGTTCTATCTGATGTTTGGGAGGATTCCCAGGCTGCCTGTTGACCTTGTTTTTCGGAACGTTCTTCATGATGATGCTATTTGTGACTACCACACTTATGTCAAATCACTGGTTGAAGATTTACGTTCTGCCATGCTAATGGCTGAGAAGAACACCAGTGCAGAGCAGAAACATCAATGTGACCAGTACAACAAGAGAGTCAAGGGTCACCCTCTGTCAGTTGGAGATCAGGTCCTGGTGGCAAACAAGGGAGCCAGAGGAAAGCGAAAGCTTTCTGATAAATGGGAGCCTGTGATGTACACGGTGGTTGCCTCCAAACCTGCTCTCCATATTTATCGTGTTAGAGATTGTCACGGCAATGAGCGTGTGGTGCATCGCAACCTCCTTCTTGACGTGAACTTTTTACCTGTGGGGATGACCTTGGATGGGAATGTGAACCGCCAGGTTGATAGTGTGGTTCGAGTCCCCCCGGTTCCTGATTCACATGGAACAGGAAGATTTAGTGAGGCTCCTAGTGCTGTTCCTGCTGAGCCTTCCCTACCCGACTCCCTGTCCTGCAGTGATGGGGATGACCGTACTGCTTCATGGGTTCAGGATGTGTCCTTGGCTCCATCAGTTGGAAATAGTGACCTGCCTCATGACTCTGAAAACTCCTCTATGGAAACAGGGGTACTGGCGACTGCTGGTTCCTTACCTCATCTTCCTGATGCTGCTGGCTCTGTTCATCCTCCAGACAGGGTGGGTGAGGATGTTGTTCGCCGCCTAACTTCACGCTTTGGGAGGGTAATTAAACCAGTCTGTCGCCTGATAGAGTCCATGGCCGTCATTGAGGCGCTTTATGATAAGGATAATGTTCAAACTGTTATTGACGTGTGAGTTTCCAAATTCTCATGTGATTCCTGCCATTGGCTAGGATTGTATTTGTCTTGGTTTGCATAAGCTTCAGTACCATTTATGTGTTTACTCTGTATGGGGGGGTGTAAAAGGCACCTCTTGTTGTCCATGGAATACTGTGAGATTTTGCTGGGCGTCGAGCGATCTCTAGTCTCCTGACCCTATTGTAGGGTAGCTGTTTGGCTGATGTGTTACATTGTTGCAAAAATAATAAAATAAAATTGTACTGCTACTAAGTGTCTTTATCACTGTTTTTTATTTTGTGTAATTCTAGGGGGGTGAATGTAACCTGGTTGTTGTTATAATTACACAAAATGTCTTTTTTTGTTGTTGTTTGTATTGCTCTCTACCTGACCGAAAAGCTGTCATTGTTTTGAATGTGTTACTTTAAGAACAGTAGCCCCTCCTTTTTATTTCTTCTTCTATGGTTTTGTCTTTAAAATGTTTGCGTCCCTTAGGCCCTCCCCTTTTGTCATGTTGTCCTGCGGGAGAGGTGTGTCCTATTTACTTTCTATCTAAATACTTCCAGTTTATTTGTAGATTTATTAAGTTGATTTCTGTTATGTATTTTTGTTTGTGTAGGACTTGGAGCGGGCAGCTTGTAACTATTGTTTTTCTGTTGGATATTTTCGTCAGGTATGTTGTATAGAAAAGGTTTATTTTATTTAATGTGAGACATGATCCCCGCCCTTTTTGTCATGTTGTCCTGCGGGAGAGGACTTGGAGCGGGCAGCTTGTAACTATTGTTTTTCTGTTGGATATTTTCGTCAGAATAAATCTTTGAAAGCCAAACAGAGTCACGGCCTGACTAACATCTGATAACCAGCACAACGCAGAAGGGATCCGGTTACACATTCAACCTTATACCTCAGTTTTACCATCTGAGTGAATGCATAATACACTTCATTCAGTTGAAAAGCCTAATTTAAATTATCTTGTCATAATCACAATCATATTAGATTTTTAACAATTTACTTGACATCTCTTTTTCAGAGGGGGGAAAGATTAATATATAACTGCAGTGATTTTTAACTAATATTGAGGTCACAAGTTTGAATCTCTAGGTCTCACACTGCAGGGATGCAAGAAGTTTTGATGATGTAGTCACAAAAAAAGGGAAAAATGATGCTGACACTTTGTAACTACTGATACCTTTGTTCCGACATTATGATGACTGCTGTTGAAAAATATTCCAAACATTTTAAATTCTCAATTATTTTAATGTGTCCAGTAACTAATACTCAGCATGTTGTGCCTAACATGTATCCCTTTTCACCACAAAGCTCTTACCTTAGCTGTTATCTGTGTCCCATCCAAACTCTTCTTTAGTTGTTGGATGGACTTTTGAACCTTTCTTCTGCTCTTCAACTTTCTGTTCTCTGTTGAAAGAAGATGGAAACCATTCCACCATTATAGAACTGTAAACATCTATGCTGTAAAAAAAAGAGTGCAGGGTTTCCCCAAGAAAACTTGCTAAACAGTGCACAAGTGGTCCACTGTGTTTTTGTATAAAAATGTTTACATTGACAGGAAAGGTAAAATATTACTGGATAATTATATTACTCGAAGACACTGCCGACAATAATTAAACCCACAACTACAGAGTCTTAAAAACAACAAATAAAAAATATGTAAATAAAATAAATATCAATTATTTGCAATTCTTTTAAATCCAAATTAAGTCAGCAGTTAGTGGCTCTAAAAACAATATGTAATGCTGATCACTTTTACAACCGGCCCAAAGCATAAATCACAAGTGTCAAACTCAAGGCCCGGGGGCCAAATCTGGACCGTTGTAGCTTTTTATGTGGCCCTCTAGACTCCAAATTACATCAGTAAGTTTTTCCAGTTTTTCACAAATCTGCAAAATGTACACAAAATCAAATTTTTTTCTGATTTTACTGCAGATTTTCTCAAAATTGGTCAAAAACAGAGTTTAAGTGACTGTTGCCTCAGCCTTACTTGATGTCAAGTTGTAGTCCATAACTGATACAGCGAGTAATAAAAGGTAACATTTAACATTAGTGCAAATATAACAATTCCTTACTAATATTTCTAAATTTTCACCATAAAATCTGTAATTTTGATTGTAAAAAACACTAAATCGAGGAGAAACTGCTAATTATTGATATTTTAACAGTTTAATTGGTTTTATCAATATATTCTGGCACAACCGATCCTTTAAGAACATTCATATTTTTAATATGGCCCAAAATGAAAATGAGTTTGACAGCCCTGACATAAATGAACTAAGCAGCTGCTTAAGGCCCTCCCTGGCCTTGAGGGGCCCCTTAAATGCTGTCATTTTAACACAGATATAGAAATTTAATATTTGTTTATTGAGATTATCAATGCTCTTAAATTTGATTTAGTGATTTCAGCATAGATAAATTAAAATATTTTAAATGGTTTAACATTTAAATTAGAGATTTTAAGAAGATGGCAAGTTGACTTTGTAAAAGTACAAAGAACAATCTTCATAATTAGAATGTTGGTTACCATAGCTACAATCTGAATCTTTTAGTTTGTGCTCTGTTTGTTCACAAATATCGGATTTTTCGGACAATAAGCCGCTACTTTTTTCCCACGCTTTGAACTATGCGGCTTGTGGCCCGGTGCGGCTTTTCTGTTGATTTTTCTTCAACTGCCACAGGGCTCTTTTCTAGGAAGTGAATCATTGGAGGTCAAAATTTTAAATCAAAGAAGAAAGTGCTAATTTTCATGTAGAACAAGCACAGGGGTTCTAAATGAAATGAGAAATGTTTTGAAGCTCATACCCCATCGTCATGGAAACCACACAAATAAGTTCATACGATATACCTTTTAAGTTGAGGGCTAAAGATTTGGTAGTACAGGACGGAAATAGAGCTGCTGCACGTAAGCTCGGATTCATGGTTCGGCGTTGCAGGACTGTGTCCTTAATTGCAGATTTATTAAGGACGCAATTTAGAGAGACCAATTAACCTGACAGTCATGTTTTTGAACTGTGGGAAGAAGCTTTATGCACAGGGAGAACATACAAATTAATTAATGGAAGCCCTGAGCTTGTTTCTCTGCAATGAGATGGTCCCATCTGGGAGACAATGACACCCGAAGTGTTGCTTATGCACAGGGTGCCTGGTCTCTATGTGGCGAAGCAGTTTTAAGGCTTCATTGCCTCATTAACGAGCCGGTCACCTTATCATGCAGAGCTTGGAATGTGGGAATCACCTACCGGGATAAATCCATTCTCCTGTCTCTTCTCTGGACCTTTTTCCCTTCGCAAAGAAACTTTCCAAAGAATCTGATCTGTTTCTTACTCATTTTGCTGCTTGTGGCTCAATGTTGGCGCGCAAGACGTAACCAAGATAATCCGGTTAAAGGATTTTCAAAATAAAAGATCCTCCAGACTCAAATAATACATAAAATGGAAATATTTAATTATTTCTTTTGCGGCCCGGCACCAATTGGTCCACGGACCGATACCGGTCCACGGCCCGGGGGTTGGGGACCACTGCTCTAAAATGTTCCTCTTATAGACCAATCTCACTCCTCAATACCGATTATAAATGGGTTGATCCCAAGCATCCCAGTTTTTCCTCCAAATGTAGCTATTCTCATTATGGCCAAATATTTTCATCTTACTGTTATCAAACCATAGGACATGTCTCCAAAAATGAAGAACTTTGTCCCTGTGTGTCTTTGCAAACTGCAGTCTGGTTTTTTTTTATGTTTATTTTTGGAGTAATGGCTTCCTCCTCACTGAATGGCCTTTCAGCTCACACTGTCTTACCAGCTTCAGCCACAGCTTCATAAGCTCTGGCTTTTTCTGGGGTCTAATTGACTTTATCAGTACCAGCCTGTTTTTATCCTGTTCAATGAAAGTTTAAAACACAAAAGGTTCCATAACAGGTTTCCTCAAATATATAGTTATAAATTATTGTAATTGTCAAAAGACCTGTAAAAAATCTGTTTGTATTTGAAAAGTTTCAAAATAGGCTTTAAGTGCATGTCTGTCTATTGACACGGTGTGTCTTTGCAGTGGTGTTCCTGCTGTGGTAGACTTCGCTGCCATGCGGGATGCCGTGACAAAATTGGATGGTGACCCAGAAAAGATTAATCCAGTTTGTCCTGCTGACCTCGTTATTGATCACTCCATCCAAGTGGACTTTAACAGGAAGTAAGACCTTGCAGTTCTTGCCATCATTGGATCATTCTGTAGATCGTGTGTTATCCTGTTATCTGATCTCTTGATGGGTCCTGTTTCTTCCTCCAGGTCTGACAGCCTTCAAAAGAACCAGGATTTAGAGTTTGACCGCAATAGAGAAAGATTTCAGTTTTTGAAGGTGTATGTTAAAAACAACCTCTTTGTCCATACTGTTTGAAGTAACTAGATTGTTAACATGATGCCTGTTTTTCCCAGTGGGGGTCCAAAGCCTTCAAGAACATGCGGATCATTCCTCCCGGTTCAGGAATTGTACACCAGGTCAACCTGGAGTATTTGGCCCGGGTGGTGTTTAATTACGATGGCTTCTTCTACCCAGACAGTCTGGTGGGCACAGATTCCCATACCACCATGATTGATGGGCTGGGTGTTCTTGGCTGGGGTGAGACCGTACAACCCTTACCTTATTCCAATCTATTTGGTTTGTTTGAACCATGGCAAGTATGAAGTCAATTATACTCTTGATGTTTGACTTTACAGTGTCACCTGCAGATTATTATGTTGTCAGACTTTTATTAGATTTTTCCAGAAATCTTGTGACACTTAATTTTCTCCTGATGGCTTTTAAGTCTTTGGAGAATCAGAAAACTAACCAGGTTCAGTAGTTTCTTACAGAGCAGCAGCCTCTGTACGAAGGCAGCTATTATTCTTACAGAGAAAGAAGAGTAATAACTAATGGTAGTTATTGCTGGACCACCATTATTGCTGTTAGTCCAGCAATAACTACCAGCAGTAATGTTAGTTATTGCTGGACTTGTGTTAGAGCCACAGTCCACCTGTAGGTTCCTCTTTATCACTAAATACCTCTGCACTGCTTAAAGATAAACTTTTGTAGTAAAATGTTAGCAGTAGCAGTAATATAAGTGGTGACATTACTAACTAAAAAGTTAGCTGCGCTGGCCCTAAAACACAGACCACAACCCTTGAGCACCAGTTTAATTTTCACATCATAATTTACTTGTTCTTTGTTTGTACCTTAGATATTTTATTTATATTTATATCTTATTTTGTACTGTCCATGTTTTATTTTGTCCCTGTATATTTCTTGCTTAAAATATAAGCTATTGTGGAAAAAAAGAGAGAACATGAGGAGAGGAAACACTTCATAACAATAATAATATGTATATAAACATTGGTAACACTTTATTTGACAGGTTGTGAATAAGACTTACATGACACGGTCATAAATATGACATAACACCTGTCATGAACATGAGTAAGTCTTCATGAATATTTATGACTGTTATTATAAAGTGTTATTCGGTTAATCATGACAATTTTAATACAAAGTTGGCATTATTCAAAATGTCTTTATGGCAACTTGACATTAACCAAGAATCATCATATGTCATAAATATGTCATAATAGTAGTCATTATATTATCATTTAGTATTATTACACTGTCAAAAGCAGTGTAATAACACTGTAATAATTACTGCTTTAACAAAACAATAATTAATATCTCCCCCTACCTGAAACAAAGCGGAACAAGTAGGACCAACAATAAAGATTTCATTAAGCTTTATTACACTGTCAAATGATTTAATAACAGCGTAATTAATAATTCCTCTTACATCAAGTAGAAGAAGTAGCAACAATTATGAAAATGGCATTAAGTGTTATTACAGTGTCATTAATATTAACTCTCACCTCAAGTAAAGTGAAACAAGTAGCAAATAATGTAAATATAGAATTTACAGCAAAATATACTGTATATTGTAGGCAAGATATAAGGCTACTGCTACACTACTGCTCTTGTATCAAATAATAACATAAGTTCTCACAGGTGTAGAAAAAATAAGCACTAATTGTTGAAATACTCGCATACAAAAACAAAATTGAATTCTGACTTTAATCTCAGAATTCTGAGATTAAAATGAGAATTCTGAGAAAAAAAGGCAGAATTTTGTATTTTTTTCCCCAGTGGCCTCTTCCGCACGTATGACTTAAGAAGTTTATTAACAAATAAATAGATTAAACACCAGTTTTACATTTGTCAACAATTAGTTGTTTAAAACGTAACTTGTTAACTTAACTGGTGGATGTTGATTCCTAATCCCCTTCCCCACTTCCCTGTTCCGTCGTACCCTCCTTCACCTGGAGAAAACAGTAACACATAAATGACTTACCTAATTTTCTTGGGAAATATTTCATCTGCTTCTTCCTCTTTGGTCAAACAGGGATTTCTTTCTCTCATGGCTGGTCCTCATTAGCACCGTCCACACCTATAGCATGTCTTCATTAGCCACATTTGTCCACCTCACTCCCCACCTTGTGTCCTTAGGCTAAAATGGGTCTTCATATAGCTAAAGTTGCCAAAACAAAGAAAACAAGCACATCACAAGTTGCAAAGTAATGCACATAAAAGATAACGTTGACTAACATATTAGCTTTTAATTTGTTAGATTAGAATTGGAGGGAAAAAACCTATTTGCCTGTCTTTAAAATATGTTTAAGATTAAGGGCTAACTTTACAGTAATGGAGTTTAATAACTTTAGCTAACATTAACTTACAGCAAGGTAGCATTGGCTTGAATTGCTCATAGTTAACATTATAAGAACAAGAGACATTCCTAAGTGTATTGGCTTCTTTTTAAGCAGGAGGTCTGGCCGTTATAACTTGGGTTAGGTTGGCCCCACAAGATGGAAGATTTCTTCTTCACCAACACACTTACATGCCTGTTCGTGCACTGCTGCCTCTCACTGGTGGAGATGGTGTATTGCACTACTTAAAACAGCCTTATGTAATGTTTCAAATGCAAAGTTCATAAGTGCTTTGTAGACATCTTGCTGTAAAACTTCAGATCAATTAAAAATTCAAGACTAAACAAAATGGCAGAGCAATATAATACTATCAGATAAAGCCACATCATTTTTAAAGTTTAATCGGTAATGGGCTCTTTGCACCTCAGCTTCCGTGTTCGAGGAAAAGCGGCTCAATCGTTTCCGATCTATTGAAAAAGGCTCTTTACACTGGGTGTTTGCAGGGCTTGTCCAAGGTAACAATTAATGATGAACATTGATCCGAAGCCCCAACAATAAGCTGGAGAACGGTTTTAAGATGTTCGCCTCATTATACGTTCACAGATACGTAGGTGAGTTTTACTTTCTTTAAACTTTGTGGCTAACATTAGCTTTAGCTTATGCTAGACATTTTTCTTGTAAAAATGTACTATTTAAGTATCTAAACATTTTTCATCCATTCTACCGGACAATGTTTTTACCTTATTTTCAAGTATATTATGTGCGTTTATTGTCGTTAGTGTCAGAGACCCAGGCATTTTACTTGTGAAGCATGAGGAAGCACAACAAGCCCATAGCTTAACAGTAGAGCAGCTCTGGTGTCGGAGTTCTAGTTCAGCTGACTGTTCAGGTTCAAAGTTGTTGCTTTTAGAAAAATATAGCCGTGTTCCTTAAGGTCTCCGTGTTATTTTGCTTTATTAGTTTTGCATGCTTCTTGTGAAGCAGGACGGTGTTTACAGGCAGATCGGTTGCTCGGTTGTCTGGCTCTGGTCTGCTCTCTCGTTCCCATAAACTCTTTCAGGCTGAATACAGAAGTGATTCCATGGAAATAACACAGGAGGCTCCTTTACCTTCTTCTTTAGGCTGAAGAAGTTGATCCGGAGTGAAGTGAAGGCTGTAAACTTTGCTGTGCGGCGTTAGCTTTAACTGGTAGCCACGAATATTTACAAGCCACCATCTTCTTAATTCAGGATCGTTTGGAAATCCATGAAAACTTAAAAGCTCATTATATTAGGAAGACAACAATGTTCATAGTATTGTTTTATTTGCGTCTGAAATACGACTTTGTCTTTTTTAGCTGTCATGGTAACTCAAAGCGGAAAAAAGAGAGCCGCATTTGCGCATGCGGTTGTGACGTCAGCACGGCAGGTGCAAAGAGCCCATACTTTTATAACAAATTTATGACGGATCACGATTTCTTGGTTAATGTCAGGTTGTCATAATGAAGACATTTTTGTCACGGTTAATGTCAAGTTGTCATAACAAAGACATATTGAATAATGTCAACTTTGTATTAAAAGTGTCATGATTTAACGAATGACTTTATTTTAACAGTCATAAATATTCATGAAGACTTACTCATGTTCATGACAGGTGTTATGTCATGTTTATGACAGTGTCATGTAAGTCTTATTCACAACCTGTCAAATAAAACCAGCCTACTTTTAAAGGGCCGGTGTCCTGCATGTTTCACATGGTCCTGCTGAAAGACTTCTGTTGAAATAGCCGACCTATTTCCTGTCTGTCAGAAGTTCTACTTAAACCTCCTAGTGACTGTGGTCCCGGAGTGTTCTAGTAGAGAAACATTTAAATCATGTGTAGCATAGTTGATTCTGTCATGTGGGAAATAACAGACAGACAACAGCTGATCTGAAAGCACTTTTAATGCTCCTGCATCCAAATAGCAGAAAGTATTCAAAAACAGGCTTTATCTCATCAGTGTCCCACAGAGCCTTCTCCCACAGAATCCGAACAGAAAGAGCACGCGTGTGAATTGTGTAAAATAACACATTTACCGTACTAAATCAAAATAATTGCAACAATAATTAATAACTAAGCCCAAACATGAGCATAATAATCTTAAACAGTACATGAATAAGAAAAAAATAATAATAAACAAAATAATCCCACACCAAAAATAGTGAAACATCACATACCTGCATTCAAATAGCAGAAAACAGTAGTCAAAAACAGGCCTTTTCTCATCACAGTGTTTCACAGCACCTGTTTAACCATGAATAATGCTATTTTCAGCACATAGGCATTTTCATTAGCAATGTTTCATGTAGCATAAGAGCAGCTAAATAACTGCTAACACAGTTTTGTCACCGTTTAACAAAGTTTAAGTGCTCCAAAGCATATTATTTTACAAGAACAATAATCAAACTGTCACTTATTATGCTTAAAATACACTTACTGAACACAAAAAAACAAAACCTCATACCTTCTCCCACGGAATCCGAACAGAAAGAGAGCGACAGAGAGCGTGGGAAAACGCTTCACAGACCATAATGGTATGATTCGTTAATTTGTCTTTTTTAAACCCCGAACTGACACTCAAAACAACAATCCATGAACTCAATATGTTTAACAGTAAAGATAATAATTTACATTTTCATTTGCAACACATTGAATTTGAATAAAAATAATAAGTTTGAAACAGGAAGTTACCCGCTGTTTTGCAATGGATCTGTCGTCTTTTCAAAATAAAAGCTGCCGATCCTCATATGATTTCCTACCAGAATAGCTTGTCACTTGACAATCTAATGTAATAACATCACACTGCTACACATGCAGGAACCTTGGGATCAGGGATGCTAACTCTGGCCTTAAAATCAGGCTGACATCAGTTCAACTATCCAGAAAACCAAACCCTGTAGATAGATCATGTGCATTCATAGAATGTCATCTTTAAAGGTACTTATTAGCTGTTGAATTAAAGTCAGCCTTTGCTTTTCAGGTGTTGGGGGCATTGAAGCAGAAGCTGTGATGCTGGGGCAGCCAATAAGCATGGTGCTTCCTGAGGTGGTGGGATACAAACTGCATGGGACACCAGACAAGCTCATCACCTCCACTGACATCGTCCTCACTGTGACTAAGGTAATTAGTCAGAGGTTATCTGCAGAAATGACAACAAAATGGTCCAGTGTCCCTGACATTTTGTCCTCCTCCTCTTGGACCTGAAGCACCTCCGGCAGGTGGGTGTTGTGGGGAAGTTTGTGGAGTTTTTCGGTCCGGGTGTGGCCCAGCTATCCATTGCTGACAGAGCCACCATTGCTAATATGTGTCCGGAGTACGGAGCCACAGCGGCTTTCTTCCCAGTGGATGACATCAGCGTGAAGTACCTGGAACAGACTGGTGAGTGTCCAGTTGTGTGAACTAGAGTTCTCTTATTTCTAGAGACTTTTACTTGCTAAATTAACTCAGCAGAAAATAGTATGTGATTTTCAGCAGTTACTGCTCTTTAAACTCTGCAAGTTTGAAGCTATGGATATTGGACATTTTTCCGCATTCATCAAAAGTGATGATAGTGTCTTGTTTTAGGACGGGAACCAGAAACACTGGCCTACATTACCAAGTACCTGAAGGCAGCAGGCATGTTCAGAGACTACAATAATATTGCCCAGGATCCAGATTTCACTCAGGTAATTAAGCTAATCTTTATCAAAACATTAATGAGACTAATCTTGCATGATTTGTTTCAAAACTGAAAAAAAAAAAATGTTTGGGATTTAAAATCAGAGAGTCAATTTAAATCATTAAGGCTGATCGAAGATTTAAGAATATGTGTTTTTCTTTTCTCTTTAAGGTAGTACAGTTAGACCTCGGCACAGTGGTTCCTTGCTGCAGTGGTCCCAAAAGGCCGCAGGACAGGATTCCTGTTTCTGAAATGAAAACGGATTTTGAATCTTGTTTGGGAGCAAAGGTTGGTTCAGTTTGCTTTGGTTTAGTTTTATACAATAAAAAGTTCAACAAAAGGCAAAGCCACAACACAGTACCGAAAGTTATATTAAACATTTTAGCTTTTGAGTTTATTCAACCTTGTACTGTATTTTACCATGATTTATTATGTCTGTGAAATTCCGTGGTGAATACCATTAAATAGTGACTCTTCTATTTTGTATAGTTATACAGAACTTTATAATGAACCTATTTAATTTTACCATTCAATTCTGATCTTCTTAGCAAGGATTTAAGGGTTTCCAGGTGGCACCTGAACACCATAGCACTACGGTCCCCTTCCAGTTCAGTGGGAAGGAGTATACTCTGGGCCACGGCTCAGTAGTCATTGCTGCTATCACCAGCTGCACCAACACCAGCAACCCGTCTGTCATGCTTGGAGCAGGTGGATGTACCACATCTGTCCATGGCTTTAATGCTGAAATGACCCATTGTCCCAATCAAAACTAACTGCTAGCATGTGTTGTTCCAGGGCTTCTTGCTAAGAAAGCAATAGAGTATGGTCTAAGTGTGAAGCCGTACATAAAGACCAGCCTGTCACCTGGCAGCGGAGTGGTGACCTACTACCTGAAGAAGAGTGGCGTCATGGACTGCATGTCTCAGCTGGGGTAAGTTGCTCAGTAGTTACTTCTGAGTTTATAGACTCTTGATGTACCCACTCATGTTGGCTGGCTTAGGCAACTAACAAGAGAAACATTATTTACACATTGTAAGTTATACTTTAAGTCAATATCTGAGGTGTTTTCAATAATTTACTTAATCGGAGTAATATATATAATAAAATGTCTATTTTTAGAAAATTGCAATACAGGGCCACATTGGTGGTCCCTGCATTTTCAGCCAGTTCGTTTTTTCGTTTGAAGTGAAAAATAAAAAAACGAAAATAGACTCGTTTTTTTGTTCATTAAACCAAAATCGGATATCAGATTTGCGGCTCAGTCCGTGTATTTTCAGGCAGTTCGTTTTTTTTTTTGTTTGAAGTGAAAAATGACAAAAGACTAGTTTTATTGCTTATTAAACCAAAATCTTAAATCGGATAACGACTATGATGACTATATATGACTATTCGGTCTGTGTATTTTCAGGCAGTTCGTTTTTTTGTTTGAAATGAAAACTAAAAAAACGAAAATAGACTCAGTTTTTCGTTTATCAAACCAAAATCGGATAACGGTTCAGCTCGGCTCATTATCCGATTTCCCATTCAGTACACAAAATGAAAATGGAAAAAAACAGATAACGAGTGCTCAATTTTGATTTTCATGATTTCATTTTTGGCAAGCAGTCTGACCTGGAAGTTATTCCTGCCACGCTCAAACCGCGACTAGAACATTCTGTCAGAATAGTCATTCAAACCCTATAGATTTTTAAATAGTTTTCTTTTATAAATAGCATTTGCATAGAAATTATAATCTGTTATGTCATGAACAAGCATGCAGGAAAGTATAATTATCTCAAATATACAATAAAAATTTAGCCATTTTTAAGCAGAAAATGTTTGAAATAATGTGCCAATGTTATTGGATTATTAAAAGCTTAACTAAATAATTGTTTACCTTTGGAAGAGAATTATAGCCATGGAAAAAAGTCAGAAACCTGACTTTAATCTCAAAATTCAGATTATTATTTTTTTTTTTTCAGAATTCTTATTTTAATTTAAAATAATAATAATAATAATAATGCTGGTGCTAGCTAAATGTTATGGGCAATGTTCCCTCTAATTTTTCATGTGTCTGGGTCAAGCTCCCTGAGTACACTGAGGACCACTGTGAGCAACATCACATGTGCGCACTACGGCCACACACCAGTATTACACCTGTTATAAATCTGGGATCATAGAAAGTTACATGGCTTATTAAAAGAATCAGATTACAGCAGCAACTTCCATTAGTTTGCTTTTAATATAAGTGATTTGCCCCACTTAGAATAAAAAAACAAAAACATTGCTGTACATGAGATGCATAGTATGTTCTGGCCATGGTGAGAAATGAGACAATTTCACCTTTCAGACATAACTTTTTGTTCACATTGAACATTCACATTCTGCACAATGAAATGTGTGTTCTAGCTTGTGATAGTGTATAAGTTCTTGTAACTCTTTGTCTGTAAAATATTTAATTACGCAGTTTTTTCACATCTTTCTTTCTCACCTCTCCAGTGGTTGTACGCTCGAGGTAGTCCAACTTCCATTCAGTCCACATTTTTCCCTCTGAAAACTCGCTTACTAATTTGGCTTCGCTGCATGTTTTGCAGAGTAAACCTTTCTCACTTGAAAAAGAAAAAATCTCACCCAGTTTCACCACTTGTTCTTCTTTTTGCACAAGCTCCGACAGCCATTCCATCTTAAAAGAAGCACATTTATTTTTTACTTTGGGTGGTGAGTGGATGTCCCACTGCTCGCTTAGCCATGATAGCGTGGTAGCTTTAGCATCTCTTAACTCCGCCGTACTTTTCCTACCTAGCAAATCTGCACGGTGCCACAGCACAAGGCACGTACACACAATATGTCTCTGATTGGCTGCGTACCATAAGTGAACCGTATCGTATCATTGGCTGGACACTTGTGACTCACCGAGTTAGATCGTTATACGTCATTGGTCCATAGTCAAAACTGATGTCTGAGCTCAATGTATAGTTTACGTTGGATTTCATTTTATGCCCTGCATAGATTTTATTGTGCGCTGAGAATGTGTGAGCAGTGCGAGATTGCGCAAGCGCGCAGCTTAGAGGGAACATTGGTTATGGGGTCATGTAATCCTCTTCAATGGTGTATCACATCATGATACCTTTTCACACTTTTATCAGTGACTTACTGTATGTGTCCAATGATGATGATTCTGCTTATAAATTATTAGGTCAGGTTTTGTGGTGTGAGTGGTGGTGAGGCAGAGGCAGCAAACCCAGGTAGCGATAAAGTAGATGATTTAATAAGATGCAAATCCAAAATCCAAAAGTCCAGAACACAGAGAAGCAGAGAGCAATGATCACAACAGGTGACAACTGGAAACTAGACAGACACGACGAGGACCCAACGAGGAACAAAGAACACAGGTGGGGTTAAATACACAGAGGGTAATCAAGGAGACAAGAAACACCTGGGAACAATCAAGGGGAGACAATACAATACGGAGACTAAGAGACACAGAAACGGAACAGATCCTGGCATTATCCCCCCCCCCAATCAAGGGCGGCTACCAGACGCCCAAAAAACAAAACCAGGTCCAAAAAAAACACAACTAGGGCGGGCAGATGGGCGCCGGAAGGGGGGCTAGAGTCCAAAAAAAACAACCCAACAGAATGGGCGGAGGCACAGGAAGGGCTAACAGTCCAAAACAACCCATCCATAATGGGCGAAGGCACAGGAGGCAGACCGTCGTGGGAGGTCCGGAGGGCGTCCGTGATGCCGAAGGAGGAAGCCAAGGGGGAGGTCCGGCGGACGTCTTCGGCGCAGGAGGCGGGACCCAAGGGGAGGGTCCGTCGGGCGACGTCGGCGCAGGGGCCGAGCCACAGGAGGCGGGTCCGGCGGGCGACGTCGGCACAGGGACTGAGCCACAGGAGGCGGGTCCGGCAGGCGACGTGGGCGCAGGGGCCGAGCCACAGGAGGCGGGGACTCAGGAGGGAAACTGGAAGGCGCTGAGCGAACACTAGAAGGCACTGAGGAGGGAACACTAGACACCTCTGAGGAGGGAACACTAGGCACCTCTGAGGAGGGAACACTACTAGGCGGGGACTCAAAAGGAGCACTACTAGGCGGGGCCGAGAACCCACTAACTGGGGCCGGCCAAGCCACCAGCCGCGCTGCTTGTCGGCCAGGTGCCAGGTGGGCCGCCTGAAACCCCATCACCATGGGGACGGTTGCCAGGCCGGAGGCCAGAGCAGCGGCTGGAGCGGACTCTGGAGCTGCTGGAGGCGCAGAGACAGAGGCTGTGGCGAGGGGAGGAGATACTTCTGCGGCGGAGACTGGAACTGGAGGTGGTACTGGTCCTGGAGACGCTGGGGCTGGGCTGGTGGAGCGGAAGTCCGGCTCTGGAGGCAGAGGGTCGCCAGCCATGAAGGCTAGAGCTGCCTGGCGTTCCCACTCTGCCTCCTGCTGTAGCCTTACCAACCCCAGGGACTGGAGTTGGTCTGACCATCCTTCCAGTTCTAGGAGTAGCCTGATGGCTACCCCAAGGCATCTGGGGGCGAAATATGGCTCTGCAACAATCACTACAAAGTCTCTGATGTTAAATAACAAATCATCCCATCGAACTGGGTACATGTTGGAGATAAAAGTATCCTTCAACGGCATGCCTCACCGTAGTACTCTTGGTCGGGTCCTACTGTCAGGTTTTGTGGTGTGAGTGGTGGTGAGGCAGAGGCAGCAAACCCAGGTAGCAATAAAGTAGATGATTTAATAAGATGCAAATCCAAAATCCAAAAGTCCAGAACACAGAGAAGCAGAGAGCAATGATCACAACAGGTGACAACTGGAAACTAGACAGACCCGACGAGGAACAAAGAACACAGGTGGGGTTAAATACACAGAGGGTAATCAAGGAGACAAGAAACACCTGGGAACAATCAAGGGGAGACAATACAATACGGAGACTAAGAGACACAGAAACTCAAAATAAACACAGATACGGAACAGATCCTGACATATTAGTCTCAACTAATTAAACATAATGAACAACTTTTGAATGAAAAGTTTGAGTTGATTCTTTCCATTATTTATTTGCTCTGGATTTACATATAGGCAAGAAACATAAAACTAATTATTTCATATAAAATTTATCAACCTATATCTATCCAGTTGGTGCTTTATAACTGGATGATTTATTTACAATACTTACTATATACTTACCAACTTTATTTTCTCTTATCATATTTATCTTATCATGGACTGTATGCAACGTTCAGGGCAGCTGCACTAGAGGAGGCGCAAAAACGATGTGGGGAAATTTTTTCTAGTTTGCATTTTCTGTATTAACAGTTGTTTGTGTATGCATGAAATGATCAGTAATAGAGGAATGGCACTGATAAGCTTGCCTAAAATGACAGGTGACTGTAGTTGTCTTGTTAGGGTTGCCACCTGTCCCATAAACTACAGAATCGTCTCGTATTTGACTGTTAATTGTTGTGTGTCGTATTGAACAGATACCCGGTGCGATTTGTTTCCTATTTCTATAAATGTCTGATAGACACACCTATCACACAGATCTCAACAATAATGACCAAAACAAAAGACAGGAAATATTAAGGTCACCTAGATTGTCTTGGCTACAGAGCATAGACATGAATACGTAGACGCCTCATAGAGCGGGTCGGCCCATTGCTGTGATACGTCACAGCGTCCGCCATATTGAATGTGGCCTTTGTGCCGGTAAGCTAATACAAGTAAATGGACCGAACTTCAGAAAGTGCCTTTCTACAAAGTGTTTTAAGTTAATACCTTTCATTGAAAGATGTGTGTGTTCTCTCACACACACTAATATATTTGGTCATCAAAGAAATGACTAAAGACAGAGTTTCTAACTTTTGATGTGATTATTTAAATGTTTTGGGGGATTTCTGAACAAAGAGCACAATGTTTTTATTTGATAGAAATGATTCTGAAATGTTTTATATTAATTGACATTGATGAACAGACACACACTTTTACAGTGTTTTATTAAAGAACATATTTACATGATTCCATAATTTAATGTACATTTAACGTTTCAAGACAAGAAAAAAATTCTTGTATTTTTGTTTTTATATATTATTGATAAATTACTTTTGATTTATCAAAGTCATAAATCAGTCATTGTCAAACATTAGGATACATATTTTTCTTACTTTTTTCCAGAAAAAAAACTTATTACAGTATCATGTCAACTCTGCTATTGACAGCAAAGAGTGAAAATAATTCTAACAGAGTAAATTATTTTTATTTCATTACCATAAGCTGTATTAATACACTAGTACTTCAGATTGAGATATTTAAAAATACACAAAAAGTGAAAGAATAAAACACATTTATTTATTCTGTGTTCATTATTGTACTGGGAACACTGGCCACAGGCAGACCTTCAGTCTGCTGGTCACACTGGGAGAACTCCAATGACTTCTGAGACGTCCTGGTACACAGGCTAAAGCCAAGGATAAAAGAGAAATTGTCCAAAAGTGTAATAGAGAATATATGTATTTTTCCATCACATTCGGAAAAAAGACATTTTCAGCATGATGGGGCTCTGACTCGTAGCACCTTTATAGCATAGCTAAATGCCGGCATTGTGAAGCTGAGCTGTGAAACAGAGGCTGAAGAACAACAGCTCCAGCTCTGATCCTGACTGACCTTTCCTCACAAAATCCCTTGGTCTTTAATGCACTTCCCCTCTAACAGCAACTTCTCATCAGCTCTCTCTCATTAGAAAACAGTATGAAAACGTTAGCTATGCTAACAGTCAGTGATTACTTTGGGCCAATTTAGCTAGATAGGAAATTGTTTAGAAGCGAGTTTCTGGCTGCAAAGTCAAGTAATTCTGCTCTTTCATCCTTACAAGGTAATGCCAATGAATCCAGTTTGTATTGTAAAAAGGTTGAAACAAGTCCACACAGCAGAGGACTTAGGGAGTTCCCATCGCTCTACTGCCACATACAAGATGGCGGTGACATTTGTTGTTGCGCAACACCCCCCCCCTCCTTCCTGTCTCTACTCTCTCACTCTCTGCTTCCTCTTCTGAGAGGGGAGATGTGCTACCAGCTCTCCATCTAACGGGTTAATTGAGTTTCCTAAATCTGCCGGGATTTACCCTGTCCAGAACTGAAGTAAACTCTGTTTAAGCTGGTTTCGAGAAACGATTCACCTGATTTTTAACGGCCTACATCCAGGTGTCTCACCCTTCTTCCCTCTGTGAATTAGCCAGACTGAGCAGCCTACAGCCAACTAGTTTCACAGAGCACACCTGTTAACGGTCGCTCGTTCTCTTATTTTACAACTTGCATTTGTTATTGAACCAGGTAGGTTTTAGTGACTCGGGCGAGTCCCAAGGATGACGTTTTAAATTTGGGCTACCAGCAACTTAAAAACATTTTAAACTTTTTCCTCTCCAGAATCAAACATCACAGCTATTTTACAACCATCAAAGAACTTTAAGGTGACTCATTAACTGAATGTCCACAACATCTTTTAGATTTTCTTTATGCTAAATATTTTATTAGTAAGGCATTTTTGCAAGGGTCAGTACAGCTTAATTCAGTAGCAGAAATAATCAAATAAGTAAAATCAATCATCTAGTCTGTCTTTCCCTACTGCTGACACTGAGAACTAAAAAAAGGAACCTTTGAGAGAGACGGACGGAGTTTGGTGTTTCGAACCCCAGACCTGGCTTGATGATGATGAAGATGTTGCAGCAGGAGGAAGATGTTGATCGATGAAGGCAGGAATCTCTGTAGGTCTGATGAGCCTCCTCTCCGCATGGATGGTGAGGTCACACAGGACTTGGTGCTGGCAAGAAAAAAGGCACCAGTTCTTCTTCTTTGTCTTTGCCTTTGCCTTTGTCTTCATCTTTGTCTTTGGGGTCTGAACCCAGCCGATGAGAGAAGTGCGATTCGAAGCCACAGGTTGTAGGGCTGACGGGTTGGTCCCCATGGCCGGACAGTCTTCGGCTCCGTGGCCCCGGCTCTTCTTCAGCTGCAGAGTTCTTTGTCCATCTCGATCTTGGCTCGAAGCTGCCCGGAGGATCCAACGAAAGGTTCCTCTTTTGCACCCACCTTATATAGGGTTTATCCACCCTTTTGGTGCGTTTTCATTGGCTGTCTGCTTAGACAGATGACCTCACATCCATCACTGTCCTTCAGACATTATGTCCTGATGTCTGTGCTGATGTCTCAGAGTTGCTCAACCTCCTGTCTCCGTTGTCTTCACAACCTTTCACCTAAATAAGGCGTTGATCATCTCTGCTCTCCTGTTAGTTCCTTGCCTTTCACCTTTCACCTACTCTCTACCTCCAACATATCAGTGATGTTTAATTGCAGTTACACCTTTTACACCATTTCAAGTTCAATGTCAAAATCACATTTATATCACATTTATTTTCTTTAGCTTCTCTGATCTAGCATTCATTTATAATTTTATAACCATAACTTATATCACATTTATTTTCTTCAGCTTCTCTGATTTATCATTCATTTATGATTTTATAACCATAACTTATTAGTTACTCTTATTATGATCTTAATGTGAGTTATTACAGATGTTTTTCTGAAAAGAAACCAAGAATAATCCATGATTCTAATTATTTAATACTAAAGTTACAGTTACTTGTTTTTCTTGTAAGTGTTCCCACAAATATAAGTGTAAATATTATTACAAGTAAACCAATATTAATATAAGTATTTCACTTTGAATCTTATCAAATTACTCAAAATGTTTTAGATTTCATTCTTTAAAACTTTCATGTTTTAAAATAAGTAATAGTCTCAGCTATTTTTATAAATCTGCAGGCTGGAAACTTCCTCTTTTTCCAGGAAACCTGCTTTTCCTGTTTCATGACTCTCTCTGACTGACTGATTTCTTATGATTAGATAGAAAAAAGTAGAATTAAAGCAAAGTTTGCTTTAGACAAAAACAACACACACAACCAGATTTATTTTATTGACACCTAAGTCTACTGCTGGGCCCTGATGTCACTTGAGTGATTCATTTTAAAGATAACTTTATTTATTATTACTGTTAAACTAAAATCTCCAGCATGGGGAAGTGGGATGAGCTCGGATTTTCTTGACACCCCCTCCACGAGGTCAGACCTTTCACATGCTGGGAGTCCATCACCCTCCTGCAGTTCGCCGTCCTCATCCCCCGGAAAGAGAAGATGTTCGTCTGGGATGTGAAGATGCAGATTCTTCATCCTCAGTTGTCACAGAGGGCTCAGTGTAGTCATCAAAACTCCACTTCTCTTGACACCCCCTCCTTGGAGTTTTGATTTCCCCCATGAGGTGATGAATGTCGAAGAAAACTTGGATCGCTCTGATTCTTCTACAGGAACCTTCGCTGGATGAACTGTCGGTTCTTCAGGATGTGGGATGGTTCTTTAGGGAAGGGAAGATGGGCTGAGACAGAAGGCCTCAAAAAAAAAAAAAATTCTGGCTGTTCAGCAGAGCAAAGCAAAAAGCATAAGCATCATGACGCTTTATCCGTAATCATGATCCTTTTCCATTTTAATCCATCAGGTTGTGACAGGAGTTCTTCTTTAGCATAATCCAATTTCTTCACGGCCCTCCCAGTCCAAAGCCTTGAAGTTGTTCTTTGAACGGCAACCTTCCTGTAATAGTGGCCAGTCTACTGTAGGATGGCATGGTGCTTGATTCTCTGGCCATCTTCTCGTAATGTTCTGGTTCGCTGTAGCTAAGAACTGGCTTGAGCACTGCTTCCTCATGGACCCCTTTCTTCATCAGTAGTACTGTGTTGAAGTTCAGTACTTACTTTACAAAATCTTGGGCGTTGAATCTCAGCTTGATCCCCGTAGTTGCAGGCCGATCTTGAGCTTTAACACTAGGACTACCAGGATTTTGAGAAATTCCTATCTCTACCAAGAGGGGCCAGATTGGGTATCTTCCTAGAGCTACCGAGAGGGGCCAAACTGGGTTATTAGCATCCAAATGTGGCCAAGCTGACGACTCTGAATGGTCTAATTAGCATCCCTGTAGATGAGCAGGGGGGAGGAGAGCCAAACTCACTACATCAACTTTCACGCTCAAAACACAGCAGTTAAAGTCACCTTCTCCCCACTCCCCAATTCAACATTTAGGCGTATGCTCACATTTTATACATATAAAAATGGCTGCAAACAGACGTGCAATTGCACTGTTTCTCTTAATTTTAAAACATTTCAGTGGATAATTATGTAAATGGAATAGAAGATAATTTATTTTTAAGATTTTTTACTCAATTTTTACCATTTGCATGTGAAAAAGGCAGAATTTTGTGTTTCATAGACTCAAGTGTGCTCACCAAAGTGTTTAATGTAAACATTTTCATCAAATCCAAGGTTCTTTATTGCATTTACATTTTTATCAACTCTGATGGAATTGAGTTACAGAGACCAATACCTTTACCCAAGCAATTCAGAAATGTTCTTCTGACATTTTTACTGTACCAGCTTACATCTTATTCAGGCCCAAAAACTGGATACAGTTATCTGTCGATGATAGGCAGAATGTATCTTAGGGAGAATTTAAAGTTCAACACAGGGCTAACACAGAAACACACCAAGATGGCTACTTAGATGTACTAAAACAAGGTATTTTGAATATTATTAATATTTATGCTTTAGCACTGCTAGAGGAAGTCCAAACACTAGGGCACGAGAGAACGCAAACTCTACAGAATAAATCCAAGGCTACGATTCAAACTGGAGATCTTTTTTTCCAAGGAGACATTGGTAATTACCACACCGCTGTGCTGCTTCTGTGTAACTTTGTATTTACTGATATTGTACATGAAAAATGTTTGAAATGTATCTTTGTTCAATGCATTTGTGATTTTTTTTTCACAAGTGAATTGGATAAAATACACAGCAATCTTCAGCATAAGATAGCTCATCTTCTCCACAAGTTGAAAAAAATTGCATTTCCTTTCCCACTTATAACACATTGGCATGTGATGTACAAGATATTGAGAGTGGATTTGCACACATCTGCCACAGGTTCCCAAAGTTTCAGGAGAATTGGGGTAAATTCACCCCAGCCCTCTTTAGCCCACGTTAATACTCTTTTTCATTTGCCTAGAAAATTTGGTTGATTTAGGGAGGTGTGAATGTGTACTCAAACTCTAATGCGGACCAAAGAAGTGAACTCTGGTCCTCCTAAAAGCCTAGGTCTCGGTTCAGCTGAAGTGAACTGTAGTGCGGTTTGAATGTATACGTGAATGCCAAGTGGTCCTGAGACCGCTCCAAAAGCAGGAAACGCACTACAGCAGAGGGTACTTGTGTGAAAAACAACATTCTCCATAGTTTGATGCCTCATCCCCGACTCATGCTGAGCAGATTTTGTTGGATGTTTATTTTGTCTTTGGGTAAATGTGAAAAAACAAACACTGTTCAACAACAGCTAAAATCTGAGGCCACCCCACTTTTGCTTACATTTTTAAGAATCAAGTTGTGCTTAGTGTCTTGTTCAGATTTTGTTCTGTCATTTCCTTCAGTGATTCTTAGTGCAGCATTTTTACAGGCAAGAGGATAAACAAGTTGCTAATGGGGTTTCATTTGTTTAACACAATGCAGTGTGAAAGCATATCTTATCAACTTAAAATGTAACAGATGTTACAATTTTGAATGTAATGATTATCATGACATGTAAACAAAAACAGAGTCACGTCAGATTTTAACAGTTGTATGACTTCATTTTTATCTTTGGCAAAAGACTACCAGCAATTCCTCCCGCTAGCGCAAGACATGCACATTTGCTTTGGTTTATTTATCCAGAATGCTTTGACCTACAATTCACGTTTTGCTTTTGGAATGGTATTCACTTTGCTTGGCACATACTTATGCATTCAAACCACACCTAATAACCCTGGTTGTTAGGTAGACCAGAGTTTGCTTTTCGATTTCTTTATGGTTCCATGTCATAAATGCCGGGGGTTATTTCTGTGTTTTTTATAGAGATAAGAATAACATTGATGCTGTGTAAAAGATCGACAGCTTGTTGAGTATTTAAACCTACCAAACCAACAGCAGAAGAGGCAGTCAACAGACGGGGGTGAGGATGCATGCAGTGTGATAGGCTTAGACGTTGACAATTGTTGAAAGGATGTAGATGACCTGCATGGAACAAGTACTCTTAGTTTTCCTGCTAATTACTCTCTGATTCCAACTGAACACACCTGGAAGATGGCAGCTAACATCCTTTCATCGACATCATTAAATTGACTTTTCACCATAGTGTACTGTGAAACCCCAGTCCTCTATTGCAATTTCAGAGAAGAAATTATAGAAAAGACCATAACCATCCACCAGTCACTACAACAGCTTATTACTAAATATTAATATAGGCTAGTGGACAGACATTTCTGCCTATAGTACACATTTAAAATCAATTAAATGGTGCAGTTGTTGTTGCTTGTTAGGTTAACAACTGACCTAACAAAACGTATGCAGTAGATCATGAACAGTTTATTAGCTGATAATTTAACCACTAAGAAAAGACATTTAATTTTGTTGTAAAGTTTGCAAAAAAAAAAAAGCCGTAAACAAAGGATGCAAAATATACAAAGTTTTAGAGCGCATCCGCTATTAAACTGGTTAACATGTTGTTTAAAAAAGAAAATTGAGAGTCAAGACAAGATACTAGAGGGACAAAACTTAGAAAACAACATCAGGATTTGTTGTAAGAATTACCATGCAAAGAGAAACTATGCATGGGACTTGAAATATACTGCATTTGGTGAGCAGGGGGGAGGAGAGCCAAACTCACTACATCAACTTTCACGCTGATTGTCCTTGGAACAGGATAGTAATGGCCTTATTTACATAACAAAGGCGCCTCTTCACACCCTCTCTTGGAGGGCCAAACTGGCCCCTCTTTGGTAGCTCTAGGGACAGGGCCAAACTGGCCCCTCTCTGGTACCTGGACGAAGATTCCCATTTTGGGAATCTTTGGTAGTTCTAGTGTTAATCCAAACTCTCTGCCCTGCTTTCAGTGACACTTTGAGCTGCAACTTCCCTTTTTCTTCTCTGAGCAAAAAGGAGAAGTGTCTTCGCCTCCCTGCTTTCTGTGACGTGAACGGAGTTCCTCTGCAGGGGAAGACCTGCTCTTCTAGCAGTTGTCACTGTGTCCATCAGCACCAAGAGGTACTTCTCACCTCTCTTTCCTGTTGTCCCCATTGGCTCTGCTACATCCATGCAGACTGAACCCCATGGGACTGTGCTCTTGATGAACAAACCTTCCATCCGCTGCCCTGGGTGCCCTGCGTATCGACCACATACCTCAAAGTCACACAGCTGCATCGGATGGGCTGAAGGGACATCCAGCAGTCCTGCTTGCTCAGTTCTTCACGGGGGTGTAGCACGCCTGCATATTCGAGGGCCTTATGCACGCACTGTACTACCTGGTCCCCGTGCTACTCTAGGACCACCTGTCCTTAGGTGTTCTGTCCCACCTCGACACCGGCAGAGACAACCTTTCTTAGTGGCACGAAAGGTCGTCATCTTTGCCCCTCCATAGGGCTTCTTCTCAGGTGTGCGCCTTGTCGCTGCACCTCAAGTTTCGGGCGGAGCCTCAGTTCTGCTTTCTTCTTCCATAAGTTGTGATGAGCTACTTGTTTCCCTCTCGCACTCTCAAGCTGCTTCTCTCGGGTCTGGCACTCTTGATTTTCCTTTTCACCAGCTCCAGCAATCCTTCCAGTACTGCCGTTACTTCTCCGGCTTGAGCACTACCGGGAGCTTTTCCTTTCTGACGGCATCTCTCTTTGCCGTCTTGCTTCAGAATAAATCCCCAGTATGCCGACTGGTCGGACCCCTTTCTGGATCCATCGGTGTAGATTGCCCCTTCCAGTTGTCCTGGCTTCTCAGATGTCGCTTGCGGTCGTTTCTTACTGGTGGGTTGTGCTGGCTCAATTTCAAGCTCCGGGTCCAGCAGGATGTCTTTAACCATGTCTGCGTCTGTGTGATGATGTCAGCTGCTGGTGTTTGTTCCTCTGTTGCCGGATGTCTTCTCGATGGCTGCAGTGGAGGACGCGGTGTGCTTCCTCATCCATCGTCAGCTGATGATACTTTTCTCTGTTTCTTGTGCATGCTTGCTGGCTGGTCTTTTCTTTTCTTGTCAGCATTACATCACGAACCACTCCAGCAAGACTGAGCCAACTTTCCTTTGTCAGGGGTTGATGTTTCAGTTCCTCATTCTTGGAACCAACGTCCCCCCTTGCTTCAGGTCTGAGTCACAGTAGCTGTGTAGAAAGTTGATGCAGTTCTGTTGAGGTCTCCTCCTTTTCCAAACGATCTGGGCGGCCGGCTTCCTCCGGTTTCTTCCCCAGATTTTCCTCCTCGAAGTGTTCATCCATCACTCCGTCTCTCTGTCGGTTCGAGTTGTCTATCCCCCAAAGCCTCTCTTTGCGCTTCGAGCAGGGATGGGTCTAGACTATGTTGGCTACTAGCTTCACTGTCTGGATCCGGTCATTTATCCTCAGTAGAAGCTTTCCCTCACCTGTATGCCATACAGTTACTGCAAGGGTTGTGACTGACGGCCTTATCAGTCACCATTAACTCTATTCCCTAAGAGTTAACAAACCAAGTGAGCTATTCAGATCCTCACATCTGTTTTTACTGACTTGGCATAGGGCCCTCCTACTCTGTTAGTCTGGGCCCCACGTTGGGCGCCACTTGTTGTTGCGCAACACCCCCCCCCTCCTTCCTGTCTCTACTCTCTCACTCTCTGCTTCCTCTTCTGAGAGGGGAGATGTGCTACCAGCTCTCCATCTAACGGGTTAATTGAGTTTCCTAAATCTGCCGGGATTTACCCTGTCCAGAACTGAAGTAAACTCTGTTTAAGCTGGTTTCGAGAAACGATTCACCTGATTTTTAACGGCCTACATCCAGGTGTCTCACCCTTCTTCCCTCTGTGAATTAGCCAGACTGAGCAGCCTACAGCCAACTAGTTTCACAGAGCACACCTGTTAACGGTCGCTCGTTCTCTTATTTTACAACTTGCATTTGTTATTGAACCAGGTAGGTTTTAGTGACTCGGGCGAGTCCCAAGGATGACGTTTTAAATTTGGGCTACCAGCAACTTAAAAACATTTTAAACTTTTTCCTCTCCAGAATCAAACATCACAGCTATTTTACAACCATCAAAGAACTTTAAGGTGACTCATTAACTGAATGTCCACAACATCTTTTAGATTTTCTTTATGCTAAATATTTTATTAGTAAGGCATTTTTGCAAGGGTCAGTACAGCTTAATTCAGTAGCAGAAATAATCAAATAAGTAAAATCAATCATCTAGTCTGTCTTTCCCTACTGCTGACACTGAGAACTAAAAAAAGGAACCTTTGAGAGAGACGGACGGAGTTTGGTGTTTCGAACCCCAGACCTGGCTTGATGATGATGAAGATGTTGCAGCAGGAGGAAGATGTTGATCGATGAAGGCAGGAATCTCTGTAGGTCTGATGAGCCTCCTCTCCGCATGGATGGTGAGGTCACACAGGACTTGGTGCTGGCAAGAAAAAAGGCACCAGTTCTTCTTCTTTGTCTTTGCCTTTGCCTTTGTCTTCATCTTTGTCTTTGGGGTCTGAACCCAGCCGATGAGAGAAGTGCGATTCGAAGCCACAGGTTGTAGGGCTGACGGGTTGGTCCCCATGGCCGGACAGTCTTCGGCTCCGTGGCCCCGGCTCTTCTTCAGCTGCAGAGTTCTTTGTCCATCTCGATCTTGGCTCGAAGCTGCCCGGAGGATCCAACGAAAGGTTCCTCTTTTGCACCCACCTTATATAGGGTTTATCCACCCTTTTGGTGCGTTTTCATTGGCTGTCTGCTTAGACAGATGACCTCACATCCATCACTGTCCTTCAGACATTATGTCCTGATGTCTGTGCTGATGTCTCAGAGTTGCTCAACCTCCTGTCTCCGTTGTCTTCACAACCTTTCACCTAAATAAGGCGTTGATCATCTCTGCTCTCCTGTTAGTTCCTTGCCTTTCACCTTTCACCTACTCTCTACCTCCAACATATCAGTGATGTTTAATTGCAGTTACACCTTTTACACCATTTCAAGTTCAATGTCAAAATCACATTTATATCACATTTATTTTCTTTAGCTTCTCTGATCTAGCATTCATTTATAATTTTATAACCATAACTTATATCACATTTATTTTCTTCAGCTTCTCTGATTTATCATTCATTTATGATTTTATAACCATAACTTATTAGTTACTCTTATTATGATCTTAATGTGAGTTATTACAGATGTTTTTCTGAAAAGAAACCAAGAATAATCCATGATTCTAATTATTTAATACTAAAGTTACAGTTACTTGTTTTTCTTGTAAGTGTTCCCACAAATATAAGTGTAAATATTATTACAAGTAAACCAATATTAATATAAGTATTTCACTTTGAATCTTATCAAATTACTCAAAATGTTTTAGATTTCATTCTTTAAAACTTTCATGTTTTAAAATAAGTAATAGTCTCAGCTATTTTTATAAATCTGCAGGCTGGAAACTTCCTCTTTTTCCAGGAAACCTGCTTTTCCTGTTTCATGACTCTCTCTGACTGACTGATTTCTTATGATTAGATAGAAAAAAGTAGAATTAAAGCAAAGTTTGCTTTAGACAAAAACAACACACACAACCAGATTTATTTTATTGACACCTAAGTCTACTGCTGGGCCTTGATGTCACTTGAGTGATTCATTTTAAAGATAACTTTATTTATTATTACTGTTAAACTAAAATCTCCAGCATGGGGAAGTGGGATGAGCTCGGATTTTCTTGACACATTGTAGAGGAATATAATTATGTTAATAGTTGAAATTATGTTGTTTGGTTGGTTCACACTAAGATATGTTTTAACCTAAAATAAACGTAGGACTCAGCGCTCAATGAGGTGTTCACGTATTCATGTCTATGCTGCAGAAGACCCCCGGATGCTGTTGTCACGGTTGCCTAGAGAAGGACATTACGCAGCCGCTGTGAGCTGCTATCAACTCGCATCTTTTTAAAATGTCCACCGATACTCCAACGTCTTTAAAAGCAAAACCTCTGGCAAAAATATAGGCGTGAGTGGGAAGACGCACATCCCAGGCTGAACAATTTCAGTGAAGTGCAACGCGGGCAATTAAAAAAAAAAAAAGAAATGTGTCGGCGATGTTCAGTGGCACACGGTGTGCTGTATATCAGACAGAGTGGATTAGGAGAGGAACACTGCAGACCCATCAAAACCTAAAGGACCAGGCATCATTTATTATTATTGATACTTTAATTAAAGATGAATTGTATAAGTTTATGTGTGTATCATACCAATTAGTCCTCAGTGTCCCTACAGCCCTTAGACTCAAAAAGGTTGGTGACCCTTGTTCTAGGACTTGGCAGGGGGACACTTGAGTTTAAATGTCTTTACTCAATATTTCTACAGTGGTATTGTGATGTATCTCATGAGTCAGTAACTATTATCCAACAAGGAGATCATTTAAATTAAAGTTTCATTTCTATTGTGGTTTGACTGCTGTATTTTTAAACCTACTTAACACAAAATTAATGTCATTCAGCTGTGAGGATGGAGAAAAAGAAAAGAAGAGAGAACTCCATAACAGAGAACTTCTGGGTCAGACTGCTTGTCAAAAATCAAATCATAAAAATCCAAATTGAGCACTTGTTCATTTTTCCATTTTCTTTTTGTGCACTAAATGGGAAATCGGATAACGAGATGAGCCGAGCTGTTATCCGATTTCCGGTTTTGTTTAAATAAACGAAAAACAAAAAAAAAAGTCTATCTTTGTTTTTTAATTTTTTTCATTTCAAACAAAAAAACGAACTGCCTGAAAATACAAGGACCCACATTCTACTTTAACAGTTGTTTTTTGTCTCATGTCAGCTTTGAGGTTGTTGGCTATGGTTGCATGACGTGTATTGGAAACAGTGGTCCACTCCCCGATTCAGTGGTGGAGGCCATAACTAAGGTATGTGCAACACACAATATCTTCTCTACTTAGTCTTCTTGGATGAGATATAGATTTTGTAAAATGTCTATATCATTTTACAAGATCTCCCATGTGGGAGATGATGCGGTTTCTCCTGTGTGACAACATTCTTTATTTTGCTGAAAGTAAAAATACAGTTTCCACCATTGAAATAGCATTCCAGGAAGTACAGCCTCCTCATCTGTACTTCCTGGAATGCTGGAAGTACAAACATTTATGATTGTAAATCTACAATCATCTCCTTTGTTTTGTTTACATTCAAGATGAGATGATTATTCCCACACCATGACACAAAGCGCTCCACCAGCTCTCTGTACTCAGCTTGTCCATCTCTGATACACCCGACAGCTGCAGAGTCATCTGAGGATTTCTGGAGATGACAGAAGTCAGACTTGTGGTGGAAGTCTGAAGTGTACAGAGTGAAAAGGAATGGTCAGAAAACAGTCCCCTGTGGTGCTCCTATGTTGCTGATCACCTGGTTAAACACACAGTCCTTCAGTTTCACAAACTGTGGTCTGTTTGTAATGTAGTCATAAATCCAAGTGATTGTTGAGGCCTCCATCTGTGTCTTCTGGAGTTTCTGAAAGAGCAGATCAGACTGAATTGTGCTAAATAGAATATAGAATAGAATAGAATAGAATTACTTTATTCATCCCAGCAGGGAAATTATTTCACAGTTACGGCAGCATAGAGACAAGACACACAACAACATATAAAAAGCAGCTTAGAGCAGTCCTTGCAAAGATTCAAAAAATGCAGATACAGTATGTATATGTGGCAAGTGTGCCACAGTGCAGTTGTGCAAAATTGGACTGATTAGTGCAATTTTGCATTAATCAATACTGTACAATGTATTGTACAATACTGTACTGTACAATAAAAGCTAAATCAATTAATGATTTAGCTTTTATTGTACAGTGAGATGGCATGTGGCAGGAAGGATTTCCTGTATCTGTCCCTACGACAGCAGAGCTGGAGCAGCCTATGTGAGAAGGTGCTCCGCTGTCTGTCCACTATGTGGTGGAGAGGGTGCTGTTTATTGTCCATAATAGACAGAACCTTCTTCAATGTCCTCCTCTCCACCACAGTTTCCAGGGACTCCAGCCTTAGTCCCAGTACAGAGCCAGCTTTCCTGATGATTTTGTCTAGTCTATTAGAGTCGCCGGCTCTGATGCTGCTTCCCCAACACACAGCAGCAAAGAAGATGGCACCGGCAACAACACTGTGATAGAATGTCTCCAACATCTTGCTGCACACATTGAAGGATCTCAGCTTCCTTAAAAAATAGAGTCTGCTCATCCCCTTCCTGCACACAGCGTCAGTGTTAGATGCCCAGTCCAGTCTGTTGCCGATTACAACTCCTTCACCTCCTCCACCACTTCCTCTTTGATCTTTAGTGGCCGTGAAGGTATCTTCTTCCTTCTGGAAACAGAAGGAAGAAGATACCTTCCTTCTCTCTGGTCTTACCTCTGCTCCTCCTTATCTCCTGACCTGAAAGCCATCTTCTTTTTGTTTAAAAGTGCAGTCAGACATGTTGTCGATGTCCTCCCCATGAGGCCCACAGAGCACATCCCAGTCTGTCGACCCGAAGCAGTCCTGCAGTGCCTCAGCTGCCTCCTGTGTCCACCTCCTCACCGTCCTGATGCGCACAGGCTGCCTACTCACTAAGGGGACATACTTGGGAGTCATCCTTACCAAGATGTGGTCCGACCTGCCAAGCGGGGGCAGGGCTGTGGCGCTGTATGCATCTTTGGCATTAGCATACAGGAGATCCAGTATTTTGTTTTCCCTGGTGGGACAGTCAACATACTGCTGGAAGTTGTGTAGCGCTTTGTCCAATGAGGCATGATTAAAGTCACCTGTGATGACCATGAAGGCGTCCGGGTGTTTAGTCTGTAGTTTGGCTGCAGTAGAGCTGATGACGTCACAGGCCACCACTGCATCAGCTGATGGGGGAATGTAAACAGCGATCAAAATGGCGGACGTAAACTCCCTCGGTAAATAATACGGCCGCATTCCCACAGCCAGAAGTTCAATGTCCGGGCTACAAATCTGTTCCTTCACGTTAACATGACCAGGATTACACCACCTCTCACTCACATAAAGTGCAATCCCGCCACCCTTCTTCTTCCGACTCTTGGAACAGTCCCTGTCCCCCGCACCAAGGAAAATCCAGGAACCTCCACGCTGTAGTCTGGAATAAGCGAGTGTAGCCAGGTTTCCGTGAAGCAGAAGATACTGCACTCCCTGTACTCCTTCTGGGTCCTAACCATCGCCGTGATTTCATCTGTCTTATTCCCCAAAGACCTCACGTTCCCCACAATAATCGCCGGTTTGTGCCGTCTCCTCTTCCCCCTCCGTTTAGCTCCAGACCTGCAGCCCCGTCGTCTCCTCCGTAGCTCCTCTGGGACCACAGGCCCGTCTCCGGGCCACAGCAGAGGCTTACACAGTGCAATCAGCTGTTCACGTGTGTAAACAATGCCCTTACTCCGTTCGGCGAGGTTCTCCGTAACAATCAGTGCCTCTACTCCGTAGAGAACAGTGACAGAACCGACAGAACCACATCCAGTCATTGTGGAATCTTCACTGATGATCTATGGGTTCTTTAAGCATGGATCCTTAATTGGTTACAGCAAATATACACAGATTAACACACACACGACGGGAGCTGCGTTTGCAGGCAGCCAGCTAAGCCGGCGCCATTTTGAAAAAAAATAAATAAATGTTCAGGAGAAATCAAACATGATCCTCACAGTACTGCCTGCTTTGTCCAGATGACAGTGAGTTTGTTGAAGCTGGTATATGGTAGCATCTTCATCTCTATGGCAATATGTAAACTACAGGGGGTCCTGATATGTGTTTGTTAGCTTGTTTGCTTTGGTTGATCTATGGTCTTTGATGAGTGATTGGTGACTTTTCTTTTGGTATCTGAACAAGGCAGTATGTCTTCTCTGGGGTTAGGCTAAGCTTGAAAGGTTGTTGCAGAGTCTCAAATAACTATTGCTAACCTCAAGGTTTGGGTTCTCTAGCCTAAAACACAGTTGTGCACGTCAGGGCCTGCAAGGCCTTCTCTGCAAGCCTTAGCATTATCATAATCACTAACATATATCTACAACCTAATTTATAAAGCTAGTTAAGTTAAATGTTACTGATATACTTCAGTAGTCTATTCTATTTTTTTAATAATGTTTCTCTTGCCTTCTCTGCTTCTTTTTATATGCTTGTGTGGCTTATTGGTGTCCCGTTCAATCAGATTTCAGTATCTATGTGTTGCCAGAGTCAGCCTAATCTGGCCAGGGCCTTCAGAATCGATATTGCAGGCCTACGCTAACTAAACAACATAGCACCAGAACTGTGGCAAGCCGTTTTAACATAAATTTGGTTTCGTCTTACTGTCCATAATTACATTCTAAATATCTAAAAATGCATTTTGACTAGACAAAACTACATTTTGACTCTCTGGAATGGTAATTTAAGATATCTGCATTTACATTCTGACTAAGAATAATAATTCGAGATATTTTCAATTACATTTTGACGAGTCAAAATTCCTTGACGCAATATCTCAAATTACTTCACTGGATCTGTCATTTGACGGCACACATATCTGTATTACAATTTAAGATATCTTGAAGGTAATTATAACTAGTCAAAATTACATTTTTAGATATCTGAATTAAGAATTGTGTGGAAGCCCCTTATGTGTCATTAATATGAAGACCATTACTACAAACAAAATAGTTTTTGAAGAAGTATTTGAATGTCTTGAATATGTGTACATATTCAACAGAGCATTCCTAAGGAAGAAAAATTGGACAGTCTATTCATCCTATATATTTTGTATTTATTTATCATTCTTCATTCTTATCTTTTTTCATCTGTCTCCCTACCTCTTTCAATTTTTATCAACTAAATCTTTCCAATTATCAGGTTTATTTTCTTACCAAGCTCATAGCCAGGGTGAGTATTTTCCCTCTGACAGCCAAACCTGGTCAAAATCTTTATTCTGTGGCAACTGGATTTTAGCTGCGTGTCAGGGGTGGACAATGCACTATTTTGTACACTTTGCCCTTCGCCGGTAGCAGTAGGACAGTTCCTCCTGCCGCTGCTAGCTGGAGAGGCTAAAGCTAATCGCGCTTTTTTAACTTTGCGTTGAGCGCGTGCAAGCAAAACAGTCGCATTGCTTCTCTGTGACTTTGGCTGTTTTCTTCCTCTTTAAATAGATCCCTTGCGTGTTGCCAGTCACAGAAACACGTTTCGAAGCATCAATGTCTTTTAGCCCGAACCCGAACGCTCCACCGTCTCTGACTCCGCAAGCACCAGATCAGACACACTGGTGAGACCGTAGAGCCGCTGTTAGCAAGGCTAACGTTTTGAGAAGTGGAGAGTGGTGTGCTGCATGAAGGCAGGCAGCACACCACTTTGAACGAAAGCCAGGCCCAGGGGTGCAACTACATACGTATGCAAACATGTCATCTGCGGACCCCTTCCTCTCCTATGACATAAACTTGTACAACTCATCTTTAATTAAAGTATCAATAATAATAAATGTACATATATGTGAATAAATTGCAGCCTACAGGGCAATCTATTCCCTGTAGGCTGTAAGAGCCACTTCTGTTAGCCTGTGTCTAGAACCGCCTACGGACTGCAGATCTGAGGCTTTTTGTTAGCATGTTTTCTATCATTCTTATAGCTTGTTAGGAAGCCTTATCCAAACTGGCCACTCACATTAATAATAATAAAATTGACCACAAAAAACTGTATTTATAAAAGATATCAAAATAAACTGTTTCTCTTTACAATATTTATTTATTCATTATTAATCTATTTGTATGATTTGTTTTTTAAATTGCCATTCATATTATTTTTCGGTCTCAAATGACTGAGGGATGAAGAGACTGATGTCTGGTTCTTTAGGTTCTGACGGGTCTGCGGTTCCTCTCCTGACCCATTCTGTCTGATATCAAACAACCCACTGTGCGCCACTGAATATCGCCGACCCATTTTTTTTAATGCCCCTATCAGAGGTGTGACCAAGTCACTGTGTTGCAAGTCTCAAGTAAGTCTCAAGTCTTTGTCCTCAAGTCCGAGTCAAGTCTCAAGTAAAGACAGGCAAAAGTCGAGTCAAGTCTCAAGTCAGGAACCTTTAATTTCAAGTCATTTCAAGTCATTTCGAGTCGTTTTTATTTATTTATTTTTTTATTTGCAATTATACATAAAATTCCAATAATAGACCATTTGTTCGTTTTAAAATATGTATTTATCTCAAATGATAGAACATGTGTAGCTGAACACAAAGTATAAAAAACATTTTTAAATTGGACCACTTTATTGCCCAGTTCTGTTAAACTTGATATTCAATAAAAAAAGACGAAAATGCTGACATTTCCACAGCACAATACAAAGAACCATAACAGCAGTTTTTTCCTCTTTTCTCTGACCTGTCAAAACAATATATTGTCAATATAATTTCCCAACATAGATGTCTTCAAATACACCAACCATCCTTAGATGATACTAGACCCGGCTCATCATCATAATGGGACAGAGAGACTCTGTTCAGGTCCAGAATCTGCTTATTATTTGCACATTATTTGTGGAGGCATTTGAAGGACCGGATTTATAGTAAATAATCACCAATTTAACCCGGAGTACACATGCTAACACGAAGTTAGCTAAAGTCAGCTATCTTACAGCAAAAGAAAAGTGCCACCTACTGATCTTTGTGAAGCTTCAAATGCTGGACAAAGTTGGACGTCGTGGCATCTCCATCCGATATTCTCTTCTTGCATGTTTTACAAGTTGCAGTTCGTTTTTTAGTCGAAAGTTCATAACCTACGTAGCCAAAAGAAATTACTCGCAGAAGCATATTCAAGCGGTTATTTCGTATTTCGTTCCCTGAGCTCTGTAGCTTTGCCGCGTTTTTTTAAACGTCCAAATCCTGTTAATTTGATTGGTTTTGCTGCAGCTACGTACACATACATACATAAGGAGAGAGGAAAACCATAGTGACGGTCTGCGCATATTGATACGGAATGAGTGACATTAATTAATGACGCCACTTTATAAATAATGTGTTTTAAATTTTAAGATTTTGAGTAAAAAATATCAAGTCTTTTCAAGTAAACAGCTTCAAGTCAAGTCAAGTCCCAAGTCAATGGCATGAGTCAAGTCCGAGTCTTTGAGCATTTTTTCAAGTCAAGTCTCAAGTCGTGATTTTAACGACTCGAGTCTGACTCGAGTCCAAGTCATGTGACTCGAGTCCCCACCTCTGGCCCCTATTAAACTTCACTGTAATTGTTCAGCATGAAATGTGTGTCTTCCCACTACTGTCTGTCTAAGGACGGTGTAGTATCGGGTAGACATTTTAAAAAGACGCGGGTTGATAGCAGCTCACTGCGGCTGCGTAGTGTCCATTTCTCTACAGCAGGGGTCCCCAAAATCGGTCCTCGAGGGTCGGCCTCCTGCATGTTTTAGTTCTCTCCCTGGTTTAACGCACCTGGATCAAATAATGGCTTGTTAGAAGGCCTAAGAAGAACACTGACATGCTGAGGAGGTTGTTGGTGCCACCAGGGAGAGAACTAAAACATGCAGGATGCCGGCCCTCGAGGAGCGACTTTGACACCTGCTCTACAGTGACAGCAGCGTCAGTTCGTGGAGGTTGGGGAGGGGGCTCCACAACGACAATTTAGCTGACCTTACTATTTCCCATGTTTTGTTTTGGTCATTATGATTACACTTATTGTTGAGATGTGTGTGATAGGTGTGTCTATCAGACATTTATAGCAATACAGAATGAATCGCGTCCGGTATTGGACAGTGACAACAACAACCACCGGTCATTTTAGGCTAGCTTAAGCTAACCTGAATATTTACAATTCTCTTGGTGATACACTGACATTACTTACTTCTGTCTTTCAACCACTTTGAAAAGCTTTTCTTTGTCTCCCCAACATCTTTATCCCTCCCCCTCTTCCGTTTTCTGTTTTGTGCCCCTGAGTTTTTTTTTCTGCCGCCCCATCTTTAGCTCCCTGTTGTAGAGTGCAACAATTCAAATTTAAAAGAAAAAACCAAAACGCATTCCCGAAGGGCCGCTGCCCAAGCTACCTGTATGGGAGGGGAGAGCAGCTGACAGGAGGGGAGGGGCGCCTAATCAGTGCTGTTCCTCTGTTATTGATCATTTCATACAAAACAGCTGTTAAAGTGCTGACTAGAAAAAAAAAATCCCCACATCTTTGCGCCCCCTCTAGTGCAGCGCCCCTGTAAGTTGCATACAGTGCATAACCCACCTTTTGCGCCACTGGTCAGGCCACTTTAGCTCTTTCGTTCTTGTGCTTTATTTATTTGCTTATTAAATAAATATCAATGTATATAATTAAATAAAATAATGATAGCTACTGCAGTGTACGCAGAGCAGTACAAGAACAAAGAAGGGCTTCCAGTGAGGTTCCAGTCCTATCGTAGTAAAGGGAAGTTCAGAAGACTCGGACAATCGTTCCTGATTGTCATATCGCTATATTGCAGACTTTTGGACACAGTGTTGTCCCATATTTGCGGCACGTTAGTCAACACCTCCTCACAAAAATTCAGCGCAGTGAGTGACTTTTTTTTCCATCACAAATGCTTATGTGTCTCTGTACAGATAGCTTTGCTTACATCACGTCAATGGAGCTTACCTTTCTTTGAGCTTCTTTTCTAAGTGACGAAAAAAGTTAGACGTAGTCCCGTCTGTGAAAACGAAGCGCTGCTGAATTAGCGTCGCCATCGGATTTCTTATGATTTATGCAGCGCAATTCTATTACTGACGATTATGCAGACATCTTCTGCCGCTCAAAGAAAACCATGTCTTGGAGCGCCGCGTTCGAGTGCAAGGTGGGGAGGGGGAAGGAGGAGTAATAGAAACAGTAATTGGTAAGTCACGTTATTGCTTTGATTTTAATCGGTGCGTTTTGCATCAATTGAAAACAAACATGTTAACTCACAAACTGGACAGTACGCTGTAGGTTTAGTGATATTTCCACAGTTGCAGTCTTGACTGGCATTGAAACAAAATCCCGAGTCCTCAGGGTCCGAGTCCGAGACGAAACCGAGACCATCACAAAATGGGAGTACTACAACACTGATCCGCTCTATGATGGTCATTTAAGTTTTCATACGTAAAGAGAGGAGGATGGAGTTTGTGTATAAAGAAATAATTAGCAGCTGAGTGAGTATTATGTGCTTTATTTTTTCTCTTTTTTTCCACAGTTGGTTTTAGTGTAGAGGTTTGAAGTTGTCCTTACTGGATTTCTTTCTTAAATAATAATACTATTCACTCTCAATACGCAAAAAACGCTCATAATTAATTATTAGGCTAATTGATGAATAAATAGTTTTGCGTAATAAAATACATAATGCCCTTGGGAACAGCTTATTGTAGTAAAATCATAGAAAAAATATATCATAAGGAAATCTCCATGATAAGGTCTGAGCAGTCGCTCTGTGTTTATTCGCATAAAGCGCAATTAGTTAGGATCCATGTGGTCACTTGGTCTGAACAAGGCATTTCAGCAGAAGGCTTGAAAACCGATCACTAAATACTGATGTTGACACCAGGGCTTCCTTTATAATACCAGATCTTGTTACATTGCGTTTTTTGTTTACTGTAGTATTGGTGGGTTGCATACTTGTAACGTTATAGGGAAGGCATATTATGAAGGCCCAGGTACCAAATGCACAGCTGCCACCGGCGTTCGGACAAGAAGTAAAAATGGTTAAAAACTTTACCCTGTCAGAAAAGACATTCCCTTGTGGATGGGCCCTGTCACAGCATTGAAATAATTTCTATCTGGCTGACAGAGTGCATCCCAGTCTCCAGCCTAAAAAACTAAGCAGAGCTTTTTCAGCTTCCTTTTATTATCTTTTCATAGTTCTTATTTTCATATGTTGCAAGTGTAGTAGACAGGTGATTGTAAATATTGCTTTAATACTTTGTGTCTGCAGCTTAGCAACAACTGAGCTTGTGACAACCCATGCATTGTTGGCAACAGCTGATGGCAGGTTAAGATAACACGAGTAGCTAACCCTTGGAAGCTAATATGAATGAAAACGTACTGCTATCAGCTCAATTCATGCCCCAGAGTTGACACTTCACAGTAACATGGCCTGGTTTACACCATCTGTTATTCACAAGCACTGCTAATCCACCTCCTTTGCTTTTGTAACTCTTCTTCAGATCTACAGTATATCTTCCATCACCTTTTATTATGGTAGATCCAATTTTTCTTTTTTTTCTTTGTAATGTGAGATCCAACACTTGTTTGTGTTTCAGGGGGATCTGGTTGCTGCAGGGGTCCTGTCTGGAAACAGAAACTTTGAAGGGCGAGTCCACCCCAACACCAGAGCCAACTATCTGGCTTCGCCACCACTCGTCATAGCTTATGCAATAGCTGGCACGGTGAGGATAGACTTCGAGAAGGAGCCTATTGGTGAGTTATGCTGCTATATAGCAGCAAAACAAAATGGTAGGTAGGGTCTCCTTATTCTCTGGGTGTTTAGGTCAGCATCAGGATAAAATATAAGATCATCTGTAAAGATATATCAGCTTCCAGTCTCATCCCTAGCTCATCACAGAGTATAGTTTTGTAATGAGACAACAACATACCTGCTTCTTTAAAATGGCTATAGTCTCTTGAAGATTTTAGATGACTTTGTCCAAAATGTAACTTTAAAGTTAACATTAGCATTATGGGATAGCTCTTCTGTTTGACATTACCTAAAACAATGAACATAATGCTGCTGGTCTCAGGACCTATTGAAAATGCCTGAGTTAAAAGGTCAAATGATTCAAAGCTGTGATGAAATGGACTTTAAGCCAGTGGAGATCTGGCTTCCTGTCGGTGAATTTGATACAAAGTACAGTGTGTACTTTGTACTTTAGCCAATAATTATCAGAATTTGCGCTAATAAGCAGACCTTATGGCTTGCATGTGACTGCAGTACCCAACCATTTCATCCTAGTCACATAATGACCACAAATATGAATGAATTTTATTGAACTTTTATGTGATAGAGCAATATAAAGCTGTACATAATTATTAGCATACCTTCTGGCAAGTTCATTTTTATTGATTTTATTGATATTCAACATTCTGCTGATATTAATCTAATTGAAAACTATGGGTGTCAATTTTGTTCATTTTGGGAGCTCGGCTGATACTTACATGAGAACCCAATCTTATCCACTGATATCATTTCCCTCCACAAAGATCTCAAAACCAGCCGCTGTCTTCTTATGCTCTGCAGTGAGAGGACTGACTGACCTGCCCACCAGGGTTAACAATAGTTGTCAGTTGTCATAGTAAGTCACTGTTGCCGACTTAGCAACTTTTCAGACATAACAGTCAGTATCAGCAGGTCAGGTTCTTTAAAGGTTGATGATAAGACAGAAAACTGCAATTGGTGCACCTGTATTGAAAACTTTTACTTTTCAATGCACTGGACCTGAATTACACTTTACTTTCACATTTAGTAAGGTTTGGTGGATTTAAAAGATGAAGATGTACAATTATTAGTATCATGATGTAACAGAATTAACCTTTAAAAAGATAATCCCAAGTGTTACTTTGTGACTATTCCAAATGACTCATTAATGAGCTGGAATTTGAATGTCATAGTTTGTCCCAATATACCAAGAATAAGCCAATATACAGCTCAACATTGCTGGGATCTTTCAGTTGACCTCAGGGATTTTTACCTTTATCATATAAATAGCTAAAACATCAAATTCAAATAATTTTCTAAATGTCATCCTTCCTCTTCTCCAATGCAGCTGTTAATTTAGAAGGCAGACAAATCTTCCTCAGGGATATCTGGCCCACTCGAGATGAGATCCAGGCAGTGGAGAGAACATTTGTCATTCCATCAATGTTCAAAGAAGTCTATGACAAAATTGAGGTGATATCAAATGAATTTCTAGTAAATACACTGTAAAAAAAAATCCAAACCTTTAGGGACTGAAGGTATTTTTTTTTATTGCAGAAAGTGAATGATCGTTGGAACTCTCTGGTGGCTCCTTCTGATAAGCTGTACACCTGGGATGATAAGTCAACCTACATCAAGTCACCACCGTTCTTTGATGGATTGGTAAGGAAGCTTAACTATGCACCTCCTCAAATATAAACACATAGAGTAAATTGCATCAGCCTTTTGGTGCAACCAAAGACATGGAAACAAACTGTCTCTCAGTGATATAGAGAAATCTGTAGTTCTCTATATTCTCTGTAGTGCACCACTTTCATATTCTCTGACCCCATGTAAGAAAAAGGTTTTGCCCAGAATTTGTTCCAAGAACACTCACTAAAACCTTATAACCAACAACAGAATTTAATTTAAATTTGAATTTGAATTGAGTTGAAGCCACACATTTTTTTTTTCTAGAAGTGGAACACATTTCCATTCTGTAAATGTGCAAGTGTTATGTGACGTGCAAATGTGCCTAACAAAGAGTCAGATTCACATTGGCAAAGATTCACCTTTCACCATCAGACCTCGTCGCTCCTGACTTCACTGCTCTGCTGCTGTACAAAACCTCTTTGGAACTTATTGTGTAAAATTTACATTTTGCACATTTTCATATTTCCATTTGGGTTTCTACAGCTTCTTAAAGCAGCACAAATGCTAAAAATCACCCTGTCGGTCTTTAGCAATAAGTTAATTTTGGTGTCTGGAAATGAGCCATTTCAAAAATCTCCAGAAAATAACGTCACAAATCATCAGGCAATGCTGGGCTGACGCCGTTGGGTCCGTTCTGTAAACACAAGAAGGCTAACTTTACCTAAGTAGTTGTTTATAATATTGTGTTTGCTTGTTGTAATTTTAGATAATGCCACACTGTGTCACTGTTTGCTATAATTAAAAAAACAGTGAGAGGAGTTTGGATGATTTCCTACATGAAAAAAAGAAAGCAGTGCAAGAGAGCCGGAGCCGAACACAACTTCCGAAGGACCACCTTCAGCTTCCCTCAACATTTCTCTCAAGAAGATTTTGAGTCACTTGTACGACAAAAACTGACAAAAGCTCTAACAGGTGACAGTTACCTTAATGAGCTAAAAATAAATGCCGTGCCAACAGTTTTTATCCACAAAGTGCCTAAAACCCCGCTGCCACCAGAGCAAAAAACGCTGGACCAAAACTGGACCTTAAACAGCTGTTATTGGACCGGACAGAGCTATAGAACTACTTACCGAATCACACAATCTGGCCAGACTTACGTGTCATTCATTGTTACATTTATGAAGCTGAAGGTGGCAGCAGCAAAACACCAGCTCCTATGGCCATCTCTGTTCTCTTCTGTTTGTTCCTTCTCATCTTCATTGTGATTTCTACATTCCCATCGATTTCAATGCGCTCCGGTTCAAATTGAAAAGGCTTAAAGACATTACTCTTCTCTGATTTGGCTGGATGGAGCTAATGCAGTCAGACCTAGAGACATCATTTACCCAAAATGCATTGCACCATGAACAACATGGCAACATTTGTGTGACAATATTTTATTAAAATGTATCAAAACTAAACTAAACAGATGTTTTTACAAATAAATAAATATTTCTCAAATAAAGTCCATTGTTACGTCTAATCATGGATCCCTGTAAGGAAGCATAATAAGTCACTTTTAAAACATCAGCATGACTGTGTGGTCTGAGCTCTGATCTGTATCTCCTGGGCTTGATTCAGACCAGGAAGCTGCCGACTCCTGAGTCTATAAAAGACGCCTACGTTCTGCTGAACCTGGGTGACTCCGTCACAACAGACCACATATCTCCTGCGGGAAACATTGCCAGGAACAGCGCTGCAGCACGCTACCTCACTGAGAGAGGGTGGGTTACTGCAAACTGTCATGTTTGCACTTTTAGAATCCTAAAATTATCAGTGTGATCTCATTAGCTCTTTTAATCTTTGTCCTGCTTTGGATTGAGTTCTGTGGTTTCTAGTACATTTAGTTTCTGCCTAACTCTGTTTGTGTTTTGACAGTCTAACTCCTAGAGAGTACAACTCGTATGGCTCTCGGCGAGGTAACGATGCTGTCATGGCCAGAGGGACGTTTGCCAACATCCGCCTCTTTAACAAGTTCCTTGACAAGCAGGCACCACAAACCATTCACCTTCCTACTGGAGACACGGTCTGACTCTAAACCAGTTCTATACTAAAATTATAACAGAACTCATTTGTTACATGTCTTTCTTACACTAAAAAGATCAAATTTAAGAAAATCATCTCAGATTTTGGCTTCTTGGCTGTTGTGATGGTTCCTTTTTTTCTTGCAGCTTGACGTGTTTGATGCAGCCGAGAGATACAAGCGGTCCGGTGTCCCACTGCTGGTTCTAGCTGGGAAGGAGTATGGCTCAGGGAGCTCCAGGGACTGGGCTGCAAAGGGCCCATTTCTCCTGGTGAGCTGCACATCCCATCCTTTTTTTAAATAAAAAAAAACAGACGGATGTGTATATGTAGTGAAAAGGGCACTCTCTGCTCCAATCAAAACTAGAAATACTAGAAAATGTGAGGCCATTTGGTCAATTTCTTCAACAGTGTTGCTGAGATAACGCAACATTATGCTGTCACTATATACTTAAGAGAAAGTAGAGGTGTGTGATTTGATAAAAGTTTGTATTAACAGTGAAACCAGAATTTCATCAAAATACTATAAAAATATATATTTTTTAAATGAAACCATTTCTAACCATATTTTACGAATTTGAGTCACACTTGCTTTGGAAACTGAAGCATTTTAGACTTGACTTAAATTTGTGCCCTAAGTACTTGACTTGGACTCTTGGTCTGAAACTTTAGTCTCAGTATTAGTTTTTATTAAAGTGAAAGGAAGCTGGTGTGTGAGCCCCACACTGCAGCTGCTGCGTGTTGTACTGTGAAAAGATGAGCTTGTTCATTAGCCAATGATGTTGGTGGTAGTGTTGTAGTACTCGAAACTGATTTTGGTCTAAAGACTGGTCTCAACTTTTTGATGTCTCGGTCTTGTCTCGGGTTCGACCGTATTTGGTTTCGGTCTTGTCTCGGTCTCAGGCATTGAGGACTCAGGATTTTATTTCAAGACCGGTCAAGATCACAACTGTGGAAATATCACTAAATTGCCGGCATATTGTCCAGTTTATTTGTTAACATCTTAGTTTTCACTGGATGCAAAACATACAGACTAAAATCTGTATGTTCTGGTACCATTCTTTATTCATGGCTGTGTTTTTAGGTTAAGACTGTGAGAGAGCCGACTCCCTTGGCTGAGAAGCAATCCCACACATGAATGGTTTCAGGATGCTTTACAGTTGGCATGAGACAAGACTGGTGGTAGCGCTCACCTCGTCTTCTCCGAACAAGCTGTTTTCCAGATGTCCCAAACAATCGGAAAGGGGATTCATCAGAGAAAATGACTTTACCCCAGTCCTCAGCAGTCCACTCCCTGTACCTTTTGCAGAATATCGGTCTGTCCCTGATGTTTTTCCTGGAGAGAAGTGGCTTCTTTGCTGCCCTCCTTGAGACCAGGCCTTGCTCCAAGAGTCTCCGCCTCACAGTGCGTGCAGATGCACTCACACCAGCCTGCTGCCATTCCTGAGCAAGCTCTGCACTGCTGGTAGCCCGATCCCACAGCTGAAACACTTTTAAGAGACGGTCCTGGCGCTTGCTGGTCTTTCTTGGGCGCCCTGGAGCCGTTTTGGCAACAATGGAACCTCTCTCCTTGAAGTACTTGATGATGCGATAGATTGTTGACTGAGGTGCAATCTTTCTAGCTGCGATTTTCTTTCCTGTTAGGCCATTTTTGTGCAGTGCAATGATGACTGCACATGTTTCTTTCGAGGTAACCATGGTTCACAGAAGAGAAACAATGATGCCAAGCACCAGCCTCTTTTTAAAGTGTCCAGTGGTGTCATTCTTACTTAATCATGACAGATTGATCTTCAGCCCTGTCCTCATCACCACCCACACCTGTGTTAATGGAGCAATCACTGAAACAATGTTAGCTGGTCCTTTTAAGGCAGGGCTGCAATGAAGTTGAAATGTGTTTTGGGGGATAAAGTTCATTTTCTAGGCAAATATTGACTTTGCAATTAATTGCTGTTACGCTGATCACTCTTTATAACATTTTGGAGTATATGCAAATTGCCGTTATAAGAACTGAAGCAGTAGACTTTGTAAATATTAACATTTGAATCATTCTCAAAACATTTGGCCATGACTGTATTTATTTATGTCATGTAGCGCGGGGCACTGGTCTTGGTCTTGACTCGGTCTCTGATCCTAAAAGTCTTGGTGTTGTCTTGGTCTCGATGCACTCTGGTCTTGGTCTTGACTTGGTCTCGAGTTAGGTGGTCTTGACTACAACACAGGTTGGTGGATTATTAATCAATTACTAAATGAATCATAAGAGTTTGTTCATGTTAGTTGTAGCTTCCTAATAATGACCACATAAATTTCCCTCTAACTGAACCCTATTTTAAACGACCTATTGTCTGAAAATAGGAAGATAAAAGCACTTTCTGTTCCATTTATTGAAAAGTTTGACACAGAAACAATTATATAGAATATAATCTTTCAACTAATATATTATTTGATCAGTTGTTAGCTGGACTAAATAGACTAAAAAAAAAATGCCTTTTTCTGAAAGAACAGTAATTAAGATAAGATAATACTTTATTGATGTCTTGGGGGGGGGGGGGGGGGGGGTTGTTTGTCCCAACATAGCACACAATAAAAATTTTAATAAATATAGTAATAAGAACAAATATACAACAATAAATAACAATGAGCAGTGATAGTCTTTAGGACACACACACATCGCTCAGTATATTGCTAAATATATATTCAACATTTGAAGTGCACAGCTCTAGTGACTCTCTCTCTCTCTATATATATATATATATATATACACACAGTACAGACCAAAAGTTTGGACACACCGTTTAATTCAATGAGTTTCCTTTATTTTTATGACTATTGACATTGTAGATTCACACTGAAGGCATCAAAACTATGAATAACACATGTGGAAATATGCACTAAACAAAAAAGTGTAAACAACTGAAAACACCCCTTATATTCTAGTTTCTTCAAAGTAGCAACATTTTGCTGTGATTACTGCTTTGCACACACTGCATTTTCTTGATGAGCTTCAAGAGGTAGTCACCTGAAATGGTTTTCACTTCATAGGTGTGTCCTGTCAGGTTAATAAGTGGGATTTCTTGCCTTATAAATAGTCATGAAAATAAAGAAAACCCATTGAATTAGTTCATGTCCAAACTTTCGGTCTCTAATGTATCTATATCTATATATATAAAGAATATTTCCCTTCTCACCCACCGCGGGTGGTTCTTATCCTCTGAGCTCGGGTCCTCTACCAGAGGCCTGGGAACTTGAGGGTTCTGCGCAGTATCTTGGCTGTGCCAAGGACTGCACATTTCTGGACTGAGATGTCTGATGTTGTTCCTGGGATCTGTTGTAGTCATTGGTCCAGTTTGGGGGTGACTGCCCCGAGGGCCCCGATGACCACAGGCACCACTGTGGTCTTCACCTTCCAGGCCCTCTCCAGTTCCTCCCTGAGGCCCTGGTATTTCTCTAGTTTCTCGTGCTCCTTTTTCCTGATGTTGCAGTCGCTTGGTATTGCTACATCTACCACAACGGCTTTCCTCTGTTGTTTATCCACTACGACAATGTCTGGTTGGTTCGCCATTACCATTTTGTCTGTCTGGATCTGGAAGTCCCACAGGATCTTAGCTCTGGCGTTCTCCGCCACCTTTGGGGGTGTTTCCCACTTTGATCTCGGGGTTTCCAGTCCATATTCTGCACAGATGTTTCTGTACACTATGCCTGCAACTTGGTTATGTCGTTCCATGTACGCTTTCCCTGCCAGTATCTTGCACCCTGCTGTTATGTGCTGGACTGTCTCAGGGGCCTCCTTGCACAACCTACACCTTGGGTCTTGTCTGGTGTGGTATATCTGGGCCTCTATTGCTTTGGTGTTTAGGGCCTGTTCCTGGGCGGCCAGGATGAGGGCCTCTGTGCTGTCCTTGAGTCCAGCTTTTTCCAGCCATTGGTAGGATTTACTGATATCAGCCACTTGGGTTATTTGCTGGTGGTACATCCCATGTAGGGGCTTGTCCTCCCATGATGGTATCTCTGGCACCTCATCCTCCGTTCCCTGTTGTCTGAGACATTCACTGAGCACATTGTCTGTTGAGGCTTTGTCCCTGATGTATTTATGGATCTTAGTTGTTTCGTCCTGGACTGTGGTTCTCACACTCACTAGTCCTCTGCCTCCTTCCTTGCGGCTCGTGTACAGTCTCAGGGTGCTGGATTTGGGATGGAACCCTCCATGCATTGTTAGTAGTTTTCTAGTCTTAATACCCGTGGCTTTTATCTCCTCCTTTGGCCAGCTAATTATTCCAGCAGGGTATCTGATTACTGGCAGGGCATAGCTGTTTATCGCACGGATTTTGTTCTTGCCATTGAGCTGGCTTCTCAGGACTTGCCTTATTCGTTGGAGGTATTTAGCTGTGGCTCCTTTCCTTGTGACCTCATCGAGGTTGCCATTTGCTTGTGGTATACCTAGGTACTTGTAACTGTCCTCTATGTCTGCTATTGTTCCTTCTGGGAGTGAGACCCCTTCTGTGCGGATGACCTTCCCCCTCTTTGTGATCAGCCGACCACACTTCTCTAGTCCAAATGACATCCCAATGTCCGTGCTGTAAATCCTGGTGGTGTGGATCAGTGAGTCGATGTCTCGCTCACTCTTGGCATACAGTTTGATGTCATCCATGTAGAGAAGGTGACTGATGTTGGCCCCATTTTTGAGTCGGTATCCGTAGCCAGTCTTGTTGATAATTTGGCTGAGAGGGTTCAGGCCTATGCAGAACAGTAGCGGGGACAGAGCATCTCCTTGGTATATGCCACATTTGATGGACACTTGTGCAAGTGGTTTGCAGTTGGCTTCAAGGGTGGTTTTCCACAGCCTCATCGAGTTTGCAATGAAGGCTCTCAGAGTCCTGTTGATGTTATACATCTCTAAGCATTCAATGATCCAAGTATGCGGCATTGAGTCATAGGCTTACAGCAGACCATGCTGTAGAGAAGATGAGACATTATCCTTGATAGCTCTGATCTTCTTCAACATTCTGCCTCTCATCACCTCTTCCAGTGGAGCCAGCTTGATCCCCACAACTGACTCAGCCTTTCTTATCAGTTTCCTTCTGCTTGAGTCCTTCACCTTCATTGCAACACTCCAGCACACCACTGCACTGAAGATGGAACTAGCCATTGATGACTGAGAACATGAAGAGCATCCTACTGCAGATGTTAAAAAAAACCTGAGCTTCCGTAGAAAATAGAGTCTGCTCATGGCCTTTTTATAGAGCACCTTAGTGTTCGTAGTCCAGTCTAATGTAACACCAAGGTATTTGTAAGATTGAACCTGCTCCACATCTGCTCCGAGATGGAGATTGGGAGCAAATGTATCTCCTTGTTGCAGAAACTGACAACCATTTCTTTGGTCTTGTTTACATTAAGCAGGAGTTGGTTCTCTCTGTACCACATCACAAAATTGCCCATCAATGTCCCGTACTCCACCTCCTGTCCCTCTTTCACACACCCCATGATAGCCGTGTCATCTGAGTACTTTTGCAGATGGCACAGTTTGGAACAGTACTTAAAGTCCGTAGTGCAGGTGGTGAATAGAAAGGGAGACAGCACAGTTCCCTGGGGAGCTCCAATGTTACATATTAGACGGTCTGATGTGCAGCTCTATAACCTAACAAACTGAGGTCTGGCTTTCAGATAGTCAATGATCCAGGTGATAAGTGTTACATGTGCATCCACGTCCATTTTAACCAGATTTTCGTCGGATGGTGTTGAAGGTTGGTTAAATGTCAAAGAAAAGAATGCAGACAATGGTGTTAGGATGCGGAAGAACTGTGTAAAAATATATACATTTTCTAGTTGTAAAAATGCCTTGTTATAAGTGAGAACTTCTGCCAGTGGAACTAGTACTTTCTATCAGTATTCAAGAATTACTGACTTAAACAAGCTCCTATATGTTGCTGAAAAGTTTCTTGTCTTGTTTCAAGTGAATATTCACACTGAAAACTCTACAAAAATACTTGGTCGGATTTAGTGTTTTTGCAGTGTTTGACTCGATGGTTTGCCTTATTGCGCTAGCCAGATTCTCAACCCAGCGCTGTAAGGTCCAGAATAAAATCCAAATGCATCCAGTCTAGTTCCATTAACTAGGAAAAAACACAAAATGTTCCTGATTTAACGGGGTTTTTTGTTTTGTTTTTCTCTTTCTACCAGAAATTGTATGACAAAAGTCTTCATTCTGATTCTTTGGTCTCAACTAGCCACTATGTTTGAAAGACCGTTTTGTTAACAGAAACTTCAGACATCTTTATTTATTGTTTTGGGTGTTTTGTTTATTTATTTTGTATATTCAGAATGCATCCTAGTTCCACTGTTAAAACATAATAATCTTTGAGAATGTGTTCTTGCATTATTATGCCATTACCATAATATTACTTGAAAATGGTCTCAAAACAACATTATCATTTATCCCAATAACTTTGGGATCATTTATTGTACAGTAAAATTTGTTATTGTTACAAACCTAGTTTGATCACAAGTTTTGACAAAACATGTCCCAGTTATATTTTATGGAGACGGGAGGCAGTTTTTATTAAATCCATCAAAACTTTCACTGTTTTCAGTCTGTTCACTTATAACCTGTCAATTTTTGCTGGATGATAAATTGTCCAACTAATTATTGCAATAAACAATATTGTTGTTTTGAGACAATTTTCAAGTAATATATTACTAATGGCATAATAAAGCACATTCTCCCTCTTCAAAACAAATAATGTTTAATTTTGTAAAGAACACTTCACACTGGAACTGGAAGATATTATAAATTTCCCAAATAAATAAACACAAGAAAACAATAAATAAATTGGAAATAAAAACCACACACCACCAAAACCATAAATAAAATGGATTTTGATGTCCCTGTAAACAAAATTTCCCTTCCAAATTAATAACCAAAAAGGACATCATTGATCTACACTGTTAGACCTTTTATTGTAATTTTACAGTAACTTACTGGCAACACTGTTGCCAGCAAGTTACTGTAATTACCATTCTACAGTACCCTTACTGGCAACAGTGTTGCCAGTAAGTTACTGTAATTACCATTCTACAGTACTCTTACTGGCAACAGTGTTGCCAGTAAGTTACTGTAATTACCATTCTACAGTACCTTTACTGTTATGATATTTCACAGTTAATTTTTACTGTGAGTGTGCTTTACAGTTATAACTGCATTACTGTAAATGTAGTTTCTAGTATAATACAGTAATTGTATTTTATAGTAAAGCTGGTCTACTGTAAACTTGTTTCACAACATAATGTCAGAGTTTTACTGTAAATTAAAGTTTACATTTCTTTAAGATAAGAATATTTTACCATAAACCGAAAAATTTCATAAAAGAAATTTTAGTCCAAGTACTGTGAATAACAGGTATTTATTTTCAGCAGATTTGTAGAAATAAAATCCATTTACATATTCGCAATGTCATAAAAAACAATGTCACAATACAATATAATGTGCTGTAAAACAACAAAACCATAGAACACATTTCCTACATCAGAAGAACTTTTATTCCATTTGTCAAACAAAATCAGTGGGATCCATCTTGTGGAAGCTGAACTGTAAAGAATAAGACAGACAATGTGGGAGGTCATGAGATGGTCAGGAAGTTATCTACGTTTTCAAATGGACAGGAAGTTGACAAATTTAGCTGAAGTGACAATGTTCACATGCATAAAATCTTTGTCATAAAGCAGCATTAAGTTGATAATTTGTTTAAAAAAAATCAATTGGACTGAAGTGATAATAGAAGCTGCATAAAGAATGAGCAGGACTGGCTTCACTTCAGGTTTTTGGATTGTTTATGGCAAAAGCAGTCAGTCAGTCTTCAGTAATTCAAAAGATTGCGTACTACAAATGTCCCCAAGGGGACAATGAAGTACAACAATCTTTTTAGTCATTTTGTTGGTGCTGACGGATTACTGCAAAGGTGTGCCTAATAAACTGAAAACTGCATAGTATAAAAATACACCACACTTAAACGACTACACACTTATACATTTCTGTGATTTATTAAGAGATGCAGCGACATCCACTTTTTACCACGGACACAGAAAAGATGCAGGCTACTCTAAAGGGCTATTGTGTAGGAATCACATGCCATTTATAAATAATCATTAAAATCATATTAAAAGGGCTAAAGTAAAGTCAGAGCATGCAAGATAGGAGGAAAAGACAACAAAATAATAAACATTTACATTTGGTAAAATACTTACCTAGTTGGAAGTCCTCCATTCAAATTCAGCAAGTTGTTGGAAGAAGGTGGTGATCTGGGAGTTGACACTGACTACTTTCCTCTTGACAAGACTTCCCGTCTTGCGGCTTGTACCGACTTTGGCTGTGCATTTGGTACCAACATCTGGATTGATCCTCACAAAGAATCTTTTAACAGAAATAAAATATATTAATTGTATTTTTTAATGAAGACGTACAATACAGCAATCAGCTATGGTTCTTCATCATCAGTCAAACTGTCATTAAATTTAATTCATAAATGGCTTGGTGTAGAGTACTTGCCGTTGTATCATCTCCAGCGTTGTGGATGCTGACTCCTGATACTCCAGATTGAAGACAGAATATGACCCAAGAAAGACAGCAAGGATGCTGGCAAAGTCATGCAGTTGCTCAGGCTGGAAAAATACCTTCTCCTCCATACTGACCATCCACCGGGTTGCAGACATCGAGCTATTTCCTAAAATAGACAAACCCTTGTCAGGCTAACACTAGTGAGTAAAAGTACAGACTACCATAACAATTACATACATTGCTACGAAAAAATTATAGTGATAGAAAATATTCCTCATACCATGATGATTACCCTTGGTGTAGTGGGTAAGGTCATTTCCATTTCAACAGACATCTTGGTGGAAGATACCTTTAAAACATAAAAGGAATACTCTCTTAAATATGAATTACTGGTAGTAATTTATATTTAAAGGGCCAGTTCACCCAGATTACAACAGGTTTTTGAGAACCTCATCCCAGAGACTAGACTAGACTTTACCCCTACATCCTGCTACCACTCTGAAACAGCGGATGTGAATGACAGTTTGTGGGGCTAAATGCATTTTTTAAAGCATTACATTCCACAAGTGTTCAGTCTGACTTCTGCTATGGCGGTGACTCCTGTGCATGTGGGACCTGAATGCAGAAAATGTTCTGAAGGAAGCAGGACATTGCTCTATTCCACATGTAAACCGATAATTAGCTGTGTGTTGATGTTTCTTCACATGACTACAAAATTCTGTAAATTCTGAAGTACAAATGCTGCAGAATTTACACCTGTACATAGTTGCACCTGTTAGTACTGACTTAACCTTAAATTTGCAGGAGCATGGTTTAAACATGTGAACAGTCCTTATATGTAACCAGGGTTGGAAATTAACTTTTTTGTCCACCTGCCACTGTGGCTGAACAAACTCAAAAAATAACAGAAACTACTTTAATTTTTTTCACCTTTGTCCTCATTTACAGACTCTTATACACTATGTTGGAGATGTAATGGTACTTTTGCAAGCTAACCAGCTGTAGCAAGCTCAAAGTTATAGATTAGGTTAGCTGCTTCTCTACATTTCCAGACTATTTTGTGGATTCAAATATGTTTGAAGAACTGTCTTTTTACCTGTTGTCTTGTCTTTTGAAGAGATGAAGCTATGTTAGCAGTCAGCAGGACAGAACTGCACAGCCACTTGGAGGGAAAAAGCTTGGGAGTTAAAAAAAAAAAGTCATCTGAAGAAAAGAAAAAAAAAGAACAATGTTAGAAATTCATCCTTGCTGACCTACGTAGCTAATCTGCACTTTTAACATTTGCAAGATCATGGTTTAAACAAATGAACAGTCATTAGATGTAAAAAAAAAAAAAGAGAAGGGGGGGATCAATTATCAGTTAAGGTTATATTGTTCCACAAAGGATGTAGCAACAATGCTAACAGACACTCAGCACTGAGCTCATCTCAACCTAAAGCCGCCCGAGGAAGATTAAGCGGCAAAAGTCAAGCTAAAACCTTCAACGGTAAAATTAGCACCTTAGCTAACGTTAATTCCGAACCAGCTCAAAAAATAACAACATCATATTTTCCTTTCTTTCACCTCATTTACAGACACGTAACTTATAACGTTGCAATATGCCAGTTATATAAAACACCAGAGTTAGTAACGTAAAGGTAACGTTATTTTACCAGGCTAACCAGCACAAACCAGCTCATGCTATAATGCTAAGTTATAGCATGATGCTATAAGCTACGTTAACTCCATCTAAAATGTACATTTCCAGACTAGGCTTTGGCTTCAAACAGTTTTCTAAGAAGTGTTTTTTTACCTGTCTTGAAGAGCTGAAGCAGTGTGAGCCCACAGCACGGAGACAGAGCTGCACTTGCACTTGGAGAGAAAAAGCTTCGGAGTTTAAAACAAACGTCATCAGAAAACAGTCGGAAGCGAAGCCACGCTTGATGACGTAGCTAGATAAACTGCATGTTAATGTTAGCTAGGATGTGAAAAAAACAGAAGTACATGCTCTCTTTCTGCCTTAAAAATATGTTAACTACTAAAGGAGTAAAAATACAGAAACAGGGAACCACGATGAAGCAGCTATGATGACGGTTGGAAATCAAATATAATTCTTACTGTATATTATAAGTACAGTACCACTACTGTAATGTGTAAACAGTAAATTACTGCAACTTCAAAACATACAGTAAGTTACTGTAATACTATGTACTATACCCATAATGCAATGCAAACTACAATAACTACTTGTAAAGATGTCTTATGGTAGGGTGACCAAACGTACGTATTTCCCGGGACATGTCCGTATTTCACGTCCTGTCCCGGGCGTCCCGGGTTTTTTTTTTTAGAAAGTGAGGAAATGTCCTGTTTTTTAAATTACCTTCATTGGACCATTATATTTACAGGCACTAGGGCCCTGCGCACGGCCCTGCGTGTGACGTAATCCCTGAGCCGCGTCAGTGCGGGCAGCCCTGTTCTTAATCAGAAGATAGATAGCGTGGCTGTCAGTACGCCAACAACATACGAAAGCGCAAATGTATGTTTACCTACTATTTACAAAAGAGTTTCCCCGCTTTCAGACCCCCCCTCGCTACAACGTGTCCTGGTTTTCCCAACTGAAAATATGGTCACCCTATTTATGGTAGTTTTACTGGGCATTTTGTGGTATTTAACTGTAAAAAATACAGCAAAGGCTAACAGTGTATGATGACCGTTGGGAATCAAATATAATTCTTACTGTATATTATAAGTACAGTACCACTACTGTAATGTGTAAACAGTAAATTACTGCAAATTCAAAACATACAGTAAGTTACTGTAATACTATGTACTATACCCATAATGCAATGCAAATTACAGTAACTACTTGTAAAGATGTCTTATAGTAGTTTTACTGGGCATTTTGTGGTATTTAGCTGTAGAAAATACAGCAAGGGATAACAGTGTAGTTTTAGTTCATCATATGATTGATTGATTGATTAATCGCATATTGTGACAGGCTTATTTAATGCACCTTTCTATTTGAACAGAATCAGATAAAAGTTAGTGAACATGTGCTCTGAAGCATAAATGAGACTGATCTTTGGTAACACTTTATTTGACGGGGGTGCATAAGACTGAGGTGTTATGTCATAAACATGACATAACGCCTGTCATGAACATGAATAAGTCTTCATGAATATTTATGACTGTCATAAAGTGTCATTCGGTAAATAATGACACTTTCAAAGCAAAGTTGACATTATTCAAAATGTCTTTATGACAACTTGACATTAACCAAATGTCAATTGTCAAATTGTCAATTGTCAAATTGTGTTCCGTACTCGTCATGTCGGACAAACAAAATATACAGTCGGGACGATCTCCTGACGATCGGTGCCTGCTACGAACTAGATGTTACAGCTGATTTTCAACACTTGTTCAATATTCCGGGGGACATAGCGAGGAGCCCCGGCGCGCCGTGGATTACCATCGCAACAGGGAGGAAGCGACGGCGGCGTAGAGAGAGACGGTAGAAGCGGGGCTGCAGGGCCGGCGTGCTAGCTAGGCTACGGAGGCAACCACACAAACCACCGCTCCCCAGCCTGTTTCTCTCCAACGCCAGATCCCTTGCAAACAAGATGGATGAACTGAGACTACAGGCTGCATCTCACAGCGCAGTGAAGGACAGCTGTATTCTCCTGATCACGGAGACCTGGCTGCATCCAGACGTAGCGGACTCTGCCATCGAGCTAGCAGGCTACACAGTACACCGCCACGACAGAACGAAAGACTCCGGTAAGAGCAGAGGAGGGGGGCTCTGTGTCTACGTGAACAACACCTGGTGTACTAACACAGCAACTGTCATCAGCCATTGCTCCCCAGACCTGGAGTATGTGACTGTTAGATGCAGACCAATATACCTCCCCAGAGAGTTCACCGTAGTCATGGACACTTGTGCAAGTGGTTTGCAGTTGGCTTCAAGGGTGGTTTTCCACAGCCTCATCGTAGGCTGTTTACATCCCACCGGATGCCAATGCTAAAACAGCTATTGGACTTTTGCATGGCAGCATTAGCCATCTGCAGAGCATCTATCCAGATGCTGTGCACATCATAGCGGGGGACTTCAGCCATGCAGACTTGAAGACAGTGCTTCCCAAATTCCACCAGCATGTAAAGTGTGCTACAAGAGAGGCTAACACTCTGGACAAAGTCTACTCCAACATCAAGCTAGGTTACAGGGCTAGACCACTTCCTCACCTGGGTCAGTCCGATCACCTGTCCCTGCATTTAATTCCTGCTTATGCCCCCCTCAGGAAAACTGCTCCAACCATCACCAAAACCATCAAATCCTGACCCAAGGATGCGACACAGCAGCTGCAGGACTGTTTCGACAAGACAAACTGGGATGTTTTTGAAAATCATTACCTGGAGGTTTTTACAGACAGTCTACTGTGCTACATCAAGTACTGTATTGACACTGTAGCTGTGGATAAACACATCCGGGTCTTCCCAAACCAGAAGCCCTGGATGACTCAGGAGGTCCAGCGACTGCTAAAGACCAGGAATGCGCCTTCAGGTCTGGGGACAGGACCGTCTACAGTACAGTCCGAGCTAACTTGAAGAGCGGCATCAGATTGGCTAAGTCTGACTACAGGAGGAGGATAGAGGGCTACCTTGACAGCAACAACAGCAGGCAGGTGTGGCAGGGAATCCAGCATCTCACCAACTACAGGACCAACCTCGCAGCTGCGGAAGGCGACGCCACGCTGGCAGAGGAGCTGAACCTCTTTTTTGCCCGCTTTGAGGTGAAGCCAACAGAGGCAGCCACACTACACCAAGCAACCCACAACACCACACTCCTCGTTGTAGAGGAGCACGAGGTGAGGCGCACACTGCGGGCCGTCAACCCAAGGAAGGCTGCTGGACCTGATGGCGTCCCTGGACCTGAAAGACTGCGCCGATCAGCTGGCTGGAGTCTTCACCAGGATCTTCAACCAGTCCCTAGCCCTGTCTACAGTCCCATCCTGCCTGAAATCTTCCACCATAGTCCCCATACCCAAGAAACCTCACATCTCCTGCCTCAACGACTACCGGCCTGTGGCACTAACCCCTGTGGTGACGAAGTGTTTTGAAAAACTGGTCCGGGGTCACATCACAGCACTTCTCCCTCCTGGCTTTGACCACCACCAGTTCGCCTACAGAGCCAACAGATCCACAGAGGACGCTGTGATCACGGCCCTCCATGCTGCTCTGTCACATCTGGAGCAGCAGGGGAGCTATGTGCGGATGCTCTTTGTAGACTACAGCTCTGCTTTTAATACCATCCTCCCTCACAGACTGGTGGACAAATTGGGGGACCTGGGCCTCCCTCACTCCACCTGCATGTGGATTCTGAGCTTACTGACCAACCGACAGCAGAGAGTTAGGGTGGGAAAACATACATCCACTGCCCTCAGCCTTAGTACTGGCTCTCCACAGGGCTGTGTGCTGAGCCCCCTGCTCTACTGTCTGTACACATACGACTGCACCTCTGCCCACCACAGCAACACCATCATCAAGTTTGCTGATGACCCCATAGTGGTGGGGCTCATCTCAGGAGGCGACGAGTCCGCCTACAGGGGTGAGGTGGCTTCACTGTGCCACTGGATCAGAGACTTCCTCACCAACAGGCCTCAGGTGGTGTGAATAAGTGGCTCAACATTGTCCCCACTGGTCCTCAACACAGGCACGCCGCAGGGCTGTGTGCTCAGCCCAGCTCTCTTCACCCTGTTTACACACGACTGCGTGGCCATCCACCCCACCAACACAGTCGTGAAGTACGCGGACGACACAACAGTAGTGGGTCTCATTTCAGACAACAACGAGACCCACTACAGAGAGGAGATTCTGCAGCTCACTCAGTGGTGTTCAGCCAACAACTTGGTGCTGAACACAGGGAAGACCAAGGAGGTCATTGTGGATTACAGAAGGTCCAGGAGGACGGCTCACACTCCCCTTCTCATAGATGGAGAAGTGGTGGAACGTGTGGACAACATCAAGTTCCTGGGCCTCCACATCACTTCTGACCTCTCCTGGAACACAAACACCTCCCACCTGGTGAAGAAAGCACAACAAAGGCTCTTCTTCCTCAGGAAACTGAGACGGGCTGGACTTTCCTCACGGCTGCTCGTGAACTTTTACAGGGCGATGATCGAGAGCATCCTCTGCCTCAACATGACTGTGTGGTATGGTAGCTGCACAGCACTGGAGAGGAAACAACTGACACGGGTGGTGAGAACAGCACAAGGCATTGTGGGATGCCCCCTCCCAGACCTGGACTCCATTTACACAGACCGGGTCAAGAAGAGAGCTGGATCCATAGCCATGGATTCCAGCCACCCGGGCCACAGACTGTTTGTGCCGCTGCCATCAGGCAAGCGGTACAGGAATATACGGACTACAACAAATAGACTGAGAAACAGTTTCTTCCCCACAGCCGTCAGAGCCATTACTCCCTGCCGTCCCCCTCTCCCACACATATCATAACCTCGCAGTCACACATACATATCCCCCACCCCCACACAGTCATATTGTTCTGCACTTTGCACTGTCACATTATCTGTACTTTGCCATAATTGGACCTGCTGCTACTTCTTTGGTGTGGTTGAGTGCCTTTAGTTAATTTAGTTGTATATATTGTTATTATTATTATTGTGTGTTTGCTTATTTATACTGTATATATTTGACCTTTTGCACGGGAGCTGCAATGGAAATTTCGTTGAATTCTGTTCAATGACAATAAATGCTATCTATCTATCTGTTGCAGTGGTCCAGGTAGAACAATCTGCTCCTCAACAACTCAAAGACAAAATAACTCATAATAGATTACAGGAGGAATAAAACGGACATTACACCACTAACCATTGGGGGAAAATGTGTGGAGAGGGTAGCTGATTTCCGTTTCCTGGGGGTCCACATTGAGCAGGGCCTCACATGGAACATGAACACCTTCGAGCTGATAAAAAAGGCCCAGCAAAGACTGTACTTCCTGAGGGCTCTCAGGAGGAACAACATCAAGGAGAAGCTGCTGGTGTCCTTCTACAAGTGCTCCATAGAGAGCATACTGACCTACTGTATCTGCGTCTGGTATAACAGCAGCACTACGGCTCAAAGGAAAGCTCTCCAAAGGGTTGTGAATACAGCCCAAAAAATCATTGGCTGCCCTCTCCCCTCACTAGAGGACCTGCACAGTGACCGCTGTCTAAGAAAAGCACAACACATCACAAAGGACACTTCTCACCCCGGACATTCTCTGTTCACACTGCTGCCTTCAGGCAGAAGATACAGAGCAACCAGAACAAGAACCAACCGTCTCAGAGACAGTTTCTACCCGATAGCAATAACAAAACTAAATACAATCAAAAACAACCATTAATCATCATGAATGATGTATGTGAGAATGTGGCTGTTCTTATTTAGTGGGTTTTTTTTTTTTTCCAGTTTGTTGATTCTTGCGTTGTGTGTGAATTGTGAGACAGTTATTTTTTGTTTTTAAGCATATGCACTGACTGATGGCACCTTTTGAATTTCGTTGTCCTTGTGACAATGACAATAAAGATTTATCTTATCTTATCTTATACTAACAAAGTCATTAATATTACCACAAGTAAAGTGTAACACACTGGACTATTTATAACTCCATCATAGTTATAGAACAAGCCCTTTGTACATTGGAATAAAACAAAGGATAACTTGTACTTCTTCAATCAAAGGGTTCAACTTTTGGTCAGCATATTGTAGCTCCGAAATACTGATAAAAAAAACTAAAACAGAATTACTTATTCTTTAACTTAAGAAAAACCTTTCTTGGGGGCGCTGTGGAACCGCGAGCCAAGATGGCAGTTTAGAGTGGATGCTCCGTGTGGCCTGCATCAAAACTTAGAAAAAACCCAGGATTAGAAACATAAACTGGATCCGAAAATGTCAAAATCGAAAGCTTTCAAGGACTGTGATATTTTTACATGAAAACGCGGTTCCCAAAAACCAGCTAAAGCTGATATTTCGGTAACAGATCAAAACAAAGAGGGGACTGCTAGCACTGACAGCATGTGTGACCTTAGCACGGTGCTAGCTGAACTTCGGTCGTTGCATTCAGAGTTCGGTGAATTTGGAAGCAAACTGGACAGCATAGGTAACCGTATGGGTGAAATGACAAAGTCCATCGCCTCTTTGGAGAAAAACATAGCGGAGGTGAAGCAAAATGTTGCCGCTAATGCGGCTGCAGGAAGCTGAAAACAGATTCATGTTGGCGAAGGAACTTTTAGAAACTAGTACGGCTAATCTTACTAAAGCAATGAAGCAAATATCCTACTTGGAAGCTAAGACTGATGACCTGGAGAATCAAGGCCGAAGGAAGAACCTACACCTTTTTGGCCTCTGGGAGAGCGCTGAGCAACAGCCGATAGATCCTTCACCATTGAGAGGGCCCACCGCACCCTGGCACCTCCAAAACCGAACAAACACAGAGCAGTCCTCATCCGTTTCCTGATTTTCCAGGATTGGGAATTTGTTTTCCGCTCTACAAAACAATGCAACATTGAATACGACGGAAATAAACTTTTTTTCATTCAGTATCTTCCAGCAGAGACCATCCTACAGCGAGCCAACTTTGACAACATCAGGAAAGCGTTCACTGAAAAAGGAATGTTGATCTGACATCCGAGAAGAGATACAAGTGGTGGACTGGGAAACTGCATGCTTAAAAGCCCAAAAGCAGTCAATTAATACAAGGATGAAACTCCTTCAATACAAGTGGTTGATGAGAATTTACATAACTCCAGTCAAACTGAATTGCTGGGCACCTAACATCCCAGATAGCTGCAGTAAGTGTTGGGTTGGAAAAGGTACTCTTTTTCACTGTGTACGGGAGTGTCCAAACTTACAGCAATATTGGAACTCAGTTATCCAAACTTTGTCAAAGATTGTTGCAGTGAATGTACCTGCTGAGGGTAAAATGTGTGTTTTAAGTATTTATCCAGAGAACTGTGTTTTTAGTACAAGACAGTTAAAATTGATTGACTTTGGACTCCTGCAGGCCAGGAGATTAATATCGCTACATTGGAAAACAAATGGACATACCGTCAAACCACATGTGGGTAAAGGAGATGACATCATGTATGGCTCTGGAGCTACTCACTTATATTGTCAGAGTAAAGGGAGCGAAATTTAAAGACACATGATCACCGCTGACCGAGTTTCTGAAACACTACAAATGAAATTAAGAGAGCAGTGCAGATTGCTGAGTCTTTTTGTGTTTTTTTATTATTTCTTTGTTTTTGTTTTCTGTTACATGTACTGTTGACTTGTTTTTTATTGTTGTTTCTTTATGGATTTTAACCCAACGTTTCTTCTTAACACCGTCAATCTCTATTCCCCAGGGTGAAAGGTTTATCGGATCCTTCACTCTTTTAGATTTAATAATTTGGAATTTGTAAAATTAATTTGTTAGCCTGAGTGAGTATCCCACCTGATAACAATGGTTTTGAGTTCGTTGATCCCAGCGCTGGAGCCGTGGAGCCGAACCAACAGCCCTTTTCTCTTAAATCGAGGTTTGAGGCTGGAATTTAGTCCAGGTTGGCCAAACGCTGTTCGTCGACGTCCTCGGATGTCCAGTCGAGGGATCCGGGTCATGGCACCAAACTGTCGTGGAAAAAAAACTATTTCCAAGCACTGTTCAGGTGAAATCACTCAGTCAGATTTATTCATATATTGTGCACAATACAGAGAGCTTGTAGGACAATCAGTAATGAAGCAAGTCTGGATGAAAAGCTCAGCCAGGCTGAGAAACACATGAGTTTTATACAAAGGGATCCTAAGCATGGGAATCAGACTGGTTCCCATGCAGTTTTGAAAAACAACGTCCAACCTTGTACATGTAACCAAAATAGTTTAACTTGGTGGGAATATACTGGAACTTAGAATAAACATATAGCAATACAACTAGCAGGTGTGACCTTACTTTAATTTTTCCACTACACACTCTGACAACAGGGAGATATTCTTCTTGTCTTCATTTCCTAGGAGCAGCTCTTTGAAAGTGTCTGGAAATGCTCAGAAATTGTAGCTGTTCTTGAAATGGTTGTGATCAGTGTTAATCATGGTGAAAGCTTTTTCATGAATTCAAACTTGGTGAATCTCTCCTGGACATTCTCATAGTGGGTGATGACTCAATCCACTGAGGTCACTTAAAAAAAGGAACAAAAATAAATAAATAAATAAAAAATGTAATGTGATCTTAATTCAGCATTTATTTAAATACCATTCCAAGAATGCCCCTTGCTGCACACTGTCAGAATGGTAGAGTGGCAGACAAATGTGTAGTTAACTTGACTGGTTGTTATAAAGTGCAATACAATTATTTCTTAATAATGACGAGAGCTGAACAAAAGTATTCTGATCAAATATTTGTTCGGCAGAAGTTCATACAGCCTGTTGTTATTCAGAATGCATCATTTCTTGTATAGTTTTAGGCACGTGTGTATCTTTTCACTTAATGAGCTTTCAAAATTATTTCCAACCAGATACTCTGGCTTATGGATGTTTGCAAGAAGTTTATTAATAAATAAATAGATTAAACACCAGTTTTACATTTGACAACAATATTTGTCTAAAACATAGTTTATTAACTCACAGTTGGTGTATGTTGATTCCCACTTCCCTGTTCCGTCGTACCCTCCTTCACCTGGAAAAACAGTAACACATAAATGACTTACCTAATTTTCTTGGGAAATATTTCATCTGCTTCTTCCTCTTTGGTCAAACAGGGATTTCTTTCTCTCGTGGCTGGTCCTCATTAGCACCGTCCACACCCCTAGCACATCTTCATTAGCATTCTTTCTTCCACCCCCACCATGTCCTTAGGCTAAAATGGGTCTTCATGTGGCTAAAGTCAGCAAAGCAAAGAACACAAGCACTATGTCACATCAGCCAAGTTGCTAAATAAATATAACTTTGACTAACATAGTAGCTTTTAATTTGCTCGATTAAAATTGGAGGGAAAAAATCTATTTGCCTGCGTTTAAAATACATTGAAAGTTAAAGGTTAACCTTACAGTAATGAAGTTTAATAACTTTAACTAACATTAACTTACAGCAAGGTAGCATTAGCTTGAATTGCTCTTAGTAAACATTACAAACAAAGAAAAACATAGTCAATGTTTTTTTTCGCAAAGAAAATGTAAAGTTAAGACACATACCTCATATATATTAGGTAACACGCTTCTTTTCAAACAGGAGGTCTGGCTGTTATAACCTGTGTTAGGGAGGCCAACAAGATGGAAGACTTATTCTTCACCAACACACTGCACCCCTGTTAAATTTTTGATTTGAGTGGTTCGACGTTCTACTGATTGAATCCAATCAGTTGTAGCACACCACAGAGGCAGGATGATCGGTATCGCAAGCGAGTTGACAATCTTAGAAATCAGAAGGTTCTAATATTGTCGAAAGGGGAAAATCGGGGCAAAAAATTTAAAATTGTGCCATGTGAACTAGGCTTTAGCGCAAGGGTGGGCAACTCCAGGCCTCGAGGACCGGTCTCCTGCAACTTTTAGGTGTGTCTCTACTTCAACACACCTGAGTCAAATAATGAGGTCATTAGCAGGACTCTGGAGAACTTGACTGCACTTAGAAGGTGAGTCATTTATTTGATTGAAGTGTGTTGGATCTTAAGAGTTGCAGGACACCGGCCCTTGAGGGCCAGGATTGCCCAGCCCTGCTTTAGCGGGCACACCAACATGCAAAAACCTTGTCTGACAGTTCATCACCCCACCACCCCCGGGCCGTTGTCAAGCCTTAACCGGTCCAAGGTGATAAAAAGGTGGGGGACCGCTCTTCTAGATGCTATAGCATAAACTTTAAAATATTTTTTTCTTTCAAACTAAGGTCTATCTTGTCCTTGGAAATGGTTCCAAGGACAAGTTTTTTGTCCTTGGAAAAAGAAAAAATTCAATCTGAAGGAAAACCAGGAGTGAGTGTTTGAATGTTTGCTTGTTCCTATAGGGCATTAAGGCCGTTCTAGCAGAGAGCTATGAAAGGATCCACCGCAGTAACCTGGTTGGAATGGGGGTGATCCCTCTGGAGTATCTGCCTGGAGACACAGCTGCCAGCCTGGGGCTGAGTGGCCGAGAGCGCTACTCCATCATCATCCCCCAGCAGCTCACCCCCCGCATGACTGTGGATGTGGAGGTAAGCACCGGACACTGCTTTCCTGCTGACACCTGATTGGCTCTGAACGTGGCACCTGTTTGTTTGGCTCTACTGCTTTCACAGCTGGACACAGGGATGACGTTCAAAGTGCGCATGAGATTCGACACCGACGTGGAGCTGACTTACTTCCACCATGGAGGAATTCTCAACTATATGATCCGCAAGATGTCACAATACTGATCTGTTGGAAGACTCTCAGCTGTAAGCTCACCTGGAGAATAATTCTGTCTAAAGGTGCTCTGATCAGTAGGCCAGAGTTGAAGTTAGCTAATATTCCTTTGCTTGGTTCTGAACGGTGAGCAGCAAGCAAAGTACTGAAAAATCCATTCTTATTTTTATTGTAATTTCTAGTCTTTTAAATGCACCAATATTAAAAATATCCATCATTTTAAAAATATAAATGCACCAACTCATAATGTGAACTTTGTTTAGAGTATAAATTGGAGGAAGCATTGCAAGCATAAATATGCTGCGCAATATATCGGCACTAACATCCGTATCGGCCAACACTAGTCATTTTTTAATATATGGATATCTTGTTGCTGTTTGCTTCAGGAGAGTTGGAGGGCTGAGGTGGGGTTTGGTCTTGTGACACTGATAGTGATGCAGCAAAGGATTAGTAGTAGTGAGTAGAGAAGTTAGTGGTGTGGTTGAGGGTTTTTTTTAAAGGTTTCAAAAGGCAAGTAAAATGTATATAATATATATATTTAGAGGTGTCCCAATAGAACTCTTTCACAATATCACAGCTTTTTGGCCAATACAAATATTGACCCTATACAATATCAACACGAACTATGCATAATTTTATTACTCGTTTTGTGGTGTGGAATGTCAAGTGAAAGCACAAAGATGTGTGGAGCAGCTCCTTCTCTTAAAGGAACATGACCCAAACTGTGATTACCCAAGAACTATTGTCTGTCTCTATTGAGCCTTTTTCATGGTGGTTTTTTGGGACCAAGCTAAGCACTGTAGAAAGGTATTGGATGGATGTAAGGTGAGCAGGTTAGGTGCTATGCTGATGCTAACAGAAGGATGGAATGTGATTAACACTGTTGATCCCAGAACTCCCTGTCAGACATTCCTCTTCGTCAGTAATTGCCTTACTCTCTCACTGATGCTTTGCTCTTGTGCCTCTGTGAAACTGTTTCTATGGTTACATCATTGTACTTCAATGTAAGGACTCCAGATAAAAGTAAAACCTAAAGTGACTTATTTGGGGCAGTTTTATTGTCGTTTGTTCCTTCTATATCTTCAGGGTCACTTTTCCATACATCAAATAATAAGAAATGACAAGATAATGTGGGGACGTTTTCCAGGCAGAATAATCCCTAAAAGCTCCAGAAATAGCCTCCCTGCTGGTGGCATGTCATTCCCACTGACTGGGATGTTCTCACTAGAACAGAACCAGAAAGCTGCTGTTGCTGCTCTGCTGAAGAAAGAAGGAAGAGTTTTATCTCTGATGCTCCTTCCTGTTACCCAGAAAATCTGAATGGAGCTTCCAGGTCACATCATGTACAAACATGGATGACTTCAAACTAACATAAGATTTGTTCTGATGCATCAGCACTTGATGAAAAGTTTTTGGGAGCCATATTTAGCGTCAACAACTGCACTTAGAATCCTTTGATAATAAACAATAGTTTGTTGGTTTAGCGGAAACATTTGGTTCTCTAGATAAGAGGTTCCCAAAGTGCAAGTCCGGAACCCCAAGGGGATTGCAAGACACCGAGGGGCGGGGGTTGTAAAATGGATTTCAGAATCATAGTGATGCGACTCCTTCGGAGTATGTAGCACCAAAAGGGGCTAAATTAAATTAAATAAATAAATGTAACATTATTTATGCATTATGAATTAATACAGTAATATACTTTTCAATCATTTTATAAGACATTCATTTAAAAATATGTATTTGATCTCTATTTTTAAATAGCGAAAAATAATTATAAGTATTTTTAGTGGGCCACCCTGCCAGTCATGACCTTTAGTTAAAAATGTTTCTGTAACCAGTGACCTGGTTTAGAATTTATCTGATCTGATGTTTGGACATGACTGAATGTTCCAGCAGGACGATGATCTCAGACGCATCAAAACAAAGCAAAGACTTTTATTGACTGCTGCTTTTTTAACAGCAGTCAATTTGCCACTGCATTTTTTATATTAACTTTATTGTAATAAACTATTGTTAACTTCATCCGGCTTGTTTTTAAAGCATTGCTCACTCCTGCAATTACTGTTGGGTCTCATTCCTAGTTTAACTAGGTGAAGTTGCTGATATTCCGATTTTCCGTTTATTTATATTAATACCACCACTAAGTGGCCACATAAGCACCTGCGGCTCTAAACCGAACAAATAAAAAGTGATGAAAATACGGCTTAAAGTGTTGTTCATAAGTGGTACAGTTGTGTTCAAAATAACAGCAGTCCCACATCTCTAGAAAGATAAATCATTGTTTTTGTTTTAATTTCAACTTCTACACTGCAAGTAAGTTTCTAGGAGGTTTAGTAAAGGTATAGAAAACCAACAGACTCAACAGGCATTATATGGATGCTGCTAATTCTGTGAAGAAGAGCGTTCTTTGATCAAAAAATTAATAAAAGATGGGAAAACCCATAATGTTCAGCTAAAAAGGCATCAAATGCTTTAAAATGGCAGCCAAAACCAGAAAGTTGAGGAAGAAAAATAAAAATAACTATTCGAATGGGTCGCAGAATAACCAAAATGGCAAAGGCTCTGACAATGATCAGCTCCAGGAGGATCAAAAAAGATGCAACAATCAGACGATGTCTATGTGAAACCAAGCTACCAGCAAGAAGTCCCGACATCGTCCCATTGTTAAAAAACAAAAAGCAACTACAATTTGCCAAAGAACATATTGACTCGCCTAAAAAGAAATGGCATAATATTTTGTGGACTGATGAAAGTAAAATTGTTCTTTTTGGTTCTAAGGGCCACCGACAGTTTGTCAAATATCCTGCAAACTCTGAATTTAAGCCACAGTACACAGTGAAGATGATAAAGCATGGTGGTTCAAGCATCATGATATGGAGATGTTTCTCATACTATGGTGTTGGTCCTATTTATTGCATACTATGGATCATGGATCAGTTTGAGTACACCAGAATACTGGAAGAAGTCATGTTGCAGTATACTGAAGAGGAAATGCCCTTGAAATCAGTGTTTCAACAATACAATAACCCATGGTTTTGCAACTAAATACTAGTTTATGATTCTCAGGAAAGATGAATCTTTCAGCATTTCTTAGATTATATAGTTTGTTTTTGAGATTGTAAAGAAAGATGTCAACACTGCTATATTTTAACATTGTAATTCTGTAAAATATTGTAATATTCAATTACATTTTCCACTTTTTTGCTTTGAAATAGAATGTGCAGTGTCCCCAATACAATTGTGTTCATTAAAATACAATTTATGTGAAGAATTTTGAGGTTTACTCATCTTTTTAAACACTGCTATTATAAACCTTTGTTTATAATGGCTTATTGGAGTCCTGACTTCTCCCACTACGTTGACTGGAATCCTGAGATGGACGAGAGGCTTATTACAGAGAGCTGGTGGATTGCTTTGTGTCATGGTGTAGAAACAATGATCTCATCTTCAATGTAAACAAACAAAGGAGATGATTGTAGATTCCAGAAGAAACAGCATTTGATCAAACCCTATTTCCATCATTGGAGAAGAAGTGGAGGTGGTTGAGGTATATAAATACATTGGTGTTCATCTGGACAACAAACTGGATTTGTAATCCAACTGTTGTCAGTGGGATCAAGGTGTCCAAGTTCACTACATAAAGCCTCTTATCCAGGCTTTAAGTAGGTAAAATAAAGAACTGCCAGTACTTCCTTTAATGTCATACAGTCATGGTACAGAAGCACCAATATCTGTAATTTTATTTTATAAAGAAATTGAAATAGTAATGCAGACATGTTTATTAACTTAACATATTATGGGGTTAACGTGGACATTGAAACATAAGATTAAAAAAATAAAAATATAATTAAACTCACAAATTAAATTTTACTCACCCTGTGAATGATTAATACTGCAGCAACGTATGATGCAAGAATGTATGCATAAGCATAAAAGCCACATCCTTTGCCTACCTTGTGTGTGCAGACAAAAGAACAAATGCCACTGAAAAAAGAGGCTTCAGATTAGGCCAATTTTTAACACTTGTTCATTAGCCTAATTGAGTATCAAGACCACACAGCAGGTCTTGATACTCAATTCCAATTTTCTGAAATTAGATTTTTTGCCTGGTCATTCATACTACTGAATGATGCAACTGCAACCACACAGAACCATTCTTTCCATGAGAACAGTTTATGACCTCTAAGCAACCTACATGTGCAGAAGAAGATTGTGGACTTCACTTTTGGAAGTAATAATGGATGGAGCTGTCAGTAGACCAACTTTAAAGTTTAATCAGCAATGGGAGTCGACAGCATTGTCACAAAATCAAAACAAGATGAAAGAAGCTGATAAAAAGAAAGCCCAGTTAACAGCAACAGCTTTCAGTGGAGCATTGATGGCAGCTTCTGTAGAGAAGTCTGTTTAGACGTGGAGTTGGAGCAGGAGTGGTGAGGTTGGATGGGATGTGATGCTCTTTACTGACACAGACTACTTCTATCAGTTCCATAATTATGATTATAATCCATTGTTTCAGTCTGGATTTACTGTGTCTAGCTTCTAGTGCAGAATGATGACACGTCTCACATCAATGACGTAAAAGTCCGATAAAATGCGACATGCCCGTTTAGACACTTTAAAAACTGTCATATATGTATCCTATCCAAAAAATACAATCCAGTGAATGGAGAATTCAGCTGAAGTGCAGTTAAAAAAGGGAGAGGGTTGCTTGTTTTGGTGAGACTTTATTTGACGAGTTGTGAATAAGACTGTCATGACACTGTCATTAACATGACATAACACCTGAGTAAGTCTTCCTGAATATTTATGACTGTTGTCATAAAGTGTCATTTGGTAAATCATGACACTTTTAATACAAAGTTGACATTATTCAAAATGTCTTTATGATAACTTGACATTAACTAAGAATCATGATCTGACATAAATTTGTTATAAAAATATTACTGATTAAACTTTAGCTTTAATAACATAAAGCTACATAATTTTTAAACTTTATCATTAAACTTTTTGAAAGGTCGGCTCTTTGATATGACCGCAAAGTTAAAACATAAGTTACTGTTGACTGCTTAGAGTGAGCGACTAATTTCACATTTAACATGTTGCCATGGTTTCTGGTGAAAAAAATGAAGCCAAATTCTTGGCTTTCTGCCTGGCTTTGTTGATCTGCATCTTTCTTCCTACTAGTGAGATTTTCAGGTTTGCTTGACATCTAGTCTGATACAGTTTTAAAAAATACAAAAGAACAGGAGACCTAACATTCTCCAGGTGACACTTGTTACTACTTGTAACAATAGACTTTATTTGAGAAAACCTGTGAGAACTTATGTTTTTTCAGAATACTGCATTAAGTTAAGAGTCAAGTTTAAAAGTCACGGGGTTTCTCTGCTTGCACAAGTTCAATCTGAACTGCAAATATAACCTATAGTCAAACTTTTAGAGGTGTGCGTTGAGCATGCAGTGAGAATGAAATATCTTTCTGAACAGAAAATGAAACCACGATTAGTTGAACAATTAGCCTAAATATGTTCTAATATTCCTATTAACAAAAGAATTACTGTTTGTGATACACAAGAAACTTTATTGCTTCCAAAATTTTATATCTTATGTTATATTTTTCACCCCTTGAGGTCGCCATGCTGGGTTGATGCATAGTACTGTAGATTTTGTACTGGAATCTACAGTACTATGAGTTATAATGTATCATAAACAGTAATTTTTTTAGTTAATATAAAAATTAAAACATATTTACGCCAACATGTTGAACTAATCGTGGATCCATTTAATAAACGATAATGCAAAACTGAATCATTAGTGTTTGTTGCTAAGGCGTTGAGGTTGCTGTGGTGTCCCCTGCTGCTTTTTTCAAAGCAGTCTGTGGTGTCAGGTCACCAGTTTATCCAATAACACCAGTGCAGAAGATGAACTGGGTAACCTGTTAGAGACAGTTTTTAAAAAAAAGAAGTGTTTCTTCTCACTGTTCTGCAGTTCCTTATGTTTCTCACTGAATTATGGTTGATTTGACTTTTTCAGTTTAGTCCAGCTGTGTACTTTAGTCCCATTCATCACGTATTCACTAAAAGCATTTGTTCTGCCAGCATCCATATTTATCTCCTAATGACAGCAGCAAAATTTCTTTGGTTGAGGATCTTTGATGTTTGAAGCTCCAGACAGATGGAAAAAGCCAGTGTGAGGGGAGGGGTGGAGGTTGCCATAAAAAGCAAGCTGCATGTGATCCACACATGCATGACTCTGCCCAAGGTTCAGCACACCTACAGGACATATCCAGAAATAAATAATCCACCAGACTGAGGGCAGAGAAGGAAGGACTGCTCTTGCAAATCCACACAAAATATCTACTTTCATGTGGACATTTGAATTATTCAAAGCAATGTACCTACTACTTTGAAAGCAGTGTGTGGTGTCAGGTCACCATTAGCAGCAGTGCAGAAAAGGGAAGCACCACAGACTGCTTCCCTTTTCTGTTCAGTGCATTCGGCTGCTGCTCTGCAAAACAACATAAAGCTTGTAAAGGGTTCTGTGAAGCTACTGACAATCCTGTAGTTTTCTTATCACTCAGTTTTGACAGGAAGACGTTATACAATCAAGTTCTTCTTAGGAAAATAAGTACAGTAGATCCTGGTAGGAGTATGAGTCCGCCTCACAACTGGTTTGGTGAGTCTGTCTGGATCTATTTCAAACACCTATAAAGCAACAGGAGTAAACCATCTCTAGTGTTTCTGCACAGTATTGGATTGAAAAAAATCCAATAGTGTACTGCAGAAGTCAGATGTTCCTGAACAGCACAAAACTGTTAATGTCCACTAACCATGCTGGATATCAACATTTTCAGTTTGAGTTGATGTAGACTGCTGAAGTCAGCTTGAACCTGTCATATTACTGAGTGTTAAAGAAGTGGACGACAATCACTTTCTTTTAATGAAGAAACACCTCCCCCCAGAGCTACTATTGCTGTCTGAAGAAATGCATCGCTCCATCAGAAACAACCAGTTAGAGCACAGGTGTCAAACTCCAGTCCTGGAGGGCCACTGTCCTGCAACTTTTAGATGTGCCTCTGTTGCACCACCTGAATGGAATAATTAGGTCATTAAGGCTCTGGAGAACTGATCTACACAAGGAGGAGGTAATTAAGCCATTTCATTCCAGTGTTTTGTACCTGTAGCACATCTAAAAACTGCAGGACACCGACCCTTAAGGACTGGAGTTTGACAACCCTGAGTTAGAGCCAGGAGGAGGGCCTTAGGGTTGTCAATGACTCTCATATACTCGCTGCTCAGTGTGATAGGAGCAAAGAAACAACTTCAAGTTACAGGAAAACTGGTTATCTGCTGTTATTGGTGGTCATGCTAACTTGCCAAAGCATTCATGGCAGACTTTGGTGTGGTGAACCTGCTGTAGTGTAGTAGAGAGAGGAGGCTGTGATCGGCACATACACGAGGGTGACTGACAGCGCTCAGACCCTCCTACAGGCTCTAATTGGTTGTTTCTGATGGAACTGTAGATTTCTGTAGGTAGAACTAAATGGTAGCTATTAGTGGTGGGTCTCCCACAAAAACAGCATTTGGCTGCATTTTAAAGACATATTATTATTATGATTCTGCTTGGCAGATTTGTCTGCAATGTTTTGTTTATGTGGGGTTTTTTTGTTAAATAAAAATTAAGTTTGATGAACATATACAAACGTGAGAATGCCTGCTTCCATAACAGAACAAACATGGCAAATGTGAAAAGCATACAGTTTCTTACAAAATCATTAAATACAAAAGGATTTATTAACATACTAAGTTTTCATATTTACTTAGTATGTCAAGTAAATAACATACTAAATAAGTCTTATTAGCTAAAATATGAGACTGCTGATGATAATAAATTAAGAGCCACTTTGTAGCAGAAAGAGCCAACTCTTCTTTGGGAGCCAGTTCTCTGAAAAGGGCCAAACTTCCCATCACTAATAGCTATGGAGACCCTGCATAAAAAGGGTCAGACATAAAAAAATACTGTTTGCCATCAATGGTACAAGCACAAGAAAAATAAAATAAATAAACAACAATGGTTATTTGTATGATTTATTCAAAACAACTTAAATGATAAGTAATAGTACTATTTAATGAAACACATAACACGATTTTTACAGCAGCAACACTGTGCTGCTGTATTGCAGCAATATGTATTGCTTTATGTCCTTCTCAAGTAGTTCATAATTAAAAGCATGTCTAAATAATGCATGTGAATCCCTCTTGAGTCAACCCTGAGTACATCACTAAGTAAAATAAAGTAGTCTGATGCTAACATTCACATACTGCTTAAACATTAATGGATTCAGTGAAGAGAAACAAAGTATCCTTTCTCTCAGTCACACAATGATTGACACAGATGTTGTTTTGAGGTAGAAACATCGCTTCACCATCAGCTATAGACCTGATGAATCCCTATGACTATCTGTTATAGTCATAGGGAAAGTAGAGCTAACCTGATATGTGTCGGCGTAATACAGTACCGCTGGCTTGTTTTCTAACACCTCGTTTCCCCGAGTTCAATAACTCCAGATGTTTTGACTCTTCCTGAATGAATTGAAACATTAGAATAGTATTGTAAACGGTGTCTGTTTAGCTAGCACTTTTGTGCTCTTAGTAGAATCCTTTACAGGAGTTTGAATTTTCCAGACCACAAAGTCAAATTATGTTCTGACAATGGACTGTCATCAATCCACTGTAGAAAGGATAACTGACAGTGGAGCTTTCAATCCTTTCTACACTAGGCGTGTTTCCATCAATGTTTTTTTATGCGTATTTTGAAGTATTGAATAAGAACAGGTTGATGGAAACAACAAAATTCAAAATAGTGGCTTTTGCCTTTTCTGAAAAGAGTAGATGCACAAAAGTGCAGATTGAAATACATTTGCCGAATAAGTTCTGGTGGTGAACTTTCACATCCACTAGTAGGTCTGTGCCTTATGTCTGTGCAAAGCTCTGAAATTTTCCAAATCTCCAGCTCAGAGAGGGGACCTAGAGTAGCTGGTGAGAGTCACTCCAAGCGAGGGGACTGGTGGATCGCTCCCATCCACTGGTGAGTCAATGACTCTAGTGAGATCCACTTCATCAAGGTAAGTGAGAAATTTCTAACTTCAAACCTTCATATCGGAGGGGAGGACTCTCCATTTTTTTGACATGTATAGTCCATGCCAGTTTGCAACCACTAGATCTTGTTTATTACGTTTACCCAGCAGTAACAACTGATTAAATTAGTCTGGTTGATTCACTTCTAACTACAAGATGGAAACCGAATTCACATTTTACATTGCTTTTTGTTTGTTTTCTTTTGCAACATTTCAAATCTTCGCTTAGAATTTGAAACATAAGTATTGTCAGCTATCATGGTTTCCAACATAAGTGAATAAAATGACTAATAAGCTTGATTATCAATCATATACAAACTTAGCAGCCTGCTGGGAAACACTATGGGAGACACTTTGGGCCATTATTGCCACCTTGTGTTGTTCAAGCAGTGTTACTGCCAGGTTGATATTCTGACTCTTGAGATGTTCAAACAATCCACATGTCTCTTAATACAAGCACAAAAATAAGGTATAAAACCTTTTTTCTCAGCTTTGCAGAAACTTTAAAGTGCTTTATAGCACATTTTTGGAAAACTATCAGCATCCACTTCTTATTTTCTCATGTGCAAGTGATTGTAAGTAAATGTGCAGAATATAATTTCTATATTTAAACAAACATCAATCAACTATATTATAAGATATTATTAATATGATACATTAGTAAGAATTAGCTATAATGTTGCATCTGTGAAGATATAGCAGAAAACACATCTTTAACCATGCAGACAGTTCTGTTGTCAGGTTGTGTTTCATGAGAGAATGGAATGGATCCAATTTTCACTTCCTGTGTTACTGAGTGTTCTTGAATGCATGGCAGGATTACAGGATTGATGGAGAACATTCCAAGCCATCAGATTTTTTCAGATGGCAAAACATAGAATTTATTACACAGAAGCAGACATGCAGTCGAAGAAGACATCAGAAAAAATACAACTTGTTTTCTGTTGTATGTCTATTCTGTAAATAGTCAGTTTTTAAATGTTAATGCAAGGCTTTGTTTTATTCAGAAGAACCCTGGTAGCTGTTAGCTTCCAGAGCTAACTCTACACATTTTATCTTTTCCAGCTTCATCATCAACACAAACTGATGCAGTTTAAAACCAATCCTAAACTGGGCAATAATGCAATAAATTAAAACTGTTTAATGTTTAAAAACCAGATTAACTCAGACAGAACATGACCTTCCAGTAGAGGAACAAGGCCTAACCTGTTTCATTGCAGTCCCATAAAGGTGCCTTCAGTGCGAGCTAAAATGAGGTTAACATTCTATTTTCCTAATATCACAGTCTCAGATCACGCCAGTGTCATTTGCAAACCATGGACTTAAAAATCAACCGAAAAATACGAGTCAGGCTTGTAAAAAACACGTCCACTCATTTTCTCTGAGCTACATTATTAAGACATGAAGACTGATGACATGTGCTGTCTTTTAAATACACTGTTAAAATGACATAAAGTGTGGTTATGTGGAGAGAATATCACTAGTTACTGTTTTACCTGCAGTAGTTAACCTCTTAACTGACTTCAGCTGAGATAAAAACAAAGATTAGCAATTGTGGGGATTCCTACCATTGTAAAACAGCGGCAGAAAATTTCATGCTAATTAATGCTAAATTTGCAATGGAGGTTAATTTACATAGAAATGTAGAATTATTTACAATAAAGGGCATAATAGCCTACAGCCTATAATAGAAAGAAACTTGTTTTGCAAAATGGAATGTAAAGTTGAATGCGATTTAATAGTGTCTTGCAATGGGAAAGTTGTGTGTTTGATTCCAGGTTCCTACTGCCACATATTGATGTGCTTTAACCCCTACCAGTGCTTACCGATCTATACCTATGAATGACTGTGACAGTGATAAGGTAAATGTGTAAAGTGCTTTAAGTCAGGGGTGTCAAACTATAGTCCTCAAGGGTCGGTGTCCTACAACTTTTAGATGTGCCTGTGCTGCACCACACCTGAATAGAATAATAAGGTCATTAGCACTGGAGAACTTATCTTTAAGGAGGTAATTAAGCCATTTCATTCCAGTGTTTTGTACCTGTGGGACATCAAAAAACTGCAGGACATCGGCCCTTGAAGACTGGAGTTTGACACCTGTGCTTTAAGTCAGTATTACTAGATCAATGTCAATTTAACATAAGGAACTGAAATATTTTCACATTTGTTTTTGCACACCAGATTACTGTTTGTCTAGCCAGATAGCCTCCTCACATTCTTTTTTTTTCTGGGAATGTCATTGTTAAAGACTGGAACCTCCACAATGTGTGTTGTAAAAAAAATTATTTGGAACCAACTGTCTAATAAAGAGATGCCTGCAAAATAACGTTGAACCACCATAAAATCTTAACCTCTGCAGAGGTTCTACAGTGGTAGACATCTGTTTTGGTCCAGACCCCAATTTGGTCCAGGCCCAATCTTTTCAATGAAAGCTCAATAAAGAAAACATCTACTGCACCTAACCATTGATAAATTCTCCAGAAAACCTGCCTCAGGAGAAACAATCCCTGTACACCAAACTATCCCTTCACATTTTAGCAAATGAAGGACAACAAATGCAGCCATTTTCAGCAACTAAAGTTTGCTCTACATTCAAAGGCAAGAAAAAGTTCAGAGAGCCTCCAAGTAGAAAACAACCTTAGCTTCATTCTTAATAACCTAAAAGAGTGGTAGATAAGTAAAAGAAAAGAAGATGCCAGGACAAAGATACTGAGTGGTTTCTAAATATGATTAAAGGCTGGATACAAGCAGCAACTGCATCAAATGTACCATGAATGAGTTTCACATCTAAATAAGCTAGATAATAATCTAAATAAGCTATCTACAGGACATCATAACATGCTTATCAAACAATTTTCATCCTTTCAGATTCAAACATGAGCATGGCTTTTTTAAAAGATAGGGTAAGTCTGACTGTCTCCCTGAAAGTGCTTCATAGTAAGACTCATACAAAGTTTCAGCTGTTGAGCTGATGCCCTTAAAACCGTGCAACTTCCTGCTGCAGGGCTAAGAAAGAGGAAATAAGACTTCCTGGAGTAGCTAACCAAGGCCATAAAAGGAAACAACAAAGCAAGACAATGGGTCTCGTTAATTTCAAAGCTGAGGAAAATCAAATACATAGCAGAAAAAAAAAACAAAAAACAGTGCAACAAAAAGTTGGACATGATGAGAACAATTGGGAGAAAAACCCAGAATCTAGAGATTCTGGGTTTTTCTCCCAACATGTAGTTAGAACTACATGTAGAGTTCCTGCAGACTCATAATCAAATATCAACCTCTATTCTCAAGTGTCCAGCCCACTTTTTAGATATTGAATGAGGAAGCTGTTCTCGGGGAAAAAAAGCTGGCAAGGACTTTAAATATCCACTCAACAAGACAGCTTCCATGTAGCGAGCCCAGACATAATCCTGTCATCTCCTCCAATCTCCTACTTCTCCCTATGAAAGTATCATAATGGGCCCAGATGGGCTCAGGATGCATGAGACTTTAAATCACATGGACAATAATGTTTTTTGTGCAGTTCTTATGGCATGGCAGGGGTGCACCAATTGTAGTTTTATAGCCAATCACCAATCTTTAAAATACCTGACCTGTCAATTCTGATTTAGGCCGATTGTCTGAAAATTCACAAAATATAGTGACAAAGCCACTAAGTTGGCAAAGGTAGGGTGACTATTGTTAATTTTGCACAAGTAGAAGTGACTTGTAGAGGGGTCTGTCAGTCACGCCTCTCACTGCAGAGCAAAAGAGGACAATGGTTGATTTTCAGATCTTTGTGGAGTTAGATAAGATAGGTAGTTAAGATAGATTTTTCATGTTAGCAGATCACCGATCTCACCAAAATTAAGAAAATCTGACCCGATTTATTGGTGCACCCTTACCTTTTAGGCATGTGCAAATCATCTTTCACAGTAATAAAGAAAGTTAGTTTGGTTAGTCGACTTTCATTTGTTTCTTTAGCTGGTCCCTTTGAGGGCCGTAGATACAGTTTGCATGCCAGGAGAAACACGCAATGATTGAGACAATGGTAGTCTGGAGTAGGAGCATCACTCCGTAGGTAGAAGCAACGGTTGGTCCAGGTAGGCGGGAAAGCGCAGTAGGGGGTAAGAGGAAATCAGGATTGAGCAGGATGGCTCTCACCTCAGCCTGGATCATGTGAAGTTCGTCGAGGATGGACAAAAATGTGCAGCAGTGAAACCACTGGTGGCTGTGGCCCCAGATGTCGAATCGACCTGGGGCCAGCCTCTCTGGGAACTTGCTGATGTTGAACAAGGCCGACACCAGCAGCCACAGAGAGTGGCGATAGAAGAAGTTGGGCATGGTGGTGGAGGCAGCAAAGGAAGGCGTGGTGGTGGAGTAAGGCGATCTGGTGAGGACACGGTAGAAGACCGGTGTGGAGGAGATTAGGAATGGCAGTAGGAAAACCAGAGTCCGTATGATGTAGCGATGCTCCCTCCACCTCTGACGAGTGTTACAGCAGGATAAAACACATATGATTGCTATAACACATGCACATGGCATGTAGTAGGTCTCAAAGAACAGGTTGAATTCCGGCATGGCATTAGGTGATAAAAACCCTTTATGCTTGTGGTTTAGGTCCAAATAGGAGCCGTTCCTGTCTTCTTTCTCCACTATCCCTGCCCGAGGATGGATGTAGTAGTAGTATGCCAATGATGAGCCAACTGTGTAGGCACTGATTGTGCCATAATCAACAAAGAAGCAAACTTCCCTTACGACCAGAGACATTGAGTTCAGCAGGTGGGCCATGCTGCTGGCCAGGAGCAGAAAAAACACCCCAATAAAGTAGTTCCACATTGGGTAAAAGAACGGGGCGTCGGAATCAGGTGCACCATCCCAACTAAACATCTGTAGAAAGTAGTAAGCAAAAATGAAGATGGGTAGGAAGTGTGTCCAGAAGTTTCCTGTTTCATTGGTAGGCCGGAATGCCGAACACAAGCAGTCCCTCAGGCTGTAGTTTGGGAACCGGTAGCCTGACAGGATGAAGTTTTCTGTAACACGAGGGGGTACGTCCTTGTCACTAAGCAGAGGCAACGGTTGACCACAGTTCAGAAACATGATGAGCTAAGAGTTATTTTTTCCCAGAAAAAAGTAATAAACGTCAAAAACCTTTATGCTATACTGCTTGGCTGTTCTTGGTACTACTGATCACAGTAGTACCAGATATAATCTGTTGGTTATAAACTGATATGGCATCCAAAGCATGCCAAGATTCTCAGTATTTCTCCTTTAGGATCACTGATTCCAGCATCCAGTCCAGGCCTCAAGAGTTCAAAGAAAATTCAAACAGCAGCGCAAGTATTAGACAGAGACAGAATGGCAAGGTGGGGTGTAACGTCCAGCATACACAGTCCTATAGATTGGTTCATTATCTCCCTTTTGGCCTTGCAGTTGACCCCTCAGAACATCAAAGGTCAGAAAAGATCCAGCTTATGTAAAGCTTGTTGCTCTTATCCTGTTGCATAGAACTTCTACTTACGAGGTTTTTTAAAAAAAAATTTTATCAGGTGCTATGCAGTTTTGCAGCAGCTGGTGAAGACAAAGGTTCCTTACTGTCCTTCAAAGTTGAACAGCATGCCAGCAGCCGTCTGATGCAGTTATGTCCCAGAGATCCATCCATAGAGCTCTGCAATATTTAGGTTAAACTGGCCATTAGCTCTAGATACTGCTTCTCCTTCTCATTGGTCCTTGGAATCTACATCCGACTTTTACTTCATTCAACCCACTTGTCTTTGCAGGGCAGGGTGTTGCATAGGGAAATAAACGCATGGTTGCAGAAGATGCAGTGTTCCGGTGAGCAGTCCTCTACGCCGCAGGGAACCTCCTGAAAGAGCCGTTTACACGGAGGAACACGGTGGGTAAAGCCCGGCGGGCAGCTGGCACGCTGACTCCAGCGCAGTGCCTCGTGAGGATGACGGCAGCCGGCATTTTACTGAAGATTTGACAGATACTAGCATCAAGTTTTAAAGGAGCAATGCGCTTCCTGGGAGATTTTCAAAATAAAACAATTACGCTATAACGAAATACGTTCTAGACGTCATGTTGCCCCTGGATACTGTACAGAACGGTAAAATGGTGCAAACGAATAACTTGCAAGCCCTCATGGCCCAAAGAATAATGCTAATTCCACAGTAAATTCCATAGAAAGCTATGTTTTCTAATCAAGACATAAGAGTGCATGTGTGGGCGTGTGTGTGGGCGTGTGTGTGTGCATGTGGGCGTGGACGTGCGTGTGAGTGTGCAATGACATGTCCAGTCTCTAACACAGTTTGTTTTCTGCTTTGTAGTTGGAATAACATACTTTCACTGACAGCTCTAAATAACAATTTGAAGATATGAAGCAGAAATTGAATATATCACTCTCACTTTTTTAATGTCTTAATAATCGGTTTAGAGCTGTTTGATACATTTTGCTCTGACATATCCACCATATTGTTTCTTGTATAGTTTTTGTAATTCCTAAAGGTTATTTAAGTATTTATTAATTATTATTATTATAAATTTTGTAAACGTTGATTTTGAAAGGAGTTATTTGAGCTTCCGGTGTGGTGCTGGCACACTGAGTTCCTTGGGGCAACTCGATGGAGTCCCAAACTAATTCTTAAAGAATCTGATTATTCTGTTGTGTCTCCTTCCTGGACTAAATGTTCCGGCGATGTGTAGGAGGCAGATTGAACGTGATCATAGTGAGAAGAAAGCACTAAACTCGCTCCGTAATCTGCTTAAAACGCTCGCTCCCGCTGCCCCCATTAGGTAATCCCGTTACTCAACCCCCTCCCAGACAGCTGCAGCAGAGCTCGCGCTCGGAGAAACGATTTGTGTTGTACGCAATACTTCACCAATGACAGCTTTTCTATGATTAGCGCCCAGGGCGCAATTAGATGAGAAAGGTTTCAATTAAACAGATTAATTAATTTTGGAGAAAACAATTCTATATTTGTTGCAGTTTACAATTTTCAGGAATTAATCAATCTAACATAAATCAAAACTATTTTAATCTGTGCTCAGTTTAAAGTAATTTGGGATTAACCTGACTGGTCTGTATATTTTTATTTAGACACTAGCACAATTTAGGTTCTCTGGAGCCCCTTTGGGCATGCTAGCTATTGATTTGCTGTTGTTATAAAATCCAGAGATTAGATTGTGGTGTTAAAGGTGGATGCAGTCAAAATGTAGCTAGAGTACAGACATAAGATACTGATTCTGGAAGGGGCCTGCTCCAATTAACACACATTGATTACACTGTCTTGTAAAAATATCCGTACTCCTTGAATTTTGACAGCTTTGGATCATGTTGCATCCACAGACTATAATTCAATCTAACTGGTAACATAGGTGTAGAAGACTGTGTGTGTCTAAACAGGCGCTAAATCCAAATATCTCATCAATCGACTCTTCCTCGGTCAGAAGGACTAGGGCGACTCCAACGGTGCAGTTCAGAAGTTTATTGATGTTTCGTATATGAGTGTGTGTGTGTGTGTGGTTATCTGAAACAGAAAACAATAAAGGTACATATTAATAGCCATGCGAGCAAACACAGCTATATGTATATACAGAACGAAAATGGTCTGCAGCACCACAGAAATCCACCAGAGGGCACCACAACACTACAAATGAACAGTCGGGTAAATGCAACAAACATACAAATGACAAAAACCGTCAGAACACATGAAATGAATGGTAATTAGTGATGTGTAGGTCGCGAACGATCCGGCTCTAAGAGCCGGCTCTTTGAAGTGAACGATTGGAACCGGCTCCACAATGGGAGCCGTTTTAGGATCCTATTTGGGAGCCGGGTTTTTTTCTACAGTATATCGCTGTCTCTCCGCCTCCCTGTCGTTGTGCTTGTGCTCTGCAAGTGCCAGAGCCGATAGTTTTTCCCCACATCGTTTTTTTTGTCCTGCGGTGCCTCGCTGTCTCCCCCTTCTCCCTCTCCTTGCTCGTTTTGCTTTTCTGCCAGTGCTAGAGCTGAGAGTTTTTTTTCCCTCGGTCGGTCCACTGCCCTCATGTCAAGCGTGTGCTCCACACATCTGACCAATCACACACAGTTTCAATTAATAATGTGGCGGGAAAACACTGAAAAAAAAATTTATCTCCACTTTTTTTTGTGGAAACGGCAGGCAATTGGCCAAGCTGTATAGCGTTCGTCGGCAGGTGTTTATGTACAGACACTCACTCAGCGGTCAAGAAGCACAGAAAGAAGGGGAGTCAGTGTGAGAACTGAATAGGTGAAAATAAATGAGTGACAGAAAACGGAGCAAGATTTGGACTCATTTTAATGCTACATCAAGCTTCAGGGCAGAGTGCAGACTGTGCAAAGTCAGCATTTCCTATCGTGCAGGCTCGACAAACAACCTGCACAGGCACATGCGGACATCACACGCATCGGTATTGCTATAGCATTGTTATGCGGCATTTTTACTCATCATAAGTGCTTAACAATGTCAATAATGAAACAAAATATTATAAAATTAGGTTTAAGCTATTAATTAATTAATAATGTCAAAAATATATATGGGGAGCCGTTTGGGAGCCGAAAGAGCCGGCTCTCCACAGTAAGAAGAGCCATTAGAGCCGCATCTCGAAAAGGAAACGAAAATCCCATCACTAATGGTAATTCCCTCATATACTAATACAATAACAATATGTATCTGGTAAAGTATAGTATAACCTGAGCTATCATAATTAAACGCCTGCATTGTCGGCAGCCAGAGAAACACCTCCTGGGCCAACAACCGACACAAACACAAATATAGAACATGAAACTGCACACTTACATCATAAAAACGCACACAGGTTTCCATACACAAAGGACCCAAGATAGATTGATGGTGGATGTCAGCGGATGCCACTTCCATGCCAACGAGCCACACAGTAGCACAGAAAAACAAGCCACTCAGCTACATGAAACGGAACCACAAAAGAACAGATGCATCTTGGGTAATGTAGTGCTAAACAAACAGACGGACTTTTAACAGCCGCCCCTGTATTTGCAACAAATACACTCATGCAAAGTCCGCTAGTTTGAAGGACAATCCAAATCTTCAGGGACTTCAGGAAACTCCACCAGTTTGGTTACCGGGCGAATGTAGATACTGTCCTTGACCTTCACCTCAGCAGCTCGAACGACGCCATCCGTCCCAGGGAAGACCTTGGTGATGGTCCCGACAGGCCATAGTCCCCGGGGAAGGTTGGAATCAGCGATTATCACAATTTGTCCCACAGCAGTATTATCAGTAGATTTCCTCCATTTCTGTCTTAACTGAAGTCCTGGGAGGCAGTTCTGGTTGAAGCGTTTCCAAAAATGATCACTGACGACCTGACTATGTTGCCATCTTCTCTTGGACAGGGCATCATGAGGACCATACACTGCTTGTGGTAATCCTGCATCCCGCCGCCCCATTAACAGAAGGTTTGGCGTGATGGGGTCCGGGTCAGCCACATCAGAGGAGGCATAACTGAGAGGTTTAGAGTTAAGGATGCCTTCAACCTCCATGAGAGCTGTTAGAAGCACTTCCTCTGCCACAACCTGGTCTTTCAGGACAACTTGTAAACCTGATTTGACTGACCTGATTTCCCTCTCCCAGGCTCCCCCAAAGTGAGGAGCATGCGGCGGGTTGAAGTTAAAGTTGATGGTCTGTTTGGCTAACTGTTGCTGCAACACTGGGGCCATGTTTTCAAAGGCGCTTTCAAAGGGATTGTGGCCTCCCCTCAAATTGGTGCCTGTCGGACCACAGCTCATACGGCTTCCCCCGGCGAGCAATAAACCTGTGTAATGACATCAGGAAAGAGTCGGTGTCAAGGCTAGGGAGGAGATCCAAGTGAACACATCGAGTGGTCAGACATTTGTAGATGATCCCCCAGCGTTTCTCTCTTCGACGTCCAATCTTAACTAGGTAGGGTCCAAAACAGTCTAGGATGAGTCAGAGGATGAGTCAGAGGATGATCAGGAGCTAACACAACCGGATGGATGCTGTCGGGGTCTACATCTATAGCTTGGCGCAGGCGGCCTCCAACTCTGATCAGTCCACTGATGCTGTCATATTCAGGGGAAAGAGCACTAAGACGACTGGTTGAGCGGACAGAGTCACCAGCTTGGAGGGCTCGGACCTCTTCTGGGAAGCTGTCCTGTGCAGAGCGAAGCAGCTGAGTCTCTGCCTCTAGATGCTCAGCAGCAGTAAAGGAGGTGGCAGCTGCCCCATGTAGGGATTGATGAGTGGCCAGAGCCAGGTCCTCTAATGATGTGCACTGTGCAGGATCTGGTAGATTTTGAGATATAGATGTGAAACTACAGAAAGCAGTCTTTCTGAGTTCTTCACTGCCACAATCTGGGAACTCTGTTGGGGGTTTCGGCCAGGTGTCAGGAGTCTGTGTGAGAAAGTGTGGGCCCTGTAACCAGCGGCTGGAGATAGTGAGCTCTGACAGTGGTTTCCCTGACAGTGGTTTCCCTCTTGTGATGTCCTTATGAGTGTCTTGATGCTCCTTCACGTATCTCTGAAGGGCAAATGTAGCACAGCAGGGGCTACACGTTGTCCCAAAGGGCAAGACTCTCCACTCATATACATCTGGGAGCCTCTCTGTTTCACCATCTCTCCACAGGAACCGCAGCAGGGGACAGTCTGCAGGGAGCAGGCGGATCTGGTGAAACATGGCCTTTATGTCTCCGCTCACTGCCACAGGATACTGACGGAAGCGGAGGAGTACACCCAGTAGTGTAGGCCCCAGTGGAGGGCCTGGCAGGAGGTAGTAATTGAGGACGGTGCCCTGGAACTCAAAAGAGCAATTAAAGACCACCCGAGCCTTGTTGTTATGGTGTACCATATGGTGTGGCACGTACCAAGATTCAGTAGAACTGTGAATCTCTTCTGGAGTCAACTTCACCACATAACCAGAATCAACCAACTTCTTTATCTCCTGGTTGTATGTGTGGGCCAGGTCCGGACGTTTAATCAGCTTCCACTCTGTGGACCTCAGCAGGCCTTTAACTACTTCTGGAGGGACGTGCATCCGAGGGAAGACCTTCTTCCTCAGCAGAGGAGTGGCATATCTCTCCACGCCACCTACAGACATCCTGATGGTCTTAGTCTCTAACATGGATATGGCTTCTCGGTCCTCCTTTGAGCGTGTGACCTCCTTCTCAGGTCTAAGTATGGGAGCGTCTAGTTGCCACAGACGTTGAACGTCCTGATGCAGGGCCTCAGCAGGAGAAAGGCATGATATATTCAGGCAGTGCATGTCTCCCTGCTGTGTAGGCATACTACTGATTGGACCTTGGATGGCCCACCCCAGCTTGGTGCAAACAGCGACAGGAGCATGGGCCGGGCCACGCCTGACTGGACGGACAGGAGTTATAAGGTGAGCATTGTCTGAACCGATTAACACAAGAGGCTGTATCTGCTTGAATCCCTCCAGCTGCACTTGCTGCAAGTGGTGATACTTCTCCTTCAAGAGCTCCACTGGACACGACTGTTCAGCTAGGCTGAGCTGTTGAGTAGTAAAGGCCTGTGTTATTTTATAACGCAGTTTTGGTTGGGCCTTCAGGGACACCTGGAATGAGACGTTGCCTCCCTTTATCTGGATCACATCTTGACGGATGGTGCGCAGAGATAGAGTTTCCTCTTCTGGTGATAAGCCTAATAACTTAACTGCAGCTGGGAGTATGATGGTTTTCTCTGAGCCGTCGTCGAGGAGAGCATACGTGTCTAGAGATTTCCTCTGATGGTGTTACTGAATGGGCACAACCTTGAGCATTACACGGCCAGAGTGGCTGACAGGACCCAAAAATACTCTGCTGGTACTCACTGCAGAGTGAGTACCAGCTCACTCTGCTGGTAGGATGTTAGGGTCCCGCCTTCTAGCCTCAGCCAGGTCATGAAGCACTAATAAGTGCTGTTCTCCACAGGTGGTGCACTGCTTCTTCAGAGTGCACTGTTCTGGAGTGTGTTTACGGCCGCAGCGCCAGCATTTGGATTTATCCTTTAGCCAAGTGGTGACAGCTGTGAGGTCTAGCTTCTTAAAGTTTACACAGCCACTGAGGTAGTGTTCTGTTCCTTCACAGTATGGGCAATATGGCTTAAACTTCTGTTTCTTCTTGGAAGGGGAAGAAGGACTCACAGCGTCTGCCTTAGTGTCTGTCTTTGGCTGTATTTGAGCAGGATCTGAGCCATAATATATGGATGCAGACTTACTCTGTGCTTTAGACCCTGTAGGTGCTCTGAAGTTACTTTTCTCCGATCGTGGTCTGTCTGATGACTGAGGCTGAGTTGCTTGCCTGGAAGAACGTGAGAAGCTGAAGAACGTGAGACTTGTGTTCGAGCCATTCAGAGAGGTCATACATGTTGTATGTGTGGCTGCTACCAGTGCATATAATGCCACGTGTGATACAGTACTCGATGAAACTATCTCTGTAACTAGGAGGGAGTTTGGTGAGTAACCTGTCTACATGTGAACCACACTGGAGCTCACTGGCTGCTACATCATCCATAGTACTGAGGAGACCTACAAGGCTAGACACTGCCAGGGAGAAATCTTCAAAGGCTTGAGGGTCACTGGCCTTAACAGGAGAGCAGTTAAGGATAGCACTGAGTTCACTCTGGATTAGTTGTCGAGGCTGTCCATATCTCTGCTCCAATGCTCGAATTGCACTAGTGTAGGGAGTGCGGTCGTGAATATAGCGCCTGGCAACTTGTAGAGCACATGGATGCTCTAAATGATCCAGCAGGATGTGATATTTATAATCCTCTGTGAGGTGTGCATGGGGCCCTAGTAGGCTGTCCAATCCTTTCTTCAACAGTGCAAATTCACTCTCTCGGCCTGATTTGAATGTTACCAGTCTAGGCTTTGGGATGCCGTATGATGATGCCACAATCATCTCCAACAGCTTTGGCTGGCTGACTTCTGCTGTTGAAGGTAGGGAGGTATGCAGGTAGGGTATGCAGCTGGAGGTGATGGATAGGCAGCAGAGTAATGCCTGGGAAAATCAGCAGGTGGAACTGCATAATGCTGGCTGTAGTTCTGCTGTGCTGCCGCTCTCTGTGGTGGCTGATGCAGAGGTGTAGCGGAGGCTGCAGCGAGGTTGTATGATGGTGCAGAGTGCACCTGGTTGGCGCAGCTTGGTAGCTGCGGATGTTGGTATCTCTGACTGTATAGAGAGCCTGCTGTGGTTCAAGCTTCCCAAGCTGCATGGATTGTGATACTTGGATGTCAGGTTGTAGAGCAAGCTGTATCACATGGTTCACTCTAGGAGGCGGAGCTGGTAATGATGCTGGCTGGATCGCTGGATAAACCGGAGGGCCTCTTGGCTGTGGAACAGGTGAAGGTACAGACTGACCTACAGGCTGGAAGGCCGTGTTCATCCAAGGCCGGGACACAGGTGGAGGCAGAAGCATATGCGGAGGTGCTGCAAGTACATCTGGCTGTGGAACTGGCCATGGTGCTGTCTGTACTCTGGGGCTTGCCTTTAGAGATGTGAAGGATGCAGCAGGTTCTACTGGTCTTAGTAGGTTCACAGGTGTTCTGTTGTCCTGCCTTGCTGGTGCCATTATATTCAACTGATCCCTGGTGTGACTGCTGTATATATCCACACTGCTAGGCTGTGGTAGGAATGCAGGAAGGGATTCTGCTCTATTATGTTGTTGAGCGTGACTGTGTGGTAGGAGAGGGCTGCATGACTTACATGTTCGCTCTAGTTGCTCCACACGCTTGGTTAATGCACCACTGGTCTCCTTCATAGTGACTTGCATCTCATTCATTGCTTCTAAAATGCTGCCCCATACTGCCTCCATCTTGTCCCATCTTCGCATCTTATCCTTATCAGGTTCTTCTGAGCTGCTGCTTGTTGACGACTCTGACTCCTCTGGATCAGGTAGGTCATGCTCATACTCCGCCAGATGTCCCGGAAGCTTCCTGCTCCTGCGTGGACGGGAACTATGCTTGTGACCTTTCTCCTGAGAAGTGTTGTCTTGTGAAGTTGCCATGTTGTTGATTCGACCAATGAGACTCCGGCTCGAAGGACCACTTGTAGAAGACTGTGTGTCTAAACAGGCGCTAAATCCAGATATCTCATCAATCGACTCTTCCTCGGTCAGAAGGACTAGGGCGACTCCAAAGGTGCAGTTCAGAAGTTTATTGATGTTTCGTATATGAGTGTGTGTGGGTGTGTGTGTGTATGTGTGTGTGGTTATCTGAAACAGAAAACAATAAAGGTACATATTAATAGCCATGCGAGCAAACACAGCTATACGTATATACAGAACGAAAATGGTCTGCAGCACCACAGAAATCCACCAGAGGGCACCACAACACTACAAATGAACAGTCGGGTAAATGCAACAAACATACAAATGACAAAAACCGTCAAAACACATGAAATGAATGGTAATTCCCTCATATACTAATACATTAACAATATGTATCTGGTAAAGTATAGTATAACCTGAGCTATCATAATTAACCAGAGGGAGTACCGGACCATCAGTGAGTTGCAATCCTCACACACAAAAGGCGTTTTCATCATTGCTGGGGATTTTAACCAGGCCAACATGAAGACTGTTCTCCCTCACTTCAACCAGTATGTGGATTTTCCAACCAGGGGAGGAAATACTCTAGACTTGGCCTACACCAACATCAAAGAAGCATTCAGAGCAGCCCCCCGCCCCCACCTTGGCTCTTCAGACCACCTATCTGTTATGCTAATTCCTGCATACAAGCCCCTGCTGATCAGAACAAAACCTACAGTGAGGCAGGTGAGAAAGTGGACTGAGGGGGCCATGGAGGCACTTCAGGACTGTTTTGAGTGCTCTGACTGGGAGATGTTCGAGCCGGCAGCAGCCACTTACAACGACCAGATCAATATCGATGAGTACGCCATGACTGTGTCAGCCTACATCAACAAGTGCACAGAGGACATCAGCATCACTAAGAACATTATCACCCGGGCTAACCAAAAGCCCTGGATGACTAAGGAAGTACAGGAAATGCTAAAAGCATGGAACTCAGCCTTCAAGTCTGGCGACACGGAGGCACTGAGGACAGTGAGAGCCAACTTGAACCGGGCTATCAGGTTAGCAAAGCGAATCCACAGTCAGAAAATACAGGAGTTCTTCCACGACACCAGCAACACCAGGAGTATGTGGCAAGGCATAAAGGCGATCACAGATTACAATCCATCCTCCCCCCCAGTGGGTGAAGTTGATGCTGACTGTCTAAATGGACTCAATAACTTCTTTGGGAGGTTCGAGGCACTGAACAGTACTCCTGCAAAGAAAACTGTTCCCCACCAGGAAGAGGAGGCACTCTGCCTGGACACAGCCGATGTGTTGAAGACTCTGAAAAGAGTCAACCCACGGAAGGCCCCAGGTCCCGACAACATACCTGGGCGGGTGTTCAGGGAATGCGCAGGTCAGCTGGCTGGTGTCCTAACAGACATTTTTAACACCTCACTGGACCAAGCCACAGTGCCAGCCTGTCTCAAAACTGCCTCCATCATTCCGGTGCCAAAGAAACCTCAAGTCACCTCTTTCAACGATTACCGGCTTGTGGCACTGACTCCCATCATGATGAAATGCTTTGAAAGGCTGGTAAAAGAACACATCATCTCCAGACTCCCCTCCACATTCGACCCGTTCCAGTTTGCTTACCGCCGAAACCGCTCCACTGAGGACGCTATCTCCTCCACCCTACACCTGAGCCTGGCTCACCTGGAGGAGAAGAACACTCATGTGCGGATGTTGTTCCTGGACTTCAGCTCAGCGTTCAACACAATCATCCCACAGCATCTGGCAGGAAAACTGGGACACCTGGGCTTCAGCAACCCCTGCGCAACTGGCTGCTAGACTTCCTCACCAGCAGACCTCAGTCAGTCCGGATCGGACAACACACCTCCGATGTCATCACCCTCAGCACAGGCTCCCCTCAGGACTGCATCCTGAGCCCTCTGCTGTTCACTCTGATGACACACGACTGCGCCCCCAGGTTCGCCACCAATCACATCGTGAAGTTCGCGGACGACACAACGGTGGTGGGCCTCATCAGAGACGACAACGACCTGGACTACAGAGAGGAGGTGGAGCAGCTGGTGGACTGGTGCAGAGACAAAAGCCTGATCCTGAACGTTGACAAGACGAAGGAGATGATCGTCGACTTCAGGAAGAACCGGCCCAGCCACGCTCCACTGCTCATCAACAGCTCGGCTGTGGAGGTGGTCAGCAGCACCAAATTCCTGGGGGTGCACATCACAAACGACTGTGAACACTACGTCTCTGGTCAAGAGGGCACAGAAACGCTTGTATTTCCGGCGGAGGATGAGAAGAGCACACCTGCCCCCGCCCATCCTCAAGATGTTCTACAGAAGCACCATAGAGAACATTCTGACCAGCTGCCTCTCTGTGTGATGTGGAGGCTGCAGCGCCTCCGACTGGAAGAACGTGAGGAGAGTGGTGCGGACAGCAGAGAGGATCATCGGGGCCCCCCTTCCCTCCATTCAGAACATTTCATCCCAGCACTGCGTGTCCCGAGGCCGAAACATCGTCAGTGACCCCTCACACCCCCACCATGGACTGTTCTCCCTGCTGCCCTCTGGAAAGAGGTTCTGCAGCATCCGGTGCAGGTCCACCAGGTTCCGAAACAGCTTTTTCCCACTTGCCATCAGACTGCTGAACTCTTAACTGGACTGCACTCAAAAACTGGTCTCCACTTCATACCTTGCACATATACATAGCTAAGTAACTTCCATTTTACTGTCAGTCCTGCACTTTATATTTTATATTCATATTTATATTCATATTTTATACTGTATTTTATTTTATTCTGGAGTAACCTCACAACATTGGAACCTCAAAACATTGTCCTGAGCCGTATGCAACCAAATTTCGTTCTGTATACACCCTGTACATGCAAAATGACAATACAGTCAGTCTAAGTCTCCAAGTCTAATAACTGACCAAACATGCAGTGGCTTAACCAAAAATGTATTAACTAAAGTCTAGAAAAACAACAAATCAGAACTAATATCAGATCAACATGTTGCAACCATAAATGGCGACATACTAGTAAATATGAACTACTTTCTGCAGTTTGTCGCAGAAGTTCACAGAAGTTTTTGATTAAGTGACGGAATGTACATACACACACATTTAAAATTTCTACAAACGTTAGATTTTGACACAAACTTTTTAACCTCAACGTCACAAATCTGATAACTACGAATTCAGACCTTCTCCTACGCTTCCAAATGTTAAATAAGTATGCACGAGTCGCCTGATACACACAGACAAAGCAGTATGGGGTTCCATTTGTGTCAAAAATAAGTAGAAGTCACATGTGTAGACGTTGTTAGTCTATGTTGCTGCTATGTCTTTGGTTGATGTCCATGGTCTTAATGCTTTATGGATATGTCAATGTTTCATGTAGATGTTGCATATGTTGATGCATGTGTTAGATGTTGCATATGTCTATGTTGCATATGTAGGTGATGTTCTGTTCTCCGATATGTATATTTAATAAAATCTTGAGGCTACACAGAAGCACGCGTGAGACATCTTCATCTTAGCAGGTACTCCTTTATTCTGGTCCGCCCCCGAACACAATACAGCACAAAGGTTCATATCCACCGATAGCCTGATACTACATCCCCCTTTCTGAATGGGATATGTTATGAGGGTTTATATACGAACATGTAGAACTGTAAACTTAAATCACACACCAGAAAGATGCACCCTGTGGAATACCCAAGATTAACTCAGTATCTTACTAGTACTTTTCCCACAGTAGAATGTGCTAGAACTTTAACTTGTTGTTACTGTTTATTTATCTGTTTTACACTAAAGGTGCACAAACTTAAATCTCTTTCCAGTCACAGTTCAGCATTAAAACTAAGACATATATAAATCTCAGAACATTAAAGTATTCTCTATAACATTTAACTTCAGCTACTAAGAGGAAGGGGTGGACTACCCAAATCCTCTCTCTGAGTGTGGGGATTATTCTGCCCCATGCAGGAAACTCACTCAGTTCCTATGAACAAATATAATCATCCAGATAGGCTGGAGGTCTCCTACTTCTCAGTGAAACTCGACTCTCAGGTGGTGGAGTCTGATGGCTAACCTCCTGCTGGTCTTCATCTGGAACAGGTATGTGTGGAGAATTGTGAAGATTTCCTTCAGGTAATGTCTCGTGTGGAACAGCAGAAGTTTCAGGTGGAACAACAGATGTTTCAGTTGCTCCAGGAGTGTGTGAAAGGTGGTAGCTATTCGTTCTCAGCATGCCTCTGGGTGTCTCGATGATGTAGGATCGAGGTTGACCCTGCTCCAGACACTACTGTTCCTCTGGTCTTCAGATCTGTCACCCACACCTTCTCACCTGGATGTAGGAGTGACATGTTGCGGGCCCGGTGCCTCCGGTTGTAGTTTTGTCTTTGTTTCTGTCTATAATCGGTTTTTGCAGTCCTCAGCTTTTCCATATCAATAATCTTTGGCGTTAGCTGAGACTGAGTAACAGGAACAGTTGTCCTTATCCTCCTTCCCATGAGAAGCTCAGTTGGACTGAATCCATTTGCTAATGGAGCGGAACGGTAGGCCATAAGCGCAAGATACGGATCCCCCGCCCTTTTAAGGAGATTCTTGGTAGTTCTGACTGCTCTCTCAGCCTTCCCGTTGCTCTGAGGAAAATTTGGGCTGGATGTTTCATGACTGAAACCCCATTCCTGTGCAAATCTTCTGAAGGAATCCGAAGCAAACTGTGGCCCATTATCAGAACGGAGACGCTCTGGTATGCCATGGCGTGCAAAGATGGACTTACAGTGTTTGATAACTCCCTCAGATGTTGTGGTAGTAAGCTTTGCAACTTCAAAAAATCTCGAGAAATAATCCACGATCATCAAATATTGTTTGTCCTTAAACTGGAAAAGATCAGCTCCCACCATGACCCATGGTCTTTGTGGGAATTCAGTGGGCAGTAGTGGCTCTTTGTGTTTAGTTCTCTCCCTACAACACGTGTCACAGGTCTCCAACAGCTTAATCAGCTTGCTGCTGAGACCTGGCCACCACACTGAATGTTTGGCCCTTTCTCTACATTTAGTTATCCCCAAGTGACCCTCATGTAGCTTTGACAGAATGTCCTTTCTGAGAGAAGCTGGAATCACTATTCTGCTACCATAAAGAAGCAGGCCATTTTGAACAGTGAGTTCACCTGAAAATGGCAAATAAGGCTGGAAACCTTTCTCAATAGAGAATTTATCTGGCCATCCTTCCACACAGACTTTTCAGTCGTTTGAGTATGCTGTCGCTGTCCTGAGGTCTTTGGATTTCCCTCAGTCGTGGTTCCGTGGCAGGTAAACATGCAACGACTGAGTCAACATACAAGTTGATCTCCTCTTCTTGCAGTCCTCCCAAATCGTTGGGGATTGGAGCTCTGGACAAAACATCAGCTGTAGCAATATTTTTGCCAGCCACATGGGAAATACTGTAAGAAAATCTCATTAGTCGCATTCGCAGTCGCTGTATGCGAGGAGGAAGCTCGTTTAGACTCTTCGACCCCAGCAGCGGAACTAATGGCTTATGATCGGTTTCAATGTGGAACCTCTTCCCGGTCAGAAACTCTGCGAACCTCTCACAGGCCCATGTTGAAGCGAGAGCCTCTTTCTCGATCTGAGCATACGTCTGCTCCGTGTCGCTCAGAGACCGTGATGCATACGCCACTGGCCTCCATCCTGTATCAGCGTGTTTCTGGAGAAGAACTGCACCAAGTCCATACGATGATGCATCTGCTGACACACATGTTTCTGCATTCGGGTCATACAATGCTAGTCCTGGAGGTGTTGTCAGATCTGTTTTAATAGCGTCAAAAGCTTGTTGCTGTGGTGGACCCCATGACCACATATTTGACTTCTTCAGAAGATCTCTCAAAGGTCGGGTTTTCTCTGCCAGGTGGGGGAGGAACTTCCCAAGATGGTTCACCATACCCAGGAAGCGTCTCACCTCACTTATATTTCTGGGCTCCTCCATGGCTCGTATAGCACTCACTTTATCCAGGTCTGGACTGACTCCTGATGCATCAATGACTTGTCCCAAGAACTTTATTCTGAGTTTAGAAAACTCACATTTGTCATTTAGCGTAACTTTCGCCTCCTGGAGTGGAAACAGTGCCGTCCTCAGTCTTTCATCGTACTCCTGCTGCGTCGTCCCCCAGATGAGGGCATTATCCATCTGACAAAGGACTCCATCCAGGCCCTCCAGAATCCGTGTCATGCGTTTCTGGAAGTGCTCTGGTGCTGATGAAATCCCAAAGCAGAGCCGATTGTAGCAATAGCGCCCAAAAGGTGTAATGAAGGTGGTGAGCAGGGAAGACTTCCTTGACAGTGGAATCTGCCAGAATCCAGCATTGGCATCCAATTTGGAGAACACTTTTGCTCCTGCTAGCTGTCCGAGGGTACAGGTGATGCATATGTTCAGGGGTGTCAAACTCCAGTCCTTAAGGGCCGCTGCCCTGCAGTTTTTAGATGTGCCACCACAGGTACAAAACACTGGAATGAAATGGCTTAATTACCTCCTCCTTGTGTAGATAAGTTCTCCAGAGCCTTGCTAATAATAAAAATTATTGTGGCAACCTGGGGTGGATTTTCTTTATTAGGAAACCCAAATGTAAGATGTTAAAGTTTAAGATAAGGGAAACCGACAACGCCACCTGGAATAACTCCAGGAAAATAGAATAATAATAAGGCCACAGGTACGTTCTACAGGAAATGAGACAAGATTCAGACAATTCTACAAAAAATTTATTAAACTTTAATAGGTTGTTTAAATTAACAATAACCTGAAATCGAATAGTTAAAACAGTGAATGTCTTTTTAATAAAGTTGATTATAAAATGTTTAAATTTCAGAGGAAACTGAGGCTTACCAGTGGGGGGAGAGTAGTGAGGAAAGGGGCAACATCCAGTGAAGAAAAGGGATCACCCTGGACACTACAAAAACATGGCAAACACACAACAAAAAGGGGTGTTCCAACACAACACACAAGACAAGACACCGCCACCAGGGGTCACCACCGCCACCACAGAAGCCTCAGTCCCTAAAAGAAAGACAAAAAATGAAACAATACGAGTAAAACAGTGATACAATAGCACTACAATATTGCTTTTTTTATCCCGTTTGTAGTGCCATCAATGCTCCCGGCAGCGGGGGAAAGTTTATACAAATCTTTTAAAACAATTCATCGTAGGCAAAACAGCAGCGAGTGTACATCCAAATAGAATAGTTGTCAGGGACTCGGCAGGAGGCTAAAAAAATAAAGTAGATTATTAATACCACTGCTGATAAAAACTATGACTTATGGTAGCTGCTTACCTGTAAATTACCACACGGCCAGATAAACAGATCCACAAGTTCACCTATGGAGCGCAGCTGTAACAAAACACTACATAAAGGCTTCGTTTACATGAGACGGATATTACCTAGGCATGCTAGCGCTTACCTTCCCGGCAGCAAACAACCGAACAAATTGGTCCAGGAGTTGGAAGCACAGCAAGGGAGGCTAAACAGATCAGACCAGCTTGCATTAATTGCTATGATAAAAGCTGACAAACAAAGAGACAGCCACGCTTACCCAGCACAGCTCAGCAAACAAATTAAGCAGAATGAGTTGACGTCATGACGCAAGTAGTCTTGTGGCAGGTAGACACCTGCTTATATGCAGCAGCCGAAATTGATCTTAAAGTGGCAGCGTACCATTTATGCTGCTACATTATTTTATTCAGAGGCACATCTAAAAGTTGCAGGACAGTGGCCCTTGAGGACTGGAGTTTGACACCTGTGTGTTAGAGGTTGCATATACAAACACGTTTGCTGCATATGTAGATGTTGCATATGTTATGTCTCTAACTGCGTTGTGGTTATTACTCACTGTCATCTTGTCAATTCATCTACAGTAAAGCAGTGAACCCCTTGCAGTTGTTTTTTGATGCTACTGCCCCCTGTTGTTGGTTCAAGTAGTTGTCTGAATGTTTTTAACTTCTGTGATTGGTCAATGCCGTTGGTCCATGCTGTTAGTTCATGTCATTGGTCAGTGTTGCTGTTCTCTTCACCATTAATAAGTTTTGAAGTAGGTCATATCTGATTCCATTTTAGCTCATTTTTTATTTTTAGCCCATTTTTTTAGTTAAATTTAGTATTTTTCTTCAGTAGCTTCAAGGATAAGTGACATATTGACTCAAAATCAGTGTGAAATTGTTCTCATCTATACATGTTTTGAGTCCAAGTATCAAATGGTAGAGCCAGCTTTGTCCTGAATACGCCAGCACCTATGTTGATAGCCTCCAAAACAAACATGTCTGGTAACATTGGTTGGTCATTCTTCCGTCTGCTTGTCCGTAAAGTCCAGCGGCCAGTTGTAGTAGTTCTTGACTCCTATTTTGTGTTAAAGAGAATAGCTCTCCTGGCTATTTCAACATCGATTGGGAAAGACTGTCTTGTGGGATGCTTTGCAGGTAGAGAGTGGTACAGATGTTCATTATTTTCATACTCTATGGAACCACTGATTTCACTGATGTAAGGGATTGCAAGTCGTTAGAGGTGAGGCTGCAGGTAGCTGTTAAAGGAGCGAGTTCCTTGTCTTTATCCAGTTGGTACAGGTAAAGCTCCCCTGTTCCATATTTAAAAACATACCCCCGTAATCCCCATAATTAATGTGGCTATAAAGGCCAGTCTTTTTGCACGTGATGACTTCTGCACCCGACACACATAAAATGTGGATTTCTTGGGAGAACCCTCTGGACGACCGGAGTACTCAAAGATGGAGACTGGGATCTTCCATTGAAGAGATGATCCACTTGTCAAGAGCCACCTTGTAGATATAGTCGCTGGAGCAGATGCATCAGATGCTGAGCATGATCCGTCAGGGTTATTCTCTGCACAATCTGAGTCCAGGTGTCTTATGAAGCCACTGATTTAATTTGGATTAAACAGAAGTGCAAATAATTGATAGCATTTCACTGGCAATGTTTTCCTGTAACATATAATTACCCAGTAATATTTTTACATTTCCTGTCTACTTAACATCCTTTAATACAAAAACACGGTGGACCGCCTCGGTGCCCTGACCACCGGGCTTAGCAGGTTTTCTGGGGGAAACCCTGAATCTACCTATGAACCGAATTTCAGATCCTTATGATCCCTATGAACTCTAGGGTCGCTGTAGAGTCCACTTGCGATTCCAGTAGAATCCAAAAATTTTAGTTGGGGGACAAGTTTGGTGAGTTTCTGAATATGTTAAAAGTCCAAAAAGCTGCATACTTTGTCGAAAAAATAATAATAAGAAATTCTGTGATTACAATAGGCCTTCACAATGCTTCGCTGATCGGGCTTACTAGCATGTTTCCACCACACAGCCTTACTACTGTTGATGTGAGGAATAGACACATTGAAACCCGAAGTCAGCCTGACAAGTCATATTTAGGGGTAGTCAAAGTTGCTCCCACTTTCCCAGTGGTAAATATGAAAAGGTATTTGCTCCCTTATTCTTCTGTTCTTGCTTTTTGTCACACCCTTAAATGTTTCAGATGATCAAATAAACTTTAATACTAGACTAAGATACCCTGTGTATGTCACAAAGAAATCAGTTATAATTGATATTTTCACCCTTCATCTCATGCGTCTCCTCCTTCCTCTGTATTAGTCCCAGCTGTTTCTCATCCTCTTGATTACCTCTGTGTGTACATATGTTCCCCACTGAAGTCTTGCGTCAACTCATGCTCTCCCTCTTTTGTGTGCTCTTATGTCTAAGTGTTTCCTTAATGGTCTTCATTAAATCATCTTTGTTCTGTATACTGTTGTCCTGTTGCATCAGTGGTGGTTTCTGATATGGGTGACATGAGCCCCTCCCTATTATTCCCCTAACCACCACATTCCTCAACTCCCCACACTCCCACCACCACCTTCCTTGGATGTCAAATCAGGTTAGTCACCCAAACACTCAGAAATGTTTCCTCAAAATCAATCAATCAATCAAATTTTATTTGTATAGCACATTTCAGCAGCAAGACATTTCAAAGTGCTTTACATCATTACAAACACAGAAACACAAAGCAACATAGAATCAATAATCAAAACAAAGCATTAAGTCAAGTTCCATTAATAAATTTGTAATTGATTACATTTCAAATACAATTCTAAACAGGTGTGTTTTTAGTTGAGATTTAAAAGAAGTCAGTGTTTCAGCTGTTTTACAGTTTTCTGGAAGTTTGTTCCAAATTTGTGGTGCATAGATGCTGAAAGCTGCTTCTCCTCGTTTGGTTCTGGTTCTGGGGATGCAGAGCAGACCAGAACCAGAACCTGAGAGGTCTGGAAGGTTGATACAACAACAGCAGATCTTTAATGTATTGTGGTGCTAAGCCATTCAGTGAAAATGCAGTTAATGTTTGCGGATATTGGAGAAAGAGCCATATTGTGATTTATAAGCAGTTTTTTTATGTTAAAAAGAGTCAAAATAAGCTTTTACAAAATAAAGAGACGCAAACTGGATGACACAGACACAGGTGACCATCACACCAACACCCACCCCACTTCAACAACTTCGCAGGGGAGGTTGAGAAGGGCGGGGTGGTGCCAAACTGGCACCAGTTCATGACTCTAGAGCACAGGTGTCCTTAAGGGTTGGTGTCCTGCAGTTTTTAGATGTGCCACAGGTACAAAACACTGGAATGAAATGGCTTAATTACCTCCTCCTTGTGTAGATAAGTTCTCCAGAGTCTTGCTAATGACCTAATTATTCTATTCAGAGGCACATCTAAAAGTTGCAGAACACCGGCCCTTGAGGACTGGAGTTTGACACCCCTGCTCAGGGGCGCCTCCAGGAATCTTGGGCCCCATGACAAAAAATTAAATTACAAAAAAAATCAAGTCTCTCTGTCTCTTCCATGAGCCCCAAATAGCATTTAGAAAAGTACTCCACTATAACAGCCAAGGAGGAGTATTTTTTATTTCATTTAAAATTGATTTGTTTCTCTGCCATTAGCATAACAACAGCAACACACCGCTAGCTACAGCTCGAGCAACGGGTGCACACGTGCTCTGTGTGGCAGTAAGCTATGCGTACACGGTTGTGAATGACTGATTTTTTTGTTTTGATTTGGGAGCGAGTATTTTTCTAAATGCTATTAGGGGCTAAGGCAGTGGTTCCCAAAGATTTTCTTCTGTCCCCTCCACCCCCCAGTGGTTCCCAAATATTTTCTGAGCACCCCCTATGGATTATAATAAAATCCGCCCCCCCCCAAAAAAAAAGAAAACAAAATCAACTGGGCACACACATCATTCAACCAGACATAAATCTATACACATATTTTGTTTTCAAACTCCACTGAAGTTTATTTCACACTACAAACCATCTTTACAGTGAAACACTTTTGTGTAACTGTTTTTTTTTTTTTTTTTCTTCCCGTGTCTACCTTGCAATAGCACCACACCCCTAGGGGGGAGCGCCCCACACTTTGGGAACCACTAGGCTAAGGAAAGAAGCAGAGGAACTTGATTTTTTCACAGATTATCTCTCTCATATTCTACTTTCAAGATAATGAGATTTTTAACAAATATGAAAATAATATGTCTTCAAGAAAGTTACATACTGCAGCTTTAACTACCCTGTTTGACTTCTTTGAGGGCATGACAGGCATTGGTAAAAATACAAGAGATGCCAAACAGCAGCTGACTGTTCTGTCAAGCAGCAGCACCTACTGTATATATTTTTCTCCTGAAGTTAGCGTCTTTATAGCCTCCTCTTGGCATTCATTAGTGAGACAGTTGGAGACAAATAAACAGAATATACAAGTGTTTGGAGATGATTGCTACCTTTAATATTATGGTGCAGGGTCATGGGACATGGTTATAAATGTTGGCAGAATCAGTACTAACAAAAATGAATTGATTATCATAACATTGTCAAAGGGTTGAAGTTATTGTCTGATGATGGTATTGACCTTCCTCTGCATGTGTGTGTGTTTCCTGGATGACTCGTCCTTCTTCTTCCTGCTGCTGAGACTGTTCTGCTGCAGCCTGTAGGTTTTCCTGGCTTGAACTCTCTCCTTCTCCAGAACCTCTGTATCGTCCAGAATTTCCAGGCCTGGGATCTGACTGATTACGTAAAGTCTGTGGGGGAAAACACCACAGGTACAATAACAATCCAACATGGACAAGATGTTTAGCTGCCAATGCATCTTTTATAATGTGGAAAGATGGGAAATGGTATAAAATTACATTGGAAGACGAGTCAGGACTTCAGGGTAGGTGTTACTGTAGCCCTGCTGAAATTTATAATAACTGGGAAAACCTTTATTTGACCATTTTCTGAAAAGTTAGGCAAGATATTTCTGACAGTTATTTCTGATTTGAGCTTTGCTAGAGTAATCTGTCCAGGAGAGGGCTCTTCATTTGCTTTGCTAAGATAGTTTGTTAGAAATGTAGTGAGAGAAAACGCCATATGTGAAACAATTCAAATTACAAAATGCATTATTGATCCCAAAGGGAAATTAAATGGCAGCCAAAATAGTTTTTTCTCTCTCAATGGTTGGATTTTTAAATGAATGATTAATAATTTTGGAGTTCTGATTGATTGAGAGGGTGGGAGGAACAAAGAACAAAAGAGGAGTGAGGACCCCTGGAACTTAAATAGCAAAAGAGGAAGAGAACAAAAGGAAAATGAAAACTAAACTTAATTGTTTTAGTTCAGAGTTTGTTAGTGTATTTAGGAATGCAGCAGGATTTCTTGAAGCTGTGTCCTGCATGAAACAGTAGCTGAAATACAGGGCTGGCCCAAGCCTCCATGGGGCCCTAATCAAAATTTGGTTTTGGAGCCCTCTAATTCTGTTAATAATGTGAACTGGCTGCAATCAGCAGTCAGATTATTAGATCATTCACACACCTGCTAAAATTATTGCATCTCTGATAGTAATGTTTACATTATATTCTATATGCATATAGAATGAAATGACATTTATTGGCTGATTTATCTGCACCAATTTCCTTAACTTTGGGGGATTGGTGATTGGCCGATGCTTACATGTGAAGCCAATCTTATCCACTGATATTATCTACCTCAGCAAAAGTTTAAAAATCAGCCTCTTCTGCTCTACAGTGAAAAGTTGACTGACAGACCGGCCCACCAGGTCATATCAGCATGTTTGCAGTTAACAATATTTACCCCACTGTAGCTAACTCAGTGACTTTCTTGCTATATTTAGCACATTTCAGACAGAAACAAATTAGTATCTGCCAAAATCAAAATCGCTAGGTCAGGCTTTTTAAAGATTGGTGATTGGCCAGAAAACTGCTATCTGTGCAGCCCAACTTAAGATGGAACACACACACACACATATTCAAGACATTCTTTGATTAAATTAAATTCTCCAATAGCTAAAAATTTAATTTATACCAGGTGAGTCTTTCTCCCCTGAGAATGAGGATTGGTACTGGACTGATTCTGTGCCTTCAAACTATTTTAATTAGAAAAGTTTCACATAACTTATAAGTTGATGCAAAAATACTGCTTGTTTTAGATACATAAATTATCAGCAGAAAACGAATATATATTGCCAACTACAGCGTAGAGTAGCTCATTGATATAGGTGCCATGTAGCCTGATGTAAAAACATTATGCTAGATAATGCCAAACACTGAGAAGTTTTAATTGTTATCAAATGTTATGAAACATGCTTTCTTGAAGCCAAAAAACCCTCAGAAACATACAGAGCCAACCATGAGCTGTTGTCTGGATGTCGTCATCGGAGCTCCACTCCAGGCGGACGCCAGGGTGACCGATATTCATTAGATGGATACTATGGGTCTTCTCCACGACACAGAGACTCATCAAATGACCAAAACATACCTCACCACAGTTCCAGTTCATATGCAAAGAATGAACACAACCCAACGGGGTTTATGTACCTGATCTGGATCGTCTGAATGCTACACACAGGGCTACAGCTCTTCAACCAGAGGTTACACTAGTCGTGGCCACTCTCCTAACCGCTATGAAAGTGACCGCCATAATCACTCTCCCAGCCCGGGGCGAGTACATTTCTGATCTCATTCACGTCCAAACCAAGCTCAGGTAAACTACAAGTAGATGACAATGAGGGTAAATTGCCACTGACTTCTCCCTAGCCCAGACAGACAATGATACCTACCATGACATAGTTACTAGTGACGTTACAAGTTTGACTGATGTAGAGAAGAGATATGTCAGTTATTATTGAGGACATTGTAAGTACATGCTTTTCTTGACACTGGGGTGGATGTTTCAGTCATTCATTAGTGAGGACTTTAGAATGACTACACCTGCTCTTCGCAAAAAACCCATTGTAAAACAGTTTATTCCTCTCACTGGTGTCACAAGTGATCCCCTTGACTCTGTAAGCTCCATTTATGTGACTGCAAAAATTAAAAGCTAATATGTTAGTCAACGTTATCTTTTATGTGCATTACTTTGCAACATGTGATGTGCTTGTTTTCTTTGTTTTGGCAACTTTAGCTATATGAAGACCCATTTTAGCCTAAGGACACAAGGTGGGGAGTGAGGTGGACAAATGTGGCTAATGAAGACATGCTACAGGTGTGGACGGTGCTAAGCCATGAGAGAAAGAAATCCCTGTTTGACCAAAGAGGAAGAAGCAGATGAAATATTTCCCAAGAAAATTAGGTAAGTCATTTATGTGTTACTGTTTTCGGCTTATGGTGGAGAAATGAACATTCAATGAACGAGCAACAGATCTGGTTGACATTCCTGCTGTCAGCATGCCAATTGCACGCTCCCTCAATGCTTGCGACATCTGTGGCATTTTGCTATGAGACAAAACTGCACATTTCAGAGTGGCCTTTTATTGTGGGCAGTATAAGGTACACCTGTGCACTAATCATGATGTCAGATCAGCATCTTGATGTCGCACACCTATTAGGTGGGATGGATTATCTCAGCAAAGCAGAAGTGCTCACTATCAAACATTTAGACAGATTTGTGGACAACATTTGAAAGAAATGGTAATATCGTTTATCTGGAATAAATTTTAGACCTTTGAGTCCATCTCATGAAAAATGGGAGCAAAAACAAAAGTGTTGCATTTATATTTTTGTTGAGTGTATATATGCATGATGTTGCTATGTTTGGTCACGTTTATGTAATTGATGTACTCATTCAGTGGCTAACATCACATGAAGTGATGGCTAGCTGGCAATTAATCAGCGTTTCTCTACCATCCATCTATCCATCCATCCATCTTCTTCCGCTTATCCAGGGTCGGGTCGCGGGGGTAGCAGCTTCAGAAGGGAGGCCCAGACTTCCCTCTCCCCGGCCACTTCTTCCAGCTCTTCCCGAGGCGTTCGCAGGCCAGCCGAGAGACATAGTCCCTCCAGCGTGTCCTGGGTCTTCCCCGGGGCCTCCTTCCGGTGGGATGTGCCCGGAACACCTCACCAGGGAGGCGTCCAGGAGGCATCCTGACCAGATGCCCGATCCACCTCAACTGGCTCCTCTCGATGTGAAGGAGCAGCGGCTCTACTCTGAGTCCCTCCTGAATGACTGAGCTTCTCACCCTATCTCTAAGGGAGAGCCCAGACACCCTACAGAGAAAACCCATTTCGGTCACTTGTATCTGCGATCTCGTTCTATCGGTCATGACCCAAAGCTCATGACCATAGATGAGGGTGGGAACGTAGATCGACTGGTAAATCGAGAGCTTCGCTTTTTGACTCAGCTCTGGGTAATCTGAACTGTCGTTCAGCCCGTAAGCACAAACGACAGTCAGGACCTGTCCCTCCACCCGTAGGCGGGGGGAGGCTACCCTCTCATTCACCGGGGTAAACCCCAATGTACAGGCGCCGAGATGGGGAGCAACAAGTATGCCCACTCCTGCCCGACGCCTCTCACCTTGGGCAACTCCAGAGTGGAAGTATGTCCAGCCCCTCTCAAGAAGACTGGTTCAAGAACCAGAGCCATGTGTCGAGGTGAGACCGACTATTTCTAGCCGGAACCTCTCGACCTCACACACTAGCTCTGGCTCCTTCCCCACCAGAGAGGTGACATTCCACGTCCCAAGAGCCAGCTTCTGCAACCGAGGATCGGACCGCCAGGGTCCCCTCCCTCGGCCGCCACCCATCACACAATGCACCCAAACCCTTTGGCCCCTCTCACGGGTGGTGGGCCCAAGGGAGGGGGGGTCCATGTTTCCTCTTTGGGCTCCATGGGTAAAAGCCCGGCCACCAGGTGCTCGCCATCGTGCCCCCATCCAGGCCTGGCTCCAGAGTGGAGCCCCGGTGACCCGCGTCCGGGCGAGGGAACACGAAGTCCAATGGTGCCATTCATCATTGGGGTCTTTGGGCTGCGCTTTGTCTGGTCCCTCACCTAGGACCTGTCTGCCTTGGGTGACCCTGCCAGGGGCATGAAGCCCCAGACAGCATAGCTCCTAGGATCATTGGGGCACTCAAACCCCTCCACCACGATAAGGTGGCAGCCCAAGGAGAGGCGTTTCTCTACCATTTGCACCATTTTCTGCTTGTTCCATACTTGTGTCAAAAAATTGAATTGAGGTGGTCATTGCATTTGCAAAAAAAAACCCATTTAAACAAAATAATTTTATGTTTCAAAGGCAAACGTGATAAAATCATGTCAGATAAACAAATGTATTCAAGCTGCGATAACGTGATTCAATTTAGTCAGATTGAGCTCCCGCTGAAGAGGGTCTAGCGACATCAGGAGATCATGCGAGATGCTAGCGAGATTATGCAAGATCACACGACATAACTGTTTTGTGCCTGGGAAAACTTCAAGGTGGTTTTAGTTACACATTAAACTATAGATATTTGTTCTTCTCTGCAGGGTACTATTGGCACTGAAGAACTGCACTGTAACAAATGTCTGTAAAAACTACAGCATGAAAATACAGTAAGAGGGCTGGGTTTTGAAAATGCAGCTTTTTATTATGATCTGAAATGCGTATGGAAAGTACATGGGACATGATTGGACCGCTGGATCACGTGCGGAAATTTACACCTGTACTGTAAATTTGTAATGTACAGTTGAATTGTGGGATTTTTACCGGCTGGAGGCGACGTTCAAGGGCTACACGGCGGGGCCAACAATGACTTTCACCGAGTAAATACTTTTGAAAAAAACATTATATTGCAGTTTTGTGTTTGTGTACGAAAATATATTATTGAGCTACTCTCGCTTGTTTGCTAAAGTTAACTTCGGTTATTTCTTAGCTAACATTATGTGCTTTTTAGGTCACCTAATGGCTATATATAGAGAGATGGCTATATTCTGGTCTTTTTGTGGAAGTTGTTTGAGGGTAGGATGTCTCAACTGTTTTTTTTTTTATATATTTTCTCTCGCACATAGGACTGTCAACGTTAACGCGTTAGCGGACGCGATTAACCTGAACATTTCAATGTGTTAATATTACATAACGCAGATCAATCAAACCTTCTGGTTTGACATCAGCGCCTCTCTCCGGAGTGTTATCTAGTTCACAGCAACATGTTACACACAGGGAGCTACGAACAGCGAAATACTTTTTCCGCGACAGCTGACAGCAACAAGAGTTGAACAGTTTCAACTTTCTTGTGTTGGGTTGTGAATGACGTAAACTCACAAACGAACGAGGTAATTAGTCCAACGTTTAGAAACTACAGCGGCTGTAATGCGCCACAGCAAAGTTAAACAAAGGTAAAATAACCCGAACAGGTGATCAACTCAAAACCACTCGTACCTTTTTACTCTCTCTCTCTTTGTAGCTTAAGCTCACCTGTTACCGTGGCAACCGCCTGCGCCCCGCCAACGATTACGTTAAAAACATAACATTCAGTCCGTTACGATATCAAGTTTCCAGGCTTGATATTTATTTCTCGATTATTAATCAGCGCTTCCCTGAACACAGCGATGGTTGACTGACTAGCTGTACTTGGTGCTAGAGTGGCTAACAGGAGTAACAGTTTAGTCCAAAGCTTTTTCTGCTCAAATAAAATCTTTAGTGTATGTCAGGTACAGTACACATTGCATATTGATCTGTTTAGCTAACGTAAGACTGTGTAACAGACAGGCTTCAAGGTGTACAAGTTGTATCAGTTCTGCCATTATGCTGTACTTGGCTAACGGGAAGCTAAGTGTGTTTGTGAGACGGCCACGCACGTGACCACGTAGAATGGGCATCAGCCAATGAAAAGCGGCCCCTCTGGTAAGGTCCATTGCTTGGATTTTAAATTGTTGGAGTACAGCAAGAGGGGTTTGCACAGCTGTGTGCATATTTATATTTCAAGCTTACAAAGTTAGGCATAGTGATTAATTGTGATTAATCAGCTAGTGCCAGATTCAGCTATGGGCAACCGCCCAGGGCAGCATCTTGTGGGGGTGACAAGACCGACCCCTCACCCCTCTCACCGCCCAGATACTCCAATTGTCTGTGTCTCACTGTAACTTTCATCCTTCTGTCCATAGACTAATGGATGACATAGTGAGATATTGCCATCTCACTGTATCTGCCAACCTTAGGTTTACAGATAGAGGCACAGACGTTACAGAAGGTGTCTCTGTCTGCAAACATAGTATATGGATAGAGACAGAGGAATGTATCTGTCTATGGAAATGTCTCTGTGTACCTGAGTATTAAGTAAAAATTAAAACTAATATCACTGAGCATTGTTATTTTTCAGGAAACAGCATCAAGGGCACAAGCGGGTCCAGCAACTCCTTTTGCCACCTAGAGTATTGTTTCATAGGTGAGAACTATGAGAACTATTTTTAGTAATGCCTTTACAAAACATATTTGGTAATTCACAGGCATCTAATCTAAAAATGTAATATGTACTTAAAAACAAAAGGGTAATTTTAAACGGTCCCCCATCTGTTTCTAGGCGATTCATAGGCCTCAACCCAGAAAGTGGAACAAAAGCTGCAAATGCAAAAGTGACATCAACCAACAAGACGACTTATGCTAAACACTAGGACAACAGTGAACCTGTATGTCTCCATTCTCCTCCTTCATGAACCAGTGGAAATTTTAAAATGGTAAAATTACACATTTACACACAATCAGTTCTCTTACTTTATCTTTCTCCCTGTCTGTCATTTTCTCTGCCTGTCCCTGTATCTGTCCTGTCCATTTCTAATAGACAGACCGGAGGACAGCTACAATGAAGGAAGGTCAGAGAGTGTCTTTCCTTTTCATCCTGTCCGTCTTTACCTGACATAAATGCAGTTAGGAAACTTTGACATTTGGGTACTTTTGTTTTAGTAAAGATTATTTAATTAATTGTATTCAATGCCATATTATCATGATTGTAAATGTATCAGTTATGTTTTTAGATCCGAGTATTTTTCACTTTGGTTGCAATACTTTGACTTCTGTGTAGCAAGCAAACATTGCTGTTGCATAATACTATATTTTGTTTTGCTTCAGTTTGTCAGATTTAAATTGACAATAAAATCAAGTGATTTTAAAATATAGATGTATGTTTTTTAAATTAAAAAATGAAACATTTTTTGAGAGTTTGGTAAATTAAGTTGCAAGTTCACAGTTAAACTTTTAAAAGCTAGCAAAGTGCAGTTTCATGAACTACTGTAAAATGACAACTTTTTGTAATTCTACTACAGGACTACTGTAATTTTATTATGATAAAAATGTGATGAAATCACAGTAACCATGTTATATAATTACTGCGCTGTTTTAAAGAAATTACAGTAATATAGCAATTACAGGAAAAACTGTAATAAAATCACAGTCAAATTGTAATAGAATTACAGTAAGGCTACTGTAAAGTTACTGTAATTTCTTTATCGTAAAAATTACAGTAACTGGCTGGAAACCCTGCTGCCAGTAAGTTACTGTAAATTCTACAGTGACTTATTTTACAGTGTGTGGTAGGCTGAACTATTTTGAAATTTCTTGTTACTAATTAAACACCGACTTTGAAGGTTTTGTTTAAACTATTAATTTAAACTAGCTTAAATGCATGTTCAAATGGGTTGTCATATGGCAAGAGTTAATACCTTTTGTAGTAAAGTGCCTGCACTGCACATGTAAAAGAAAATGGATAACAATTTTGAAAATACAGTTCTGTTGTACCTTTTCTAATTGTTGAGTTTTCTTTCTACCCTTTCACCCAGTCCTGTCTTAAAACACTTAATTTAATTGCACTTAAAAAAATGTCTTTGAAATAACATAATTAAATCATGGAAAGGATTTCCACACGATTAAATAGCTTTCTTTCAGCATGAAGCATGTTTGTTGAGCTAACTTAATTTTCATGAGTTGGATCAACTTAATTAAGTAGTGTGAAGGTACCACTGTAAAATAAGTTGGTTTCAACTAAAGTTGCATTCATTTTAATCAAGAAAAGTCAATTATTTGGTCCAAAACATTGCAAACTACTTGGGCTGGCTAACTAATTTGCAATGTTAGCAAATTTACTATATTGGGTCCAAATATACAGTAGTAAATAAGTTGAATCAACCTTAAAAATTTAAGTTGAGCCAACACATTTGCTTTAAATTGGAATAACCTTAATAAATTAAATTGAACTAACACATTTGCTTTAAAATGGAGTAACAGAATTACATGGTGTTGAAATAAAGCAAAGTAATCATGTGGAAATCCTTTCCATGATTTTTTTATGTTAATCCGAAAAGTTATTTTTTTCAGTGAGATGGAAAACTAGCTAGAGCATTTCCACAGACTAAGTTAACATGAGTGGAGCTCCAAGGAGAGGCAAAGTGAAAATGATAGAAAAAGGAGAGCAAGGAAAAGCCAAAAACTGGACGCACATTTTGTTCCTCGCCTTGGAGATGAACCAGACTTTTTTGTTGGCAGCGATTCAGACCTGTCAAAACTTCCAGCCCAGCGAAGGAGCAGGACTAGTTACAGGTAGCAACTATGACATTATTCACAAAGTTTGAGTTAACTGTAGACTGATTGTAAATTGTATCAGTCCAGCCATCTAGCTTACATCTCCTTTTCTCCCTTGTCGGTGGTACAGCGGTGATGTCAGGGACTGAAGGCTGAGTTATAGTCGCGCTTTGGACAGTCAGGGGCGCTGCCAGGGAACTTGGGCCCTATGACAAAAAATTTAATTGGGCCCCCTGCTGTTACAATTTTAAACGCATGCAACTGCCTTGCTTTCCTGTCATGACAGTTTGTTATGAGGCAGATAATCTGTGAAAACATGAATCTCCTCCAGCTCCTCCCTGACCTACTACTGACCGCTAAAGATTGTGATTTACAGCGCTAAAATCCACCTCCTGCCTCTGATTGGTTGTTTCTAGAGAGCACTGGGAGAAGGCAGAGGAATGAAATTATTCTCAGATAATCTCTCAATTTATTGACAGTCTTAACAAATGTGTACTTTTGTTAATAAAAGTTGCATATTGCAGCTTTAATTTCACTTAGGAGGGGACGGGTCAGGAGGGAGGTGGCAACAGATATCTGTAATTTAAATGCAAGTTAAGGCAGGACTATCTGGACTGACAAGAGGCTGTTTTTATAAAGATTGTTTGAATTTATGTCACTAATAAATATATTGTTTTACTGTGTAATTGTAAAAAGAGCAGCGAAACAGGAAAAATCTACATAGACTCCCTGGAAGGATGCTAACTAGCTTGTCACTGAACACAGTGTTGCTCACCTTTTTCACTGAGACAGGGAGGAGGGATTAATCTGATATCGGGGTCAGAGCTGTTTTTGTTATGTTATAAATTAGCTGTTTTTGTTGCCTCCCTAATGTTATTATTCTTTCCTGATGTGTGGATAAATTGCAGCCTAGAAAGCAATTTAAAAGGAATGAAACAAAAAATAGGCCAATATTTTATCATTTAATATATAAGTGAGCCAAAGAGCCACTTCCGCCAGCCGCTAGAACAGCCTATGGGCTGCAGGTCTGAGGCATTTTGTTAGCATGTTTTCCTTCATTCTCATAGCTTGATAGGAAGTCAGGTTATCCAAACTGGCAACCCACGTTAATAAAATAATAGTGAAATAACATTGACCACAAAACACTGTATTTATAAAAGATATCAACATTTTTCCTACATAGAAAGCCCTAACAAACTAATGTAGAAAAAAAAAGATTTATCTTCACAATATTTATTTATTTACCAATAAATCAGTATGATTTGTTCTTTAAATTGCCATTTATATTTTTTGGTTTCAGGAGATTGAAGGATGGAGAGACACTAATATGTGGTTCTTCTAGGTTCGCAGTGTTCCTCTCCTGATCCATTCTGTCTGATAATTAGTGCCGTTCCTCTATTACTGATCATGTCATGCATGCTCAAACAGCTGTTAAATACAGAAAATGCCGACTAGAAAAAAATGTCCCCACATCGTTTTGGCGCTCCTTCTAGTGCAGCGCTCCTATGCATTACATACAGTGCATACCCACTTTTTGCTCCACTGGGTACCACTTAAATATATAAATATGTTGGTAGATTTTTCCCCTCCTTCTTTAAATGCTAGTGAAATGGAGGCAAACAGTCTGTAGCTAAGCTAACTATCCTAAATGGTTGATAATCTCACACAGTCTAACCACCTCTCTTGGAGAAAAACTGGGCTACAATTGACACTCTGGTCTTTTTTCTCTCTATCCTTTTGAAAATCTGACTATTATTTTTCTTGGCAGCATAGTAACTGCCACAGGTTTTTGTCTTCTCTGACTGCTGCTGAACACCGTCACCGTCAAGCGCACCAAGCAGGAACGAACCATTTCATGCCAATCGGGAGGGGGTGGGGGGCTCAGTGCAAATATGGGTGTGCATTTTGGTCTTTGAGTGGTAACATTTATTTTTTACTGATAAAAACAATTTAAAGAACACAATAATTGATCATTTGTAATTGACAGGGCCCCATTTTTTTTCTATTTCTATGAAGAAAAAAACAAAATTATTTTGTGGAGGGCCTCCTGTCAGTCAGGGGTCCTTGCAATTGTCCTAACTTTCCCCCCCTTTACCGCGCCCCTGCTTCGGGTTGAGCACGTTTTTGAGCAAAGGCAGCAGTATGGCGTTTATAGTTAAGGTTTACATTGGAGCCGCCTGAAAGAGCTAGCTGCTCCAGGGTCTCAGTTGAAATTGATAGTGTCAAAGTGATCCGATTGCTTTCCGTGGTTCTGAAGTGATTTGAATTTGGGTTGTTTCATCATTAGTGACCAGTAGCCTGATGTTTCTGTTGTTCTCTTGGTTTGAGCGCCGAACATCTGACATGGTGTACTTTATGTCAGATGGATTTCAGAATGACATAGTCGCTCTCTGTAGTGGTGAAACTTGTAGGTTGTTTTTCTATGGTGTAGCTAAACATTTGGTGTCACTTATAGATCTTCTCTTGCAGATTGTTTGTTGAACATGCTATTTAAAGCACGTGTTATTTATCAAATGCCCACAATCTGAACAAAAAAGGAAAACCCACCGGTAATCTATATATTGGGACAGACTTCCTCCATTGAAGTAGCTAGGTGCAGCCTCGTTGTTCATCATACTGAGGACCCTAGAGTTGGAAGGGAACACAATCATCAGAGAACAGAAGATGCTCCACCTCACCTGCCTGCACATCCTGAAAAAATGGCTAACTTGATGTTGGGGAACTTTTGCCAAATTTCCTCCACAAACACGGGTAGGTTATTGATCTTGTTCTTGTTGATGCACATGGCGGTGATACTTGGCATGTAGGGGAACTTGACATGAGATGTGTAGTTGTTGGAGTCTAGAATCAGAGTGCTGAGCTTCTCCAGCCGCCCCAACAGAGCCGGGTTCCAGTAAAGATTGAGTCAAAGAGAAAACACTAAAAGGAAGTTCATCACTTGCAATCTAAAAATTAATCCTGTAAATTTACAGTAAAATACCAGCAGTTACAGATGCCAGTATTCTTCTGTAAATGCACAGTAGCTGTACCGTAATTTATTCTGACAGTAGATTACCATTAAAGTAAGTACAGTATTGATACTGTGAAAGGACGGTAAAATAATGGTGTTTGTAGCTGCCAATATTTTACCATCCTTTCACAGTAGCTGTACCGTTATTTATTTTGACAGTACATTACCATTACAGCGAGCACAGTATTGATACTATGAAAGAACGGTAAAATCTATTTTACCGTTTACCTTCAGTCAGAATAAATTACGGTACAGCTACTGTGCATTTACAGTAGGATACTGGCGTCTGTAGCTGCCAGTATTTTACTGAAAATTTACATTTTAAATCCTGTAATTACTTTTTAAAGTAGTTTTCTGTAAACGCAAATACTACGGTGGCCGACAGGTGCAAACATGCAGCAAACACGAGAAAAACAAATACAATAAAAAAGAGATGCAATCAAAAAAACCCTCAAATAATATGCAGCAAACAAAAAAGAGATGCAAACAAAAAAATAGTTGAAAACGAAAGTGCTCCAGACTACTACAACAGTTGTGTCCGAATTCAGGGTTTGCATCCTTTCAAGCTTATTCTTTCAAGGGCTTGAGAAATGGCCCGGTCTACGGAAGAGGGGTCCTTCGAAGGCCACGAATATTGACGACCAGAAGAGAGAAGCTGTAACCTTCAGCTAGCTGCCTAGCCTCCAACTACAGAGTTGGAATAACATCAACTATGTAGGAAAACTAACACTCCTATCTATCTTTTAATTAGACTAGTGTTCAATTAACACTGTATTTTTAACATCCAACACTAGAAGTCTAACACTTTTGATTTTGCTCTGTAGATTTTGATTCATTCCCTAAAATATTGATTATAGAAAGTAATTTTTTCTTTCTGTTTAATATTGACTTTAAATGCTGATTCTCTAAGATGCAAATACAAGTAAAATATCTTGCCTAGGAAAAATACTGTATTGTACAATTATTTTGCGATAGTGTACTGCCAGTCGTCAATCTTGATTGTGACAACATTAGACATCAAATTTAACAATATTCTACCGTATTTTATAATATAATGTTACTACTAGAATTCTGCTGTAAATTTACAGAAATTTCTAAGAGTATAGTTCACTAAGTGATGAATTGCTGGCAAAACATAAAATCATCAATCATAGTGGTCAATCACAGATAGACTCTTACCAAGGTAACGGTATCATCCACGGTTCACATGCAGACCAGAAATGACTATGTAATTGATTTGATCTGCAACAACAGGAATCTATCTATCCATCCGTCCATCCTTATATCCTTATATCTGTCCATCCAAGGAGGTCAAGGAACTGCTGAGGGAGAGGAACAGCGCAGACACAGAGAAATAGCAGATCCCCTTTTCAGCCACAGGGATCTAACACAGGTACGGACACAGGGACCTGTATAGCTGCGCCAAGGCAAACTACAAGCAGAGGATTGAGGATGAATTCAGCAGCAACAACACCTGTCCTCAGCACTGAGAACCAGCTCTCCACAAGGCTGTGTGCTAAGCCCTCTGCGCTGCACCCTCTATTCCCATGACTATAGCCCTGCTCCCCTGAACAATACCATCATAAAGTTTGCGGATGATACCACGGTGGTGGGGCCGATCTCTGGAGGAGATGAAACCGCATACAGAGTGGAAGTGGAATGACTGTCTGTCTGGTGCACCAACAACAATTTCTGTTTTAACACCTTCAAGTCGAAGGAACTGATTGTCAATTTTATGAGGTATAATCTGGACATTCAGCCCATCATTATAAATAGGGAGAGGGTGGAGATGGTGCAAAATTTCAGTTTCCTGGGCAGCTACATCAGTGAAGAACTGACCTGGAATGCTAACTCCACTTCCACCCTGAAGAAGTCCTAGCAGAGAACAGATCAACAGAAAAGGATACTCATCCAAGATATTGTAACTCAGGTCCAGCACCTTGAGCGTGTCTGTCTGCATCAGTATGCTGTCATATGGGATCTCTGTCAGGCCCTGATAGGCAAAAGAAAGCCAGTGGAAACCCAAGGCTTGGTTGACCTGCTTGTGCTCAGCTGCGGTCTGTAGCTCCATGACATAAGAACTCCACTTTGTAACTTCTGCTGCTTCTTCCCTCTGGAAAGATCACTCCATGACCAGCCTCAACAAGAAACAGAACATGGAATAGTTAACATTCATCATTGAGCACAGGAATGACATGCAAACCTACATTGTATTTTATTGATATGTGTTTTGGTATTTTATCAAATCTGTTACTGTAACCCTTTCAGACCAATAGATATCCTTTACCATGGTAAAATGGATAATAGACAACCTCTTCCCACAAATCCGGTATTAGCACATTCTAAATTAGTATGGAAAGAGATGCATAAAATATGTGGGATGTCACATTTTAAACAGTTGTATTCCTCATTGTGGTTTAATCCATTACAATGGCTTATAAAGGGAATACGTATCGTCAATGTTTTGTATACAGATGGAGTTTTTATGTCTTTTTCAGATGTCATGATCAAAAATAATATAACTTAAGACAATTTCTGGAAATACCTACAAATTAGAGACTGTATTACCAAAGTCAATTTCATACATAAGGATAATCCAGGAGTTTATGTGCTCAAGTAGAATCAAATATAAGGCATAAACATTTTATAAATTATTTAATAGTATGCAAAAGGATGTATGTAAAAGTCTGGGGATTGTCTGGCAGACCTTGGCTGCATTTTTATTGATGACCATGGACGGAAATCCCAGGTGGGTCAGTAGGGTCTGGACCCCCCAATCTTCGAAAAGTCTAGAATTGTCCCTCCCCCAGAAAATCATATGAAACCTTTGTATTTAAACAATATCAATATGAAAAGGCGAAAGAAACAAAGAATGAAATAAATCTGCCATTCATCAAAGAAAAAAATAAGAATGAATTTGTAGGTCCACCTCCGCCATTGTTAGAACATTGGTTCAGTCCAAAGTTTACAGGAGCAACAGCAGTGCTGTAAACGTCAGAGCCACTGAAGTGAGGCTGTGGTTCTGCAGCACTTACTTTCACTGCTCAATAGGAAGAAACACATTAACAGTAAAAATCAGACTGCAGTTCATTATTTTATTACTTTGGCTGAATCATGATGAATCAATACCAGCAAAACTGACTACATTGCTTTGATAGACAAACTTTTTTGTTGAACGTAGCAAATACTGTATCTCAATTATATAAGAGTTATCCCTTTACCTCTTATGTTAAAGAGAAGAGTTTGAAAAGGGAGGGACTAAGTACTACAATTAGCTGACAGCTCGCTGTGTGGGAGCCGAGGCCAGAGAGATAGAGAAAAACAGAAATGTATGCTTTTATTTCTTAACATCTTCAAAATAGAGTCTCTAAAACGACACACACACAAAAATAATCTGGATATTTTTCTATAAAAACTCTGGTGCTTTGAGCATTAAGTTTAAGTTATGATACTTCCCAGATCTTTGCTATTTCTACCAACTTATAGATTCTCAGCCATCCAGGACATGGTAAAACTAAAAAAGATTTAAACATAAAGCAACTTATAATTTAAATAACACATAATTTATATTGAGAGCCACTACAATAAATCAATATTTATGGGGAATTTTATCAAGTGGAGTTATTCATTAAAACTTGTTTTTATTAGCCTTAAATTTTTGTAAAGGTGTACCAGCGATTATATCTGTGCCACTGAACCAAGCTCATATCTAAACATTAAAATTTTAGTTTGACTTTTATTTTTCTCATTTTCCTTACTGAGAGAAATACACGTTTGTGCATTACCACTCACTAGTCATTTTTGGTCTTGCAGCTTGAACACATTAAAAACCTTTTAAACCACGTTTTACGATACATTTCACTGTGACTTTGCCAACCCCTTCAAAATTGCTCTTAAAAATTGTCCCTGTCCCTCCCAATAGTGAAATTGGATTCCCTCCCTTGGTGATGATGAATGGTTGAGAATACTGTCAAATAATGGGAAATATACTAAAGTATCTAGAGGAAAATTTACGCACTATAAGATGGTACATAGACTTTATTTCACCCCATCCATCCTTCATAGAATGGGTCTTCTCACCAACAACCTATGCTGGAAATGCAAAACGGAATCGGGAACCTTTATACATGCGATCTGGAAATGTAAATGCATATCTCAATTCTGGAAAACAGTATGGGCTCTTTGCACCTGCCGCGCTGATGTCACAACCGCATGCGCAAATGTGGCTCTTTTTTTCCGCTTTGAGTTACCATGACAGCTAGAAAAGACAAAGTTGTATTTCAGACGAAAATAAAACAATACTATGAACATTGCTGTCTTCCTAATATAATGGGCTTTTAAGTTTTCATGGATTTCCAAGCGGTCCTGAATTAAGAAGACGGTGGCTTGTGAATATTCGTGGCTACCAGTTAAAGCTAACGCCGCACAGCAAAGTTTACAGCCTTCACTTCACTCCGGATCAACTTCTTCAGCCTAAAGAAGAAGGTAAAGGAGCTTCCTGTGTTATTTCCATGGAACCACTTTTGTATTGAGCCTGAATGATCGAGTTTATGGGAAGGAGAGAGCAGACCAGAGCCAGACAACCGACCAACTGATCTGCCTGTAAACACCGTGCTGCTTCACAAGAAACATGCAAAACTAATAAAGCGAAGTAACACGGAGACCTTAAGGAACACGGCTATATTTTTCTAAAAGCAACAACTTTGAACCTGAACCGTCAGCTGAACTAGAACTCTGACACCAGAGCTGCTCTACTGTTAAGCTATGGGCTTGTTGTTCCTCAGGCTTCAGAAGCAAAAAGCCTGAACCGTAAAATCCCCCGTTACTTGGTCTCTGACACTAACGACAATAAACGCACGTAATATACTTGAAAATAAGGTAAAAAACATTGTCTGTTAGAATGGATGAAAAATGTTTAGATACTTAAATGGCACATTTTTAGCTTATGTTTTAGGTATCTGTGTATAACGAGGCGAACATCTTAAAACCTTTCTCCAGCTTACTTGTCGGGGCTTCGGATCAATGTTCATCATTAATTGTTACCATGGACAAGCCCTGCAAATACCGAGTGTAAAGAGCCTTTTTCGATAGATCGGAAAAGATTGAGCCGCTTTTCCCCGAACGCGGAAGCTGAGGTGCAAAGAGCCCATTAGAACACATTGGAAAGTGGATAGGTGTGGTGATACCCATGTCACCAAGACTATACTTTTTGGGGGACCAAACAGTAATGCCTAATATATCAAAACACCAAAGCACTGTGGTGCAGGTGGGGACTGTCATGGCTGCCAGAATAATCCTCAGACTATGAAAATCTTTAACTGTTCCAAATGTTAAAAGCTGGTTGGAATTAATGTTGGAAATAGAACTATGGAAAATGAACTAATGCTGGACAAACTACAGTATATTATGACATAGAAGACTTGAAAAATGCTGGGATGAAAAAAGTACTTCTATTCTAAATCCTGGAACTGTTTCCTCTCCTGCAATAATGAGACAAGTAAACTCCTTTAATGAACTGCTGAAAAATACTGACGAGTGACTACTTCTGTTTACTGTGGTTGTTTCTACTATCATCAAAGATATTTAATCTTCTGTGAAGCTTTTATTGATTTGATATGAGCTGAGCTGGTTGTTTTGTTTTACTTTGTTTTATTTATGATTTGTTTTGTTTTGAGAGGGTGTGAGGAGAGTTAGAAGAGGTTATATATACATATGTATTCTGAAACAATAAAAACATTAATAAAAAAAAATCTGTTACTTTAGATAATTATTATATGAAGACTACGGAAAGAGCTTTGGTAGAGTAATACACAAACGGAAAGGCATCTTGCAGATCAAAGTCGATGGGTATATTGGACGCTTAAATAAAAGCAGAAGCTGAGGCGCTGGAAGAAACAAGTGGAGCCTACATTCTAGATTAGATTAGATCAACGTTATTGTCCCCTAGCGTCAATTTGCTTTGCAGACAGAAAGAACAATATTGCAGATAAATACATTAAAAATTACAATAATAGTACACCAGAACATCCATATAGCACACAGTTCAAACATATACCACCATAATTTGTTTGGACTTCTCAGTTTCTGCCTGAAAACTTGCTAAGGTTAGTGGTTGGGGCGCAAGGGTGGCCTTCCAGCTGCACACCGTGCAGGAAATGTAAAAATATTACTGGGTAATTATGTTACTGGAAGACCTTAGCAATGCTAAAACACAGTCTTAAGAAAAACAAACCAAAAAATACAGTTAAAATAAATATAATTTCTTTTCACATCTGTTAAATCCCAATTATGTAATTAGCCAGTGAATCTAAAAACACATTTAGAACTGAACTAAATAAATTAACTAGGCAGCTTCTTAAGGCCCTCAGATCTTCAAGGGCCTCATAATTTCTAACATTTTAACACAGACCATTGATATTGAATTTTAACATTTGTTTAGTCAGAATGACAATGTTATTAAATTAGATTTAATGGTTTCAGGAGGGATAGATTAAAAGATTTTAAATTATTTAACATTTCAATTTACGATTTTAAGGAGCTGGCAAATTTACTTTGTAAAAAGTGCAAAGAACAATCTTGAGTTAGTTAGCAACAGTTTGATGTTGCTATAGTAACAGAAGTTTGTTTGTTCACAAATATATTTGTCTGCTTGTTCACAAATATATTTGTGAATACATATTTGTTATCTCAGCAATTTACAATTACCTCAAACCTTGCTTTAGTGTTGGACAATTAAGCTAGAGCTCCTCTCCCATATTCCATTAAATCAATGTTGAAATGCTGTTAGTGGTGCTGATGTTCTTAGCAGACTGAGGGGACCCTAAATCAAATTGTGCTCAAGGCCTCATGCAATCTTGGACTGGCCCTGCATTAGGAGCTAAATCTGCTGCACTGCGCATCCCACTGCTGGATACAGAGAAATATACGAGGAGACTCAACTTATGGGAATTTAGAGAACAAGCTTTTCCATTTCTTGACTGTTAATTTTGTAAGCTCCACAGAGAACACTTTGTTTAGTTGCCGGAGCTTTAAGGAACAAGTTTTCCTGAGTGCATAACAGCAACTACCAGATAGACGAAGCATTTGATATGGCACAGTCTGAAAGCATTGTAGAGCTGCAAAAAATAAATAATAAAAACAGCATGCTCCATGACTACAAGGCGAGCACTACAGCCCTTCTATGCGCTGATCAATCGGCGCACCACTGAGGAACACATACATAAACTTTATCAATGCAAACACGGACATGCGCTGGGCTAGATGGCGTAAGATGTAAACACAGCTGTCCAGGAAACTGAAATTTGGCACCATCTCCACTCTCTCCCCATTTATAACTCTGGGCTGAATGTCTGGTTTATACCCCCTAAAGTCAACAATCAGTTCCTTCGACTTGAAGGTGTTAAAACGGAGGTTGTTGTTGTTGGTGCACCATATAGTCATTCCACCTCCACTCTGTACACAATCTCATCTCCTCCAAAGATGAACCCCACCACCGTGGTATCATCAGTAAACTTTATGATGGTCTTGTTTGTTTGGGTGGGGCTATAGTCATGGGAGTAGAAGGTGTAAACTAGGGGTCTTAGCACAAAGCCTTGTGGCGGGCTCAGGGCTGAGGACAGATGGGTTCCTACTCTCACCCTCTGGGAGCGGTCTGTCAGGAAGTTCATGATCCAGCAGCAGATGTTGTGGGGGAGACCCAGATCCCCCAGGTTCCTCACCAGTCTGCTCCGAATGATGGTGCTAAAAGATGAGCGGAAGTTCAGGAAGAGCAGTTTCACATAGCTCCTTTGCTGTTCCACGTTTGTCAATGTGGTGTGATGGTGGAGGACTTTAAGCATGGTGATGGAGCTCTGAGTGAGGGACTGATTAAAGATGCTGGTAAAAATCCCAGCAGCTGATCTGCACAGACCTTCAGAACATAAATAGCTTGATTTTTGTTACTATTCATATTGATCAGATAACAAATCCTAGGTTGCAGTGTAGTAGAAGTATGAAACAATGCCATCCCCAGTTAAGCTAGCAGGCAGTTAAAGCCAGTGTTTTTGACCATTTTTGCAGGATAGTTGCAATAAACTTAGAATCATGCATTAGAGTTGTGGGGTTTGAATCTCCACAATCATGGAATTGCATAAAACATATAAAAGGTCTTTATAAAGCCTGACCTGTTGATTCCGATGTTGGCCGATACCAGTTTTTTTGTGTGTAAAGTCAGCTTGGCAACAAAGTTGCTTCTAGCAACTGTGAGGTGGCTTTTGTTATTCATGCACGTGTAGACGTGACCTGTTGGGCAGATCCATCGAACCAGCTGAGAAAATCAGTTTCACATGCAAGTATTGGCTGATATCCCAAAAGTAAGGAAATCAGGCACCAGTTTATCAGTGCAGCAAAACTATCAAGGAATAAGCTGGTGATCTGTGTATTTGTCAGCATGATGAAGGACAATGGAACAACGTAGAAGTGATAATAAAGTTGATCAAAGATTAGAACACAAAACTGTGCTCAAGAATCTTCCCAGATCATAACTTCCTCTGAGTACATGTGGTCACGTGTTAAAAAGCAGGTGGAGAAACAGAAGCCAATATATTGATAACTCTAAAATCTAAGAACAGAAGAATGCATCACCATCCAGAAGCTCATATGCATTTATTTTTATATTCAATCAAAAACAAGTTTCAGTATCTCAAAGAAAAAAGGAAAAAATCTAGAAAATCCATTTGCAGCTTTGACTTCACAATATTTACTTTACATTCAGATCATTACGGATGTCCAGGCTTATTCAAGACATAGGATTAGATTAGATGTACTGTTGTTAATAATATTATTCAAATATCAGTTAGCACAAAATATAATTTAAAAGTATGTATTAACCTGATTTTTTTTGTCTTATTTATGGCACAAAAAACTATTTCAGTTACCTAATGCTTTAAATTTAGATCAAGTACACTATGGATACATATTTTGTCAGTTTTGTGTGGACTCACCGAGGCGAGGATGACATGTTGGATCTGTTCAGTGCCTGAGAAAGCCTGAGAACGGCTCCCAGCCCTTATAACAGGGTTTCTTTCATGCTCTGCTGGGAGATCACATGATGGAGATAATCACATTACTGCTTACCCGTGTGGTTCAAACCCACTGGCCCTGATCTAAATAATGCAGCCTGGGCTTGGACAGCAACCGAGAATCAATTAAACAGACTTTAAAAAGTGCTCTTTGGTGGGAATTCTATAAATTCTGCTCATATGTACAAAGTACAATTTGAGTTATTTTCACTTGGCCATTTTAATGAAACAAAAGCAAAGAATTTGACCATTAAATTACAGTTCATAATTATGGGAACATAATTAAACTCGGATGAAGTCAAGAATATATACACAATAAAAGTAAAATATGAAGAATAAAAAATGTTCAGAGGTGAAATGTTCTGTTGCAGTGTGGAAAAATTTCCAACTGTTTTCACACCATCAGAAAACCAAAAGTCATTAAATACTTGAATACTTTCATTGGTTAAATAAAGTACAGTGTTCTAAAGTTGCTTTAGAGCTACAATAAATCATAAAATCATAAAAGCAGGCCATAAAATAGACCCCGGTGGTCCTCGGTGACGGGCTATGTCCTGAGCATCAATAGCAGCTTATTTCGCTGCGCCAAGTCGTCCTCAAAGTTTAACTGAGCACACGAAGCGATGAGCTCTGCTCTTCTTGCAGTCTCTAATTTGCCACTTGGAGTTCCTCCACACCAGCACACACTTCCTGTTTCTCTTCATTTTGGAGTGAGAGGGGGTCTTCCTCCAGTTAGTATAGCTGACAGGCTCACCGCCTGCCCACTCCCACCATCCTTCACGCTCCCTGCTGTTCAGACCTTAAATGATACAATAGACCTTTTTATTTAAAAATAACAAGAATTGGTCAAAGTGCTGCGCAGCTTATCATAAGACAACAAAACACACAAAAAGCATCAGTTCAGTCACGCTGAAAGCGAATATGACTTTTTAAACATATTTTAAGGGTTCATTCGCACCAACCCTCGGGAGCTCCCGAGCTGCAGGTTTGCCAAAGATCTAGTGTGGCTCTGTGATACAGAAATTTCCCACATTAATTGAAGTCAGCTGTTTGTTTATGTAGGTGTGAATGCTGAATCAAACTCTATAATGTGGACCAAGAAGTGAACTCTGGCCTAAAAACCTAGGTCTGGGTAAATAGGGCCAAAATGAATGCATGGAGTCTAGCACTACAGGGAGAAATGGCTTGTAGTTTTTTTTACCAGACAAAAGAAAAATCCATTAAATGGGGCCTCCCATGTTTTATGTTTATTCTTAAAATAAACTCTTAAAAGATCAAAAGGACACAAAGGTTTGTCTTTTGCAACAGGAGAGACGCATGTCACACTTAGCTGTTCAGGGTAAGTCCAACGAGAGCTTGCAAACCTTCAATATTCATTCTCTTCAGAGCATAGGCGTGTCATCACTGTGATAATACAACAGCATAGGCAAATACAGGCAATGCATTCCATATATGGCAATCTCTTAAGACAGCTGTATGGACAGGCATTTTGCACAGCTCGTCACAGCTCAGGAAACGCCTGTACATTATCTGGAAACTCCTTTAACGGACAGACATATCTGCTGTGTTTTGGTACTTCTGCAAAATGTAACAGTAAATAAATGATAAAAGTATCTACATTTCCATCAAGAGGTACCTTCCAATATTGTTCTATCGTCAATAGAATATCTCTTTATAGATTTATTTATTATTCTTCCATCTCCCTTAATGCAGCTGAAACCGCTGCATGCCCACCAACAAAAAAGGTATCAAAACGTGCGGCTTATCTCAAGATGGGTGCTATTATTTTTATTGGGAATCAGAGTTGCCATCTCGATGTAAAAAGTGAAAAACAAGCGAAATTTCCAACTGCTGAACCTTTGAGTGTAACTGAAACTAAAACATTCCTGAAGAAATTTAAACAGGTCCTTCCAAAGTGTTCCCATTTGTTGGAACCCAGTGTTCTCATGCAAAAAATTAGCATCAATGCTAAGCTTAGGTAATAATTACTAAATACTGTAGTATGTGGAGAATCACAAGCATGTTGTCAAACATGGACTTACTGCATTCAATATGTTAAAATTAGTGTATAAGCTAAAATGTGCAAAAATGCTGATGTTACCCTAAATGCTGTCAGTAGCATGTGGGGCATCACTAGCATGCTGTCTTACACTGACTTCCTCCATTCAGTATACTAAACATAGCTAATGTATACAATATATCTAAAATGCTTATTTTAGGGAAAAGGTAAATACTAAGGCAGTGCCCTAACCAGGGAGAAAGAAATAGCTAAAATACTTATTTTATGGCAAAGGCTAATATTAGTGCACGGCCTAAGGTGATGCATTATCCTGAGAGGTATATTGAGGCTTTTATTTTGAAATTCTCAGTAAACTTCATTTTAAAGGACCACACTAATCCCATCTGTAACAGTGGTTGGGTTAAGCCAGGGTTCCAATCGACACTTTGGCAGGCACCATTTGAATTTCTTCAGAAATTTTCAAGTTTATATTATTATTATTACATCGAGATGAATCTGAAAATCACTTCAATGGTAACAGGGTGCCAGCCTATTCAAAGATTTCATCAACTTAAAATCAATTCTAGAGTGAGAAGGTAGCCAGTGAAAAGAACAGTGTGGGAGTGGTGTGGTCTCACCTGTGTGTTTTAAAAATCCAAAATAAAATACCACAAAAACAATACATAAAAGTGAAAACCCCCCACTTATAAACAAAACTATAAATAAAATGGATCATTCCTCTGTAAACAAAATTGTCCACCAAAAATATCAATCATCAGATTGGAAATGATCAAGCTCATTTTAATTTGTTATGTGATTGCAACAAGTTTACTGGCATCACATTTTTCAGGTATGTAAACATGTGTGTAATGTGTGGAGAACTTTGATGCCATGCTTTCTAAAAACTGAAGCCAAAGGGAGTAAAAAAAAGAAATGGTCCCTGAAGGAGACCACAAGAAAGATGAGCAGGTTTCAAGGACTGTAGGCTGGTTTTTATTCCCATTACACCTAAAACACACATAAAGTTAATCGTTTTTCCACTTTAGTTTAATATTTTGCATCAACCGAATCTCCTACTTGATGGGCTTAAGAACACCTAAGAGCACCCTAAGAACAGCTGTGCTGTTCTTTGATGTATCGACTTCTCTTGGTAGGTTTGTAGATGGATTTTGTTGGATTAGAGTGGAGGCAGCTAAATACATATGCACACCACACTTTTAGTATTAAGTGTAGAACATTCTTATGAACAATCTGAACCTTATGAATGTGTATGCAATGCAATATGTAAAATGAAACATTTGTGTTCAGGTATATTCTAACGGTAAATATACTATTATTACATCAAGATGATGTAATAATAGTACTACATCATCTTGTAATATTATTACAAGATATTTATTACGTAAATATCATCTCAACCACCTTCACTGCAGAGCACTGACCTATCCAGAAAGGCTTTCTTCCACTGAAGTCCCACAACCAATCCATGTCAGATTTAGACAGAACACTTGCAAGACTTCCCATGAACCTGATATCAAAAACAAGTAAACAATATCAACATTTTCAAAGTTACAAATGAGACATTACAAACAATAATGAATGAGTTTGTATTTTTCATGGATCCCACCACCACACATTATACAGTGAAACCCATCAACCCTGTGATAACAATGTTTAATGATACCTTTCTCTGCAGGCCCTGTTTGCTGCACTCCATGTGAGCTTGGGCTTAGTGCTGACGATGTAACAACATCCTCCTTGAAAAGTCCAGCCCTGAGGACACATCTGAGCACCAAGGATGGGTAGGAATGTGGAGATAGAAACATCCATTGTTAAGTTGTCAGTCTAACCAAACTTGTTCTTCTATGCCTGTTTTGTTCCCTTGGAAACCATGACTGAAATACAACTATGGACCTTGGCAACAGTTTCCTCCAAATGGGTCACAAGATAACAAAAATCGTTAATGCATGATAGAAGTGAGGCTGAGATACAGTATATGAGTATTCTACTGAAAAATTTTCAATACTCAGAGGTTTACATACATTCCTGATTGGCATGAAAGTCTTTATAGGCCTTTTAATGGTGCCTTTGAACTGTTCAATTTTTGGGGTTGGTGTGATTAAACAACAAAGAACTGCAATTCATTTTCAAAGTTCACAGTCACAAATATATAGATAGAACCCTACTAATATTATCGGGAAATGTCCCTAAGCAAGCTCTAGACTGAGAAACCATGTACTTATAGTATCATCAAAAAGCCATCCATCCACCCATCCATGCTTATCCCCAGAGGGGTTACCAGGGGTACAGGTGGCTATCTCAAACAGTCAATGGGCGAGAGGCAGGGTCACCCTGGACCGGTCGTCAGTCCAGCACAACCATTAAAAAAAAGCATCTGGTTGTCCCAGGTAAAAACCTTGGCCTGTCTATCTGATTGCAATACACTTTGTTTTGTCCAGGGGGTCTGGGCTCTCGGCTATTGGGCTCAATACTGACAATTATACTGACTATGTACTGACAATCCAGAGTCCAGGCCCCCAGGACTGCTTTCTGGAGGCTAGACTCTATTGAGGTTTCAAGTTTTACCCAATTGCTAACATTTGCCCATGTCTTGTGTAATGCACCAGTTTGAAGCTTTGAAGCTTACTGGAAACTGCCTGTGCTGTAAGCGACCATCCTCCAAATGCTGATCCAAACAATGCGGCTGTTATTGTTAATTCAATATTTGGAAGTGTGACCAACAGGACTGAACAACTTTGCTTACATCCTCTGCTGCCATTGCTAAAACTACAGGCAAACTACCTTTTGAAAACAGCATAGAAAGTCAACATCATTGTTTACAACTGCTCCTTCTGTTCGCTGATTGGTCCAGTAGAAAAGTCAACTTCTGAGCCCTCTGACTCCTGGTCTTCCACCTACGGTTGTGTCTTGGTGGTAGCTCTGGTTTTTCTTAACATTCTGACCAATGTTCCCTCATCTAATATTGACAGTTTGACACATTTGGGTGTTCTAATTTAACAATAATCCAAGGTCAACATTAAGTTTCTGGAATGCTCCTGACCTCAACCAAACTGAAAATTGGCAGACCTCACTTAGAAACATAGTTAAGCAATTTAAATTAGCCTTTCCTTTTGTGCTAATAAAGTAGTCAAAAACATAGCCAGGTAGGTCACAACATTATTGATGGTTTCTAAAATCCAGATAGAATGCAATTGTAATTCCACACTGAATTATAGTCAGAATGGTTGATTTTTGATTGAGGTCAACAACTGATGGTGGATCAACCATCAAACAATCATCCAATTCTAGCCAAGTGACCAATATTTAAAAGATGTTGTTGAATCAATGTTGTTTTGTGGTTGAAATCTAATGAATGAAATGCCAATGTCTGATTGTCTGATCGTCTGATCGATGTTGAATCAATGTGTGCTGTTTTGTCATATCCTTTCCCCTCTTCTCCTCTTCTGAGCTCTGGGTCAGAGCATTTTATTATTGAGTGTTTTTCAACACTGGTCCTCAAGGCACACTGCCCTGCAAGTTTTAGGCATTTCCCTAATTCAGCACACATGATTGTAATTGATGGCTGATTAATAAGGTTTTACTGAAATTAAAACATGCAGTTCAATTTGACTAAAGGACCGACAGGTGTTTTGAAGCTTTTGTTGGTAAAAGTTAAAGTGACAGAGGTGTAATTTGGAGTTAATTGTAGATTACTTTAAACAAGGAAGTGAGATGGAAGAATGCGAAGAATTAGACGATTCAGATAATTGTAGTGTGAATAGTGATTATTGTAAAAGAAGTGCAAAAATGGGAGACTGGCAAACAATGAACTGAGGAAATAAGAAAAGGAAAGGATTTGAATCTGATGAAGAAAAAAGAGAGGAGAATAAAAGAAATGAAATTTAAGTAATTCTTAGATTCCAGAATCCATGTGCTTTGAATCCTTTAAAAATAAGTGAGGCAATATATAAAATAATAGGTGAGGTGAAAGCAGTCAAAACGTTACGAGATGGTAATCTATTGGTGCTATGTAGAGATAGACACCAGGTGCAGGGACTAATGAGATGCAAGACATTATTGGGAAAAACAATCAAGCCACAAATATGGCAGGACAGAGGAAAGGTAAAGGGAGTAATATCTGGAGTATCAACTGATCTGACTGAGGAAGAGATTAAAGGTAATGTAAAAGGGGCTAGGGTGATTAAAGTGAAACACTTGTTTATTCTAAGAGAAGGAGTTAAAAGTCCTAGTAAGTCAGTTATGTTAGTCCTAGAAGAGGATAGATTACCTGAAAAGGTGATGATTGGGTATGTCAGTTATACAATAAGGCAATACATTCCTCTACCAACCAGATGCTATAAATGTCAAAGTTTTGGACATATTGCTGCATTTGTCTGTTGAGAAGACACAAGTAATATGTTTTTCAAGAAAAAGGGTTAATCGTACAGTAGATCTTAGATTGTGTGGGCAAAAATTGAAGCAGATAAGTATCATAAGGTATCTAGGTGTATGGTTTGATGTAAAACTTTCATTTAAGATGCATATACAGAAGATTATTGAGCAATGGAAAAAATGTATTAATATTTTGAGATGTTTGTCAGGGAATGATTGGGGGGAGTCAAGCACATCTTTAAAAACAATGTATGATGTTTTAATTTGTTCTGTGTTGGACTATGGATGTATTGTTTATAAGTCAATTGCAAATTCTTTTATTAGATTTAGATAGAATCCAAGCTAAAGCTCTTAGGATATGTTGTGGTGCTTGTAGAACGTCTCCAGTTCCTGCTCTTCAGGTGATTACCAGAGAACTATGCCACTGGAAATAAGGCGGATGAAACTATCAGCAAATTATTGGTTAAATTTACAAGGGCATGAAGAAAAACACCCAACGAAACAGGTATTCATAGAATGTTGGGAGTAATTGCCATAACATTAGGAGTTTTGGATGGGAAGGGAATATTTATGCAGATAATTTGGGGACAAATAATATAGCATGCTGTAAAACTGTAATTAAATCTAAAATTGCCCCATTTTTATTTGAAATGTCAATAGTAAATTTAGAAACCAAAAAAATAGAACAGTCCTATGGAGGTTTTTATCAAATTATTCAGCAGTATTTAGAAATAATGTATGAAAATATGACACAAATATATACAGATTCATCAAAAGAGGAAAATGGTAAAACAGGAGTAGCAGTTTATATTCCGAAACAAGAAGTTTTATTAAAAAGAACAACAGATAATTTATCAATTTTTTCAGCAGAGATGTTGGCAATTATTTTGGCATTGCAATGGGTGCTGGAGGTGAAGCCTAGTAACGTAGTTATCTGTTCAGATTCAATGTATTGCTTAACCAGTATTATAAGTGGAAAATCTGAAAGCCGTCAAGATCTTTTAGATGAAGTTAGTTATTTGATAAATGGTATAAAGCAACAAAAAATAAGTATTCAATTCACATGGGTTTCGGCACATAAAGGAATTGTAGGTAATGAAAAAGTAGATAAGTTGGCTAGGCTAAAGAACCAGTTAAAGCAAGAGAAATTGAATATGATGTCCCACTATATAGAGCAGAAATAAAAGTAATTATTAAAGATAAAATAAATAATATATGGCAGGAGAGATGGAATTTAGGAGAAAGAGGAAGGCATTTACATAAAATACAGAAGGAGGTAATCATAAGAAATAATAGCATAATGAATAGGAGAGAGGAAATATGGATCAACAGGTTGAGGATTGGGCATACTAGTTTAAATAGGGGTTTTTAAAATAATAGGTGATTGTTCTTTATTGCGGGGAAACAGAAGGAGTAGAACATGTGTTGATTTATTGTAGAAAATATATAAAAGAGAGGAAAGAATTGGAAAGGGTAATGGGGATTTCAATAGCTATGGCTAATTTATTAGGGAAGCATCAATCACATGATATAATTCAAGCACTTATTAAATATTTAAAACAGGGGTGTCAAAGTCAAATGGACGGAGGGCCAAATAAAAAATTTAGCTACAAGCCGAGGGCCGGACTGATCGAATGTTCATTGAAATTTTTTTAAATGACGCATATAGTCTAGTGAACCTAATTGAACCTACTGAAAACCTAACAAATATATTCCAATATGATCAGATAAATAAAGCAATATTTTCTTATGGCTCTGTCAGTAATCTTTAATTTTCAACAGACACAACTGAAATATTTTTAAAATATAATTGGATTGAAATACAATAAAATAAAGTGCAAAAATCTATTAATCAAAAACAACACTTTCATCAAGGAGAAGTAACATGCAGTGAAAACAAATATTAAACTTTAACTTTTAAACTTGAACTGAGTAAAAACTCTAAATATGTGATTGCACAGTAATGTTCACTTGTTTGAGGTTGAGGGTGATACTTGGTGGTGTCCCATCTTTTCCACAAGTTCATCAATGTTCGGGGTAAGGCTCTGAGCTGAGGAAATCCTCAGAATTGAGTGAAGGTGTTCAGCAGTAAGTCGACTTCTGTGTGATGTTTTGTTCAGGTTCATCAAAGAAAACAGTTGTTCACACAGGTATGTGCTGCCAAACATAGACAACGTTTGAGCAGCCTGGATGCGCAGCTGGGGCATTGTGTCGGGGAGGAAACGGGCAAACTCCGCAGCACCCACTGCCGCATATTTTGCCCTCAGTGCATCATTGCATTGGAGGTCAATCAACTCCATTTGGAGGTTTGGTGGTGAGCTTTCCACGTCAACAGCAAATGGATTACGGAGCAGTTCAAACCTGTTTTTTTGTGCTTCAAAGTCAGCAAATCGGCGTCGAAAGTCAGCGGAAAGCATACCTATTTTATCAGCAAACTGTGCGCTCGGGAACGCACTGGTAGAGAGCTTCTCTTTCATGGTCTGGCAGCTGGGAAAGTGGCTCAAATTTTCTTTCCGCATCTGCGTCTCCCACAGAGTCAGTTTGGTTTTAAATGCCTTCACTGTACTGTACATATCAGAGATGACACGATCCCGACCCTGCAGCTGCAAGTTCATTGTATTCAGATGACTTGTAATGTCACACAGAAAAGCCATTTCACACAGAAACATCTCGTCTCGGAGTTGTGTTGTGTCTTTCCCTTTGCTGTCCAAGAACAGACAAATCTCCTCACGAAGCTCGAAACATCTTTGGAGCACCTTTCCCTGGCTTAACCATCGCACCTCTGTGTGATAAGGCAAATCACCATGCTCCGTTTCTAACTCCGTCAGAAATACTTTGAACTGGCGGTGATTTAAACCTTTGGCTCTGATAAAGTTAACTGCGCGTGTGATGATGCTCATTACATGTTCCATTTTTAAGGCTTTACCACACAACGCTTCCTGGTGTATGATACAATAATAAGCTGTCAGCTCACCTGTCGCGTTTTCCTCTTGCATCTTTTCCCGTATCTTCGCCACCAGTCCGCTCCTGTGTCCACACATCGCAGGTGCTCCGTCGGTTGTCAAACCCACGAGTTTTTCCCAAGGCAGCTCCATCTCATTTACACATCTTGACACCTCTTCATACAAATCATGCCCCGTAGTTGTGCCATGCATAGGACGTAAAGCCAACAACTCCTCTGTCACGCTTAGGCTGGAGTCCACTCCGCGGATGAAAATTGACAACTGGGCAATGTCAGAAATGTCGGCGCTCTCATCCACAGCCAAGGAATATGCGATGAAATCTTTTCCCTTTTTCACAAGCTGCTCTTTTAGATTGATGGACAACTGGACTACTCGCTCGGCAATGGTGTTTCTGCTCAGACTCACATTTAAAAAGAGTTGCCTTTTTTCTGGGCAAACTTCGTCACAAACTTTAATCAAACAGTTTTTGATGAAATCCCCCTCCGTAAATGGCCGGGCTGATTTAGCGATCTCTTCTGCCAAAATAAAACTGGCCTTGACAGCAGCCTGGCCTTGTGATTTGGCTTTTTTGAACAGAGCCTGTCGAGATTTGAGGCCTCGTTTTAATTCCTCGGCCTTCTGTAGCCTTTGTTCCATGTCCATATTCTTGTTTTTGTCCGCGTGTTTCGTTTCATAATGTCGTCTCAGATTATACTCTTTCAGTACCGCCACACTTTCTCCACACAGAAGACACACAGGTTTTCCAGCTACCTCCGTGAACATATACTCCGACTCCCACCTTGTTTGAAACCCCCGGTTCTCAGTGTCCACCTTCCTTTTTGCCATTTTTGATGGGTATCTGAAAGTTAATTTTACAGTTATGCTGACGACTGCTGTGCTAATAAATCCCTTCTACACGTGTCGCCGGCGACACATCTAAATTTGCAGTACCGTAATTCCGCCAAACATAGGGCTAAGTGGAAAAATTCCAACGGTTTCTGAAAGGGGAGACGTTGCACTTTCCAGCAAGTATCGGGTTAATACTGTAACTTCGCAGCTGCAGCTGCAGAGAGTGTAATTAATCCAGGGGGCACTCCTTTAATAGATGGTATATTTCGGCAATAACTTGGTGGATATTGAAAGTTCCGGTTGTTATGGATACATGGGTAAGTACATCATCTCACAGAACATTTAAAGAACTACTTACAGTTCAAATAAGGAAGGTATTTTTTTTTCAGACGGGGTGCCGGCTTACTGCGGTCTGTGGGCCGGTTCTAATAATAAATCAAGATCATTCCAGGGGCCGTAAAAAACCTTCTCGCGGGCCTTGACTCTGACATATGTGATTTAAAAGATGCAAAATTAGCTGAGAGTATTTAGTATGTATGTGTGTGTGAGTGTATAAGTATGTGTATAATTTAGTTATTTTAAGATTTGAAGATATGTAGGAAAAATTTATTTCTGAATTACATCTCTGTCCAATTGATGGTGGTAATACACAAAGTTTGTAAACTGCCAGAAAACACAATAGAAGAAGAAGAAGTAAGGACCAGTTTTGGGAAAAACTGCTACTCAATTTTGAATCCAAGTATGCTTCCACTCCCCTTTGATTTTGAATCCATAGGGAGGGAAAGTTTTATCTTCCCCTGCTCTCCCCTCATGTCATATCTCCCTTTGCATATTTTATCCTGCCCACCATTCTGGGTCTAAGTATGAAATCCTGCAAGATTTTGTGGGATTTGAGTTTTTAAAAGTAGGGCGGGGCCTATTGTTTGGTCTGGGAGAACATGTGGTGGACAAGGAAGTTTAGGGCTGCCTGCTGCAGGTGCTTTAAATCAATTTAAATCACTTGTTATTCACTTTTTATTATGATGTGCTTACTGATATACTCAGACTTACCTCTATTCTAGAACAGCTGATTCAGATGATTACATGACCTATTCTACATCAGGGTACATCAAAGTATCATCCATAAAATGTCACCCAGATGGCATTTACTGTGTAAACCAGAGCTTTCAGTGGAAAAACAAAGTTCCAGATCCTTTTAATGCTATACAAATATGGGACAGGAACATGGATTATATCTTTATATAAACCTGTGTATGGTTCTACAGATTAATAGTTCGCTGCACTTGCCCTGTTCTATGTCACTGTTCTCCTGTTTCAGAGTTTTGTGCAATGTGTGCATCGTCTTACTGTTTTTTTTTTACTCCATAAGGCGCGGAGCGGTCGGAAAGTGCGTATCGATGGAGAAAAGCAGACTGATGTAAACCTTTTAGCTCTGGTATTCTGATGATGAAAATTCAAAAGTGCTGTGGTGCTACCGTTTCATACCAGATCACTTACAGAACCAATGTTAACTCTATAAAATGAACGTTCTTTATTGAGGTATCATCCATGGAAGGATTTCTTCATTTAAATGGGTTCATTATTCTGAGGAATACACAGTGAGGGTATCGTGACATGTTTATAAGAGCAATTTTCTGTTGTCCTTCCATGGAAACGTGCAGCATCCAGACAAACATTAAAACACTTCTTAATATAAGTTGCTGCTTTGACATGATCACAGCACTGCCAAAACATATGTACAAAAATCCTCAATAATACATAAAATATTTGAAAATCAGACACCAGACAAGTGAATAACAGCAATATCATCAGCCTGTGTAACAATGAATTGATGCGGTGAAGCTACTAGTAGCAGGAGCATGGAGCTGTGCCAGAAGCTAACAAACACTGAAGAGAAGGAGAGCTACCATCGATACAGTTGCAGCCAAGCATGTTTTAATGTTACACAATACAGTTTTAGCAAGTTGCTCAAAGTCTGAGCTGGTATTGTTGTGCATTTAAGGTGTAAAGTTTACCGCTGAGCAATCGCCTCCCAAAAGAATCCCAGCGCCCCCCTTTAGTAAAAATTTCCTCCAGCGCCCTCTGCAGTCCGCTGAATGCCTCCCGGGTGCGGTATTGCCCCCGTTGAGAAACGCTAACATAAAGTCTGTAATGTTTGGTTATATTCATAAATTTATATTTTCAAATATAGAAACCTTATGACCTTTATTAAGTTCCACAGAAAATCACAGTATCTGCCCTGTCAAATCAGGACTTTGTAAAAAAGGCTGAGAAATACAATGCTGACTGGATCAACATGACAGAATGAACAAAAGAAAGAAGGGTTCTCTTTACTCACAATAAAACACATGAAACCAACTCACATGTTCTCCTGCTTGCCCTTTCATTTGTGCTTTCAGTTCATCTTTTGGAGTGTTGGACTTTGCTACAGTAAGAAGTCCAGGTACTTGGTGCTGTGGTTCCCTGCTAACCACCCGGATGTTTGCCTTCCTGCTCTTTCTAGAGGGGGACGTATCATCATGTACTAGCATTTGCATAATTCCATGATACTGAAATACAATAAACAATGATATGAGATCTATCTTTAGCCTTCAGTGATATGAAACTGGAATCAGCTGCTGCAGCTACTTACTGTGTAAATCACATCTGTCTCATTGTGGAACACCAATGAAGGGGCAATCTAAAAAAAAAACAACACAAATCTGTTTGCAGATTAACCTGTTCATACAGGAACTGGTCATATAGGGTTGAGGATGAGATAAACTCAAAAGGTGACTGAAAGGCTTACAGATTTGCGATTGCTCACAACTCTGAGTATCTTCTTAGGGAGATATTCTCGTGGTGGTGAGATGCTGTCTCCTCTGCCCCATATGATGGATTGTGTAGCAAGAGGAAGTTTCTCCAGACGAATGGATCCATGCTGGGGATATGTATCTGATCGAATCTCTTTTCCTCCTAGAAGAGGAGCTTGTTGATCCTGATTTGGCCAGCACTGTCCTGTCAGTTAGGATTTACAAGGTAAGTCAGATTTTTTACAAGAAAAAATGTTGGTTAGTAAAATGCACAACATCTTTTACCATTTCCTGAGTCTCTGATTGTGAGTTCAGCCTTGCTGATTCTACCAATTACTGTGGCTTCAGGAGAAACTAGCAACACCTCAAACCTTTCATCAGCTTCCTCAATGTGGTCTTCAACTATCTCAGTTTGCCAGCTTCGCTTTGCCACTCCTATAGAAACAGTAAAAAAATTTTGAGAATTCAAACTGGTAATATACTGATATACAGTGCATCACAAACGTGAGTACACCCTTCACATTTCTGCAGTTATTTAAGTATATCTTTTCATGGGACAACACTGACAAAATCACACTTTGACACAATGAAAAGTAGTCTGTGTGTAGCTTATATAACAGTGTAAATGTATTCTTCCCTCAAAATAACTCTATATACAACCATTAATGTCTAAACCACCGGCAACAAAAGTGAGTACATTGAGTACTTTGACTCAAGTACAAACTGGAATTGATAAACACCTTTTTTGTATTTTAAAAGTATATTGTAAGCTCCTTGAAAAGTACCTGGATCAAACTGGATCAGAGAGGAAGGATTTGTACGGAAATCTTTCCCAGCATTTGCAGTCCCTTCAATCACCTGGAAAAGAAACGACAACTTCATTATTACAGCCATGTTCAAATTGGTGATGCACCGATCCGATGCATAAGGGCCGTAAGGGCCAATCTATTGAATCTATTTCTATGCTATGTACTCTGCATAACTGTGGTTCACAAAACAAAAACAAAAACAACTGACCCAGGATGGGCAGAGGGAACCTCGGAAGGAGGAGTGGAAACAAAACAAACACAAAACTAGAGTTCATAATAAAGAGAGTTTGATGTTCAGGCGCCGAAGGAAAACGAGAGTCTGATGTCCTGACAATGAAGGAGATGAGAAAATCTGATGTCCTGGCAACAAAGGAGACAAAAGAGTACGATGTCCAGCTGCCAAAGGTGGTGCAGGAACCTCGGGGGTCGCTGACGCGGGAGCTAAGACCTTGGAAGTAGGTGACGCAAGAGCTGAGGCCTTAGAAGTAGGTGACGAGAGCGCTGAGGCCTTGGAAGTAGGTGACGAGGGAGCTGAGAGTTGGAAGTAGACAACGAGGGAGCTGAGGCCTTGGAAGGTGATGAAGGAGAGCCCGCAGGGACCCATAAAGGTTGGCTGGAGATCAGCCCGGAGGTTGTACGGACTCGCAATGGGGTGGCTGGAAACTTGGGAAATTTGCTGGGAGGCTATTTTGGTTTTGTGGTGTTCCAGACAAAGAAATAATGGAACCTCCAGGATTAAGATTGTTAGACACTTTTGGTCTGATTATGCTCCTATGTGTTGGAGGCTGTTTGGTTGTATAATCTGAAGATAAACGAAATATAACAATTCGCCATTGGTGGCGCTCTTGCTGTGCACAAGAGAGGTGAGCGGAACCTGTGAAGAAGAAGAGATGTTCTTGGTTTGAAAATAAAGGTTGCCATGTGCTACTTCCAGTTATCTGCTTGAACAGTATTTTATTTGACCTAGTGTATCATACACAACAGGTTTGAAACAATAAGTTTCAAGTTTTAAGTAAGGACATGGCTCATTAACATCTCCAACACAAACCCACCATAATGATACCGGTGGAAAGGAAACACCAGGACTGCTTATAGGAGGAATTAATACACACACATTATGAAGAACAATGCCATTGGTGAAACTGCAGCCTTAAATAGTCCCAAGCTGTGAAGGACCAAACCACCTTTTAAATCACAGGGGATCTCTATTTACCAATTTCCACCTATATAAAAAAATAAAATACACTTTTACCAAATACAAACACATTTCTCTTTACATTTTATAAATATTGTATGTTTTATCCTTACACCATAAGCACCATTATGAAACACCACAAAAACCCACAAAAAAAACCCCTCTCCCAGACCTCTCCCGGAACCTATGAATGGTGTCTGGACCCCCAGGGGAGTATTTGTCCAAACACCCTAGAGAGGACCTACAATGTCTTGTGGGCAAATTGTTATTGATGTGCAAATCTATGATTAAAGTGCAGTGGTAAATAAAGTGCTTGTTAATAAACTGCAAAAAGTGCTCTTAAAGTGCTATACAGTGACTTAAGTAAAAATAGTTCCAGTAATGGAGATGTCTTCATTACATTTCCTCCCTCCTCTCTTAAGAGCACAGTACCTCAGTCCTCTGCTACCCTGGATAAACAGTCAGCAACCACATTAGACTTCCATGGCTTGTACTGGACCATGAAGTTAAACGGTTGCAGAGACAAGTACCATCCAGCGATGTGGGCATTGGCATCCCTCATTCGTCTTAACCACAGGAGAGCACAATGGTCGATCTCTAGGATGAAGTGACGTCCCAGAAGATAATACTTGAGGTCCTCGATAGCCCACTTAATGGCCAACCACTCCTTTTCCATGGTTGAATATTTCATCTCCCTGTTCCGACAGCGTCCGACTCAGAAACACCACAGGTCTTCTTTCACCATCCACCTCTTGTTGCAGGACAGCTCCAAGGCCCACCCTTGAAGCATCTGTTTGTAAGATGAATGGCTTAGTGAAGTCTAGTGTGTGTAAAACTGGATGAGTACATACTGCTTCCTGGGGGTCTCAATCGCAGTCTTCTGTCCAGCACACATTCTTGGGGGCTGCACCTTTGTTAGATGGTTCAGTACAGCTGATCACTCTCCAAAAGAAGGTGTGGATTTCCAGTACCAGCCCACCAAACTAAGAAATCCTCTCACCTTCTTCTTTGTGGTTGGAACCGGGAAGGACTGGATTGTGTCCATCTTCTCCACTGGAGGCTTTATCTTTCCAAGCCCAAATAAAAAACCCAAGTACTCCCCTTCTCTCTGGGCTTCAGTGCACTTCTTGTAGTTGACAGTCAGGCCAGCCAGTCTGATGTGGTGTAGCACCTCCTGTAGGTGAATCAGATGCTCCTACCAGGACTGGCTATACACCACATCATCCAAATATGCTGCAGAAAAGGCTGAAACATCTCTCAGCACATAAATTATTAAACGCTGTAATGTTGCTGGTGCACCCTGAAGCATAAATGGGATGACTCTACATTGGTACATACCAAAGGAATTTTGAAGGCAGTCAGCTCTCTTACCAAAACCACTTGCCAGTATCCTTTGCACAGATCCAGCATTGCAATGTAGCTTGCTTAACAGACATCCTCCAGTAGGTCATCAACCCTGTGTGTTGTGATCTGTGTTTATTTCTGAGTTTTCGGTGTCCTTGAGTCTCTTCGTTGTCCTGTCTCCCCTCGATTACTCTCAGGTGTTTCTCATTCCCTGATTACCTCCTGTGTATTTAGTGTCACCTGTGTGTCTGTGTCTTTGTCGGGTCCTTGTCTACCAATAGTCAGTCGTTTGTTTTTGTGCTGAGCTTTGTTTTCCCGCTCTGCTGTGCTGACAGGGTTTTGGACTGTTTTGAATATTCAGACATTATCATTAAACTCCGTTTTTTCACTTAAACCTGGATCCTCAGCGTCTGCCTCACCACCTACACTGCACCACTTCATGACAGAGTGCATTGGGTACCGCATTTAAATATCTAGAATCAATGCAGAATCTCAGGGAGCCATCTTTCTTTGATACCAGCACAATCGGGCTGCACTACTCTGTACTAGACTCCTCAATTATCCCCAAATCCAGCATCTGCTTTATTTCCTTTTATGGTACTGGTACCAACTGCTCTGGTATGCAATAGCTCTTTTGACAACTTGGTGCATCTTCTTTCACCCGAATCTTGTGTTGAACCAGTAATATGAATCCTGGAACTTCTTGAAAGAGCTGAGGATCCAAGAGATTTTTGATGTTGGCCTGCTCAGTAGGGAACAGATAAGAAATGTCAATGAAAGTACAGTCTGACATGCTAGTTGGAAAGAATTTTTCAGTTGCCTCCTCATTCTTATCTGCCCGCACAAATAACTCTTGACGCACAGGCTCCTTTTGGCTGTGGAACTCTTTCAACAAGTTGACATAAAATGTTTGATGCTTCTTGGCTCTTTCTGGCATGTACAGTTCATAAACCACTTTACTCACTTGTTTGGTGAGCTCATATGGGCCATGCCATTTTTCAGCAACATTTATCGCTGGCAGGAAGCAGTAACAGAACATTCTGTCCTGGAAGGAAGACTGTGTCTCTGGCCTTATGATCGTACCAGGTCTTTTAATGTTGTTGAGCTGCTTTCATGTTGTCCTGTGCAAAAGATGCCATTTCCTGAAATCGCTCTCTCATGTTGAAGACATATGCTGCAATGTTTTCACCCTCTTGCAGCTGGATTTACAGTGGTGATGAAAGTCGAGGAAGAGTACGGTGTTAACAGCAATAGTTTATTCTTCTCAAACAGCATTAAGAACAATACCACAGGTAAAATTGCAGCCTTAAATAGTCCCAGTTGTGAAGGACCAAACCACCTTTTTTTTTTTACCCCTCCAGGGGGTCTTTTTGTGGGCTCTAGTGTCCCTTATGTGATAGTAGGCTGAGAGGAAACGGGGAAGGAGAGGGGGCAAATGTCGTCGGGTCCGGGAGTCGAACCCGCGACGACCGCGTCGAGGACTCAAGGCCTCCAAATACGGGTCGCGCTAACCCCTACGCCACCACGGCACGCCCCCAAACCACCTTTTAAATCACAGGGGATCTCAAACTACCAATTTCCACCTACGAAAAAAAATAAAATACATTTTTACCAAATACAAACACAATTCTGTTTACTTTATATCAATATTTTATGTTTTATCCTTACACCATAATCACAATTATGAAACACCACAAAAACCCACAAACAATACCCCCCTAACCCTTTCTGTGACTGTGCTTGCTTTTTGTGTTGAGGTGACCACTGCGTTTGCTGTATGTTTGCGCTGCTGTAAGTTTTGTATGCTTGCCTGTATATGGAAAGAAAGGAATACAAGTGTGTGTAGGTGTGAACTTTGTGAGTTTTTGTTTATAAATTTGTGTGGTCTATGTATGCATTGCTGTTTGCTGAATGTTTCGTGTCTGTTGGTCTGAGAGAAGGCTGCGTGTGTATGGCTATGCCCTAGCACAGAACCCCTACAGAGTTGGTGTGCGAGACAGTTTGATTTTAGAGGTGATGTATGCTTTGTTACATGTTTGCTTGTAACAGCCGGCGTTCCAGCTGGCGCACCCGAGCCCGTTCCAGCCGTTGTTCCAGCCGGCGTTCCAGCACTTGTCACACACTTGTCTTGTGGTTTATTTTGTTGGTGGATGGTGAATGAGAATATTATGAACAATTATGTAATGCTTTTACTGCTGGATTTATGTCACAGGTTGCAGGTAAACAACATACCTGTTCTTATAGAACACATGGCTTTGATGAAGCGCATGGAATCTGTGTTCCATAGAACAAATGAGCTGTGGATTTGCTTCCCCCTTGATAGCTTTTGACATCATTTTGCATATGGAACAGGGGTGGCCATTTGGAAGCAGGCTACCAGATATCATCAAAAAGGGAATAAGCTAAGAATTGGACAAGCCATAAAACTTTGTCTCAGGTTACAGATGAAAGATGTTTCCCAGAGCAGGCATCTTTGCTTTGTGGCTCCTAATAAATACCTTTGTTTGCCACCATCCTCAGATAACAGCGAGGACTACCTGGGTGTCATCACATATTTGGGCAGAGCAGAAAACAAAGCAGGGGGAATCAGTGATCATTTAATTTGCATTTTAAGTTCTTAAGGAGTTCTTAACAGTGAATACTCACTGTTGCAAGATATTGTGGTATGGTTTGGAAGAATAAATTACTTTGGAATTTGTGTTTCATGTTGGAAAAAAAAGAACATATTTACAATTTTTTCTTCTCTTTCTCAGCAGGACGCAATTGGGAGACATATCAGGCAGCAACATGCTGTCTTACTCATTTCTGATTCCATTTCTTAAACCAGACCAATGGAAGATATCACTGCATATTTTATACAATCATGTGACATTTACAATCAGTTCAATTTATAGGATGGGAATCCTTCCAAGTCAGCATCTTCTGAATAACAATTACTGAGATGAAATTGTGTAAAGGAAAAAGAAAAATAAGAAAAATGTTTGTCTATTTGAAATTGAATTCACTCTTAGAGTGGATTGAAGATGGATGTGAAATAGGTTACATCCTGCAGCTTCTTACCATAGGGTGTAAATGTGTTTGCTTGAGTGTGATTGAGAACGAATGGGTTTATTGTGGGAAGTGTTTGAGGGGTTTGAAGAAGCGCTATGTAAATTTGACATCACTTTATTTTCCAACTTGTAGTGAATAGATGTAATGATATGTTTCTTATTTTCAAACTATGTAGAAATAGTAATTTTTTTATTTATAACCACGATAGGGATAAATCTGTTTAATTTTACGGAAGAGTTAATTAAGGTGCGACGCTTTGAAACCAAAGGTCGATGTTTAACTTTTGGTTTTTGTTTTCTTTGCACCCTTTTGTGTCAGCCTGAAGCGATACAGTTTGATGCCGACTCGGGGTCCGAACAGACCCCACCGAGGCGAAAACGGCACAGTTGATGCTGACGCTGGGGAGCAGAGCGGGAAGTAGCTGGGCTCAGGCTCCGGTCGGACTTTTTAATCATGTTGCACCAGTTTTGTTCAAGCCTGTAACAGCCTGTAACACAAAGCAAACACGCTAGCTAGCTAACTGGCTCAACCTGGCGCTGCTACGGTGATGTAGCTCAACACAAAATACAAACACCCTAGCTAACGCTAGATGCCGCCATGCAGCCGAATGAACACAGTTAGCCAGCTCCTCTGTGTTCCTGGCTATAACACAGAGGAAGCCAACCTGATCCTTGTTGTTATGAATTAACACCACCACCATAACGCATAACAGCATACCAGGAGACCGTGTTATGCCAAGCAGGGTCTTAACACCCCCCCCACTGTCACACAACCAGGGTTAAAAGAAGAAAAACAGGGGAATATTATAGAGATAAGACGCAACCGAAAAACTTTAAATCTAAAACATTTCATAGTCCATCTTGAATTCTAGACGGCGGATTTAGAAAACTTGTGAAACACCTAAAATAGTTTTGTTTTTGAGCAAACTATCTTATAAACAATAATATAGACTCCAAATTGATTCCAAATTGATAATTTAATCATATCTTCAGGGAGATAAGAAGAAAAGCCCTATTCCAGGGCAAAATATATGCACAAAATGGGCTACCAAATTTGATAAATGAATTGAAATTAAAACTCAGGTGTTTCTGGAAAACTGTTTGGAAAATAGAGAAACAAAATTATAATTGGAGACATTGAAATTAATGGCCTGATTCCACCACCAAAACTAGCCCAACAGGGGGAGGACTCCCTGTGACCTGAAGAACATCATTACGCTATCCAGTGAAGAAACTCTGCACCCCACTACCCAAGAGCCAAGGATGGGAGACTGGGGCAGAAGAGCATGATTAATTAGTATAGAGAGGTTCTAGATATTTGCTAGTCTCGCAAATTGTTTATGCTCATTTTATGGTGCTGATAGGTTTTTCTCTTTGCAACTTCTAAATTAGCAAATGTTTTCAAAATACTCAAACAATCTTAATTTAGGATCACTATAAGACAGAAATGTTGTACTCATTTTTATGAACCATGTCATATTTTTGAGATGTTTGATCACTTTAATCTTAAGTACATTAGCTTAGCTTTAACAGGGGGCTGCAGGCCGTTCACTCCTTGCTGTCCTGCTTCATGAGCAACCAGCCACACCAACCCCACCTAGCTGTTTGGAACACTGATTATCCTGAAGTCGCCCTGCAGCTACAATGCCATCTACATTGTTTGCCTCATCTCTGTCTTCATGCGATTGCTGCAAAAGATGGTTTGGGAACACCTGAGCCTCCAGCAGGTCAATACGGGGGTCATTAAGGCCAGTCAAGTGACCAGTGAGATGGTAAGGATTAGCCTGGATCTGGTGAGAACCTGGCTGTCGGTGATAAGTATGGAGATGAGGAAGAACTTCATCCAGGTCATGTTCACATCTCCGATAGAGGCTGAAGAGGATCAAGGACCAGGAGCCGGTGTCAGGGTCCAAAGCCATGACCGGCGAAGAGAGAACTGTCTCTAGAAGCGGCCCGGACAAGGTAGGACGTCAAGCAGTTCCGAATGGCAGCCGGCACTGCATCCATAATGTTTGGCCGCAGCCAGTCCATGCCAGGAGCAGAGCCCATGCTCAGCAAACCTGTGGAGAATCAATACACCAACACCGTTATCAACTTTCTCTTCAGGGTCGCCTGCCAGGTGAACGACTCCACCAACATGGGCCAACTCTCGATGTGAACTGTTGAGAATGGCTGATGTTGTCAGCCCTGAAGATGGACATGTGGCTCCATGCCAAGCTGAAGCGGCAGTGGTTTGACAAGCTGTTGATGACCGTGGAGCAATCTGAACCAGCCTGGAGATTCTGTGCTTCCTGCTGATTATGTTGCAGTGTCCGGTTATCCTTGCCCATTTCAAGCCGGTGCAGTGAAGCATCGCAGCATGAATGACCAGTGGCAACACCATGATCCTTTGGGGTGTTACTGGAGATATTGCCTTTCAAGGTAATATCTCTTGTCCTCTTGGAGGGGGACAAGATTCCTGGTGACAGCTGGAAGGAATGGTCCGCTAGATAGCTTAGGATACACATGGACATAGTTAATGATTATTGTGGGGTGGTATTATATAACCCCAAGAGGGACTGTTGAGAATAAATAATTCTGTGTTTTCTTCTATCTATTTTAAATAGTTACAAAGCTAAAGCTAAAGGAAATTACATGTTAGGAAACACCCTCAAAGTTAAGGTTAAAATAAATGAGAGATTAAGGAATGCCCTCTTCGTCTTCCGGGCGTAGCTTAGGCAGAGGCTGAGAAATTAAATTACAAACTGTTCCTTGATGCCCTTTTGTCCTGCTAGCTCCTAAAGGTAGCATGAGAAATGGACCAGCTGTATTTTGGTATTAATAAACGGAATCCATGAATTCAACTCACTGACTCTTCTTCAACCTCATACATCAAGAACTTAGCATGGAGAAAGGATAATTCTCCACAATACCCAACAAATACACCCAAAACTTCTTGTGTGCAAATTGTTATTGATATGCAAATTAATGCTTAAAGTGCAGTGCTAAATAAAGTACAAAAAGTGCTCTTAAAGTTCTATACAGTGACATAAGTAAAAATAGTTCTAGTAATGAAAATATCTGCATTACAGTTGCAGTTTATTTCGCATGTTTGACTAAGATAGTCAACCTATTGTTTTTGTCAGTTGAAGTTTCTTTATTGTTTATAATAATAATAATAATAATAATAATAATAATAATAATAATAATAATAATAATAATAATAATAATAATAATAATAATAATCATATAAATTAGTAGTTATCAACTAAGTACTATTTTTCTGTATCGAATAAGAATCTCTATTGGCTGATATTGAACCTCAGATATTTGTATTGGCATCAGAAGTGAACAAAGTGGATCGGTGCATCCCTAGTTTAAACTTATCAGCTGAATGTTTGCATGACCATGGGTTTTAAAAACCAATGAATTTGACCTTGACAGTGACATATGATGATTCTGCCAAGTTCCCGTTTCGAATGATGTCCAGGGAGATTTTTCCCTGCTCCTCACATGACGAGGACTCAGGAAGAGAAAACTCCACCCTACTCCATCGGAATTCAAGTCTGCAAAGACAAGGAACATCCATGAAAAAAACACAAAAGCTAATTTAGACTATCACCTAAAATACTAGATTGAAAGTGAAAAGGAGCATTACTTACATGTGAGAGGGCCCCATGTTGCCTAAAGGATCAGACACTTTGAACTCCAGGCTGTCTGACAGAAACTCACCATGCAAGTTGATAATATAGGCTATAGTTCTTTTGCTAAGCTCAATCTGAGGGAAACGCTGTGACACAAACATACCTGTGAAGAACAGTGAAAGAGTGTTGTGTTATCTAAATGAAGCTGCAGGGCTGCAGATCAACTGGTCATTTTTAGACCCTGGTTCTTCAACCACTGTGGATGAATTTATTTTTTTGTACTTTTTATGACAATGATAAATATAGTACAGTAGACACCTGCTGAATCACCCAATTGTAATTTTTTTAATGTAACATATGGGGTTCCATTTATAAAGTCACAGTCAAAAGTTAACAGCCATAATTTGGATTATTAAGTCAGTCATATTTTCGTCATGTTATCTGCAAGCTAATCAAACATTTAGTTTGAAATACTTAGCTTCAATTAAAATGTTTAGCTCAAAACTAAATATTTAGTTAGCAAGCTAAATATTTAGCTCCAAATATATTCAGTAAGCAAGCTAACTAAATATTTAGAAAGCTCAGTTTTACTAGCTCAGAGCTAGCTAAATACTTGAGAGCTCCAGACCGTGTGAAAGAAACTTCTCATGTGAATATGTGAATTCATAATATTGGCTATAGTTCTTTTGTTAAGCTCAATCTGAAGGGAGAACTTTGACATATTTAGTTAACTGAATGTTTGACAAATATTTAGCTAGCTCATAGTAACTAAGGCAGGACCACTATTTATCTGGTATAAAAAATAAGTCTGGTATAAAAAAATCAAAACTGAAAAGTACAAAATGGCAGCAAGGGGAAGGGACAAGCATTCAGATGTAGGGCAAGTAATGACACATAATTATTCTGACCTGTGGTAATGTTTTCAAGGTACCCAAAATATGGTGGACGAATAATGCAGAATATCAGCTCATCTTCTCTGCTACCACTATCCTGAGCCTTCAGCTCTTGAGAAGTCACAAAAATCACATATCTGCCATCGGGTAAAAGCTCTGGTTTCCAAAGTGGGACAAGCCTTATTACTTCTGGTGAAGATTTATCCAAAGGCTTGATCTGAAAAAAGAACCAGAGGATGTTTGAGGCAAGACTACTTTGTCCATTGGGAAGCTTTAAGAACTCTACATGCTAACAGAGGACAAATATGTGATACAAAAATCACGCTAAGTCACAAACTGGTTCCATTATCCCCCACCTGAATGGTGAAAAACACAGGCTCTGTTTGCAGCTGTCCATCTAGCAGAAAGCCTTGACTGGAGGAGTCGGATGCTGTGAAAGCAAATCGGTCAATCTGTGATGGTCCTCCATCATGTCTATATGTTACCTCCAGCTCCTTTATGTGTTTCTGTGTGAAGTTTGAGCCAGCAGTCAGTGTGACACCGGCTCGTTCCAGCTTCCCGTACTGCGGAGGCTGTCGCAGAACAAAAGTCAGAGCCCTGGGTGGAGTGTCAGGGTCAGATAAGGAGAGGAGTTCTGGACCAAGGATCATGGCAGAACCTTGTGGAACCTGGAGACCTTTGTTGGACGTTAGCGATGGCAGAACACGATCCACAATTTCCACGCACAGCTCAAAGCTTCCATTTCGGCTAATCTTACCGTTGCTTATAACAAACCTGTGAAAACATGCAACACACTATGTGTTAGCTTACAGAATCTGGCCAAAGGCAAACTTACCAAAGCAGTCTAGTTCTTTGACTGAAACCTATATGTGGGATTTGATTTAGGTAGTTGATACACAGTTAGTTAAACGCGAAAATAGATTCTTGATGTCTGGACTGGAGTGTTGTCATAAAATTATGAGTAGTTAGTTAGCTAGCCCAGACTCATTACAAGAGTCCAGTATTTACATCGCTTATTAATATGGTCTGTTAACATGTTTCTTTTTGGGGGCCACGCACACAAAATGCTTTCTCATAAATTATTTATAAGTGGTGGAGACTTCCTCACTGGTTCCAACTGAGAGCTATTCATCAGTCCCATGAGGCGTCTTAATTAGCCGACTGTCATCCACAACGGCAACTGAAGAAGCATTGACCCCCTCACAGGTTTTTGCTATTTTGTCATATTTGAATACTTCAAATCATCATATACATTTTAAAATCATCCAAGGCAACAGTACTACAGTAAATGGGCGGAAATCCTGGGGAGGGTTGGGAGGGTCCGGACCCCACCCCCCCCACTCTTGGAAAAGTCTAGTCCAAAAACAAAGATCAGAAAAGAAAACTTTGTATTTAAACAATATCAATATGAAAAGGTGAAAGAAACAAAGAATGAAGTAAATCCACCATTCATCAAAGAAAAAAATAAGAATGAATTTGTAGGTCCACCCCAGCCATTGTTAGAACAATAGTTCAGTCCAAAATGTATGAGTGGTACAGGCTCCATCAAAGCCGCTAAAGTGAGGAGCTTACTGTGGCTCTGCAGCATAAAGAAATCCCTTCAGTAAGTAAATACTTAAAGCAAAAGCCAAGTAACACCTTTGATTTACTTTCACTGTTCAATAGGAAGAAACACATTAACAGTAAAAATTAGGCTGCAGTTCATTATTTTATTACTTCAGCTGAATAATAATAATAATAATAATAATACATTTTATTTGTAACGCACCTTACATTTCAAAGAAATCTCAAAGTGCTACAGAGACGAAAATAAATTATAAAACTTACAATAAAACATACAATAATACATCTCACACCAAATGGTAACAAATTAAAACTTACAATTTAAAAAAGCTCACAGATCTAAAAAGCCTGTTTAAAAAGGTGTGTCTTAAGACCTTTTTTGAAGGCCTCCACACCTTGTGGGGCTCTCAGAGACTCTGGGAGGACATTCCAAAGCCGCGGAGCTACTGCCTGAAAGGCCCTGTCTCATATGGTGGCAAGCTTGGTCTTTGGTTGATGCAGGCGGTGAGAGGAGGTGGAACGAAGGCTTCGAGAGCAAAACTAGCAAGGTAGCAAATATCTCAATTATATAAGAGTTGTCCCCCTGACTCTTATGTTAATGAGAAGAGTTTGAAACGGCTCCCACACAGCTCACTGTGTGGGAACAGAGACCAGAGAGATAGAGAAAAACAGAAATGTATGCTTTTAACCATCTTCAACATACAGCCTCTAAAACGACACACACAAAAATCTGGATATTTTTCTATAAAAACTCTGGTGCTTTGAGCATTAGGTTTAAGTTATGATACTTCCCAGACCTACGTTATTTCTACCAACTTATAGATTTTCAGCCATCCAGGACTGAGATTTAGTCCTTTTTAGTAAAAAAGATTTAAATATAAAGCAACTTATAATTTAAATAACACATAACTTGTATTGAGAGCCACTACAATAAATCAATATTTATGAGGAATTTTATCAAGTGGAGTTACTCATTAAAATTAGTTTTTATTTGTAGCCTTAAATTTTTGTGAAGGTGTACCAGAGATTATATCTGTGCCACTGAACCAAGCTTATATCTAAACATTTAAATTTTAGTTTGACTTTTATGGGTCTCAATAGATTGGTTACTGAGAAAAACACACGTTTGTGCATTACCACTTACTAGTTATTTTTGATCTTGCAGCTTGAACACATTAAAAACTTTTTAAACCACATTTTACGATACATTTCACTGTAACTTTGCCAAACCCTCCAAAATTGCTCTTAAAAAATTTCCCTACTTAATGTCCCCCCCAATAATGAAATGGTATTTCCTCCTTTCTACAGTACTAACTTTGCTTCTGTGCAGCCATTTTTATATCAAAGATAATATTGGTACAAATAAAAAGCAATTCTCAAATTATGATTCAGATTTGAAAGTGAAATAATTAAGCTATCCAAACTAACATGGCTGTAATGAAGACTGAAGCTGGTTCAGTTGTGGATAAACAATCACTCCAGGGTGTCGGGTTAGAACAGCTGATATATATGTTCAGGTGAGTTAGTGAAAGAAGAGAATGTCTGAGTCCAGAATTGAGCTTTACTTGGTTTTAATTAGCTCAGGAGGTTCAGCCATACATATAAGGGCACGTGTGTGTGTGGTGTGTGGTTTCCTATAAAGATAAACAAATACAAATTATGAGAATTTGTCTGTAAACCCTTTCACAAATAAACCTAATTTCCACAAATGAATAAATGTGTTAATGTCTGACTATGAGAATGTAAATAATAATTTTACATAAATAGTAATAATAAACCCTAACCCTAACCCTTACCCTAAATCACATGTGTCAAACTCAAGGCCCGCGGGCCACATGTGGCCTGCTACGTCATTTTATGTGGCCCTCTCCCCCCCACCACCGTTTTACAGCCCTATTGATTGACTTAAAATAGGTTTTGAGCACGAATTGACTATAAACTACATCTCCCATAATGCCTTCAGATTCTTACCAGCCAACATTATGGCTTCTCGCCACTAGAGTGCAGCAGAGTCACCTCAAGCTGATTATTAATTTTCCCAGCGAATAAAACTGAAACATCGACAAGCTAACAAGCTAAAGAGCGAAGTTCCATGAAGTTTCAGTCTCCTGCCCCCTGATTTGATGCCGCAGCTTCGACTCCATGCAGCTCGTGTTTTGTCCATGTTTGGAAGCACCTATCTGAGCGAACAGATGTTTTCAATAATGAATTTAAACAAGACCAAGCACAGATCGCGCATTACTGACGAAAACCTACCCGCCATTTTGTGGATCGCCACAGAATAGAACTAAAACCAGACATCGACGAACTGACCAGGGGAAAACATTGGTAAGCACGAATAAACTAAATTTAAATAGAATGAATGTAAAACCAAAACTCAATATACTGGAATATGCATATAGTTTATTGATTTTGCTTGTTTTGTGTTTATTTACACAACACAACACAATGAGGATGTGTGAGTTGGTGACAGGGTGAAGAGGATCAGCTTTGTGTTCAAGGACAGGCAACCTCACCTCATTGTTTTGTTCTTATGTGACATACATGTTCGTTGTGTAATAAATAACGAAAAAGTTTTGTGAATGAAGTTGAGAGTTAATATCAAAACTTGTTTTTATTCTTTGTCTGCTTATCTTTAAAGCAGACAAAGATTAATTTTCCCAGGGAATAAAACTGAAACATCAACAAGCTAACAAGCTAAAGAGCGAAGTTTAGCTGAGCAGTTTAAAAATACTGAGCATATTTTTAAACTGAGCAGTAATTTTGCATCCATGCAAATGTAATATTTAAAACTTGAATACATAAAATCAGTCATTTAACAATATGAGGTGTTTAATTTATTTTTAACATTGTATTTTAATACATTTATGCTAGGGTTGCCCAAGTCTAGTTTTCCAGACCTATCACTCTGCAACTTTAGATGCGTTCTTTCTCTAACACACCTGGATCATAAACTCATTCATAGGCCTCTACAGAACTGAGTTGCTGCTAATGAGGGAAGTCAACTTTTTGTCTGGGGTACGTTTTAGCAGGGACGCATCTAAAAGTTGCAGTCTGGAGGACTGCACTTGGGCATTCCTGATTTATACCGTCAATGTGGCCCTTTGAGGGTGGCCAATATGCTGAAGTGGCCCTTGGTGAAATTGAGTTTGACACCCCTGCCCTAAATAATAGTGTCACACGATAAACATACAAGAGAAATAAGGCATTTCAATTGCAAATGGTAACACAAATAACAGCTGCAACTAATTAACTGAGCTTAATAGCTTAATGCTAAACGGCTAACTTTTAGCTCTCAACAATACAAGTAAAATACACCAAACGACCATGATATTCAACGGGACAAAGCACAACTACAGCTCTTAGACATTTACAAAACCGAACTAAATCAGCAACAGTATTACTTACATTCAATGGACGCACACAATAGAAAGAGGTAATGAACGAAGTCAGCCTTGAGAACCGCATCACTCTACTCAGATCCTTAAACAAGATGTAACAATATGAACATGAAGCCACCCAGTGGCTGAAATAAAATACTGCACCTAAAATACTTTGATGAAGAAAACCTAAACTAGAGGGCTGAAAACAAATAATTACTCTTTTGTACAATGGCCCTATGTAAAAAAAAAATAAAAAATTAAATACACCCTAACTCTGTCAGTCTGGGCAAAGATAGCTGTTTTAGAGTCATTACCATCACAACTGGCAATGGGTCTTTTCCATCAATTTTCCTTGTGACGCTTCCATAAGTTTCTTTATCTGAATAAAAACTTCTCTTCTCCAGTATGTTTCTTCTATGCCCTGTCTACATTTCTGCCTACCTCAGCCAAAAATTATGATACCTGGTGATGTTAAGTCTGAAGTCCAAATTTTTGAGGCCAATTCACCACTTCTGTTTGATTCTCCAAGCTTTGATCCATTTTTTTTTTCTCCTGACATACATGCTCAGACTCAACTGTACCGCTGTGCCTGTGAGATTTCCTTATGTACTGGAAATCCCGCCATCATGAACAAAAGCTGGTACAGCAGTGAATTCAGACTTGTTCAAAGAAGCTCAGACAAGATCACAGTTTCCCTCTTCCATTTTTTTCTGTACTTCTGAGCTCCTACATAAGTACACTATTTTTTTTTTGTTTCTTTTTTTGAAGGTTTTTTTGGCTAAGACTGCTTTTATTTGAGAGAAGTCAGACAAGAAAGTGGATAATGAAAGAGGGGGAAGACAATTGGCAAAGGATATCAGGCCAGGACTGGAACCAGTGAGGTCTGTGTCGAGGACTAAGGCCTCCATACTTGGATTGTGCTTCACCCTTTTCCCCAAAGTGGATGTGTTTTACTTACAGTCACTACATTCCTGTCAAACTGCTGTGGTCAAGCAGTCGGAGTCACAGTCACAGGCCATCACTAGAGGTCTGCAAGGCCCCATTAACTTAAACGTGTTCTTATTGCTCTGTACATCCTTCACTTTCTGTCAAATCAGATGCCAAATCAGATCTGGTGTGTCTAGGTTTTTTAATGAATTGCTCATAAAACAGCTTGCATTTCTCCAAAGTCACACACAGTCAACTACTGAATAGGCTCCTTTGTTGAGAAATGTTGTGCCTTTTACATATTACTAGCTCTCATAGTATGTTTAAAAAGCTTATAGGTATTCACACTCACTGAACGCTTTCTGTTGCTTTGCTGGCTTGGTTGTCATGGATGTAAGCAACAAGGTTTGCTGCAATGTCCATTTGGCTGAAGGTGGAGATGATCACTCCTGGATGTTTGATGTACTCTATGTGCCCATGAGCAGGTGGGTTGGTGATAACATATAGAAGCTCCTCTGGCTTGTCTGTACCATCTGTGGCTAGCAGAACGTCAGTGGTGAGAACAACACGCTCACCAAAACTGACATTTACTGGTTTCACAAAGATGGCAATGTTTTCTGAAATCACAAGCATAAGAAATATTAGTTATAATTAAAGCATGTCTGTGTACAAAATGTAGTCCTATTAATCATACCTACTGTGGTTCCACAAAAATTCAACACAAGACATTGCTACCATTCATTTGCTACCATTTACCATTCACTGCTACCATTCATTTCCTATGAGGTGACAATCACACACCGCCAATTTTAAGCTAGTACATATTGACATGCACATGTGGGTCAGCAACGGAAAACAAAAAAGTTGAAAAATATTAAATCTTTGTTGCTGTCTGTGCCTTCATTATTGTGTCCCAGGCGTTAGGTTTCACCCCAGGTGGACGAAACCTTTGCCGGTAGATGTTTCTATAAATTAGGTTGTGTATTTCTAAAGTGCATTAAAATTGTGTGTAATGGGATATTGAAGCTCCATTTGTTGCTTACTTTAGAGCAGTGGTTCTTAACCTGGGTTTGATTGAACCCCAGGGGTTCGATGAGTCGGTCTCAGGGGTTCGGCGGAGCCTCTGCCGCGGAGGTAAAGACACACTTGTGTAAAGTCGTGATGACACGCCCTGCTTGGCCATCACTTGCTGCAGAGGATCATGTTACATTGCTCGGCCAATCAGGACTGCGGGGAATTTAGTGCACGCAGTATTCAACGGTTGTCGTAGTTGTACGTCGAGTGGTTTCTTTCTTAATATTTTAATCCATACTAAATATGTCGAGCAAAAAAGAAGTAAATGAACAGACTTTGCTCTGAAGAAGCACTTGCCAAGGTGAAGCCACGCCTCTCTGAACTGGTCTCCCAAAAACAACAGCAGGAGTCACACTGATTTGCAGAGATGTCATTTGTGCAAAACTTTATTCTGGCCCCAAAAAAGTATTTTGTGGATTCAAAACGACAAAAAACAAATTAAATTTAAAATAAAAAAAATTTAAGTTATTAAAAAAAATAATTTTTTGAAAAAAATCCAAATTTATTTTTAATTAGTAAAATAATAATAAAATATTTTTGGGGGCTGAAATTCTTTTATGGGGCCGAAATATTTTTTGGGGGGCCAGAATAAAGTAATACTGTAACTTGCTGTGAGTTCATGGTTTTGTTCTTTGAGCAAAGATGATGTTCATGCACGGCTCATTTTGTGCACCAGCAAAAAAACATATACCTACAGTACAGACCAAAAGTTTGGACACACCTTCTAATTCAATGGGTTTTCTTTATTTTCATGACTATTTATAAGGCAAGAAATCCCACTTATTAACCTGACAGGACACACCTATGAAGTGAAAACCATTTCAGGTGACGACCTCTTGAGCTCATCAAGAAAATGCAGAGTGTGTGCAAAGCAGTAATCACAGCAAAATGTTGCTACTTTGAAGAAACTAGAATATAAGGGGTATTTTCAGTTGTTTTACACTTTTTTGTTTAGTACATATTTCCACATGTGTTATTCATAGTTTTGATGCCTTCAGTGTGAATCTACAATGTCAATAGTCATGAAAATAAAGGAAACTCATTGAATTAAACGGTGTGTCCAAACTTTTGGTCTATATTGTATGTCTTGAATTTGGAAAAAAATATTATTTTATTTATCACTAAAGAAGGGTTCGGTGAATGCGCATATGAAACTGATGGGTTCGGTACCTCAAAAAAGGTTAAGAACCACTGCTTTAGAGTCAACCCTCATTCCCTGTGTGTCTATAACACAGTAAAATTGATGTGCAGGATCAGGCCATATAGAGCAGGGATGGCCAACCCGCGGCTCGAGAGCCGCATGCGGCTCCTTGACCGGTTCCATGCGGCTCTTACGTTCATATAGTCGCATTTTGCCAGACGTGCAATAATGACGAAAAGTAATCAAATGAACTGTCAATTATTGACAACACAGCACGCCATTACTGTTGGCCGTAACCACGCAAAAACAACACAAACAAAAAACAGTCTTTGTTTCTCTTGCAGCCTTACTCTTTCCAGTCGTTTGCCATCTGCTCTCACACAAACCTCCGCTGACCCCTCACTCTCACTCCCCTGGCCCCTCGCTCTCTCATCCATCCTGATGCGTTCGCGGACAATGGGAAATCATACACTCTAATTTTAATCTCTAAACAGCGTAACATCCAGTAACATTTAGCACATACTGTAGGGTCGCTATAATATCCAAGTTTCGCTTTGCTTGAGTGCAATACGGTATTTTCGTCAAATGCGCATGTGCGCAGTTTTTCAGTAAGAGTAAAATCATTTGAGTAAACCTTTCGCGCTCAAAATGGCTGGGAAAAAATGCACAGGAAAACGAAAATATGAAGATGAACACAGGACGTTTTTGACAGAGTGGGAGAATTTATATTTTTTTGTTGAACGTAGTGGAAAGCCATTCTGCCTTATATGTCAGGTGTCCTTGTCGCATTTTAAGGCTTCAAACCTTCAGCGCCACTTCAGCTCACTCCATGCTAACATCGACCAGGAATTTCCAAAAGGGACTAAACTTCGCAAGCACAAGTTGGTTACCTTGAAAAGTCAGACAGAAAAGCAGGCAAAGTTTTTCCAAAAATTTACAAAGCACTCAGAGACTGTAACGCTTGCATCATATCAACTGGCTTGGAACATTGCGCGGGCTGCCTGACCTGGTGCAAAGTGTGTTTGCATTTGTCAACAAACTGAATTTGTTCAAGGCGCACATTCAAAAGGGAAATTTAACACATTTTCTCACTCTACTAAAAGCCAGCGGGCAGGTCACCAGCGCCACCCTGAACAAGCAAAGAGCCAGATATGCAACACTGGTTGAAAACCTGCACCAAAGCTTTGTGGCCCGGTTCCGTGATCTACAACTGAAAAGGCCACAGATTACATTCCTTGTCGACCCATTTAATGCTGAGACAGACTGTTTGAAAGCCCTGCTAGTCATAGATAAGTGTGCGGCTGAGTTGGAGATGATTGATCTTCGTGAGGAGGACCAACTGAAACCTGCTTTAAAGGAAGGGACCATTGAGTTCTGGAAACATGTGCCAATGGAAAAATATCCCAATGTCAAACGAGCTGCACTTAAGATACTGTCAATGTTTGGGTCAACATATGTCTGCGAGTCTGTGTTTTCTACCCTGAAACATGTGAAATCGAAGCATCGGTCTGTTCTGGCCGACATCCATGTCAAAGAATTGCTTCGAGTGACAACAACGGAGTACAAGCCAGATCTGAACAGGATTGTTCAAGACAAGGAATGCCAGAAGTCCCATTAAATAACACATGCAATGCACATAATAAAAGGAAAAATGTATTGTAAATTGTTCTATTATTTTTGTTTATTTGGTTAAACAGAGTTTGTTTGCATGAGAAAGTGCACAGTGTTCATTGTTGAAAATGTCTGGCCTGTGGTCTTTGTAGTGTTAAAATAGTGTGTGAAATTTACAATAAATCTGGCTGAGCAAAAGTATGAGTATGAGGAAGGGATGGGTTGATGTTCATGTGTGCCCATGCATATGATGTGGCTCTTTGCGGTAACTTGGTAAAAAATGTGGCTCTTGGTCTTTGTCTGGTTGGCCACCCCTGATATAGAGCATATAGAGCCAAAGATCCTACTGCTGTGTAGTGTTGCCTGTTTTAGGTCATATGGCATGGTAAGTATTGGCAAACCTATCCTGAGGACCAACTCCCCAACTGGCCCCGTCCTTTTCCATGGAGCACTGACTGGGGCTTTGAACTCCCCAGAGATCACTGCCAAAAAAAAGCTTCAACCACCCTTAAGATATGAGAGTTTGGGAAGAACTCTGGCCAGCCACACATGATGGCCACCCACCAAAACCCAAGGATCCCTCAGATAAACCAGGAGCCCAGGAGCAAGCAGGCCCTGGTCAACATCCCAAATAAATAACCCCAAATTAAGCTCCTCATTTGTTGTATTCCCTTTTTGGCACTTATTGCATTTACGTAATTTTATTTTGTATAATATATAATGGACTTCCGGTGTTTGATTTAATGCTTTTATTTTTGATAAGAGAACTTCTGCTGTTTATATTGTAGAACTTAATGACGGAAAAGGAACAGAAAACAAGTTGCAACAAGGTTGTAAAATGTATCTTATTAGCGGCCCCCTTGATAGAGGCACAAGGTATGTTTATTTTTTAAATAAGTATATTTCTTTTATTGATTGGTTGGAATTGTACATTTGTTTTATTGTATAGAAACACTAGAGCATAGTTTTGAATTAGAGTTGATATTTTTAGTAGTGAATGTTATGTTTTGGTTGATACGTTACGGTTGTAAGAGCGTGTTTTTGTAGCTTACACCAGTATTTCCCAACTCTGGTCCTCTAGGCACACTGCTCTACATGTTTTAGGTAATTCCTTGCTTCAGTCCAGCTGATTTCAATTGATGACTGATTAACAGGCGTTTATTGAACTGCAATCAGTTGAATCAGGCACATTAGAACAGGGAAACCTCTAAAACATGTAGAACAGTGTGCCTTGAGGACCAGTGTTGGGAAACACTGGCTTGCACTGTCTTTTTGGGTGTGTGTGTGTGTTTGTGCATACAGCTCTTACGGTGAAACTCAGGGTTTACTCCCAATAAACCTCACTGTTCATCAGTAAAGCCAAAATCCTTCATTTGAGGGGGGGGTCTGCTACATCCCCCCCCCCCCCCCCCCACACACACACACACACACTTTCACCTAAGCACCAACACTACTTTTTTACTGTGGAGTTCTATTAATTTTTTTTAATTCAGAAAATTAAAGTACAGGTAGTCTTATGCACTGTACATGCACTGTATAGCAGAATGCATTCTTTGTCATACTGAAAAGCTGCCAAAGAATACCAAATATAGGTGGTTTTCTTCTGCCAAAAAGTGATTAAGACCTGTTTCTTGCCAGTGAAATGCAACTTCACTCAAAGTGATTATAACATATAGATATGGTTAATAGATTTGTTGTATCTAAGTAGATGTGCTTCAAATCCCTTCTGTGTTTTTATTTAGGCGGAATTAAAGGAATTACATAGGAATCCTTATAGCATTTCAGTGTCAACAGAGGTAGGTCTTCCAGATTCTGAGCACCTAATTGTAGTTTGTAAGTGTTTGACAGGTAGTTATTTTAGATTTCTTGTAAACCTGTCTTAAAATGTAAGGGTTACTGGGCCTCGGTCAGGCTGGTGGGATGGCACACAGCGGGAAATTTCCCTTATTTTTAAATCCAAATGGAATAAACCTCTTAACTGCATCAAACTCTACTGCGCATGAGGGACACTTTCAGATCGTTGCCCGTTCACACTGGAGAACATATAAGGGTCGCATATGTTTGGCAGTGTGAACGGCCCCCGCAAAAAATCAGATTTGACAAAAAATTTGGAATTGGGTCACTTCAGGCTGCAGTGTGAATGCAGCCTGAGCGTGAGAAAAAGTTTTGAGTTCAAGTGTTACAAGTTTTGAGAAGAAAGACATGAAGTCCTGCTTTCAAAATGAAAATGTAAGCAAAACTGTTAAAAGTTTTCAACAAAAGACATGAAGTACTATTTTCAGACTGAAAATGTGTGCTCTTGGATTATGGCAGGAAAATTCCTCCATAGAAAGGAGGTTTACTGCATCACAGAATCTTTCCAGTTTATTCATGACTGTGACCATTTGACAATAGTTAATATGACTCTGGTCTGCATAGCTCTTCTGCCTATCCAATTGAATAAATAAACTGCATACCATAAAATATATCCTATTATCACATTTCCTTCTAGGTTGACTTCTTAAACATTATTGTAGCTGCGATGCTCATGTATACTGAAAACCAGAGGAATATCAATAGAAAAGAATTTCATCTCAACCCTAAATTCCCTCACCTTTCTCCAGCTCTTTGACAAAAATGTGAAAGTGCTGTGGTGGTGATTGATTCTTTCCATCCATCACGTAGAAAACAAAGAAGTCCTGTGTTTTAATAGCATGATGGCCAGTGTGTTTGTAACGTAGCAGGTTCATGTCCACCATGTCCTGGGTACATCTCCTCCCAGGTGTAAGTGTCACCCACTTATTGGCTTCCTAAAACAGACATAATCAATCAATCAAATTTTATTGCACATTTTAGCAGTAAGGCATTTCAAAGTGCTTTACATCATAGCAAACACAGAAACACAATGCAAGATAGAATCAGCAATCAAAACACAGCATTAAGTAAAGTTCTATCAATAAATTTGCAATTGATTACATTTCAAATACAATCCTAAACAGGTGGGTTTTTAGTCGAGATTTAAAGGAAGTCAGTGTTTCAGTTGTTTTACAGTTTTCTGGAAGTTTGTTCCAAATTTGTGGTGCATAGATGCTGAAAGCTGCTTCACCTCATTTGGTTCTGGTTCTGGGGATGCAGAGCAGACCAGAACCTGAGAGGTCTGGAAGGTTGATACAACAACAGCAGATCTTTAATGTATTGTGGTGCTAAGCAGTTCGGTGATTTGTAAACTAACAACAGTATTTTAAAGTCTATTCCTTGAGCTACAGGGAGCCAGTGTAGGGACTTTAAAACTGGTGTTATGTGCTCTATCTTCCTGGTTTTAGTGAGAACGCCAGCAGCAGCATTCTGGATCAGCTGCAGCTGTTTAATTGATTTGTTGGACAGACCTGTGAAGACGCTGTTGCAATAATCAATACGACTGAAGATGAAGGCATGGATGAGTTTCTCTAGATCTGGCTGAGACATTAGTCCTTTAATCCTGGAAATGTTCTTCAGGTGATAGAAGGCCAACTTTGTAACTGTCTTTATGTGGCTCTGGAGGTTCAGGTCAGAGTCCATCACTACTCCCAGGTTTTGGACCTGATCGCTGGTTTTTAGTTGCAATAACTGAAGCTGTGCATTGACTCTAGATCTATCACTCTAGATTGTTCCTTTTTAGGTCCAAAAATAATGACTTCAGTTTTGTTTCTGTTCAACTGGAGAAAGTTTTGGCACATCCACACATTTATCTGTTCTAAGCATCTGTTCAGTGATTGGATGGGCTCTGACTCACCTGGTGACATCATAATGTAGAGCTGTATGTCTTCTGCATAGTTATGGTAGCTAATATTATTTCTTGTTATAACCTGAGCTAGTGGGAGCATATAAATATTGAATAAGAGGGGTCCTAAGTAGTGAGAATCAAGGGCCCTTCAGTTGATCTCTTACCAGCAGTGCAGGACTTATTAAACAGTCTGTCAATAAATATACAATTCAAAAAGTATACAGTGTTTACATGTTTATTTAACAGGGTAGATACAAAGGCAATCAATGAATCATGTAGGGTTTTTTAAACTCCCAACGCAAATTTGTGATTTGTGTTAGAGATTTTTAGGTTATAAATGATTCTTAGGTTATTACAAATTTCTTCTTTTAACAGCAAAATAAATGCACTCTCTTGTGTTCTGTTTTTTTGGAAAACCAGGGGACTTTTTTTTGAAAAACAGAACACAAAAAAGCACACTGCAGGCTAACAGATGCTGGACATTGTAGTAGTCACTGTTAGTCCTTCTCCAATATAAACAAATGTTTGAATTCCCTCACTAGCATTTAGTCCTTCAGCTCTGGAGAGTATTTGTAAGAAGTCATTCATTTGATTTTCAGGTGTGTTTGAGAAACACACCTGTACACACACATTTGATTTTCAGGTGTGTTTGAGAAACACACCTGAAAATCAAATGAATGATTTAAATATTAGAAGAATATTGTTTTATTCTTCTAAAACAGTAGATACAAATACCACTTTTAGAACCTCTATTTCTGAACATCTGTGTTACATGTTACAAAACATTGGCAATACATGTTTAAAATGTTCCATCACTGCACTAACCTGAAGTTGAAGTATTCCTTGTGTTGGAACACGTTCAAAAATGTACATGATTTCTGTGGAGGGTGTATCTTTGTCCTTTGCAAACAATGTAATACTGGATATAACTTTGGCTTCTCCTGGTTCCACCTCCAGTCCATTGTTCCTGCGGCCCACAGTGTCATTTTCCTCTCAAAAATCAAATGGACACTGACTTTAAACAAGAACTCTAGACAATATGATTATCAAACCTGATCATATGAGGCTCTTCGTCATTCACTGGCACCACTTCAACCATCACCTGTCTTTGGAGCTTATGTTTGCCATCAGTCAGCTGAATTATAAAACTGTCTTTCATGGTTTCACTGTCGTCATGCAGATACACTAGATCCAAACCTGGCATAAGATTGGAACACAAAATTAATATGACAGAAAGAAAGAAAGAGAGAAAGAACAAGACTTTTAGTTGATAACAGGAAGGCTACACTTAAAATAGTAAGCTGCTCTGTTAAAGTGTTTCGATCTGTCTGTTTGAAAATCCAGGATTTAGAAATGGTGGCAGCTCTTTAAAAATCTCAGAATTAAGTGCAACCATTCTCTGCAGAAGGCACGGGGTGACTTGTGCTTTAGAAATGGACAGCTACACTATACATGACAGTTGCTATTATAATTTATATTTATAACTTATCATTATACATAATTTATATAAAATGTACCATTTTTAATATCTGTCATAGTAAAGTCAACCACAGGAGACCATAGGTTGGGTTCCTGTCTCTTAGAGATTGGGTTTCCAGTCCTGTGACAGATGATGCTGCCATGGCGAGGAGTTGTGACCACAGAGAAAAGCAAGGCATTCTTGGGGATGTCCAGGTCCATTGCATGGAACACTGATGAGTCCAGGTGCTTCATTTCTCCCTCTTGTACCTTAGGACACAACAAATCAAACAGTCAATTTATTCTATCCACATTCTGTAAACAAGCTCTAATGGGATGAAGAAGGACATGTTTGGGTGTGAACTTACTGTGATGTTGTGTGCCATAAATTCTGGGATTTCATCATTTGTTGGGTTAATTATGATATAGAAAGGGATGTTAGCAGAATTATGCTTGCCATCTGAGACACAAAGCATGAGCTGGTCAGCTGTGGGCTCCATCTGCTGGTGTCTGGACTGTACATAGTTTATATGACCCTCTGTGATGTCCTTGTAGAGAAAGGAAGCTGGAGAAAAGGAGGCAACACCAAACAAATGAAACTGCTTATTTTCCCTGTATTCCAATTAACAGTTGGTATTCTGATGCTTACCTATGCTTATGCCTCTGTTGCTTTTCTCAAAGCCAGGACTAGGGAGGACATTTTCTATGTAACCAAACTTGGGAGGAGAAATCAGCCTGACAACAAGCTTGTCTAGGACTGTGTCCATGTCAGAGGCCTTCAAATGAGCAGCAGTTATAAGGGAAGTCCCACCTTCATCTACTGTAAAAATGTCACCTGGGACCACCAAAAAACAGTTCATGTCATTCTACTCCATGTAATAAATATGTTGCTTACAAATTTACTGTTTCATACAATAGCAAACACAAGCCCCCTAAAAACTCAAATCCCATGCACAAAAACATGGGGCTTCATGTATAAAAGAGTAAGAAATTTTCACACTAAAAATTGGCATACGGACACATTTAGAAAAGTGCAGCGTACAAAAAAACTTCAGATGTATGAAGCCCTGCGACAGACTGGCGACCTGTCCAGGGTGTACCCCGCCTCTCGCCCGGAACGTTACCTGGAGATAGACACCAGCACCCCTCCCGACCCCACTAGGGACAAGGGTATACAGAAAATGGATGGATGGATGGATGTATAAAGCCATGCGTACGCACATACCTGCGCACCTTTTCTTTATAAATTCCAATTTGCAGTAAACAGAGAACAGCTGCTGGTCCGCCCTGTCACCACCCATAAATACATATGTTAATTAGTATAAATACCCGGAAGACTGCCTGGCTTGAACCATGGCTTGAAGAAGTATAAGTATTTATACTTTATATATATATGTATATATAACTTTTAAAGGTGCTTTAAGGGCACAGAAGATCACTTCACAAAAAATAAAAATAAATCATAAAGAAAAAATTCCAAATAGACAAAGAAAAAAATAAGGAGATCCAAGTGCAAATGCTTGTTTGAACAGCAGAGTGTTCAGCCAGGATTTAAAAAAAAAAAACACAGCATGCTAGAGAGTCCTGTGCAGTGATTGGGGAATGTACACACAGATATATGTGTGATTGTCTATACACCTTGAGCACCTTAAAAATAATCAAACCTGTTTGGAGTTAATCTGCTAATCCGACACCATTTTCTCTTTCAGTGAGAATGAAATTATTCATCAGACAACATGCATTTCATGTGCTTTGGTGCACAGACAAATGTGTTCCATCTTTGTGTAACAAAAACTGAAGAGATTTACTATTTACATTCAAGTGAGGTTTTCACATCCTTTTTATTTATTTTGTGTGAGTGTGTTATTGTCTGAGAATTAATGTTGTTCAGTTTCATCGTTTACGTTTAAAATTATGAATAACCAGCAGGTTCGATGCTTCTTGGTCTAAATTACATTGATTGACTCAGTGTATTTAGGTGAGTTTTGGCGCCTTCTAGTTTGTTATTGCCCCCCAAAAAAGTTTGAGTGACTGCCACACATTTTCAAGGCAGGTAAAAAATGTGCATATAATATTTACGCAAACTTTCATGCCATGTTCCCTTTTTGTACATGCCGACTTATGCATATAGCCCCGTACATTTTTTATGCGTCCGCACACTTTATACATGAGGTTTTCAGCCCACCTATTGCCAATGAAGGAGGCTGATTGTCAACAGGAAACACTGTGATGTGGAGGTCATAGACAGGAAGACTGTCCCATGGCTGGGAGATGCCTTTGTTCCTGGTGGGAGTTTCCCCACCGCAGCATAAAGCTGATGTTTTTATTTCTCCATCAGAAATGACAAATGTGATGGTGTCATGTAGAGGAGATACTCCAATCTCCAACCCTAAAAGAATCAGAAAAAAAACACTTTTAAGACTGAACCCCAGATGTGCTGTCCATTTACTGTATGGACTGTTTGAATGTATGCATTGTTTTGTGCATACATGAATCATCCTGTGCACAGGTGAATTGTCTTGTGCATTTGTGAATCTCGTTCTGTGCATTTGTGAATATTGAGACTGTGTTAGCTCCATAGACCTGCCACACCAAACCCTTTAAACCCCCCTGAAGTTGATGATTGTAATGAGATCAGATGCTGGGTGTAAAAAAAATGTCTGAAACTGTTTTTAATATTTTAAATTTATATAATATTAAATAATTAGATTTATTCTTTCATATATCAGTATTCATGCAAATGTTTTGCCAGGTTATTGACAAGTGATCTTACTTTTTGTAGGTACATGTTTAAGTAAAATAAACATTGTTCTTTTATTCTATACACTACTGACATGTCTCTGAAATTCCGAGCAAAAACTTTGTATTTATTTGCAAAAAATGAGAAATGGTAAAAATAACAAAAAAGATGCAGTTCTTCAGACTTCAAATAATGTTAATAACAACATTAACACTATTAAGAGATTAGAAATCAATATTCAGTGGAATAGTCATGGGGTTTTCAATGGGGTTCAGTGCACTGGTCACTTACTTATATCCTGTGAGCTTGGTGAGTTCTCAGGTGTTTGTTTACCTGTGTATCTGTAAGAGATGAGGCCTGCTGTGATGTCTGATTGGACAAAGCGATCTACAACAACAGCGTTTCGCAGAACCACCCCATGGTAAGGCTGCCGGGCAATCAGAAACCCAAGGCTGCTGTTGTCACTATCAGCATCAGTGGCAAAGATGTACTCTGAAGTGATAATTATTTCTTCTCCTTCTGGACACCTGAGAACTGGTTTCAAACCAGTAACCATCACTGGGAGCTCATCATTTATGGGCGTTACCTACAGACAGCAATGTATCCAGATTAATAGGTAGGATTTACACATTTATTACAGATTTTCTGAGGTTGTGCAGTTACCTTTACAGGCAGAACAAAACTGACTAAATTAATGCCGTCTGTTGCAGTGAGAACTATGGTGTCTTCTGTAGTTTCTGAGCCATCATGATTGTACCTGTAAGAGCAAATGACCAGAGTAATGGTTTAAATTATCATATGCCAAAGGTTTTCTTGGATAATTTTGGGGAAAAAAACATGGTTATTAACGCTTCAGTAACCCTACACACAACAGGGTTGTGAAAAAGTTTACAGGTATCTTCTTGTTTTATTTTTTGTCACAGTTAAATGTTTCAAATCATAGATAAACTGAGTAAATACAAAAAGCTATTTTTAAAATATGACCATCTTTTAAAATTGATCATTTTCTTCACATGATATTCAAGGAGAGCTTTATTCTTTAGGATGGGAAGGGGGAGGTTTGCTCTTCTCATCCAACATAAAAAGTGCAGACATTGCTGCGCTTTCTTCACCAGGTCAGAGGTTTGGAGGGACCAGGTCAAAGTGTCAGTGACCTGTATCCCCAGGAATTTGATGTTCCTGACCTGTTCCACTGTGGCATCATTGATGAGGAGGGGTGTGTGACTTGGCTGATTTTTCCTGAAATCAACAACAATTTCTTTTGTTTTGTTGACATTCAGGATTAGATGGTTTGTAACACACCAGTCCACCAGATGTTTCACCTCATCTCTGTAGGAGAGTCTGTTGTTGTCCTTGATGACACCCACTACTGTTGTATTGTCCACATACTTAAGGACATGGTTCGTACTGAACCTTGCTTGGCAGTCATGGGTCATCAGGGTGAAGATCAGTGGGTTCAGTAAGCAGCCCTGAGGGGAGTGAGTGCTGAGGGAGATGACCCTTGAAGCATTTTTACCAACCCTCAAACTGAGGGTTGTCTGTGAGGAAATCCAGCAGCCAGTTACACAGGGGGGTTTTGAGACCAAGGGAAGCTATTTTGCTCAGCAGGTGCTGGGGGATGATTGTTTTGAATGCTGAGTTGAAGTCCAGAAACAGCATTCGCACATGAGTATTCTTCTCCTCCAGATGATTCAGGCTCAGGTGCACTGTGGTGGAAACAGCTTCCTCTGTGCAGCAGTTGGAGCGGCAGGCAAACTGGAGTGAATCAAAGGAGGAGAAAAGTTTTGAGATGATGTAATCCTTCACCAGCCTCTCAAAAAACTTCATCATGATGGGAGTGAGTGTAACAGGCAGTAGTCATTCAGTGATGAAATTGTGGGTTTTTTGGGCACTGGAATGATGATGGCAGTCTTGAAGCAGGATGGAACGACAGCACAGCTCAGCTCAGAGAGATGTTAAATATATCAGTGAGGATGTAAACCAGCGGGTCAGCACAGTTCTTAAGAACTGGTAAGTTATCAGGACCTGGTACTTTATCCATGTTGAGACTTCTCAAGGTCCTCTGAACATCAGCTGTCTCCAATCTGAGTATCTGTTCACCTGGTTGAGGAGTAGATTTTCTCACAGGAGTGTTGTTGAGGGCTTCAAAACGACTAAAGTACTTGTTAAGTGCGTTAAGAAAGTCTGTACTGTCCTAACAAGACAAAGGAGCAGCCTTGTAGCCTGTGTTTGCCTGATGCCTTGCCACATGTGCCTGGTGTTTGCTGATTTATTGAAAAATTCCTGAATTTTTTGAGCATATGTACTTTTTACAACTCTGAGGATGCGGTTTAAGTTGGCTCTGGCTGACCTGAGCATCTCTCTGTCCCCACGTTTGAAAACAGAGTTTCATGCCTTCAGCATCTTACACACCACATTTGTCATCCAGGGTTTTTGATTTGCCCTTGTGGTGATGAGCTTGGTCTTAGAGACGTCCTCCATACACTTCAGGATGTATGCAGACACTGATTTGGCATACTCCTCAACATAGGTGTGATTGTTTGCAGTTACGGCTTCCCTGAATACATCCCAGTCTGTGCATTCAAAACAGTTCTGTAATGCTGACAGATCCTGCAAGCCAGGCTGTCACCTGCTTCTCAATGGGTTTTCCTCTGATGAGCAGGGGCCTATATGCAGGAATTAACATTACAGAAAGATAGTCGGATGATCCAATGTAGGGGCGTGGTGCTGCCTTGAATGCTGCCTTAATATTTGTGTAGGCTCTATCCAGCCTACACAAATATGTAGGCTGGATAGAGCCTACATACAGTATATTGCAACTTTGAGCCTCTAGTTGCAAAGTTCACATGCTGATGGAAATGAGGGAGAGCTGTCTTCATATTGGCCTGATTGAAGTCTCCAGCAACAATGAAAACACCCTCTGGATGTATATATTGCAAGTCACTGATGAAGCTGTAGAGCACACAGAGCCTCCTTAATGTTGGCACTAGGAGGGATATAAACAGCAGTGATGATGATGCTAAATTCCTTAGGCATATAGAAGGGTCTGCATTTCCTGGTCAAAAACTCGATGTCTGGAGAGCCATGAGATGAGACCACCTTGGCAATAATGCACCAGCTGTTATTAGTATAAATGCAAGTACTGCCCCCTCTGGTTTTACCACTGAGTGCTCTACTCCTATCCAAACGGAATATTGTCATTCCCTCTATGTTGACAGTGTTATTGGAAATAGAGGAGTTTAGCCATGTCTCAGTTAGAATTATGGCACAGCAGTTACTCATCTCACGATTTGATGTTATATCCAGCTTTAAGTAGTTCATTTTGTTCTCCAGAGACCGAACGATAGCGAGCAAGATAGATGGGAGCGGCGTTCTCCAAGGGTTACACTGTAGCTTCGCTGTTAGTCCCTCCCGGCTGCCACGCTTGCGCTTCCTTTCACAGCTTCTCCGTCTCCTCCAGGTGCGGTGCTAGCTGGTGGTGGCATTCACTGCTTCATTGGTCACTGGGTCTGGCTGGCATAATAGTATAAGGCTGTCCAGAGTTTCCAGAATTTCAGTGTCCACTGTCAGGATATGTGCAGTTTTAAGATAAACTGAAGATCATATATTACCCTGCCATTATTATGCCGGAGGTTTACTGTTGTAGTAGCCGGTATAAATGTATTTTCATGCCTAATAAATGTCATCATTCACCACATTTCTGTTGGCTGGTTGGCCAAGTTAAAATGCAACTGGAGAAATTTAGCTCAATGGGAGAAATCTCAGTACTGAAGGAGATGAGAATAGAGCGAAACTGTGTAGGAAGAGCAATGACCCGGCTACCTTAACGAGTACCTCCTATACAATTTCAAATAAATTGAATGTTGGAATCAAGCAGGATGTCTGACCTAACTTTACGCCTTATCAGATCCTGCAGAGTAAAGTTCTGTCCTAGTGTAAGTGGATGACCACCAAGGTAGAGAAGCCCCCGTTCTGGTTCCCTTTGAAGCTCCACATGCAAGGCTTCTGGTACAGAGTCAACGTCTGACAGCTGCAAGTGTTCTGGGCCCAAGAAGTGTTCCCCTCCCTCATCCACAGTCAAAGGCTTGGTAACAACCTGAAACAGAAGTTATCCACATTTACTTCAGTCCACTTTTCCACATAGGGCTGAGACAGGAATGAGACAGCTGTTAATTTCACCTGTGGCGGCTGATTGTCCACTGGCAGTAGAGTAATATTAAAACAGAGCCCAGTTATTGTTTTGCCCAGATGGTTTGTCAAAGATAGAATAAACTGGATATGTCGAGGATAAGGGCCAATGTCCATGATGGGAGGCATGTAAGCCACTTTCATGAAGTTCACTGCATGCTAGAAAGAGTACAAGAGAAAAAAGCAGATGGCACATGCACTGATAAAATTGCTAAGAAGATAATGATTTACTTGTGTGAAGAGTCTGAGAACTGGTGTGTTGGAGTCTTTAGTAAATTTGGGTACGCTGTCGACCAGGAATAACCTCCCTGCATCTGGACCACTGTTAATTAAGAGAACAATCCCGTATGAATACTTCACACAGGATGCTTTCTGCTGATATATTTGTGAAGGTGAACATACAGTATATTTACCTGTAATGATCAGTATAGAAAGGTGGAGTTGTTATTGTATATGTAAGCTCATTGTCTGGTGACTCTTGGTCTACAAAATGAAGCTGTTGCCGTGTTATATGGACCACTTGTGTTTCTTTGATCACAAGATATCGAGTGGAACCAGGAACCTCCTTCGGTGGTTGGTCTGGAACTGATTCTATGTGCACCACTACCACCTAAAGGTAGACATCACCTTGTCAGCTACAAAATGTAAATTAATACAGTAACATTGTTTAAAAACAGAAATATTCTGAAGAAAGTTACATTTTACAATTTGCTAGACCACTGAATAAGCCAAAGTACAGTCCAGCATATTTGGCCTGGATTGTACTTTATGGCCATTAACAAATTAGCAATCCTATTCTATTGATAACGTGTGCTATACTTTAACATTTAGCCCTTAGTTCTGAATGTATGGATGCATGGCTGTCTTGTGTGCTGTCCTGTGATGGACTGGTAACATGTCCATAGTGTACCCCACCGCTTTCCCAATGACCTTACAAGGACAAGTAGATCTAGACAAAGGATGGATAAAATAGAATGTTTTATTTGTCCATCAATGTGGAAAGTCTGTGAAAGTCATGTTTCTATGAACCTGACAGACTGAGAACTTGCACAGTAATATAAAATTTATTTTATCTAGACACTAGATAACCACAGTACCAGTGTGTCAAAGATGCCTTACTGTTACTCACTTGAGGTTCTGAAAGGTTAGGAGGATCGTGGAAATCAGACAGCACAACCTCAAATGAGTCATCAATCACCTCGTTCCCAAGGTGTCTGTAGTACATGATAGACTGTGAAAGATCCTTCTGGAGGAAGTGGCTGACAGGGTAGCCTGAATTAAAACCAAAACAAATGTGACATTAATAAGATTGGACGTCATGAGAACAGAAAAGAAAATAGTTTTTCTGACCTGTCAGCCCTGGTCCTGGGATTTTCATGACCTCTCCTGCCTGTGGGAGACGAGTAATGTTAAAGAGGATATTGTCATCACTGGAGTCCATGTCTGAAGCCTTGAGGGTGGAACCTCTGAGCAGAGTCGTCTGGCCCTCTGAGACCTCCACCAGCATGTTGGTTATGAGGAAAGGAGGGCTGTCATCTTTGGGAAGAATCTTAATGGGGAACTTATGTCGGGTCTGATGGTGGCCATCGGTGATTCGGAAAATGATGAAGTCCTTTGTGGAGTCACTGTCATCATGGTGATAACAGACAACACCTGCTCTTATGTCATTGATGGTAAACATGAAGCTCTTTCCACCTGGAATTTACATCAAATTAACAGATAACGGTGAATACATTTCAACAGTATAATTTTAGTGTTCCCTTTAATTTTGTGAGCAGTATATATATCTTATACTGCAGAATGTAATTGTGTCCTTGTTTTTGCTGTGTTAGTACCTCTTACAGTTAGGTGTCCATGCTGGAGGCCATCCACAATGACGGCACGAACAATATTCAGGTTGTCATTATCCACGATTTGCAACTGGTCCCACATTATAGGACGAGACTGACCCTCCAGCAGAGTAAGACCTGCTCCACAGAATATGATTGTTAAACTTTGAATTTTCAAGTTGCATATTGTAAATATTTACTGTAACACTAAAGTAGGAATTTTAATTTGTTGGCTACCCGACCTACAGCAATTGTGGCAGCAATGGGAAGGTGAACTTCATTTACTGCCCCAAATTACCATAGCTAGACACTAAACCCCAGCAGTTGATGAGGCTTTAGTCACCAACAGAGAAATACATATCTTCTGTGATGCCTCGGAACAAGTTTATGGGTCAGTTGCATACCCCAGGACCAAGGATAGCCAGGGTCAAATCCACCTATCCTTCCTCCTGGCCCAATCCTAGCCGACAACTGTCCATAGCCTGGTTGGAGCTCTCTGATCTAACAGGAGCCCAGTTAGCTAAACTTTTAAATGCAGAGCTCACCCTGAAGATCGACACTACCACCGTGTGAACAGATTCCACCACATTGTTAAGGTGGATACTTTCGGGCTCATGTCACTACAAAGCATTTGTGAGCACCCGAGTGGCAGAGGTTCAAGACCTAACTGATACACAATCTTGACATTATGTAGATTCAGCCAACAACCCAGCTGATGACATCCATCAGGGTAAGACCTTATAGGCGTAGTCTGAGCCAAACAGATGGAATCAAGGCCCCTCTTTCCTATTCCAAACCCAGGTCCATTAGCCTAGTACACCAATGATTCCACTTGAAGAGGAACCCTCAGAACTACAAAAATAAGTCTTTTGTGGTACAGCTACCACATTACCAAACCCAGAATATGAAACCTACAAAGACTGGCATGAACTGCTTATAGTCCACTGCTCAAAACCTACAAGCTGCAGTCGGGAAGGATTCAAGTTCGACTGCTGAAGACTATCGCAAGGCAGAGAGGCAAATTGTCGATAAGATACAGAACGATAGCCACTGGCGCCGCTCACAGGCACTGTCACTGCAGACCATTTCTGGTTCAGATTTATGAGGGAGTGTCTTCCCAATTTGCAAGTCAGACAAAAATGGCAAACTACCCAAGTTGACCTGGTTGAGAATACTGTGGTGATGCTCATGGGTACTCAACTTGCCAGAGCAATCGGGCGAGGGACGAAGGTGTATCCAAGTGCTGATGGCCGCATTAGATCTGCAGATGTTCAAGTGAAGGACAGAGTCTACACCCGAACAGTGGCAAGGATGATTGTTCTTCCTGCAGTGCAGGAGTCCAACAGACACAGTTCATCATCAGAGACTTAGATTGTTGCTTTTTTTCCTGGAACAAATATACCTTGTACATTTGGGGGCGGCTGTTATATCCAGAGTGGAATCACATTTGTTGAAGCTTTAAATGTTTATTTTATAAAGGCTCAGACTGCCTTCGGACATTAATACAAGATACCAAACTATGCTGGGCGCAGTGTCGTGATCTGTGTTTTTCTGTGTTTATTTCTGAGTTCTCTGTGTCCTTGAGTCTCTTCATCGTCCTGTCTCCCCTCGATTACTCCCAGGTGTGTCTCGTTCCCTGATTACCTCCTGTGTATTTAGTGTCACCTGTGTGTCTGTGTCTTTGTCGGGTCCTCGTCTCATTTGGCTTCTAGTCTGTCGTCTGTGTACCCAGTCCGTCATCTCGTCCGTTGTGTAAATGGTTGCTACCAGCGTCGAGCCCCGGCTTCCGTTCGGCCGTGCTGCCCGTTGTTTTGGACCATGTTGGACTGTATTAATCTGGACATTCACCATTAAAATCATTTATTTATCGCATCCTGGGTCTACAGCGTCTGCCTCACCACCTCTACACTGCACTTCTTGACACGCAGATAGTTTTGAGCCTTAGAGGAGAAACTCTGCCACCTAGTGGTGAACTTTCTCACCACTTTTAGAGGCTGCAGAGTGCAGAGTAACGTATCCCCACGAGTGGAAAGGCGTGCAGCTGATGCCTACGGTTTCTATTGTTGATGTGCATTGTAAGTATTGTAAGTAATTCTTTATTTGTTTGTTGTATTAGAGTAATTTTTGGGGGAGTTTCCGCTTGTGTTGGGTGTTGACACTGATATGTTAGTCTGTTTTGGCACTTTGTGTTATATAAGTATTTATTCTGTAAATTGATATGGACTTATTTCTGTTGTACTTTAGATCACACATCCCCATCTTCATCTGCTACATGGCTGTACTGCTGCTCTGTCTACTCAAAGATTGAGAAAGGAAAGCAACCTTTTTACAGGGTTACAATGCTACCAAATGCCAAACCAAAAGATTCAAAAGAATTCTAGTAATCAGAACATGCTAACATACCCATATTCCAAGACACTCTTGGCGCATCTGTGTCTGCATTCCTTACAGATGTGTGGATAGTTATTGGTGAGCTATTCACAAAGAAGAAATCATAAACTTCAATTTCCACCTGGAAGGAAAGAAGCAAGTTTCTGATGACAAAACAGGAGGTTGTAATGCAAAGAATTATGATAAGAATCAGTTCTACCTCGTAATTTCTTCGTTGGGTATGTGAAGAATTTGGGGGTTGAAATGCTATAAGCATGTCATTTAGATCAAGCCATGTAAAGGAGGAGACTGGACGAGTGTGATCAGATAGATGGGTGATAAAGCCTTCCTCAGGGTGCTTAGTGATGTTAAAAACCAGAAGTTGTTTTGGAGTTTCCTCATCTTCAGCATCCAGTGTTGCAATGGAGAGGGGAGTGAGAATAAACTGGTCGACCTCCAAGATAAACATGGACATGAAAGATGGTTTGGGAGGCTGGTTGGGCATTCCTCCAGCTATCCTGACTGGAATCCAGCCCTGCTCAGACTACAGAAACATCATGTTTAGACCTCTTACAACTTTCGAACAAAGAAAATAAATGTGAATGATTCTCATGTATTTAAAATGTTTATGAAAAACACTAGAGTTGCTATAAATCCTTTCCAACACTGTCAGGTTGGGCTCCCAGATTACCTGATATATGCTGCCACTCCTGGTGTCCTTAAGGTCCAGCCTGATTGCAATATAATCGACATCTGGAGAGGGTGGATCTATGTGTTGATACTTTATGCCCATCAGGAGGAAGTCATCACATGGAACTTTATTGACTGTCACTAGCTTCAGGTGCTTAAGGCAATCTTCAGATGCACACATTGCTCTGGCTTTATCATCTGAATATAGAGACATAAAAAAGTTACCCATAAAACAACCACTCTAAACTCACCTTCCCTGCTGGCCCCCCATCCTTATGATGTCTATATATTTATTTATGTCCAGAGGTTTTATCCAACACCACATCTTGTTTGCAAAATAGCTCAAAGTCAGTCAGCTTGGATGAGGCTCAACATTTAAAGTGAACATATTAGGCTTTAATCCTTGCTTTTCACATGTAAATCATGTACAGTACAGACCAAAAGTTTGGACACACCTTCTAATTCAATGTTTTTTTTTTATTTTCATGACTATTTATAAGGCAAGAAATCCCACTTATTAACCTGACAGGGCACACCTATGAAGTGAAAACCATTTCAGGTGACTACCTCTTGAAGCTCATCAAGAAAATGCAGAGTGTGTGCAAAGCAGTAATCACAGCAAAAGGTTGCTACTTTGAAGAAACTAGAATATAAGGGGTATTTTCAGTTGTTTTATACTTTTTTGTTTAGTACATATTTCCACATGTGTTATTCATAGTTTTGATGCCATCAGTGTGAATCTACAATGTCAATAGTCATGAAAATAAAGGAAACTCATTGAATTAAACGGTGTGTCCAAACTTTTGGTCTATACTGTAAGTCAATCATCATGTCACAAAATGGTGAATTTTGGTGGTGAGGATGGACACACCTGGACCCAGGTTGTGGTGAATATGGGGGGATTAAATACACAAGGGAACTAAAGGATCTGCCTCCCATTCTACTTTTACAGCAAGTCATCTCCTGATGAACAAAGTCCCAAAGAAAAACTACAATCAAATGGTTTAGATCGAAGCAAGTTCATGTCAACTGCCAAAAATTAACAGGATCTATAATAAAACTTAAGGGGACATATTATGGAAAGTCCAAAGCATTGCAGTTCTACTGCAGAACATATGATGTGTGAGGATTTAGGTTCATGTGTTGTGTTTTGGTTTAATTAGTCCTGTGTCTTGCCCTTGACTGATCCTAGCTGTGTCTCGTGTTCCCAGGCTCCTCTCTTGTGGAACCCATTTTTAGCTCCCATTTTTAGTCGGTGAGTCAAACACACTGTCTACATTCAAAGACTAGGCTTAAAACTTTCCATTTTCATAAAGCTTATATTTAGACTGACTTACTTTATCCTGAGCTATCCCTGTAGATATAGTGGCATAGGCCCAGGCTGGAAGAGGACAAAAATACCATTTTTTCTCCTCTCCATTTATGAATTGGCTAGCAGCAACTTTAAGTTCTCTCTCTGTTTTTTCCCTCTATAGAAGCTACATGCTGTGACAACTTCCTATAGAGGAGTATTGGCTCGGCTACTTCTGTCAACAACTTCATGTTCTCTATCTGGACATGATATAATTTTGACTCTCATCTAGATAAAGCAACTGAATGAGCTGATGAGCTACTAAGTATGTTTATCTCCCTGCAGAATCTGTAATTGTTTCAGAACTTCTGTATTTGTGAAGCTGTATTTCAATGCCAGATGAAGTCACTTACAAAGCTACTGCTGCTACTAACTTTGTTTACTTTCTGTATACAGTGAACCCTCGCTGTAAGGCGGTTCACCTTTCACGGCCTCGCTGCTTCGCGGATTTGTTTGTGCAGTTTTTTTTCACAGTGCATTGTGTTCTGCGTCCTGATTGGCTAAATAGTCTCTGCGCTTCTTCTCTATATACCATAATGGGCCAATAAAGTTACGGTCTTTAAATATGCGTAATGCAACTCGGCAAATTTTGGCAAATATTTTTGCCCAGAAAAAAAAAAAGCAACAACAACTACCGATAACCATGTTCTTTTCTCGAAAAAACAGACCTGCACCACAGGCTTCAGAAGAAAAAGACACTACAGAGCAGAGTCAGGCCGCAGCGTCAGTCAGAGGAACAGTGAAATAAGGGAATCGCAATTTGTCCTAGTGTACTTCTGCATATGTTATTTTACTGTAGTTATTTGTAAGAAAGCGCTGTATTTGTTAAAAGAACAAACCAAGTTTGTTCTTCGGTTTCAAAGTTTAGTATATAATTATGCTGTATAATAATTGTAAAAAAAAATAAAGGTAACTACTTCACGGATTTCGCCTATCACGGGTTCTTTTTGGAACCCAACCCCCTTAAAAAACGAGGGTTCACTGTACCAAAGCAAGAACTCTGGAGTTCTGCATCTTTAGTATCTCCTCTGTCTGCTGGACATGTTTGCTTCAGATTTCCCTCTTTCATGCTTTAGTGAATAATAGCAAAAAAACTTTTAAACCTATTAAACTAATTTAAAGAGCATGTAGTGACTTTCTATACACATAAGCACACATTACAATCAGTAGCCCCCTCTATTGACTACTGAATATCCTCTATACCCACGCACAGAGAACTTTAATTTCATTGAAGTTCTTTTTTCCTTTTTGTGTTTCATTTTTAGCTTTTTTTAGTTGTTAATATTTTAGTATTCAGTCTTGTAAAAAATCAGAATATGAGTTAGTCATTAGTTTTGTGGCTGGGCTGTGAAGCACTAAACTAAGAAAGCAAATGTTTGGAACCACACATTTCTAAAAACTACACATTCCTGAGACAGATTGTTTCTTTGTCGGGGCTTTTCTTAAAGTTGTGGAATGGCTTTCAAAGTTCACCTAGTTGCTGACGTAGGTAGATAAAACTTTCTGGCTCGTCGCCTCTCTTGATGGCTCTCTCTGGGTCTCCAGTGACGAGTTTGCCGTGGGCAGGAAGGTGGGCTTCCTGGGGACTGAGGTGGATGTTGCATTCCAGACTAGGTTTTCTTTCATAGTGGAAGGAAACCACATTGCCGTCAATAGCATTGGAGAGGCCATACAATTCAGAGACCTGAAGGAATTTGGGACCCATATTAATGATGTTGCATTCAGGCGCTATGATGTCCACAAGGAGGGTAAACGACTCCATGTATGTGTTTGTCTCTGTGAAGCTGGTCAGGAACAAGAAAGCATAAAAAGACAACAGCAGAATATTAATTTAACACATTTCCATGTAAACCTTACAAACATTTCTGAATCTGTTTGGAGAAGTTTGTGTTCCCCTAAACATTATGGACACATTTTATGTTAATTCCTTTATGCTGAATCTGTTACCTATACAGGCGTAGCTTGACGGTATCTTCTTTTAACAAGGGACAGCCATTATGGACATACTTTACTTCATCAGACAGATAATGGCAGTCAAACACCTAAAGTAAACAAAGAAACTTTATATGAAATGCATATTTAGCTCAAAGGTAAGAGACTTTGGTTGATTATTTCTCTTGTGTAACAATGGTTCTTGGCATAACTCATACTGTTGGAAGGAATGATGAAGTACCTTTAAAGGGCTCCACATTTTTAAACAAAATACATTACTAGGCCGAGCAGCAGAGGTCTAGGTTCCACCTCTGCCCCTTGTTTTTCTGTGTAGATATAATTTTATGGTGTGGTGGCCCCTACGCCCCTCTCTGAAGTCTGGATGAATCCATTGACTGAAGTCAAGTGCACATAAGGGTTCGTGTGCACAGTTTTCCAAGCGTGCAAAAATGTGAGAATTGGGACAGTACGCTTCTGTGTCGTAACTTTGACATCTAAAATGGCGTACTGGTCACTGTTTAGGCATTTGTGCTACTAAAAAGTACAACAAAACAGATTATTTTAAATGTACAGTAAAAGTATTGAAGCGATTTTGTGTAATTCTGTGTTTTAGTTCTTTTGGGGTCCATATAGTTAAATATAGTCCATATAATTAAAAAACGTAACATAAAAGCAGTGGGTCCACTTTGTACAGTAAAACCGTTTAAACTAGTCCACGCAGCACGTTTTCTCCACTGCCACTGTCAAGACGGCGGTGATAGGACTCTGCGTATACGTATTCTTGCCTATTGTCCAATCAGCAATTTGTTAGGTCTCCAACTGGGACATACCCTTTCCGTTTTGTTAATGGTGTAGTGCTTTCGTTAATGTTGTAGTGCTTTTGTAATTGTGCTTCGTTAATGTTGTAGTGCTTTTGTAATTTGTAATTGTGCTTTCAATTTGCTGAAGTGGTTTGCACCTCAGGCCCACCGTAGAAATAGCAGCTCACACTTATTCAATTTAACCCTGGTCAGCGGGACTACATCTGCGGTGTTGGTGTCATTATAGTATTTTTGCTTTCCTAAGTCATTGTTGGAGATATTTGTTGGAGATATGTGTTTTGCTATGACTTGTTGAATACAAAGATTCTATATAATCACGCATGTTCGGTAGAGTGGAACGAAATTTATTTCAATACTTTACTGTTGAAAACTGATTTATTCTATTTTTTTGCGACAGACAACTTGCTCTGTGAACTTTGCCATATTTCCAAGATGGCAAAAAATACACATTAAAATGTACTACTAATATTCAAATGAACAGTCTGCCATTTGACTAATTAGAGACATGTTTTTTTACTCATAAAACCATCTCTTTTAGGCAGGTAAAAGTTAGCTTGGTATAAAGTGGAACTAATGTGTCAACAAAGATCAAGTTAAGGACAAACATATGGCATATATATAAAAAAAAATTAAATGCCTGATGCTACAGTTGAAAAATAAAAAGACTAATGGAACTAAAACGCTCTTTTTAAAAGAAATGAATGCTGTGACTACAACATGTTACAAGAGATTAATAAGTTTTCTTCCCTGAGAAGAAAACAATTGTTTAAAAATCAAGATAATCTCTAAATAAGAAAATATTTTTCTATTCCACTCCCACAAAACAAGATATTAATTTCATAACTATGTATAAAGTTTTCCCTATAATGACTTTCTGCAAAAGAAATTCAAAATAAATATTGATTCCTGTGCGTTTTGTGACTGAGATTTTGAGACAATACACCTATTTTCAGCTGCAACTTCATTAATGTTTTTAGAACGATTTTCCAAAGTGGATATTACACAAGAAATCTATTCCTTCTTTAAGTTTTAATATAATAAAATTTGGTCATCTAACAGGGCTTTTTTTTTATTATTTAAGAGTGCTTAAACGTTGCAACATCACAAAAGCCTCGGGAAACCTGACTGAAAAATGTCCTTTTTTTTTTCCGGAGAACATTTCATGGTATTGTTCAATGAATACCATGAAATGTTTACCTCCAGATATCAGACAGCTTACCGTGCGCCTTTCATCCTCACCAGAGCTGTTCAGCCTTGGATGAGCGTCTTCCTACTCATGTCTCTATCTTAACAAGAGTTTGTCCTTAATGGGACAAACCCAGCAAATATCGCCGGGTGCGGGAATCGAACCTGCGACTGGCTTTCGGGGACTCAAGGCCTCTAAATGTGGGTCGTGCTATCCCCTATGCCACCACAGCACTCTCGGCTGTTTCTTTTATACGCAGTTAGAGAATGGTGAATTTACAATGACTAATAACGGCTATCTAACAAGTAGATACTGTTTAATTAAAGTTAATACAGAAAGTGAACCTCTAAACGTTACAGCACTGACAGATAGGGGTGTATATTTTTCCTAACTGTGGCTAAAGCTGCTGCTAACTGGCTTACTTTCCGATCGGAGGCTGTTTCCTGTGTTAACCTTTCCTGCTCAGTCTTCTGACCGTGGTCGGAGGACACAGGGGAGCTCTTCCTCCAGGGCCGAAGTGAACTCTACTTCGGGGTTAACTCCTTCATACGCCTTGTACATGAATCACACGGTGGCACGAAGGTGGCTGGAAGTTTACTTTTAATAGCGCCAGCTTACAGTTGGAAGTTGACAGAGTTTTTCCTTTAGCTACTCCTCCGGTCGTCGGCTACACTCACCCCTCCCACATACTGTCTCTTCTTCGCTCCCCCAGCCTCCCGGTTCTTCTTGTTTACAGCACGCAGCGCCCCCCTTCGAACCGGAGGACGGCTGCCACACATCTCGCTCAACTACACTCAACATACACACCACTTACTGAGCTATCATCTCATACAGTGGAGGCACTTTCCGCAACACTACCCCCACTCTGGATGGCAATTAAGCAATAATTCCACTCCAGCTTTACAATGCATAAAACCGATACACAATCCCCATCGCAAAGAGATTACTGTGACAATCATTCATGCATATAGGTGAGGCGTAGCATCAAACCATAATTAGCCAGTGACATAATTAGCTCATTTAAGGTGTACCTCATGTGCAAAATTAAGCTTTACATGCAACAGGGGAGGAGAGGAATTACTCAGCAACATACATGACGACCGGGCAGGACACTAACTGAACTCCATCAGGTATGAGAAACATACGGCAAAACATGTCCTACGAGATAAACTGTTTGCTCTGCTGTTAAATTTTCTTTGCAGTTCAAACAACTGAACAGTAATAAAGAGAACAGACACATGTGGCCTTGTTGGACAGGTTCAACTAACTTCTGGAACCTTAAACTGAGTCCATGGTCCTACTTGGAACTATCCATGTGCCGAACCGGTCTGGTGCTCTACGCCGGCGCCTGGATCGTCGAACCGGCGGGCCCAGAGGAGGTGAATATCCCACCACACCCCCACCATCCTCATGGTTGACATGGGAAGGGGATGATGGGACAAACACACCCAGATTGGGATCCTTTGCAGTTGAGGTAGGCAGCAGAGAACAGCCAGCGCCTCCACTGGTTGCATCAGCAAACAAACCCTGTAAATCCAGGTCACCGTCTGCAGAGTCCTCCTCTAAGGTTGGTGGTGGAACCTCAGTAGGTTCCCAGTGTTGACTTTGCTCCAGGACCCACACGTTGTCCAGAGGCTCCCGGCTGCGGTAATGCTTTAGCTGGTCATGGTGGACGACTTTCACCTTGGACCTTGGGTTCTTTTGTATCCGGTAAACTAGATCATCCAGTTGGCCTAGGATGAAGAATGGGCCTTCATATGATGGGAGGAACTTTTTGACTTTATTCTTGACATGACGTGTTCCTTTAATGAGATACCACACAGGGTCTCCAATTTTATACTGTGTGTGGCAGCAGTTTTTGTCGTACTGTCTCTTTGCACGTGTGACCGAGTCCCTCAGGGCTTCTCTAGCAATTTGGTGGGCCAGCTCCAACCGTTCCCGCATCTGCTGCACATATTCTGGAGCAGTGAGCTGGTGTTCCGAATCAGGGGGCAAACCTGCGACGAGGTCCACTGGTTCACTTACTTCTCGGCCTAACATCATAAAGTTTGGAGAGAAACCTGTCGCACTATGTTTGGTTGACCGGTACGCCATAACAGCATAAGGAATCATCAGGTCCCAATCCCAATGACAGCGTGCTGCTGTAGTAGCCAGGATCTTTTGGAGGGTGGCATTGAAACGCTCGACCTGACCGTCTGACTGCGGCCTGAATGGTGTTGTGTGAGTCTTGTCTATCCCAAACAAACTGCACATCCCTTGAAACACCTCAGACTCGAAATTGCGTCCCTGGTCACTGTGTAGCGCTTGAGGGATTCCATAGCGGCACACCCACTCACTAGCAACGATACCTGCAACTGTCACAGCTCGCTCGTTCGGAATAGGAAATGCTTCAGTCCACTTTGTGAAGTAATCTTGTATCACAAGCACATAGCGGTTTCCACGCTCAGTCTCATTCAGTGGACCCATAATGTCCAGTGCAATGCGTTCCATAGGGGCTCCTACCTGGACTGTTCCCATAGGAGCCTGCGGTGTCTTCTGGGGTCGAGCCCTTGATGCACAACTGGTACAGGTTTTACACCAGAGGGCAACATCCTCCCTCATGTGGTACCAGTAATACCGGGTTCTTAATCTGGTCAGGGTCCGCTCTACACCAAAATGTCCACCCACTGGCCCCTCATGCATCTGTCTCATCACATCAAGTTGTAGTTTACGTGGCAGCACAATTTGTGGGTAGAATTGGGTGTCATCAAGGCAATAGAACCGACGGACCAGAACTCCATCTCTGAAGTAGAGTCGTTTCCATTGAGTCCAGTATGTCTTAGTGGCTGGGCTGCATGGCGAGACAACAGGCCACGGGGGGCGTTTATCACTAGCCTTCATCCAGCTGCGTATGGGTGCAATGTCCACATCAGCATCCTGGGCCTGGCTCAACTCCCCCATGGTCCAGCCATGAAACAAAGTCGTGTCAAGAGTCTTAGCCACATATATTTTCTCAGTCAATTTCAAAGTGCACCCATCAGTTTGAACATTGTGATGCATTCTATCTGTATCAGTGGAAATGTTTTGGTCTAAAGTCTTTGTATCTGTTGTAAGGGTGTTTTGATTTACCCCCACTGGACAAACCTCTGTGGTGGATGGTTGGTCCTCCTCCCCCACTGAACTCAGCAACAGGGAACTGATGTCAGAGTTCAACTCACACTGGACAGCCTGATGGTTGATGGGTTTGGATGATGTTGAGAGGTCCTGCACTTTACATGGGCAGGACTGGCGGCAGGGTCTCCTGGAGAGGCTGTCGGCATTAGTGTGCTGTCGACCCGGACGGTGGATAATCTCAAAGTCATATTCAGCCAGTTTCTCAAGCCATCGAGCTAACTGTCCTTCTGGCTCTCTCATTTTGGTCAGCCAGCGCAGACTGCTGTGGTCCGTATGCACCTTAAACGGCCGGCCGAGGAGATACTGACGAAAATGGGATGTGAAATCCACTATAGCCAGAAGTTCACGTCTTGTTGTGCAGTAGTTTTGTTCAGGCTTTGCCAACTTGCGACTGCCATAAGCCAACACTCGTTCCACACCCTCCTGCCTTTGCGACAGTACAGCGCCGATGCCGGTGTCACTTGCATCAGTATCGAATACCATTTCACCGCAGTCCAGGGGATAGCCGAGAATGGGGGCTGAGATGAGGAGACTCTTTAATTCGTCGAAAGCAGCCTGGTGCTCAGCATGCCACTGGAAACGAGCATTTTTCTTAGTTAGGTTGTGAAGGGGTTCAGCAATGGATGCAAAGTCTTTCACAAATCGCCGATAGTATGAGGCCAAGCCAATGAAACGTCGAACCTCCTGAATGGATGACGGCGTGGGCCACATTTGGACTTTTTGGACCTTGCTGGGGTCCGTAGCTACACCATGTTCAGACACTATGTGACCTAGGTAGGCCACCTCCCGGCGGAAAAGGCAGCATTTGGCAGGTTTTAGTTTCAGGTTAGCTTGTTGGAGTCTGTAAAACACCTGGCCAAGCCGCCGCAGCATCTCTGGCACATCCCTCGCCAGGACGATGATGTCATCCAGGTAGACTAAACAGGTCTCCCACTGCATGCCAACCAGGATGCGGTCCATCAGCCGCTGGAATGTCGCCGGGGCGTTACACAACCCAAACGGCATGACATTCCACTCGAAGAGGCCCGTCCTGGCACAGAATGCAGTTGCTTTGCGTGCTCTTGGCGTCAGCTCCACCTGCCAGTAACCCGAGGTAAGGTCCAACGTGCTGAACCATCTGGCAGTAGACAGTGTATCCAGCGTATCCTGGATGCGGGGCAGGGGATACGCATCCGGTATGGTTCGCTCATTGAGAGCCCTATAATCAATGCAGAGCCGATATGTCCCATCCTTCTTACGTACCATAATTATGGGCGAGGCCCAGCTGCTGTGGCTGCGTTGGGCGAGACCATTCTGCAGACTGTCGTGTATCTGCTGGTCGGCGTATTGCTGCTTCTCTTTCGCCATTTTACGTGGATGTTGTTTGATCGGGGCACCTGGACGAAGTACAATATCGTGCTGGACGAGGTTGGTCCGGCCCAGGTCAGCAGGCCCAGTAGAGAACACATGTCCATAAGTAGAAAGCAAACATTTAAGTTGGAGGCGTTCCCCATCATTGAGGTCTTTAGAGCTCTGAGTATAGAGCTCCTCTAGGTGCAGAGGAACCACCGGAGAGCTGACTGGCGAGTCTGCGGCTGGGGAGGCACAGGGAGGCTGCAGGGCCTCAGCTGGTTGGAGGAGACCAGCCAGGGATCCTTCTTTAATGGTCACAGCTTTATTGCCAGGATTAAAGAGGCGAAGGGGGACCGTTTTGGACGTCTGGGGATGAACTAAGACTCTAGCGAGGAGCACTTTGTGCTTCTCAATAAAACCTTTAGTAGGGCTAAGTATCATGTCGCTGCGGGCTGTCCCACTTAGATGCATGCTGCCCCTCACAACATACTCCTGTCCTGGTTCCACCACCACAGTTCTGGATATTTTCACTGCATGCGACTTCGGGTTAGATTCAGGTTGGTAGTAGGGCACTTCTTCACCAAACAGGGTGATGCGATGTCTGCCGAAATCAAGACGGGCTTCAGCTTGTGCGAGGAAGGGATGGCCCAGCAGCACTTCTAACCCTGCTATCTCTGCTACAAGAAAATCCACATCCACCTGACGGTTGTTGATGTGGACAGGTATCTGGGCCTCACCCAGCACTGGCACATCTACAGGTCCCACCCCAAGTAAGGTCTCAACATTTGATGGATACAGTTGAGGTCTCACGTCAGGGTGGATGGAATTATAGTAGCGCAGCGGCAGCACATTTCTCCGCGCCCCACTGTCCAACACGGCACATACCTCCACATCGTAGATTTGCATGTGGATACTCATTTCTTGGCTTTGGTCTTTCAGGTGGAGCACAGTAGGTTCTTGGGTGTCACAGGGGGAGCTGCTGGATGTCAAATCTTTGGTGGTCTTGTGGGGAGAAGGGCACTGCTTCTGGATATGACCCCAACCTTGACAGTTATGGCAGCGGACTTTCCCTTTTGTAGAATTTTTGCGGTTATTAAAGGCCGAGGGTGTGTGTGTGGCAAACCAATTCGGTGAAGAACTGAGTACAGGTGTAGTTTTGATAACTCTTTCATGTTTGTCATTTGCTCTGACCACAGCAGTTCTGGGCCGTCGTTCAATCATGCTGCGGGCTCCTGGCTGCATGGCACTGGTGACATAAGCTGCAGCCCTTTTGGTGGTTTCATGAGCATGAGCTATTTCATATGCACGGGCGAGTGTGGCTGGTTGTTGCTCTAATAGTTTCTGGACTATTTCTGCATCACCCAGCCCATTTGTGAAAACTTCGACAGCGATAGAGTCCTGTTCAACTTCTGCCCTGTCGCCATAAGCCACCGTCACTTTCCCATAAATATCATCTCTGAATGCATGCAGGGCCTCTCCATGTTTTCGTACTCGCTGCCTTAGCTCTACTGCCACCGCAGCAGCATGATCAGAGGATGGACCATATGCAGTTTCCAGTTCGTCCACCAGGCGGCGGTAGCCCCACCTGGAAGAGCGAGGATTTCTGTGGACAATGGCCCCTGCTGCGCCAACCAAGCAGAATTTCAACTGCACTGTCATCATTTTTTCGGACCAGTAGTTCGCTTCGGCGCAGCTCTCAAACCGGTGCAGAAATTCTTTCCATGGTGTGGTGCCGTCGTATTGTCCCGGACGCAAAGTGGGGACCCTCTCCCTAGGATCTCCATCCTCCTCACTGTCGGACAAAGGCTGCTGCAACATGAAACGGGTTTTATTGGCTTTTAATCGGGGTTGGGGCCGTGCAGGGGTTTGCCTGTAGCTTATAGTTCCATCCAGCTTAGGGGTACATTGCACGGCGGGAAATGCCACAGGGTTAAATGGGGCCGGCGTGCTGTGTACAAAGCTTCGTACATGAGCAGGAGCGAATGGGTTGGAGATACAATTATCTTTCGTTTGAAACGTGGGGGCTGGGTAGTAATGCGTCCCGTCGTCTGCATCCCCCCCATGGGCATAACCTTGACATTCAGCAGCAACGAATGGGTTGGTAGAGCTAGCCTGTGGTTGAGCGGGGCCGTATTGCGGTGCGAGCATGTCCCCTCCTTTGGCGTTCGAGCCGAAACAGCGTTCGTCACACAGAAAAGGGTTGTAATGTTCACATTTCCCCACCGCCACATCTTCAGTAGCTTTTCTACACTCTGCACCCTCGCAGGACCTATCCAATGTCATGAACGGGTTGGAATAATCTGTTTCAAGCCCATAGTTTTTACGGGAGTGACGAGCGGCGGCGTCCATCTTGCAGTTGTTCAGCAACGGGCTAATGCAGTCTCTCGGCTTTATTGCTAGCAGCTACTATCTCTCTTATTCAAAGCTCACCACTCGTCCAACAAGGCGAAGAGGTCCCTTCGTGGTCGCCAGTGTTAACCTTTCCTGCTCAGTCTTCTGACCGTGGTCAGAGGACACAGGGGAGCTCTTCCTCCAGGGCCGAAGTGAACTCTACTTCGGGGTTAACTCCTTCATACGCCTTGTACATGAATCACACGGTGGCACGAAGGTGGCTGGAAGTTTACTTTTAATAGCGCCAGCTTACAGTTGGAAGTTGACAGAGTTTTTCCTTTAGCTACTCCTCCGGTCGTCGGCTACACTCACCCCTCCCACATACTGTCTCTTCTTCGCTCCCCCAGCCTCCCGGTTCTTCTTGTTTACAGCACGCAGCGCCCCCCTTCGAACCGGAGGACGGCTGCCACACATCTCGCTCAACTACACTCAACATACACACCACTTACTGAGCTATCATCTCATACAGTGGAGGCACTTTCCGCAACACCTGTTTCCTTTATTTACCATTGGAGAATGGTTAAATTGACAATGACTGATAACAGCTATCTAACACTTAAATGTTGTTGTTATTAACCTTACCTTTAATTATAGCCTTAAGATAATGAATATTCATGAATTTTTCAGTCAGGTTTCCCGAGGCAAAATCACACCGGAATTAAAGATACCTTGCTTCAAGTCATAACGGCCGTTATCTGAAAAGGGTCTTTTGGCAGAAGCTGCAGCCTTCAGACACCGGCCTCCTCATTGGCAGGAGGCAATGCATACAATAAAGTGAAAAGAGGAGGCAAGGAAATGTAAAAATAGCAATGTATGCATAAGGACAAGGAAAAACAAAATACATACATTTCTCGATGAAAAGGGGAAAAAAATTATATATATATATATATATATATATATATATATATATATATATATGCAATTATTTCTAATTGTGTCAGTTTTGGTCATCCAATTAATATGTTTGGTTTAAAAATGTACCCTATAGGGAAAATGATCAAACCTTTCATCATGAGTTATTGCCAAGAAGTTATTGCCATACAAGACACATTGATTTGTGTCATTAGATGGGGGCGTGTCAGGTAAGGAGTCAGTCTTGTGTATTTAATTCAGGTTTGTTGTTGATGAGACATTTTCAATGCCATTGCAAGTAAGTCAGGTTTTATTCACCTCTTGAAAATACAAGTTGCCAATTAGCCTCTTTAAAACTAAAACTGAAATACTTGTCAGTTTATACAGTTAATAATGATAATAATAGATAGTCGAACCTCAGAGAAGAGCAGTGTGGTTTTTGTCCTGGTTGTGCAACACTGGACCAGATCTACTCCTTCAGCAGGGTCCTGAAGTGTACCTGGGAGTTCGCCCAACCGGTTTACATGTACTTTGTGTACGCGTAATCACATTCCTCTAAGGGGGTGTTTTTAAAACGCAATTCAGAAAGCCAGACGGCGCAAGAGAGGGCGTGAGGGTCCATTAAGGACAGAGGGTCCGTTAAGGACAGAATTTCTAGGCGCAGAAAAGGTGTTGAGATCTCTGCTTTTTGCGGATGATGTGGTCCTATTGACCTCATCTAGTCGTGATCTACAGCTTTCACTGGAGTGGTTCACAGCCGAGTGTGAAGCAGAAGGTCATCGAAGGAATCTTCTATTTAACCCCCGCCTCTATCCCCCCTTGTCATGGCAAGGATAGAATATTTTTAGGCAGGATATTTTTATACCTGATAGTCTGGTTGGCCATTTCTCCCACTAGTGCTAGTCCCTTAAATGGAGGTATCCCATCCGTGGGACAAATCTACGGGAGGAGAGGGGGGGGTGTAGACGGAGGGGATAAGGGGGGTTAGCGTACCGTTAGAGGGGGCCGGAGGGTGGTAGCATATCTTAAGAGGGGTGAGGAGGTCTGACTGTACATAACCACCTCCGTCTCTCCCCCCTCTGACGGTGGCGGCAACCTGCTAAAAGTTTCCCGTACTCTCAAATCCAAAACAGATATGCTATTTTATTTATACAATTATAAGTAATTTCCACTATCAGTAATAATGTGTCTACCAGAGGATTCCTCTGGTCATTATCTTTAATTAGAGCCCTCATTGATGACTGTATGTTGAAGCACTGAGGAGTTACAGTCATTAGAAGTTTGTATATCAGGTGGTGTCCAAGTGTGTCATTCTGAATGGCACACTTGGACACCTGTACATCCTCAAAAATAAACATGTCCAAATTGAAATTTCTTTTTGTGCTATTTTGATAAATCTTGAAATCCACAAGCAGAGTACATTACACTACATATTTATTGTATGTTCCAGTCCATACATTCAACACTCAATGTGCATTTACAAGAAATAAAAATTAAAAATCTGGTGAAGCAATATTTTTCAATTTGTTTTGTCTTACAAACATAATAGCTAAAAACTTCTTACAGTTAAAATATTTTTGACTGCAAAAATAGAGAATTTAGCTTGTCATCTTCATAAAGAGACCAAGCTTTTGCCTGTACCCCAAATTATTCAAGAACAGCAGCTGATTTAATTTGGGTATACCTTTTTAGGTGTTTTTGGTGATTTTGGTACTGCCAGTTAAGGGGCTAGGCTCGTATTTGTTTTGTTTGCATTTACCCAGAATGCCCTGTGCTATCATTCGCTTTCTGTTTTTGCAGCGGCCCCCAGGCCACTTGGCATTCACATGCACTCAAACTGCAGAAGAGTTCACTTCAACCTAAACTGTGACCTGGGTTTGTAGGAGAACACCTTTACAAATGAAACTCACTTTCTAGGCAAACAAACTGGAGTTTGATTAAAGCAGACAAAACAGCATTGCTGTGAATGCACCCCTGGATTCTCTGCAGTGGCATTGAAAACTTACTGGGGAAAAAAAAAGTTTCACTGTCTAATGCACAGGTGTCAAACTCCAGTCCTGGAGGGAGACTGTCCTGCAACTTTTAGATGTGCCTCTGCTGCACCTCATCTGAATAGAATATTTAGGTCATAAGGCTCTGGAGAACTGATCTACACAAGAAAGAGGTAATTAAGCCATTTCATCCCAATGTTTTATACCTGTGGCACATCTAAAAACTGCAGGACAGTGGCTCTTGAGGACTGGAGTTTGACACTCCTGGTCTAATGTGTGCATCATCATAAGTTATTCAATGTCACTTTTTTTTTCAGTGACATTTTATTTGTCAATGTCAAATCAGTGTCAGATTTCACAATTTTAGCTCCATATACATGAGGAACCATGGAAAGCTGACACATACAGTACAGACCAAAAGTTTGGACACACCTTCTAATTCAATGTTTTTTTTTTATTTTCATGACTATTTATAAGGCAAGAAATCCCACTTATTAACCTGACAGGGCACACCTATGAAGTGAAAACCATTTCAGGTGACTACCTCTTGAAGCTCATCAAGAAAATGCAGAGTGTGTGCAAAGCAGTAATCACAGCAAAATGTTGCTACTGTGAAGAAACTAGAATATAAGGGGTGTTTTCAGTTGTTTTACACTTTTTTGTTTAGTGCATATTTCCACATGTGTTATTCATAGTTTTGATGCCTTCAGTGTGAATCTACAATGTCAATAGTCATGAAAATAAAGGAAACTCATTGAATTAAACGGTGTGTCCAAACTTTTGGTCTGTACTGTCCATGAGATGATTGGTACCACAACCCTGAGCCTTTGATATATCAAGTTTTAGACAGATATATCAAAGGCTGGTCCAGCTGGTGATATAGGCTGGTGCAATGACAACTTGAAGAACCTGTTGTTCAAATTGTTTTAGTCCCGGTAAAAAGAATTAGCATTTTTTTTATCTTGTACATGAGGGTTCCATTACCTGTGGAACAAGTTTTCCCACTCTTTGAGTTATGGGCTCATTTAATACTACTTCCACCTTGCATACATCCTTCTTAGCAGGAACATGGAACTGCAGATCCCCTTCCTGGAGGTAGATTGACTGACCTCGTTTCACCTTTAAACCTTTATTGACTTTTATTAGCGAACAAAGAGATGAGCAGGTCAGTAAAAGCAGAAGCACCACAAGCAAGGACAAGGCCAGTGTGTGACCTGGAAAACCCATCGCTTTCAGTCCCAAGGCGTTATAGGAAGGATATATCTAGCAGCCTCCAGATGGAAGCTGTGTCTCTGTCACCAACACACGCCAGTCAAAGTTTGTCTGGGATTCACTCAACTTTAGGTTTGACAGCATGACAAGCTGCGCCTTTTAGTGGGTCACATGGTCAGTCAGGATCTGTGGAAAACACAACATTTCAGGCTAAGGCATTTCATAAACAAGCAAAAAACTATTCAACACATCAAGAAAACTAATTTGTTCTCAAGTAGTTTACCATTTCAACTCTTCGTGCTTCATATTTGTGTATAAATCATTTAATAACTCATAAAAAAATTTTTTTTTCATATTTGTTAAAACTGTCACTATGTTATGAGACATATAATCTGTTTAAAAAAAAATTAACACAGGGCGGAGGTAGAGGAGCGCAAGCTTTTCACAGGTTAGCTGTCTCATAACCAGGGCCAACCCAAGCCTCCATGGGGCCCTAAGCAAAATTTTTTTGGGGCCCTCTAGTTCTGCTAACAATGTGGACTGGCTGCAATCAGCAGCCCAATCATTAGGTCATTCACACACCTGCTATAAACTTATTGCATCTCTGGCAGTGCTGTTTACTTTATATACATGTATAATATAGGATATATTTATTGGTCAACCAGTTGATTTCTCTGCGCCGATTTCCTTAATTTTGGGGGATCGTTATCGGCTGATACTTACATGTGAAGCTGATCTTATCCCCTAATTTTATCTTCGTCAGCAAAGGGTTAAAAATCAGTCTCTGTCCTCTTCTGCTCTGCAGTGAGAGGTTTGACTGACAGACTGGCCCACCAGGTCAAGTCTGCATGTTTACAGTTAACAATATTTACCCACTGTTGCCAACTCAGTGACTTTCTTGCTATATTTAGTGATATTTCAGACAAAAAAAATGTATATCAGCCAAAATCTTAATTGGCAGGTCAGTCTTTTTAAAGATCGGTAACTGGCGATCAGCCAGAAAACTGCAATCGTGCAGCCCTACACACATATTCATGACATTCTTTGATTAAATTAATTTCTCTTAAGCGTTACTCCAATAGCTAAACATTTAATTTATTCCAGGTGAGTCTTTCTCCCCTGAGAATGTGGACTGATTCTGTACCTTTAAATGATTTTAACAAAAGTTTCACATAACTTAGAAGTTGATGTAAAAATAATGTTTGTTTTAGATGCATAAATTATCAGCAGTAAACAACATATCCCCAACTACAGCAGAGAGCAGCTCATCGATGTAGCAGCTATGTAGCCTGACATAAAAACATTTTGCTAGACAAGGTCAAACATTGAGAAGTTTTAATTGTTATCAAACGTTATCAAACACGGTGCTTTGAAGCCAAAAATACCTCAGAAATATACAGAGCCAACCATGAGAATCAACTCATTTAAAGTTTAAACTTAGTTTCACATAAATACAAAGACCCTAGAAAAATGTTTGGCTGTTGAACTGGACTATCCCAGGTCACTATCAAACTAATTTTCTATTAGCAGCTTTACAAATCTTTTACATTACATTACCAAGGCACATTAAAACAAATCTTTATCTTGGCTTTTTCTATACTTCCTCTTTATTTTCTCCCTCCCTGAATAAGTCCTTTTTTGAGACATTGTTTTGCTTATTTACTTCTGACCAGAGCTGTGGACGTTTGGATGCTCTGCACATTGCACGCCAGCTCATGTTACCGGTGAAGCGTGCTGTACCTACCGCGGGCACCAGGGGCCCCCAAGAGCATTTTTTTCTTCTTTTTATCAATAAAATAATAATTTATACATACCTTATCAAATATATATTATTGTAAAAACAAATCACTTCATAGTGAAATTGTGTGTTTTTGATATTATAATGACATAAAAATTATTACAAAAAAAAAAAAAAAATCAGCTCCACTGACATGGCCCTTTAGTGGCCTTGGGGCCCTAAGCATCTGCTTAGTTTGCTTCTGCCTTAGGCCGGCCCTGCTCATAACATGATGTTTTAACAAATATAGAAAAAACATATTTTTGTAAAAGTTTCATACCATATATTTAAACCCTGGCTTACAAGTTTTTTTGTTTTTAATTTTAGTTTAAGTTTTTAATGAGTTATGCAGATAAACAGTCATGAGGACAACATGTAAATGTCTTTTTGTTTCTTAATTCTTTTTATTTGTCATGAGCCACCTGTTTGAGCTGTTTGAGTTTTATTTTTAATCTGTTTTAATGAGATGCTTTTAATGTTATTGTCATTGGGTAACACAGTTCTTGGTATTACTTTCAAACAACTGAAAGTAATACAGATCTTTGTATTGTTCCTTAGTTCTTCCTCATGTCTTCCTCTGTGTATTTTGCTTTAGACTATAAAGCCGTAGCTTTTGATTTGTTAGATCTTCTGTATTTCCATTCAGGTTCTCTTGTGCATATTACCTTCCCTCAGCTCCCTAACTGCTCTGCATCTTGTTTATTGGACTTATATGATTTCCATCTCACTCATCATATCTCAAAGAAACTCCTTAGTTTCTTTCTCTCACTGTTGGATTCTACTGTTGCCCCTATCCAAGTGCCTCTGTGTTTTTCCTTCATATTTTGTGGTAATGATAACAATAATAAACTGTTGTAAAACTCCAAATGCAAAAAAGCACTTGATTGGAGCACTGTCTTCACATGCAGAATCATTACTAATCATCTGAAAATCGACCTTCTAACATCATAAATAAGACTAGTTCAAGACAAGAGGGAAAGAAAACAGAGCTTGTTTTTCTCAGACGAAAGTCATTTGAAGGGAGTTTTGAGGCATGTTCTGCATCTCTATTAGAAAACTCTGTTCCCTGCAGAGCCAGGAAATATGTACATGAACAAGATGTGGCCTCACTCTAAGGCTAAGCACTCGTCAATGTAATGACATGATGTTTGCTGGTGACCTCTGACATTCACACAGTCAGCAGGGGGCAAATGTTCTACAAAAACATCCAGAACACTTTATTTGACGGGGTGTGCATAAGACTGGCATGACACTCTCATAATCATGATAAAACAGCTGTCATGAACATGAAGGAATCTTTATGAATATCTATGATAGTTGTCATGAAGTGTCATTCGATAAATAATGTCAGTTTTAATGGAAAGTTGCTTTAAAAGTTGCATTAAAAGTCCCAACTTCGCATGATTTTGTAAATAATGACACTTTAATGCAAAGTTGGCACTTTTAATAGACTTTCAATGCAATTTCTAGAGCTAGAGCAACTTTGCATTAAAATTGTCATTACTTATTGAATGACTCTTCATGACAACAGTCATACACATTCATAAAGACTCCTTTATGTTCATAACAGATGTCATGTCATGTTTGACAGTGTCATGTCAGTGTTATGCACACCCTGTCGAATAAAGTGTTACCAAAACATCAGTAATGACCTTATGGGGCTTTTATTGGAAATCATTTTAATGTAAAATGTTTTAATATAATGATTGTCGAATTTCTGTTAATATTATCATAATCATTCTACTTTTTTCTTTCTTGTTTCTCCTTTTTCTCATGGCACAGAAAGGCATCATTTTTACTCTGAGGAAGTTTACTGAGCTGCTTAACTCGAATAGGCTTCAGATTTTATTCTTCTGCATTCTTTTAACACTTTAACAGAGCACCTTCCTGGACCTCCCACCCACAGAAAACAGCCTGTAATCAGCCTCGGAGCTGAGGAACATGTTGCAGCCTGTTCCCTCAGACAATGCTTGTGTTTTAGGAGTTGAAAAGATCTTATTTAAAAGTGCAAAGATGGGGTTTCAGATGGCTCCAAGCAGTCAGTATGCATCTGACTTCAGCAAAATATCAGCACTACCTGATTTCTTCACCCCTGTGAATTGTGTTGTGATTCAATCCATTTGATTTTGCAGGTGCAGCATCTAGTTTGACCTGAGAATACTCTAATACATAGTATACCTTAAAAAGATATTCACACCCATGAACTATTTCACATTTTGTCACCTTACACTACAAACTTCACTGTATTTTATTTAGATTTTATCTGACAGATAGGTTGAGGGGAAGCAAATGGGTAAATAGTTTTTAATATTTTTAGAAACAAAAATCTAAAAAGCATGGCATGTACCTGACAAAATAAGGCCTTCTTCCTTAAGAGCTGTTCTCAGAGAGGTAATACTGCATGTAGCAGATTGTAAATTAATCTCAGTTGGGAGGTTCTTTTTTGTTTTTTTATTATTATTTTCTGAAAATATCGACAGCCTGTTTGAAGAGTGGTAAATGGGAAAGCCCAACACGATTTATTTTCTAAGACTCAACCTTGTTTACTCTAGTAATTTAGTAGTTTCCATTTAGTCAAAGCAACTGATTGGACTGTATACTCCTGCATTCATTATGTTGGAGACATCACTGCTAAAACTCACCCCACAATAAAACTCAAAGTTGGTCAAAAGAGTCGCCTTTGGAGCTCAGCCTCTGAGCTGAGCTCTGAGAAAGTTCTTTGGTATGTCCTAACTTTCTGACAAATAATTAATTAAAAATGTTGATTGGGGTGTGTTGGTGCAAGGATGCCTCCAATAGTTGCAGGACAGTGGTGCTTGAGATCTAGAGTTGCAGACCACTGATCTATGTGGATAAAACAAGTGACTATAAGGCACTGCTCAAAGTCTGTGAAGAGGAGAATTTTACACATAAACTGAAAAGAATTTTTTGTGAATTGGTTTTTTGCAGATGTCCTACTTCAATGTTCTTGAGAAGACTTGATGTAATTTATTATAACCAGAGTCAAAGGCAATGGGAAGACACATGGAGCTAAATCCAAGACAATCCTGGAGGAAAACCTGTTAGAGGCTGCAAAAGACCTGAGTGGGGTAGAGGTTTACCTTCCAGGAGGACAAACACCCTGAGCATACAGCCAGTCTATGTATTCAGTCCTGAGACTGAATTGTTTCAGTCTCAGGATGTGCAAAACTGGTAGAGACCAACCCCCAAAAAACTGTGAGGTTAGTTAGCATCTACGCAAATGACGCAGGGGAACAAAATGGAAACATTTCTTGCATTTCAATTCAAAATTTGAATTTCCATTTTACAAATATGCAGTGTTCTATCACATAAAATCTTCATAGAATAAATTTGTGGCTGCAACAAGAAGAATGCCAGAAATAGTCTTATAATTAAACCACAAACAATCCCATTTTTAATTGTCTTCCAGAATAAATTCTTATTTATGATGAGAAGAGATGAGATTGCAGCAAAGCCAGCACCATAAAGAGAAATGTTGTGGTCTGATGGAAGAACATGACGAGTTGGGACAGTGCCCTGACTCTAAAAACAGCCGGTACCAAGAAGAACTGGAGCCCTGACCAAGAGCCAAAAGTTACCAGTCAACATCAGTGCTTTCTTTCAGATATGCCATGAAATGATAACCAGCACCAAACTGGAAAAAAAGTTCACATCTGAGCAAATAGCTCCCTCATTCTTTCACTGATACATTAAATGACTGTACAGTTCATATCCACTCACTGTGGAAAAATGCAAAATGCTCTTTGATCTCTCAATAAAGATCTGCGTGGCCCAGTGACTGATGACAATCCCATTAGGATGGCCTCAGATGGAGGGAAGAGTTCTTGGAAAGGTACTAATGTTAACCAATGCATTAACAAGACTTAAGCCCATCCACTTCCTGTCAAGTTGGACAATGAGTCTTTTCATGTCAAAGTATAAACAAGCGTAGACCACGCCCTCATCAAAAAGGCTTGGACAGTTATTCCCTTACTAGCCTGTCAATAAGCAGAATGTTCAGTGTCTGTTGAGTGTTAACTTGGTCTAACAGCAGATACTGTTTTAAACCCATAGCAGAACAAAGTGCTCTCCCTAATCCAAACCCAAACCAAACATTGATCTTAATCCAATGGAGCAGCACTTTGCTCTAGCCGACTTAAAAAGGGTCATTACAAAGGCTTTCACAATTTCTTTTCTGCCAGTTTTGAAAAATGTCCTGATGTGTCCCATTTGTTACATCTTAACAAATGGGACACAAAAGTAATGACTCCTGAAGATGAACTTGGATAGGCTGAGAATTCTAACAAATCCAGGTCTCAAAATCCTATTTGGCTTCCATTCACAATAGCCTGGTGAAAATCAGCTGATTGTTCTATGTTCGCTTCATCCAGAAGTTCTCGGCTATTCAGGAACAATTTCAGCTGGAAGCATTGACACTGTTGAAGTTTGAAACAGTTGGATCTGATTCAAACTTCAACACATCGCTAATGTTTGGTCGTGACATATGTAATGCACTAACCAGAAGAAGCTGCGCAATTTGTAAACAACCTTGTGGGAATAGAGTCACAACATCTTTGCCAGCAATAAAATGTCTTAAACGTTCCTCTTGCTCTGACTTTAATTGCTTATTTGGAAACGAGGGCAGCTCTGTACATAAACATTTTGCAGAGATAGCAGGTATTAGGTGCTGAGATGTGACAAGCCTTAAAAATGTTTTAAATAAAATACATCTATGTTTACCACATATATATTAGAAAGTACAGGCACATTTGAACAGTTTGCTAGTATCTTTACTTCTACTCAGTCTACTGTAACCACAGTTACTTTTGGAATGTGTCATGCAACAAACAGCTCTGCTCCACTGCTGGGTATGCATCTAGTCACTGCATCTTTTAATTTCAGTAATGACAGGGTCCTCAGAGTTCTGCACAGTTCTAAGAAAAACAGCTGGTGGGGAGAAAGAAAGCATTCTGCTGAAAACACAAGCTAGTGTTTGGCTGTCGTCCAGCAGCATGGAGCCTAGCGTGCAACAAAGAGACTGAAAAGGCTCCCAGATATTCCTACATTCCCACAACCAGAACACAGTGGTTCTGGTGTTCCCAGACGTTCTTTGGAAAGCTTTAAAATGCTTACTTCTTTGAATGCACCACAAGTGGTGGTATAGTGTCCAATAATTAAAAGCAAGATGATTACCATTGTGCATCTGGGCACTTTCATCATTCCTTCACAGGAACCTAGGCGTAAATGTATATTTTTAAAGAGCAGATTTAGTGATGAAGAACATCTACTCCCATATACTAAAACCAAATGAACAAAAAAAAGCATCCAGTGCAACGTTCTGAGACACGCAAACATGTAAGCATGTTCTTACCTGAACATCTGATCCTTTCTCCACTACCTGCTTCTTGCTGTGTGTTCTTAACTGCAACTGTTTTAGTAACTCCACCTCTAAGAGAGTAACATGACTAAAGAGGGGAGGGACAGGAAAAGCAATGGATGTATTGTTTGTCCTGTTGCTGCTGTGGGATCAGTCATCGAAGAGGGAAAAACTCAAAAATAAGCAATAGACTAAGATTAAAGTCTTGTCTAAAGCAATTGTTGCTTTGTTATTACTGAACACAAGTGGGTACCAATTTAACACTTGAACAGAGACAATGACCTTGCAAATATTGCATGCTTTTTACTGTTGCAAACAGAAAAGGCTTACAAGAGAAACAAATGCTTCTTTATCATTTTCTCATCATGTGTCCACATTCTGACCCATTTCCAACCCAAAGTTCAGCTTATTTTATTGTGATTGGTAACAGTCCTACACAAAATTAAAAAAATGTGTGTGGAGGATTAAATATTTTAAAAAGAGACCTGAAAAATGTTGCATTTTCCCCCTTTATCTTGGTTCCTCTAAATAAAATCAAATGGAAATCTGCCTTCAGAAGTTACCTAAATAATTGAATCTAAATGCAACTGCTCTGTGGAGGCTTCAGAAGTAGAGAACATAGGCAGATGTGTCTCCAGGCCAAAAACCACTGACTCTCTTTCCCGCCAATGTAGGAGCGGCGCTGAGCAGGATTAAAATTCACAAGGCTAAAATGTGTAGATGGGGCACAACCAATTTTTAATCCATTTTAAATCTTTTTTTTTTATTTTTTAGTTATTTATACATTCATAATTTAATATTTGTCTTCAATAGCTTCTAGGTCATGTGACTTATTGACTCAAAATCAGTGTGAAATTGTTCTACTGGACTATATAGACGAGGCATTTTTGTTCCATTTTAACTACTTTTTTTATTTTTATTTTTTATTTTTGGCCAGCTGTTCTCTACCCCCTCAAGCGCTCGGAGGTTCACCTAGGGACCGTCAACAAATTTCCAAACCAAACACTCCTGACAAACTAATGTAAATAGATGTCTTGTGACCAACTGACACAAAAAAGTGGTAATTCATGCAATTACATATTCTCTATTAAATTTTGAAGTCATATTCAATATTTTGTATCATTTTAATATTAAATAATATAATGTTTTCTTCAATAACTTCTACTTCATGTGACCTATTGTCTAAAAATCAGCGTCAAAGTGTTCTACTAGTCTGTACAGATGAGGTACACTCAATTTTTTATTCCATTTCCAACTGCTATTAATTGAAAATAATCCAGTGCAGGTTTGAAGTGTCTAGGACTCTAGGTGTTGTAGTTTTGGAGCTGGAGGAGTTCTAGTGCAACCCAGATGCATAAAAGTGTTAACAAATCAGAAAAAGGTTTCACAAATCCCAAACATGGTTATAAATATTCTGCTATTAGAACAGAGTAGTCCAGTGCTTGTTTGATGTGTCTAGCTGTTGTAATTTTGAAGCTGGAGCAGTTCTAATATACAGTGTTTCCCAACCCAGGTCCTCAAGGCACACTGTCCTACATGTTTTAGACGTTTCCCTGCTTAAATGTGCCTGATTCGACTGATTGCAGTTCAACAAACGCCTGTTAATTAGTCATCATTTGAAATCAGCTGGACTGAAGCAAGGAAATACCTAAAACATGCAGGGCAGTGTGCCTTGAGGACCAGGATTGGGAAACACTGTTCCAGTATGGTCCAGATGCAAAAAAGTGGTAAAATCAACCTTTATTGGAGTTTCACAAATCAAAGGTGAAAGGCAAATCCAAAACACAAACAATGAGAAACTAACATGAAGAATAAACTGAAGTGACCAGACAAGAAAAAAAACAAATAATAGAGAAATGATCAAAACAGGCGTGGGAGGAGTTTGGAGAGGCCATGGAGAAAGACTTCCATACGGCTTCGAAGCGATTCTGGTCCACCATCCGGCGTCTCAGGGGGGGGGAAGCAGTACAGCCCCAACACTGTTTATAGTGGGGATGGTGTGCTGCTGACCTCTACTCGGGACGTTGTGGGTCGGTGGGCAGAGTACTTCGAAGACCTCCTCAATCCCACCAACATGCCTTCTATTGAAGAAGCTGAGCCTGGGGACTCTGGGTTGGGCTCTCCAATCTCTGGGGACGAGGTCGCCGAGGTGGTTGAGAAGCTCCTCGGTGGCAAGGCTCCGGGGGTGGATGAGATCCGCCCGGAGTTCCTTAAGGCTCTGGATGTTGTAGGGTTGTGTTGGCTGACGCGACTCTGCAATATCGCATTGACATCGGGGGCAGTTCCCCTGGACTGGCAGACCGGGGTGGTGGTCCCCCTGTTCAAAAAGGGAGACCGGAGGGTGTGCTCCAATTATAGAGGGGTCACACTCTTAAGCCTCCCTGGCAAGGTCTATTCAGGGGTCCTGGAGAGGAGGGTCCGTCGGATAGTCGAACCTCGGATCCAGGAAGAGCAGTGTGGTTTTCGTCCTGGTCGTGGAACACTGGACCAGCTCTACACCCTCGGCAGGGTCCTGGAGGGTGCATGGGAGTTCGCCCAACCAGTCTACATGTGTTTTGTGGACTTGGAGAAGGCGTTCGACCGTGTCCCTCGGGGAGCCCTGTGGGGGGTTCTCCGGGAGTATGGGGTACCGGGCCCTTTGATACGGGCTGTCAGGTCCCTGTATGACCGGTGTCAGAGTCTGGTCCGCATTGCCGGCAGTAAGTTGGGCTCGTTTCCAGTGAGAGTTGGACTCCGCCAGGGCTGCCCTTTGTCACCGATTCTGTTCATTACTTTCATGGACAGAATTTCTAGGCGCAGCCAAGGTGTTGAGGGGATCCGATTTGGTGGCCTTAGGATCTCGTCTCTGCTTTTTGCAGACGATGTGGTCCTACTGGCCTCATCAGGTCATGATCTGCAGCTCTTGCTGGAGCGGTTCGCAGCCGAGTGTGAAGCGGCCGGGATGGGGATCAGTGCCTCCAAATCCGAGGCCATGGTCTTGAGCCGGAAAAGGGTAGAGTGCCTTCTCCGGGTCAAGGGGGGTGTCCTGCCCCAGGTGGAGGAGTTCAAGTATCTCGGGATCTTGTTCACGAATGAGGGAAGAAGGGAGCAGGAGATCGACAGGCGGATTGGCGCAGCGTCTGCTGTCAAGCGGGCGCTGTACCGGTCCGTCGTGGTGAAGAGAGAGCTGAGCCAAAAAGCGAAGCTCTCGATTTACCGGTCGATTTACGTTCCCACCCTCATCTATGGTCATGAGCTTTGGGTCATGACCGAAAGAACGAGATCGCGGATACAAGCGGCCGAAATGGGTTTTCTCCGTAGGGTGGCTGGGCTCTCCCTTAGAGATAGGGTGAGAAGCTCAGTCATCCGGGAGGGACTCAGAGTAGAGCCGCTGCTCCTTCACATCGAGAGGAGCCAGTTGAGGTGGCTCGGGCATCTGGTCAGGATGCCTCCTGGACGCCTCCCTGGTGAGGTGTTCCGGGCACGTCCCACCGGGAGGAGGCCCCGGGGAAGACCCAGGACACGCTGGAGGGACTATGTCTCTCGGCTGGCCTGGGAACGCCTCGGGATTCCCCCGGAGGAGCTAGAAGAAGTGGCTGGGGAGAGGGAAGTCTGGGCCTCCCTTCTGAAGCTGCTACCCCCGCGACCCGACCTCGGATAAGCGGAAGAAGATGGATGGATGGATGGATGGATGATCAAAACAGAAAACGAAAACTAAAAGCTCAAATATCTAAGGAACATAACTGTAAATAGCTACTAAATAATAAAATCCTCCTTCTTGTTCATCGTTCCAACAGTGACACCTAGTGGTTAATTTATGCTTTTATTTTGAAGAACGGTATATTTCTTCTTTGTGTGTTTTGTGATATACACTTCCTGTTCTTACTAAGCACGATGAGACAGTGTTAGATCCTGATGGAACCCGAAGGAAATCTTTAAAATAGCGCCCTTGGAAAGCAGAATGAGGTATAAATATGCGCAATTGTGATTTGTGATAAGAAATGTTATTTGTTTATTTAAGAAGGAATAGAACGTCATTGGTTTATTTGTTTAAAAACGAAACCGTGTATGCTGAAGAGTTAAGGATACAACGTATTCTTTTTTTGTATGTGTGAATATTAATATGTTAATTTTATAAAAGAGTTAAGCATGTCCAACAATTATGTATCCTTTTATTTCATGCTACAGTTTTCACGGTGTCTATGACAAAAAAAGAGTCAAGATTAAACTGTACCTGTTTGGAACTCCCTGCGTCTCGCTGTTTATTCCAAGTGGCCGCTACAGTGAAAACTCATCGCAAGTAGACCAGATCTTTTTGCAGTCAAGCTGATACCATCCCATCTGGAACCCAGCTGTCTCCGCTCGCACCAATGATCTCACACAGGCAAGATAAAGCATAAAATTAAAATAGACAAGCAGATGAACAAGTTCGCAGCATAACTGAATTGGCGTAGTGTGTCAAGGGATAATTAAAAAGTCTTCGCTGAACCCAAGGCAGTTGCAGAAAGCAAATAAAACGTCACTTCCAACAGGGAAAACAGATAATCCTACAGACATGCCACTCAGGTCTATCTCCAAAGAAAGAAAATTAACGGAAAAAGGCCAAGAGATGCACATCCAAGACAACAAAAAACATAAGAAAGCGTTCCTATGATTCTTGGAAGTGGGTAGCAAGAGAAACTAGGAAAAAACTAAAGGCCCTCTGTACATTAGAAGAACTCAATGATTTACAGGAAAGCAATCAAGCAAAGTATAATGCTGTACGACTGCAGTACGAACCCATTCTACGCAACAGTAAAACCACAGCAGAGATTGTCAAAAAGATCAAAGCCTGTGTTACACTCAGAAAAGAAATTTGTGACCTCATAAACAATTGTACAGAGACAATTGATAAAGATTATAATAGTCATCTTGAGAAAGAAAGGGTAAGAGAAACATTAAACAGATGAATATGGATCTATCTTTGGTCACACTCAAACTGAAACTGTAAGCTCATCAAGTGCTTTCTGGGACTCAATCCTTTGTTAGGAGTGCTATATCGCTTCAAGAAAGAGACCATAGCAATAATTTGTGACATAGAAAGAATGTTTTACCAATTTTCTGTCACTCCTGAATCCAGGAATTATCTTAAATTCTTCTGGTGGAAAGGTGGAGATTTGGAGAAAGAACCACAGGAGTACAGAATGGCAGTTCATCTCTTTGGAGCTGCTTTATCTCCAGGATGTGCCAGTTTTGAGTTAAAGTATCTGGCACAGCAACACAAGACTCACTATCCTCCAGCAGCCACATTTATTGAGAAAAACTTTTATGTGGATGATGGCTTAGTTAGTGTGCCATCAGTTGAGGAAGCCAAGAAACTGATCATTGAGTCACAAGAGTTGTGTAAAAAGGGAGGCTTACAGCTTCATAAATTCAACTCAAACAAGGAAGCTGCTCTGCTCTTCTTGGATCCTTTGGATCCAAAAAGGACCTATTTGCCACAAAGAGCAGCAGCCATTGAGCCCTGTGGTTTGGATCCAGCCTCATCAGAGTGTGCACTCGGCAGTGGTTGATAAAAATGACACCTTTGTTTTTAACATCAGCTTAAAGGATCAACCTTCAACCCGCTGCAGCTGCTTGTCCATCATTGCTTGCTTTACAATCCTCTTGGATTCATTGCTCCATTCAGCCATAGGGGAAAACTTATTTTTCAAGAGCTTTGTCACAGAGGCATAGGATGGGACGATCCTCTCCCAGACGATATAAAGCCATGGTGGGAGAAATAGATAAATGGTCTACTGAAATTGAAAGAGATCTCGATTCCGCTTCAGATATTCATTCGACAAACTGGCTGCAAGGACCGAGGTTTCTTTGGGAGCATGAGTTACACCTAACACCCAGCGCTCCAACAGAATTACTTGTCGTGATCCTGAAATAAAGACAATCCAGGCACTTGCAACTGAAGTCAAAAGCAGTAATGACATCCTCAAACTCCTGAATCGGTTTTCCTCTTGGAAACACTTCTCAAGGTTGTTGCAAGAATCAAGAGACTGGGTTCAAAACAACAACATAGTGAACATGTGACTGTTTAAGAGCGTGAAAAGGCTGAAACAGTGATTAAGATTTTACAACAGCAAGCCTTCCCAAATGAGGTAAAGATGCTGGAAAGTGAAAAGAACATTCCAAACACCAGCGCTCTTTTCAGTTTTGATCCTATCTGGTCTGACGGACTTCTCCATGTGGGTGGGAGATTAAAGCAGTCATCTCTCTGTCTTAAAGTCAAACACCCAGTGATACTACCCAACAACAGTCATATTACTAAGCTGATTGTGTCCCACTACCATGCTAAGACAAGCCATCAGGGTCGAGGCCAGACACGAATGGAGCTTAGGACCAATGGATTCTGGGTCATTGGTGGGAGTAAGTTGATGTCCAAGCTGATACGCGATTTTGTGTTTTGCAGAAAACTTAGGCGGACAAGCAGAGAATGGCTGACCTTCCTAAAGAACGTGTCGAATCCTCTCCACCTTTCACGTATAGTGGCATGGACTGTTTTGGCCCTTTCATTGTGAAGAAAGCCCGCAAAGAGTACAAAAGATATGGCCTAATTTTCATGTCTCTACTCTAGAGCTGTCCATATCGAAATGCTCGAAGACTTGTCAGCTGACTCATTGATAAATGCACTGAGATGCTTTATTAGCATTAGAGGAGCTGTACGACAACTGCACTGTGATCAAGACTCTAATTTTGTTGGTGCCAGGAGCGAGTTCATGCAAGCACTTAAACAATGTGACACTAAGTTACTAGAAGTTTTCTTGATCACTTAACAGTGTGAATTTGTTTTCAATTCCCCCTCTGCCAGTCATGCAGGTGGTATCTGGGAAAGACAGATCAGAACTATCAGAAACGTGTTGAATGCTACCTTTGCATAGTCCATAGTCCGACTTGATGACGCCTCCCTCAGGACATTACTATGTGAGGCCATGGCTATTGTCAACAGCCGCCCATTAACAGTGGATGGAATCAATGATCCTTGAGCATTGGAGCCCATAACACCGAACCATCTCATTATGATGAAATCTAAGGTTGCTCTCCCTCCCCCTGGAGTGTTTGTTATAGAGGACCTATTTGCCACAAAGAGGTGGAGGAGAGTGCAGTATCTTATTGAACAATTCTGGAGTCACTGGAAAAGGGAATATTTGTTGAACATTTCCATGAGACATAACCTCAAGAAAGAGGACATTGTCATTATCAAAGACGGTAACCTTCCAAGAAATCAGTGGCAACTAGGACGAGTGGTTGAAACTGTTCAAGGCAGTGATTGATTGGTCCGTCGAGTCAAAGTTCAAGTCGGAGAGCGAAAGTGAAATTCCTCTTCTAAACCCTCAGTTATTGAGATACGAATCCAGAAATTAGTTCTTCTTTTGGAAAATTGATGAGAACCGATGAACAACTTTCGTACAGTTCAGTTATTCCATGATAGTTTTATGCAAACATATTTATTTAGTAGAGTCAAGAAATCCTGTTCAATTTATTTACCCTTTATGTATTTGTTCATTGATTGTGACAGGATTTGGTGGGAGTGTAAATAGCTACACTCTTTACACTGACGCTGGACCAGCGGCCCTCTTCTAGGTATGATGTTTTCAATGTGTCCGCTGTCCAAATGTTAAAATCCTCCTTGTTCATTGGTCCAATAGTGACACCTAGTGGTTAATTTATGCTTTTATTTTGAAGAACGGTATATTTCTTCTTCGTGTGTTTTGTGATATGCACTTCCTGTTCTTACTAAGCACGACGAGACAATGTTAGATCCTGATGGAACCCGAAGGAAATCTTTAAAATAGCGCCCTTGGAAAGCAAAATGAGGTATAAATATGCGCAATTGTGATTTGTGATAAGAAATGTTATTTGTTTATTTAAGAAGGAATAGAACGTCATTGGTTTATTGTTTAAAAATGAAACAGTGTATGCTGACACAATGTATTCTTTTTTGTATGTGTGAACATTAATATGTTAATTTTATACAAGAGTTAAGCATGTCCAACAATTCTGAATCCTTTTATTTCATGCTACAGTTTTCATGGCGTCTATGACAAGAAAAGTCAAGAATAAACTGCACCTGTTTGGAACTCCCTGCGTCTCGCTGTTTATTCCAAGTGGCCGCTACAATAACAGGAACTCAGAAGTTCTTGTTATGAAGTTCTGACATCCCTCGGACCTTCTCTCATTGATCAAGTTAAACTATTTATTAGATTTGTATCTGTAGCAGTTTTATTTATTGTTTATTCTCTTTCTTGATTTTCGTGTTTTAATACCCCAACCCCTAACTTGAAAACAAAAACCTGTTGTTGCTATGGCACATAATAGTGTTGAGATTCAGATGTGCTTATCTGAATCTCTAGGCACTCTGCACAGGAACACAGGGAAAGTGTTTGTCAAGGAGGAATAACATTCCTCTGCTTCAGCAGTGGACTGATGCAGAAAGTCATGACAGCCCCTGTGGTTCCTGCTTGACTGTTAGAGCTCAGACGTGTAAACTGGTCTGTCAGGGTGAAGGCTAGCAGAAGTCCAACTCTAGCTGAAACGTTCTATCATACCAGACGGGTTGGAAAATAATTTTGGCTCAGAATGGTCAGAGGAGTGCATTTTGGGGGTTTTAATGCAAGCCTGATCTTTCTGATGTTCTCTGTCGAAGGCTTGTTGTTGAAGGAGCAGCACAGGAATACAGAGGTGACTCAAGGGCTCAGCAAAGCTATCTTAGAAATGCTGCATATCAAGAAAGTGTCGGCGAGTCATCAGGCCAAACCTCATCCTTATATGAATAGGATCTATCAACATCTGGAGTCACTGGAAGCTCAAGACTTTGGAAGATCAGATGGAATCCTAGTGCAGAGTTTTCGAAGTGTTGATGGTAAGAAAGATGTTTTTTGTAGGAAAACATTTTAGTACCATTATCATGTAAGAAGGACGAAGCTGTGGAACTGTACCTCCACAAATAGCTTTGCCTGTGTAGCTGTTTGAGACAATGAATAATGCAGTATTTTACTGTTTGTATCACCCAGGGCCCCATCATGCTCCACAAGGATGGATCTGGTTCAACATCAGCAGCCTGAACCTCTCCATGCTGGGTGCAGAGTTGGTCCTCTACAGGAAGACCCTCCATTCATGCCCTCTCACTGTCACTGTGACCCTGCACAGCATCATTGCATCACAGCACAATCTGAATGAAATTCCTGCTTTGGAGGAGAGGCAGCTGACGCTGGACCAGCGGCCCTCTTCTGGGTACGATGTTTTCAATGTGTCCGCTGTTTTGGTTATGCAGCATCTGGAGGTGGTGGGCTTCCAGCTGAGGTATACAGATGAGAGTGGGAGTTTGGTCCTCCATGAAGCGCTGACACAGAGTTTGTACTGTTTGAGCAGAGGCGCTCTGCAGGAACCCTTAATGGTGCTTTACGAAGCACGGCCTCTTCAGTTCTAATGACATCACCTTGACCACAGAAAATTCAAGGAAAAACTATACAGTTTATTTCCTCTTGTATCTGATGGCAGAAATTCCTAAACAGTATGTTTTGTTTTGAATGAGTATGCATTTTTCTGTAATTTCAAATGGAGTTCAGCTTGTCTGAGAAACCAGTGATAAATAATTCAAACAGCCAGCTGACAACATTCAGATAGAGCAGAATTTTGAAGTGAAGCTCTTTCAAGGTTGTAAGCAGTTATTTTTTTTAGTATAAATCCAGACTAGCTAGTCGTGAAGACTATAGCTAAAGGCTAATCTGAGAGGGATGAAGACCAAGTCATTCTTCAGTCTGAATGCATTAGCGGTTTTGCTAAAGCTCTTTTAGTCGTCTTTAAACCATTGTCAGGGTTTGTGTTCTCCCTACATGTAACCTCCTTTGTCTTTGACACTGTATAATAAAGCAAAGATGCTCATCTTAAGGTAGGAGTCTCTATTTGCTATAATCAGTTGAGCATTTATTTATTAATATTTCATTCATTCAGAATTCATAGGGGATAAATACAGAGGGGTGACACTGTTCAGATTTTCTTTTGGTAAAGAACTGAAATTTTAATTTCTAAATCAGACAAAAAGTCAGAAGAGTGAGAATTACTCTCACCGTCTATCTATCTATCTATCTATCTATCTATCTATCTATCTATCTATCTATCTATCTATCTATCTATCTATCTATCTATCTATCTATCTATCTATCTATCTATCTATCTATCTATCTATCTATCTATCTATCTATCTATCTATCTATCTATCTATCTATCTATCTATCTATCTATCTATCATCAACTTTAAAGCACCTGTTTTTAAAATATGTCGTGACTGCTCTCTAGTGGGCACAGTCGGTAACTGCAACATTTGAATCCTGTGCTATGATTCATAGCTTCCAGGTCCAGTAACTCTCAAGGATTGGTGTCCTTCCGTTTTTTAGATTTGTTTAGTTTAACAGAACTCTATGAAAAGATTGGATCATCAGTGTTGAGCAGAAGTGCTAAAAGCTGCGCTTATGGTACTTTGTAATAATGGAAAGGGCAGGGTAATAGGTTTTAGTTCCGAAAACCTTTGAAAATCAGATTAACATAATTTCTACTTCCGGAAATTCTATCAGTAAAATATTTGTCTGGTACAATTTCATTTTCTAGATCAAAAATAGTTATGGTTTTCCTATTATTTCTATGATTCTGATCAGCACAGGAAGTGCTTCAACATTTCTCTAATGTGATTGGTCTACACTCCTATTCTTAATGTATGTTCCCCACCAATCACTGACGACATCGTCACCTCCCTCTGTAGGCGCAATTTAGCCCCGAATAACGGAGAAGCGCTTAGAATTTTTTGGACTGTTCGGTACCAACTCGCCTCGATAGGTCTTTGTTCGGTTCGGTGTCGGTGAGCTGCCACTCTGCGGTCTACCATGTCTCCTTCGCGGGTCTGAGCAGACACTGGAAGCGGACAAAGGGAAATGCATCTCCGGAGCGCTGAACCTGTTCCCTCTCGCCCAGCACAAAGCCTGTGAAGCAGGCCGTGTTTCTCCTCGCAGCCACAGGCAGATGATGCTCAAACATGTCGGGGAATCATTTCAAAGGTCACGAAGTCAGTTGCTGCATCAAATACTTTATTTTTGGCTTCAACATCCTGTTCTGGGTAAGAACCATTCACTGTCATTCTTATCCTCTGTTCCAGCAGGAGAGTTGGGGGTTATTGTGTAAGTTAGGGAGGGAGCCCGACTCATCTTCACTTTATGGCTCTTTTTGAATTTCAGTTTCCACTCATATCGTTGCCTTGTTATTACTGTGGCCCTGTTCGGGTGATGGGGTCCGGACAGAAGCAGCTGTTCCTGCACACACGCAGCTAATCGGCTTTTTGTGATAATGAGAGCTGAGCGCTGACACAGAGAACACAGCTGAATAAACCCGCAGCACTGTCAATGTTAACCCCGCACACCGCTGCGCACTGCTCCTCAGCGACCTTCAGCTCAGCCCAGGGGCGCTGCTAGGATCCTGAAATACCGGGAGCTTAACCCACCTTACACAGAGGTCAGCAGAGGCATCATTGGATGATAAAATAATCTGGAACATGTTGTGCCAGCTTGGTTTAAAATGGGGGTTTCGATGACTGTAGGTCAGAAATAACTTTTTAATTGGAATAAGAGCATATGCTCTCAAAGCCTACTTTATTAGGTACACCTGTTTAATTTTCTAACACAAATTAGCCAATCACCATAGCACCGGCCAACAAATTGTGCCTTTCAGGTAAAGATAACTTGCTGAAGTGTAAACTGAGCATCAGAATAAAGAGGAAGAGGGTTGAAGTGACAAAACTTTAGTACCCAGTAAGCAGTAGATTCCTTGATCTCAGAGAATATCCAGACTGGCAGCATGTTGGCTGCACAGTGGCGCAGTTGGTAGCCCTGTTGCCTTGCAGCAAGAAGGTCCTAGCCTGGGGTCTTTCTGCATGGAGTTTGCATGTTCTCCCTGTACATGCCTGGGTTCTCTCCGGATACTCTGGCTTCACGGCAGTCACAGGTACAAGTCCCGGGCTGATGACCTTTGCCACATGTCTTCTAGTGATGGGTCAGTCACGAACATTTCGGCTGTTGGAGCTGGCTCTTCGAAGTGAATGGCGGGAGCTGGCTCCTCACTGAGAGCCATTGCTCTGTCAGATCAGAACACTGTTCTTCATCATAAGGGAGGAGCTCCAAACCCAGTGAGCAGCTCACCACAGGAGAGGTAGAAAGAGAGAGGGAGTCGTTTCCCCACTTTATTGGTCCACAATCCAGTACACAAGGGGGGATCCACCTGCATCGCCAGTGTTGTAGAAGTATTTTATTTAAATTATTACTTTTTTAAAAAATTTATGGATAAAACACTCTATTCATGTATTTAATATATTTCATTTGCCCAGTTGTTTTTGTTCAACCTCAGAAGCATTATAGAATCTCAGCTGCGTGCTATGTCACTGTTTGGTTGGGTAGCGGAAGTGGTGTCAGTTGGTCAGTTGTAACGTTGTAGCTCTGAAAAAGAAGAAACTTTCTAATGGTTTTCTGTCCGTCTGTGCCCATCTGCTTCTGAGAAAAACAATTCCAAAAGAAAACACACACATCATGGGGCAAATAAAGTTGCTGAAACTGAAGAAGGACTCCTGTCTGTTTCGTGAGTGCAACACCGTCAGTTTCTCACCCAGTAGAGCCGGACGGATGGTGATGAATGCACTTGAGAAGTCAAAAAACATAATTCTCACAGTGCTGGTCCAGGTGAGCGTATGTGCTTTTCAGCAGGAAGATATGGCATCCTGAACTCCAAGTTTGGGCTGGCAGGCGAACTGCAAGGGGTCCAAGTGTGATTTTACCAGAGTGCGGAGCTGCTCCAAGATGAGTCTCTCAAAGGATTTTACGATGTGGGAGGTCAGCGCCACAGGCCTGTAGTCCTTGGAGTCACAGGGATGCTGTGTCTTTGGTACTAGAACAATGCAGGATGTTTTCCACATCACAGGGACCCTCTGTAGGCACAGGCTCATGTTGAAGACATGCTGTAGATAGAGCTGGATAGCGCAAGCTTTGAGAATGTGTACAGTGGCGCAGTTGGTAGCACTGTTATAGAATAGAATAGAATAGAATTACTTTATTCATCCCAGTAGGGAAATTATTTCGCAGTTACAGCAGCATAGAGACAAGACACACACAACTTGCCTTGCAGCAAGAAGGTCCCAGCCTAGGGTCTTTCTGCATGGAGTTTGCATGTTCTCCCTGTGCATGTGTGGGTTCTCTCAAGGTACTCCGGCTTCCTCCCACAGTCTAAAAACATGCGTGTCATGTTACATGACTGTAACATGATGGGAGGTTAATTGGTCTCTCTAAATTCTCCTTAGGTGTGTGTGTGGGGTGGGGGGGTGGGGGGGGGGCATGGTTGTTTGTCCTGTCTGTCTCTGTGTTGCCCTGACCTGGCCTCTCACCCAAAATGTTCGCTGGAGATAAGCACCAGCACCCATCCCGACCCCACTAGGGACAAGGGTGTAAAGAAAATGGAAGGATGTATTTTACTTTTGGACAGGTATTATGATTCATAATCATGCCAAAAAAAAAATTTCTCTGCAACACCCGAAGTGTTGCTTAACCACAGCTTGCTTGGTCTCCACGTGGCGAAGCAGTTTGAAGTTTCATTGCCTCATTAGCGAATCGGTCACGCCATATCATGCAGATCGGGCTTGTAATATGGGAATCACCTACTGGGATAAATCCATTCTCCTGTCTCTTCTCTGGGCCTTTTCCCCTTCGCAAAGAAACTTTTCAAAGACATCTGATCTGTTTCTTACTCTTTTTGCTGCTTGTGGGCTCAATGTTGGCACGCAAAACTTTGGTTAAAGGATTTTCAAAATAAAAGATCCTCTAAACTCAAATAATACATAAAACGGAAATATTTAATTATTTCTTGCACAGCCCGGTACCAATTGGTTCCCGGACCGGTTGGGGACTACTGTTTTATAGGACTTGGAAGAAAATGTTCCAAAAGATGAAAGATTTGCAAAAAATATTCTGAATGATCAGGTTTAACTGTTGGGCATAACAGTGCACAAAGTGCGTATGAGGAAATATTTCCCGGAGCCTGGCCTGCAAACCGGAGGATGCGCCACTCATCACCTCAGCTCCATCGTTAAGTGTGGGCATTTAGTTTGTTTTCCAGTTTAAACGGCTGGAGCTTTTCTTTCAGAAGCTTTTCAAACCCCTCTGCAGACCTATCTTCAAGCAGGAAAGCCTAAGAATCTCTCCACTGTGGTGCATACAGTTTTGTACCTGAACACAATCACACATTGGTTCACAGGCCACATCTGTAGTTTCGTCTGCTTGAACAGCAACAAATGGCGCTTCTAAAATTTCATCCTTGATTGAACCTCTATAATGCAATCAAGGAGCTCATTCTGGCTGGTTTTGGAGGTGTATTTAGCTATGTACATGTGTACTTGACAGGTGATCTGCCAGCTCACTGTCTAAAAATAAAATTGATTAACTAGATCCGGAAAAACACCCCGATTCAGGGAGGACGAATATTCTTCAGACCCCGTAGTGGTGGTGTATAGTGTGCCCCACAAAATTTTATGCAATCCACAATCCGTGATAATGCGTGTTTTGTTTTTTTGCACCAGCTTATTGTGCCTCTGTATAGCAATGCGGTGGCCCTCATCCAGCTGACAGGTGATGTTAACCCAGCCAATTTCAAACTGTCTCCAATGTGGCTTGTGCTGGAGTCATGGGGGTGGGGAGGCAATTTTTTGAGACAGATGTTTCAGATCAACAATTCCTTGTTGGGTCCAAACTGTGCTCCTCAAAGAGCAAACATGGAAAGCAGAAAAGAGATTTATTAGCTACACTTGCCATTAGCCACTCCTTTCGTTGGAACCAAGTCACCGAGAAACTGCAGTTTTGCCGTTTTTCTTTTTGCTGGATTTGAATATCCTCAGGTTTGTCCCCAACCTCTTCACCTGAAGTTTTTCCCTCAAAAGACATTAAGGAAAATGGATTATTAATTAAATAATCCACCTCGTTTATGCTAATATTGCTCCCCATTGCACCTGCTCAGTTTACGCCAAACCACACACACTCGCACTCGAGACAAGTCCATCCTGATTGGATAAATCCTGTGGCTGTGGGCTGGCCCTGGGTTTTACCAAAATTAGCCCAAATGAGCTGCAGACCGAGGGGGCGTGGCTAGACGCATGTCAGTCATTCTGAAGCGTGACAGACAGTAACTCTGAAGGGGGCTGTCAGAAGTTAGCTCTTCTGAAAGACCCTGGGATTTTCCTCAGGCGGTTTGACACCAGGTTTGTTATAAATTTGACAAAATGTGATACATTATTTCTAAACTGTATTTATTTTTAGGCTGTTATTTTTAAGTTGTTTATTTTAACTTTGTTGTAAATGTCAGGGAGAGCTTAGCCCTACTAGCCCACTTATACCAGCTGTCCCTGATTATGGGTCTGTTCAGTAGATTTGGTTGCAGTGCTTTGTTCAGTTGTTTGGCAATTAAAATTAGATTAAAATATTATACAAAAGTAAGAATGTGTACAGGATAAATACATAAAATTGAGGAAGTATAAGGATTCCCATATAGGGAACAAGGAATGCAAATGGATTTATCATGTAAAAACATTCCTATTTGCCAAGTTATGCTAAAATATGAGACTGAAGATGATAATAAATTTGCTAAAGGTCATCAGGCATGGACTTGAGCCTGTGATAGCCATGTGGAGAACTAAGGCCTCCATACATGGGCTGTGCTTTACTCCTGGGCCACCATGGCACTCCCACCAATGTTGTTTGGGAGCCGAAGGAGCCGGCTCTCTAAGAAGAACCGGAATTCCTTCCCGCCTTTCCCCCCCTCATTACCCACTTTTCTGTTTGACCACTCTCAAATAAAGGCTACTAGAACCAATACAATCTTAATAAAAAATAAATAAATAAAAAATTGACATATGTTGTCCTTCTCAATTTCAGCTTCGACTTTTGGGTAGTTTGGGTCAGAGTTTGGTCAACACAACATGAAGGCATGGATGCATGATCCGAGGCGTGATGGGTGATCCATTCAGGAAAGGCCGAATCTGTCCTTTATGTCCACCTGTCTCATAGACTAAATATCTAAGACCAGCACTTTTGCCCTTGTTTTTGCCTTTCAAACTAAGGAGAAAAAAATTATTCTATAGGTGTTCTTTTCATCTTAGCAAAGTTTTAGTCTTTAATCAACATCTGCCTGCTTTGATTTTCAGCCATGGTTAGTTGCTGCTGCAAAGGAGGGAAGATGTTGGTTTGTCTACAATGCCAAATTTATTCATGTAGCACATTTAAAAGCAGCAAAAGTTGACTGAAGTCCTTCACAGTTATATCCACAATCATAAAATAGCAAATAGAATACAACATAGCATTGGGACTTCAAAGAACTATTTAGCGTCTCTTACACAATCCAGATTTACGCAATTACACATGCCAGAGAAAAGAGATGAGATTTTAGCTGACCTAAAGGATCGTATGGTCTGAGTGGTGTGAGCAGGTAGAGGTTAGCTGGGCAACAGTGTTTGACCTTCCAGGGTTAGGGTACCCTAACAACCTTGAACATCCAGCCAGAGATGCAATGAAATGACTTGTATCATATCATATTCTATTCTATTCATAGTATAGCGTCATGATTGTCTAATCAAAATTCAGACCTAAAACCAGCTGAGATTTTGTAGCAAGACTAGAAAGTGATGTTCACAGATGCTACTGTTGGTCTGTCTCATAAAACCCACTAAATTGTGATAAAATGCATATAAGTTTAGGGAGTGTGAATAACATTCACTGCTGATAATGTTAAACAAATGCCATCTAGTACAGACCGAGGCTGTCCCAGGGAAAGGATTTCAGTATTTTTTCCTGAACAACATTGTGTGTCTGTGCATCTGTACAATCTCCCAGTAATAAGATGTGACTGGTGTTTTGCAGCTGCTGGGCATGGCCCTAGTAGGGATTGGACTGTGGGCATGGAGTGAGAAGGTGAGCGCACTATTATTTTTTTAATTGAAACTGCAAACAAAATAATTTTAGAGTGGTGCTTTATCTATGTGCCAGTACCATAATTCCTGGCTATTTCCTGTCACTTTGGCTATTTGCCAAACATGACATGACACAGAGGAGGCTCAACTGTTTGACTCACATCCAGTGTGTTGTCCTGTCCTCTCTAGGGGGTCCTGTCCAACATCTCGTCCATCACCGACCTGGGGGGTCTTGACCCTGTGTGGCTCTTCATGGTAGTTGGAGGGGTTATGTTCATTCTGGGCTTTGCCGGCTGCATTGGAGCTCTTCGGGAAAATACATTTTTGCTTAAGTTTGTATGTTCTACTCTGCAAGCACCATGAATGCACAGTGAAAAAAGGTTGCTTCCTGTTTCTGATTTTACTTGTATTCATGATTCTTTTCCTGTTCTAGTTCTCCGTGTTTCTGGGAATCATCTTTTTCCTGGAGTTGACAACAGGAGTTCTGGCCTTTGTTTTTAAGGACTGGATTAAGGACCAACTCAACCTGTTCATCAACAACAACATCCGGGCATATAGGGACGACATCGACCTACAGAACCTCATTGATTTCACTCAGGAATATGTGAGTCATGGGATACCTAGTAAATGTGATGAGGCATGGCTGTGGCATACGTCTACTTTAGTCTTCTTTCTTCAAATCGTCCAGCAGTCTTTGCATCGCAGATTATCAGGAATGAAGCATAAAAAGAGTTTAAAAAATCTATATGGACCTGGAGCCAAATTGTTCATGTACTGTGTTTTTGATTCTAACTGCACTGTACTACAACTTAACCTGAGGTGTCAGGTAGTCATTGGGAATGGATGATTTTCATCTTGATCAGCCTGACCAATGTCCATCAGTTTGCGGATATAATCCCCCTCTCCATTGTCAAGTCTCACTTTTGGGCCAGTTAGTCAAATCATTTTTACCTGAGTACCAGAAGGTAGGTCAGGTCCTTTAGTTTATCCCAGCAAAGAATTGGGGAAAATTTTCATGGGTGCAGATAGACGGTCAGCGTAATGTAGCATGAGATTAAGTGGTGCAATTATCAGGTCATTACTGCTGGATTTAAGCAACATTTATTGCGTTACTATGTTTTTATATTCAATCAGTAGAACTGTTGTGAGGTCTAAAGAAGCTGGAGATCAAATTATGACGTGTTAGATGGAGTGGGTTGTTTTTACATACTGATTCTGGAATTCCATTGCAGAAAACACACTATGACCCAAGCAAGACTTAAAGCCACATAGATGCCAGTAAAGGATCTAGGACCTGACAGTATGTCAGGAGTCCCTGAAGTGTTTCTCTTCTGTCTGACTGCAGTGGGAGTGCTGTGGCGCATTCGGAGCAGACGACTGGAACCTGAACATTTACTTTAATTGCACTGATGGAAATCCCAGTCGGGAAAAATGTGGGGTTCCCTTCTCCTGCTGCACCAAGGACCCTGCGGTACCGTTGGCCTCTTTCTGTCGATGTCACAGTGCAGAAGCTGTTGCACCACAAATGACTTAAATTCAATACCAGAATTCACATGGTTCCTGCATGATGGCTTTCAAATCTTTTAGAGATAATTTCTTTTTGTCTCTAGGAGGATGTGATAAACACTCAGTGTGGCTATGACATCAGAGCAAAACCAGTAAGTTAGCTAGTTCTGCTAAAGTTCGGACTGTAATCCTTGTCCTCAGTGGAATGTTTAAGGTCTTCTTAACATTGATGAGTGATCGACGAGTGATTTACAAATACCGTGAAAGTGGGATAATGATGATGATTTGCATATGTGCCCATACAGGACTCGGAGCAGAAGGACTACATCAATGTGAAAGGCTGCGTTCCTCAGTTTGAGAGGTGGCTCCAGGATAACCTCACCTTGGTGGCTGGGATCTTCATTGGAGTGGCACTATTGCAGGTCACTTCTAGTCCTGTTTTATTATTAAAGAAAGAGTGAAACTAAAGTATTTCTCCCTTTATGAAGTATGTCTGGTTTTCTTTTCTTGACAGATTTTTGGGATTTGTTTGGCCCAGAACTTAGTGAGTGACATCGAGGCAGTGAGAGCAAGCTGGTGAGACACCATCAACCTTTCATCTGCTCTTAGTTCTCATGATCATTCTAACCTTACTTTGCAGTCACAATCTGAGAAAATTTACATGTAATATTTATGCTCATGGGTGTCATTCATAATTCAGTAGTGATGCATATGACATGGAAGTCAAGTTCATAATTAGGTGATACAAAGTAATGATTTCAACTTTCAAAATCATAATTATGAGATTCAAGTCATAATTTTAAGATACAAAGTCATACATGAGATTGTGGACTCCTATAGATACCTCGGCTCTGTGTTTGATGTAAGCACAGATCTGATTGCCAAGAGGGACTAAACAGGTTGCTCATCTCTTAGCAACAGATTAACAATAAATATTATTGTTCAAAAAACATAGGGTAACTTGTGCTCTTTTGAAATACTACTTATCTTATACTACTTAACAAGAATTGTGCAGTTGTTGAATTTTTCAGAAAAGTGGAAGTGTGGGTTTTTTTGTCATTAGTGGTTAATATATTATAAAACAGAAATTCAACACAAAAGTAAAAATCTGATTTATACTTCGTGGCAGTTTGTTACCAGAAAAAAAACGCTAATCTCTTAACACCAAATTAATTATTGTCTATAAAACATAAGCTCTTTTGAAAAACTGGTTATCTGCTTAGACATAGGAGTAAAGTAAAAATCAGATGTTTACTTCGTGGCACTTGGTTACCAAAAGACGTGCTAATTTCTTAGCAACAAATTAACAACAGATGTTGTTATTGTTCAGAAAACATAAGATTTCTTCTGCTCTTTTGAAATACTATTTATCTGAGGCTGTGTTCACACTGCAACCTGAAGTGCCCCAATTCCGATTTTTTTGTCAAATCAGATTTTTTTGCCGGGGCCGTTCACACTGCCACACATATGTGACCTGTATGTGTTCTGCAGTGTAAACGGGCAAACAACCTGAAAGTGTTCCATATGCGGAGTACAGGGCGCAATAGCATCCGCGTTCTTAGTGTTCTGCCAACCGCCATAAAAAGTGTTTTTGTGTTTGCGGAAGTAAACATGGATGCTAACGGTGGAGCATAGCTTACATATTTGAAGTTGTTGTCTGACCAGAGCAGCATATTAACAACTTAATCCTCATTATAGTCTGTCATAGTTGTTGTTTTTATTCCTGCTTGTACATATCAGGATGCAGAATAGGGAGATTTGTTGAGTATCAGTGATGTTCAGTTCAGATGAATGCACCATGAATGTTAGGTCACATTTGAGTCAGATGTGTATCGGATATGGAAGTGGCCTGGGTTGCATTCGAAAAGAATCCAACCTGTGCTGTTCAGACTGTCATGAAAAGATCAGATGCAGGTCGCATTACGTCAAAAAAATTGGAATTGGGTGACTTCAGGCTGCAGTGTGAACGCAGCCTTACACTACTTGTGCTGTTGGTGAATTTGGCACAGAAGTGAAAATCTTTTTTTTTTTTTGGCATTGGTAGTAAATATATTATAAAACAGACGTTCAACACAAAAGTAAAAAATTGATTTATACTTCATGGCAGTTTGTTACCAGAAAAAACACAAGTAAATGTTTCCCTCACTCACCAGCACGTACAGAAGCAGCTGGATGGGTACGAAACTGTTCCTCAGTCGCTTTGGCAGCTTTAGGAGAAATTTGATTGACATGCCGGCCCCCGCCCGCCTGTTCCTCTGTTTAATGCAAAACGACCAGGGTTGGCGTACAATAGGACTGGGCTGAAGGGCGCCAGGCTGGGACCTGCAGTGCAAAAAGACCTTTGGACAGAGACAGAGACTTAAACCACTAAAAGTAGTTTTACTCTTAAAAAGTTGTCATTATAGCTGTTACTCCCTTAGTGTGAGGAATAAAGAGTGAAGGTTTATTGAACTTTTGGAATGCAATGCCAAAACTCATCCATCATTCTTCCTCCTCCATGCTTCCTCCTCCATGCTTCATCAGGGTGCCCCCCCCTCTGTCCATGCGTCGACCCCCACCGTACTCCTGCAAGAAATCATCGGCTTACTACTCATGAGACAGGCACGCACAGAATTGTATGTGTGTTTAGGCCTGTCACGATAAAAATTTTGCTGAACGATTAATTGTCTCAAAAATTATTGTGATAAACGATAATATTGTTTAAAGACCATTTTAAGCCAATGTAATGGTAATGACATAATAATGCAAGTACATCCTGCCAAAAATAAATACTCTTTATTTTCAAAAGAACACTTAACATGGGAACTGGTAAACCAACCATAAATAAAACAACCAAAATCAAATGAACTCTGTCTTCATTAACAAAAAATTTACTTGAATAAAAATTAAACACAATGTAAAACCAAAGTGGAAATTAAAACTACATTCAACCAAAAGAGTACAGAATATGAAGTCTGTATACTATATTGCCCTTCAATAACCTTTAGATTTAGATAGAGAGGATGGGCATATCCAACTACATGAAGCAATAGCTCACGCCTCCTCTCTTAAGCCCAGTTCACACTACATGATATTTTGCCCCGATTTTCCCCTTACGACAATCTTACAACGTCCACAATCAACTTCACAATCAACCAGAATTTATTCAAACAATCAAAAGCATAAAATCACACCAACAGCTCAACATCGTCATCAGAGACCAAAGCCAGAAAGGAAACATTAATTACCTGAGAAAAAATGCAAAATACGAAGACTCGCCTTCGGAGACCACTGTGTGGGGCAGTTAAGACACTTCCACCTCAGTGATCTGGCTTGCGTTTTAGCTCAGTTACTTTTATATCAAGGCAGGTTCTTTACTGTGTGATGCGTTCTAACGTACCGTTTAGAGATGGTCTCAAACAGTCCATAATGACGTGTTGCTGTTTTTCATGCCAGAGGCCATGCAGGTGTTACCAAGGCCAAGGGATGAATTCATCGCTGTCTAAGCCGTCCTCCCTGCGTACTTTTCCAGATGTACGCATCAATAGATGTGTTCATTTCATACAGAAACATGTTACTCAAGAAAGCAGGACCAAAGTTTATCAGCTATCTGTGTTTCTCATTTCAAACTGCCTCAGACTGGTTCCTGAACCACACAGAGCTCTCCTGATCTCTTCTCTGACCCAGGGCATCAAACAGCAGATTTTGATTATAGAAATTAGCACATTTCATATAATATCTTCAAACTCTTATAAAACAGACATGAACAGTTTCAATACCAAAACACCTGTTGCATTCAATATTTTCTGATTAGTTTTCCACTTCTTTGGTTTATAATGAACTAAAACATTTTTCAGATGACTTATATACTTCTTAAGACTATGATCTAATATAAAAAATTACTGATAAGACTAATTTTAATCAAATTGTGCTCATTATATTTAAGAAAAATGTTCTACTGATTAAGTTATATATGGATTAAACTGAGTCTAAATCTAACCTAAATTGAGGCCTACTCAAACAATCATGATCAATCTAATATTTCAACATGCGCTGAAGTTTAAATGTTATTAAAACTAGCATAACTAAATTAATATTTCCAACAGCAGGAAGAAACAATAAATCTGATAAATTAAAATGAGGTTGATAATTTTCATTTATTGTGTGTTTAATTGATTTATTGTCTATCGTGACAGGCCTATGTGTATTTGTAGCTGGTGGGTTTGATGAGTCTATGATAGTTTGCTAAGCACCAAACTGTATATAACCTCTGTTTTGGTGTTGTGTCATACATGACTTCAATCGGGAACCCTGATCTTCTAGGGTGTTAATCCACCTACACAGTAGAGAGGCACTAGGCTCTGTGGTTTTGTGGCCGATTCCTGAGCTCCAGTAAGGGTTTGACTTGCTGTTATAAGTTTTCAGCTGAAAAGCAGATTTCTTCTTCTACTGCTTTTGACGTAATTGATTATAGTTCCTAACACTAGGCTAAGGACTAAGTTGTATACTGAACCTTTTGGTTGTATACTGAACCTTTAGTATACAACAAAATTTAATTTAACACAATTTGTATAAATACAAATGTGTTAAATTTAAGGTCCTCTGGCGTCAGATCAAAGTTAAAAAAAAAAGTAACGTGATGTTTTAAAGTAAAAAGAAATTCATATTTTGCAATGCTTTGACAAAAATAAGCTAATTTGCTAATATTTTTTAAACTATGCTAACATTTGTTAGATATGAAAAAATGGAGGCCTTTTGTGGTGATGTTGCTGAATAACAAGGATTATACAGTTGCTTGAATCAGAACCATGGGTGAACTTTATGAGATGAGGAGTTCAGAAATAAATGTGTGCTGCTCTGCTCCCTCTGAGCTGCAGTTTGGGTAGCTTGCATTGAAAAGCCTTGGAGTCATGTGACTTGAACAGTTCTCAGCTTGTCTGTGGTCCACTGTTCCACAGCCCACTCTGAATGCATCTTGTGACCAAAGTTAGACTTTAATCTCATCTTCTCCTTTTCTTTAGTATCTTAGGGAAATAGTTGCACACAGCCGTGATGGTGGTAAGAATATTACATTGTTAATCAGCTCTTTTGTTCTCTTCTAGCTTCTTTACCTAATGCTGGCGGAACTCTTCTCTAACAGGTAATCTTTACATTTGCTTAAATTTAACTTCTGTAGTGATGGGCACAGCTTACTTAAAAGTTAGCTCCGCTAACTGCAAAGCACTAATCATAAAATGTTACTTTTGCTAACGCTAAAGACCTGCAGTATATCAATATGGTATTTAGTGGACGCTAATTCTAAAGTGCTAACTACAACCATGATGAAATCCACAATGTGTCATTAGCACTTTGTGCTCCAACATAGAATATCGCCCTCTACATGGTATAATTTGTCATTCCAAACTGACCCGTGTGGTTTGAGCTTCCGGAAGTTTTTTCTTTTTTTAACAGACTTTACACTCATAGTTCCAGTTTTATAGTTAAGTATTGCTGACTTTGTTGCTGATTCTGGCTAATTAAGCACGGTATGGCTTTGGTAAGAAAGCACACAGGACCTCTGAAGATTTTAAACTCTTTACTTCATCCTAGGTATAGAATACACATCGGATGTTTATTCCAAAAACATGGGTCAAGCAGCTCACAGGATGTTTTGTCTCTTTGAATCAGCTTGAATATGAAACGTACCCCCGGCCACCAGTACTGTCAGCGAGCGCCGCCGGACAACACCCTGATCATCTCCTCCATCTCCTACACTCTACCAGCACTTTTTTTAAAGGCACTAAATATGTGAACGGTTTTGTATACAACTACTGTGTGACTACTGAACAAGGACAAGATGAAACTTTTCATAGATGCACTTAGCAGGTTCCATCACATCCTACTGAAACAAACTCAGCATTTTTCACTGGAGAAGTGTTGGCCGACATAGAAGGCCAAGATAAAGACTAAATAAGCAACTGAGAAGACTGTTTAAGTACCACCATGTGTACTGAATAGAGGAAGAGAACAGCTATCCTTACTGTATCCAGAGTGTTTTTTTATTGGTTAAGTCAAACTGGGTGGATATATTTCAGGTTTGTCCTTGAACACAGAAATGACATCGTTTTGTTGCTCTATTAATGCCGCTGATAGAATACAGTCACTGACCAAAACAATTTAATAATCAAGTTAAATCCCCCTGGGATATGAATAAAAACTGACCTGAACTCAACTGAAATTCCAGAAGGAATGTAATCTTGTCCACATGCAGACCAGTGACAGATGTGTAAATGGCTTGATTTGCAAGACACTTGCATGTTTAGAACAAGGTAGAGTGAGCAGAAGTATTAGAAGTAGTTGCTGGAAGATCCCACAGTTAAAACAGCAAGTGAATGTTAAGGTTTAAAACATGGAAACAGACAGCAGCCTCACAGTTTAATTCAGGTTGCATTATCTAGTCTGCAAAGGATCACAGAGAAATTACTCACCATGGTGAACACAGTAATGTATTTTCCACCACTTTAAGATCATCTCTATTCAGGGCCTTTTCTATTATACAGATATCTCTCATGAAGCCTCTAAATCTGCATTGTCCCAGAGGTCTGATGGTATCAGCCACCGCTGCCCTGAGGCTGATACCATGATACCATTGGCCCTCTGACCACCACCAGCAGGCAAGGTGTTGCCCAAGAACACAATGAATAAGACACATGGAGCAGGGGTTCAAACTGGCCACCCACCAGTAACAGGATGAATCCCATGTACTCTGCAATTGTTTTGTAGTTTTACTCAGATCTTCACCATAGCATCAGACTATAGGTCCCAGAGCAGGCCCAGCATTAATCCTTCTGCGGTCTTAAGAGACGGGGTCACTTAGACCCTACAGGCTTCAGCCTGTGCACAGTCCAGCAGGGTTGGACTGTGCATTTTCACTGGGTTTTTTTTTTTTTGGTCAGGTTTCGGAAACTGACGGGCTGATGCAGCCCCCCACTTTACTGCTGTCTGATGTGACATCTGCTGCGCTCCTCCTGATCCTCATGCTAAGACCGCGAAAGGGCTAAAGTGAGGATGTTGGATGTCAGCATCACAATACTGCTGTACTTAGAGATGTTGCCATGGAAATGGTCACAAACCACAATACAATAGTGGCTGATTTGCAGTTGTAAATGATCCAACCTGTTATACAGAGGAGGAAAATTATCAGGACTATGCAGTGGTGTTGTTGCTGCTACCCATCTTCTATCGCCAAGCAACCACAGGCTGTGCATCCTTTACTTGCTTAGCTGGTTTATCAAAACCCATGTTGTCTTTGTGGATTGTAAACATTTAAACATTTAAACACCTGTACATACCTGGTGTCTGCTATAGGTGATATACATATCACTGGTCTGCATGTGCACTAAATGACATTCCCAAACAGACCAAGGACCTCATGTACAAATGCAATAAAAACTTCCACACACAATTTTCCACAAGAAAGTTCAGTTCTATCAATTAGAACTGAACTTGCAGCTATTGATGTTTTTGAGATGCCTAGAAATTACGCTGCAAAAATATCAGACGCAATCCATCCATTTTGTCTCAATACACCCACTTGTCTGTGTAAACCCAGACAAGTGGGTGGTGCCTGTCTCCACCGGCCATTGGGTGAAAGACAGGGTATATCCTGGACAGTTTGTCAATCCATCACAAGGCAACACAGAAACACAACCACACACACTTTGGTTTGTAAGGATAATTTAGACAAAACACTTTATGTTCCACCTAATGTTCATGGAACTATGGACGATCTTGAAAGCCACAGTACCTCGAGACAAGCCATGTAAGCACAGGGAAAAGTTGCAAACTTTTAACTTTTGATCTAGGACCTTCTTGCTGCATGTGGCCGTTCTGGCACACATCCTACACACGAAGAAATGTATCCATGATACCAGTCTGAGGCACAAATGCGTTCCATCAACATTGTGCTGCAGTGGTTTGAAGTGATTCATTCATTCTGATGAACAGCTTGATTTGGAGTCTTGGTTGGTAAATTTACTTGCCTGTCCCTCCAGATCCCAACATGGGAGTGCTCAGGCTTGATGCACACTAAATGATGTGTGACTGTCATCTTGTCTTTACAGCATCTTTTATTATAGAGTAAAACTGAGCGACGACTCGTTTTTCCTGGCTAAGCTAGAGTTGCGTGTTTACAGATGGAATGTGAATAATCACGTATATAAATAGGTTGAAATACCACAACCTGAGTTCTCCCTCCTGTGAAGACATAATTTTATGTTGTGCATATTTTCAGGGTTGATTTATACTGTACCTATTGATGTAAATGGGGGCTTGTCCAGTTAGTGGTCTGGTACTCCCCTTCATGTTCTTAATTCCACATTGATTGGGATGTAGAAAGGAAACGTGTGTCTGGTTTCATTCGTCTAGATTTAAGTGTACACCATGTTTCAGTTGGAAATCCAAGCAAGCCTTTGTACATGAGGCCCAGCTCCTCTGACAATTAAAGAGCTTTTATCAATGATGTATACTGTTAGGTGTTACTACATCAGACCCTCAGCACCATGACTCAAACTACAGAGCCCTCTGGGCTTAGTAGTTGTTTTCCGTTTTAACTAAATCGATCGACAAATATCAGTAGGTATCAGCCATTTTAAGGCAGTTTTTCCTTCTTTTTCTTCCCACAGGGCAACACAGAAACACACAACCACACACACATTCTACATGCTATAGATTTATAATTGACTACGTGAACAATTCTAAAAAAGTATAAGTATGAAATATGAAATAATCAATACACGCGGGTCACCATATGTTCTCTGCTGCTGTAGGACAATTTGTTTTTACAGAATAGACATGCCTCCAGCATGATCAACAATCCAAACAGATCTATCCACAAGGAACCCATCTAGTTAATTTTAAATAAACAGAAAATGAATAAAAACTAATTCAATAACAGCAGGCTTTATTAGAAAAACCGCCTTCAACTGTTTAAAGAAGTTAAAATTAAAAAACCCCAAGGGAGCATAGTACACATGATCTGTTTCTTGACCAACTTTGGATGCCTAAGGGTTCTGGAAAAGCCCATTTATTAACCATTTCTTAAAAAATTTATATAAAAATATGTTGAAGTCATCACTCAGAATGTATGTAGGTGTACAGCCCATCCTGAAGAGAGCTAATGTTTTTACTGAACAGCTTCAGTGAAGCTGAGAACGTTGGTGATCAGACAAGTTGTTTTTATATATCAGTGAAATGAGGATTTTCTGACTGTGTTCAGTGTTTTACATGACAGCGTTTGTGCACTCAAATTTTAAAAAGTGGTACATTTATCCCATGATTCTCTCTCACTTTGTGAAATCTAACACAGATCTCATGTACACAAAACTGAATGGAATCTACTGAAAGATGTTTCTGCGGAGGTTTTCTATGTGTTTGAGATGGATTTCTGCTCTAAGCATGGATTTGTAGCAAACTATAGTATTTTTTCAAGCATTGGTCTTTGTTGTAAAATGTTATATTCAGAAAAAGTACTACGCTACTGATAGAGGAATGATGTTTTTGATACTAAATATTGTACATTTAATGTGGTTTTCTAACAGTATAAAACATTTAGTATCACTGAAGGGAATCCGTCACTCTTGTGAAAAAGTGCTCACAATATCAACCACCTGCACTGTACATCCCACCTCCATTTGTCATGTAACTACCTCCTCATGTGCTGTTAACATTGGAATCATTTTATCCTCTAGTAAAATGAGCTGACTGAGAAATATGTTGATTGATGTGTTTGTTCACATTTGAAATGGAGGCTAACAAATTGTTAAAGCATTTCACTTACCACACATTGTCTGTCACTGTTCTTGCAGCGACGCTGCTGCAGTCTGTTAAATCCAGACAGGTGCAGTTCAGATAGATCTGTTCTAGAGGAGGTGGAACAACTGATGGGTGCAAACTGTTTTGCTGTTACCAGTCAAAATAACATCAAGTGCAAGTCCTCACTTGGGTAACTCTCTGCCATGAGCAAATGAGGTAAAATTCTCTGGTGATGAGATCTCAGGTAATTCAGATGCTGGTCTGGTTGGTCATATTGAAGAAAAAACCGAGTTTGATTCAGTTTTGCTCATGAGATGGATTGAGACTGGAAAAATAAGATCCCAGATGGAAGCAAATGAGAGCTGTTGTTCACCAATGGAGAAATAAAATGCAACAGTGAATAAACTTCCCAGCGGTGGCTGATCTACCAGTACTCCAAGACCACAACAATTAGTCAGAAATGTCTGTCTGGAATCAACTCTGCCAGATCTTTTGTCCTACAGGGTGTTCTGGAACCTTCTGTGGACATGCCCTTACAAGGGCATGAGGCTGACCGCAACTAATCAGTTTCACATGAAGCTGATAACACAGGAATGTGCAAACGTCTCTAGTCTCCAGGCAAACATCCTAAAAATGGTTAATAGTGTTTCACAGAAGAAAAGGAGTCAAGTAAACAACACACGACATAATAATATGAAAACATAACCTTTCAAATAAACTCACAAGTAAATGAACTTAGATAATTTTTCTAACATGAACCTAAAATGCCCTATAGCCTATACCGGTGAATTAAATGTAATCATCTAACTGTTCAATATTTTTTGCACAACTAACTGTTCTCTAACAAGGAGCTAATGACAAAATCCACAGCTGTTTGATCCATGAGTTGACCAATACATTTCCTGCTCCAGTCAGAATCTTCATCATGATGTTTAGATTCTGAGATCAACACAACCTTGCCATCAGAAGGCCTCAAACAGCATGTTCTGAGAAGGGAGTGATCACTGAATTTTATCAGTTGCAACAGAGTCGCAGAAAGGCACAGAAATGGACGACCTTCAGTTACATCCCACACGGAAAACTACTTCATCATGAACAGTGCTCCGTGGAACCAGACCTCTCAACTCCTGGCACATTTAAGGGAGGTGGAGATACTCAAGTGTCACCTCAGACCAAATATCCATAACTTTTTGTGAATAGTGTATGTTCCAGCATTCCTGTTTATCACACCTCCATCGGAGAGTTTCATAGGCAAAACCGTTGCTGACCAAAACAAAAATCCACAAATGTCCATCTCAGACTTCCCTGAAAACATCAGGGTTTCCCCCAGAAAACTTGCTAAGCCCAGTGGTATGGGCGCCGAAGCGGTCCACCGTGTTTTTGTATTAAAAGATGTTAAGTAGACAGGAAATGTAAACAGGTTACTGGGTAATTATATGATACGGGAAAGCATCACCAGTGTTGTTGCGCAACATCCCCCCCCTCCTCCTTTCTCTATTCTCTCACTCTCGTACTTCCTCTTCTGAGAGGGGAGATGTGCTACCAGCTCTCCTAACGGGTTAATTGAGTTTCCTAAATCTGCCGGGATTTACCCTGTCCAGAACTGAAGTAAACTCTGTTTAAGCTGGTTTCGAGAAACGATTCGCCTGGTTTCTGACGGCCTCCATCCAGGTGTCCCACCCTTCTTCCCCCTGTGAACTAGCCAGACTGAGCAGCCTGCAGCCAACTAGTTTCAGAGAGCACACCTGTTAACGGTCGCTCCTTCTCTATATTACAACTTGCATTTGTTATTGAACCAGGTAGGTTTTAGTGACTCGGGCGAGTCCCAAGGATGATGTCTTACATTTGGGCTACCAGCAACCTAAAAACATTTTCCACTTCTTCCTCTCCAGAATCAAACATCATAGCTATTTTACAACCATCAAAGAACTTTAAGGTGACTCATTAACTGAATGTCCACAACATCTTTTAGATTTTCTTTATGCTACATATTTTATTAGTAAGGCATTTTTGCAAGGGTCAGTACAGCTTAATTCAGTAGCAGAAATAATCAAATAAGTAAAATCAATCATCTAGTCTATCTTTCCCTACTGCTGACACTGAGAACTAAAAAAGGGAACCTTTGAGAGAGACGGACGGAGTTTGGCGTTTTGAACCCCAGACCTGGCCTGTTGATGAAGAAGATGTTGCAGCAGGAGGAGGAAGTTGATCGACGAAGGCAGGGATCTCTGTAGGTCTGATGAGCTTCTTCTCCGCATGGATGGTGAGGTCACACAGGACTTGGTGCTGGCAGGAAAAAAGGCACCAGTTCTTCTTCTTTGCCTTTGGGGTCTGAACCCAGCTGATGAGAGAAGTGCAATTTGAAGCCACAGGTTGCGGGGCTGACGGGTTGGTCCCCATGCGCAGGACAGTCTTCGGCTCTGTGGCCCCGGCTCTTCTTCAGCTGCAGAGTTCTTTGTCCATCTCGATCTTGGCTCGAAGCTGCCTGGAGGATCCAACCAAAGGTTCCTCTTTTGCACCCACCTTTTATAGGGTTTATCCACCCTTTTGGTGCGTTTGCATTGGCTAGCACTGATGCTGTGCTTGTTTCATTGGCTGACTGCTTGGACAGATGATCTCATATCCATCACTGTCTTAGAGACATTTCCTGATGTCTGTGCTAATGTTTCAGGGTTGCTCAACCTCCTATGTCCCTTGCCTGCACAACCTTTTCTCTGAAAAGTTTAAGTTGTTCAACAACCTGTTTCTAAATAAGGCGTTGATCATCTCTGCTCTCCTGTTAGTTCCCCTTTTTCCCTTAACCTTTCACATTTCACCTACCATCTACCTCCAACATATCAGTGATGTTTAATTGCAGTTACACCTTTTACACCATTTCAAGTTCAATGTCAAAATCACATTTATATCACATTTATTTTCTTTAGCTTCTCTGATTTAGCATTCATTTATAATTTTATAACCATAACTTATTACTTACTCTTATTATAATCCTAATGTGAGTTATTACAGATATATTCTGAAAAGAAACCAAGAATAATCCATGATTTTAATTATTTGATACCAAAGTTACAGTTACTTGTTTTTCTTGTAAGTGTTCCCACAAATGTAAGTGTAAGTATTATTACAAGTAAACCAATATTAATATAAGTATTTTATAGGGAAAATGTTTAGATTTCATTCTTTAAAACTTTCATGCTTTAAAATAAAGAATAGTCTCAGCTATTTTTATAAATCTGCAGGCTGGAAACTTACTTCCTCTTTTTCCAGGAAACCTGCTCTTCCTGTTTCATGACTCTCTCTGTCTGACTATGATTTCTTATGATTAGATAGAAAAAAGTAGAATTAAAGCAAAGTTTGCATGAGACAAAAACAACACACACAAGCAGATTTATTTTATTGACACTTAAGTCTACTGTTGGGCCTTGATGTCACTTGAGTGATTCATTTTAAAGATAACTTTATTTATTATTACTGTTAAACTTAAATCTCCAGCATGAGGAAGCTCGGGCTTTCTTGACACCCCCTCCACGAGGTCAGACCTTTCACATGCTGGGAGTCCTGCAGTTCGCCGTCCTCATCCCCTAGAAAGAGAAGAAGTTCGTCTGGGATGTGAATATGCAGATTCTTCATCCTCAGTTGTCACAATGGGCTCAGTGTAGTCATCAAAACTCCACTTCTCTTGACACCAGTGAAACAATATTTAAACCCACAACGATTCGTAAAAACAACGAATCAAAAAATAAAATTAAAATGAACAATTATTTGCACTTTTGTTTAATCCAAATTAAGTCAGGGGCCCCCAGGGGCTCCTTAAATGCTAATATTTTAATACAGACCACAGATACATACAACATTTGTTTATTGAGATTATCAATACTGCTAAATTTTATTTGATGGTTTCAGCATACATAAAAGATATTAAATTGTTTAACATTTGATTGTAAGGTTTTAAGGAGCTGGTAAGTTTATTTTTGTAAAATCAAAGTACAATATTGATAGTTTGATTGTTTTGTTACCATAGCTACAATTTGATGCTCTGATGTTTGAGTTTGAGCTCTGTTTTTTCACAAATACAAATTTTTAAAAAACTGCAATTATAACTTATTGCTTTTTAGGTTGGCTAATTAAACTATTCCCACTCCCCTAGATTTCACTAAATCTAACACAGAAGCTGTTAGAGATGCTGATGTTTTTTAGCAGCAAGAGGGGCCCCTAAGACAAATTCTGCTCAAGGCCTCATTCAACCTTGGACCGGCCCTGCATGAAGAGTGAAATCTTCGCCCGTTGCGCCACAAACAGGAGATTTAATTTAATGCTGCAAATGTGGCTTTAGTAGCTCTTATATTTTGTGTCTGTTGAGTTTTTAATTAGCATTTGAACCCTCGCTATATCGCGGTTCACCTTTCACGGTGTCGCTGCTTCACGGATTTGCATTGTGTTCTGCATTCTGATTGGCTAAACAGTCTCTCCGCTTCTTCTCTACCTGTGTGTCAACAACGTTGCGGTTTAATATGTACATGTACGTAAAACAGCTTGCCGATTTCAAGAATCTTTTTGCCCAGTAGAAAAAAGAGCGACAACAGCTACCGGTAACTATGTTCTTCTCTCGAAAAAACACACCTGCACCTCGGGCTTTAGAAGAAGAAGAAAAAAAAACGCTACAGAGCGGAGTCAGGATGCAGGGGCTCAGTCAGAAGAGCAACAAAATACACGCGAGTCACTATTTGTCCTACTGTACTTTGTTTTGTTTTTCATAATGATTTTTTATTTTCTCCCGTTCTAATCCAATGACGCGGTAGGGTGGTGCTGATCTCCGTAATTTGAAGCCTTAAGTTCTATTGCTGATTAAAATTATTTTACAGTACAGTAGTTATTTGTAAAAAAAAAAAAAAAAAGTTTATACAGTACTTTTATTTGTTAAACAAATGCTTGGGCCTTTAAAAAGGTTTTGTTCTTTGTTTTCAATGTACAGTATTATGGAGTATTTAATTGTATAATTGTAAAAAAAAAAAAAAAAAGGTTATTACTTCGCGGATTTCGCCTATCGCGGTTTCTTCTTTGGAACGTAAGCCCCGCGAAAAACGAGGGTTCACTGTATATATTATATATACAAACTCACAAAAATCAGCCACTGTCCACCATGATATAGACAGTCCCGCCAACCAGGTGCAAGTTTTACAACAGTCACTCCATGGTTGCCAACTTGGTGACTTTTTGCCATATTTTACGCACACAAAAAATTTCAGCAAGGCAGGTTTTTTTAAAGATTGGTGATCAGCCAGATTACCTTCTGCTGGTAGCTTGGTTTCATATAGACATCGTCCGATTGTTGCATCTTTTTTGATCCTCCTGGAGCTGATCATTGTCAGAGCCTTTCCCATTTCGGTTATTCTGCGACCCATTCGAATAGTTATTTTTACTTTTCTTCCTCAACTTTCTGGTTTTGGCTGCCATTTTAAAGCATTTGATACCAATTTAGCTGAACAGCCTTTCTGCACTTCTTTATGGGTTTTTCCATCTTTTATTAATTTTTTGATCAAAGAACGCTCTTCTTCTGAACAGTGTCTTGAACGACACGTTACTGTTTTTCAAGAACAAATGCACATCCAGCATATGCAGCGTCAGTTGCCTTGATCCGTAAATAAAGGTCACCTGTTTAACACCTGCTTGTTTTTGTTTTTTTTCCACATACACACACATACACTAATTGAACTCAGCACTGCTATTTTTTGAACACGCCCCTTTCAGTAAATTACTCAGCTTCACAGAATCAGCAGAATGCATATCATGCCAGTTGGGTCTGTTGGTTTTCTATACCTTTACCAAGGGCGTAAATCCCATCTCATTATTGGGTGCGGGGAGGGGCGGGGTAGGGTTCACATAGACATTTTTGGTCCTGCAGACCAAAAATGACTAGTATCAAACATGTTTTTCTCAGTAAACAAACAATTGTTTGAGAAATAAAACTAAAATTCAAATGTTGCTGAATTTTGTTCAGTCTCACTGATCTAATTTCTGCTACACCTTTACAAAAATTTAAGGTTCTACATAAAAAAGCTTTAATGAGTAACTGCTCTTAAATAAACAATAATTTATTACATTACAATAAACATTCATTTATTGAAATGGCTCCCAATACAAGTTGTAGGCTATTTAAATTAGAACTTAAGTTGCTTCATTTTTAAGCCTGTTTTAGTTTTGCCATCACTTCCATCACCAATCTACATGTTGGTGACGGAGAACCAACAGGTAGATAGAAATTAATATCTGGTGGGTATTGTAACTTAAACGTAACATTTAAAGCACCAGGGTTTATATAGAAAAATATTCATATTTTATTTTGTGGTTTTAAAGGCTCTACATTTTTTTCCCCAAGATTGGACCCCCCCTGAAACTCCCAGGATTTACACCTATGACCTTTACTAAACCTTCTAGAAACTTTCTTGCAGTGTAGAAGTTGAAATTCAAACAGAAAAGAGTGATTTATCTTGCTAGGGATGTGGGACTGCTATTATTTTTGAACACTACAGTATATAGTTATATTGCAACTTGAATGGCTTTTAAAAAGCTATGTTTTTTTATTTTTACATACTTTTTCCCTGCTCTGCCTGTTCCCAGCAAACCCTTTCCTGTAAACCCAGGGAAGGATGATCTAATATCAGTTCACAGTTGATTCAGATAATAGATCAAGCTGAAAGTACAGATCATATGCTAACTTCAACAGTGGGCACTCTATGCAGCTGCTTCTTGTGGCCCTGTCTGTATCCACATAATTTTTTAAAAACTGCTCTGGAAGTTTGAAAGTTCTGGTGAAGGACCAAATAGGTTTCAATAAAATAACCCGTAAGTTCTAGAAAACTGCCCTGTAAAATTTAGTAATATGCCCTGAAAGTATTAGAAAGATGCCTAGTAGTAGGCTCCAGGAAGGCAACCTATAAATATTGGGAAAATAACCTGCAGATATTGAGAAGGAAAAATGCCCAGAATATAACCTGTAAGCTCAATGAGGTGGGTTCTGGAAACATAAGGACAACACAATGTGTTTCTTCCCTGCAAACATCAGAGATGGAGGATCACAGTTTTTTAAACCAGTCTGAGAAATGTTGAACAATGAAGAAATGACCCAAATGCTGATTTCTCTAGGAAGACTGAAAATAAATTCAATGACACAAAGAAAAATAAAGACTTCAAACATCACCAGCCATTATCCTTTAATTGTCTGTTGAATTCTTCAAATGTACAACTCATAACATTTACAACACACACTTAAGTTGACAAGATTTTTATGCAGTTACAATGGATACATCTTCACCAGCATGTGTCCTAATCACAAATCTGATAAATAACCATTCACATCTTTAAAAACAAGACGTAGCATGGGTCCAGACTGAGGAACACACCAGGTGACACAGCACAGTGTCGCACATGCTCAGATGGGCATGTTAGCAGGAACGTCCCTCAGACATGAACAACCAATCGGCTTTGGGGAAGGGAACTGCTCTTCATAGCATCTATTATCTACAAAATATCAAAAAATGAGCTTCATCCACAGGGTAATAAATAGTCGCTTTACACAGATTTCACTATGCGTTGACAAATTTGGATTTGCAACTATAAGCTTTAATAAAACTTTATGTAAACATAATTTTAAATTGGTGGAAGGGATTGGCTGATATTTGCTGAGCGCATACTTTCGATATTCTAACAGTAAAATTTGTTGAGAAACTACGAGGAGACGTTGAAGACAGAGCATAATATGAAGTGTGAAGCTGTTGGATCAAAGCAAAGAGTTCCAGCTAACACTTGTGCATCTCTGCTGATGGTTCAACAACATGATGCTTCAGTTGGGAAAAGCACACTCACAACATTCCTAAACTGCATTTACTCCAAATCTTCATCAGGGACAGGTTGGACACAGTCTGGGGCTCAACTTTCACTATCCAGAAATTGGATTAGTGGGATATTGGGACAGAAGTGGAACTGAAACACTAAAATCTCTATTTCCAAGGCTTAGAATAAAAAGTTTAGGACCCAAGGTGTCAGGAGAGAATGAAGCAGGCAGCAGAAGAGGTCAAAATGAAAATGGTCACAGCTTGAACAGGACAAAAACATGCACATGTTCTACTCAGATTAAACTCCAGCTATATGAGACATGACTGGGACATCATGGTAGGCTGCTTCAATCAAATAAACCATAACAAGGAGATTTTCTTTTTTTCCTTTTGAAAATTCTTTGTACCTGGTTTGGTGTCACAGCTGTGGTCTTAAAGAGCATTGTCTCTTCTTCTGTTGCGTCAGGCTTGAGGCAGAACATACATGCACACCTGGGGGCAATCTTAGTTTAGACTGATATATCACCTCAGGTCAAATACCAGTTCATCACTGGTGGGAAGTCTGTCCACATAAGAATATGGGTGTGGAAGGAGACCTACCTCAGCATTCCAACTGAATCATTTTTATGGCTTTCAAACAGAAACAACTTGAATCCTCTGAAGTCTTGGAAGATTTCTTGACCTAAATATAACACATCTGGGTAAAATCTGTTCGTTTCTACATCAGTTACAAATGACAGTAGCTCTTGAATATAAAATGTTTTACTGTTTGTTTCTAAGACTGAGGTTGAGGGGACACAGGACAGAGAGGGGCAGATGTCTGGCTGGCAGTTAACGCGATGAAGTACCTTGGCACATGACGATGGGGCACAATGGGGGAGCAGTCACGAGGTGTTGGGTGGTCAGGCAGGCATTCAGGAGTGTTGGGGTGTTGGAGGGGTTGGGAGTGGACACAGTCATTTAGCTCTGTGCAGTTAGCCGTTGCTCTGTGAGCGAGGCCTGGTGTGACACAGTCTTGTTTTCATGAGATCTCAGTTTGGACACCACGTCAATAAACGCCAGGCTCTGTACCTCCTTGTGAAGAGGCTCTGAAAACAGAAGATGTTCAGAAAATAAGTCCAGTTTACAGACAAACTTACCCAGCACCATAGACAGTGGTGGGCCACTAATGCGTTAATAGCGGAGATCATTTTTCATTTAGAACTTTTCTAACTTTGAAAACATTTAGGACACTCAAAATAATTTTGGGGGGAATTCTAAAGCGCTAAGTTTCTTGGCTGTTTCGTAAGCTTTCAGTTAAATAAAGTTTGTTGTCTGTGTTGAAGTTCTTGACTGTTAAAAATTCTTCAAAGAGTTAGATGTTATTATCCATGGGGTGATTTTGAAGTAGGTGAAGACGTTATGTTATGTTGCAAAATGTTGGTTGAATTAACACTTAATTATTAGTTTCCACTAAATACCATTTTAGTATGGAACTTTAGCGTTAGCTTCCATTAAATCAGAATCAGAATTCCTTTTAATGTCACTGTGCACGAATAAACCACAACAAAATTTTAGAAAATAGCAACTCTTGAAGAAACACAGAACTGGGATGTTAAGAACAAATAAATATAGATCAGTTTTGTAGAGGCTGTGCTCAGGGCAACATTAGTTCTTGAGAAGAAACTGTTAGTCTGTTCTTGACTTTATTGCCCAGAGGTCAAGAGTTTGAGGATGTGGTGCCCAGGGTCTGAGGGGTCCTTGGTGATGCTGCAGGCTCTCCGGAGCCACCACTAAATACAGTATTGATGTAGAGCTTTAGAGTTAGCTTCTGCTAAATACCGTATTGTTGTAGCACTTTAAAATTAGCTTCTGCTAAATACCGTACTGGAATAGAGATTTAGAATTAACTTCAGCTAAATACTGTATTGGTGTAGCATTTTAGCGTTACCAAAACTAATGCTTATCACAAATGCTTTAGGGTTGGCGCAAATAACTTTTTAGTTAGCAGAGCGTACCACTGACCAAAGGGAAGAGTACATTTTAGCTGGTGATATTCTTCAGATGTGGCTCTCACCTGAGCCCATGACTGCACAGATGAGGATCATGGAGTTATATTTTATCTCCGGTGCGCTCCTTTCATCAGACAGCAGCTTGTGAAGCACCGACACAAGGTTGGCTCCAACAAAGTCCTTCTCAGCTGCAACTGAAAACCCAAACTGTTCCGTTATCACATTAATATCCAAACTTCGATCACAAGGGTATTCTTTGTTTTCCCATCTGGCAGAAAAGCTCAGAGGAACACAGTTATGGATGTTCTGAAGCCATGTGTGGTGTAACACTGTGTAGATTGCTGCACATTATTAGAAAACATCATTTTTACCCACCAATGTCAGATATTCAGAGCTGGGTAATTATTTGATTTCCAAGATAATTGTTTGGATTTTATATAGGAAAGTCAGATGAAAGGGGACCAAATACAAAAGAACCAGTTTTAGATTTCCATTCATAAAATAATTTAAAACCATTTTCTTTTCACTTCCTAATAAAGCATTATTTCGTGCAGCTCTGAAATTTGTGGTTAAGAAGTTACAAAAGTGGAAACATTTAAGAATTATCATTATTACAACCTGAGAAGAATCAGATTTTTTATTTACACAGTATATCAGCATTAAACAAAAGGCAATCAGAATAGAGTTGACATGTATAATGTCAACTCTATTCTGATTGTCAATGGTCTTACCCAAATCCAGCGCTGCTATGAGCCCCAGAGCCACCAGTGCTTCGTTCTGCATAATCATATGTTCACTGGTTGCCATAGTTACTAAATGCTTGACTCCTCCTTTCTGGATCACAGTTCTGACAACTTCCTACAACCCAAAAACAGAGGTAAGAAGCATTGCAGTGAAATATCCCAGGCCTATATCATCTGTATTCCTAGCATGAGTCTAATAATCCAGATCAACAGGATTAAACGCATGCTGCAAGGCAGGGAAGCAAGAAAGTCCTCGGATCAAATCTCAGCAAGTGCCTTTCTATCAGTTTGGTCATTGACATCTTGAAGCTAAAGATTAGGGTGATGGCAAAGAGGCATTCCAACCTCAAAAGTTTGGAGCCTGTCACTAAAAAAATATATAAAAATCTAAATACCAGGGCAAACATTTAAAAAGCTGCAGATATCCCATCACAAATAAAAGTTTTGTTGAATGAAATCTGACCAGAGTGGAACATGGGTTACCTTAGACTTGCTGTGTCGGATCAGAGCCGACAGCAGGCGGTTGGACTCGCCCATCACCCCCGCGTGATCTTTGGCTTCACACCACTCCACTAGCCTTTCAACCAGCTTTCCATTGGTTCCCAGCTGTTCCGCGGCTTCAGCTGAACCAAGGCACACAGTGGAAAAGCGACATTAGCAACAAGTATGGAGGCGTTCTCTTTGTAGTTGTGTGTATATGTAGGTAGAACTCTAAATTTGGGTTTGAGCAGAATACCAAGAAACTCTATTGGTCATCAAAACAACATGAAGAAGATTTGAGAGGCAACTTTACTACACAATGTGTTGGACATCATTGGACCTTTCAATTCTTCACCACAAACTTCAGTGTTTTATTGATTTTATGTGACAGAACAAAAAGTACAATGAAGTGGAATGAAAATAAAACATGGTTTTCAACCTTCTTTACAACAGAAATACTGAAAAGTGTGGTGTGAATTTGTATTCAGTCTCCAAAAGATACCTAATTAGTGAACAGGGTTGACCTATGTATCAGCCTGCTGCAAACCTACCAAGGCAATGGCCTGCCTCCTAGACAGGCTTACGCACAAATCTGAGGCTGTTGGAAGCGTGAAATGAGTCTCAAAGATTCTTGTGCACTCGTAACCGGATCTGTGCGTAAACAGTTTTGTCTATACAGTCATGGCCAAAAGTATTGAGAATGACACAAATATTATATTTTCACATGATCTGCTGCCCTCTGGTTTTCATGTGTGTATGTCAGATGTTGTCATCACATGCAGAAATACAATTGCAATCATATTATGAGTAACAAAAGCTTTTAATGACAGTTAGAATGAGTTAATGCAGCAAGTCAATATTTGCAGTGTACACCCCTCTTCTTCAGGACCTCTGCAATTCTCCTTGGCATGCTCTCAATCAATTTCTGGACCAAATCCTGACTGATAGCAGTCCATTCTTGCACAATCAATGCTTGCATTTTGTCAGAATTCCTAGGTTTTCGTTTGTCCACCCGTCTCTTGATGATTGACCACAAGTTTTCAATGGGATTAAGATCAGGGGAGTTTCCAGGCCATGGACCCAAAATCTCTATGTTTTGTTCCCTGAGCCAGTTAGATATCACCTTTGCTTTATGGCAAGGTGTTCCATCATGCTGGAAAAGGCATTGTTCATCACCAAACTGCTCTTGGACGGTTGGGAGAAGTTGCTCTCGGAGGACATTCTGGTACCATTCTTTATTCATGGCTGTGTTTTTAGGTAAGACTGTGAGAGAGCCGACTCCCTTGGCTGAGAAGCAACCCCACACATGAATGGTTTCAGGATGCTTTACAGTTGGCATGAGACAAGACTGGTGGTAGCGCTCACCTCGTCTTCTCCGAACAAGCTGTTTTCCAGATGTCCCAAACAATCGGAAAGGGGATTCATCAGAGAAAATGACTTTACCCCAGTCCTCAGCAGTCCACTCCCTGTACCTTTTGCAGAATATCGGTCTGTCCCTGATGTTTTTCCTGGAGAGAAGTGGCTTCTTTGCTGCCCTCCTTGAGACCAGGCCTTGCTCCAAGAGTCTCCGCCTCCCAGTGCGTGCAGATGCACTCACACCAGCCTGCTGCCATTCCTGAGCAAGCTCTGCACTGCTGGTAGCCCGATCCCGCAGCTGAAACACTTTTAAGAGACGGTCCTGGCGCTTGCTGGTCTTTCTTGGGCGCCCTGGAGCCTTTTTGGCAACAATGGAACCTCTCTCCTTGAAGTTCTTGATGATGCGATAGATTGTTGACTGAGGTGCAATCTTTCTAGCTGCGATTTTCTTTCCTGTTAGGCCATTTTTATGCAGTGCAATGATGACTGCACGTGTTTCTTTCAAGGTAACCATGGTTCACAGAAGAGAAACAATGATGCCAAGCACCAGCCTCTTTTTAAAGTGTCCAGTGGTGTCATTCTTACTTAATCATGACAGATTGATCTCCAGCCCTGTCCTCATCACCACCCACACCTGTGTTAATGGAGCAATCACTGAAACAATGTTAGCTGGTCCTTTTAAGGCAGGGCTGCAACGAAGTTGAAATGTGTTTTGGGGGATAAAGTTCATTTTCTAGGCAAATATTGACTTTGCAATTAATTGCTGTTACGCTGATCACTCTTTATAACATTCTGGAGTATATGCAAATTGCCGTTATAAAAACTGAAGCAGTAGACTTTGTAAATATTAACATTTGAATCATTCTCAAAACATTTGGCCATGACTGTATGTATCAGGCGACTCATGCGTACTTATTTAACGTTTGTAGGCGTAGGAGAAGATTTGAATTCATAATTATCAGATTTGTGAGGTTGAAGCTAAAAATTTGTGTGTAGAAATTTAACGTTTGTAGAAACTGTAATTGTACGTGTGTACTTTTATTTTGTATTAGTAATTTCTTCATATTTGTGTATGCATTTGACCACATATTTACAAGTACCCAGAGTTACGCATAAATTTTCTTTTTACGGTTTACAAATCATGTTTCACAGATACAAATATCCAAAGTTACACACATAGATGCTTTCACGGATTACAAATCCAGTATTACATGCACAGTGGTATTTTGTGACAATTTTCATTCCATAGGAAATGATTCTCAAAAATCCTCCTGCACTCGTAACCGGATTTGCGCATAAATACAGTTTTGTCTGTGTGTATCAAGCGACTAGTGTTACTTATTTAACATTTGTAGGCGTAGGAGAAAATTTTAATTCATAATTATCAGATTTGAGAAGTTGCAGTTAAAAAATGTGTGTGTACAAATTTAACTTTTGTAGAAATTGTAATTGTGTGTGTGTTCTTTTATTTTGTATTCGTAATTTCTTCATATTTGTGTACGCATTCGACCACATATTTACAAAGATGCTTACACGGATTACAAATCCAGTATTACACACGCACAAGTATTTTGAGACTATTTTTACTCAGTAATGGTCACTCATAGAACATTGGCTCAGGTGCAAGGTGCTGATCTGTTGACAGGACATCTTTAAGTCACAATGAGATTACAATGTTAGAAGACAGCAAACAAGTGGGAAAAGGTTCTCTACTCTAACCAAAGCTACACTTTCTGGCTCCAAATTATTCACACCACTGGGTATGAATTAAGGTTTCAATTTAAATGATTTTTTAAAAACTTTTATCACCATGTTTTTTTCACCATGTTTGAAGTGGCCCAGCCAGAGTTGAAATCAATAGATAATCTATGGAAGGAGCTAAATATTAGGAGGAAGGCAAGAAGGCCTTCCAACTGACTATTAGTAGGACAAAAAAGACTTCGACTGCTACAAAGCCATAAAAGGATGTTTCCATTGATTATTTAGAAGGGTAAAAATAATTTCAACCTTCTGTTTTCTAAATCTGTAAACAAAAATAAATATCTATTTTTAATCAAATACCATACCACAACCTTCTGGATTGAATGGAAATGAAATAAAATCTTAATTTTAGGCTTAAATACAAAACACCTTGTGTTGGAAAACTAACACCACACATCAACGTGAACATACAACGCCTAGGGTGGAACATGGTGGTGGCAGTATGATGCCATGGGACATCAGGGACATGGAAAATGCACGAAACTAAACCCTGGAAAGTCCAGGAAGAAAACCTGGTGGAGGCTGGGTGGAGGTTCAACAACCACCCTGAACATTCAGCCAAAGATACACAGCATTGGACTAGTCAAATTCCAGACCTATGTCTAATTAGCATAGATGCCCATTGTAAGACTTGCAGCTGTAATTATAATGAAAGGTTCAACAGAGCACACCATACATTTAAGATTTTATTTTTCTTGATGTTTGAAAAGTGGAGAAGTTCAAGAGGTAGAAATACATTTGTTATATATTCTGTTCTTGAATAGTGAAGGGAGCTGGGTTAAATAGTGAAGCATTGGGTCAAAAGGAATAAATGTCATGTTTTCATATTTTATGTCCTAGGGGTGTGCCGATCGATCGGCCACCCATCATAATCAGCCGATTTCAATGAAAAAGTGTATGATGGGTGATCGCTGTCTTTTGTTGCCGATCACCAAAATCAATCACATTTATCTCACTTCGCAGCTTGCGTGTGCAGCTTATCTCCTCTTTCCTTCACACTGCGCGCTTGCGTGGCAACAAATCCTGTCGTCCTATGACGCTCTGAGAGTGAATGGGGACGTTTGCGTGTTGCGGCGAAAAATTACTTCGGGGGTGAAGCACTCAAAATGAATCAATACAACGAATCTAATATAGCATTTAAAAATCAAGCACTTGCCGAGTTTGGCTACAATACAGGCTCAATGCAGGAAAAAAAGGACATTCGGAGAGGCAAGATAGTAGGAAAAGTAGAGCACAACTACCAAATGTCAGGAATCTGTGTGCATGTGTGTGAGTAACACATCTTCTCTAGCGAGGATCTTGGTGAGGAGCCAGGGCAGTCAACACAGGTGGAGATCATCAGCCTCATCAGGGGTTGGGAATAAAGGAGCTGCAGATTCTTTAATCAGTGCTGGAGGATTAATGCTACCGGTAGTCTCTCTGGCTCTCGCTCTCGTTGTCTGCTAGTTTTAACTTATGTTTAGTCTCTCGAGCTTTGCTATCTGAGTTTCATATCCTTGTGCTGCTGTCTTCAGGTTTCATCAAGGAGATTACCAAGAAGGAGTTGTCCATCTGTTTTCACCTTCCAAGTCTCTCACCTGCAAAGAATCTGCCTGCCTGCTCTGCCCATTCCCAGTCATCATTTAACGCCTTCTGGACCTTTGGCTCACATTACCCTCACCAAACTCCACACGGGTTTCAGGACAACCTTCCCCCCACAGTTCACCTGAACCGTCATACGAGTAAGCAGTTCCTATTGCATCTAGATCAACTCACCTCTGACCACCAATAACATAGCTCTGTTCCAGGTGCCGCCGTTTGTTATTATTATTATTAGTGTCTCCATTATCCAGAGACGCTACGTGGACCTGGCATTGTGTTTGATCTTTTGTTAATAAATCCCTTTTCCTAGACTTGGACTTGTTGAGTCTGTATGTGGGTCAAAAGATTAGCGTCGATCATGTCACCAAAACTCACAAGGATTAGCATCACGGTGAGAAAGCTAAATAAATAACCCGAAAAATAAGTTTTCGAGCTGGTGGTGCAAGACGCTGGTTCTGCTCTCGCTCTTGGACCACTGCCACCTGCTACTGGTAGTAATATTTCACAGATGTAACGCCCCTCAGCCTCCACCAGACAGTGAACTCTCACACCGAATGTCTGCTTAAAGCTGCAGCTTGTAACTTAAAAAAAAGATTTTAGATAAGTATTAAAATATGTCTAAATTAGGTGAATTTATAATTCATATAAAATGAATAATTTTTCCACTTTGCCAGATCATATAGAAAAATTAACAGCCATTCCAGGCGATCAGCAGAGATCAGCCTCATGGATGATCGTATCGGAATCGGCAGCAAAAAACCTGATCAGAGCATACCTATTATGTCCTGATTCATAAAATCTTCAATCTACATTATTTCATTTCTTTCACCACTCAAGAGTGCTGGCTGGGAGCTGAGCTGAAAAGAGTGACAAACTACTCTACCTTGAGTATCGATGAGCATTCGTAACGTTCCCAGGAGTTTGAACTGGACCGGAGGCATCTCTGACTGCAGGAACTTCAGCACCACGTCTGCCACGCCAGCACACAGCATTTTGGATTTGTTCACCACTACAGAGATGGAGAAACGCAGACGTTTCACACCACTCCAAAGCTTCAGCACTTTCTCCTCATGCTTTGTTTAACACATCAGGCATTCGTTGCTTTCGTAGAAAATACAGTTGAAACCAGGAATTTACATAAACTGAATAAAAATACACATCTACCTTTTCATCTCACTGTCTGAGGTTAAATCACACCAAAGGTCTGTTGTTCTATGTCAAATAGAATTACTAAAATTATTTCTATTTGCTAAATGCCAGAAATATAGCAGAGAATGTGTCAGAGATTTATATATGAATGTTTTTAAAATCAGAAGTTTGATTTAAGTTTGGTCAATGAGAAAAAAAAATCTATCAAATTTTATTTTTATAGCACTTTACAACAGTGAGTACTGCACCAAAATACTTCCCATTAGTACAGGAATAAAAATTAAGAAACTAATACAAAATTAAATAAATTGAGTATAAACATAAAAATGACAAAATACTACAATGTACTAAAAGCAGTTCTAAATAAATGTGTCTTTATCTTGGCTTTGAACAGAGAAATTGTATACTTCTTGTTTCTACTGTAAGTCCAAAATGGAGACTTAGCATTGTAATAGAATGTCACTACAAGTGGGAAAAGGTTCTCTACTCTAACCAAAGATCAGTCTGAAAATGCCAGAAGGATTGACCTTAAAGAGAGTAGGAGTCTAACTGCTACAGAGAATAAGGATGAAACTTTCAGTGTGAAAACAGTCAAAACCAGTTCATCTGAGGTCAACCATCCTGTGAAAGTGAAACTTGGGAGAAACGCAGCATCTCACCAGGTATGGCCAGGTTCCGCAAGGCGCTGAGTGCTGCATGCTGCACCGTCACATTGCCTTCTTCAACATGGCGTTCCAACAGCTCCAGAAGTTTCTGAACAATCCCAGTGTCCACCATGTGGATGCAGTTCCCGTCTACTCACAGTGCAATGCAAACAGGTCAAACAACAAGACATGAGGTTATCAGCAGACACTCAATGTTATTACAATGAAGTAATAATAATACTTGCTGCTACTGCAATAAAGTTCAAGAGAAAAGAAAAAAAAGTCTTATACACACACAAATATACATATACATATATATATATATGTGTGTGTGTATGTGTGTGTATATACACGCACTGCTCATCTTTTGCCTGTTCACTCCTACACCCCTCCTTTGCATGAATTCAGTTTGTCACTTGTTGTCTAATTCTGCCAACATTTGTCTGTTTCGCTTGGCGCAGTGTCAGAGCTGACCGTTGCGGGCGAAGTTTGCGATGGCCAAAGCCCCGGCAAGCTGCAGCTGGTGGTTGTGGGATGGGATCCAGGACAGGACCCTCTGGAAGACGCTGCCTTTTCCTCCCTCAAACAGCTTCTGCATGGACTCATCTGCACAGAGACGGAGGACAGCTTATAGCTGCTGCCTGCTTGCTGAGTCACTGCAGGGTTGCTAACAAGACGGGTACAGCTCAGCTTTAGCAGAAATTAATGAAGTGTCTAAAGCTAAAGAAAAGTGCAGAGGGAGCAGAAAGAGGATACAGAATGTATATTTACATCTCACTGTGCATGGGTCTGTTGTACAGTTATGACACATTTATATAAAAGGATATTAATTATATAGCAGTGCTGGACAGTCATCCCAGCATGATTCTGATGAACATGGACTTTATCATGTTCATCCCCATCCATACATACAAAATGAGACAGAGTTCCAAGGCACTGTACGTATTGATGTACCCTGAGCAGAGCTTACCCCCGAGTAGCAGAAGGACCATGAGGTCTGAGGCGGTCTTGAGCTGGGCGATGTCTTCCTCCCGCTCACCGTCTACAGTCTGAGCCACCACCTCCAGTAGACACTCCACTAGGCCTGCCTCCACCAGCTGCAGCTTTATAACATCTAGGCAGAGGAGGAGGACAACGAAATAGAACAACTGCACCAGAGAGCACATAATAACTGCATCAATGCAGATTTTTAAACAATACAAATAATACAAGTCTACAATCCCCAGATTAAAAATAAATCATAAACCTTTTTAATAGGTCAATTCTATTTAAAGCTCAAAATATTTTACAATAATCATAATTTTATTTTTACTACAGGAAAAACTCAATAAAAACATTTAGAGCATCAATAAAATACAGCAGTATCAGATCAGAGACCACTCTGGGGGTTATACTAATTACACTGTTTAATATTGTGGTCATGGTAACTAATCCCTGGATGCCCCTACAGTTTACATAAGAACACCACACAGATAATGAGGTAAACAGACACGTGGAATTTTTTTTACCCCTGTAACAATAATAGAAAAGCAATCATGAATGAATCTGCATTTCTTGGTTAAGGTTAGTAACTAAAGGAACTGATCAACCCTGAAACAGAAGCTAATTCATGCTATCTTAAGGTGGTGATAATGCTGAAGAAAGGTACTGATAGGTGATTGTATTTCAAATTGGACGGACTAAAAACAATCTTTTTGCCAATCATCGTACCTCCCCATAGATAAACGCCAACCACTTACTGATTGAGTTCAGAAATGTGGTGCATCAGTGAGATGGTTAAAAATTAATGTAGAGCAAGCAGAAATGGTGAAGTTTCTGGAGAAGAAGCTGAGGCGTGTCAGCTGATGACTGCAGCAGCCACATCAGGGAGTTAGATTTCAGCAGATAACAGGAAGCTCTGGGTTGTTTTACTATCAGAAAAACATTTATTTTATTTTACAATTAACTTATTTGTCAAGTCTGGGGAATTTACCCAGATAGTAGAAAAACACTGTTATCAGTGGTGGGACATAAAAAGTTACTTGCGCTAACCAGTGTTGTATAAAGTACTGAAATCTCAGAGTCAAGTAAAAGAATAGGTACCTCTCCAAAATATGACTTTGGTAAAAGTCCAAGTCACTGACTGAAATGTTACTTGAGTTAAAGTCTTAAAGTATCTGAAACTTCTTGTACTTAAGTATGGAAATTGTTGTAAAAATGGATGTACTCAAGTAATGTAATGAAAAGTATAAGTAAAAAGTAAAACAAGGCAAATGCAGTTTGAATGACATTTTTTATATTTTGGTAAACTTGTCAAATACACTTAAAATAATGTACCCAACCAAGTGCAGGCAAAATTAAACCTGCTAATAGATTGTTCCAGTTTTAAAGAGTAGCACATGTTAATGGTTTTGAACTTGCATGCCTTTCCTATATTTGTTAAATTCAGTCTAAATTGCTATCGCTATGGCTTCTGTCCCCCCTTGAACAGAGGAGTCTAGGTAGCCTGCTACAGTCAACATTAGGCCTAAGCTAAATACACCACGTGTGGAACTGAAACAATGCCAAACAAAGTTCATTTATACAGGTAACGTTATGCTCAAGATTTCTCAATAGTGCCTAGTGACCAAGCTATAGTTACTGAAACAGGAGGATTATAACCATTTCATAAGACGTTACCTCGATGTGTTTCTTCAAGTTGGACGGGGAGTTTTTGTAAGATAGAATTTCCACATCTTCGGGCAGGAATAACATACACTTCATGCGGTACGACGAATCTTTAACAACCACGAAAGAGTATATTGTGTTTAAATAAGGCCATGGGCTCTCATCGCCAGCTGGTGGTTCAACTGGAGCCACCAGCAGTCGTTGTGGTCTCCGTCTCCTCCTCCATGTGACTGCTGCTGATTGCGAGAGTGCTTTGTGTTTAATGGGAGACGCGAAACAGGTGTATCCTATTGGTGGTGACGAACAAGCCCAGGCAAGTAGGCTACCTAGTTTGTTGCAGTCAATCAGTAGGTGGGGTCAAAACACTTGCGTTTCTCTCTCTCTCTCTCTCTCGCTTTTTTGTAACGAGTAACTAAACCACACATTGAAAATGTATCGGAGTAAAAGTACGCAATTAAGTTCGGAAATATAGTGAAGTAAAAGTGAAAGTCATCAAAAATTTTCATACTCGAGGAAAGTATGAAGTACTCCAAAATATACTTAAGTAAAGTAGTGAAGTGTTTTTACTTCGTTACTATACAACACTGGCGCTAACCCTAAAGCACTAATTATAAACATTAGTAACACTGAATTACTACACCAACATTATATTTATCAGATGCTCATGCTAAATTGATAAACCAACACACTATTTAGCAGAAGCTAATGCTAAACGCAAACTCCAATTCAAATCCTATCTAGTAGGAATGCGCAATATATACGGTGTAGGGTAGAAACGACAGAAATTTGGCCTACGATAGAGATCTGTAGTCTACCAGCTAACCACAGTAATGTTTGTTGTTGACGTAACCGGTTGGCATCAAAACAGAGAAAGTGGGAAGCAGCGTGGCTAAGATCGCAAAGAACGAGCTCGTTAAAAAGGCAGGTTCAAAACCCTTGTGGGGGTGTGCAACGGTTCTAACAACGGTTAGAAATTATACTAAATAAACGTCTTTTGTTAATATTCAGTGGTGGATTCACAATTTTACTTCAACACTGAATTAAAAATTACAGTGCTGCACTTTTACCTGCTGTATCGAGACATAATCACACTTTTTCATATCCATTTGCTAGATCAGGGATCTGCAACCTCTATTTCTGGAGACACAAGTGGCTCTTAGGCTCACTTAAAAAAATGAAAAACTATTGCTGTTTTTGTTTAATTCTCTTTTAAGTGTCCCGCTGAAAAAAAACACAGACTACTCTGGCCCCGTGGTAAATTTGGCTTGGTACCAGCCTACAAACCTAACTCCTTATTTGTATAAGTAAATAAAGTAACTCATCTCTACAAACAATTTTTCTATGGATCACTTTAAAAAAACCCCCAAAAAAACAGGGCCATAAAACAAAGTTTATCACTGCAGCGGCCCATAAGGGTAGGACGACATGGGCTGTGGTGGGCGTCCATTATTTTAATGTATGGAAATCCACCCGCCCACCACTTGTTTGCTCCTGCAGAAACTTAAGGAACAGCACACAGTGTGACAAACAGAAAGAGGGGCAGACAGGTGCCTCTTAAGTACAGATAGGTAGAACGTTGTCGTGGAGACGGTCGGCGTGGGAACACTTGCTAAGATGCACTCGCTGCTGTTCAAACATGCTCTCAGACACGTTGGGAAAAGAGCAGCTGAGCAAAAGCAGGAGGTGTCTGTGAGCTGTACAGAGTCTGGGAAGCCTGACTCACGTTGAGATGTGATTACTAGCTGTGCCGTAAGTGGTTCCTTTCTAAGACCAGGACAACACACTCTGGTTTTTATATTAGAATGTGATTTTTTAGGATTTTCAACACTCTGGAACTTTACCATTTTCAGCGAGTGGAGCCAGAACTTCAAAGACCATCTCCTTCTTCTCGTGCTCTGTCTGTTTCTGGAAAAGATGCACTAGCTCATCAGCAATGTTGGTGGAAGCAAACTGCTCTTTGCTGGACTCTGAAAGTAGAAGAAGTGACAAGCAGCATGAGAAATGATGCTCCTTTCTGATCTGAACTCTAACTGATGCTTTATACATATACAGAAAAAACTAAAATGATCTGTCCAGGTGACAACATTCTGACATAATTCATCCAGAAATTCCTAGTCTAGATGTGCTAATGAAATCAGAGTTTTACTAGGTCTTAAACTGGAATTTAAACTGCCAATCATCTGTCAGTTGAATATCAGTGCTTTTCCACATTAACATGCTAGTACATTCATAAAAATGAAACAAACTTCAACACAGCCACTCCAATGCCATTCTCATTGCTTTCACGCCGTTCCTGCAACTGTCCACTAGGCAGGTCATTTGTCAAATCTTCCAAATAGCTTCCAGTCCAGTTCAAGGTGAGTCCAGCAGCATATCTTAAAATTTTGGTCAAAATCTGACCTCTCAGAAAGGAGTTATTGTCACTTCCTGTTTTGTGGCATGATTGCTGAGGATTTCTTGTAGGGTTTGATAGATGTCATAGGTGGTTATCAACAGCTAGTGGATAGTTTCAATCTTATGTCACAGACAGGGTGAAGCAGGGAGTGACCCAAGAATCTTCAGTGTTTTCTCTGAGTGGGTGGGGCTTTAGTGATGTCATTAACATGCTCCAACAATGTTTGAAGGTGTGCTCCATGATGATGCACAAAGAATTTGGAGCAGATCAGGTATTGTATCAGGGAAATATAACTGCTGAAATAATCTAAGAGGCACTCTGGAGTCAAATTTCAATATAATACTATTGGTCTCTTTAGAGGCTAACAAAGGTCATACATTAGGGGTTGAACCAATTAGTCGACTAGTCGACTCTAGGACGTCTCGCGAGTTTTTACATTTCATGTCGACTAGTCGCAGTCATGCGATTGCCGGTGGTGACAGCCTGTGCTGATCTGACAGCACAGTATACGTCACAAGACACAAGAAAAATAAGTTAATACATTAGTTTAAATGATATGTAGATGGATGCATATTTGTGGTTTTACAGTGTTTTTAAAAGGAGATGGAGTTGCAGCTGCAGTCCACTACAAAACAGGAGCCGTCTAAAACTCGCCCCCTTCCCGCTAAGGATGTCACTTAGCCGGCTCGCGAGTGTCTTTGTCACGAAAAAATTTAAAATATTTAAATATTAAAAATATTTAGCTGTTCCGGCAACCAGCACTCCCAGCGAGAGGATTTTCTCTCTCGCTGGGAATACCATTACGAGGAAGCGGGCAAGCCTTCATCCGGCTCATGTTGATGCCCTTGTTTTCCTACATGTCAACCAAGAAAAAACCCCAACAACTCTTAGCGAAGAGAATACTGACAGCGAGTGAACTTTATTTACCCCCCCACCCCCGTGCCACCTCTTTTTATTGTTTTTACATGCCATCTAAAAGATGTGCGTTTCCTTTTGAATGTTGGTTTCCCAGCAACTTGTTATTTATCATAAACTATCCCGATGTTTTGTTGTTTCACTTGTTGCTGTTCTGTGTAAATGCCGTATTTTTCCGTGAAAACGGGTAATAAAGCCTGTACGTTACTCCAAAGCTTTGCGTCTTGCGTTGCTATGACGTCACAACGACTAGTCAACTCGACATCGACTCGACTTTTATCATGTTGACTAGAAAATATCTTAAATCGTTCAATCTGCTGAGTCAGCAGAGCTTCCTGCCGCGCATCGGGCGGAGGAGAAGCAGGTGGTTTCGTTGAATTCAGCTGTAACCAAACGGGATCCGTTCATAACAAGTTTGGCTTGTGATGTTCCAAAAGCACCATGTAGTCAGTGTGATAATTTAACTCCTATAGTAACTATCCAGAGATCATCAGCATCAGCCGGTGTTTAGAAAAAAAAAGTCAGACCCGACTTTGTGCAACAAACTTTTCCCCGCTGCTCACGAAGAATCTCCATAATAGACTTAGTAAAAGCAGGAGAAAGGGAGTGTGTGTGTGTGTGTGTGTGTGTGTGTGTGTGTGTGGGGGGGGGGGGTCAATATTTGCCGTGAAAATAGCTAATAAAGCCTCCAAGTAGTTGTGAAGGGTTTTTGCGCTTACGTCACTATGACGTCACCGCGACTAGTCGACATCGACTCGACTATTATCATGATGTAGTCGACCTTAAAAAATATGTAGTCGTTCAACCCCTATCATACATATACAGTTTGGTGCAAATTGGTGATTTAGAGCACTGCAAACAGTGAGGGATTGAAATTTGCCATTCACCTACACTCACATTGTTCAGTTACCAACCAGTGTTGAGATAATTCATCATCAAGTTATTCTATATTACTTGACAAAGGTTTAAACCTATATGAATCAGAGTAAAAGTAAGACATCCAGGAGACCCCCCCCCCCCCCCCCAAAAAAAAAAAAAAAAACAAAACAGGTGACTTCCTGTTCAAATCTGGAGGGGCTAAAGTGATGTCACCACTTGACCATGTGAATGTGACAAGGGCTGGTCTGTAATGAGAAATACAAAGTCTGATACAGGTGTGACCTTGTATCAATCAATCAATCAAATTTTATTTGTATAGCACATTTCAGCAGTAAGGCATTTCAAAGTGCTTTACATCATATCAAACACAGAAACACAATGCAACATAAAATCAACAATCAAAACACGACATTAAGTAAAGTTCCATCAATAAATTTGTAATTGATTACGTTTCAAATACAATCCTAAACAGGTGGGATTTTAGTCGAGATTTAAAGGAAGTCAGTGTTTCAGCTGTTTTACAGTTTTCTGGAAGTTTGTTCCAAATTTGTGGTACATAGATGCTGAAAGCTGCTTCACCTCGTTTGGTTCTGGTTCTGGGGATGCAGAGCAGACCAGAACCAGAACCTGAGAGGTCTGGAAGGTTGATACAACAACAGCAGATCTTTAATGTATTGTGGTGCTAAGCCGTTCAGTGATTTGTAAACTAACAGCAGTATTTTAAAGTCTATTCTTTGAGCTACAGGGAGCCAGTGTAGGGACTTTAAAACTGGTGTTATGTGCTCTATCTTCCTGGTTTTAGTGAGAACGCCAGCAGCAGCGTTCTGGATCAGCTGCAGCTGTTTAATTGATTTGTTGGACAGACCTGTGAAGACGCTGTTGCAATAATCAATGAGACTGAAGATAAATGCATGGATGAGTTTCTCTAGATCTGGCTGAGACATTAGTCCTTTAATCCTGGAAATGTTCTTCAGGTGATAGAAGGCCGACTTTGTAACTGTCTTTATGTGGCTCTGGAGGTTCAGGTCAGAGTCCATCACTACTCCCAGGTTTCGGGCCTGATCGCTGGTTTTTAGTTGGAATAACTGAAGCTGTGCATTGACTCTAGATTGTTCCTCTTTAGGTCCAAAAATAATAACTTCAGTTTTGTTTCTGTTCAGCTGGAGAAAGTTTTGGCACATCCACACATTTATCTGTTCTAAGCATCTGTTCAGTGATTGGATGGGCTCTGAGTCACCTGGTGACATCATAATGTAGTGCTGTGCGTCATCTGCATAGTTATGGTAGCTAAAATTATTTCCTGTTATAACCTGAGCTAGTGGGAGCATATAAATATTGAATAAGAGGGGTCCTAAGATTGAACCTTGGGGTACCCCAAATGTGACCTTTGACCTCTTTGATGAGAAGTTTCCAATTGAAACAAAGAAATCCCTGTTTTTTATGTAGGATTCAAACCAGTTAAGCACTGGACCGGAGAGTTCGACCCAACTCTCCAGTCGATTCAGTAATATGTCATGGTCAACAGTGTCAAAAGCTGCACTGAGGTCCAACAGAACCAGCACTGTGGTTCTCCCACAGTCCGTATTTATATGGATGTCACTGAATACTTTTACGAGGGCGGTCTCTGTGCTGTGGTGAGCACGAAAACCAGACTGGAAGGAGTCGAAGCGGTTGGTTATCGTTATAATTAAGTAGTTGAAATTGGGTCATATTCCCTGTATTTGTTTTGTTTGGGCACAGCATTGGTATTGACTTTATAGTGGATGTGCAGATTAATCCTGTGATTTTTAAAATTTTCTCTGAAAGAAAGCTGGAAAACTGGTTGCAGGCGGCAATACAATGGAATTCAGGCGGTAACGTCAGAGGAGGGTTTGTGATTCTGTCAACTGTTGCAAATAAAGCTCGAGCATTGTTAATGCGTTTGTTTATGACATCTGCAAAAAAAGCCTCTCTTGCATGTTTTAGTGTTAAATGATAGTTACCTAGTCTTTCTTTATAGATGTCATAATGAACGTGAAGTTGAGTTTTACGCCATTTTCGTTCTGCCCTATGGCAGAGTTGTCTTGCAGATCTACTGTAACTGCTTGTGCATTTCTCCATGGAGATTTCTTCCTACCAGACACAACCTTCATTTTAATTGGGGCAACGGAATCAATGATATCTGAAACTTTAGACTGAAAATTATTTACCAACTTATCTACATCATTACAGCTTAAGGATGAGGAAGAAGAGTAGATTTGATTAAATGTTTCTCCTGTGTTTTCTGTGAGAGAACATTTTGTGATGGTTGCTGTTTGTCCAAGTGGGTTAAAAGATAAAGAACTTTCAAAGATAACAGCGAAGTGATCTGACAGGGCGACATCAGTTACAGAGACATTGGAAATATTCACACCCTTACTGATAACCAGGTCCAGTGTGTGTCCTTGAATGTGTGTTGCTTGTTTGACATGTTGTGTTAGACCAAAAGTCTCTAATATATTAGTGAGCTTTTTTGCCCCTCTGTGTTGGGGGTTGTCAACATTAATGTTGAAATCACCGACAATTATTAAACAATCATAATCAATACATATGAGAGACAGAAGCTCATTCAAGTCAGTAAAGAAATGTTCCACATATGTTGGAGTTTTGTATAAAGTTAGTGTCAAAGTTCGTTTGTGGCCTTTAACCTCAATTCCAAGATACTCAAAAGAGGTGAAGTGACCCAAGGAAATTTTACTACTATTTATGGTACTCTTAAATATTGAAGCCATGCCTCCTCCTTTTTTCTGTTTTCTATTCTCACTTAAGAAATTGTAGTTAGGAGGCGCTGGTTCAATTAGTACGACTGAGTGTAAGAGAGGGCTGATTGGCAGATCCAACTTTGTCACTATACTTAGCGACTATATGGCGAAATACAAGATTTTGCAGATACATTCCAATTTTGTAAGGTATCTGCCAAAATCGGAATGGGCAGGTCAGGCTTTTTAAAGATTGGCGATCTGCCATGAATCGGTGCACTAGTAACTGTTACAGCAGAATCATCAGTTGGGTTTTTTTTTTTTTGCTGGAAACCCCAGTTTTATTCTGCAATGGGAGCATGTTTCTCCCATTTTCATCTCTTCTCCAGAGCAAATGCCTTTTCAGCCTCAGCACACGTCACCCCCAACAGCAGTTTGTTGTGTACCCCACATTATACTGCATTAAAAGTGCTGAGAAAACAATCCTCCCTTGTGTTTCTGTTTAACACGTTTGACATGGAATATTTCGAGCCTGGACTAATGTAGCATACTTACCCAGCTCTGCCAAGTTCCCAAAAGCAATCAGACACATTTCTGTCAGGGCGGTGTTGTGGGAATGGATGCCCAGCAGCTTCACCAGGGTTGGAATAACACCCAGGTTAATCAGCTGGGCTTGTAAGGTATCTGCAAAAACACAGATATGAAAAATGCAGCTAAGTGATGTTTCTTAATATATAAAAGGTGTGTAGAAAATGACATAAAAACCTATGTTGTCATGTCGTTTGAGAAGAAACATTATGAATTATATTGAGATGAAACATTATGAATTATATTGAAGTGGCATGTCCGGCTCCCGTGGAGAAATTTGCTGACCACATGGCAGAAAATATTCAATAACAGGATTTTAGATTAGATTTCTTCTATCAATATCAGGATACAAACACTTAATGGCTGAAGACAAAAACATGGATAATAGGACATAAGAGGTTGATCCTCTAAGGTGTTTAAAATGTGGTTGATAATTTAAATGCTGAGAGGGAAAATGAGGTAAAACAACTTCAGTACTGAAAACCAAGAATTATGAGGATAAGTCAGCAGAATAGAAGACATACAGAGGAGAGAGAGCAAAGCCATGATCACCTCACATACTTTCAGAAAGACTATTAGCAACTGGACATAAATATTTATGTTTTTATGAGTTCTTATAGGTACCTTCCTTAAAATATATTCTGCTAATTTTGGGGAACGATTCTATAATTTGACACAATCAATGAAAAAAACTAAATAAAAATCAAATACAACTCATTTGAAGGATTTGTTTGCTTCCACAATAAGACCCATAGAATACATAAAATAGTTTTTCAGCAGTAGCAGCTGACAAGTTTTTTACTGCAGACAATAAGGAATAATCTTTACAGATCTGCTTACTTTCTTAGCTCATAACAATTTTACAAGTTGTGTAGCTAAGAAGCTGAGACACCAATAACAAAAAGTAACAGTAATACTTTTAAATCTAAAATCTCTAAAATTTCTTTGAAAGCTGCAGAAAGTCGCAACTTTTCAAAACCTCCCAATCCCCAGTCAAGTAGATCACCCAGCATAACACTCTGCCAACACACACACAGTCATGCCTTACTATACTTGTGTGAACTCACATCAACTTCTATTAATTTCTGTAGCCTAACCCTGATATTTTCCCTAAGCCTAGTCTAAGAATTTAGCCTAACCCTAATCCATAAATAGTGTTTACCGTTGTGTAAATCAGCAAAATGTCGACACAATCCTAGTTTCAGGTCAACTTTTGTCCTTACCATTACCTATAGATATGCATATATGCAATGTTGTACTTTTATCCAAATGAGAGCTTTGTATTAGTTATTACATGTATGCCTAACCTGGACATTTTCCGGACCCTAACCAGAAATAGTATATTCCCAACGTTAACCAAAACTTAATGTACTCACTTTCCACATATAACCTCCCTTTGTTAGTGAAAATGGTGAAAGTAGTCCTCTATGCATACTATGAGTACTCTATAAGTACAGAATAAACTAAACAAACTGAAATGCAATTTCTGCCTGCAGCAGTAACATTTGGAGTTTATTGTAATCCATAGGGGAGCCCAGAGTACATGTACTCTATGTGCTTAGAGTACATAGTACTCATAAACACACCATCCAGTCAAGGACATGGAACCATAGATAAATCCTTTCAAAAGTATCCCTCCTCCTTCTCCAACGTTTTCCCATTTTGTCTCACTAAACCTCAAATGTCTGTCGATTTTAAGCAATCAACACAAAGTAGAGTGGAATTGTGACGTGGCAGAAAAAAACATGCACTGAACTACTGAATATATAGTCAGAATCACAAACACATGAAGTCTCATTCTTAAATCACAGGGTTTGATGTGAGGTTAGCGCATCCTTTGCTGCTAAAACTACTTCAATTCTTAATTTTCACAAGGCTAAAAAGCATTGATGGGAAATTTTGACCATCCTTCTGAAAGCAAATTTGTGTGGTCAAACACTGAACTCTTTGCAGGCCAGTCAAGTTTTCCCACACAAAACTACTAGATAATCCATATGCTTATGGGCCTTGCTAAGTGGACTGGTGCTCAACCACACTGGGACATGAGGAAACTGTCTCCAAACTGTTCACTTAAAGTTCTTCAAATGTCTTGGTATGCTGAAGCATTAAGAGTTCTATCACTGCAACTGAAGGAACAAATCTAACTGCTAAAACAGCCCAACACCACATTCCTGGTCCCTCTCTCCACCAAACTTTACACCTGACAATGGAGTCAAGCAAGTACTATTCTTTCAAACCCTCAGCAGTATGATTCATCACTCCGAAGAACATGTCCGCTGCTATATAGTCCAGGGAAACATGCTCTACACCTCCCCATCCAGGCTTCACATTGCCCCTGGTGATGCAAGGCTGAGGTGCAGCTGCTTGAACATAAAACCTCATTCATTCAGCTCTCTATGCAGTTCTTGAGCTAATCTGAAAACCACATAAATTTGGAGGTCTGTGTAACCCAGAGTAAAAACTGCCCTTAATTCCGCCTTTGCTGCTCTATTGGTTAGAGCAGTGGTTCCCAAAGTGTGGGGCGTGCCCCCTAGGGGGGGCGCAGTGCCATTGCAGGGGGGGCAGGGGAAGCAGCATGGATGAATGAAAAAAAACAACAAAAAAAAACAGTCAAGTGTTTCACTGTAAAGATGGTTTGTAGTGTGTTTTGTTGCAACCTGAAGCGTGAAATAAACTTCAGTGGAGTTTGAAAACAAAATATGTGTATAGGTTTATGTCTGGTTGAACGATGTGTGTGCCCAGTTGATTTTTTTTTTGCGGGGGGGGATTGTAATCCATAGGGGAGCCCAGAAAATCTGGGCCACTGGTGGGACCCAGAAGAAAATCTTTGGGAACTACTGGGTTAGAATGACAGTCACTTACATAGCTACATAGTCACATGGTGCATTCAGCGAATCACTGCATCTGAAGTGGTTATTCAGGCATTCTCCAGCTTTCCCAGTCAGGTGTGAGGGGGAGAGCTGGAGACAAAGGAGCTACAGATCAGAATACCCAGTGAGCTTGGAGCCATGAAGTTATCTTGCACTGAACTGTATATGGAATTGGCCAGGTGACCCTTTTTAGGATTAAAGGATGGCGAGCTTCTGACAACTGGCTGGGGCCAGGAAAACCTGAAATTCACTCCATACTGGTCCTTTAGGAGGCTGATGGTCTGTAGTATTTCCCCCTCCATCTCACCATACAGACACACAATCCATTATTTACAGTGCTGCTTGAAAGTTTGTGAACTAGTTGAGTAGTTTAGAGTTTTCTTATTTTTAACCATGATTTTCTTATTTTCTCATTACCAGTTTTTGTATATGAAATGTCAGGTTTATGTTCATCGATTCCATTTGCTTGTTTTGAGGGAGATGTATGAATTGCAAGCAGACTAAATGAAACATGGAATCAGAGCATCTGCAAAAGTAAATGAACCACAGCTGCACTGGTAAAGACAAGCAGGTAAAAGACTCAGGTGAAACACATGTGAGTGCTCAAGCAATCAACTAAGCAGACCAATCAAATGAGACATCCTTGGGAAAAGTTTTGAGGTGCACAGGTTAAATGGGAGAGGAAACCAACCAAACCACTGTTGTGTCAAGGCATAAAGACCAGATCAACAATGCCGAGAGGAAAGGAGACATCTGAGGACATCAGAAAGAAGGTGGTAACAGCCCATCAGTCTGGGGGAAGCTATAAGACCATCTCCAAAAGATTCCAGCTTCATCCATCCACTGTGAGACAAATCATTTACAAGTGGAGGGCACTAGGCATCACCGCAACTCTGCCCAGAAGTGGACGGCCGCCAAAACTTGCACAAAGAAGCACCAGAAAAATAATAATGCAGGTAAAGACCAACCCACGCATCACCTCCAGAGAGTTGCAGACCTGTCTGTCAGCATCTGGGATAAATGTACATGCGTCTACAATCAGGCGAAATATCCATAGACATGGCATTCATGGGAGAGATGCTAGAAGGAAGCCTCTGCTCTCAAGAAAGAACTGGCCCATTTAAACTTTGCCAGAGAGCACTTGGACAAATCAGAGGCTTTCTGGAAGTCCATTCTCTGGACGGATGAGTGCAAAATTAAATTATTTGGCCACAATCACAGGTGCCATGTTTGGAGAAAAGTAAACACTGCATTTAAAGAAAAGAACGTCCTCCCAACAGTGAAGCATGGTGGTGGATATGTGAAAGTCTGGGCCTGCTTTTCTGCCTCCGGACCTGGACGACTCCATATAATACGAGGAACCATCAATTCCCAGGATTATCAACAAATTCTTGACCAGAATCTCCTGCCATCAGTCAGGGAGTTGATGCTGGGACGGAAATGGATTATGCAACAAGACAATGACCCAAAACATTAAAGCAAAAGTACCAAACATTGGCTTAAGAGAAAGGAGATTCACACTCTGGATTGGCCCAGTCAAAGTCCGGATCTCAATCCCATAGAAATGCTGTGCCAAGATCTGAAACGGGCAGTACATGCCAGATGTCCCTCCAACCTCAATCAACTGGCAGAGTTCTGCAAGGAGGAGAGGACAAAAATCCCAAAGAGCAGATGTGAGACACTCGCTTGTGGTTATAGAAGACGTTTAGTTGAAGTAATGGCTGCAAAAGGAGGAGCCACAAGGTACTAACTGAAAGAGTTCACATACTTTTGCACTTGGCAGATTTTCAGTTTTTTGACAGATAAAATACTTTTGTTGAATAAATAATGAAAACATGTATCATTTTTTCTTTGTTTCCCTTATTTGGAAGGTTTGCTATACAATTTGAGATTTGGATGTTCATTTCACATGATTATTATAATTTTTCTTTAGAAAATAATGACCATGTTCGGGTGGTTCACAAACTTTCAAGCAGCACTGTATCTCTTCTCCATTGGAAACGAATTGCGCTTGGACATTTTGACCTCAAAAACCATGGACTTTTCAAATGTGTGTCAGTCATTCACTGTGCTGACCGGTGGAGAAATTTAGGACTTTTGTGCACATGTATATGGAAATTTTACGGCAGTACTGTGTATTTTGTATTTATTTTTTGGGTTCTATGTATGTTTTGTGTCTTGTGGTATTAATTTTCCCTTCTTTAAAATACCTGGTATTGACAGCAGTTATTCTTTTGTATTGTTTTTATTGATTACTGACAACAGCTCCAGTAGATGAATTTCTTCTGATATCATATGCCATCTAGTCCCTTAGTACATTAAGTAGTGCTACATCTGCAGCTGTTGACTTTGCAGAAAGTTGATGACTTCTACACAACACACTCCTCAACATCTGCTGGCCTTGCTGTAATTTTGAGTGGCCTCCCATTTCATTGCTGAATCCTGTTGTTCCCACTTACCTAATTGTAAAATATTTAGTAGTAAGGAAATTTCATCAACTTGGTGCCACACTGGAGTTGGATGGAAGTGATTGGAACAGCTCTGCTTCAATTCAATTCTGCTGCTTCAATTCTAGAAAATTCTAAAGGAGAATCTCCAGCCATCAGATTATAACCATAAGTTCCAGGGCAATTGAAGTTATGCAGCAGGACAATGATCCAAGGTATACCAGTAAGTCCTCTTTCGAACAGTAAAAAATAAACAAAAAGGGATTTGAGAGGAGCTTAGTCAAAGTCTGGTCTAGTTAAATCCATCAAAGAACCTATTGCATAGACTAGTTTAAATGTTATATTCATTCTGAAAAGCTCTCCAATATGCCTGAATTAAAACAAAATAGAGTGGGCCAGGATTCCTCTACAGCCATGTTTCAGACTTCACAAACACTTAAGGACATTTGTGGAAGACACGACCAGTTCAGGGGGCAATTACTTTTAACATAAAGCCAGGTTCAACTGGATGGCTTCTGTATTTATTCAGGCTAATTTTCTTTGATGTTACACTTTGCTTGAAGAACTGAAACATGCAAATGTGACAGAAGAAATTTGTTTGAATAGGTAAAAACTTTTCCCAGCACCGTAAGGAATATCCTTTGGACCCAGAAAGGTTCATTTTGTTTTGATAACACATGTTACCACTTGTATTCTATATATTGTTTCTGTCCAATTGAACCCCATGACTTACATCTGGTCATCTTTATTGGAGGCCAGGTAGGAAAACCTGGTGCTTACCTGTCTCTGATTGGAGTTTTCCTTAAATTAATACATAGGTTACTTTGGAAGTCAAGTGCCACATTGATGGAGGAAAACACTTATGAGGATACTTATGAGTCAAACCTGTTACCTTTGCGCTTAAAGGTAACAGGTTAAGGTTTCTCTGGTTGCCATGACTTTACCAGTCCTAGATTTCACTTTATGGTGTTACAAAGCTGGGAGTAAGTTTTGGAAGTTAGCTCACATTTTGCAAACCAAAAGATCCTCTGCTGCCTAAAGTTGGAAAACCAGCATGCTTTATTTGTTTAGTTCTTTTTACATTTACATCTGACAAAAATAGATCAGTTAGAAACCATAACAGAGAAATGTGGAATGAACTACTCAAGATAAATTACAAATAACTTTAAACCATATTGTGTGTAAACTAAGACCAATTCAAGTACTTTGGGGCCAGTTTTAATCCCAGAGGTAAAAGACTAAAATAGGTGGTGAAACATTATTTTTGAATGCTAATCTGCTGGTTATGTAAAAACCACAGTGATTAATGAGTAGGACACAATGTAAAACTCCATTTATTTCTTAAACTTTTGATTCTGATATTTTTCCGTAATGGAATATGCAATAAAGTAAGGGAACTTATTTCCCACTGACAATATCCAGAGTTGGAAAATGATCTAATGAAATTCCACAATTTTCGAGACTGCTTAGGATGATAAAGGATTTAGGAAGTATGAAAGAGCTGGCAGACTATAAGGAAGCAGCAGCAGATGCTTTTCAGAAGTTCTAGAGCTCAACAATTAGCGTTTAATTTAAGAATAACTCTTAAAAAAATAAAATGTTGCAGTTTTGTAAAACAGCAACAAACAAGTCACAAGCGTTTTTCCACCGAACTGATTCTAGTGCTAACCCACAGCTGGAGCCAGAGCCGGCTCCAACTGGTTCCTCAGATGGGTTCTATCTTAAAGCCTCGTCATTACATGACTAAAAGACTCTCTGTCACCCACTGTTAAGGCTAAATTTGGATGTCTCATTGCTCCAACCTGCATTTCTGATCACAAGTGAGAAGGAAATAGGGGTGAATTAATTGCAGCTTTCTGGCCTTTCACCGATTTACAAACAAAGCTAGCAAAGGCGGGATGGCTGCGATTAACAGCATCAGAGCAGATCCAGTGGGCTGGTCTGTCAGTCAGCCCTCTACCACAGCAAAACAAAAGGGAACAGTGGCTGATCTTCAGAGCTTTCTGAAGATAGACAAGATCAATTTCTCAAAGTGAAAACAGCTACATTCACTGGATGATGAAATAATAATCATTTCAGGGCCAGATCTAGGCAGAGAAAAAACAGGACTTTTATATATAGAATAGAATAGAATTCAACTTTATTGTCATTGCACTGTCACAAGTACAAGCAACGAGATGTAGTTTGCATCTATCCAGAAGTGCTCTACGAGATATAAATATTTATTTACAGATGTACAAGACTATGTATGTATGGACTATAAGGGGTTATAGCAAGAGATATAGATATTGTGTATAAATATAAATATAAATATGGGAGCTATATGCACAGATTATACAGAATATACAAGAATGTTAGGGAATGGATTATAGATAAATAATGGCAGATAAAATTTACAGGTTGTATGTGTGTTAAAAAACAGGACTTTTAACAAAATACCTAAAATTATTTTAATGGAATATAAAAATTTGGGCTGATATTTAAATCCGATATAACTATTGCTGTTATGGCCAATAACCCATAACCCACTGCATCACTGTCACCGACAGTAAAATATCGGCTCACACCAAAGTTAGCATCAACAAGCGTTTTAGCTACATGTTTGCATATAGTTCCTGACAAAAGCTGTTGCTGGATGGCAGACAGGAACAGTCTTACTGCTAAGCGCCAGTTCTTCCAAAGCAGTGGAGCTCGTGTGGTGGAAAATCTGGAGTCATGTCATTCATTAAAGCCCAATCTGCTGCTGGTTCTGGGAAATAAAATGATTCAAGTGGCAGGGCCCCTAAACATGTTAGCCATCTCGCTATACACAAGGGTGATAGACTAACAGACTGATGCTCCCTTGAGCTGTGTTACTAAAATAGCTAAAAAGCTATATAACTGATGAGGACGCTCTAGCAGCTGAGTCACAGCACACTCTCTAAAGTCCCATCTGGCTAAGAGATGGGAGGAAGGTACTGCTACGATGAACGATGATGTTAATGATTTTAGATTACCTCGGTGAAGATGATAGAAAAGCAAGAAGATGTGACAGAAAGAAGGGAACAGATGAGCCTGAATTAGAGAAGCACAGATTAAGTTCAACATCTACCGACTGAGAAGAAGAAAGAGAACGCCCACTGATTAGTTGAGATGAGTATAAAGTCTCTGGGGGAGGAAGATGGTCATTACCATTATCATTGCTATAGTTCATCAGCATGCCACAAAAGACAGCCAAGAGTCTCTCTTTTTCCGGATCAGTATTTTGGGAGAGGGACTTAATGTGTTCAGCTACTATCTGAGCCCCTCCTGCCAGGTGTACTGCATTCCTGCCCTCATCTGAAAAACAAGAGAGGCCGGGACAGAAATCAGCCGTAAAGCAGAGAACAAACAACCACAGCTGATAGCTTACACAGAAGTCACAACAAAATCCAAAACAGGCAGTAGTCACAGTACTGATGAATATAAGCTAAGAGTTAAACTTAACTTTCTGCTTGGTTTTGCTGAGTAAATTCGATTTGGGTTTATTCAGAAATTCAGCAAAACAAATCCCAACAGGCTGTATGGTGACACAGAGAAAAGGACAGAGCCCTGATTTAAAGGGGCAGTATTATGTGTTTTCCAGCCACACAGTGCCATATTATCCACCTTACTCATAGCCCCCATGAGGCTTTGCGTGATTTATGGGCCTGACGTCCGCCGCAAACTGGAACCGCCATTTGTTTACATGTTAGCAACTCGCTAACCGGCTTTCCACAGAGTTTTTAGGCTATGAACTATGTACGAGCTCCAGCTATCACAGCTTAAATGTGGCAATATTGAAGAAATGGCCGCAAATAACCCGCACTAGCATATTTACCTACTTCACTGACTCAGTTGCTGCAGATGCAGGTTTTCTTATGTTGCGTTTTGTCCACACAATGAAATGATCACATTGTGGGTTCTCTCTTCAAGTTTAGAATTTTTAGCCAAATTCTTTTTGTTTCCTTATCTGTCGGTAGGTGATGTAAACTACCACTTATCACAGATACACTGCCGTTTTGTTTTGGGAGCACGTTCAAGACACATTGCTCCTGAAGCCACAAACTAAACTTGGTCAAATTATTAGAGTACAGCTACGAACAGCACAACAGTTACCCGAGCTCCACAAGGGCATCGTACCCTTTCCAGTGGCAAATTGCTCTCTATAACTGGTTAATGTGTGATTCAGTTTGGTTCGGTTCTAGTCCAGTGGGGAGATTCTCTGTATTACGGTCTGGAGCTCAGCAGCTGAGGTAATTTCTCCACTGATTTGCAGCGTCACTCAGCAACAGAAAACCTCGATTAAATAAACTCAGATATGAGACTCTCATCATGAACTTTATCTTTTAAATTCAAGCAAAAAATAAAATTCACATCACACAAGCTGATATTATGTAGTTCCGGTGTTTTACACTGTCACCGCAAAACAGCAGCTCAGATCTCTGACCAGCTTCTCTGCTCTTATCTTTATTACCGAGTTCTTAGAGGAGCAGCGTTGCTAAGTCACGATCATTCCATTACAAAACTTAACGATCGTGCTCCTGTGGCTCTCCACGATTAAAGTCATAACTACGATTCTCTGTACTGAGCAGCTCTCTGATAGCAGATGGATTGTCCGTAAACAAGTTTCACTAAGTATTGTATTACAACCGAAAAGAGAGATGCAACCTCTATCATAAAAATAGATTAGCAAAAAACCCTACAAATTACAATGAAATACTGCTACTTCCGGTGGGCGCCGGAAGTAAGACCCATAATCGTTTCCCCAGTAAGCCTCCCAGGAATAAGGTGGATAGCACAATCAAGCAACTATGTTGCCGTCAGTTGTTAAAAAAATGCTGAATACTTCAAATATGACTTCAAATGAAATTTGATTTTGTAATTTATTGCCTTGAAATTGGGGCTGGGTGATGTATCGAGTGTACTCAATGTATCACGATATTTTCAAATTACGATAGTTAAAATGGCTATGTCGCAACCATCAAGTATAAATTGTCCTTCACAAAATAAACGTTCACCGTCAAATTCACTGCAAGTAACATTTGTCCGACACCCCATGAATGCGTTATTAGTCCCTCTTCCCTCCCAACCTGAAAATTTTCTACCAATCACACTGCGCGGAAAAAAAAAAACATGGTGACAGCGAGAGTTTGAGGCAAACCATGAATGAGACAGTAACTGAAGGGAAGACAAGAATGATTGGCGAAGAAGGTGTGGCAACCAGGAGCGTCGGTTGAGTTTCCCCGGAGAGTGGGAGTTAACTCAGACCTTTTTTGGTCAAAAGAAGAACAACAAAACTTTATACGCCTTTAATTAGGGAAAAGCAAAGTGTCGCTATTTGAAAAGGAAGGACAGTAAAGTAAGTCAGATGGTTCTGGTTGCTGAGTAGGGCCAGCAGAACTGGGGATGGTTGACCGTTAGTGAACATAAGAAGGCTTCTTCAGTTGACGCCACCAACCCTAGCTAAGTTAGACGTGAAGTTAAGCGGCTAAAAAGACAACTTATCAGCACTCATCGGAGCTGAAAACTAGGTTAGTGCAGTAAGAGGAGACTAAGCTCTGTCTTAAGCGCAGTGGCTGATGTGGAAATTGATACTAAAGTTACAAAATATCAACATAACTGACAGGGGGAGAAATACGGAGGGAATCAGCAGTTAAAGACACTTCACAACAAAGCGAGGGGGGAGCCGAGATGGCGTCTCGGTAAGGCTTCCATTCTAAAGCTCCGCTAAAACCTGTACTTAAAGCCATAATCTAAACATATCTGTCTAGTTTGGCATCTCAGTCCTTATCACAATCATGCAGAGATAGGAAAACAAGAGAAAAGATCATAAGTCGTCCAACATGAACAGTGTAAACATTGATCTCTACTGGTGATTCTACTGTCGGAGTTATGAATGTCGGGGACTTTTCACTCTCGCCTGATATCCCAGTAAAATCCACTCTTATAAAAATGGAAAAGACCTCTGCCGCTACTGATGACCCAGATGACATTGTTACCAGACTCTCTGCCATCGTCAATGCCCGGATCGACGCACTCGAGAGAATGGTAACATTACAAATTGCGTGGCTTAAGAAAACTATTGACTTTGTCTCTGAAGAATTGATTGATATTAAAAAGAAAGTAATGGAGGTGGATGCTAAAGCTAAAAAAGGGGAGGAGCGGCTGAGGACCGTGGAGAACCGCATGATGGAGCTTGAACACTACTCTCGCAGATGGAATCTGCGGCTGGTTGGGGTCCCTGAGAACGACCAGGAGAACATCAGAAACAAAGTGATTCTGATCTGTCAGAAAATCATCGCTAATGATAACATAAACATGGCAGACGGAATCAACATCGTTCACAGGCTTGGGAAAAGTGATCACAGCAAGAAGACGGCGCGCAACATTATTATCAAATTTCTGTCTCTACGGTGAGAGACGTCCTCTGAAGAGCCGCCAAGAAGTCCAAGTCCCTGTTGGACAACAACATGGGCTTCGCAGAGGACCTGACAGTGGAGGACCGGGAAAATCAACGCCTCCTCTGGCCATCAGTACAGGAGGCGCAGGGCAAGATGGCCTATTTCACCTCTGGACGAGCCTTCATCAACAGCAGTGAGATCTTCCCTCCCTCCGCCACATGATGCTCCACCTGCTAGTTTAAAGTTCATCCCGATCCTGTTGAATTTACAGTTTGTTGTTCTGTTATAATATGTTCTCTGTCATTAACAGGAATAGGTTGCTAGAATATAGCCAACAGTCATATGGCTCATTCATTGTCAGTATCTTCTGTTTGCGGAGCTTGAGCTCTAATTCATTTTTTCATAGCGTAATTTGCTATCCAACTAATATTGTGCTCTATTGAGGATTTGTTCAGTTGTTCATGTTACATCACATGTAAAAGAATAGTCTGATTGGGGGTGGGGAATAAATTTGTGGGTACAACCTTTTGTGGCAATAGTTTTATAGTAAGTTTCGCAAATTACCTCATTCAAATTATTGACCCAGCGCCGTTTCTCTTCGGAACTAGACTAGTTCATCTGATTCCTCTTCAGTTACTGTCTCTTTTTTTTATTGCATCAAAAAGTCAATACAATGTATAGAATGCGGAAAAACGAAGAAAAAAAAACAAAAGGAAAAATGCCAGGGGTTACAAGGAATAAAAACAATAGAAAGTCTAATACAAGGAGCACAAACAGAGACAAGAGTGTTTCAGGGAATACAGTTAAAGAATTTCAGGGCTTCAAGAGTCTTTACAGCTTTGGGATTGGTAGAGGTCTGTATAGTTACTACATAGTGTTGTAATTCAGATAAAAACAGATAAAATAGAGGCTTTTTGCCAAAAATTTTGCATTTATGAATATGAAATTTAACTAGAATTAACAATAGATTAATTACATAAAATGTATTCTTATTAGCAGGACATACATTTTAGGAACAAAAAAGTACATCTGTGTATAAAAGTGAAAAACTATTGAAGATATGAAATTGCATATAATAAAGTTTTTCCAGAAAGAGACAGCGAAGTGGCACCTCCAGAATAAGTGGACTGTTGTCTCATTGTCCAAATGGCAGAAAGAGCAGCTGCGGTCTATATCCTGGTGTAGGTTTTGTTTTGCAGGGTAGCACCGGTGGAGAAGTTTGAAGCACACATCACGAGGTTTGTTCAAAATGAAGAATTTGGACGATAAAGTCCAAACCATTTTCCATTTGTTATCAGAAACAAACTGTCTCCAGTAGTGGGTCACATAAGGTGTAGTAGCAATGTCCTTCTGAAATAAGGATCTTATATTCCTGTTTCTAGTAGAGGGTTTAAAGGAGAAACAAATTTTACCCACATCAGATTCAAAAACAGAAGAATGTATGTCTACAACTCTGTCCTCTCCAGAATGAAGATGGCCCTTAAAGAGCATGAGAACGTCTTCAGGAACAGCGTCCATAATAGCAAATTCCCTGGGGGGAACTGGGATACAGTAGGTGGATAAAAATTCAGAGTAAGATTTTATGTACCCATCAGAGTTAAGTAATTGTTTTAACTCTGTTAGGGAAAATCAGAGATTGATTTTTGTAAAGAATATTTTGGTTATTCTAGATGAGAAATGTGTGAGGGGAGAGAGAATGTTTATAAATTAGAGACCAAGCAAGGAGCATCCGTTTGTGATAATTGGCTAGTTTTAGGGGAAGTTTTTCAATGTTATAGTTAGACTTAAGTACAAATGAAAGGCCACCAAGTTTGAAAAAAATATAATTAGGGATAAAATTCCACAAAGAGTCAGGGTTCAATAAAACATTCTGATCCAATTGATTTTAAATGTGTGATTTAAAGATGAGAAATCTAAAAAGTTTAAACCACCTGAGTCTACAGGATTTAGGAGCATAGAATCTTTGATGTAATGCATTTTATTTTTCCAGATAAAATTGTAGAGAATTTTACCAATAGTTTTACAGGTAGCAGTATTGACATTTAATGCATTTAGTGCATCATAAGTTAACCTGGATATTCCTGCAGCTTTAGATAACAATATTCTTCCTCGTAAAGACAGATCTCTTTGAGGCCAGCGGTTTAATTTCTTTTTGGTTTTATCAATTGTAGGGTCAAAGTTAAGCTTGCATCTTTCTTTGGCATCTTTTGTGATAATTACACCAAGATATGAAACTTGTGTTTTAACAGGAATGTTGTAAAGATGGGATTCTCTACAAGATGATATGGGAAGCAATTCACAATTGTTTAAATTAAGTTTGAGGCCTGAAGCATCAGAGAAAGTTTGGATGAGCTTAATAACAGAAATTTGATCAGAATCTCTCAGAAACAGTGTCGTGTCATCAGCAACTTGACTTATACAAATTTTTCTATCAGCAACTGAGATACCACGGATATTGTTTTCCAGAATAAATGTTGCAAGAAGTTGGGCTGCGATCAGGAATAAATAAGAGGAAACAGGGAAGCCCTGTCTTACTCGTCTGGATACTGGAAATCTGGGACAGGTGCCATGCTTCAGTTTAATACAGCAGTTACCTTTCTTGTAAAGAGTCTGAATAGATTTTATAAAATATTGCCCGAAACCAAATTTTTCTAAGGCCCGATGCATAAAGCCATGGTCTAGAGCAGGGGTCACCAACACGGTGCCCGGGCACCCGGTCGCCCAAGGGGACCTTGTCAGTCGCCCGCGGAGCAAGTTCTAAAAATAGCCATTTTTAGAACTTTTTTGGCACAAAACTTTTTTGGCACAAAATAACTTTTTCGTCTCTCCACAATTTTGCTAATAGTAAAGAGGTTTGGATAATAAAAAATGCATTAACTTTTCTTTTCTTTTTTTATTTAAAGAAAATCTCAGTGTGTACAGCTGTACAGCTGCAACAATCCATACTCTCAGTCACTTGTGGGCAATTTAGAATCACACAAAAAAGCTCCAAAAGGGAATCAAGCTTAAAACTCTGAACTAAGAACTTCTGATCACATAATAGCAATAGCATAGCTGTCATGGTAAATTATTACTGATAACTATTGTCAGTAGTCCCTAACATTAATATGATCAGGCAGCATGTAATCATATATACTCTTGTTATAAAGGCTGAGCCAAGAACATTTATGTGTGTATCAAACAAGTAGCCCTTCGTGTTACTCTGTACCCGTGAAGTAGCTCCCAGTCTCAAAAAGGTTGGTGACCCCTGCTGTAGAGAGTCAAAAGCTTTAAAAAACTCTAAAAACAAAATAAAGCTGTCATCATTTATTAGTTCTGAATAGTCTAGTAGATCCAGTGCAAGTCTTAGGTTGTTTGTGATGTCTCTGTGGGACATGAAGCCTGATTGAGATTCATCAATAAAGAACTGAGGGTTTGTTTATTTCTTCTGGCCAAAATAACAGCAAAAACTTTATAGTCATTGTTCAGTAAGCAAATAGGTATGCAGTTGTCAATGAGTAATTTGTCTTTGCCAGCCTTTAGGATCAAAGTAATAAGGCCTTGTGTTAAGTAGGAGGCAATTCTCCACGACCAATACTTTCTGAAAGAGTGCTGAGAATAAAGGGACTAAGTTCTTTTACAAATTTCTTATAAAGCTCATTTGACAGCCCATCAGTACCTGATGATTTGTTGTTTTTAAGACTTAAAATAGCCTCTTCTACTTCCTGTAGAGTGAGGTTAGCATCACACATTTTGTTATCAGCCTCAGATATAACTTTACAATTGTCACGAGTCAATCAGTAAAGAAGCTTTTTCATCTGAGTATTCAGAGGAATAGAGATTGTTGTAACAATTGGAACAAAATGATCCAAGGGTTTTATGGTCTGATACTATCTTGTCATTAACTTTAAGTGTGTCTAAAGTATTATGAAGTTTAGAAGAACGCTGCTCCCCTTCCTCCAAGCATTTCGCTCTAGACCTGACAAACGCGCCTCGAGCCTTCTGTTTATATATTTCATGAAGTTTAGTTTGACATTCACCAAGGAGAGATAGGTCATCATCATTAAGGTTATCATGGCTAATCCTGGATAAAGAAGCTATCTGAGAGCAAAGACTTTCTTCCTCTTGCCTTCTCTTTTTTGCAAGGTTACTACTGAAGGATCTCATGAATTTTCCTATCTCGTATTTTAACAGTTCCCAAAAAGGACTAAAGGAGTTATGTCTACAGGCTTTCCTCCCAACGGGACTTAATCAGGGATCTGTTCATTTCAGTAACATCCTCATATGAGAGAAGACTGTTGTTCATCTTCCAACAGACAGCTCTAGGAATGCCAGGCATCGAGAGTGAAAGGCTTATAGTAACTATTTTATGGTCAGATAAATGAGCAGGGTGTGTATCAATATAAACAGCAGCAATCAACTTGCTTTGATACCAGCCAGAAGTCAATACGGGACTTTTTAGAAAGGTCTTTGGTAATTATGTAAATAATTTATGTGTAGGAAATTTTTCCCTAAAAATGTCTAAGACATCAAATTTACCCATAAAATCTTTCAGGTAGCTGTTGGGTGAGTTAGAGTTGTTAGACAATGTGCAATTGTCTAACAACACAGTGAGCAATGTGGTTTATTATCATAAACCAAATTGAAATCACCACCGAAAATTAGAATGGCTTCAGGAAATTTTGATAACCAAGATGAGACTTTTTCATCCCATAACTCAAAAAGCTCCTTGTTGTCTGAATGAGAGTTGTAGCCATATATGTTGGTTATTATTATAATAGCCTGTGCGAAAGCAAGAACTACAACAATGAGATGCCCCTAGGGGGCCCTGTCGTAATTCATTACCTCCCCTGGAAATGTATCTTTTAGAATCAAAACCACAGCAGTTTTCTCTGAGCCATGTGCTGCCCATATTTCCTTTCCCCACTGACTTTTCAAAATTGTCATGTCATCTATAGTGCTGTGAGACTCCTGAATAAAACAAAAATAAGATTTAAATTTTTTAATGAATAAAAAGACTGCTTTGCGCTTCAAATTGTTTCTTAACCCAATGGCATTGAAAGAAACGGGAGAAACATGAACAAAAGAACAAATCCTCCATAGAGAACAATAAAGAACAATATTAGTGGGATAGCAAATTACGCTATGAAAAAACGAGTTAGAGCTCAAGCTCCGTAAACAGAAGATATTGATAATGAATGAGCCATATTGGCTATATTCTAGCAAACTATTCCTGTTTATGACAGAGAACTTATTTATATAATATAACAGCAAACTGTAAACGCAAAAGGATCAGGATGAACTTGAAACCAGCAGGTGGCGCATCATGTGGTGGAGGGAGGGAAGATCTCACTGCCGTTGATGAATGCTCGTCCAGTAGTGAAATAGGCCATCTTGCCCTGCGCCTCCTGTACAGATGGCCAGAGGAGGCGTTGTTTTTCCCGGTCCTCCACTGTCAGGTCCTCTGCGAAGCGCATGTTGTTGTCCAACAGGGACTTGGACTTCTTGGTGGCTCTCCAGAGGGCGGCTCTCCAGAGGACGTCTCTTCAGAGGACGTCTCTCGCCGTAGAGACAGAAACTGGATAATAATGTTGCGCGCCGTCTTCTTGCTGTGATCACTTTTCCCAAGCCTGTGAACGATGTCGATTCCGTCTGCCTCGTTTATGTTATCATTAGCGATGGTTTTCTGGCAGATCAGAATCACTTTGTTTCTGATGTTCTCCTGGTCGTTCTCAGGGACCCCAACCAGCCGCAGATTCCATCTGCGAGAGTAACGTTCAAGCTCCATCATGCGGTTCTCCACGGTTCTCAGCTGCTCCTCCCCTTTTTTAGCTTTAGCATCCACCTCCATTACTTTCTTTTTAATATCAATCAATTCTTCAGAGACAAAGTCAATAGTTTTCTTAAGCCCCTCAATTTTTAATGTTATCATGCTCTCGTGTGAGTCGGCCTGGTCATTGATGATGGCGAAGAGTCTGGTAACAATGTCATCTGGGTCATCTGTAACGGCAGAGGTCTTTTCCTTTTTTAATAAGAGGGGATTTTATAGGGATATTTATATATATATATATATTCCTTTATTTAACCAGATAAACCCCATTGAGATCTAGATCTCATTTTGAAGAGGGACCTGGGCAAAAAAAATTTGCAATATGTTCTGGGTGACGGCTGTAGGGATTGCATATTACCCACTGACAACTTGGACCGTGATTATCTATTATTTTCCTCAAAATTTCTCTGACTGCAGCGTGTTTTCTATGATAGATACTGTGAATATTGTCGGAGTACTGTACCGTGAACCCTCGCTATATCGCGTTTCACCTTTCACGGTTTCGCTACTTCACAGATTTGCATCGTGCAGTGTGTTCTGCATTCTGATTGGCTAAACAGTCTCTCCGCTTCTTCTCTACCTCTAAGTCAATAACGTTGTGGTTTAATATGTACACGTACGTAAAACAGCTTGCCATTTTCAAGAATCTTTTTGCCCAGAAGAAAAAAGAGCGACAACAACTACCGATAACTGTGTTCTTCTCTCGAAAAAACACACCTGAACCGCGGGCTTTAGAAGAAAAAAAGAAAAAAACGCTACAGAGCGGAGTCAGGATGCAGCGGAACAGTCAGAAGAGCAGTGAAATACACGTGTCCTACTGTACTTTGTTTTTTTTTCATAATAATTTTTCATTTTCTCCCGTTCTAATCCAATTACTCAGGTCGCGGTGGGGCGGTGCTGAACTCCGCAATTTGAAGCTTTCAGTTCGTACTGATGATTAAAATGATTATTTTACAGTACAGTAGTTATTTGTTAAAAAAAATTTAAAAAAACGTTTATACAATACTTTTATTTGTTAAACAAATGCTTAGGCCTTTAAAAAGGTTTTGTTCTTTGGTTTCAATGTATTATGGAGTATTTCATTGTATAATTGTAAAAAAAAAATAAAGGTTACTACTTCACGGATTCCGCCTATCGCTGGTTCTTTTTGGAACGTAACCCCTGCGAAAAACAAGGGTTCACTGTACTTGGAACGCTGATTGGTCAGTTGCTGACAAGTGCCCTGGAATGATTGGGGGAGGATTGCTCTACGTCAGCATGGGTGTGGAGCCGGCGTCATGTCAATTCCCCCGCTGTCGGGGGGAATTACTTTAGTAGCAATTTTCACATCCAGCACTGCGCTTAAGACAGAGCTTAGACTCCTCTTACTGTACTAACCTAGTTTTCAGCTCCGATGAGTGCCAATAAGTTGTCTTTTTAGCTGCTTAACCTCACACCCAGTTTAGCTAGGTTGGTGGGGTCATCTGAAGAAACCTTCTTGTGTTCACTAACGGTCAACCGTCCCTGGTTCTGCTGGTACTGCTTAGCAACCAGAACCATCTGACTTACTTTATTGTCCTTCCTTTTCAAATAGTGACACTTCGATTTTCCCTAATTAAAGGCGTATTAAGTTTTGTTGTGCTGCTTTTGACCAAAAAACGTTTGAGTTAACTCCCACTCTCCGGGTAAACTCAACCAAAGCTCCTGGTCGCCACAGCCATTTCCCTGACTCTCCGGTTAAAATCGGTTATACAACTCCCAAAACATTCTGACATGACTGTAGTTCAGCCTTCTTCTACCATCATTGTAGTTTTTAACTGCCAACTCAGCCCTCCTCTGTAGTAAGTGAGAGTTCCACCATCACTGTAGTTCTAACCTTCAGCCATCATTGTAGTTCTAGAGAGTAGCTAAGCCCTCTGCCCACTGTCATGTGTGTTTGACAGAAAGGTGGCGAAAGAATTCTATCTTTGTGAGACACCCAATCAGTTTTTATGAAAAAAGCAGTCCGAACAACTCCTTCCCATTCAGGAGCCGTGAGACGTATTCGAAAACCGTTTGAAGCATATAAGAGTGCCATTTCTCCTCTCCAATAGTACCGCGATTCATACCTGTACCTCACTCACAATAATAGCAGCAATGAGAGAGAGTTGGTGTGCGCTGAGCTCTGGAATTTTTGAGAAAAGGATGAAAATTAATGGCTGGGAGCCTGAGGTTATCCTGTCACATTATTTCGCTCTAAAGTACCTTGACAGAAAACCATCAACCTTAGAAAAATATTGAAAACATTTTACGAAAGCAGGCGGTGCGATGGCCAGTCTGTCGCTTCTCCTCTCAATATACCTCAAGATATGATGCATGTTAGAAAAATTATCTAAGTTCATTTACTTGTGAGTTTATTTGAAAGATTATGTTTTCATATTATTATTCTGTTTGATGTTTACGTGACTCCTTTTCTTCTGTGAAACACTATTAACCATTTTTAGGATGTTTGTCTGGAGGCTAGAGACGGTTGCACATTCCTGTGTTATCAGCTTCATGTGAAACTGATTAGTTGCAGTCAGCCCCATGCCCTTGTAAGGGCATGCCCACAGAAGGTTCCAGAACACCCTGTAGCAAAGGTCATTGGTCAAATTCTTTGTGTGACTATGTGAAAAAGCCCAACCTCCTTCCTTGTATTTTCTAATAAAGCCAAATGCGGAGAAAGATCGGGCAGAGTTGATCCCAGACAGTGTTTGACAGTGGATTTCTGTGTCTGGGCTCAGCCTCTCCTCTTCTGCAGAAAAGAAAATTGTGTCTCTGGTTGATTCTTTGCAGGTTAGGAATTAAAAGAAACCTATCAATGCGACAGCCTATTTTTCACACATCTCAAAGAGGTTTTAGAGGGCATCTTAATTACTCCTGATTTGAAAGACTTGTTCTCATCAAACTACTCCCCCCAAGTTCAGAACATTAAGAACGATCTGTTGAAATAGTCCGCTTTACCTATATAACTTCTCGGTAGGGTTATACAATAAAAATGAATATTCTCCCTCGATCAAACTACCTGTTTAAAAACCTTCCTTGCTACTTGTCTTTTACATTCTTTAAATCCCTTAATTCTCATATTTCCCATTTTATTTGGAACAATAAGCATCAAGGAATTAGGTTTTCCACCCTTACTAAACTCAAGCAGTTGGGAGGTTTGTCTCTACCCAACATGCAGCTTTATTACTGGTCTGCCCAGCTTAAAATTATGTCAGACTGGTTTTCTAGTACAAACAACTGTTTATGGCTGGACCTTGAACCTTTATCATGCTGTCCAAGAAGGATACGCCCTCTCCCTTTTATCAATAACTTAGATCAATTGGATTTGTTGAAGTAAAAACATGGTAGTTTATAGTACTTTGTTAGCGTGGCAAGACATAAGGAACTACTTGAATATTTCTCCCTTTATCTCTGTTCGATCCTCTCTGACTTTAAACTGGATCTACCAACTTCGATTAGAAGTATTGGCCTATTGAACTGGTCCTTTTCTGGTCTGACTGATTTGGTCTGATCTTTTGATTTCTGGTTCTATCAAATCATTTAATCAAATCAGGAACAATAGCAACATCCCTCAAAAAGATTTTTATAAATACCTTCAAATTCGGCACTTATGGAGTCATTGTTCAGGTCCAATGTATTCCATATGGAACTGATGGATTTAGAAAATACTCTGGTTTTAACCAAATCTGCCAAAGGTTTGATTTCCAAGTTTTATGCATCTTTACTCGGTTCTGAACCATCAAGCTTTGACTCCGTCAAGTGGTTGTGGGAGCATAATCTGGAGGTGAAATTCAGTCCTTTAGATTGGCTCAAGATTTGCAATGGAACCTTTCCTCAATGCTCTTGTATTTCTATACTAGGGGTTGAACCAATTAGTCGACTAGTCGACTAGTCGACTCTAGGACGTCTCGCGAGTTTTTACATTTCATGTCGACTAGTCGCAGTCATGTGATTGCCGGTGGTGACAGCCTGTGCTGATCTGACAGCACAGTATACGTCACAAGACACAAGAAAAATAAGTTAATACATTAGTTTAAATGATGTGTAGATGGATGCATATTTGTGGTTTTACAGTGTTTTTAAAAGGAGATGGAGTTGCAGCTGCAGTCCACTACAAAACACGAGCCGTCTAAAACTCGCCCCCTTCCCGCTAAGGATGTCACTTAGCCGGCTCGCGAGTGTCTTTGTCACGACGATCTAACTAATACATTATGATGTTATGTTGCTGATTAAATAAAGATCTGTGGTAATGATAGCTGCTGATTAAATAAAAGCCTGTAGTTGGTAATGACAGTGTATACTTATCTGACATATATATAGCCGTGAGTTCGTGCTAAGAATGACACTTCGTGCTTAGAAGTGTCATCGGATCAGCTGTCAGAAGTGTATGACACTCTGACAGCTGATCTGACAGAACACTGGCTACAAAATGGCGTCTTCAAAACAGATCGAGGACAAGCCCGCATCTTGTCAAACAGGTAGAAATTACTGGGTCCTTGTATGACAATGTGCTCTTAGCGAACTCTTAGCGAAGAGAATATTGACAGCGAGTGAACTTTATTTACCCCCCCACCCCCGTGCCACCTCTTTTTATTGTTTTTACATGCCATCTAAAAGATGTGCGTTTCCTTTTGAATGTTGGTTTCCCAGCAACTTGTTATTTATCATAAACTATCCCGATGTTTTGTTGTTTCACTTGTTGCTGTTCTGTGTAAATGCCGTATTTTTCCGTGAAAACGGGTAATAAAGCCTCTACGTTACTCCAAAGCTTTGCGTCTTGCGTTGCTATGACGTCACAACGACTAGTCAACTCGACATCGACTCGACTTTTATCATGTTGACGTTGACTAGAAAATATCTTAAATCGTTCAATCTGCTGAGTCAGCAGAGCTTCCTGCCGCGCATCGGGCGGAGGAGAAGCAGGTGGTTTCGTTGAATTCAGCTGTAACCAAACGGGATCCGTTCATAACAAGTTCGGCTTGTGATGTTCCAAAAGCACCACGTAGTCAGTGTGATAATTTGACTCCTATAGTAACTATCCAGAGATCATCAGCATCAGCCGGTGTTTAGAAAAAAAAAGTCAGACCCGACTTTGTGCAACAAACGTTCCCCGCTGCTCACGAAGAATCTCCATAATAGACTTAGTAAAAGCAGGAGAAGGGGAGAGTGTGTGTGTGTGTGTGTGTGTGTGTGTGTGTGTGTGTGTGTGGGGGGGGGGGGTCAATATTTGCCGTGAAATTAGCTAATAAAGCCTCCAAGTAGTTGTGAAGGGTTTTTGCGCTTACGTCACTATGACGTCACCGCGACTAGTCGACATCGACTCGACTATTATCATGATGTAGTCGACCTTAAAAAATATGTAGTCGTTCAACCCCTATTCTATACACTCTATTTCAAACTTTTCTATACCCCTGTGCGTCTCCAGAGAATGTTCCCCAATCGTTCCAATCTTTGCTGTAAATGTTTTAGGCGTAGAGGTGTTTTTCCATCTACTCTGGTCATGTGATTTATTACAGACCTTTTGGAAAGACCTTCATTCTGTAACTGAAAAGATTTGGGGTGTTCGCTTCTCCTTATCCCCTGTTTTATCTTCTAAATGTTACCTCCTAATCCACATCCACATTCTAAATCTTTGTTTACAATTCTTCGATTTCTTGCTAAGAAGTGTATTTTGCTACGATGGACTTCGCCATATGTTCTTATAGTAAATATATGGATTACACAGATGTCCGTCACCTTACCTTTGGAAAAACTGACTCATGAACTTACCCACAAATCGGACACATTTTTGAAACTTTGGGGTCCTCTTGAGTCTTTTCTACTTAATCTTTAAGATTTTAGTATTTTATTTTACTGCTCTATTTATTCTTGCCTGTTTTTTTTCCTCTTCTCTTTTCCTCTTTTCTCTTAATGGCCGTGAGGTGACGTGGACTGGAGGAAGAAACTAACACCTTATTTCTTATTCATGTGGGGTACTATGATAACATAGTATAATTGTTTTGTTTATTTGTGTTTCTTTTGTGTGTGTATGTGTGTGGCAGCACAGGTTTCTCTTTTGTTCTCTGTATTGTAATTGATTTAAAATTAACCCTTTCGTGCATAGTGGTCACTACAGTGGACAGCTTTCTAAAAGCCATTTTCTTGTGCTTCCTGTGGATTTTTATGTTATAAATGCACACAGACCACTGAAGTGGACACTAATGCATCATAAAATATACCATCAACTACTGACCATCAGCTGCAAATGCAAGAAATTATTTTTGTTAAATACAATATGGCCAACAGACAAAAAAGCATGAGAACCGACCCGGTCCCTCCTTCTACTGTAGACGACTCTTGCAAGTAAAAAAAATATTGTGACATCAGATAACCCCTAAGGAACAATACTACTGATGTATTTTTCAAATAACAACTTTGTATTTTGACAAAATTACAATTGATCACATAAAAATAAAAAATTAAAAAAAAAATATTTTTACAAAAAGATTTTCCTACCTTTTTATGCCTTAAGAAAAGAATTTTAAAAAATAGAAAAAAAATTCTGACACAAAGGATCATAATTCATCCATCAGAGGGTTAATAAAAATAATAATAATAAAAAATATGGTCAATGGTTAATTTTTTGACCGATATTTGTAGGTAAGGGTGCACTAATGAATTGTCCTAATTTTCTTTCTTTTTGGGAAATTGGCTGATAGTATAATTTTCCAGTTTCTCATTCAGCTACAGCAAAAAGATTTAGAGCTCACTTTACCTTGGCCCAGCTTAATCAACATGAGGCCTTATGTAAACATCACTCCTGCATATTCTAGGTTCAGTATTTGCAGATCTTTTTGAAACATACCTGCAAATTATTCAGAGAAAACTTACTTATTCGTCGATTTTTTAAATTATTTTTTATTTTTATATTTTTAAGGGGTTTTATTGGCTATAGTGTCATCTATTTGACAGTTGTTAGATATGACAGTATGTCATGAGAGAGAAAGGGAAAGCATGCTGTAAAAGTCATGGCGCCAAACTGGAACCTGTGACAACCTCCATATACAGGTCTCAGGTTTTTATCCTTGTCCCACCGTTGTGTCCCATTGTGTATTTTTATCATAGAGCATATCTAAAAAATCTGTCAAAAAATGCAAAACCAGAAATTGAAATACTTCTTGACACACTATTGGTTAGCATTTGCAAAGCAGCCAAACCAAGAGCAAAATGTGTTTTCCCTGCCGCTGATTGGATGTAAGTGGAGTGGAGATAAGGAAGCTTCTGGGGAAGTGCCAACACGGTTTCCACTGTTCTTATGGCTGAATATTAATGTGTATTTGGTGTGTGAACTGTTAAAATATACAGTTGTGTTTTTAGAGGAAGACTCAAATATTTATTTCAGCTATTTGCAGGAAGCGGTTGTCCCTAACCAGAGGTCCACTGTAATCTTTACTGAAGTAATCAAACTAGAGGAGAAGCTAGGTTAGCTTCTACAGTAGAAGCTAACCTAGCTTCTACGGTGCATTCAAATGCAGTTCAAAACATCATGGTTGGAAACAAGACATGTCGTCACAATCCAGCAGGAGAAAACCTTTACAGCATTGGTTCTCAACATTTTCTGGGCCAGCAGCCCCCCTATCCATTATCCAGGTCCCTTACTGCCCCCCTCATCAAAGAGGATGTAGGCTACTTGCACTGAATATTCAATGAGAATGCATTATTGCACTCTCACTTATTAAATTCCTGTTTCTCTTTATTATTATTCCGACTTCCGTATGTTTTTCTGTGTTTAACTAGTAATGCTAACTTCAACTAATTTTCTGCTGAGTTATGCTACATCTTTTGCTAAATTTTAATATTGTACTTTTTGAAATATTTGCGCTTTTGTGCCAATTTCAGACCCATTAGAATTGAAATTCTTCAAAATTTCACAAAATTCTAAAATCTTCTACTTTGTGATAGCTTACTACTTCTGCCTACTTCAACGTAGATATGCCACTCAACTTTTAAACAAGTCACAAGGCTTTAAACTATCTATTTCACAGAGGTTTCCCCAAAAACTCTTAATTTTATCTGCTCTGAGGAAATCTTGACATGTCCAGAAGAGAATCGATATTATTGATGGTTGCAAACAACCTGGAGACAGGATTTATCAGCGGGGCTTCCTCCATCTTAGACTTAAACTCATCAGCTTTGTTTTATATCCTAATAATCTTGCACCTACCTCCGCCTGAACAAATGCCAGGTCTTAGCAGATTGCAGAAGACCAGCTCTTCAATAAACTCTGCATCACATCTGACAGTTGTAATGAGAACAACTGTCAGATGTTCTGCTGGTAGAACGTGGATTAAATGACAGTTTCTCAGAATGAACATCACAGAAGGGCTGCAAGCAGCCATTTTACATGCAATCATATTATTATCAAATCACCTGGAATCTCTTTTAGGTTTGCATATCACAGAACAGTGGAGCTTAGCTTCAATATGTGACTCTGTGCACATTCTAGACACATTAATCCCTCCTGATGTAGATGTAATCTTTGAATATGTTTGTATAAATATTTCTTTTACTGTGTTAAAAAAAATTATATAATACAAAAACAGTCCAATGTAGTCAAAAATATCAGCCAGATCCAGTACGCTCTTTGTTGCCCAATTTCTGTAGTTTTTTGGCAGATGATTAAAAGAAACATAATCCTCTGAACCAGCATTTCCAAAGCAAATCTAACTCCTACTTACGGCTGTCATAGCAGATGTTGCCAAGCGCTCGACCGGTTTGCAGTAAAACCTCCTGGTCAGTGGAGTTTAACAGCTGAACTAGAGGAGGGATGAGGCCAGCTTCCACACAGGGACTCCTCATGAACTCTGGAGAAAAGGGATCAGAATCCAATTACTAAACAGAATTAGAATTCTGAGTCTGAGTTTATGTGACAGAACGGCACATATGGAAGGAGAAAGCCAGAGATGACACACAATGAATCCATTAACCTCAGAATAGCCATGGAAAGATGTAGTGGACCAGGTTTTAGCTAATTCCCCTGTACAGATATGTGTAACAGTGACATTTCAAAATGAAAACACAAGTTGATCAGGTCAGTTCATTTCAATTTAGTTTATTTTATATAGTTCCATAAAAAATTAAATACAAATAGTAATCTAATGTTTTTACATCAGACTAAAGAAAAAAAATATCACAAGCAAGATGCAAAAAAATTAATTGCATAAACAACCCACCAATTTTTATAAATTAAAAAGTGTGGTGTGCATTTGTATATCCTACCTCTGATTACCTGCAGCTAGGCCTGTCGCGATAAACGATAAATCAATTAATCATACGATAAATTAAAACTATCGACGTCATTTCAATTATCGGCATTATCGTCTCTTCCGTCCTTTTTCTCTTTCTGTTGATGACACCGAATGAAAAAAGGCTCAACTCCGGTGCTCTCCACTGACCCTCCTTTCTCATTTCCTTAGTGCAGGGGTTGGCAACCTTTTCTACTCAAAGAGCCATTTGGGACCGCCTCACAATAAAAAGAAAGAACTTGGAGCCACAACCCATTTTGACGTCATATATATAAAACCTATATGCTATGTACAAAAATCGATACTATGTTGCGTTTATGAAATCAACGAACTGCTGCAGAGAACACAAAATTTTATTTCTGCACGTAACAAAACGCATTTTACACTTTGTTGATGCTCAATTTCAAACAAAATACCCTCTGTCTATTTGGGTCTTTGTATTTAAGAAATAAAAATCGAAACTTACCCAACCCGCACTGAAGGAAAAATAGAAACAGAATGCAGTCACTTGTCTACAGAGTCCCCTAGGGGACATGGGGATTTTTTTTTATTTTGCGCTCCCTCACAAAACCTTTCGCGTTCCCTCGCAAAACTTTTGCGTTACCTCGCAATACTGTACTGGTCAGTTATGCAGCATAATTGAATACTGCAAGCCTTTCTTACGATGGGCGCCGTACTTTCTGCTTTAATATAAGGTTATGTGAGGTTTTTCCATGAATGTTAATATCTTTTTGTGAAATATCTGAAGTTTTATATCTTTCTTTAGGATAGAAAGGCACCACAAACCTACGATATAAACAGAAACTTTCCGTAAGTAGGAAAGAAATAAAAATAGATTATAATTTGGACTATTTCTGAGTTATTATCGCAGGTAATAAGTCATCCGACAGTTTTGATTGTGTCTCTGTTGTGTTCACAGTCTGAATGGTTTAAAGAGCTGCTTTCAGTGCCGCTCCATCTTAGCCTTAACAGACATAAACATACAGTAAAAAATAAATCGATTTTCAATCAGTGTTTTGCACCAAACAGTTAATAATAATAAGTTTTCACTGAGGCTCTGTAAGAGCCATATGAATGAAATAAGTAATTATTGATATGACAGGAGCAGCGACTTTGACACTTAGGAGTGTCGACGTGGGAGTGACGTCACCAGGTATGAATGGGAAGGATACTGGCTTTGTGTGTATGAGGAAGCGGTGAGCGGGGCGGTCAGTCCTTGCAAAGTTTGGAGCATGATCATCAAAATGGAATAAATCGATAATTGTGACAGAATAAAGAGGTTTGGAGTTGATTGATAAACGGACAGATGAGATTCCCCGAGTTAACCCAGTGCGGCCCTTTACCATCATTAGTTTGTCGTGTTTTTAATAATAAAAACTTGTTAATAGTAAAAACTGTTTGGTGCAAAAAACAGATTGAAAATCGATTTATTACTGTATGTTTATGTCTGTTAAGGCTAAGATGGAGCGATACTGAAAGCAGCTATTTAAACCATTCAGACTACGAACACAACAGAGACACAATCAAAACTGTCAGATGACTTATTACCCGTGATAATAACTCAGAAATAGTCCAAATTAGGTTGTATTTTTTATTTCTTTCCTACTTACAGAAAGTTTCTGTTTATATCGTAGGTTTGTGGCGCCTTTCTATCCTAAAGAAAGATATAAAACTTCAGACATTTCACAAAAAGATACTAACATTCACGGAAAAACCTCACATAACCTTATATTAAAGCAGAATGTACGGCGCCCATCGTAAGAAAGGCTTGCAGTATTCAATTATGCTGCATAACTGACCAGTACAGTATTGCGAGGTAACGCAAAAGTATTGCATGGTAACGCAAAAGAAAAAAAAATCCCCATATCCTCTAGGGCAGTGGTTCTCAAACTTTTTTCAGTGATGTACCCCCTTAAAAATATATTTTTAGTCAAGTACCCCCTGACATGGGCAAAACATTTTTGGAATTAAAAAGAGGTACAGTGCTGTAAAATCACTGTCTGATTTTTTAAAGCCAAACAACTTATATCAGTGAGCCTGACAAATACATCCATATTGCAAACATTGCATGGTTAAACAAAAAAGAAAAACAGAAGACGGTGACCACCAGGAAAGTATAAAACCAGTCAAACTGTTTTATTTTAAAGGATATTGAAACTAAATACTGAATATAAAATTCAGTGCATGAACACACATTTATATTTTATCGAACTTTTTACAAAATAATTTTTCCCAAGACTTATTATGAGGAGCCTACTGATTTTTTAAAGATATTTTGAAAAGCTTCACGTACCCCCTGCAGTACCTCCACGTACCCCCAGGGGTACATGTACCCCCATTTGAGAACCACTGCCCTAGGGGGCTCCATACTTGTCCTCCTCTTATTCAGGAGATAAAAATCAAAACTTATCCAAATATTATCCACCGGCACTGAACGAACCAAGCAAACCAAAAAATGCGCAGTCTGCTTCTGTGTCCTGTAGTACGGTACTACGGAGCCCTCTAGGGGACATGGGGAATTTTTTTCTTTTGCGTTACCTCGCAAAACCTTTTGCGTTCCCTCGCAATACTGTACTGGTCAGTTATGCAGCATAATTGAATACTGCAAGCCTTTCTTACGGTGGGCGCCGTACTTTATGCTTTAATATAAGGTTATGTGAGGTTTTTCCATAAATGTTAGTATCTTTTTGTGAAATATCTGAAGTTTTATATCTTTCTTTAGGATAGAAAGGCACCACAAACCTACGATATAAACAGAAACTTTCCGTAAGTAGGAAAGAAAAAAAAATACATCCTAATTTGGACTATTTCTGAGTTATTATCGCGGGTAATAAGTCATCTGACAGTTTTGATTGTGTCTCTGTTGTGTTCGCAGTCTGAATGGTTTAAAGAGCTGCTTTCAGTGCCGCTCCATCTTAGCCTCAGACATAAACATACAGTAAAAAATCGATTTTCAATCAGTGTTTTGCACCAAACAGTTTTTACTATTAACAAGTTTTTATTATTAAAAACATGACAAACTAATGATTGTAAAGGGCCGCACTGGGTTAACTCGGGGAATCTCATCTGTCCGTGTATCAATCAACTCCAAACCTCTTCTTTCTTTGTTCTGTCACAATTATCGATTTATTCCATTTTGATGATCATGCTCCAAACTTTGCAAGGACTGACCGCCCCGCTCACCGCTTCCTCATACACACAAAGCCAGTATCCTTCCCATTCATACCTGGTGACGTCACTCCCACGTCGACACTCCTAAGTGTCAAAGTCGCTGCTCCTGTCATATCAATAATTACTTATTTCATTCATATGGCTCTTACAGAGCCTCAGTGAAAACTTATATTATTAACTGTTTGGTGCAAAACACTGATTGAAAATCGATTTATTTTTTACTGTATGTTTATGTCTGTTAAGGCTAAGATGGAGCGGCACTGAAAGCAGCTCTTTAAACCATTCAGACTGCGAACACAACAGAGACACAATCAAAACTGTCAGATGACTTATTACCCGCGATAATAACTCAGAAATAGTCCAAATTATAATGTGTTTTTATTTCTTTCCTACTTACGGAAGGTTTCTGTTTATATCGTAGGTTTGTGGTGCCTTTCTATTCTAAAGAAAGATATAAAACTTCAGATATTTCACAAAAAGATACTAACATTCATGGAAAAACCTCACATAACCTTATATTAAAGCATAAATACGGCGCCCACCGTAAGAAAGGCTTGCAGTATTCAATTATGCTGCATAACTGACCAGTACAGTATTGCGAGGGAACGCAAAAGTTTTGCGAGGTAACGCAAAAGAAAAAAAATCCCCCATGGGATTTTTAGCAGTTTATCAACTGCTAGGGGGCTCCGTACGCTTCAGCCTTTCGCATCAGCTCCGAAACGGCCTTTTTTCCTCTCCTCTCCCTCGGGATATTTTTTAGCAAAGACAGAGTGTTTGCTCTTGAAATGTCTTTCAACATTTGACTTCTTGTTGTTTGCCAGTCTTTCGCCACATATTAAGCAGACTGGTGAACCAGTTTCATCAGCGGTGAAAGCAAAATGATCTGTCCACATAGCATTAAATGTTCTGCCATCTTCAGAATGTTTCCTTTTCTTGGATTTATTTATGATGTATCTTCCAGGCAAGGATCAAAAAGTCAATAAATCAGTGAGCTAAAAACATGCGGTCTGCCAGACATGTGGGGTATGCCAGGAATGCCTGTCGCACATCGGCGGACATGAAGTATATTTTGGGTGCTTAAAATGTTCAAAACTTTTGTTTTAATGTTACAAGTTTACCATAATCTTCAGATTTAGAAATTTATTTTAAAATGATTTTAATTTATAATTTTTTAATGATTTAATTTTAATAAAATATTCTATTTCCCAAAGTCACTGGGAGCCACAACAGAAGGATGAAAGAGCCACACGTGGCTCCGGAGCCATTGGTTGCCGACCCCTGCCTTAGTGTAATACCCAGCGCACACTACACTATCTTAGAGCTGTTGGCCTCCCATTTTCAAAACCTGACTGACCACACATTCGCCGACAGAAATCCTAGGTATAACGGTTCGATCGGGTTCGTTCCTGCCGTGTGGTGTCCAACAATGGGCACAAAATATTGGCTACAACTCCAGTGAACTAATTTTAAAACCAGGCATTAATCAATGCTTTACTACAGTATACCTGCAATGCATGTGGCTAGTGTCAGCGTAAAGTCCTGACTGAATGAAAATCATTAGAACCTATTTATGTCACGTTAACGAAGAACAGTTGAAAAGTTACCGGGTTTATCAACTGCGGTAGCAATTTCGCTCCAACTCCTCTCCTTGTCATTTCTATATTCTTTGCATGTTGAATAAATATTAATGTTGTTTCCACATATCATCTCCAATGTCCGCTGGACTTCGGGTTGCGCCGTGTCAGCTGTTTGGGATTCCCCGACGTAATTTCCCCTCAGAAAGCACTGAGGAGAATCCGCGCTTTCTGATTGGCTACCTGTCACATTCAACAGGTGGAGTTAAAGCTCCCAGTCGGTGAAAACCCCTGATTTGGATCGAAGCGGCAACGACGATCTACCGTAGCACACCACACAATCTTAGAAAGACCAACGTTCTAAGACTGTTGTAAGGGGAAAAATAGGAGCAAAAAATCATGTAGTGTGAACTATTGCATCAGGTAGTCGATGTGCCCATCTTCTCTATTTAAATCTAATTATTACTGAAGGGCAATATAGTATACACACTTCATAATCTGCAGTCTTTTGGTTGAATACAGTATTTATTTCCACTTTGGCTTTATGTTGTTTAGTTTTTATCAAGTACATTTTTTGTTAATGGAGACTGAGAATCCATTTTGTTTGTGGTTGTTTTGTTTATTTTGTTTATTAGTTCCAGTGTTAAATATTCTTTTGAAAATAAAGTGTATCTATCTTTGGCAGGAAATCGCATGCATTATTACGTCATTACCATTAAATCAGTGTAAAAAGGTCTTCAAACAATATTATCGTTTATCGCAATAATTTTTTGAGACAATTAATCGCTCAGCAAAATTTGCTATCGTGACAGGCCTACCTGCTGCTCTTTTGAGCTATGACTCTACCATGCTCTTTGTATCTATTAATATGCAAAGTAGCTCAAACTCAGGCTGGATGGAGAGTGTCTCTGAAAAATCAATTTCCAAGACTGCAGATTTGGATTTAGGTCTGGACTTTGACTGGGCCATTTTAATCATATAAATATGCCTTGATCTAAATCACAGCTTCTCATTCCTTGTTATCAGAGCCCCCTCTAATCATGAGTAAGCATTTACTGCAGTTAAGAGTCCATTCAGCTGTTAAATGTATTAGGGTTGCAATTAACTATTATTTTATTAATCAATTATTCTAATGATTGATCAGATAAAGAAATCTGCAGATTTTTCAAAATACAGTACAGTAAATGCAGTAAAAATGTAAATAAAGAAATAATTCAATTCCTTTTTAAAGTTAGAAAACAATCATTTCATTGTATAAAATGTATAGCATTTTATACGTGTAGCGTGAGTGAACGATACATTATTTGTGGCAAAGGAAGCACCTGCAGCTAAAACAATCCTAACATCAACAAGTGAAAAGCTCAGCTCTGTCTGCTGAGCTGAACATCAACAGTGTCGGGCTGATCAGGGATTTTTCAATTTACTATCAAATTAATTACTGTAAATAAAAGGTGTTTAGTAGGAGATTTTTTTTAAATAGAATTTGAATCAGGTGAAGCTAAAACTGCCACTTGAGTTCTGGGTAGAACTTGCACACAAAGTATGTGCATTTAAGGTTTTGCCTACTTTAAATGCAAAATGTTTATACTTTCTGTACATGTTTGACTTAATTATTTTACATTTCTTCTTTCAGCAAAAGGCCTTTTTTAGTCTGTAGTCCCCAGCTAACAATTAACCAATTACAAAATTAGTTGACAATTATTTTAATTGATTCACCATGATTAATCCAATTCATTGTTCCAGCCCTGAACAGAAAGGAAAGCTTCCACAACAAAAATCACGCATGTGATACAAGATGCAGGTGGTGGAGTTTCTACCTTCAATCTACCTAAATAACCAACTGAAGGAAAACACAGAGCTGTCTTTAACACGGCAGCCACTGATTGCACACATTTTCAGATGCAATGACAGATAAATGCCAGCAGATTGTTGCCTGGCTCAGCTAACTACTGGCAAGTGATCATTAGCTGCTATCCTGCACAATGAGAATTCTTTGATTATCATAACCTTTCCTTGCTCAAGATTTATTCAGGTCTCCTATTCCTCTAAAAACTTTCATCACACAGAAAAATGATGGAAAATCAATATCCAACTCCAGGATTTCCCCCAGTGCATTATAAGATTGGCGGCCAGCCATGCTGTGCTAGTCCCCTTGCCAGGCTAAGTGTTGCTTGTTTATGTTTTTAGGAAAATAATAATAATAATAATAATAATAATAATAATAATAATAATAATAATAATAATAATAATAATAATAATAATAATAATAATAAAACACTTAATAAAAAAAAAAAAATTAAAGCCGGATTGCAAACGTCTCTGTTGCTCTGAGCGTTTCACTGCCTCAGCAGATTTATTCCTAAAAGATAGGTTTATAGTTGACGCATTTAAAGCCGGAAGAGCAAACCAATAACACAGCTGGCGCCTCTGTGCTTTACCTTTCACACTGCTGCTGCTTGATTTCTGAAGTTTACCTCAGCGCGGATCGCGCACGCCTCCTTTCACTCAAACTGGACATAGCCTCACCTATATGAATATTTACATTGATCCCCTGTGAGGAATTATGTTTCTTTGGAGAACTCTATATCAAGGTAGGAGTTTAAAACCCACTGCATTAGCTCTGGTTGCGCAGCTCTATATGAACCGCAGGAATAACTTGTACTCTCGCTTTCAGAGGTACGGTTTGAGGGAGTGGTGAGAAGGATTTATCTTTGTGAACAAAGAATTATGTGGGGCATTTACATTTCAACACACTGCCCAGAGTGGCTCTGTCTTCCCTGTAAAGTTTATGTCTGTGTTCCTTCCCGGTTGGCCTGAGAGTTAGTGGGTAAGAACTAGTGCTTAACAACTCATCATGCAACTCATCAGCCTGGTGAGGACCTTTTGTGCTCGCCTTGTAGTCACACATCTTGTTGGTTTTATATAATTTTTAGCATTAATTTTCCGGTTACACGATGCATCAAACCATATCGAATGCTTTGTCCACTTAGTCAGCCATAGTCAATGCGCGTGGCAGAGGTGAGATCTGAAAGTCTTGTCACATAAAGTCCAAGAAACCAAAACTACTGGTAGTAATATTTCACAGACGTAGAGCTGCTCAACCTGTACCAGACAGTAAACTTTCACACCGAACGTCTGCTTAACGCTGAAGCATGTAACTTAAATAAAAAGATTTTAGCTATGTATTAAAATATGTCGAAATAGGTCTAAATTAGGTGAAGTTATTGTCAGATAATTTTTCCATTTTGACAGACAACAGTATCACTTATCCCTATACCAAAAAATTAACAACCATTCCAGGCGATCGGCAGAGATTGGCCTCATAAATGATCTTTACCAACTGCAAAAAACCTGATCAGAGCGTTCATATATATACTGTACAGTCATATGAAAAAGTTTGGGCACCCCTATTAATCTTAATTATTTTTATTTCTAAATATTTGGGTGTTTGCAACAGCTATTTCAGTTTGATATATCTAATAGCTGATGGTATTGAATTGAGGTTTATTGTACTAACAAAAAATGTGCAATATGCATTAAAACAGAATTTGACAGGTGCAAAAATTTGGGTACCCTTATCATTTTATTGATTTGAATACTCCTAACTACTTTTCACTGACTTACTGAAACACAAAATTGGTTTGGTAACCTCATTAAGCTTTGAACTTCATAGACAAGTGTATCCAATCATAAGAAAAGGTACTTAAGGTGACCAGTTGCAAGTTGTTCTCCTATTTGAATCTCCTCTGAAGAGTAGCATCACGGGCACCTCAAAACAACTCTCAAATTATCTGAAAACAAAGATTGTTCAACATAGTTGTTTAGGGGAAGGATGCAAAAAGTTGTCTCAGAGATTTAAACTGTCAGTTTCCACTGTGAAGAACATAGTAAGGAAATGGAAGACCACAGGGACAGTTCTTGTTAAGCCCAGAAGTGGCAGGACAAGAAAAATAGAGGCAGAGAAGAAGAATGGTGAGAACAATCAAGGACAACCCACAGACCACCTCCAGAGACCTGCAGGATCATCTTGCTGCAGATGCTGTCACTGTGCACCGTTCAACAATTCAGCACACTTTGCATAAGGAGAAGCTGTATGGGAAAGTGATGCGACAGAAGCCTTTTCTGCAAGCACGCCACAAGCAGAGTCATTTGAGGTAAGCAAAAGCACATTTGGACAAGCCAGCTTAATTTTTGGAACAAGGTCCTGTGGACTGAAGAAACAAAGATTGAGCTGTTTGGTCATAAAAATAGCAGTTATGCATGGGGGCAAACAAACACAGCGTTCCAAGAAAAACACTTGCTACCCACTGTAAAATTTGGTGGAGGTTCCATCATGCTTTGAGGCTGCGTGGCCAATGCCGGACTGGGAATCTTGTTAAAGTTTAGGGTTGCATGGATCCCACTCAATATCAACAGATTCTTGAGAATGGATATTTCAGCAAGACAATGATCCAAAACACCGCTCCAAATCTACTCAGGCATTCATGCAGAGGAACAATTACAATGTTCTGGAATGGCCATCCCAGTCCCCAGACCTGAATATCATTGAACATCTGTGGGATGATTTGAAGCAGGCTGTCCATGCTCGGCGACCATCAAACTTAACTGAACTGGAATTGTTTTGCAAAGAAGAATGGTCAAAAATACCTTCATCCAGGATCCAGGATCTCATTAAAATCTACAGGAAGTGACTAGAGGCTGTTATTTTTGCAAAAGGAGGATCTACTAAATATTAATGTCACTTTTCTATTGAGGTGCCCATATTTTTGCACCTGTCAAATTTTGTGTTAATGAGTACTGCACATTTTCATTTAGTCCAATAAACCTCATTTCAATACTGAAATATTACTGTGTCCATAAGTTATTGGTTGTATCAAACTGAAATAGTTGTTGCAAACATAATTAAAATAATTAAGATTAATAGGGGTGCCCAAACTTTTTCATATGACTGTATTTTATATATATATATATATATATATATATATATATATATATATATATATATATATATATATATATATATATATATATATACACATATAACCAGGTGTTTCAGTTTTTTTTATATTGTTTATATATATATATATAGTTTTTTTTAAGATTCTATAGTTGTGGGTTTAAATAGTGTTTCACTAGAGATGTTTTCCCGTGACATATAATTAACCAGTAATATTTTTACTTTTTTTTTTTTTTTTACGTTTTCTGTCAACTTAACATCTCTTAATACAAAACACGGAGGACCGCCGCGGTGCCCCGTCCACCGGGCTTAGAAAGTTTTCTGGGAGAAACCCTGCAACTCTGTATTTATGAGAGGTTTGAGTGAAGAAGGGCCAGTCAGGAAAGGCTCTGACCAAGCTAACACCTGGCTTCCCTTTATCCAAGCAGAGACCATCCTTAGCAGATGAACCTGGTCACTGACTTGGCAAGAGGAACTTACCGTTTTTAGCCATCTCTGCTATGATGTTGGCGACCTTTGGGGTGCAGGAAGACTGGGGGTTGAGCAGGGTGGGGAGCAGGGATAGGATGCCCATTTCCTGCATCTTTCTGCTGGCCTCTGTGTCTGCAGGAGGAAATCACAGAGAATTCAGTTCTGAAGACATGAAACTAACTTCAGAGAGAGACGCATTGTGATCATACTGTGAACAAACTTAAGTGTTTTATAGCTCCCAAATTTGTTTAACTTTTAATATTCCAATTTTTGAGTCACATTTGAATCAAGTTTTAATCTTGTTTTATCCCAAACAAAAACTAAATGCAAATATTACACATACAGTACAGACCAAAAGTTTGGACACACCTTCTAATTCAATGGGTTTTTTTATTTTCATGACTATTTATAAGACAAGAAATCCCACTTATTAACCTGACAGGGCACACCTATGAAGTGAAAACCATTTCAGGTGACTACCTCTTGAAGCTCATCAAGAAAATGCAGAGTGTGTGCAAAGCAGTAATCACAGCAAAAGGTTGCTACTTTGAAGAAACTAGAATTTAAGGGGGATTTTCAGTTGTTTTACTCTTTTTTGTTTAGTGCATATTTCCACATGTGTTACTCATAGTTTTGATGCCTTCAGTGTGAATCTACAATGTCAATAGTCATGAAAATAAAGGAAACTCGTTGAATTAAAAGGTGTGTCCAAACTTTTGGTCTGTACTGTATGTTTTTTAAAGAGTTATGTCAGTCAGCCAAATAGACTTCCAGGTATATTTGGAATCTAAAAATGTCAGAATTTATAGATTCAAATTTCCAGAACCCTACGTTTTTTTTATAGACAATTCCAAACATACACTGCCTGGCCAAAAAAAAAGTCACCACCTGGATTTAACTAAGCAAATAGGTACAAACCTCCTATTGGATAAGTACTGCATAGGCAATTATCTTTCAGCTGGCAACAAGTTATTTAACCCCAGCTGATGCAATGAGTAACAGCTCATTTCTTAAACAACCATGGCAAAAGACACATCCTGTGGTCGTGGAAAAGACGTTAGTCTGTTTAAGAAGGGTCAAATCATTGGCATGCATCAAGCAGAGAAAACATCTAAGGAGATTGCAGAAACTACTAGAATTGGGTTAAGAACTGTCCAACGCATCATTAAAAACTGGAAGGATGGTGGGGAACCATCGTCTTCCAAGAAGAAATGTGGTCGGAAAAAAATCCTGAATGATCGTGATCGGCGATTACTTAAACGTTTGGTCAAATCAAATCGAAGAAAAACAACAGCAGAACTCAGGAGTATGTTTAATTGTGAACGCAAAAGCATTTCCACACGCACAATGCGAAGGGAACTCAAGGGGTTGGGATTGAACAGCTGTGTAGCCGTAAGAAAACCTCTAATCAGTAAGGCTAACCAGAAAAAAAGGCTTCAGTTTGCTAGGGAGCATAAAGATTGGACTCTGGAGGAATGGAAGAGGGTCATGTGGTCTGATGAGTCGAGATTTACCCTGTTCCAGAGTGATGGGCGCATAGGCCTGTCACGATAGCAAATTTTGCTGAGCGATTAATTGTCTCAAAAAATTATTGCGATAAACGATAATATTGTTTGAAGACCTTTTTACACTAATTTAATGGAAATGACGTAATAATGCATGCGATTTCCTGCCAAAGATAGATACACTTTATTTTCAAAAGAATATTTAACACTGGAACTGATAAACAAAATAAACAAAACAACCAAAAACAAAATGGATTCTCAGTCTCCATTAGCCTAACCAAAAATGTACTTGATAAAAACTAAACAACATAAAGCCAAAGTGGAAATAAATACAGCATTCAACCAAAAGACTGCAGATTATGAAGTGTGTATACTATATTGCCCTTCAGTAATAATTAGATTTAAATAGAGAAGATGGGCACATCGACTACCTGATGCAATAGTTCACACTACATGATTTTTTGCTGCTATTTTTCCCCTTACAACAATCTTAAAACGTTGGTCTTTCTAAGATTATGTGGTGTGTTACAGTAGATCGTCGCTGCCGCTCCGATCTAAATCAGGGGTTTTCCCCGACTGGGCGATTAACGCAGCCTGTTGAATGTGACAGGTAGCCAATCAGAAAGCGCGGATTCTCCTCAGTGCTTTCTGAGGGGAAATTACAGAGGGGGATCCCAAACAGCTGACACTACACAACCTGAAGTCCAGCGGACATTGGAGATGATATGTGGAAACAACATTAATGTTTATTCAACATGCAAAGAATATAGAAATGACAAGGGGAGAAGTTGGAGCGAAATTGCTACCGCAGTTGATAAACCCCGTAACTTTTCAGCTGTTCTTCGTTATGTGACGTAAATAGGTTCTAATGATTTTCATTCAGTCAGGACTGACACTAGCCACATGCATTTCAGGTAGACTGTAGTAAAGCATTGATTAATGCCTGGTTTTAAAATTAGTTCCCTGACTTGTGGCCATTATTTTGTGCCCATTGTTGGACACCACACGGCACGATCGAACCCGATCGAACCGTTATACCTAGGATTTCTGTCGGGTAATGTGTGGTCTGTCAGGTTTTGAAAATGGGCAGACAATCAGCCGACAGCTCGTGTGCGCTGGGCGTTACACTAAGTAAAATGAGGAAGGGGGGGTCAGTGGAGAGCACTGGAGATGAGCCTTTTTTCATTCGGTGTCATCAACAGAAAGACAAAAAGGCCGGAAGAGACGATAATGCCGATAATTAAAATGACGTCGATAGTTTTAATTTATTGTACGATTAATTGATTTACCGTTTATCGCGACAGGCCTACTAGTTACATTCTAGTACTAGTTAGATTCTTATTTACTAGTTACATTCGTGTGAGGGAAACCTGGAGGGTTCCCTTCACAAGATGCAGTCCTGGGCGGTTGCCCATGTCAGAAACGCCACTGCACCTCAGTGATTGTGTCACTAGGACAGTCCCCAAGCAAGAAAACCTGCATTAGTACATTTGAATACAGATATCTTGGTTATATTGTTTAGTTGCTACTGTTTTATCACATAACGGCTCCACAGGTTCAGTGGGGCACCATGGTCATTCAGTTTGAATCTAAAGCGCTACAAGACTGCAGCCGTCACGTTCGGCTTTTAAACCTGCGTTTTCCCATTTCACTCCTCCTCATCAGGCTTTATACTAACCTCTGTGGTTGGAAACTAGGGGCCTGGCAGGTAACTGAGCTAATGGTCACACGGTGACCGGAGACAACGCTGCTCCCTCTTTATTCCTTTCTATGGAGTTTGTGCGGTGTGAAAATTTGAGCTTGTACACAGAGATGTGCACAGACGGGTTAGCGACGCAACACAAAAAGTTAAACATTTTTTAACTTTTGTAGCCGTCATCGTCGCTATTGAGCCCCATGTATGGGGTTCAGTCCAAGTGGCTTTTAACTCCCTGGTTGTTAAGCCGTTACTAAGAAACCAAGAGGGAGGAGTAATCTGAAAATCTTAAACCATCAGCAATCAAACAGAAGCAGCAAAAACTGTAGAGTACAACAGTTGTCTCATTGTCAATTTTTCTAGCCATTAGTGTCCATACTCAGATAGCCTGCCTTCAATACACCTTGAAGGTTGTCTAATTGTGAAACAGTACTAATACAGTAAACAAAAAAGATGTGCCCATTGCACACAGTATGTTTACCCTTAAACATTGCTCAGCCTTCTGGCATTACATCAGCACACTCGTCCTGAGCACATTTCACACCTGGACTAACTGAGCTACCATCTGATCATCACTGTGTTGTTCCTTTGAAACATATCAAGGATATAAAGATATTTGTGAGTTCTGATGGAGAGAGCAGTCTCCATAAACTGAAGTGGATCAGTGTACTTACAACACACCAAGTAGAACCTATAGTTTGTACTCACTGTTTTGGGTGAGTGCGCTCAGCAGGCAGTCCAGGCTGTTCTCCGTGCTGTCAGTGGTATTGTCTGTAGACGCCAGCTTCAGCTTCTCCAGCGCTTCCCTAAGGCTCTCTGAACACAAACACATCACTATTAGGACCACAGCGAGCAACCATCAGCAGCATCACCTGAAGAAACAAAGTTTTTTGAGATGATGATTTGTGATGCTGAAACAAACTATTTGGATCAGATATGGGAGCTGGAGAATGTTGAGTGTCATGCGATGGAATTCACACTGCTTGAGCCTTTCCATGTTTCATAATCTTAGAAGTCACAAACCAGAGTTCCCCCAATGCTTTATCAGCCTGGGGGCCACCAGGCTTTACTTGCCTCCCCACCAGGCTAAGCGTTGTTTATTTTATAAAGGGTGTTTTATACAAGAGTTAACAGTAACAGTAAAGGCAGATTAAGCTAGGTATATAAATGATGCAATGAACTGGGCGTGAGCAACAACTGCGCCACCCTACACCTGCCCATTGGCTTCATACGCTAATGCTATCATTTCAAAATGATGATGCCTGCTTGTTCACACAATTATTCCCCTCTTCCAGACTTCACACAAGAAATAAATATTTCCCTTATGCATTATCTGAGTCTGGAGGATCTTTTATTTTGAAAATCTTTTAACCAGATTCTCTCAGTTATGCCAACATTGAGCCCACAAGAAGCAAAATGAGTAAGAAACAGATCAGATGTCTTTGGAAAGTTTCTTTGCGAAGGCAAAAGGCCCAGAGAAGAGACAGGAGAATGTATTTATCCCAGTAAGTTATTTCCACATTCTAAGCCCAATCTACATGATATGTGGCGACCGGCTCGCTAATGAGGCAACGAAGCTTCAAACTGCTATGCCATAAGCAATACTTCAGATGTCATTGTTTCTCATCACTCCCAGAAGTCAACAAACTATGCACTAAGGAGATAAAAAATCATCAAAGTGTTTTTTCTTCTGCAGTGTCCTCCAACAAACCTCTTGTTTTCAGTGTATATACTGGCCATGATTTCTGGTTTCATTACACAAAGCAGCCAATCAGTGACAAATTACTGTTTTGGTTATCAAATGGAGGGTTTCATGTTAAAAAAAAACAACTGGTCAAATCTTTGATTATGTGCCTGACAAACTATGGTCAAAATGGATGCATAACTACTGGTGTAAATTTTGATTGCAACACAGGAAAAAAATTAACAAAATGAGATACACTCATCTGTTGTTCAATGGCCAATATTGTCAATCTTCTAAATCAGTGCTGGCCAATTTAGACTTTCTTTCAGCAAGTCCATTTGATGAGTTCTAATTTTTAAATCAACATTTACATCTTACAAACACTGACCAAAAGGGGAAAAAATCTGCAGCTTTTTTGATTGAAGTTATTACTTAGAATCCAATGGAAAACATAGACATTCCGTATTATCCCCACCTATTGTAACAGTCATACTGCTTGGTTCCTAGACATGAGTAGGTATCACCACAAGGGGGCGCCTATTCCCTTTTTCTTTTGTTGTACTATTGTACAGAGTAAGAACCCGTCTTCCATGTGGTGTAGAGGAGATCATCGGTGATGATGAGGTGCAGAGCGGTGAATTATCGTTTCTTTTCTCATGTATGAGACTGTAATGTTAGTACCGTGGAGACCTGGCTTTACATGGACGAAGTGAAAATAAAGTGACCGTGTGGAAAACTTCAACAGTGCGTCCTGCTGTTTTGGGTTAGAGTGGCTAACCACCATTGCTAACTCCTTCTCCAACCTCTCACCGCACCGTCACACTATGCAGCAAATAATATCATCCCATGTCTACTCAATGAAATCAAACAAAGGAGCATCAAAAGCCACGTTTGTTGATGCATTTCAAAAAAGAAAAAAGTGAGACTTTTCAGTTTTGAACCACTTAATGAACTGACTTTATAGTAACTGACCTGCTAATCACAAGTGCCAACATCAATCACTGCCTGGTTGATCATAAAAACTTTACTGTCTGATTTTAATTAGGAGTATCACCTAAGCTAATCAACAACATTCAGTACAACAGCAAAAAGGTTAACAACATAGGAAACTAAATTAAGTGATATCAAAGCTCTGTTTTCATTGATCTCCTCAGAACTGTTCAGTAAGTTAGAATACTGCACTGCCTGAAAATTTGGTTTTCATATATATATATATATATATATATATATATATATATATATATATATATACAGTGTTGGGTAGTAACGGATTACATGTAACGACGTTACGTATTTTAATTACAAAAAAAGAGTCACTGTAATTCATTACAGTTACAATGAGAAAATATGTAATTCAGTTACAGTTACTTCCGAAAATATTAAGAATTACAAATTTAGTTACATTTAAAAAAAAAAAAATGAACAAAAACCTTTGCGAAATATGTAATGATATTTTTATTGCTTTGCACCCTATATCGCCTTTTCCCGCTACGGCTCCTTGTCTCTATCATATCTGCCAGCCGCAATGCCACTCTGATGGTCCATCCTGTGCTGGTGGAGCCTCCTGGAGGAACAGCAAGCGAGCGGACGGTTCCATTTCAGCTCAAGCAGCGCATCAAAAATGACAGCCTTCCAGCACTGGAAATATAAGGAGCATTTCATTTACATATGTGAAAATGGCTCAAATTTAACCGTGCAGTGCAAGAAGTGTTTGCCGGCTATCAAGAACTTGTCCACGTCGAAGCAATCTATGTCAAACCTGAGGAAACATTTAGAGGTAAGTGCAACTCACTGATAGACGAAGCGTATTGTTTTACGAATATTTGACTGTTTGGTGTTGATGCATGACAAACGTTGGAATCTATTCTTTCCCATGAGACATTGTATGCAATGTGCTAGTGTTATGGTTTTCATGATGAACATAAAGTAAACTAGAAAATTCCTGAAGAAATTTAACTGGGGCCTGCCAAAGTGTGCCCGTCGGTTTGGACCCAGCGTTCTGATGCTAAAAATTAGCATCAATGCTAAGCTTAGCTAAATAGTAGTCACTAGCTTGTGGAATTTTATAACTTGCTTCGCAAGTCAGTCACTACTCTCCTTATGCATTGCTATGGGCAGGCCCCAATTAATGCTACTTTGAACATATAATTATTAATTATAGTATATTTTTCTTCTATCTTTTTTTCTCTCTCTCTTTTCAGAGGAAGCATCCAGGCGTTCTTCTGAAAGAAGAACTCTTGACACTACGTTGTAGTGTCCACAGTTGTTTTGCTTGTCTAACACAGTGATTGAGTGATTTTGGAAAACTATTGTTTTTCCCGTTTTGATTTTGAATGATATGTTGCAAACACTTCTATTTTTGTCAACATTCCATTGACTGTTAAATGTTCAATGACTAACTTGACTACCCATCGTCCATCTTAATTCTTGATGCACTGTATTGTGCCGTGTTTAATTTTACAAGCAAGGGTGTGCAAAGAAAAAATCAAGAAAAATAAAATGTGATGTAAAAGTCTTACTTTGCTTATTTATTACTAAACTAGAGCACTTCATTGTCATTGCACATGTATGAAGTAATGAAATGCAGTTTGGCATCTAATCAAGTGCAACGTGTGCAGATTGTACAGCATGCAGTATTTAGAGATAAAATGCAGTTATTCACAGCTAGGGTAAGGAAAGATGGTTGATAGATATGTGCAGCAGAATAAATAAATTACCCCTAGGGAAATGCATGTATGTGCAGAGCCACTGTAGATAGGGCTATACAGGTGCGAATTGAAGAGGAACACTGTACAAATGTTCGGATGGTACAGTAAGGTATGGATAGAGGGGAAGGAAAGACTGGTCTTTGGGAAGAGTTCAATAAGGTGACCACTGTAGGAAAGAAGTGGTTTCTGAACCTGCTTGTGTTAGTCTGTAAACTGCGTAAATGGTAGAGCCTGGGGGAGGAGCAGAAAAGAGTATGGCCCGATGAGAGGAGTCTGAGAAAATCTTACATGCCTGGTGCTGGCATCTCTTCTTGTGGACCTCCTGTGATTGCCTGTCAGCAATTCCCTCTCAGCTTAGTGCTCTTTTAAGGTTCCCACTCAGTTCTCAAAAATTAAATGTTGAACATGGGTCAATACTCATTAAAACCTCAAAGTAATCAAAAAGTAATCAAAAGTAATTAGTTACATTACTTTTTAAAAGTAATCGAAAAAGTTACACTACAATTACATTTTAAACAAGGTAACTTGTAACGGATTACATTTTTAAAGTAACTTACCCAACACTGTGTGTATATATATATATATATATATATATATATATATATATATATATATATATATATATATATACACATATATACAGACACACAGCTCAAACTTGTAATATGACTGTAGATGTTGTCTCCTGCCATTTTATGACAGGTTACATCTTCAAAAGCTCTCAACAGTGTGATATAATCGGTCCAGATGCCACACTGAAATGCCTGCAGCATGCCAGGGATTCAGAAACAACCCCATACTCATTATCATCAGAAACCAGTGAAGACCGTGGGAGCAGCAGAAACAGCATCAAAAGGTGGGCTGCTTCATCCTATTGCATAATTGCTGTGGGATGGGACAGTGCCATCTTCTCCATCAACACCACGCTGCCATTTCACTATAGAGAGCCCATTCTTTTAACAGCGGGCCCTCCAGGGACCAATGGGGCAACCCACAATACATCTGTGTTGCTAACAGCACAACAAGCAAGAAAATAAGATGATGGAGATGCAGAACATACCCCACCCCGAGAAAGGTCGCGCGCAGTTTCGCGCGTGCACATACGTTGGTCCTCGTCAGCTCTTCTTCCTATGACTGAACAATCACTACGGTGGCAAAACCTAGGGTCCCACCCAGGCTGCTGTGTGACAGAACCTTTTCTCGTGTGATAAATATGTTATGTTTCCACTGAATGAAGACTATTGTTTGCTAACTCGGTTCACAGTGAGGCTGTTCGGTTAGCCGTCTACTCACCCATCTCAGCAGGATGTCGCTCCAGAAATCCGAGAGAGAGAGTTTTAAAACCGAGCCGTAGCAGCCAGAGGCCCCGCTTTCCGCCTGGATCCGGGTTCAGGCAGCGGCTTGATGTGAGCTAGCTTATGGAGCCGGAGGAGTAGCTCCAGCAGCGGCCGGGTTTTCCCGTTCGGATAGACGCTGCCGTACCGCCCTGGGAACGATCAGGTTAACGTTGCTTACTTCCTCTCATGCCAACAGGCCACATTCACTAATCGGCGATTCCCTGAAATACTACCTCACTCTGACAAGGCTTCGTCAAGACGTGAGCTAGCTGGGAGAAGCCAACTTCCGCTCTCATACTTCAAAATAAAACAACTTGATTTACAAAGTTCTCACCCCTAGATGGCGGTAGAACTTCAAAAGTGCGGATAAATGACTGGGCTATAGTTTTCAGTACAGTTAAACTAAGGTCGTACTTAACGACGGAGTAGTAGGGCCATGCTAAGAAAAAAAAAACTAAACATGTTTAGTTTTATCATTGTGTAAAGACTACAATCAGGGCCGGATTTAGGAGAGCGTGGGCCCCTCGGCTTGAGCCAAGGTGCGGGTGTTATAGATTTACTGGTGGCTAAATTAACTGGTTGAAACCTATGCGCACCGTTTTGTGTGACAAAACCGTCTTCAAAATTCTACTATAAATCCCATTTGAAGCAAATATGTTTAATGTTAGATATGAAAATTATCTTTCAAAACAAGTATCTACAGAGCAGCGTTCAGTGCGCTTTGAAAACACCGCATTGGAGCATAACCAAATCAATGAGTACAATCCCATTCACATTCAGGTTCACCAGAATAAATTAATTCCAACTCATGAATAGACACAATGTGGGAGTGGAAGGTTTCTGCTTTTTGTAACCAGCACTGATCAGAAAAACATTGGAATTGACGCTCAAGTACCTCTAATGTGAGTTGCTTAACACTTCTAGCCTAGTGTGTGTTTTTGGCTCAGATCCTGCAATGCAACCGCACTGTTTCTGAACTTTCTTTTTTTTTTTTTAGCAACACTAACTACAGTAAGTGTCACTAAACAATGAGGTTGGTGTCATCATATTTAATAAAATTTAAATCACATATCTGATGGTGTTGCTTGTGGTGTTTACATGTCCAAATAGAGAGGAAAATCAAGTAATGTCGATAAGTTATACTGCAGTAAAATCTCATCTAAATGATATAAAGTTAACAGCCAATGTTGGAGTTGGTGGTGATATCCAAATTGACAAGCCAAAATTATAATAATAAACGTTCCGATATTATACTGTCAGATACCAACAGATTATGAGCCATATCTACAGTATTTATCTGTGTGTTCTCTACTGGGAAACAGTTTGCAGACTGGTGACGAGGGGAAATAAACTTAAAAATAAAACGAGCCTCATTAAGACTTTGATTAACTAACGGGGTCATCAACGCAGATGTTTGTTAAAAATTAGGTGGTTGTGTCGTTTCCTGATCAAAACGCGACAAACAGATTAGAAAATGTCTCTACTTTCTCTATGAGCTCCTCAAAACAATAATAATTATTTGTATGTGAAGGAATATTCAAGAATATATTGAAATATCACCAAAATATACCACACTTCAGGAGGAGACTGTGCTAAACTGTAAGAATTTCTACCATCACCCATAGGGTGACCATATTTTAATTTGGGAAAACCAGGACAACCTGGGGGGGGGGGAAACCAGAACACCTTGGAGTGGGGGGGCTGCTCTAAAAGCGGGGAAACTCCATACATTTGCGCTTTGGCATGTTGTTGGCTACTGACAGCCACGCTATCTATCTTCTGATTAAGAACAGGGCTGCCCGCACTGACGCGGCTCAGGGATTACGTCACACGCAGCGCAGTGCGCAGGGCCCTAGTGCCTGTAAATTTAATGGTCCAATGAAGGAAATTTAAAAAAACAGGACATTTCTTCATTTTCTAAAAAAAACCCGGGACGCCCGGGACAGGACGTGAAATACAGACATGTCCCAGGAAATACGGACGTTTGGTCACCCTAATCACCCAGCATTGTTAGAGTACTGACGATTATTTTACGTCTTCTCTGTCTTATATTGACTGACATGCTCTGCAAACATGTCAACAAATGTAAACAGTTATGATATCATGCAAACTAATTCCTTTCTCATTTAAAGGAGCCACATTATTTCATTTGCACCTTAACTGGGCTGCAGACGCAAAGCTGTGAAATTTAGTCATTTCAAAATATACTTACAGTTAAAAGTTTGCCTGGCAAACCTGTTAAACGATATTACCTCCAAAACGTTGACAGCAAGTGAATATTATTTTTTTAGACAATAAAATAAACTGGTCTAAAATGTGAATTAGACGACAGTGCTAACTAAACTCGTACCAGCGACCGCTGAGCTCCGAGAGCAATGTTTAATCCACTAAACTATATCAGCCGACAGAAGTTCAATAATGATACCTGTTATTGATTCTGATCTAACGGACACCTTGCGCTTTAAGAAGCAAACCAAACCTGGATTAACTGGTGACACTTTCAGAATCTCAGTTTGAGTTAAGATTTTAACCCATTTCTGACGTAAAAGTATGTAAGACAATTGTTTTTTCAGCGTTGTCTCTTATAGTTGAGTATTAGAGTTACTTGATGAAAAGAATAAAGATGTTTAGTTAAATTACAAGAAAAAATATCAACAATAAAGAAATGACACTGCCACATAGATCTGCGGTAGCCATGTCTTCTGTAAATGAATTAGGAAATAAACTATAACATGTTACAAAAACAGTGTTTAAAAGGAGTTTGCTATTGTTTCTGTGGATATCTAATTGAAATATCATACAATATGAGGGAGATGTGAAAAACAACATAACCAGTCGATCTTTTTAAACATTTTATTTTTAATCCCATGGCTCTTCAACATTTATGTCAGCTTTCAGGGATTAATCTTTGCTTTGAGATCTGTTTATGGCATCTTGAGATCTATTTCGATCTTTGTCATGTTGGATTTTAATTTCCTTGCCCACATGCAGGTGCGCACAGAAGAACAGATTTTACGGTTAAGAGGGTTTGTTTTTAATGAGGTCAAACAATGGTTCGAGAATTGAGACTGGGGGACGTCAGGAGGGAACGAGAGTCCAGGTAGGTTCGGGGGTCCCGGGCCGCAGCGGATCAGAACTGCTTGGAGGTGCCAACCAACGAGACGCGCCTGACCGGTGAAGTTCCAGGCTTGGCTCCGGGAAGCGGTATCAAGATCTGAGAGGTAACGAAGAGAAAAAGGACAAAATGACTGGACAATACTTAACATGGATTATGCGAGAACTAGTGATGTTACGTGATGTGCCGAGGCTTTGAGGTGTGTGTCGAGTAATGGAGGGGGCGTTTCCGTAAAGCGCGTATCGAAGCTTGCTTCATTTAGGGGAGGAGCCGAAAACGATGACGTCCGAAGCCTCGCTGCCTGGCTGTACCACGTGACTGCCTCGGGAAGTGGCTCAGATCTTGGCGCGGGTTTTGACAGCTTTAGAAACCCCACAGGCTCCATTCAAAATGTGGGTTGTTGTAGGCGAGTTGCGGTCAATTGAGAGAGTGGATAGAGTTTTGATAGTTTGGATAGTGGTTATTTAGTTTGAGACAGTTAGTTTGGTGTTTGGAGAGTTTAGGACAGACAGACAGACAGACAGACAGACATACAGACATACAGACATACAGACATACAGACAGGAGATTTAGGAGCGCGAGGACAGGATAGGAGTAGGATGGAGCCGGCGAGAAAGAGGAGGATTTCCCCTATGTGGGAACATTTCGATTTGATAAGCCCTAACAAGGTAAGGTGAACTGAACATTTGCAGATGCATTAGGTTTGCTTATGAGGAACTGTATTTTTCACTGTTTCTTATTTTCTGTAAAGGTGAGGTGTTTATTGTGCTCCAAGGAGTTGGGGTACAATAATAACACCTCATCCATGTAGTGTCAAAAAAGAGAACTCGTTTCACTGTCCTCTGCCTGATTAAGCCCATGCCATTTTTCTAGAGTCACAGAAAAACATTATTACACAACATGCCATATCACATGACACTACTATTTTGAGAATAATTACACACAGAGAATACATTCAAACAATATTTTATTATACACATATGTGTATACATAATTTATGTAGACAAATAATTTCGTCCTACACCTTTTATGAAGTTATTCTCAAGAGCCATAATAGACAAAAATTCAATGCATCACACGTGTTAAGATACAGCTGGCTGTGATTATACACCTGGCCAGTAGGTGGTTTCGTGTGCACATGAAGCTTCAAGAAATGAACCCTTTCTCGAACCAGTTGGCTCAAGTGGTTCAATGCCTCATGAGGCTTCATCTCACCATCACTAGCGAGAACTTAGGGCTGAGTCTGACCAACAAGTGGTAGCCATCGAGCGATGACTGGTGGTTCCACCGCTTCTTAAGAAGCCTGCCGCTGGTTACCGGAATCCGATGCAGGTGCGTCAGGCTGTCAAACTCCTCCGCGTAGCTCGTCTCTGGAAAGAACCCTCACTCCAACCTGAATCCTGACAATCTTCCTTTGACGAGTTTCAACTTCTGAAGCAACACATACGTAAGTCAGGACAAGTTCTGCGTAATTTGCCTGTTTTAGTGATTTTGTAGATTAATGTATAAAAAAAGGGCAACATACCATGGTAGACCAATAAAAGTCTTTCTAATTAGTTATTCTCGAGATCTTAATGGGTGTCTTACGGAATCGGATCGTATTTTTACACAAATTTGTAGTTTTTTAAGCTTATCGCATTATTTACTTCCTGGTTCGGTAAAGGGGTCCTAAAAAGCCACGCCCACAGAAACATCTGTCTCTCCCAGATGCCGCCACAGGTTAATTTAGCCACCAGTTAATCTTTAACACGGGCCATATACAGTATAGGCTATGTCATGATTTCCTTCCTGTGGTTGGAGCTTGGCTGTGACTTACTTGTGAAATTGATCCTGTCCACCAACCTTATCTACCAAAGTCACAAAAATCAGCCACTGTCCACCATGAGATAGACAGTCCCGCCAACCAGGTCATCTCTCCATGCAAGTTTTACAACAGTCACTCCATGGTTGCCAACTTAGTGGCTTTTTTCGATATATTTTGCACACACACAAAAAAAATTTCATTTCAGCAAGTCAGGTTTTTTTAAAGATTGGTGATCGGCCAGAAATTGCAGTCAGTGCACCGCTGTTTTCTTTTTGATCTGTCTGCAGAACGGTTGTTTACTGTAATCAAGACCATTATGACAAACAAAAATACATTTAGTAATTATTAAAGAAGTACTTGAACATCTTGACATATTTGACAGAACATTCCTAAGGAAGAAAAACTTGACAATGTTCTCTATTCATCCTCTATATCAGGGATGGCCAACCCGCGGCTCGAGAGCCGCATGCGGCTCCTTGACCGGTTCCATGCGGCTCTTACGTTCATATAGTCGCATTTTGCCAGACGTGCAATAATGACGAAAAGTAGTCAAATGAACTGTCAATTATTGACAACACAGCACGCCATTACTGTTGGCCGTAACCACGCAAAAACAACACAAACAAAAAACAGTCTTTGTTTCTCTTGCAGCCTTACTCTTTCCAGTCGTTTGCCATCTGCTCTCACACAAACCTCCGCTGACCCCTCACTCTCACTCCCCTGGCCCCTCGCTCTCTCATCCATCCTGATGCGTTCGCGGACAATGGGAAATCATACACTCTAATTTTAATCTCTAAACAGCGTAACATCCAGTAACATTTAGCACATACTGTAGGGTCGCTATAATATCCAAGTTTCGCTTCGCTTGAGTGCAATACGGTATTTTCGTCAAATGCGCATGTGCGCAGTTTTTCAGTAAGAGTAAAATCATTTGAGTAAACCTTTCGCGCTCAAAATGGCTGGGAAAAAATGCACAGGAAAACGAAAATATGAAGATGAACACAGGACGTTTTTGACAGAGTGGGAGAATTTATATTTTTTTGTTGAACGTAGTGGAAAGCCATTCTGCCTTATATGTCAGGTGTCCTTGTCGCATTTTAAGGCTTCAAACCTTCAGCGCCACTTCAGCTCACTCCATGCTAACATCGACCAGGAATTTCCAAAAGGGACTAAACTTCGCAAGCACAAGTTGGTTACCTTGAAAAGTCAGACAGAAAAGCAGGCAAAGTTTTTCCAAAAATTTACAAAGCACTCAGAGACTGTAACGCTTGCATCATATCAACTGGCTTGGAACATTGCGCGGGCTGCCTGACCTGGTGCAAAGTGTGTTTGCATTTGTCAACAAACTGAATTTGTTCAAGGCGCACATTCAAAAGGGAAATTTAACACATTTTCTCACTCTACTAAAAGCCAGCGGGCAGGTGACCAGCGCCACCCTGAACAAGCAAAGAGCCAGATATGCAACACTGGTTGAAAACCTGCACCAAAGCTTTGTGGCCCGGTTCCATGATCTACAACTGAAAAGGCCACAGATTACATTCCTTGTCGACCCATTTAATGCTGAGACAGACTGTTTGAAAGCCCTGCTAGTCATAGATAAGTGTGCGGCTGAGTTGGAGATGATTGATCTTCGTGAGGAGGACCAACTGAAACCTGCTTTAAAGGAAGGGACCATTGAGTTCTGGAAACATGTGCCAATGGAAAAATATCCCAATGTCAAACGAGCTGCACTTAAGATACTGTCAATGTTTGGGTCAACATATGTCTGCGAGTCTGTGTTTTCTACCCTGAAACATGTGAAATCGAAGCATCGGTCTGTTCTGGCCAACATCCATGTCAAAGAATTGCTTCGAGTGACAACAACGGAGTACAAGCCAGATCTGAACAGGATTGTTCAAGACAAGGAATGCCAGAAGTCCCATTAAATAACACATGTAATGCACATAATAAAAGGAAAAATGTATTGTAAATTGTTCTATTATTTTTGTTTATTTGGTTAAACAGAGTTTGTTTGCATGAGAAAGTGCACAGTGTTCATTGTTGAAAATGTCTGGCCTGTGGTCTTTGTAGTGTTAAAATAGTGTGTGAAATTTACAATAAATCTGGCTGAGCAAAAGTATGAGTATGAGGAAGGGATGGGTTGATGTTCATGTGTGCCCATGCATATGATGTGGCTCTTTGCGGTAACTTGGTAAAAAATGTGGCTCTTGGTCTTTGTCTGGTTGGCCACCCCTGCTCTATATACTGTATTTATTTATCCTTCTTCATTTCTATCTTTATCTGTCTTCCTCAGCCTTCAGTTCGCCTACAGAGCGAACCGGTCAACAGAGGATGCTGTCTCCATCACTCTGCACACAGCCCTGACCCATCTGCAGCATCCCAACACCTACGTCAGGATGCTATTTGTAGACTTCAGCTCAGCATTTAATACCGTCATCCCAGACAAGCTGGTGCTGAAGCTACTCGAGGTGGGGCTGCCCGCTTCACTGTGCCACTGGATCAGAGACTTCCTCACCAACAGGCCTCAGGTGGTGTGAATAAGTGGCTCAACATCGTCCCCACTGGTCCTCAACACAGGCACGCCGCAGGGCTGTGTGCTCAGCCCAGCTCTCTTCACCCTGTTTACACACGACTGCGTGGCCATCCACCCCACCAACACAGTCGTGAAGTACGCGGACGACACAACAGTAGTGGGTCTCATTTCAGACAACAACGAGACCCACTACAGAGAGGAGATTCTGCAGCTCACTCAGTGGTGTTCAGCCAACAACTTGGTGCTGAACACAGGGAAGACCAAGGAGGTCATTGTGGATTACAGAAGGTCCAGGAGGACGGATCACACTCCCCTTCTCATAGATGGAGAAGTGGTGGAACGTGTGGACAACATCAAGTTCCTGGGCCTCCACATCACTTCTGACCTCTCCTGGAACACAAACACCTCCCACCTGGTGAAGAAAGCACAACAAAGGCTCTTCTTCCTCAGGAAACTGAGACGGGCTGGACTTTCCTCACGGCTGCTCGTGAACTTTTACAGGGCGATGATCGAGAGCATCCTCTGCCTCAACATGACTGTGTGGTATGGTAGCTGCACAGCACTGGAGAGGAAACAACTGACACGGGTGGTGAGAACAGCACAAGGCATTGTGGGATGCCCCCTCCCAGACCTGGACTCCATTTACACAGACCGGGTCAAGAAGAGAGCTGGATCCATAGCCATGGATTCCAGCCACCCGGGCCACAGACTGTTTGTGCCGCTGCCATCAGGCAAGCGGTACAGGAATATATGGACTACAACAAATAGACTGAGAAACAGTTTCTTCCCCACAGCCGTCAGAGCCATTACTCCCTGCCGTCCCCCCCTCCCACACATATCATAACCTCGCAGTCACACATACATATCCCCCACCCCCACACGGCCATATTGTTCTGCACTTTGCACTGTCACATTATCTGTACTTTGCCATAATTGGACCTGCTGCTACTTCTTTGGTGTGGTTGAGTGCCTTTAGTTAATTTAGTTGTATATATTGTTATTATTATTATTGTGTGTTTGCTTATTTATACTGTATATATTTGACCTTTTACACGGGAGCTGCAATGGAAATTTCGTTGAATTCTGTTCAATGACAATAAATGCTATCTATCTATGCTATCTATCTATCTATCTCCCTCTTTCAATTTTTATCAACTGTATCTTTCTCTCTAATTATCAGGCTTATTTCCTTACCAAGCTCAGATAGTCAGGCTGAGTACTTCCCCTCTGACAGCCAAACCTGGTCAAAACTTTTATTCTGTGATGACTGAATTTAGCAGCGTGTCAGGGCAGGACGCACTCAAGCTAATACAGTCGGCCCTTCGCCATATGATTAGAACAGCTCCTCCCGCTGCTGCTAGCTGGAAGCTAAAGTTAGTTCCGCTTTTTTAACTTCACATTGAGCGAGCGGAGCAGTCACATTACTTTTCTGTAACTTTAGCTATTTTCTTTCTGTTTGAATCGTTCTGTTGCTTTTTTCCACTCACTGAAACCCGTTTCAAAGCATCACTGACATTTAGCATCGTTGAAAATACAAAACACAGCTGCGGTGGATGGAGGGTAAATCAGTCACTGAGTTTGGATGTACTCACCAATTGGAGCTGGCTTTCAAAGCGCGATCTGGAGAAGAATCGTTTCTGATGTTTGTAAACCTATTGTTCTGATGCTTTAAAATTAACATCCATATTTTGACAGCTCCCTGCTTTTTGTTTAGCCCAGTAAATTCACACGAACTCATCAGTTTTTACCCAAAGCACAGGATCAATACTGTACGGATTATCCATCGTTGCACATGACGCAGAAGATCGCCCTTCCGCTGCGTCTGAATCTGCAGGCGCCAGATCGGACACAGCTCCAGATTCTGGTGGCACAGTAGAGCCACTGTTAGCAAGGCTAACGTTTTGAGAAGCGGAGAGGGACGGTGGTTCTGTTCCATGTCCAAAATGAGTTTAAAAAACCCTGTTAGCTTGGATATTTTCTTCATCACCTCTCTGTTGCGCTTATCCTTTTCTCTTGTTCCTGCGCTCCGCTGTCATACTTTCTGTTGTCCGCCATCGTAAGAAATTACTCCCTGATGCTCCTCCCCAAAGCATAAGAAGCCTCGAATTTGGACCAATAATAATCAAGCATTCATGATGGGCGTTGGCCAGAACAGATCAGACAGTTTTTCAACAACACTGTCAGAATACTTTTAGCCAGTGACAAAAGTAAGTCATCCTGATCTTATTCATTCACAAAAATACAAAGCATCTATAGGGGCCCCGAAAGCGCCGGGGCCCTGGGCTGGAGCTATGGTAAGCCCATGCTAAAATTCGGGCTTGCACGTTACACCAACATAGTTTCATGTTGATTAGTCTCATGTGAAAGGAGTCAGATAGAGACCATTCACAGTAAAACATGACACTTCCTGTTCTCATTGTGCGTGACTTAAGTGATGTCATCATTTCACCATAGAGCTTTGGAACTGACGTCACTGCGTGTGACGTTTACGTCGCTCGGCGCCTTCTTTTGAGGCCACGGACCAAAACAAACTTTTTTTCCCGGCGTTTTCATTGTGTTACCGACCGCATCGAAGTTGTTTTAAAGGTGGATATTGGATTTTCGCGCTCAGCGGAGTATGGAGCGTTTAGCTAGGGTGACCAGACGTCCTCTTTTTCCCGGACATGTCCTACTTTTCAGACCTAAAAAGATGTCCGGGGGGAATTTAAAAATCCTCCGGGATTTTGGTCAACTGCCTCAAAACACATTACATAGCTTACAGTGCATTGTAGGGCACTGCGCTGCGTGTCACGTAATCCCTGAGCCGCGTCAGTGCGGGCAGCCCTGTTCTTAATCAGAAGATGGCTGCCAGTACGCCAACAACATGCGAAAGCGCAAATGTATGTGGGTTTTCCCGCTTTTAGACTTTCTGTCCAGAAGCCCCCCCCACCCCCCCCGCGCTGCAGGTTGTCCGGGTTTTCCCAAAGTAAAATATGGTCACCCTAGTTTAGCTCAAGGTTGATCCGATTTATGAACGCTAATTACGGCCAGCTGTTCTCTACCGCTCCCTCCTCAAGCGCTCGGAGGTTCGGGGACCCTCAGTTTCCGAACCAAACACTCCTGTAAATAAATGCCTTGCCTTGTGACCAACTGATACATAAACGTGATAATTCATGCTATTACACGAGGCACACTATCCTCTATTAAAATTTTTAGTCATATTCAATATTTTAAATCATTTTAATATTAAATGTTTTCTTCAATAGCTTCCAAATCTTGTGCTTCATTAACTCAAAATCAGTGTGAAATTGTTCTTTTAGACTGTATAGATGAAGCACACTCATCTTTATTACATTTTGACCCCTATTTAATTTTTTTATTTTATATTTTAAAATTTTTTTAACATTTTTTTCTCATTAAAAGTATTGCATCAGATGATCATCACATTTGTTACTGTTCAATTACATAAAATTCTAGGACAGGATCTATGTCATTATATGTTCACTTCTTACCTGAAATATGTTAAATACAACAAATATTTACTTAAAGTGTGATCTGTTTCATAACATTTACTTGTCACCTTTATTGTTTACTCTGAACTGTTTAATTACACATTAAACATTTAAAGATGGACTCTTTCATCTGGTTTGATTGTTTACATTAAATGTTTACTGCAAAATGTCTGATTATATAATTGTTTACTTTAATCACATAAAATGTTTATTTAAAAATAGAATCTTTCATTACTACCTATCAACATGTATGTTTATTACCTGAAATCTTTTAAATATCAAATTTTTACTTAAAATGTGATTCATTTCATCACCTGTTTACATGCAACATGAAGTGCTTGAATCAAACGTTTCATGAATTTTTACCACATTAAATTATTAAATGACAGAAAACAGCCACTTCCAACTGAACACATATTTCAACACAAATAGTTCATGTTCCTCTTCAGAGTGTGCAGCCTTACTGAGCTCCATGGGGTTTCCTCCTCAGCCTCTCCAACTTGCTCCTCTTCTACAGCCTCCGCTGCTGTGTTTTCATTATTTACCTCTTCTGGGGTAAATAATGAAAACACAGTCTCTGTAACTTGTTGATCCACCATGGTTTTGCTGTATCGCCTCTTTAATTGACATGGATGTCGGTCCAATGTTGTGGCGTTTTCCTCGCAGTGACCCAGATCCAGTTTGGATTGATCTAATCCATTTCATACATCAGTTTGCCTTGAAGATGACAAACTGAGAACACACGTCAGTATTAATACTGTAAATTTGATAACACTAGAAAAATAGTTTACTTCACAATAATGGAATAACCTCGATGTCCACTGACAAAACTCGGACTATGCTACATAAAAATATAAGCCCGACCTAAACAAGGTTGACCCACTTAAATGAACTCAACTGTAACTGAACATGAGTACACCCAGACAAAATCATAGCAAAACATTATGACACAACACCAGCAAAGCGAATTTAGACACTCACCAGAATGGACATTTCTGGAGCAAACTTGTAGGTATCTTGGGATGTTGGAGAACGTAATATCAGGACGTCTCACCACTGATACCCGGGATATTCGTCTCCTTTTTGTTAGCTCCGATAGCTTAGCCTCCTCACGTTGTTTACAGGCAGAAAAACAGTGAAACTAAAGTCCGTTTTCCATCTTTTTACCGTTTCGGTCGTGTCATCAGACATTACATCCAATAATGCAGCAAGTTCAAACCATTGCTAAATAATTTTAAGTAACTTAGATTCAAAAATTCAAAATATCTGTGGGACAGTCGTTTTCTCGGTTATGTATATAACCTCACAAGAGGTTATGGCCTCACAAGATGGCGCTCATATCCCTACACCTAGAGCAGTGACGTCACGTTCCAAAGCTCTATTGGGTGTTGTAGGGTATCCAATGATTATCAATCACTGAAAGCTTGTTGCCTCTGTGAGTGTATGTGTAGATAACAGTTTCGTGTTTCATGGCGAGTAGGCGAACTTTGAGGCCTGGCTACGCCCCTTCCGCATGCATAAAGAGTACATTTTTTGATAACTTTTTATTGGCCATGCCTTATGAACAAACTGACCAAGTCTGAACCCGATCAATGGAGATCCCTAGCACGAGTTCCTGAATATTGTCATGAAACCTACAGATAATGCTGATGCTATTTTTTTCAATAAGCTGATCTATATTAATATAAATTCTACTTCAGCTGTCTAATGTTTTACAAAAAGTGAAATCATTTTCCCAATAATCATTTTTTAAGCATTTTTTACATTGATAAATGCTTAAATGATAGTGATGATGGAACAGATCTCTTATTGTTTTGTTGCACAACTTCAAAAGGACTTCACATTTTACAAGAAGCTAAGAGAGTTTTTTTGTCAGGTCTTGTGTTTTGAATTGTTTTGGAGCTTGTTAGTAGATATTTCTTAAATCTTTAAAATGGTCTTTTTTCAAAAGGTCATGAAACATTTGTGGCTTTAAAGAGTTTTATTTAGCTGGACTGAGAACAGAAATCTGCAACACATTCTCACTCCCGATTTCTGACCATGCGTCACATATTGACGCGAAGGGTACTCCCTTCGCTTCAATAGTTGACGACTTGGGCAGGGTCCTTCAGCGTCACATGTTGACGATTTGGGTAGGTCACATGTTTTACGTGGATTATTGACGAGCAGGGTTCTAGAAACCGCTGCCGAACCTTCAAAACCCGACGATTTGGTTAGGGTTAGGGCAAAAATTACGGTAAGGCATAGGGTAAAACCCCTCACGTCACATATTGACGCGAAAGGGGTACCCTGCGCGTCAATATGTGACGAGGACGGACCGTCCGATGCGTCAATATATGACGAGTTGGGAGTGAGAATGGGTTGAAATCTGCCAGTGTGCTGCAACAAACCAAAACCTCAGCCATGTTAAGTTAAATCTAACCGCTTCTGGACCGGTCCATATTTATGTGACCAGAAGTGAGTAACCTGATAAAGGTGGGAAAGGCAGAAGCACCTTGAGTGGGGGAGGGGCAAGTCTCCTCCTTCACAGCGCCATCAGCAGACCGCCGCCTCCTCTGCTGTAGCAACACTGCTCCTTCGCTACCCTCCTCCTTTTCCTCTTCTTCTGCCGTCTGTGCTGTTGATCGCCAGCCTGCAGGAGTAGTCTGCGTCTCCACAGGAGTCATTCCTTCTTCTTGACATTATTTCCTTCCTTAATTTTGGACGAAATCTGGGAGAATTGTGGAGATGATGGGCAGCAAGGAGCGACGTGCAGTGAACGTGAAAGGCTTACTGAGGAGGAACTGGCTGCTTATTGCGACAGTTCTGTCGGTGCTGATCGGTAGGTGAACGGTTCTGTATGTCAGTGTGTCACACTCTGACGCATTATTTCCGCTAACCGTCCTCAGTGTGTGAGATGTGTCTAACCCAGCTCCAGAGCTGTTGTAGCTGCATGCTGGGCAGACAGCCACAGGTTTGGTGCTGGAGGAGACAGCCTCTCCTGTGTCTTGATGAGCCTCAGTCAAACGTGACCAGACTCAGGTGAGAGCGGTTGGTGGGCTATGGAGGGTCTCTTAACAGAACATCTACTGTGGATGTTTTTGGCTGAATATTTTAGCTTTGTCTGTTTTTCATAGGACGCATTGCTCATGATGCAGAGCTTCAGTCAAGGATGCTCTCCATAAATATCACCAGCTAAAGGCAATTTTTTGTCCTTTTTTTGTAATTACAAATCTCAGCAATACTTAGTTAGATTTATCAGACTGGCAGAAAAAAGCATCCCTCATTCATACAATGTTATATAGCATTCATACCTCTGGAACTTCTCATGTGTATTTTATTTAGATTTTATGTGACAGTCCAACACAAAGCATCTTGTGAATGGGATTTGAACAGCTGAGGGACAGCTTCATATTAGTGGACGTGTACCTCATGTTTCCTCATCTGAAATACTTAGTGCCTGCGTAAGTCAGAGAAAATCGAATTCATTATTGTTGATTCATTCATGTTTTCACCAAATCTATGAACCGTGAATGGTGTGTGTGTGTACACACGGTCTTGACCCAAGACCTTTGTGTACATGTGGAAATGCAGTTCAGACAAAAAGGTTTAAATAGATTTAGATTTAAAGTGATGTTTCTTCTAATGGAAATAAATACCTCTGTGTTCATCTGGGCAACAGACTGTACTGGAGACACAACAGTGAAGCTTCAGTTCAGTCTGGAATGAATTTCCAGACTGAACTGAAGTGAAGGAATAGAGCAGACTGTACTTCTTGAGGAAGCTAAGATCCTTCAAGGTTTGCAGCAAGATACTGCAGATCTTCTATCAGTCTGTTGTTGAGAGCTTCATCTCTTCTGCCATGATCTGTTAGGGCAGCAGCATCAGAACCAGGGACCTCAAAGGGCTCAACAGCCTGATGAAGAAGGCTGGTTCTGTTCTCGGGACGATTGTGGAACCTCTGCAGATGATGATGCAAAGAAGGATTCTTCATAAAAGCAAGAAAATTATGGACAACCCTGACCATGCTCTTCACAAAACTGTCTTGGGAAAACAGAGTGCCTTCAGTCAAATGCTTCTTCAGATTTACTGTAATACAGACTGCTGCAAGAGATCTTTCCTACCAACAGCCTTTACGGTCTACACTCTTTGAAGAATTAATGAGTTACAAAAACAATTAATTTCCTTTTGGGATTAATAAAATATTTTTGAATTTGAATTTTGTCACCACAAAATAAACCACTATAAAACCTGTGGAAACAAGTAATTACAAGAAGACTTTGCTTGCTGTGATGCCAATAAAGATTTTTTCCACTGAGTATAAAGAAGGGTATGAATATTTTGGTTAAAGCACACCAATTATATAGCAGAAGCTAATTTTAACTTAAATTCAAATTACATCTACCCTTGAAAAACTACAGAACCCAAATTTAATTTCAACATTGTAATTTACATGTGCTATAATGCGTTACATTTGTCTTGTTCAATACTGTACATGCTCCTCTATGTTTCCTGTTTGAGATCAATTGTATGGGGGAAAAGGGAGAGAATGTGAGGAGAGGAACTGCTGCAAGAGTCTCCACCCACTTCAAAAATAAGAGCATCAATATAAACACTTGAAAAATTCTTAGTAGTCAATTAAATCAAAACTTCCAGACAGATGTAAAACTTTATTCAGGGGAAAGTTTACACAACAGACAAATAAATGAATGCTTTAGAACTTACCTGGAAAAATTGGCTTACGGGACTCTTAAGTGCTCTTAACGTTTTCAAAGACAACAAAAGTGTTAAAGCACTTTAAGAAAAAATTAGCTCCACTGCCAGTGCAGTAGAGCAACTGCTAAATAAATACTCTCTTTTAAAATACTACAACTATATATTTAGATAGGGACCCGTTTTCTATTCATTTTAACAGTCATACAGCATTAAAACAGTCTGATTAAATACCAGGCTAATTTAAATCATTGAACTCTTGGCTTTCTGGGCTTATTTTCTCTGATTAAAAAAAAAGCTGAAATGCATTAAAGCTCTCTTGTACTCTGAACTAGCCTGGATGTAGATGGTGAAGGGCCAGATTTAGATATCATTGTTAATTTCTGATATTTAAACTTTTGCTTTAACTTATTTAGATTGACATGAAACGGTTAAAAAATGAAGCTATGTTTGGTTAATCAGTGTCTTCTTTTAAACTGACTGCTGAATTAGCAGACTAGGTGGACTTGAAATGGTATGAGCAGCAGCTACTTTATAACTGACAGTTGGAATAACTTTTTGCCTTTTTGATGTTTCAGCTCAGGTATTTTATAACATGTCTAACTCAGCATGTGACTATAGGTAGGGCTTGAACTTTCATAGAAAGAAAACAATATGAAATGTTATGGCAATTTAAGTTTTTCCATGGAATGTATGTGAAGGTTAATAAATGATCAGTGTTCTAAATTCAAACACCAGTTCTCTCTTTTCTTTCTGTTGTCAAAATGTGAACCTGAACTCCCTCTTAAAAGTAAGGGTGCACTGATCAGTTTTTTGGGTGATTACAGATCTTTAAAAAGCCTGACCTACTGATTCCAATTTTGGCCAATACCATTTTTTTGTTTGAAAAGTTGATAAATATAGTGACAAAGTTAGCAACAATGGGACAATTATTAACTGCCTACATGCAGACGTGAGCTGGTGCGCGGGTCTGTCAGTCAGCTTCTCTCCGAGCAGAGCAGAAAGCGACAGTGTTGTATAGTAACGAAGTAAAAATACTTCACTACTTTACTTAAGTATATTTTGGAGTACTTCATACTTTCCTGGAGTATGAAAATTTTTGATGACTTTCACTTTTACTTCACTATATGTCCGAACTTAATTGCGTACTTTTACTCCGATACATTTTCAATGTGTGGTTTAGTTACTCGTTACAAAAAAGCGAGAGAGAGAAACGCAAGTGTTTTGACCCCACCTACTGATTAGCAAGTAGCAAGTAGCAAGCAGGCTACCGAACAAAGTCGGTAGAACTACCTGCCTGGGCTTGTTCATCACCACCAATAGGATACACCTGTTTCGCTTCTCCCATTAAACACAAAGCAAGTCTTGCAATCAGCAGCAGACTGCAACTACGTCGGACACGGCTCCAGGGGAACCACCAGCTGGTGATGAGAGCCCATGGCCTTATTTAAACACAATACACTCTTTCGTGGGTGTTAAAGATTCGTCGTACCGCATGCAGTTTATGTTATTCCTGCCCGAAGATGTGGAAATTCTATCTTACAAAAAGTCCCCGTCCAACTTGAAGAAACACATCGAGGTAACGTCTTATGAAATGGTTATAATCCTCCTGTTTCAGTAACTATAGCTTGGTCACTAGACACTACTGTATTGTGAAATCTTGACCATAAATGAACTTTGTTTGGCATTGTTTCAGTTCCACACGTGGTGTATTTAGCTGAGGCCTAATGTTAACTGTAGCAGGCTACCTAGACTCCTCTGTTCAAGGGGGACAGAAGCCATAGCGATAGCAATTTAGACTAAATTTAACGAATATAGGAAAGGCATGCAAGTTCAAAACCAGGTTTACAGATGCCAATAAGCTGCATTTCCCTCCCAGTTCTTTTTTTCTTTTGCATAATGACCAGTTGTGTGCACCACCTACTGACTGTAGGATTGACTGATTCATTGATTTGTGAAGTAGAGTAATCGTAACAGCTCTTTTTCTTCATGTTGGCCGCATTTTCTGTACTATTTATTTTTCTCATTTTCAGCACTGACCTTACTTGAAGGGAAAACTTAAGGCTTACAAAAACTTTGTATTTTCTGTCCTGGAGGGTATACTAAGAAGCTGGTTCAGTTGTAAAGCAGGTTAAGTTAACCTTGTGCTATAGGTAAAGCACCTAATTTTCTTAACTAAATGATGCCTGCAGGTATATCTATTAGCAGGTTTAATTTTGCCTGCACTTGGTTGTGTACATTATTTTAAGTGTATTTGACAAGTTTACCAAAATATAAAAAATGTCATTCAAACTGCATTTGCTTTGTTTTACTTTTTACTTGTACTTTTCATTACATTACTTGAGTACATAAATTTTTTAAAGTAAGTACAAGAAGTTTCAGATACTTTAAGACTTTAACTCAAGTAACATTTCAGTCAGTGACTTCGACTTTTACTAAAGTCATATTTTGGAGAGGTACTTATACTTTTACTTGACTCTGAGATTTCAGTACTTTATACAACACTGGAAAGCGACAGTCGCTGACTTTCAGACCTTTGTGAAGGAAGATCAGATTTAATTCAATTTAGTTTATGCAGCACCATTTCATAACAGATGTCATGTCAAGATCAGTGGATAAAATCGATTTCACTTGTAAATGATCGCTGATCTCCCAAAATTAAGGAAATCAGGGTCGATTTTTTTGGTGTACCCCCACTTAAAGGTTTGGTCAGATTTTTGTAACTGGGATTCTGTTGGGAATTTATGAGTAATTATTATTCTAAGCTACAATAATAAATGCTGTTAACAGCTTTTAAAAACTCAGATAAAATTTACCTAGATGTTAATTTGTGTGGGGCTAAGACAAAATTGTTTTCTATCTTGTTAAAGCATCCTTAGTCAAAAATATCACATTGTGATATGAGAACAAGATTTCGTAAACTGTTAAACCACCAACATATTAGACTGTTATTCACAGTTAAGATCACAATTATCCCCACTGCTAGATTTCTATTTTAGATTTTTTTATCCTGTTTCTGATAAGAAATGAGACAGGCATCTCTAAAAAAGATAATAAAACAATGTATCAGTATCAGTCCTCTTGACTTGATAAGGCACTATACAAGGACATAGTCTGTAGTATGGTCGGTGGAGTTGAGGAGGCAGAGGGAGGGTGCAAATCCTGGGAATATGAAGAGGAGCAGAGAATGCATGAGGGATATTGATCTTTTAAGTAAGAGGGTACTTTACCATGTGGACAATGAAAAGAGAGCAGGGAAATTTTGTAAATGATCATAATAGCAATGGGAAGCTGGTGGAGTGTACAAAGAACAGTGGAGATGTTTTCACGTTTACACTCTCTTAAGGTTCCTGTGAGCATTGTTCTGAACATTCTGTCATTTTTGTGTGTCCTCCCCAAAAATTCCCAAAGGCATGTTTTGCATGTTTTCTCTGCTATTCTGATTATTTATCTCTGGTGATGAGCTCAGTCATTTAGGCAAGAGCACCTCTTTACCATCACCCTAATCTTTAGCTCTCTCCACAGATTCTCAATCAGCTTCAAGTCAAGACTTTGGCTACATCCACTCTAAGCCATTAACATTACCTTCAGTCAGAATAAAGCAAGTTGGCAAAACTAAAAGAAGACTTTAAATCTGAATCTACTTGGGGAATAAATAGTTTTGGGCTTAGCTGTGGACAGATTGTTTTTAACACCAAGTCTGATGGAAGTTAGCTTCATGATCATTCTAAGAGCAGTATGCTGTATATGAGTTGTTGTGAAATGGGAAGATTCCTGGTGAGATCATTATAATCTTCTGTAGATCTTATACAGCAGAGATACACTTTGTGATCCACTGCTACTATTTAACCTTGATTTTTCATACCCAAGACATTTCTCCCAGGCTGTTTCATTTACTAAACCATTGAAAGCACACCGTGCACAGATTGGTTCAGCAGCATTTTGATCCTCGGCTTCATTTTAAATGCGTCTGAAGCCGTAATCAGAAATGTCTTTCCCAGAAACTGTGAACGTAAACACAAATATGTTTTTCAGGTCAAAGTTGTTTCAAAATCCACCCCACTCATAGTTGATGTTTGAAGTCATCCTGACTGGGCCGGGGGTGGGGGAAACTGTTATGTTGTAAAGGTGTTAGAGTAAATCATTATAGTGGACATAATTACACAGTAATCAGGGTTGTTAAAATCACAGGGATCCAACATGTATAATGCAAAGTAGTCAAAATCAGAACAGACCTGCAGTCAGGTGCTGCAATGAAAAACACCAACTTGGAAGAATTTGTAATATTTTTCCAAGTCATATTTGTAATATTCTGAAAAATTTGCCATCTAAAGTTAATCTTTCTGGTCCTGTTATTTCTTTCTAAAGTTGTTCTTAACCTCTTTAAAGCACTTTGCGTTACACCGTGTTGTTGGAAACATGCTCTATAAATAAAGTTTGATCAGTAATACAGTTACTTCACAGGAAAATATGACCAAAATATGCTGTTTAGCATTTCTAAGAACTGTCTATTGTGCAACATGATTGACTCCATTCATTGAAAATCCAGTTAAGTGTTGGACAGACACAAATGGATACAGTAGCTTAGCATGAAAGAATACTGCTGACAGACTTGAAAGGATCCTGGATACGGAGAGAAATTAATCAAACATGTAGCTAAGCAACAGAACTGGTACATAATCACAATGAGAAGCTGAATGGCCACAATCAGATAGACAAATAAATATACAATAATTAAATAAAATATTTTTACCATTTCCAATTTTCTGTTTAAAAATCATTTATCCAATATCATACATTTTCTTTATGTCTTTTATGGTTGTTGATCACAGCTTATTTATACCCTTTTCATTATTACTTCGAGTTCAGTAAAAATCACTCATGGTTGCTGTGGCTACAATGAGCAGTTGTCTGCTAGTCTCACTGACTGAGATACTGAAGCTCAAGTTGTCAATCCATTCTAGTCTAGTCTAAAATGCTGGACTAGAATTCTAGTCCGGCATTCTAGAATGCTAGAATGGCCTAGCATTCTACTCTATTGTTGTAATAATGTGTGTGCTGAAAGGTGACTTTGACTCTTAAAAGCACTTTACATCGCCAGTGCATCTAGAAAAGCATAATTTAAGTACAGTCCCTGAAGGCCATTAAGAGTACAGTATAGGCATACGTTTTGATGCACAAATGTGAATAATTCATATTATGCTACTAATTGTGTCAAGAAAAAAGATTGTATTTTGTATTTTTTTTATTCCCAGATACCTAAAAGGTCACATTTGGATAGTGTTAATTGCTGTATATCACGAGAATGAACTGGGTTTCTTCAGGTACATTCACGCACCAACCCTATTTGGTCTGCTTTAATCAAACTCCAGTTTGTTTGCCGAGAAAGTCTGGTTCTTTTGGGGAAGTGTGATTGCAAAACTGAACTCTGATTTGGATTAAAAAACCAAACTCCGCCTACAAACCTAGGTCTTGTTCATTTGAAGTAAACTCTGGTGTGAATATGTGAATGCCAAACAGACCAGAGACCACTCCAGAAATAGTAACCAGATAACAGCACAGGGGGCATTCTAATCTATTGCTAGCAGGAGAAATAGCTTGTGGTTTTCAGCTAAAGAGAAATCCTACAACCACTGAAATATGACGCCACTCCATTTTTGTTTGCATTTTCCTAACAAAAGTAAGAAGTTTTGTTTAGTGTCTTCAAAGATTTTCATGTCAATTCAGTGACTCTTAGAGCAGCGCCAATACAGACGAGGAGGTGAAACAGGTTTTTCAAAACTTTTGGCTCATTTGACAGTGCAGTGTGAAAGTGAACCGCAGCAGCTGAAATGTAACACCTGTTGCAATTTTGGGCCCCAATTGAACTGAGTCTACCGGACAGACAACCTTAAAATGTGGTCATATTGTTGGTACAGTTCTCAGAGGCTAGTGTTCTTCAGCTTTTAAATGCATCTCTGCTTCAACAGAACAGGCTCGTATAATAGGGTCATTACCAGGTCTCTGTAGAACAAGCTTAGTAAATGGAAACAGAAAGTGAAACAGGATTGGAATTTGACACACTTGGCATAGGTGAATAAATGTGTTTTTTATTAAAACATTGCAGTTTTTTTCAGGTGAACATGAGCTGTCAGAAAAACTGAGAAATTATCGATCTGATGTTTCAGGTATCAGTTTGGGCGTTGTGGTGAGGGAGTATGCGTCCCTCTCCCATCTCCACAAGCAGTATTTCGGCTTCCCAGGAGAGATCCTGATGCGAATGTTGAAACTGGTCATCCTTCCACTCATCATTTCAAGTATGATCACAGGTAAACTGACGGTTATGTGTTATGAATAGCGAGTGTCTTGGTTTTACAGATTTTTTTTTTCTGTTATAAATATGAACAGACTTTAAAAAGTCAACTTGTTTGTTTTTAGAAGAAACTAAAAGCTACTTTTAACATTTACTGTGAACATAATCTGTGCTGGACACGAAACATTTCTATTTATGAATAGGAGACAGACTTGGTGTCTTTTTTGCTTGAGCACCACAGTTATCACAGTTTGGCCTGATTTAGCACTCAGATGAAAAGAGGTGGAGGTGAGGTAAACATGTTATGGTTCTTGCAAATTAATTGACTGTTTATTTCTATAATTCTTTAGTAAATATCAATTGAGGTAGTTATCTTTACACCTATAGAATAAGGAGCTAGAATCAGCACACAGCTTCAGGTATTAAAGCTAGAAACCAGTGATCAGGCCTGGAATCTGAGTGTGCTACATAACACAGTTACAAATTCAGCCTTCTACCATTTCCAGGATTAAAGGACTAATGTCCCAGCAAGATCTTGAGAAACTCATCCAGATATTTATCTTTAGTCACATTGATTACTGCAATAGTGAGGTCCGGTCTGCCTAAAAAAAAATCAATCCTCCAGCTGCAGCTGATCCAGAACACTGCTGTCTGCGTTCTCACTAAAACCAGAAAGATAGAGCACATCGCCAATTCTAAAGTCCTTCCCGGAATGTTTGTATGATCAGTAAATGTGTGACCCTATTAGAAGGCAAGGTAAAGCAAGTATTTCACATGTAGCACCATTTATACACAAGGCAATCAGCCCATTAAAGGAAAGAGAAACAACTGTAGCAAAACATAAAAGCATTGCATAAAACAAACAAATGTAAAAATAGATATGAGTAGGTATAATAGAAACAAATGTTTGATTGAATGTTGAACAAAAGACCTGGGGCCTCATGTATAAAGCGTGTGTACCAAAAAAATGTGCGGCGCCTTTTTTACGCACAAGTTGGCAAGGATAAAAATGAACTTTGCGTCAAAGTTTGCATAAATGCACACTTTTTCCCTTGCATGAAAATGTGCGGCAGGCATGCTAACTTTTTCTGTAAATAATATAAAACTACAAAGCATCAAAACTCACCTAAATACACTGAAATCTGACTACATTCAGTGTTAATTAGACCACAAAGCATCAAACCTGATGTTGTTTTCATGGTTTTAATATTTTATAATTTAAACGTAAACGATGAAACTAAACCGCATTTATCCACAGATGTAATGAAGACTGAGGCTGGTTTGGATATGGATAAACAATCACTCCAGGGTGTTGGGTTAGGACAGCTGATATATATGTTTAGGTGAGTTAGTGAAATAAGAGAATGTCTGAGTCCAGAATTGAGCTTTGCTTGACTTTAATTGGCTCTTGAGGTTCCTCCATACATATACAGGCACGTTTGGGTGGGTGATAGCGTGTGTGTGGTTTTCTATAAAGATAAACAAATACAAATTATTAGAACTTGCCTGTAAATACTGTCACAAATAAACCAAATGTCTACAAAGTGAATAAAAGTGTTTAAACATTACTATAAACTAGCAGCTGGTTAATATCTGAATATGAGAACGTAAATAATAATTACACATACATAATAATCAGCCCTGCTAATAATAGCATCACATGATAAAACATACAAGAGAAATAAGGCATTTCAATTGGAAATGGTAACATGAATAACAGCTGCATCTAATTAACCGAGCTTAATAGCTTAATGCTAAACGGCTATATTTTAGCTCTCAAAAATAGGAGTAAATCACACCCAGTGATGGCATAGTTACTTTGAAAATGTAACTTTAATCAAATAACTGATTACTCATTGAAAAAGTAACTCAGTTAGATTACTGACTACTTGATTTGGAAAGTAACTAAGTTACATTAAAAGTAACTTTTTTAGTTACTTTCAGCAGCTGCTAACAACAACGATGTGAAAATTACATTGATCTTTGCCAATACTTAATTGTAAGCTATTTTATAATGGTAACATCAACAATGTGTCTCCACTTATAAGGTTGAACTGAAGGGGAGATTTTTTAATGGTTACAGTACAAAAAAAAAAAAACGTCAGTAATTTGTGCATGTTTTTGTGTGGTCCACTATTTTCTGGAAAACTCTAAGAAGGATTTTAACCAGGTTGTGCGTTACGGCCCTGCGTTTGGTGTCAGAGCGCAGCGCTCCTCCTGCGGCTACACAATTCAGATGGCTTCTGCACAGATTTGTGACACTTATCTTAATATTAATAATTATAATGGCGTTTAGTTGCACAACTTTACGGACTCATTTCCAATTTTCTGGATAGCTCGACGTAATTCACAGGTAATATATTAACTTGACATTAACAAAGACACAGCGGGACGGATCATCCGGGAAATGGTGGGGAGGGAGAGCCTGACTTAAACTAATTGGAGGTCAGACACATTCTGGTGTTTATGTCTGCTTATTTCCAAGCTCAAATGAGCAAGTTCACGTTCAAAAACGAGCCCAAAAAAGCACAACCTCATTAAAACTCATTAAATTTGCTAGCGACTTAAAAAAATAAAAATAAAAAAAAGCCCACAGCCTCTTATAAAAATCGGACTTGGCGATCAGTGATGTCAGTAACGCGTTACTTTGTTACTTTGTAACGCGTTACTGACGTCGGACCACTTTTTCAGTAACGAGTAATCTAACGCGTTGCTATTTCAAATCCAGTAGTCAGACTACAGTTAGCCTACTTATCGAAATCACTTTGCGTTACTGTGCGTTACTATTTTCTTTTGTTATTTAATCGTATTTCCTCTATGCGTCTTGTCGAGTGTCCGACGTCTCTATGCTACATAAACGTAAACAATGGAGGGAGATGCGCATTTTGTTGGTGGAAAATCTGGAACTATTTTGAGTTTCTGTCGCCAAGTCCAATTATTATAAACGGCTTTGGGATTTTTTGTGTGTTTTAAGTCGCTTGCAAATTTAATAAGTGGCGGGTTGCGCCTTTTTGGGCTCGTTTCTGAACGTGAAGTTGCTCATTTGGGCTTGGAAATAAACAGAGACTCATAATAAATCAAAAATAGGTCCGTCATTAAGGTAGTCTTAGTCAGGCTCTCCCTGTCCATCATTTCCCGGATGATCCGTCCCGCTGTGTCTTTGTTAATGTTTTTTTTTTTTCAATTTTTTTTTTTTTTTTTTGTCTTTGTTAATGTCAAGTTCATATATTACCTCTGAATGACGTCGAGCTTCGCGTTGCGCTCCAGAAAACTGCAAACATCGAGACTAATTTGAACAGCGCAATAAACGTGAAAACAGCCACGATAAACATGTCCGTAGTTGCCAATAATTATAATGTCAACTTAACGCCATTATAATTATTAATATTAAGATAAGTGTCACAAATCTGTGCAGCCATCTGAGTTGTGGAGCTGCAGGACGAGCTCTGCGCTGCGCTTTGACACCAAAGGCAGGGCCGTAACGCACAACCTGGAGGTTGGGGGGATTTGTGGGGGCTTTTAAATCCTTCTTAGAGTTTTCCAGACAACAGTGGAAAACAAATTAATCACGTTTTTTATTTGTACTGTTGTAACTATTAAACAATCTCCTCTTCAGTTCAACCTTATAAGTGGAGACACATTGTTGATGTTACCATTATAAAATAGCTTATAATCAGTGTTGTGTAGTAACGGATTACATGTAACTACGTTACGTAATTTAATTACAAAAAAGAGTAACTGTAATTCATTAGTTACAATGAGAAAATATGTAATTCAGTTACAGTTACTTCCGAAAATATTAAGAATTACAAATTTAGTTACATTTAAAAAAAAAAATGAACAAAAACCTTTGCGAAATATGTAATGATATTTTTATTGCTTTGCGCCCTATATCGCCTTTTCCCGCTACGGCTCCTTGTCTCTATCATATCTGCCAGCCGCAATGCCACTCTGATGTTCCATCCTGTGCTGGTGGAGCCTCCTGGAGGAACAGCAAGCGAGCGAACGGTTCCATTTCAGCTCAAGCAGCGCATCAAAAATGACAGCCTTCCAGCACTGGAAATATAAGGAGCATTTCATTTACATATGTGAAAATGGCTCAAATTTAACCGTGCAGTGCAAGAAGTGTTTGCCGGCTATCAAGAACTTGTCCACGTCGAAGCAATCTATGTCAAACCTGAGGAAACATTTAGAGGTAAGTGCAACTCACTGATAGACGAAGCGTATTGTTTTAAGAATATTTGACTGTTTGGTGTTGATGCATGACAAACGTTGGAATCTATTCTTTCCCATGAGACATTGTATGCAATGTGCTAGTGTTATGGTTTTCATGATGAACATAAAGTAAACTAGAAAATTCCTGAAGAAATTTAACTGGGGCCTGCCAAAGTGTGCCCGTCGGTTTGGACCCAGCGTTCTGATGCTAAAAATTAGCATCAATGCTAAGCTTAGCTAAATAGTAGTCACTAGCTTGTGGAATTTTATAACATGCTTCGCAAGTCAGTCACTACTCTCCTTATGCATTGGTATGGACAGGCCCCAATTAATGCTACTTTGAACATATAATTATTAATTATAGTATATTTTTCTTCTATCTTTTTTTTCTCTCTCTCTTTTCAGAGGAAGCATCCAGGCGTTCTTCTGAAAGGCACGTTTAGTCCATCTGATACTCGGGAAGATGACCTGGCAGGCAGTTCTACCCCAGCAGCTACTCAACCCCCCTTGAAGCAAGCAAGGATCACACCACCACAACCATTCTTGATGCACTGTGTTGTGCCGTGTTTAATTTTACAAGCAAGGGTGTGCAAAGAAAAAATCAAGAAAAATAAAATGTGATGTAAAAGTCTTACTTTGCTTATTTATTACTAAACTAGAGCACTTCATTGTCATTGCACATGTATGAAGTAATGAAATGCAGTTTGGCATCTAATCAAGTGCAACGTGTGCAGATTGTACAGCATGCAGTATTTAGAGATAAAATGCAGTTATTCACAGCTAGGGTAAGGAAAGGTGGTTGATAGATATGTGCAGCAGAATAAATAAATTACCCCTAGGGAAATGCATGTATGTGCAGAGCCACTGTAGATAGGGCTATACAGGTGCGAATTGAGGAGGAACACTGTACAAATGTTGGGATGGTACAGTAAGGTATGGATAGAGGGGAAGGAAAGATTGGTCTTTGGGAAGAGTTCAATAAGGTGACCACTGTAGGAAAGAAGTGGTTTCTGAACCTGCTTGTGTTAGTCTGCAAACTGCGTAAATGGTAGAGCCTGGGGGAGGAGCAGAAAAGAGTATGGCCCGATGAGAGGAGTCTGAGAAAATCTTACATGCCTGGTGCTGGCATCTCTTCTTGTGGACCTCCTGTGATTGCCTGTCAGCAATTCCTGACAGGCAATCAGGAATTGCCTGATTCCTGATTGCCAATCAGCTTAGTGCTCTTTTAAGGTTCCCACTCAGTTCTCAAAAATTAAATGTTGAACATGGGTCAATACTCATTAAAACCTCAAAGTAATCAAAAGTAATTAGTTACATTACTTTTTGAAAGTAATCGAAAAAGTTACACTACAATTACATTTTAAACAAGGTAACTTGTAACTGTAACGGATTACATTTTTAAAGTAACTTACCCAACACTGCTTATAATTAAGTACTGGCAAAGCTCAATGCAATTTTCACAGGAGGCAGAGCGTTGTTGTTAGCAGCTGCTGAAAGTAACTAAAAAAGTTACTTTTAATGTAACTTATTTACTTTCCAAATCAAGTAGTCAGTAATCTAACTAAGTTACTTTTTCAAGGAGTAATCAGTAATCTGATTAAAGTTACTTTTTCAAGGAGTAATCAGTAATCTGATTAAAGTTACTTTTTCAAAGTAACTATGCCATCACTGTTGGCGACAGAAACTCAAAGTAGTTCCTGTTTTTCTACCAACAAAATGCGCATTTCCCTCTTTCCTCCATTGTTTACATTTCTGTCGCTGCTGATATTGCCACATAAAAACGGCGATCACTCGATAAGATGCGTAGAGGAAATAAATTTAAATTCCAAAAGAAACACAAAATGATTTTGATAAGTAGGCTAACTGTAGTCTGACTACTGGATATGAAATAGCAACGCGTTAGATTACTCGTTACTGAAAAAAGTGGTCGGACGTCAGTAACGCGTTACTGACATCACTGATCACACCAAACGACCATAATATTCAACAGGACAAAACCGAACTAAATCACCAACAGTATTACTTACATTTAATGGACGCACACAGTAGAAAGAGGTAATAAAGGAAGTCTGTCATAAGAACCGCACTACTTAATGCTCAGATCTATAAGCAAGAGGTAGCAAATATGAATGAGAAGCCACCCAGTGGTGGAAATAAAATATTACATCTAAAACACCTTGATAAAGAAAAACTAAACTAGAGGTCTGAAAACAGATAATTAACAGTCTTTTGTACAACACACAATAACCTAACACGCACAAAAAATAAAGAAAATAAAAATAAAAGGATGTGAAAGCCTCACTCGAATGTAAATAGTACTTTTCCGCAGTTTTTGTCTCAAAGATGTAACTCATTGGTCTGTGCACCTAAGTGGATGGAATGCATCTTTCTGGTAATTTCTTTCTCAGTAAAAAAAGAAAACGGGGTTGGATCAGCAGATTAAATCCAAACAGGTCAGGTTTGATTATTTTTAAGGTGATCAAGGTATGTATACAATCACACGTATATAAGTAGCTACGCAAAGGTGAGCCTCGTAAATGTGGGGCCCTTTGGCTCTGATGGAAAACATCGCCAATGGAAGGATTCAGAGGGAGAGTGTGTTCAGAGATCATATTGATCTGCTGGTAAATGTTGATGATGGTTTATAAGCGTTTGATTGCCTGGACTGATCATCCCGGAGCTCTGAGCAAAACTTAAAGAAGAAGCCGTGTGGTACCGGTACCGATGCAACTGCTGTCATCCTTCAGTCGAGCCATGCCCGCTTTATGAATGCACCTCTATAGACAGAAAGCATCTTTATTCTGTAAATGTATAACTTATACACATGATTTCCCTATTTTGAATAAACGTCCACTATGCCCACTCAAAAGACTCTCTGACACGATGTCTGTCTTTAAATCCCGGATCAATGCGGTCTCTGGGAATGCTCCTTCTTAATCCTTCCACTGGCGATATTCTCCATCGGAGCCAAAGTGTTCCACAATTACGTGGCACACCTTTGCGCAGCTACTTATATACTCGTGATTGTACACACCTTAATCACCTTAACAAAAAGTAAAACCAGACCTATTTGGAGTTAATCTGCTGATCCAACCCTGTTTTCTTTTTCAGTCAGAATTAAATAACCCTAAAGATGCATTTCATGCGCTTCGACACACAGACCAACGTTACATCTTTAGCGAGGTAAATCCTTTATTTCCCTTTATTTTTCTTTTCTTTTTTCAATAGCGTTACTATTTTCTTTTGTAATTTTATTTTATTTCCTCTGGGGAGTAATCGCCGTTTCTATGCGACAGTTATCAGCACCAGAAAGGTCAACAATGGAGGGAGGTGCGCATTTTGTCGTTGGAAAAACAGGAACTAATTTGAGTTTCGGTCGCCAAGTTCGATTACTATAAGCGGCTTTGGGCTTATTTTTTTCTAAAGTTGTTAGCAAGGGTTGCCCTTTTGGGCTTGTTTTTGAATGTGAAGTTGCTTATTTGGGCTTAGAAATAAGCGGACGTAAACCCCAGAATTTGTCTGACCTCCAGTTTCTTTTAGTCAGGCTCTCTTTGTCTATCACTTCCCAGATGATCCGTCCCGCTGTGTTTTTGTTAATGTCAAGTTAATATATTTGCTGTGAATGACATCAAGCTTCATGTTGCACTACAACAAACTGCAAACATCGAGATTATTATGAACAGTGCAATAACAATAACAAAAACACTGTAACAGCTGTAATTGTGTAGTGTCTCTTTAAGATACTCTAGTATCGCTAATGATGTGAGTATGCACCACTGCTTCTCGGTAGAGAGCATGGTAGAAACGTGCTATAGATGGACACATGAACTGAGATGGACATGTTAGCTCCCTAATTTTTAGTAAAGTTATGGGTTGTTTGGACTCTGCTCATTGTCATGTTTGATAATATAAGCAGCCGTTCAACCGGGCTTTGTAAGGTTGGTGAAGTGTGTTTATTAAAGGACAACACTGTGGAATTACAAGTACCAGTGTGGTTGTGTGTTTTTGACCGTCCTGACAAGTTTTCCGCCTCCTGTCCTCCCTTAAACACAACCCAAACATTACAACACGCAAAAATTACTATTTTTTTGTACTGTTGTAACAATTACACAATCTCCCCTTCAGTTCAACCTTATAAGTGGAGATACTGTACGTTGTTGTTAGAAAATGACTTACAATTAAGTATTGCCAAAGCTCAATGTAATTTTCACAGGTGGCGGAGCGTTGTTGTTAGTAGCTGCTGAAAGTAACTAAAAAGTTATTTTTAATGTAACTTAGTTACTTTCTAAATCAAGTAACCAGTAATCTAAGTTACTTTTTCAAGGGGTAATCAGTAATTTGATTAAAGTTACTTTTTCAAAGTAACTATGCCATCACTGGTGGTCATAAAGGGATGGACATGGTCAGCAACAATACTCAGGTAGGCTGTGGCGTTGACAGAATGCTCAATTGATACTAATGGGCTCAAAGTGTGCTAGGACAATATCCCCCACACCATTCCACCACCACCAGCCTGAACTGCTGGTACAAGGCAGGATGCTTTCATGTTGTTGACACCAAATTCTGACCCTACCATCCGAATGTTGCAGCAGAAATCGAGATTCATCAGACCAGGTAAAGTTTTCCAAATCTTCTATTGTCCAATTTTGGTGAGCCTGTGTAAATTGTAGCCTCAGTTTCCTGTTCTTAGCTGACAGGAGTGGCACCCAGTGTGGTCTTCTGCTGCTGTAGCCCATACGCCTCATGGTTCGACATGTTGTTCTTCTGCATACCTCAGTTGTAACGAGTGACAACCGAGGTAACCGGCAACCGTTGAGTAATGGTTGCTGTTCTATCAGCTCGAACCAGTCTGGCCATTCACCTCTGACATCAACAAGGCATTTGGCCCACAGAACTGCCGCTCACTAGATATTTTCTCTATTTTGGACCATTCTCTGTAAACCCTAGAGATGGTTGTGCATGAAAATTCCAGTAGATCAGCAGTTTTTTAATTACGTACTCAGACCAGCCCAGCACCACTGCAGCAGATCGTCTTGGCCATATCTACATGCCTAAATACATTGAATTGCTGCCATGTGATTGGCTGATTCAACATTTGCGTTAATGAGCAGTTGAACAGATGTACCTAATAAAGTGGCCGGTGAGGATATGTCTTTATGTTTGATGATGGGCTTGTTGTTAACAGGTGTTGCAGCCCTTGACTCTGAGGTGTCAGGAAAGATAGGTCTTCGGGCTGTTATCTATTACTTCTCAACGACCATCATTGCAGTTATTCTTGGTGAGTTACTATCTTCTTTCTCTAACAGGGTTTTGAAACCCCTAGTAGGCATGGACCAGT